>NC_058378.1:37525000-38746250 GCF_018350175.1 Felis catus | reverse complement strand
TCCATCGGGGCTAATGAGGAATGCCGGGAGGGGAAAACGTCTGCCTCTGCGAGCACTGGGCGCCGGGAGATGGGAAGACGCACTCTGGGGGGAGCAGCTGGGGTCACGGCAGACGCTGCTGATGGACGGCGTTTGGATGGCCATCCCCTTCCATTAGACACTGGGCACCCCTGCGGCTCCAGGCTGCTCCGCGATGCCCGGCGTCCTCTCCTGCTGGGGGAAGGCCGGGCTGTTGCGCTAATGGGGCCCCCATCCCGCTCAGAGAACAGCAGGGGAGAGCCGCTGGCGGCACCTTCCATTTCTCCCTCCCTGGGACCTCACCGGCTTCTCAGAGGGCTCCACGCGGGAGGGACCAGCTCAGACCCCCAGGTTTACGCAGCAGGCTGTGCTGACAGGGCGGGGCTTCGAGCTTCTTCACGAAACGATGCAGGGCGTGCTCCTCCCGCAGGGGATGTGGGGCAGGCCGTGCGGGGTGATGACAAGATCCGTGACACCGAGTCCAGAAGCCTCGAGCGTAATGGCGAGAACGCAGTGCACGTGCGCCGAGGGTCACCTGTGCTGCGATGCTCTAATGTGCCCTGTGACGCGGCCCTTGAGGTGAGTCCTATCACCCCTGCCTTCGCAGAGAGGAAACCAACAGCGGAAAGTGTGGCCGTGTGCCCAAGTCGCCCGGCTAGCGTGTGACGGGGGTGGAGGACCTGCCCGGCCGCGCCCCTGTGCTTAACCACTGCGCTGTCGACTCGCCCCGATGCCAACCCGGCCGGCCGCTCGCCGGCCCGTGTCACCGAGCAGCATCCCCTGTGCCGTGCCCTGGCGTGTTTGCCCCGAGAACGGTCACCAAGGGCCTCTTCCGTGCCTCTCATCGATCTCATTCACAGACGAAGAAACTGATGCGGGGAGACACCAGACCCTGCAGGAGTGCCTGCAATTATTCGTGTTCTCCAACTTGAGCCAGTGGTCCCACGGAGCTCGGTTTCTCCCCGACAGTCCAGCTGCAGTGGCTGTGGGTGCATCTCCTCCTCATTCATAGCAGGGCTGCGGCTAGGTCCAGGAGAGGCAGCCGGCAAGGTGGAGAAGGGCTAGAGTTCCTTTAGGGGTAAGGGTGCGGAGAAAACAACTATTGAGAGTCCAGTCCAAAGCCCGGAGAAGAAGGACCTGGTTGGGGGCGGAGGTGAGGAGCGTCTCGAGTGCCCCTTCCTGCCTGCAGAAGCCACACGGTCGAGGGGAGCCCGGGTGCGTGTCCTGCTGGGGACAGCCCAGGCTCTCTTTGTCCCATGTGTCTGAAGTACAAGGCTGAACACGGGGCTCGATCACGTCCTGCTCCAGCCCCCCCATGCGAGGCTTGCCCTTTGGAGCAGCCCGTGGCCTGCACTAAGGGAAATGGGTGGTGGAAAGGGGAGAGCCAGCCTGGGCAGAGGGGCCGGGAGGAGAGGGAGGCTGGGATCCGCGTGTGGCCAGGCTACGCGGGAGGGGTCGCAGTGTGGGACTCCCACGATCTCTCCTGGGAATGCATGTCTCCCTTGCAGGACCGAAGGTCTTTCTCCTCCAGCTGCGGGGAAGGTTGTCAGCTAAGAACACTCCAACGTCGGCCCTCTTTAGGAATCAGCTTGGCTAAAGAGAGCTGCGCCGCGGAGGTCACACCCCTTCCCTGGGGCAACCCACCTTCACTGAACAGCTACCCTGGAGGCAGAGGAGCCCAGGCCATTCGCCTCAACTCAGAACCGCTCTGAAGAGCCACCCGCTTTCTGGGTTCCGCACGGGGCCAGCTGAGGCTCTACTGTGACTACATCACTGCCCCGTTTCTCCCTCGGCTCCTTGCTCCTTTCTTCGCTTCTCCTGCAGGTGTCACTCACAAGAACCTCCCCTGAGTAACCTCCCCGACGAATCTCCAGCTCAGAGCCTGCTTCCCAAAGAGCCCAGCCTGTAATTTCACTCTCACTTGGTAAATCCGCGTCGAGTGTCTGTTACGGACCAGACATCGTCAGGCACTGGGGACAGGTCCCCATAGGAAACATCTTGGGCTCCCGTCTGGCCAAGGAGCTAGGCAGGGAAGCACAGCTGTGTGCTGAAGTCTGGCGGGGCCGTCACAGGGGTTTGTTCCTGGAAGGCCTTGAGCCGTGGCCCCTTGTTTTTCCCCGGGTGCATTCCCAGCGTCCTAGAATCAACAGGTAGGATGGGGTTAGCCCCTGCTTCGGAGGCTGGACTCCCCAGTTAGTCAGGCCTTCTGGCCTTGCACACCTTCAGTGACAAGGTGTTCCTGTGGTCCTCAGCAGCTCGGCAGGAAGGGGACATGCTGATCAAGAGACCACCCCTGCCTCCCTGTAGCTGCCTCCACTCTGGTCTTATGTTCACCCTTGAGCCTCCAGGAAACGTCCAGTTTGGGGGTGCTGAGTGGATCTGGGAATCCTTGACCAGGTGAGGAGGTGAGTCACTGAGAGAAGCCCGGAGCACATAGCAGGGGCGGGCAGAGGGTCTCCACGCCACGCGGGTCTGCAGAGAAGGGGGTCTTCTGCTGGTGGGTGTGGGCCCTTCTAGGAGGCGTCTCCTGCCTGAGCCCCAGCTTCCCCTCCAGCCTTGGGCTGTGTTCTCACACTCAGAATAAGTGCTCTCAGGATAAAGTATAACCTGGGAAATGCTGCAGGACTTCTCAGTGCCTGCATGGCTCCAGGGTCCACGGGAGACCCCTGCAAGAGCAGGATGGAGCCCGCCGTATCCCCCAAGGCTGCCGCTGCTGCTTTTTCTTCTTCAGGACATCTCTCAGGGTGAACATTTTCGAGGACGTGCTTTGAAAAACAAAATGCTGCTTTCAGAAATTTCCAGAGCTGTCCCTGTTCTTGCTCCAAAGGGAAAGAGGAGTTCTATCCTGGTGGAGGCTTGCAGCAGAATGAGGGAGGCAGTCAGTTGTATCTGGGGGAGGAGGAGAGGGGGGGCCGGCGGGCAGGGGTGGGAGGCAGGGCCCCTCTCCTCTCACCTTCCCCGGAGTTGAGGCCGTCGGCGTGGGGCTGTCTGGCAGGCCAGGGCAAGAAGCCTGGGGAGGCTTGGGTGGCATCCACGCGTCCCCGCCTCTGACAAATGCCATGCTACAGGCTGACAAAACAAATGCGCGTGTGCAGCAGGCTGTCCTTACTCTCTGCCAGCTCAGGTGCTCAGTCACCAGGCACTGGCTCCCATCCTCCCTGACATCTGAATTACGGCGAGGCGGGATCCAGGGCCCGGCCAGCTCCGGAGCGGGGAAATGATAAACAGATGTCGGAGGACAAAGGGGCAGAATGTGCTGGAAAGGGCTGCGGTACCTCAGGCCCGCTTGCAAGAGCCCTTCCCCCTGGGGGACGAAGAGGGCAGCGAGGCCACAACAAAGAGAACCCGGTGGCAGAGGGGTTAAGGCCATGGGCTTTGAAGTCCCACAGGCCCCGGGCACGAATCCTGGCCCTGCCACTTGTGTGCCGTGTGACCTCGGACAAGTTATTTAACCTCATGTGTCAAGCGGGGAAAAGAATAGTCCCTTACTCAGACCGTGGCTTTGGCGGATCAAATAAGACGATGCACAAAAAGGACTTAGCATAGCACCTGGCATGCAACACGTCACAAGTGGTAGCTGTTGATGCTTCTGCTGCCGCTGGGGGAATAGGTCCTGCCACACGAACGTCGACTTGTCCAACGAGTACGGGCTGTGCCCGGCTCGGTGCCAGGTGCCAGGCACGAACCCAGACGGGCCCTGGTCCCGGCCTCAAAGAGCTGACAGGCAGGGAGAGGTCGTGCCGAGGAGCCACTGTTGGCCACAGAGTGTCATCCAGACCCAGGACCCTCTGTGCTGTGCCTAGAACGAGAAGGCTGTGGAAGCAAGCTGTGCGGGGCCTGGCGGTGTCATCAGCCAGTGACAGTGGATGTCTTGCCTCACGGTGCCTCTGCCAGACGGGCTCTTGCTCAGCCTTCAAAGCCCAACCCGAGTGGCCCTTTCTCCAAGCAGACTTTCCCACAGGGCCAGGGCCCTCCTGGCACTCGGTGCACGCCTTGGCTGTGGCACTTGCCAAGCTCCAGTGGTGTAAATGTTCACTCCTTAAGCGACTCATATCCCTTTTTGGACTGGAAGGTCTGCGAGGGCAGGAAATATTTGGAGAGCCGTCCAGAGTGATGCTTAGGGGTATGGGTTCTGGAATCAATCACACGTGAGTTGGAATTCCTGGAGGCACCGGATTTTGTGAGCTGAGGTGAACTCATTAACATCTCTGAGCTCCGATCCCTCTATCTCTCAAGCTGAGAGAAACAGAGCCAAAGAAAGGGACACCGGCACGGAGCCTGATGCACAGGGGTCACTCGGGGACATCTGCTTGCACCTCCGTATTTCCGTCTTTGTGCCTACCTAGTCTTGCCCATCAGTTGGCTCATCGTGGGTGCCCCACGTATGGTTATCGGTTGGACAAAATCAGTCGTCCATTGCAGGACTCGGGATAAACATCTGTCAGCCTCAGATCTACTCGGTGCACCCAAAGCAGCTCTGAAGCAGTCCAACCCCACCCCTTCCATTTACGTGCGGGGAAACCGAGACCCGTGCACTTTGGTGGGGGCAGTTCGTGCAACCAAATCTTCCTGGGCGAGCTGGAATGTTATTTCGGTTAGTTCCGCAGCGCACGGATTCTCAATGGCTCGTTTCTTTCCCATCCGAACCGTTTTTGTGTAGAGGAAATATCAAGGTGTATGATGTCAATGCAGTTAAGTCATCCAGCCAGCTGTGTAAACATCTGGAAATAGTAGAGACACAGCCCCAGAGCGAAAGCAGGGATCGCCGCGTCCAGACGTCTCGGGGAGGCTTCTAAACTGTAACCTGCGAGGAACCAGTCAGAAGAGGCAGGGTTCTGGTGCAGAAATCCGGGTATGTGTGCTTCCCTCTTTAGGCATGGAGTCGTGGAGGGCCTCAGAGGACAAGAGGGCCACTGTGCCTGGTCTGTGTGACTCTGGAAAGTGGATGTGAGGTTTAGGAAAATCCTGCTAATGACATGTTAGCAGCAGCTGGAAACAACTTGTCAGATTCACAAGGACCTGCCTCTTCTCAGCCTTTCCCCACAGCAGGGAGTGGCCGTGGCCGTGCCCTGACTCCAGATCCCCAAGACAGAAGGGGTGGGTTTGGATGTTAGGACTTTTGGGGCTCCAGATAAGGATCCCTGATCTGCTTTTTTCTTAGAAGGGACTATTCACAAGACAGAGACCCAGGGGGGAAGGCTCTGCATGAGCTTCTGGGCCATTGCTTGATGGGGATGGGTGGGTGAGGGAATTGAAGTCCAGAGAGGGGGCTGCATGGCCAAGGTTACACAGCGAGGCAGGGAAAGACTCAGAGCTAGAAGCCAAGCTTCCGGATTCCAAATCCATGCTGATTTCTCCAGAACCTAACTGCCCTTTCTCATTATTTAAAATTATTTTAATAGTGCTTATTGCTTCTTTTTGATACCTAATTACAAAAGATACATGGTAAGAGTGTAGAAAACACTCAGAAGCGCAAAATAAATATGTTAACAGAATTTCCAGCAGGAGCTAATCATTGGTTCTTATTCTCTTATTCTCTCTCTCTACATCTCTCTCTCTCTCTCTCTCTCTCTCTCTGTCTGTCTCTCTCTCTCTCTCTCTCTCTCTCTCTCACACACACACACACACACACACACACACTCCCAGACACACTGTATTCAGCTCCTTTGGTAAACTTTTTTTCTTTTCTCTACAATCCCTTGTCTGTGGTTTTCTGGGACCAGATGTAATTTGCATGAAGAGAAGGCAAGGCAAAGAGGGACCTATCCTGTTCATCCCTCATGAACTAAGGGGTCTCCTCTGAATCTCACTTTCCTCATCTGCAAAATGGGTTACCTTACGTACCTTAGGGTGAATCCATTTAGAGCGAGGGTGAGCAATGGCCTCACAAAAAGAAAGCACCTTATTCAAAGACTGAGTGAATGATGATGCCAATGGCAGGTGCTTGGGAGGCCAGCCGGGTCTCACTTTGTGGCTCAGGGTACCCCACTCAGGGTTTCCATCTCCCCCCTCCGCACCCCCACCCCCGCCAACAAAGTCCAGTTCTAGCTCTCAGGCCAGCCCTTCTCCCTCCAACCAGTGGCACCTGACTCTACTCAATGGCAGCCCCCAAGATGAGGCCCTTGTTCCAGTTGTTCCAGAACCCTCTGTGGATGGATGGACAGGCTGGGCAGGCACCAGAGGTGGCCATGGTTGAGGACAGCCCTATGAGGGACACAGGCAGCCCCCACCCTCCAGCTGTCCTTCCTTGGGCTGGACCCCAAAAGCTGTCACGCTCAAGGCTCAGATCCATGATCCCAAACACTTTGAGCCCATAAACTCTGTCCCAGGCACCACACCGGCAATTTCTCCTACAGGCTCTCATGCTCTCTTTGTCCTGAGCAGGAGGGATGTGCATACCTATCTCACAGATGAGGGAGTCAAGGCCTTCGGCACTCCAGGCGACCCTCGTCACGGGAATGTTAGCACCGGAAAAGAGCGAGGTCGCTGAGTAGAACTCCGGGTGCTGGGTCTTGTGCTTTTGTTGTTTGGGGGCTGCCGGGACTGTGGAGGGCCTGTCTCCCTCAACCCCGTTGCAGGTACTGGGGGACTACAACCGGCCTCGATTGCCATCTGCCTGTCCTTCCCGTGCGCCCAGGCAGGACACAGATGGATGACATGTGGTCACAGCCGAGAGACCAGGCGCAGAGGGGGAGGCTGGTGCACACCGGCTGAGCACCAAGGTGACCGAGTCCCTGGATTCCACGGGTGTCCTCCCTGGGTGTCCCCTGCCCGGGGCTGCAGATTGGGAAGCTGAGGTAGGCACCTGAGACCAGGAAGCCGTGGCCTCCCTAGCGGGGAGGTGAGGGCCCTGGTGGGTGCCGACCACATCTCATTAATGGTCTCTGCTGGGTCTGCACTTCAAGGGCCAGGGGCCCATGGGTGCCGGCCCGCTGAGAGGGGAGCCCCTCCCACAGCGTCCCCTCGTTTTAGGGACAGCCTCCCCCCCCCGGATGTCAGACACCCTCGTTTCAGCCTCACCCCTCACACGCTGGAGAGCTTGGACGGATGTCCTAACCTTCTCTGCACCCCACGAATGAGGCCCGCTTTGCCCCCCTTCCTCGGGAACAAAGGAAGGATCGTTAACCACTGTTCAAAACCGGAAGCCCAGCCTGATTTTATAGGGTTTCACGACGGGGCAGGCAGGGAACGGCCGCTGGCCAGAACGGCAGGGGACCTAGGAGCCAAGGGGGAGGAATCCAGCAGTGAGCCCCCTTCAGCGGGTGGCCTCTTGGCTTCAGTTCACAGAAACCCAGAACGGGCACCATCAAGGAGCCGGGTCCAAACCTGGGTCTGCCACTCCATGGCTCCCGACATGCAGCCCCCCACCGCTCACGTCTTCAGTGCTCCATCTGCGGCTTGGGGCACACTCACTGTCCCCTGGGCTCCCTGGCCCTGCCCCGCAGACCTGGCAGCCTGGGCTTGGGGAGTGGGCGAGTCACTGCCTCCCCGGGACCGCCACACGGTGTCCTTGTCCTCCTGGCAGGTGCCTTTGGACTTGGCCGGCCTGCCACGGGCTGTGGTTGGGGAGCTCTGCAGGGGGCAGGGGCCCGGGACCCACCCTCGGTGGAAGCTTCTGAACTCTCCTGCGTGCCCAGGGTGGCCCAGGCCTTGTTGTCTTCTCTGTCAGAAAGCAGCTGGTTCTGAACACCCGGGGCTCCAGGGCGCCAGCGGAATCCCAGCCCGGTCCCTTTAATGGGTCTTGTCAAGCAGTCCCTGATCCGGCAGCGATAAGGAGCCTCGGCTGCCGGAGACAGCAGCCCAGAACCAGCCAAGAGCTCCTATCTCGCGTCCTCACGAGGAATCACTGGAGTTCAGTGGCTTCCATTTATCAGGCAGATGTAATCTCTCCGAAGAGCTGCCTCGAGCTCCTCTTCCTGACGCTCCCTGAGATAACTGCTTTCCCAGGAGGTGAAGGGGCATTTCCTTCCCCAGGAAGAGATGCCATCCGCACGCAGGTTTGCACAAAGGCCACTTACTGCTGGCAGCAGGGTTTGCCGGTTGCTCTCGACGGCATCCATTCTCCCTCTTCTCCTTAATAACAACGTGTATTCAGGCTAGCAGTGTCTCCAGCTGACGGACTATTCGTTCCAGCCTTCCCCGGTGTCAGAGGGGTTCTGGCCAATGAGATACAGTTGGATGGCAGCTTTGGGAAGTCTCTTAAGAGGGCTGGGGCGGACTCTACTCCTTCCTTTTCTGCTTCCTGCCACCTGGAATGGTGATATAATGGCTGGAACCCCAGCGCCTATTTTAGGCCTTGAGGTGACCTGTACCATAGAAGCCATGTGCTAGAATGGTAGGGCAGGAACGTTGGAGATTTGGTCCTTCACCCTTTTGAAACACTATACCAGACTCAGACTGCCTGCCTGCGGACTTGTGCACGGAATAGATGATAAACTTCATTTTGCTAAAGCCACTGTTACAGATTTTCTATTACATACCGCTAACTCTAATCCTAGCAGATACACTTTGACTCCAGAGTCTGACAACACCACACTGTTTTATTCATTCACAGATTCCTTGATATTTTTCCAGTCACGCAGCAAACATTCTCTGTGTTAGGCTATATGCTGGGGGGTGAGAGCCTACAGCCAGCTTCTGCTTCCTAAGAGCCCCCGATCCAGGTTAAGAGTCAGATGTGATGCTCCTCGGCTCAGTAGCCTTCCATGGCTCCCCCTTGCCTTGGTCATGGCACCCTGCAGAGCCTCCCGCCCCTCCCCTCCACGCCCTTCTTCCTCTTCGTGAGTCAACCGCTCTCGGGCTGAGCTCTGAAGCTGTCTTTCACTAGCTGCATGGCCTTGGGGCATGCTCCTCGGAAAGTGCTCACCTGTCTCCTCGTCTGTAAAGCAGAGATAAGTCACCCTCTGCCCAGACTCCAGAGAATTCCAAGAAATACGTGGGTGCAGCACATAGCACAGTTCTCAATAACACATAATGTTTTTGTTATCACGTTTCATTTAACTCACCCTTCCGGTTGGTAATGACTCTTTGTGAAGCAGGTGCTTTGTGCCATGTACCGCATCCTTCCCAGTGTCCGCTCCTCCCCTCTCTCTCTAAAGGGTCATCTCCCCTCCTTGCATGATGCCTGGGCTCTTGGAACCCGGAGCCCAGCTGCCCCAAGGAATCTTCCCAATGCTCACCAATACTGAGGTCGGTGCCCCTCTTGGCCAGCCTATTCCTGCTTACCCTCACTTCATGGGCATGGGTGCTGAGGTCCATGGGAGTCAAGGCCATGCCCTTGTTTGTTTCTTTCTTTCCAGTAGTAACTGGTACTTACACAATGCTTTCTGACTGAACAGATAGATGGATGAGTGGATGGATAGAAGAGTAAGTGTACTAAAAGGCTGGCCACAGTCATCAAGGTAAGGACTTTAATAGAAGAATATAGCGGGGTGCCTGGGTGGCTCAGTCGGTTAAGCACCCGACTTCGGCTAAGGTCCCGATCTCGTAGTTCATGAGTTTGAGCCCCTCATCGGGCTCTGTGCTGACAACTCGGAGCCTGGAGCCTGCTTTGGATTCTGTGTCTCCTTCTCTCTCTACCCTTTCCCCACGCATCTCTCTCTCTCTCTTGCTCTCTCTCCCTCAAAAATAAATAAACATTAAAAAATTTTTAAAAAATAGGTGAATATACAAAGTACCATGGGAGAAAGAGGGTATCTAACTTGCCCAGGTAGGAGAGAGGGGAGGGAGAGGACATTTGTGCTGAGTGTTGCTGGGTAGGGGTCTCCGGGGTGGTTGTGGGTCTCTAGGGTAGGCAGAGACCCTAGGTCTAGGGTAGGTCTCTAGGGTAGGCACCTGTATAAATTCATACAGTGAGTGGGATGACCTGGTTTTGTTGCACTGATCCCAAGTGCTGGACACTTTTCTTCATGCCTAAAACCTTCCTTTCTTGAAGTGGAGAAAAGTGGGTCCCAGTGTCCCTTCTTGAGACTTGAACCCGTAGGGCTAAATCATGCCTAAACCTTTCCCCTTAGACGAAAAATCACGAAACTTCGTCATGGAGAGGCCAAAGGCTAGTCTGAGGACCACCATGGAGGAGGGGGGAACCACCATGAAAACGCCCCCACATCCTGGAGTCAGAAACACACCATCTCTGAACCCAACGACCAGGCAGAGACGGTAGTTCAATCCTCTGCTGCAGCGTAGAAAACAAGGCTAGGAGTGGTCAAGTCACTTCCTCCCAATCCCCCAGCTGGTGGGTGCTGGGCCAGACCCTGGAAATTCAGAACTGCTTCAGAAAAGCACCCCTGGTTCAAGTTTCCATGCTGCCAAGGGCATTGCAGGGGCAGCCCGAGAGCTTAAGTCTCGCCCCAGAGCCCAGCTGGATGAGAGAATGTCCTGGGGGTCGAACAGGTGAGGCGGCTAGCGGGCTGTGAGAAGGAAAAACAAGGCCCGAATCGGTGAGTGTCAGAGGAAGGATCTGAATAGTTCCATGCATTCATCCATTCCCTCACTCACTTACTCATCGATCGTTCATTCATTCAAATATATTTATTGAGGCATATCTGTCATGGGCACTGGATGCTGAAGGGAACGATGCAGGCAGGATCCACATATCATGGAGTTTGTTTGCAGAGTGGGGAGATGGAGCATAGGGCACAATGGCTAAATGTAGATGGCACCAGGGGACGCCCATGGGGGAGGTGATACGGCTGACCTGAGACCAGACCACAAGGAGTTGGCTGTGTGAAGGTTCGGGGGAAGAAGTCCAGGCAGAGGGCCGAGAGGAGGGCAATGGTGTCAGAGGTGGGCACTCACGATCCAGGAGCGTGGGACTCAGAGCTGGTCTAGAGCGAGCCCCTGTCCCCCGGCACGGAGCTCTGGGAGAGGCCGGCCGCGAGCGTGTGGCTGAGCCGTGGACGTCTGAGTGGGGCTTCCTACTTCCTTCACCCTGACAGCCAAAGTTTGGGACCAATATTTGCTCAGCTGTGCACAGGAAGAGAGGAAGTTGGCAGGCTCGGTGCAGGCAGACCCTGGCTCAAACCACCCACCTTGCAGAGGCTGTTCTATCTCCTAGAACTCTTTCTCCTTTTTTCCTTTATAATAGGGCGCCTACTTCTTACCTGGGCTCCTGGCCATTCAAATGAAAGGCCACATCCCCCGGCTTCCCCTTGATGCTTAACTGAGATCTTGTCAATGAGATGTAAATGGAAGTATGGTGTGGCCCCTTCCAGGACCTTCCTGAAAAGACAGTGGGCTCGGGCCCTTTGCTTCTTCTTCAAACACGCCATTCTCTCCTCCTTTCCTGTGAGCTGGTGGCCGGGCCCTCTGGCTGGTGCCGTACCAGCCTTCTGGGATCCTAGGAGTGGAGGCCACGCATGGTAGGGTGACAAGACAGAGGAGCCTTGTTGGAAAGAAACCCCAGCAGGAGCTCCAGACTTCCAACATTCCAACATTCCGAGACCACTTCCGTTTCCCTGAGTCCTCCGAGGCCCTGCTCAGAGCCCTCTCCTTACCCCTCAGTGTCCCTTTAAAATTGGGGCGCCTGGGTGGCGCAGTCGGTTAAGCGTCCGACTTCAGCCAGGTCACGATCTCGCGGTCCGTGAGTTCGAGCCCCGCGTCGGGCTCTGGGCTGATGGCTCAGAGCCTGGAGCCTGTTTCCAATTCTGTGTCTCCCTCTCTCTCTGACCCTCCCCGGTTCATGCTTTGTCTCTCTCTGTCCCAAAAATAAATAAAAACGTTGAAAAAAAAAATTTAAAATGTCCAATCCCCTCTGTGCAAATCCAAGCTCAGTTCAGCTCCTGCTAGAATCTTCTCCCTGTTGCAGTGGTTAGTACTGATTAAGTCCGTCCTGACGCCATGAATCAGCGTCCGGCTTTGCTCATCTCGGAGAGTAGCAGGCGGAGGCTGTAGGAACATGGGTGTGGTCGCGGGCGCTGGGACCCCGGGGCTGTGGCTCTGAACACCCAAGTGAGCGTTGGCGTGGACGCCTGGGCCACAGCTGGGGATGGGGCTGGAGCAGGGGAGGGGGGGGTGGCGGGGTTTGGCTGGCATAGGTGCCCTGGTACCCAGATACCCAAACACCCCGAAGACGGGTTTTCTAAGAAATCCTCGCATGCTTTCATCAGACCACGTGCCCTCACGTCGTCACTCTTGGAATGTGAAAGTCTCGACTGCTGGATGGGTGTCCCCCCGCTACCAGCGGAGAGGTTTCCGGAGCCTGGGAGGAGAAATGGCCGGGCCCGTGCGGCTTCCTTCCTGCCGAGGGCATGACCCCATCCCGCTGGCTCCTGCTGGCTCTGCCTGCTCTAGCGAAACTCCCGCTCCGGCTCTGCTTTTCTTTACCTTGCTGTAAATGTCAGAAATGTCAGTTTCATAAAGTCAAGTGGAAGTCTTTTTTGACCTCTTGAGCTGGAAGGCAGCCTCAGGGGCTAACCCTCCAGATCTGGGTTTTATTGCCCTGATGGCCCCATGGTGGAATGTCCACGGCCGTTCTGAACCTCCCAAATTCAGGGCGCCCCGTTCCGCCGGATGCTTGGGCGTCCCCGAGCACGCTCCTGCTCCCGGCTGCTGCGTGTACCCCGCGTCAGCGCAAGAAACCTTCTGTCTGTCACGTCCCTCGTGCTGAATGATTAAATGCGCTTCGTTCATCAACAGGAACACGCTCCTGCCAGCTCCACCACGGTCGTGGAAGCACTGGGCACACCACGTGCGGCAGGGTTTTATCTTTTCCCCCACTGGCTGGTAGGCTTCCTCCTGCCTCCCCTTCTCTTCCCCTGGGTCCTGCCCTCCTGCCGTTCAGCCCTCGCCGCGCGAGAGGAGGTGGAGTGGAGAGAGGAGCATCTCTCCCGGCCTCTCCCCACTAGTCGCCAGCAGCACCCTCCTGCCCTAGCTGTCACCAAAAATGTCTCCAGACTTTGCCATATAGCCCCTTCGTGCAAAACCACGCCCAGCCAAGAGCCCCTGATCTGGGCCGAGAGCCATGTGTGAGGGGGCCGAAGGAGGCCCTTGGGGCCCTCTGCCTGCACCTGCAGACTGTCTCCGTCGCTTATTTGCCATGCGCCTGTAGGCAGGTGACCTCACCTCTCTGTGCCTCGGTTCCTTCACCTGGACCTGGGGAGACACGAGGAGCTCCCTCCGCGAGCTTTTGTGACGGGGCATGGCTCCTGGTTAGCACGGTGGCAGGTTAGGCACAGACAGGCCCACTGCGCAGGAAGGCTGTGCCTGTGTTCTCGTCTCCACCGCCCCTCTGTGCCCCCAGAATGAAGTCCCCCGGCTGGTGTTCAAGGTCTTCATGTCAGCACTTGCCCACTCGTCCAGTGTCACCTCTCACAGCTCTCCTCCCCCGAGGGAGCCACTCTTAGTTCATGGAAGGCACCCTGTTCTCTCCTACAGCTATAGCTTTGCTCGTGGTTCAGCCCCTCGGTCAGGAATGGGGACCCCTGCTCATCTCCTTCTTCACTTAGCCACTACTCCTGCTCAGGATTCAGGAGATACTTCCTCCCAGACTTCTCCCTGCCCTCCCTCTCTTGACTTGTCCCACCCCTCCCCAGTCTCAGTCCCCTCAACTGGCTTGCATGCAGGTATTGTATTTGGGGAATGATCGCGGGGTGAGCAGACAGCCTAGAGTGGAACGGGAAGGGAGGGGCCAGTCCATGACCCTGTCATTGAGCTGGCTGTAGCTGCTAGCTGCTAGCAACCGGGGCCACTCCGAGGGACCTTCGGGACCATGTCTGTGAAGTTTGTACCCTAGATAGTGGAGTGCAGCTCAGATCCCTCACTGGTCCATTTGGCTCAGGGAGCGTTGACCGCTTACCCCTCCTCCTCACTCACCACCCTCTACTATACTGCCACTCTCCATTTGTCTGTCTTGCCCCCTGGGAGATTGACTCTTGTGAGCAGAAGCTATTCTTTGTTACATACCCAGATCCTCTAGAGTGGCTGGAAGAAACGAGATTTTTAAGTAGATGCTAGCTGAATGAATGAAGGCATGAGTGAGTGAATGAGTGACTGAATGAGTCAGAGGTAGGCCTGGAACCCAATGCTCTCGCCACGGGAGCCATGATGAGGCCACTGTCTCCTGTGCAGCATGAACGTGTCCCAGTGCCATTAGCCTGAAAATGAGCCGGGTCTGGAGGATGAGGTTTGCCGAGTGGGGTGACCTTAATGTCTGGGACCTTAATGTCTGGGGTGACCTTAATGTGCTCCAGAGCACAGCCACTGCCCCGGGCCACAGCCGACCTTTGCAAAGCATGGCCTCAGTGCAGACTTAAAACAGCCTGCTGTAGGCTGCACATTGGATGCTCAGCTTTAGCTCTGTCTCTGCAGGGGCCACAGGTCCTGAGAGCAGATCGGACAGCAGCGTCATCAGCAAGCTGGAGAGATGCTCGGCTGCAGGAGGGTGGCTGAGACCTGAGCCCCAAGAAGGGACTTCAGTGCCCAGGGCAGTGTCCAGAGACACCAGCTCTTAAGACTCAAAACTTTAGGGGTGACAGGAGCCTTTGCAAACACCCATTTTATAGACACGGGGACAGAGGCTCTGCCTGAACCTCCCAGAACCAGGGTTGGGGCCCATAGTGCCTGCTCTTGTCTGCCACATACTCTGTACATCGTGGGGCCAAGGGCCGTTCTTAAAAAGGTTTGCATGCTGTTTTGGTTTGCGCTCCCCCAAAAGCAGATGCTGATTCAAGGACCGGGGTGCCAGTGGTTTATCTGGGAGGTGACCTCGGGAAGCAGGGACGGATGAGCAGGGAGAGTAAGGTGGACAGGTGCTTTAGTGGGATCACTGGTGGAGGGTCCAGTTTCACCAAGACTTGGGAGAAGCACAGAGGATGCCTCTGAGCTGTCTGAGGGAAGGCTGAGAAGCAGGGGTATCTCTTCACGGGCCCTGGCCCCACTGATGGGAGGCTTGTCACCGGGGATGGCAGCTCTCTCTTCTTGTCTCTGTGCAGGCTGAGGGATCTCTGTCCCTCTCTCTGGCACGGTCAGGGACCACTCAGGAGGCTGAAATCAAAGGTGGGTCAAAAGGATGTGAGGTCACACCCCTGAAACGTCTGCTGGGTACCCAGCGTCGGGTGCCAGCCTCTTGCCCACACGAGGATGTTTACTAGAGTGTCTCCTGTTGGACCCAGTGGGTTGTTCTGGGTTCCCCGCCTGACCCTTGGCAATCTGGCATTACGACTCTGGAAACTGGGTAGTTTATTAGGTACCAGATGGGAGACATGCGTCAACACGAGAAGGGAGATGGACAGGAAGCAGCCAATCAGGGCAATGATGCCGTCAGGGATGCCCGATGAGAAGATGTCTTTGCTCTGTGCTGCCATCTTGCTAATCGAAACAGAGGGTTATTTTCCCTTTTGAATTTCATGGCTCCTCTGGAAGGGAGCTTGGCGGGGGTCGGTCAAGGGGACATAGGAGGACATAGGAAGGCAGAATGGCAAGCCACTTGTGTGATGTGAGAATCAACTGGAGGAATTTACTCCACAATTGGTGACTTTGTGAATTCTCAGCAATTCCTCCAGGAGAGGAAGCTGGAGGAAGCTGGAACCTTCGAGAATTGTACCCCTGTGATGCCCGGAGGCTATGCTGGGCGCTTTGCAAACGGGAACACATTTCGTCATTGTCACACGCCTGGTGGTGACTTCTGTTATCCTTGTTCAGTAAATGGTCCAGAGAGGTTAAGCAAGATGTTCAAGAGTAATCGCTATCTGCGATATGCGGTGGGATCCTTTTGAGGCCCAGGTGCCACTGACGTTGGGGTCAAGCACTTCTGAAGAGAACCAGGCTCTAGAACTTGAAAATGGGGCTGCACGTACTGCGGGTTCACTGCGCACCCTGGGCCCCCCAGTTTACAGATAGAATCTAGATTCCTCCTCGCAAGTCCTCTATAAGGTGGCTGCCGTGGTCCCCATTTCACAGGTGAAAACACAGGATTCAAAGAGACACAAGATGCAGGCAGTGCGCATTGTTTCCAAGATCAGCCTCTCTGTTCCGTGCCTCTTGTGTGATCTGCTAAGTCTAATTTTCAAAAACCTCTCTCTCTCGCTCTCGCGCTCTCTCTCTTTTTTTCTTGTTCCAGGAAACCACTTGAAAGCTTTGTTGCCCTTGCCGCAAAGTGTTCCAGGTCAGCTCACATTCTAGAAGCGTCTGTGACCGAGGGTATTTTAAGAGCGGTGAGCCAGGCAGGGAAATTTGGAGAGCAGCCAGCTCCCTGATAAGTGTCTTCTGGGGGGGGCTGGTGGCTGACAGAGAGGATGAAGATTTTTCTTTCTTTCTTTAGAGGGAGCATCCGTGCTTCTGAAACGACAAACTCAGGGTGAGAACAGGAGAAACATTAACAACAAAAGCCCGTCCCCCGTGTGGGTGTGCTCTGATCCAAGAGCGGTTTCCCAAACACCAGCTGCCCTGGGCTGGTGAGATCTGGTCTTCCTCCTCCTAGCCCCCCTCTCTACTCACTGCCCCCAAATGATTGCAGACTTGGGTTGCTCTGGGAGGCAGCACGTCTTTTTTATTCTGGCTGCTTTGCGATTTTTTTCTTTATTTCTTTTTTTCCAGCATCTGGATGATGATGTATTGTCATTCGGTTTCCTTTGTGTTTCTTTTCCGCGGAGTTTGTTGAGTTTTTCAGGGTCTGTGGGCTTATAAATTTTTATCAGATTTAAAAACGTCCAGCCACTGTTTTTGCCAAGTACTTTTCTGCCTCCCTCCCTTTTACGTTCGTGCTTGGCTCTTTGGTACCGTCCCGTAGCTGACTGAGGCTCTGCTGAGCCTTCGGGATCTCTGTTTCATGTGGGTAACTTCGTTTGCTAAGCCTTCAAACTCGCTGATCTTTTCCCTTCCGGTATCTGATCCACTGCTGATCCCATGCAGTGAAATATTCATCTCGGATGCCGTATTTCTTTTTAATCCCTGGTCTGCATGTCCTCTTCCTTATCTTCCACTCCCCTTCGCCTTGAGTCCCTATTTTCCTTTAAGTGCTTTAACATGACAGTTGTTCCCACATCCTCGTCTGCCAGTTCCAGAGTTTCTGCTGTATCTCATGTCTTCCTATTGACAGGTGTTTCTGCCTTACGATCTGCTTCCCTTTGCTCCATGGTGTGTCTGGTAATTTTTAGCGGCTGACGGACACGGTGAATTTTATGTTGATTATCTGGATTTTGTTGTCTTCCTCTGAAGGAAGTTAGATTTTGTCCAGGAAGGCATTTAGGCTCCTTGTGCATTATTTGATCACTTGCAGCCTGTTTCTGAGATTTGCTAGGGCTGGGCTGGAGCAGCTTTCATACTCTAGGGCTGGAATATTTAAGGGCGACCCCTCTGAGGCCCCACCAAGTGCCCAGGAGACCAGTGAGCACTCACCTTTCTTGTCATCCGTGTTCAGACATCTCGCCGCCCTGTGTAAGTGCTGGGAATTGTCCGGCTTACAACTTCCCAGTGACTGTTTGCCTGATTTTTTGGAGTTTCGGGCTATGTGAGCAAAGCCCCACACTCATCAAAGACCCAAACGGCCTCCTCCACAGATTCCCGCAACTCTTTTTCTTTGTTCCAGAAACACGTGCTGTAACTTCTAGCCATTTCAGCTTTCCCAAACTCCCGTTTCTACCCTTTCGACCCAGCACGACTGCGAGTTGGACTCCCCCGCCTTTCTCATGCCCGCTGTCTAGAGCTTGCCTCTAGGCAGAAAGCCGGGGTGACCACAACGGAAGGCTGGGTTCATTGCAGGGTCCCCCCATTCTGTTGCTCTTCTCTCAAGGATCACAATCCTGTGCTGCCTTGCGCCCCATGTTTGGAAAGAACTGTTTCCTACCTTTGCTCCATTTTCCTACTTGTTCACAGCAGGAGGATACATCCAGTCGGTAATATTCCATCCCGGCCAGTTTCAGGATTTTGACGATATTCCTTTTGGCTGGGAATAGTCCTGTTGGGCTCTCCTATCCTGCTCCCCACTCTTCCCCCCAGCGACTCCAAATGTGCTGCCTCGTAGGAGAGCCCTTTTTGTGGATAGTTCCCATGATGGGTGAGTTCGGCCCAGCCTGAGCTAGAACCTGCACGGTCAGGAGAAGTTAGAGCAAGGACAGCTCACAACTTGAGCAGCGTGTTGCAACAGACAATGCACTTTCCCTTTTTCTAAGATTATTTTCGCAAAAACTTGGCAGGGCGATGAAGACACAGATGCCGAGAGAAGCTCAGGACCTGCTCAAGTCAGCGACAGGATCGCCTGACTTCAGAACCTACCCTTTGGGATTTGCCACCAGCAGCCCTTACAAATCCGGGTACTGGTTCTCCATCCCATTCCCCTGGGGTGAGTGATCGAAAGATGCTGGCAATTTCTTCTTCTATTTTGCAGCTAAAGGGACCTCACTCTACTTGCAGAACCTGGAAACCTCTACTTGTTGCGACATTGTAACTTCCGGGGGCGAACAATGCTGCTCGCTCAGCGGGAATGGTATGACTCTGGCTGGGGATTGAGCCGTGGGAGCCCGGGCTCACTGGGGGAAGAAAGCCTGGGACAGGCGAGCCCGGGAAGAGCAATGATAGAGCCTCCAGCAGACCTGGCGTCCAGTGGGACTTGCCCTCCGAAGGGCACTGGCTCAGGCATCATGTCACCCAGGTGGCCTTGAGGATCCAATACTGCCCTGGGACTTATGGGGAGGACCAGAGAGCTGGCTGCCTGGGGCGTGGCCTTAAGCAGAGGGGATTTTTTTTTTTTTATTTTAACATTTTTATTTTTTTTTATTTTTGAGACAGAGAGAGACAGCATGAACCGGGGAGGGTCAGAGAGAGAGGGAGACACAGAATCTGAAACAGGCTCCAGGCTCTGAGCAGTCAGCACAGAGCCCGACGCGGGGCTCGAACTCAGGACTGTGAGATCGTGACCTGAGCCGAAGTCGGACGCTTAACCGACTGAGCCACCCAGGCACCCCAGCAGAGGGGATTTTTTTATTAAAGGCAGAACATTCTATTTGTTGAGCACCCACTCTGTGCAAAGAACTACAAGGAACATTATCTCATGTAACTCTCACTGTGTTCTCTGTGGGGAAATTCTTGAATATTACAAAGGTAGTACATGATGGGGCGCCTGGGTGGCGCAGTCGGTTAAGCGTCCGACTTCAGCCAGGTCACGATCTCGCGGTCCGTGAGTTCGAGCCCCGCGTCGGGCTCTGGGCTGATGGCTCAGAGCCTGGAGCCTGTTTCCGACTCTGCCCCTACCCCGTTCATGCTCTGTCTCTCTCTGTCCCAAAAATAAATAAACGTTGGAAAAAAAAATTAAAAAAAAAAAAAAAGGTAGTACATGCTGATTGAGAGGGGAGAGCAGAGACACTCAAGAATTAAAACAAATTACCTTTGGTTCTATCACTCAGATAACAACTTATCAATCTTCCGTATGCCCTTTCAGAAACTTCAAAAGGTAGCTTTGTTGGAGTATAATTTACATACCATAAAAGTCACCGATTTTAAGTGTAAGGTTGGATACGTTTTAGTAAATTTTTACAGCTGGGAACTTACCGCCAGAATCCAGTTTAGAACATTTCTATCACTCCCCAAAGGCACACTCTGTTCCCACCCAGCCCCAGGCAAGCACTCATCTGCTGTCTCTTTTCTAGACGGGGCAGGTAATTGGGATCACGTGATACATAGTCTTTTGTGTCTGCTGTCTGACCTCTTTCACTTAGCAGAACGCTTTTGAGAGATTTAAAAGCTTTGCTTTGGAATGCTTTTTGGGGGGTTGCTCCCCCCCCACCAGGCATTCATTTCTTTTTTGTTGTTACATAGTATTCCTTTGTGTAAATGCACCCCGTTCATTTATCTCTTTACTAGTTGATGGACATTTGAGTTGCTTCCAGTTGCAAGCTATTACAAATGTTGCTCTGAACCACCTTGGTGAGCCTCTGCATGAACATGTTTTCATTTCACCTGGGTAGACCTCCAGGAGCAGAACTGTTGGTCTGTGGTGTAGGTATACGTTTCACTTGATGAGGAAACTGTCAGGCTATTTTCCGAAGTGGTTGTACCACTTGTATTCTGAAAGCAATGCGAGAAGGTTCCAGTTCCTCCACAGTTTTGCAACGTTTGGCATCGTGGGTCCTTTTGGCGATAGCCATTCCAGAGGGTGGGTCCCGATAGCTCATTTTGACTTTAGTTTGCATTTCCTTAATACTAATGATGGCGAGCCTGGTTTCATGTGCTAATTGGCCATTTACATATCTTCTCTGGGGAGAGGCTTGTTCCAATATTTTGTCTATTTTTTATCTGGGCTGTTTACCTTCTTACTGAGTTGTAAAAGTGTTTGGTCTTTGTTCTGTATACACATCCTTTGTCAGATATACGACCTACATATATATTTTTCCTGTCTGTGGGTTCGTCTTTCCGTTTTCTCAGTTGGTGTTTTTTGAAGAACAAAAGCGTTTTTGTTTTGATGAAATCCTGTTCAGCAATTTTTCTTTTCAGAAATTTTTATGTAAATATATTTTAATAGGACTGTAAAGGTGCAATCATGTTTTCTCTTATTATTTTTATCTTGATAAATTATGCTAATAGATTTTAAACCTTCCATTCCCAGATTACACCCTACCTAATCAAAGTGCATTATCCTTTTAATATCCTCCTGAGATTTGATACATATACATACTTCATTTTGAATCTTTACATGTAAATTCCCTGTGATATTATCCTGTCGATCTCTTTTTTTGTATATTATCTTTGCCAAACGTGGTATTCTAGCTTATAAAATGAATTGGTACTGTTTCATCTTTTTTTTTTTAACATCTGAAATAGTTTACATAGCTTGGTAATGATCTATTCCTTGAAATTATGAGAAAAAACAAACAAACAAACAGTGACACTTGCATGTCTGAGAGCTGCCTTGAATGACCATCTCTCCTGAGTGGGGCTTATCTTTGCTTTGGGAAGATGTCTCCTCCATCGCAGACCTCAAGTGGGATTTGTGTATTTGTTTCCAGAGGGAGAGACACTCCTGGGCGTTTATACAAAGCTATTTAATGTGCCTGATCTTGGGGACTCAGCAGACGGGAGCTTCCTTCCCAGCAGGCCATTGCTAGTGGTCTATAGTGGATGGGAGCAGCCCAAGGGTTATTTCTTCAGAGATGGCCACTCTGGCCAGCTCGGTTCTCTTAGCCTCAACTGCACTCCTGGGGGTAATGTTACTCCCCTATAAAACTACCACCTTCTTACTAGATCTCCAGATGGGAAACCAAGAAATATAAGGAGTTTGCTTCTATTTGAGTCTGTTGCTTTTTTTTTTTTTTTAACGAAAATGCAAATTGGGGCACCCTGGTGGCTCAGTTGGTTAAGTGTCTGACTTCGGCTCAGGTCATGATCTCGCAGTTTGTGAGTTCGAGCCCCTCCTCAGGCTCTGTGCTGACAGCTCAGAGTCTGGAACCTGCTTTGGATTCTGTGTCTCCCTTGCTCTCTGCCCCTCCCTCTCTCTCTCTCTCTCAAAAATAAACATTAAAATAATTTTTTAATTAAAAAAAAACAAAGATACAAATTGTTTAAAAGTATAATTTATTAACTTTTCCCCCTGTTTTTTTCCAGGATGTTGCTCTGATAAAATTTTCACCTTTAAAGTTAATTTTGGCCATTTGTGTCCTCATAGAAAATCGTGCATTTGCTCTTGCCTTTGAAATCGTTTGGACAGTTGATGCATAAATTCTTATATTGGTCTAATAAGGTCTTTCATACAATGCCAACGGTCACTTTCCCTCCCCCACTCTGAATTTTGAGTATTGTTTCACCTGTCTTATTTTTGCAATTAGACAAACTGGCTGTTTTCCTATTTTGACGCTTTTCCCATTCTCCACTCTCCCCACCCCCACCCCTGGTTTCGATCATCTCATTTAGTTTCCAAGACAGGAAAGTTCATAAATTTTTTGATGCCAATTTCTGGAAGCCAGGGCAACCCATTCAAGGAATTGTCATTTTATAGATGAAGCAGCCCGGTTTCAGAAATTTCACAGGACCAGGAAAATGGCAGAGCTGGGGTTGAACACGAGGCCAGCCCTCTGCCCCCAGATCTCAGCTCTCAGCCCCGACGAGTGACACGGGTGCTGGGAGGTGCCACCAAGAAACAGCCAGCAGTGGGGTCCAGAGGGCAATGACCACCCGCCTCAGAGGGGCATAGGCAAGCCTGAAGCCTTGCCTCTACCCTGCGTGATCTCTGTGACGTCCCAGCCCTTCTCTGTGATGTCGAGGGGCCACACCTGCTAAGTCGCTAAGCCTCACATTCGCACAATGAGGCCCAGAAGCCTCAGGCCACACTCTTCCACTGCTGTCTAGGATATGAAGGGGGGTGTGACGGGGTGTGTGTAGAGGTGTGTAAGAAAGAAGAAGGCCGGGTGGCGACGTTGGTTAAGTGTCCAACTTCAGCTCAGGTCACGATCTCATGATTCATGGGTTTGAGCTCTGTGTCAGGCTCTGGGCCAACAGCGTGGAGCCTGCTTGGGATTCTCTCCCCCCTCCCCACCCAGCCCTCTCTCCTCCTCCCTGACTTGCGCTTTCTCTCTCTCTCAAGATAGACAAATAATTTTTTTTAGAAAAAGAGGAAGGCAGAAGGCCAAGCGTATGTTGCTCCCCAACAGCACTGCCGTGAGAAGAGAGGTTGACCAAATATTTGGCAAGACTAAATATTACGGTCTCTGGAAAGAAGTGCTGTGAAAGGGAGGGAGAGAGGTATGCTCCAAGCTCTGCCATAGTCTGCGCCCGTATACCCCCCTTCCCAAGCTCCCTCCCAACAAACATGCAGTCATTCCAGGCTCAGATGCAAAGCTACTAAACGCTGCTGTGTGTCCCAAGTTTTTTGACACACAGGTAAGTACATAAACAGTCTGGTCACCGCAGAATTCTGCCCCCTACTGTGAATTAATGAGTAGTAGTCTTTGGACATCTAAGTGAGGCGCAAGGACCTCCTGGAATTCACAGAGAATCCCCAAGGCTTTAACGCCACCTCCTCCATGAAGCTGTCTCAGATTTCCCAGGTGGAGTAGGGCTGTCTCCTTAGGCCTTCTGGGGCCACTTGGTTTCGCCGCTCTATCAGCTGTCCTCGGGAGTCTGCCTTGCATTCATTATCAAGAAACAACTGTGCCATGGGACAGGCTACAGGTGCATAGATCAGTCTTTTTTTTTTTTTTTTAATTTTTTTTTTCAACATTTATTTATTTTGGGGACAGAGAGAGACAGAGCATGAACGGGGGAGGGGGAGAGAGAGAGGGAGACACAGAATCGGAAACAGGCTCCAGGCTCCGAGCCATCAGCCCAGAGCCCGACGCGGGGCTCGAACTCCCGGACCGCGAGATCGTGACCTGGCTGAAGTCGGACGCTTAACCGACTGCGCCACCCAGGCGCCCTTTAATTTTTTTTTTTTAATTAATTAATTAATTTTTTTTTTTATTTTTTTTATTTTTTTTTTAGATCAGTCTTGATCCTTGCCGTCCTGGAGCCTGGAGCCTGGTGGCAGAGAGAAAACGTGACTCTGTTTCAGTCACTCTGTGATTGGTGCTCTGGAGGAAAGGAGTCGAACAGGAGCTTGTTGAGGTGACCGGGACGGCCCAGAGGATGAGAAGAAGCCAGCCGTGTGCACAGTGGTGGGGAGACTGAGCTGGGCAGCGTTCCTGGGGCAGGAGCCCAATGGCCAGAGCGGCTGATGCGCAGTGAGGGGGGAGGGACGGCGCGATGATCAGGGAGGGAGAGGCCCACCTGCAGCGCCACCCCCCTGGCCCTCTGGCTCGCCCAGTGCCTTCTCTGTTGGCACGGCCCTGCCACCCCCGAGATTTATCGGGTATCCTTCTCCAGCTTGAGAGCACAAGATCTGGGTCCGAGTCATTTCCAGGTCCCCAACCAGGAACACGGGGTCCGGCCTTGAATCAGACCACAACTGACCAATGGGGTAAGCATCTGCCTTGGCGAGATGATAAATACGGGCATTATTTGCCAACCAGAGCAGGTGCGATTTCAGGCCCAGCCAGAACCCAGCAGATAAACCTGCCCGCCGCCTGTGCCTCCGTGGGTGGCATATTCCCCATTCCTCCCAAGAGCAGCTCTGCCTTCCCGCTTGCGTCCCAGGGTCCCCCTGCAGCCTCTGATCCAGTGAGAACGTGCCCTGAGTGTGGGCACCTTATTCGTGTTCGAAGGAGAAGCTTCCAGACCAGCTCATCCTTGCCTTGGCCCTGTTATGCCCAGAATTCGTGATCCCCAAAGACCACCAGGGAGCTGAGTCTGATGCAAAAGCAAAAAAGCCTTTATTCGAGCCAGTTCGAGCCCAATCCCCTACCTGCACCGACGCAGCGGTGAGATGCGGGGGAGAGAGAGCGAGTTTCAAAAGGACAAAGGTTTTATTGGGGGTCTAGGGGCAGTTGGTAAGGTAATGGCTGTGGCCTCAGCCGATTGGCTGGGAAAAGGTCGCGGCCTCAGATGATTGGCTGGGGAAGGGTCGGAGCCCTGTGACGCAGGTCGCCGGGCGTGTTTTGATCGGGAAGTTTGAACGGGTGAGCGGGAGGTTACTCAAGGGGAGGAGGCGTGGTCTGAGGTTTCTGCGATTTTCCCAGAAAGGGGGCATGTCGGGGACATAGTCACTCAAGGTGGAGGACACAGAACAAGATGGAGTCGGCTGGCATAGGTCCCGCCCTTTCAGCCCCATTTAGACCTTTCCACCCTGGCTCCTTGAAGACTGCCAACTGGCAGTGCCTCACCTCTTGCCTCTTCCCTGTCAGCGGCGTGGAGACACCTGCTCGCAGGAGACTGGTGGAGAAACGTCCCTGCCACCAGCATCCAGCCTTCGAGGTGTGCGGGGAAGTGTGTAATTGACGGGCAGCCCGACCGAGGCCCTCCTGCGGGACCAAATTGTAATCGGCTGCGGCGCTTGGTCACAACAGGGATTCCTTTTACATCCTAGTGCGGCCGCGAACCTGGCAAGCAGGTCCCCGCGGTTATTAAGAAGCCTCCTGACTTCAGCAGGTCGCCTTGGGTCAGTACAGCGGCATACATTCTGGCTGCTGGGCTCGGAGTGAGTATCAGGCTGAGATCAGGGCTCTCACGTCCTTGAGGAGTGGATGACCGAGTGCTTGGTCCCTCGTGTACTTGGGCAGGTGGGTGGGAGAAGCCGTCTCTCCTAAGGCAAGAGCAGGAGAGGGCGTGCGCTCCAAAATGTGAACATGTGATACGGCTCCTTTCACGATGAATTATTCACACGCCAGGATGAATTAATAATCTGAGCTGTGAATTAATTTTATTGGGTTTCCAGAAAGGTGACCATTTCAGAGGCAGGAAGGAGGTGCTCCTGTGCTCTACCCCCCGGCCCCCAACCCAAATCATTAAGGGTGTGAGCACACAGGCTCACCCAAGGCAAATCAGTCAGAAAGTGCCTTTTTTTTTTTCTGTGTTGGAAGGTGACTCATGGACTTTACCCACAATTCCTTTTTGACCTTAGTAAGAAATTACAATACCCCTAATTGCCCCCGAGTCTTCCCCTGTGGCCAGAGTAAAAATTTTCAAATTAAATGCCTTCTCTTCTTCCCTGAGGTTGGCGAAGACAACCTTGTAGACACAAATCCCTTTACACTTGGACATGGAGAAAAGAATCAAGATGGATGGCCCCAGCCCCCCCAGCCTGCTGCACACCTGCCTGCCCCCGCTCCCACTGCCTCGCCTCCTCCCTCCTGGCTGGTTCCTTGACAAGTTCATTGCTGTGTTCACCAGAAAGCGATCAGCGGAGTCTTGCTTCTGGAGAAGTTAAATGCAGGCCGACAATTCCTCAGGGGTTCACGGGATGAAAGGCTGCGAAAGAGGGTTTGGAAGCGCTTCACAGAGGGACCCACGTCTACACATACGTCAAGAGAACTGTTGTTTGGGGAAAACAAGTTGTATTGGAGGCTTTGGGAATTGCAGAGAGGTTTCGCAAGAACTCAGAGGAGCAAATAAGAAATAAAAGACACAGCCAACGTTTATTGAGTGCGTGCTATGCGGTGGGCTTCGTGTTGAGCCTTTTCAAGTCACTTTTTCATTGTATTCTCCGCACCTTAGCGCACTGTCTCCTGTCGTTAACCCGCAGAGGTCAGGTGATCCTCCTGAGGTCGCTGAATGAGTAGCAGAGCCAAGACTCAAACTCAGGCCTGCCAGGACCCGGAAGGCCATGCCTTTCATCTGTGTGCATGTCACAGGGGACGGGAGAGAGCAAAGGAGCACAGGCACACACGTCCACGGGGCAGCAGCGATAGCGACACAGGACGACAGAGCCGGGAGCTCCGGACTCCCATCCAAACCCCGTCACCGGCAACCTGGGACCCTGCAAATGCCTCTTTGCTGCTCTGGGCCTCAGTCTTCTCTCCGGTGAGATGGCAGGTTCGAAGGAGAAGCCCCCTCGGGCCCAAGGTTGTAATGCTCTCCTCTTCCTGGTCCACAGGTGAGAAGACTTCGGCTCCGGAACAGGGCCACTGGATGTCGTGGCCAATCTGGCCCAACCCGTCACAGGGACCTTGAAGCCCCTCTGCAACGTGCCCAGGGACTCCAGGCCCTGCTAGCAAGATGGAAACGGACGAGGCCCAAGGCTGCTTGCGCATACTTACCGAGTGAAAGTAGTATCTTGAGCGTGGCTTCCCTGAGTCTTCGCCACGGGCCCCCGGCTAGCAGCGGCCCAAGCTCCTCTTCGGTGCTGAATTTCCCACACCGGTGCCCCCAGTGAGCCTTCCAACGGCCAGACACGTGACTCTCTCTGTCCGGGGGGGCGGGGGGAATCTGGGAAGACTTGACTCAATTTGATGGAAAGCAACTTCCTTCTAGCAGTAGGAAGTTAGAGGAAGAGCAGAGCCGGGTCAAACAGACAGCAAGCAGTACGGGGGCCGGTAGGCCTGCTCTGAGCACTGCTGACACTTACCGGCTGTGTGTGGCTCCAGACAAAACCCCTTATGTCCACACATCTTGGTTTTCTTCTCTGGGTAAAGAGATGCAGACATTCGGCCCGTTGAGATCAAAGCGCCAGACGGGAAGGGGGTGTGTGTGCTCAGGGCTGCCTACTACTCCATTATTTCTGGAAGAATAACCGAGATAATGAGGTGACGGGACGGCAGGAGGGGAGGGGGGGTAAGCCCAGCGCTGCCTCTGACCACAGCGTGGAATGTGGTGCGGCCTCCCAAAAAGCCGCGTGTCAGTTCACCTGGAGGGGCTCCTGAGTCAACGGAGAAGCGTATACAACATGATCCAATGTTACAAAAGCAAGAGTAACGAGAAGGTATACTACTATATGATTATGCGGGCACCGAGGGAGGTGTGCGGGGGATGCACTTCAGATTACGAGCAGGAGTTGCTCGGAGTCTGGGGATGCATTGCAAGGTGAGGTCAAGAGGAGGGTAAAAAGCAGAGAGGTGGGGAGGGGAGATGATAAGCAAAAGGGGAAAAAAGCGAGTTAGGGTACCCGCAGCAAATGAGGACGTTGGCTGTGGCATTGGCATGCAGATGTATTGCGCAAAAAGTGGATAAAAGAACGTTCAGTGAAATGTGACTCCCCTAGAAAGAACGCTGATTAATTCCTGTCTCAGAGGGGGCTTCTGAGGCTCAGGTGACGTCATCGCATGCCAGGATGAGAGAACCGTCAGAAGTCGCATCTCAAGAGGAGCTCCGAGACTCGAATTCTGTTCTGCCAGCCCCCGGGCCGGCGTTCTGCCTTTTGCAGCCACCTCACTACGTAACCACGAACCAGCCGTAGTCCAGCGACTGACTTGTTGAACACGGAACGTTGATTATTGCTCATTCTCTCAGGCTAAGAGCAGGAATCAAAACAGATGACAGTCCCCTCACTTTGGGTGGGAGAGGTTCACCCAGTCAAGCGCAAGTGCTGTAATCATGATGTCAAAGCAGCAATCACGTTTCAGTCTAAAAATAACGGGAAATGCCCACTTGAACTAAGTATGTGAGGCGCGCGAGGCTAGCGGGTGGTACCAGTGGATGATATTTGACATTAACCCACGGCCGGACACGTGAACCCGTGTTCATGAGAGCCAGGAGACAGCTGGCTCCGTGCAGGGGGATCACTCCACGCGAAGCGTTTTGCATGCATTATCTCAACTAATACTGCCAGGAGCTCCACTTAAGTCCCTTACTTTACAGATCCGGAAACCGGGGGTCAGTGAGGTGAGGCGACTTGCTCAAGGTTCCATGGCTGGGGTACGGGCAGGACCAGGATTAAAATCCGGGGCAGCTCGACTCCGGGACCCACACTTTTAATCCTACACTACCATAGTACGGCTCGGGGCTGGGAGATTTTTCAGGCTTTATTCATCTCGTGTGCTGTGTGTGTCCGTAGTGATCGAACACAGCTTTCCAAGCCACGAGTGGTGGCTTAATTACGGTGCGCTCTTCATATTGTTGAAATGTGACATCCCTCAGCGTATTCATCTGCAATGGGAGATGACTCACAGGTGTAATTTATGTGTCCTTTGGTGTGTTATTAACGTGTGCTCTCAATGGAGGTTTAATTTTGGAAGTGGCTTTCGAGATCATGGTGGAGGCTTGACAGATAATTAGAACAACCCCCCTCGAAATGAGAAGCGCCCTGCTGTTCTCGCAAAGGTCACGGGTGACCCCCGAGACCCCAACCCGGTGGCCTGGTCTCAACCTGCTCCCTCCTCCGCTTTGCTGCACGTGGGACACTGTTTCTGTCCCCTCCCCGTTGCTATCGCTTCTTCTCCCACCGTGGGTCCGTGGCGGACAGCTGCTTGATGAGTTGAAAATAGGGACTAATACACCTTCTGAAGTTTTTTTCTTCAGGCTGAGCTCCTGCAATTCCTTGTGTCATTGGGATGCTGTCTGAGGATATTCAAGGTTGTCAGCTGCCCTCGTAAATCTTGGGGCTGAGAACTGAACACGAGACTCAGGCAAGATGTGACTAGGAAAGCCCTGGAGATCAGACTTTAACCTTCTCTGTCCCACACACTCTACTTCTGTTAATGCAACCCCAAAGAGCTTCTTGCCAGTAAGAGTGTTGCACAGTGCTGATGCTGGCTGAGCGGCTGCCGAACAAAACTTCTCTCTTTTCTCCGGCTGCTCCCCGGACAGGGCTCTGTCACTCTACACTTACACAATAGAGGTACCTTAGCGCCACTGCAGAAGCTTCCTCTCCGCATTATGGTTTTTGTGCCTTGTGAGCTTTGTTGCATCCCCATGGCCCACTGAGAGCTTTTGGATTAGAATTCTCCCATCCACCTCATTTGTCATCCTCCCCCCCCCCCACCCGGTTCAGTGGCATCCACAGACTTGATAAGAAGCTTTCTATGCCTTCATTCAAGTATTCACAAAATTTGTTTTAACAGGAGAGAGCCAAGGACAAAGCCTTATCTCGGGCCCCTGGAGAGCTCCTTAAGTGACAAGCTGAACAGGAATGAATTAATCAGCAAGCTCTGGGCATGGTTCTTGAAGTGGTTACAAGTCCACCTTCCTCACTGTATTATTACCCTAGCTAGAGTTTTTCACGTTGCCCAAGAGGATATCATAAAAACTTTATTATATAGTGTGCCCAATTGCACTGTCCTGATCTACCTAATGATTGCAAACACTCCCCCAAAAAAGGAAAGAAGGAAGGCGGGAAGGCAGGGAAGGAGGGATGGAGAGAGGGAAGGAGGAAAAAGAAATCAGATTGCTTTGCTAGGATTCATTTTAAAAGGGACATGCTGTTTGTTAGGAATCAACTTGAACTCCTAGACCGCCTTTCCTGACAACCATTCCTTTCGTTGCTACATTGTTTAGGAACAGCCTTGGCCTTGGGCCTTTAAGCGTTTCCTTCATGTTAGTTTTGAAAATGGAGACAGCGTTGCTCATTTTCATTCATGCCTCCAATGTTTTCAGAGCCCTGCTCTCTGTCTGGCACCGGGCTAGCATCCAGCGCCCAAAGTGTGGGAAACCCACCGACCTGCATCAAGGCCCTCGGTGCCTTCACTTCGCCCAGATTTGACAACTCCTTCAATATCTCTGGCCACGGATGAGTGACCCCATGTTCAAGTACTCTTTTTGCCCAATGCCCAGAAGTCCGGGAGTAATTGAGAACTGTCACGTGGGCTCTTCCTCTCTCCCCCGAACCCTGAGGTTTCCCCTTCAGGCCAAAGCACATGGTCTCTTAGCTGGAAAGACAAAGGTCTCTTCCCATCACCATGGCTGTGTTATCTTACTGGGTCCGGGGAACTTAATTTCTTCCTCATCCTTCGTGCTCGGGGTACGACTTTGAAAGTTCGTTTCCCCCCGATCTCACTCTCCTCTGGGCTGCGGCCCTTCAGACCCTGGAGCATCATGACTACTTGACTTCCAGCAACTGAGAACCAAAGGCAAACCAGCTTCATACAACACAATGTATCAGCTTAAGCAGTTGAACGGTCTGAGGACAGGCGAGGCTTCGGGAATTGTCGTGTTCAGGGGTTCAAGCAACATCATTAGCACCTCGTCAGTGTCTCTGTCTCTCTCACAGTGCCCGTGGCTTTGTTCTCAGAGGGCATCTTTGGCCTCTGAGCAGCTCGACTTTCTCATCACTGCTGTAGAATACGAAAAGAGAAGTATCCTTCTGGAGCATGTAATTAAAGGCCTGGGGTGAGCAGCGATTGGAGCCTGGGCTGTGTTCACACGCCCACCCTGACCAATCACCATCGCAAGATAGTGCTGTGCTCAGACTGGCCAGGAAAAGCCCTACGTTAGAGCTCGAGTTAGAGGTAGCTCCGCCTGACCCAGAAACTGAGCGCGGGCAGGTGTCCAGAGGAACGTGTGGGAAGGTGGGTAAGGGGCTCCGTACCATTGGAAGAAAGGGAGATAAATGCTGAAATGTTAAAAAAAAAATGCCTGGAAGAGTTCCTCAATTGCTCGCAAGGTACGCGGCACAAAGAACCTGCTCGATAAACCTTGGTTGAATGACTTGAAAAACCCTGGCCTCACTTGTGTTCTTGCGTGTCCGTCTTTCTCTGAGGTCCTCGCCAGTGGGATGTTGATGCTTGTGGTTGTCTACGTAGGAACTCTTCTCCCTTGGGGCGCCTGGGTGGCTCAGTCGGTTAAGCGTCCGACTTCGGCTCATGTCAGCATCTCACGGTTTGTGAGTTCGAGCCCTGCGTGGGGCCCTGAGCTTGGAGCCTGGAGCCTGCTTCAGATTCTGTGGCTCCCCCTCTCTCTGCCCTTCCCCTGCTTGTGTTCTGTCTCTATCTCTCTCTCAAAAATAAATAAAAACATTACAAAAAAAAAAAACTATTCTTCCTTTTTCCCTCGTAAATAAAACCTGATCTGGCTGAGGTCCCCGTGCCTCAGGGAGGACAATGTTTGAGGCAAAGGCTGATTGATCCAGGTAGTGGTTTTTCAGACTTCTCCATGTTCAGAAACACCCTGAGAGCTCCTTACAGCTCAGATTGCTGGCGAGTGTAGGCACTATGTCTTAAGAATCATGTTCTAGAAAGGTCACTCCAGAATGCAGGCTAGAGTTTGAGAAACCCTGCTCCAGAAAAAGAGAGAGAGAGAGATAGAGAGAGTAGATGACAGAAAAGCCCAGATTGCATGGTGTTGGTATGTCTATCAAAGAAAAACATTTATATTTTTTAAAAAATTTTTAATGTTTATTTTTGAGGGAGAGAGACAGGCATGAGTGGGAGAGGGGCAGAGAGAGAGGGAGACACAGGCTCCAGGCTCCGAGCTGTCAGCACAGAGCCCGATGTGGGACCTGAACCCACGAACCGTGAAATCATGACCCGAGCCGAAGTCGGATGCTTAACCAACTGAGCCACCCAGGCACCCCTAGCCTCCATCCCACACTTATAAAATAAAATCCAGCCCTCCCTGTCTGGGCTTTCCTGGCCACAGCTTGTGTTCCAGCCCCAGCCCCACTCCCTGGCATGAATTTTCTCCCTAGCCATGTGGAACCATGATCTTTCATGGACTTAGGCCTTTTCTAGAGCTCTCGCCCGCCTCATCCATCCACCCATTCTCCAAGGTAAGTCTGTCCTGTGAGGCCTGCCCCAACTCCCCCCCTCCCTCCTGGGAAGCCTTTAAATATGCAAACACCCATCATAGCACCACATGTGTCTCCCTGCCCCGCACCGTTTCTGGAGGGCACACGCCAGTTTCCTCTCTCGATGGTCCCATACCCAGGACTAGGCTGGCCCATACCGAAGATTAGTTGAATGGATGAAGTTCCATGGGCAGAAAGAATATCTGTCATCTGTGTGCCCTTTACCCGACTGAGCACAGAAGGGCCTGTGCAAACAATGGCTAAAGAGAAGCATCTGGATGGCGACTGCACACCTAATGTGCCAGGAAGCACAGAGCCAGGAACTCCAATGTAAGCACCAGACAAAATAATGTTTGGTCCTAGCTCTGTCCGGTGGCCGGTTGTGTGACCCAGGCTTGCTCAGCCTCCCTGTCCTCATCTGTAAAATGGGAGTATTGGTAGCATCAAAATTATTGTTTTTAAGAGACTATGAGTTTAGGCACCTCGTGTACTAGGTATCTGCTTGCTCCATAGTAAGGTTCCGTAAATGCCAACCTTTAATATTATTTTCTGACCATCATTCAAATGTTGCAACCGGACAGGTGCACCTGCTTGGTCAATTGGGGTTTTTCAGCGGCCTTGGTTTTCGGAGGGAATCCCGCACAGGATCATAAGGGGCTCGTATAACCTGGTCCAAGGTCATCGCAGCTGTCTGACAACAGCCAGGAGGACCCGAATTCACCAAGAAATCATCACGCGAGCCCAGCCTTGTGCTAGGACGATCTCTGTGTGTGCTGGGGACAAGCAGGCGACAATTCACCGGAAACGAAGACACAGTTTTTTGGAAGCATCCTCCCCACTTACCTGCCTGTGTGGCAAACTCTTCATCTCCCAAACGTGATCCAGGCGGTCTTTGTCCGGAAGCCATCCTTGTGCCTTAAAGGGCCACTCGGCTTCGATGTCACCTCTCTCTCTTGTTCTTCCCCCTCCTTTAGCCCTGCTCCTGATGCGCGATGCTCAGTGGTTGGCGCATCTGTCTGTAGCAAGAGCCCGGACGCTTTTTGAGCCTAGCCCAGTGCATGGTGCAAAGCGGAAAGGGGAGGCCAAGTTGGTGGTCTCCCTCCTTCTCCGGGGAGCTTTCAGTCTCTTTGAGGGAGCCTCGCTGACCCACAAAATGACCACAGTGAGTTTTAAGTGGGCGATGCTTCCATCAATCCTGTCATCATGCTTTGTGGACTATGGAGGAGGCCTGGGTGGTCAGAAGGGTTGGACAGTCACAGGATGAATGGATTTATGGCAGCACGGGGGACGGGAGGACAGCCAGGAAGAGAAGACCGCCTGGGAGAAAGGACCCACAGGGTAGTGAGGGCTCAGCCTTCTGCATTTAATGAGGCTGCCCCAGGCTCTGTCCCGCAGCCCCAGGGTAATCAAGGCAGCTGATCCTGTGACACTCCTTCCCCGACATGGACAGGGCCCCAGTCGCCATTAAAATCGCCATGGGAATTTGTTGATTCAAGCCCTGGTCTGCCATTCACTGGCTGGGTAGCCTTGGTCTGCGTCTGATTGCCAGTTTTCTTGTGATTTCTGTCCTACATCGTTTGTTGGCAGTTTGGTGAGGATCAAAGGTGGTGCGTGAGGGCAGTTCCTGTAAACGGTAGCACAGTAGATAAATTTAAGGCATTCTGAGAGCTGTTGCTTGGGTATATTACCTCTCCATCCTACAGGTATGGAGAGGAAGGGAGGGGCGCGCGGAGCGAGGAGATACCGGGACTGAGTTTCTTACCGTGGCAGATCAGAGTTGCATACCCACCTGAGCTTCTCTGCAATCCTGCACACCCTACCTTGTTCCGTACTGCAGTTGCTAATGCCTTGGGGTTACCCGAAATGCCAGAAGCCAGTACCACCGTAGAAGCCAAGAAAAGGAAACAGAACAGCCGGCCATTTCTTCTTTCTTGTTAACTCAACGATCTCCTGATCGGCTGTGTGCTTTTGGAAAAGAGATCACGGAGGCCAATCCCCGCATCAGCGATCCTGATGTTTCTATCAAATGAATCATTTGAAACGGGATTTTTCAGTTTACTTCAGCAGAACCATGCCAGCGCTCTTCACGATGAAAGGTGTCCATGCTATGCGTTGGGACGTGGACACGTTTTCATCGCAGCAAAGGCAGAGGCTTGTATTACGACCTGGCGCTTCCTGCAGCTTCAAGGTTTCTGCTTGGTTGGCATCGGCCTCCCCCGAAAAGAGTGGGAACCTACGCAGACCCAAACTTAATAAGGATTGAGTGGAGTCCAGGCCAGTTTCCATGGTGGTAAGGTGATACCACACCCACAAGCCACAAAACCCGAGTCTGAGGGAAAAACGAGGCTCTTTTTGCCCATTGTGCCTCTTACTCGTTTCTTCCAGCCTCCTTTCTTTCCCACACACCAGGGTGGTTAAAGACACAGTGTCATTTGTACAGATCAGGCTCCCTTCTTGTAAGTTTCCAGTTAAACATTCTTTTGTAGCTGACACCTATTAATAATTTAAAATGCCTGCTCTTTTGAACAATGATCAAAATTAAGCTATTACCCACAGGGGGATATTTACATACAGTTAGTCAGCAGCTGTTTAACAGCCCCTTTTCACTCAAGATTTCTTGCGACCCTCACATATCATTTGTAAGCAGAAGAATATTTGGTTATTGTATGATTTTTTTTTTCTTTCTGCATGTTTGATAAACGGCCACTGGGAATCACTTAGGAAGTAAATAAGGTAATTCTTTGTGATTTCTGCAGGCTGCTGAAGTTACGGGAGAAGGGCAATTACTTTTAGATCCCTCTACATGCAATTTACTAATAAGCTACAGAAGGCAGAAACATGTAATTAGTAATTACTATAGTATGTAGTGATGGGGAGCTTACCCCGTCAGTGTATGGGCTTCTAATCCAGTGGCAGAAAATGCTTTGAGCTTAGTGCACCCAAGCAAGCCCTATTATATTTGGAGGCAGTTATGATGATAAACTGAACTGCCATATATTGATGGAGACTGCTGAGGGGACACCAAGCATTGGTACGTTCAGTCTTTTCACCTGACCCCCACCACCACGACAAGGTTCTTAGGAAATTTGCCTCCTTGACTCCATTTTTGAACCAGACTCAAAAACTGTTGAGGGGCTTCCTGAGATCACACGTTAACGAGTGGTGGACTCAGACCCAAATCCCGAGTCTCAGGTCCAAGCCCGTCCCTGTCAATCATACCAGGGCATCGCCCAGCCGTGCTGCCGGAGAAACGATGCCACCTCCCAGGGCTCGGACGCAGACGGGACTCAGGACCTGAGGGTGCGTTTTTATGACAGGGTTGGGGGCTGGGAAGAGAAGAGAGAAGAAAAACAAGATCGGAAACAAGTGCCTCCTTTTGAGAAGTAGACACTGGCCACCTGATGTGTATTATCTTATTTATAATGGCCAGGTATTATTTGTACCCATTTTTATAGCAGAGAGAATCAAGGGTTAATGGTTTTATGCCACTTGGTCAAGATCACTTAGTGGTAAGTGGCAGAGCTGGAACGTGACCCTGGGTGAGTCTGACTTCAGTGACAACTGTCTCTCCCTCATAGCGAGTAGTTATTCTGGTGCATGTGACTCCTTATTGTCGCAAACCGAGTGCATCTGCATCAGATATCTCTAAAAGGGCATTTGGGGGCAAAGGAGGAGGGCCTACAGAGAGTAAGACCTTAAAGCTGAGTGCTTTCACACAGTAATCTCAGTTTTAGAAATTTATCCTGGATAGAGAAGAAAATCCAAGAACTGCAGACACGAGTTTATGCACAGAGATGTTAGCTGTAATGCCAGAACCTGGGGAAAGAATTCAAACACCGACTAATGCAACAGTAGACAGGTAAGTTATGGTTGTGGGCAGCTGACAGAATATTAGGCAATTCAAAAATAATATTAATGAAGAGTTTTCAATAACATAGGAAAAGCCTTAAAACCTAATGGAGAGTGAGGCAAAATAGAAAATTACGTGCACGGTAAGAACTTACTTTTGTACAGCAATATTTACAGAAAGAGACACACAGAAAACTTGTGTGTGGTAAGTTAAGGGGTGACTTTATTTTTTTTATTAAATAACAGCTTAATTGGGGCGCCTGGGTGGTGCAGTCGGTTAAGCGTCCGACTTCAGCCAGGTCACGATCTCGCAGTCCGTGAGTTCAAGCCCCGCGTGGGGCTCTGGGCTGATGGCTCGGAGCCTGGAGCCTGTTTCCGATTCTGTGTCTCCCTCTCTCTCTGCCCCTCCCCCGTTCATGCTCTGTCTCTCTCTGTCCCAAAAATAAATAAACGTTGAAAAAAAAATTAAAAAAAAAATAACAGCTTAATTAAGATACAATTCAGATACCAAAACATGTACCCTTTTAATATGTGACATATGTTGGTCTTAGTGTGTTCAAAGAATCTTACAACCATTACCATCATCTAATTTAATTTATTTATTTGTTTATTTATTTTAAGTAGGCTCCACGCCCAGCACGGAGCCCAACACAGGGCTTAAACTCACGACCCTGAGATCAAGACCTGAGCTGAGATCAAGAGTTGGATGTTTAACCCCCTGAGCCACCCAGCCATGCCTGAACTAATTTTAGAAAATTTTCACCAACCCATCAATCACTCCCATGACTCCCAAACCCCCGGCCCCTGGCAAACACTAACACATTTTCTGTCTCTATAAATTTGCCTATGCTGGACATTTCTGAAAAGTGGAATCATATGATAAGTGGCCCTTTGTTCCTGGCTTCTTTCTATCCCACCAGCAATGACTGAGGATTCCAACTTGTCCACGTCATCGCGAACAACTGTCACGATCTTTCTTTTTTTATTTAAATTATGCTCCTGGTTTTCCTTTCTATTTCCTAATGACTAGCCGTGGTGATCATTTGTGTGTGTGTGTGTGTGTGTGTGTGTGTGTGTGTGTGCGTATCTTCTTTGGAGAAAGGTCTGTTGACATTCTTTGCCCGTTTTTAAAATAAGTTGTCTTTTGTTTATTTACCTATGAGTTCTTTATATATTCTGGATGCTAGTCCTTTGTCAAATATACGACTTGCAAAAAATTTCTCCCATTTTATAGGTTGCCTTCTTCCTTTCTTGATGATATTGTTGACAACATGAAAGTGTTGAGTTTTAAGACAGTCTAAACTATCTGTTGCTGCTGCCTCGAGGCCATGCAGATTTACTCATATGTTTTCTTCTAAGAGTTTTACAGTTTTCGATCTTACATGGAGTTCTACAGTTCATTTGTATATGGTGTGACATAAGAGTCCCCTTTCATTCTTTTGCATGTGGACACCCGTTGTTCTAGAATCATTTGTTAAAACAGCTATCCTTTCCTCACTGAATTGTCTTGGCTTACCTGTCAAAACTCAGTTGATCACAAATGTAAGAATTTCACGTATGGACTCTCAGTTCTGTCCCATTGATCTTGTTATGTGTCCTGATGCAAGCACCGCCGTGTCCTAATCCCTGGAGCTTTGTAAGAAGTTTTGGAACTGGGAAGTGAGGGTGCTCCGCCTTCGTTCTTCTTCCTCAAGATCATGTTGTCTATTTTGGGTCCCTTGCGATTCCGTGTGCATTTTAGGATTGGCTTGTCAATTTCTACAGAAAAGGCAGCTGGGATTTTGCCAGGGATTGTGTTGAATCCATAAATCTGTTTATCGGAGGTTGCCACCCTGTTGACCAAGTCCTATGGCTTTTTCTGACGCCATTTTTCTGACGCCATTTTGCCTGACAAGAGCAGTGCGGCTCCACGGAACGCTAAGGCAGGCTTGGAAATTACATCCATATAGAGACGACCTATAAAGGCAAGACGGCTGCTCCCCTGAGGCCAGTTCTTGGCCACTCCATATACTATGCGGCTTCTATTACTTAGGCCAGCGAGGCTTTAAATACCTCCGGGCACCCCTCCTCCACTTCCTGTGGAATACTATTTCACAGTCCAATAGATCTTCCTACAGGGAATTACCCCTGTTACTTAGCCCACATTTCCTCTTGCGTTTTCGTCCATTGCTTCCCTAAAACCACACCATTCCAGACTGGTTTGCCTACTTGGGATCTCCATGTTTCGCAGCCTCAGAGGCCGTATTCTTTCCCAGTTGTTGGGTAAATTCTGGGTTTTGCAGATGAAGGCTCTCAAAGGAAGGTCTTAGAGTGAGGGCTAATACCAGGGCCCCTTAGCTCATGAAGCCAAGGGCAAATGCGCCCAATCCAAAGACAAGGAATCCGAGGTCCTCTTCAACAAGAACTTGAGAGTCCTTTCTGCACTTGGGGGAAGAATGGCTCAATTCTCTGGGCTCCCTTTTTTGTTGTACAGATCTGGGGCTCTAGTTGTCCCAGGGTCCTCCCCGTGCCCCACTGAGAAGGACAGGGTGTTGGCTGACAGCCCATAGAGTGCCTCCTTGGCAACTTACAGGACAGCTGGGCCCCACAGCCAAAGAGGGCTCACTCATCGTTCCAGAGGGAGACTGGAGACACTATATGGAGACTCAGTGGAGACAGGGGAGTCCGAAAGAACAAGGACATGGAAGAAAGGGTGTCCTGAGTGCTTTGCCTGCATCGTGCCCTTGATCTTGAACCAGCCCACCCAGGCTGAGGGTGCTGATAGGAAGAGTGCAATGCAAGGACGTGTCACCAGCCTGGGACATGCAGTAGACAAGGGAGCAGGGCAGGGGCTCACACCCATAGTGGGTTTTCTCCAAAACCCACGCTCTTTCTGGAGCATACTGGGCCTCAGTTTCCTCATCTATGGAATGGAGCTAATGCAATATCACCGAGCTGCTGAGAGAACTGATTAGGAGAATCTAGGTGAAAAAAATCAGGCTCAATAAATGTTATATTGCTTCTTGCCTCTCTTCCCCCTGGATGGCTGATCAGGGCCATTTCTCCAAGTAATTTAGCAAGGCGACTGTCTGCAGTCCCTCTCCTCCCAGCCTCCTGCCCTGCACTGATAAGTTTTATTAGCAAAGAGGGAAGGGATTTTCTGTGACCAAATTTCTTCTGGGCTTTCCAGGAGAAATTGATGGAGCTGGCTGGCTCCTTGGCCGGCACTGCATCCTGATGGGATTGCTTGGCCTATGCGGGGACTGAGTGCTACAGAAACCTTTCTAGCCCAGGGAGGGAGGGCCGGGCAATGTTATTCTTCTGAAGGGGAAAATCATCATTTGGCTTCTTGGGTTTATGTACCCTGGGCGCCAGGGAAGCAGCTGGAATTTGCCTGGAAACCACAGCGCTGTCTGTTTGGTTCTCAATAGGCGACTGGGGACAAGGCTGCATTTGACAGTCGGTCACCTGCCTTTCTGTTCTGCATAATAAAAACCAATTCTCAGGGCACCTCATTGGCTCAGCTGAGCTAGGGTCTGCTGTTCAGTTTCCTGAGAACATGAATGTGTGTGTGTGTGTGTGTGTGTGTGTGTGTGTGTGTAAGCATGCGTGCAGTGCATGTATATTGTGTCTATGTGAATGTATACACGTATACATGTCGATAAGTAAGCATGTATGTGTGTGGGGAGTATATGTATGTGCCTGTGTGTATGTATGTGTACGTGTGTGGGACATACGTGCACATTTGTGTGTGTGTTTAAGGCACAAGTATGTGTTGTGTAGGTGCGAGTGTATTTATCTGAAGGTAGTTTGTGTGTGTGTGTGTGTGTGTGTGTGTGTGTGTGTATTTGTTTCTGCCTCTCTTGGGTGCTAGGTGGGGTCCCAGAGACTCCCTGAGGATTTAAAGCTTTGGGGGTGTAGAGACATATCTGTGGATGCCCCACCTAATCAGTGACCTCAATCTACCTTGGCAAGTGGCAGAGTGTGATGGGAGTCCCGCCTGAACTGTGCGTTGGCAATGTGTGCCCTGCTGGATGCCCCAGAGGAGAATTCCTGTTTTCCCACCCCTGCTCTCTGCAAGGGTAACTCTTACTACCTTATGCTGCCCCCCACTTCCTCCCAGAAGCCCTCCGATTCTGCCTCCCATTCCACTCCTGGGTTGAGCCCCCGTCTCTGAGCTTCCGCTTACGCCAGTGCCAAAGATTCCACCCCGAACTGGCACAGCATTCTGTCTACACATCTGCTCCCCACTCTGGACTGTTAGCACCCTGAGAGCAGAGTTGTTTCTGCTACGTATCCCAGGGTCTAGTATTACAAACCACCTCTTAGACACTCAATGGATGACGTAGAATGAGCCAATGGATGAACAAATGTTCTGTGTCTCAGCGTTCTCATCTGTAAATTGCAGGTAAAAACAACTTTACATGGTTCCTGGGAGGATCGCCTGGGATGAACTCTCCGGAAGCATGCTTGAAAGTGTCAAGGGTTCACACAGCGATGAAGCCTTCTGGGGTCTGGGGCATCCCAGCAGTTGAATGGGACAACAGGCAGCAGGCGTGATAGAAGGGGAGCAAGCTTTGGAGGAAGAAGGTTCTGGTTCAAATTCTGGGTCTGCCAGTCAGTGCCCGGCTGATGCTGGATGAGCCCCTTTGCTCTCAGCCCTCTTCTCCTCAACTGTACGAGAGTCATTGGCACTTTCCTTATCGGCATAAGGGCAAGCTTTTACACAGTGCAGAGCATGTGGAAGCATTTAATAAAAGTTGGTTAAGTAGAGGAATATGCCCAGGGACACGGCCACTGACGCAGAGATGGCATGTTGACAAAGAAGTACCAGGAACCTTGGCAGGATAAGTGTGAGCTACAGAAGCAGAGCCTGGAAGGGGGTTTGGAGAATCAGGGATCTGGAAAAGCAGGAGGGAAGGTATCTTGGATGGGCAGGCTAGAGAGTGAGCGCATGAGCAGACGACAAAAGTGGCAGTGTGATTTCGGAGTCTAGGTTAGTTTTCTGTTGCCGTGTTTTCAAACTAATAGAATCTCAACGACTTACAACAACATCCATTTTTATACATTTCATACGTTGTATACATGTTGTGGATCAAGTGTCTGCACGCAACTTAACTGGGTTCTCCGCTCAGAATCTCGGGCTGAAATCAAGATGTCATCTGGGCTGTGTTCTCATCTGGAGGCTCTACTGGAGAAGGATCTGTTCCCTCGGGTCGTTGGAAGAATTTTCCTTGCAACTCTGGAAATGATGTTGCCATTTTCTTGTTGGCCGCTGGCCGGGGCTCCCACTCAGCTCCCAGAAGGTGCCATTAGGTTCCAGTCACACGTTCCTCTCATAAAACAGCTTACTCCTTTCTTCGGGCTCACTTCATCTTCAGGAAGGGCCGGGTCTTTCTCATAAGCACTTTTGCCTGGTTAAGTCAGGCCCACCCAAGATAATCTCCCCTTTGATTAACCAAAGGCCAACTGGTTTGGGACTTCAGCTACGTCTGCAAAATGTTTTCACCTTTACAAACATAGCCTAACTGTGACAGTGACATCCCATCACGCCCACAGGACCCACCTACACTCAAAGTAAGGAGATTACACAGGGTCTGTACACTGGGGTGGGGGAGTGGTTATCTTATAATTCTGCCCACCAGAGAGTTATCAGCCATCTCATCTGGCTGTGCCTTGAGGCTTCAATTCTGTGAAGAAACAACTTTGCTGTCTCCTATCTCCAGAACTGACAAAAATGGTTGTGGAGGTGGTTACAGGACCCTGTTGGCTTAGCCAGTCCTGGTTTATGCCTGTGTTTCTGGTACGATTATTAACATACCCCTTTTCACTCTCACAAGTGACCCAGCCTGGAGGAATGCAAATTGTCATTTGGGCTAAAGGAAGGAGCTTCTCTCCAGAGTTTTCCAGGCTGTCCTGAAAGACAGAGATGGAGGTATGCCTGTAAGCTGTTATCATGGGTAACATGAGTGAAAGTGCTCAGCAACAGACAGACCACAAAAGGAAAAGTTAAAGGAAATGGGCGTGTGCCGAGGTCTAGCTAAACACCAAGGGATTTTGATAAGGTGTCTTATGGAGTTCCCATCACAATCCTATGAGAAAAACAGCTTCCTCCCAAGTGTGTGACTCAGAAAGTGGCATCCATCAGTCTAGGGTCTCACCACCCTGAAAGGGGCATTTGACCTTCCTGGACCTCGCCTCAAGTTTATTGCACCTGCCCTGTCTGGCCGCCTCCCAAGTAACTGACCCTGGGCCCTACCCCTTATGGTCATCTATTTCTTTTCATGGTGACTTTTTTTTTTTTTTTTTAACCACGGAGAGACACCAAGGTACAAGGCTAAATTCTGAGATGTAATAAGCTCAAACCTTGGGTGCTGGGATCTGTTCTTCTATGGGGACGGTCAACCAACTGCTCTCAGGCGCTGGCTTTTATCCTGAAGGTGAAGTAACTAGACTCTCCCTCCCCTCGAATGGAGCTTGGATATCAGCTCCAAAGGAGCAAAAGCTACGTCTTCATCACTGCAGCCCCAATGTCTAGCGATGCACTAGTATATACTGCGTGGTACTCACTAAATATTTGTTCAAAGGATGAGTGAATAAAACCTGGACTCAAGGGAAACTCAACTTTAATATCAAAGCCAACTTCTCTCTCTGAAAATGCATTCCAACAAAGAATCAACAGTGCCCAACGGTTCTACCTGTCTGGCTAAACCTTCCCTTCATAAGGCCCAGCGTCAGAAGACTGAAACAATACGCATTTTTAATTAACGTCTGAGACTGTCAATTTACTCGAGCTCTCCAAGGCTGAAAACAAATTAACCGGTCAATGACCACTTCAATCAACTCACGGGCGACTGGCGTGAGAGATTCGCATGGTGTTCCCAACAGCACACGGTGAGCTGGCTTTGCACTGACTCGGGAGCCTTCACAATTGGTGTGACAAAGTCTCAGTCGAGCCAGGAGGTCTGCCACCTGATGGGAGACATTTTGCATGGGATGAAATAATGGTGCTGATCACCTGCCTCCCTCCTGTGTCCTCATAGGTAGTCCTGATCACAGGTGATGCCAAGGAGAGCAAAGGTTCTCCCCTGCTGAAAGGGGATGGCGGGGCGTCTGATGGCATTTGTCGCAAAATGATTAATCAGGCTGCTCCAATCTGTGAGTCAGAACTTCTCAGGGAGAGAAATCTGCCTTGCATGGAATTATCTCGAACTCTGACACCAGTGCAGATAAACTCTTCAGAAAGCAGAGGCAGCCCCTGGGAAGGCAGGCCTCTTCGTGCCGGGACACAGACTTTGTGCAATGAAAGTGGCTGCACGGGAAAGATGAAGAGAGAGAGAGAGAGAGAGAGAGAGAGAGAGACAAAGGCTACGGGGTTAATACTACTAGCTCCCAGGGGTCGGGGAAGCCCACGGAAAGGGCACTGTATTTTTCCCGTCAAGACTATTTTATGTAATGGTTATGGGTGATGCATAACCATTGGAGTCTCCTGGACCCAGGTTTGACATCATTCCTACCATTTAGTCTCTGTGTGACCTGGGTGAGTGGCAAATGCTTTGAGCTTTGGTGTAGTCATTCATTAAAGAGGGAAAACGATTACTACCCCATCTCCCAGGGGTTTTGTGGAAGGGCAGACTACGAGAAGATGGCCCCATCTCATAGTGGGCTTTCAATGAATGATAGGGTCTCTCCCCATCATGCAAACCCAAACAATGCTAACAGAAGGTGGATGTAGTCTGACAAAGACCACTTTTAAATTATGAATATGTTTGGAGGAAAAGGCTTCCAAATACAAATGCAAATGAACTCAAACACTGAGGGGGTTCTTTTTACCATAAATAATAGAACTACAAAAAAATTCAGAAACCCAGGACCTGTGGGGGCTGCCCTGCCCACGGGGACTGGTACCTTCTAGCGTTGTGGCCACGGGCTCTCGGACCTGTGTCTGCAAATGTAAGCGAGCCAGCCTTCTCTCTTTAGCAGAGCCAAACTGGGGTGCAGTCAGACGCGGGGCTTTTGCTCTAGACAACCATACCCGGTTCCAAAGAAGAGGTGACAGTCAGAATAGGTTCAGGTATCCTGGTTGGATTCCCAGCTTCCGGCTTGAAATCTTTTCCCTCCTGCCTTCCAGCCCCTCACTTCTTGGGCAGATGCTGTTTTATTCCACTTATGACCCTCTGAGCTTCTTGAACTTACCTTCCGTCCCTCTGTTTGACCTTACATCGGCCCTTTGGAATGCTACTATCCCAATTCTTTTGAGACGTCTACCTACTCCGTTCAACGAGAGGAATCAAATAATCAAGGCGTTGTGTCTCCCCGGGAAAAGGATGCTGACTTTTTCATTGATCACAGGTCAGCACCTTCTCTTCCTTCAGCATACGGATGAAGTAGTGGTCCGAAACCAAGGGAACCTGGAGAGACAGCAGGATCTGCGGAAGGCAAGATTTCTCCTTACCCTGGAATATGCATAGCTGAGCCACCCAGAAGCCTGCCAAGCGACTATTTTTTAATCATTAGTACTCTCTTCCAAGGGGGGGGGGGGGAAGAGTCATTGGTAGCCTGGCAACAGAGATCTGAATGTTCTTCCCTCATGCCAAGCCGTGAACGTGGCTTCTGCTAAATCCACTGATGCTAAAAGGCCAGTGACCAGGACAAATTAGGGTGGTGTTATTGATGGCCGTAGACACTGGTGGTGTGAACAGGCCTGTAGGGAGTGTCCCAGAAACTGGCACATGACCAACGGGCATTCAGTAGACCCCCGAAAGCTCGTTGGAAAAGTCTCATATTAATGGGCAAGGAGCTGCTACCAGCCCCAAGGCCCCATTTCCTGCACTAGTCAGTGATGAGGTTCAGGAGGCCACGGTTGGGCCAGAGCACGCCGTGGAGAAGGGTTGTGGCTTGAGTCTTCACAAGGAGCTGCATGCTCGGTCCCTCGGCTTCTGCCCAGGAGCCCATCCTCTCCCTCATGGGGCACCACTCCTGGTCACTGACGCCACCTCCCACCTGACCTCCAAGCTTTCTTGCCCTGACCCAGGCACAAATCCTTTGCCTCAGCGTTCCACAGTGGGCTTGAATATCTCCAAGAAAAGTGTTCTTGGAGTGAAGGAAGAAACAGACCAGAAGCAATCACTCAGGTGAACATACGCCCCAGCATCTAGCGTCATCTTAGAGAGGCTGTATGGCGGAACAGTTAAGAATGCGGCACTGGCTGGGGCGCCTGGGTGGCGCAGTCGGTTAAGCGTCCGACTTCAGCCAGGTCACGATCTCGCGGTCCGGGAGTTCGAGCCCCGCGTCGGGCTCTGGGCTGATGGCTCGGAGCCTGGAGACTGTTTCCGATTCTGTGTCTCCCTCTCTCTCTGCCCCTCCCCCGTTCATGCTCTGTCTCTCTCTGTCCCAAAAACAAATAAACGTTGAAAAAAAAAAATTTAAAGAATGCGGCACTGGGGACAGACGCCCTGCAAGCAAATCCTAATCACCAACAGAGTGGCCACGGGCAAGTGACTTACCTCAGAACCTCAGCTTCCTCCGTCATGAAACGGAGACAGAAGTAATTCCCATAAAAGAGGAATTTACGTGAAGCGCTTAGAACAGGGCCTGGCAAGTAAGTGCTAAAGGATGTTACCTATTACTGGCAGCATTATTGTTACTATGGCTAGTTTTGAAATATTTAAGCGTGGGCAAGTGAGCCTATTTCCATGATTTTCTCCTTTCAAGAATCTTGTCGGGTTTAAGTGAGATTATACGTTGAACTCCTTTAGTTCCCGGCACGAAGTTGGTCTTTAATCAATGCTTATCTGTTAGTTCCCTCTCTGGGCTAAGCCTGCAAGGCATGACGTTATGCCTGCCTTGTAAACCACGGTAACCACCTCCCCCCCCAACAAGTCGGGCACATAGCAGGTGCTCAGGAGGACACACGGAGTCTAATCATATCCCCATAAGTTACTGACTCATCGCAAATGGAAAAAAGGAATCTTATAATAAAGACAGCTAGCAGACACCAACATCAAAGCATATGTGACCAACGGCAGGACGGATCTGTGTTACGTTCCCCTTGGTACGATGTGCTGAGAGGGACGCGAGAGAACTGCCATGGGATTTCCTGCCAGAAACGGGGAGCCTGGGCCTCACCCTGAGAAAATATCAGAGGAGCCCAACGGAGGGACAGTCCACGAAACAACTGCCCTGTCTGCAGAAATATCAAGGTCAAGAAGTAAAAAGGAAGCCGGAGGAACTGTTCTAGATCAAAGGAGTCGAAAACAAACAAACAAACAAACAACAGCAAAAAAAACCACATGACAACTGAATGTAGTGCATGAGCCTGGACTGGATCCAAGACTGGGAAAAACATGAATATAAATGACATTATTGGCACAACGGATGAAATTAGGATATAGGCTGTAGATTAGATAATACTATTATATTAATGTTACGTTTCCTGATTTGTATCACTGTCCTGCGGTTTGATAGGAGACTGTCCTTAGTCTTCAGAAACATACACTGAAATATTTAAGAACAAGGGGCAGGAGGTCTCAGATTCTCAAATGGTTCCTAGAAATTTTATGTTTTATTATATATAGAGAAAGGCATGGCTATAAAGCTCTCTGTCTGTAGATCACTATCTATCTATCTATCCACCGAAACTGTCCTCGTTATTACTCAGCCTCAAGGAGACCCATTCTCTTGACTTCTTCTCAGTTTCACCTGTTTGGGGACTTTCTGTAGATGGGATCACTTAGTGTATACTCTTTGGGGTCTTACATCTTGGCTCTATAGTGTAATTCCGAGATTCACCTGTACCATGTATAGGAATGGTCTGTTCCTTTTCACAGCTGAATAGAATTCCATTGCATGCCATATATATTTTTTATATATCCATTCTCCTATAGGTGTCCATTTGGGTTTTTCTCTCTTTTTAGCTATTACAAATACTGTTGTGGTGAACAGTCTAGCACACGACTTTTGGCGACCATATGTAAGTATTTATGTTGTGTTTATTCATAGAGTGGAGTTGACTTATAAGCCCTGTGTATGTTCCATTGTAATAGAACCTGACAGCTTTCCATGTTGCCTGAAGCACTTTACACTTTTACCAGCCGCGTATGAAAGTTCCAGTTGCGGGGCGCCTGGGTGGCTTGGTCGGTTAAGCGTCCGACTTCGGCTCAGGTCACGATCTCACGGTCCGTGAGTTCGAGCCCCGCGTCGGGCTCTGTGCTGACAGCTCAGAGCCTGGAGCCTGTTTCGGATTCTGTGTCTCCCTCTCTCTCTGCTCCTCCCCTGTTCATGCTCTGTCTCTCTCTGTCTCAAAAATAAATAAACGTTAAAAAAAATTAAAAAAAAAAAAAAGAAAGTTCCAGTTGCTTCACACCCTTGTCAACACTTAGTATTGTCAGCCCTTTGGAGTTTAGCCATTCAAAAAGGTGGCGTCTCGGGGGTTTGACCTACATGTCTCAAATAGCCATTGAAGTTAGTTCCCTTATGTGTATTGTACATGTCAACATACTCTTTTGTTAAGTGGTTATTTAAATCTTTTGCCCATTTTCCAGTAGGCTATCATTTTTTTGTCCATTTGAAAGATTATTTGATATATTCTGGCTAAAAGTCTTTTGTTAGATACTCTTATCAATATTTTCTGCTCTGTGGCTTGCCTTTTTATTGCCTTCATAGTATCTTTTGTGAGTATAAGTTTTAATTAAGCCCAAGTTATCAAAAGTTTCAGAAATGTATATTCTTTTTTTAATGTTTATTTATTTATTTTGAGAGAGAGCATGTGAGCAGGGCAGGGGCAGAGAGAGAAGGAGACAGAGGATCCCAAGCAGGCTCCGTGCTGTCAGTGCAGAGCCCAACTCAGGTCTCGAACTCAGGAACCATGAGATCGTGACTCGAGTTGAAATCAAGAATCAGACACTTAACCAACTGAGCCACCCAGATGCCTCTGGAATTGTATATTCTCACTTTTACTCTTTTAAAACATTAAACTGAAGACATTGTGAAAAACAAAATCGGAAAGGTCCCAACTCAGTCCCAATGAGAAGAGTCCTACCTAAGAGGTCTCAGGTCAAACCAGAGGGCCTCCTTAGGACCCCAGGAATGTGTGTGGTCTGGGGGAGTGAGGTGTTTGGGGGCACTGGTGGAGAAAGCCACACTTCCTCCTCCAGGCAGCACATAAAATCCGGAACTCAGAAGTGCAGCCTTCTGTTCCTCTTAGCTCCCGCCTCCGGGGTTGGAGGGCCATTCTTCCCAGGGTCAGGCACAGTCCCACCCAGAAGGAGGTTTCAGCATGGAGACAGATCACACCTGGGGACGGTATCGCAGTTTGTGTCATAGGATCAACTGCAGAGGTGGGTGTTGAGCAGCTCAGGGGGTCCAGGGGGTGAGGAATCACTCTGCTCCCAGGGGGTGGGCAAGAGGAGTAAATCAGTTAAGACTTCATGGAGGAAGGGATTGTTGTAATGGGTCGTGATGGATGTATAGGAGCCTGCCAGACAAACATGGAGCAGGAAAACATTCTAGTATAGACAAGCACCCAGGGGCCAGGAGAAGCTGTAACACTTGGGAAAACGTTAGGATGAAGAATAAGGGGTGAGATAGGGAACAGCCAAGGGCCTCAAGTTCCCCATCTGCAAAAGGGATGTTTGAATCAGCCGATCTGCCTGCTCACACGATTGTTCACCTTTCATTGCTTGGTATGATAGACGTGGAGATGATTTAGATGTAAATAAGCCCCGCCTTTGAAGAGGAGAAAGGGGAGAACACAGCTAAGAGCTTGGAGAGTTGGGGAGCTCAAATCCTGGCAAGCTACACGGAGGAGGTGGCCTTGGAACGAGGCTTTGAGGATCCTACCATCTTCTCAGCTGTGAAGGATGCATCATCCCTCCTGCAGGTCACTGGGAAATTCTGAGCGGGTCCTTCAGTGTGGCAGTGAGGGCTGGGGACTCTCCTCCCAGTGCAGAGTCCTTATTTGAGGACCCAATGGGAGAAGAGTGGAAGCGAGTAAGTTAAGGGAGCCGACGTGCCCCTCAGAGAGGCCACTCGGGCTGCTTCCCTCCTCCCACGGACTACGTGGCCCTCTTTATGTGGCCGTCTGGAAGGAGCTGCATTAGTCAATCAAAAAGTGTGCGTAAAGTTCTAGCTGGTCCATGAAGACCCTGCTTAGCAGAGATGTTCTGACGCGTCTCTGGGCCCTGAGCAGGAAGCCTGCACACAGGTCGGCGAGCATGAGCCCTGTCCAGAGCTGTCAAATACCAGTTTTTCTGCAAGATCCTGCCCCTGCCCCAGGGGCCCGCACGTACCACAGACTCGAGCATGTACCACATCTCCACTTCCTCCTCCAGCTTTACACGACTCAAGCTTGAAACTGGAGACAGAATGAAAAACTAGAATCTTTGATCTCCTCTAACTCCTGAAGACCTGGACTCTTTTTCTTTTCTTTTCTTTTCTTTTTTTTTTATGTTTTCGTTACCCTTTAAACAAATAATTTTCAGATGCACAGCCTACGTCACTGCATTTTTCGGTCTCTGTCTCCGGTTTCCCGCCGGGGAGCGGAGACAGGATTTGGGCCCGTGGGTGTTGCAGTCGTGTCCTGGAGCTGGCTCCTTCAGGTCTGCCAGAACGCTTCGGTTTCTCAATTCCGTATTCAACAATGTCAGATGGGGAGCTTGAAATCAGCCACGGCAGAAGGGTTTACACCACAGAGATCTTTGGCAGGTGGGGGTGGGGGGTGGGGGGTGGCTAGTTGTTTAATGTGTATATACAAACACACCACTGGGACAGGTAGCTGGGTTGTCACCTGCCTCGCCAGCCGCGGAAGGCCCACTTCTCACACTCTCGTCTGTTGCCATTACAGATGTTATGTGTTGAGCACAGCCTGGCATGATGTGGCCTGCACCCACGGTCTGTCCTCCGCAGGGGTGAAATATGCAGAGAGAGAGAGTCGGGGGTGACTGATCCTGTTAAAGCACGCTCCCCCAAATACTCCCGAGTTGACTGGGAGCTCCAGACAGACCGTAAGACAGCATCGCACCAAGGTTTTTCAAATATCCGTTTAGCGGCGGTTAGAGACGAGGCGGAACTCTGCCGGGAAGGAGGGTGCGGGGTAGGGAAGGTGGAGCCTGCCTTAGTTTCTCCTTTCTTGCTCTGAGCCCAAACTTACACAGCCCACTTAGCAGCCGGAAGCACTGCAGCCAGCGCTGTGCTCACCGTGTGAGTATCGTGGCAGGGGCGGGGAGGAAATAAGTGTCCCTCTACCTTTTTGGGTTCTTGGCTGAGACATCGCCCCCCACCCCCGACAATGAAAGAGAGATTAATGGGAAAAGAGAAAATTTAATTTAATTCTATACAAATTACCCCGAAAGACATGACACCCAGGGAAGTGACCAAAGCAGGTAGCTTTTCTACCGTTTAGACAAAGAAACAATGAGTTTGTGACGACTTGACAAGACAAAGAAGTTTGGGCCTGGGTAGCAAATTAATGACGAAGTCACAGCGTTTGTTTACGCAGCCTGGCTGGCCCTGAAGTCCCCAGCTCTGGGGACAAGGATGCTTCTCCCCCTCCACGTGCAGGGAGGGCACCCTTCCCACGGAGAATTTATTTTCTGCTTTCAGAGGGACAGAGAGCGGTCGAGAATATCCTTCCTGCATTGCTGTTTCTTAGGTAATTTCAATCCCCAATAATCAATATGCCAGAGTGGCACATTTGGGGGCCTTGAACCCCATTGATACCCAGTCCTGCTTTGGCGGGGTGGGGGCGGGGGTCTCTCCACCCCCACCTCTCACTGTTCACAGTTGCTCACAGGGTGTTCCTGATCGCAGGTGCCGGCCCCAGGGTGGAGTCCTGGTCAAAGAGAAAGACTTTCTGTCTTACTGTATTTCCAGGGATGTGTTAGGGCTCTGCACAAGTTGGCACCCTGTTCTGCTGTCCAGCTGGCCTGCCCTTTAAACCACCCCTGCAAACCTGGGACAGCTAGACTGACCGACCCCTCGGAGTACGGCGCCTGAGGATCGGGCAGCTCGGTGTGCCAGGCCCTGGGCCAGCAGCTAGGTGCTTAATTGGTAATTAGCTCCCCTACACCCTTCCCCTTCATCCAGATGGATTATAGACTGCAAAAAGGAACTGACGAGATGACGCTATATTCTTCTCTGGGCTGTGTTGGAGGAACATTGTGTGAGGCATAGCTTTGGTGCCACTGGCCCAAAAAACAAGTGCAGACAAGTCTCTGTTCCTGGGGATCACAGGGCCTGTGCAGCTGGGCAAAGGAAGCATCCCTGGGGACACCCCGGGCCTCTGCTCTCAGCCTGGGGGAGCAGGTCTGTGGGAAGACACCAGAGAGCCATAAAGGCAGGGAAAACAGCTGCAGATTCCTTGAAAGCCTCCACCTTCAGCCAGTGCTCTACCGGCAAGGTAAGTAAGGTTTGGCCCAAGTTCAGAGTGGAAAGTCCAGGCAGGTTCCAGGGCTCGAGGGCTGGAGGGCGGCACCCGGCAGGGTAGAAGGTAGGTGAGCAAGAATGCGGAGCAGAGAACCGCGAGCACGTGCTTTGAGGAATGGGAACGTTCACCGGGGGATCAGCACTTTCTCTACGTTCTTTTTTCTAATCCTCAATGAGCCCACTTTACAGATGAGACTGCTGAGCTGGGGTCCATGTCTTCTCTGATACCACCTCTGCTCTCTGTGATGGAAACTCAAGTCTACCAACCTTTTCCGCCGCTCTCAAGACTGACAGACCACCGGCGGGGCACTCCCTCCGCCCCGGAATAAAAACGGGACCCTGAGCCCAAACCTAGAATAATCCATGTGTAGTAAAAGTGAATGTGAACAGAGCCAGCTCCTTTGTCCCTCACCTCACACATCTAAATTGATGCAGACAGGGACCACACCCACATCTTTCATTATTTAACCAGAGCTTAAGTAGCAGTAACGGTGCCCCGCCGGGCTCAGAGGAGAAATCCACAGTCCCTGCTCCCCAAAGAGTCCATGTGTGCAAGAGCATGATCACGGGGTCCGGGCCGGTGGCTGGAAAGCACAGAGAGGGTGGGAGGGGTGCGGGGGCAGCCCAAGGGGGCCGCTGAGCTCAGAACCAACCGGCTCCGGGCTCCAAACCGGAGCGCTGTCACTAGCGTGTTGAACCGCGCCGCAGCCCCAGCCCGTGTGCCAAGCTGGGTACCGGCATCTTGGCGGAAAGGAAAGCACAGCGTGGGCTGCTCATCAAACCTGCCCTCCAGGGTACACTTGACCTCAGGGAGGGCCAGCCTCGGCCCTCGTGCCCGGCTGCCTCGGGGCCGCGCAGCTCTCTTGCTCCCACCTCCCCGCCGAAGCTGGCACCCCCGGCTGGCAGCGGCTCTAGCACTGGAAATCCCAGGTGGATCCGGGATCTGCAGCCGGAAGACAAACCGTTCTCGGGGCGTTCCCTAGCAACCAGAGCGGCTCGCCCCGCAGCCTGCAGTCCCCCAGCTGACGCCCTTCCGGCAGGCAGCCGTTTGCACCGAGGCGAGGCAAGGCGAGGCGTTGGGGTTTAGGTGCTCCGTGCTCCGGGACGCTTCCTAATGTCCCTTCAATGATCCACGCAGCCATTTGCTTATAAAATCTCCCTCCCTCCTCCCCACCCCACCCCCTGCCCTTCCACCAGCGTTTAGGGCGGCGAACCCCCTGCGGCAGACTCACGAACAGAACCCAGGGTGGCTTGTCGAACAAAACCCTCGTTCCACGGTGGCAGCAGCGTGGGGGCGACCCCCCCCCCCCTTGCGGTGATGCTGCCCCCCTTGCGTGGGCGGTGCTGGGTGTGGGGCGCGGGAGGCGATGGATGGGATCCAGAGACAGAAGCAAAACCAGCCCAGCGCCAGGCAGAGGTGGAGGGGAAGGGGTTGGAGGGGGAAGGAAGGGATGAGGGGGAAGAGGAGGGGAGACAGGGGTGCAGGGGGAGGAGGGGACGGGGAGGAGGGAAAGGAGCAGGAAGGAAGGGGGACGCAGGGGAGAAGGGGAAGGAGAGGGGAGGCCACTTCATTTATTTATTATGATGCCAGTTGTAGTGCGGGTCTCATGTGCAAAGAGCAGACTGTATTTTATGTTTTAATCCTCCAAGCTGTGTGTGTGGGCTGGGGATAATTACATTGAAAAATGTGTATAATATGCAGAAGGTTCTTTTTGTGGGGAATGGGAATGCTCCAGTGGAATATCTTCCTCATGGCAACCAATGCCTTTTCCATAAGCAGCCCGGGCGGTGCCAGTAATTGGGAGCACGGTGGAAGCCTGGGGCCGCCCCCCGCCCCAAGTCCTCTCTTTTGGGGGGGGCTTCGGCATTGAGAAACAGAGCCCGGCCTCCCCTCACCCCGCCTGCCCACCAGCCTCGTGGATGACAGGCAGGGTACAAATGGGAGTCCTGATTGCTTTCTGGGCTCAGCCTTGGGGCAGCCGCGGAAGAATGCGGGAGGGAGGTGACGGGCCGGCTGCTAGGAGACAGAGCAGGACCGTGCGCGCGCACGCGTTCGCCCTCATACACCCCTCCGCACACTGTGCGCATGTGCTTCTGCACAGACTCACTCATCCACGCACACAATATGGGCACACGTGCGCACACACACCCACAGCCAGCCCTCCACGCTTCCGCCTATTCACACACACACACACACACACACACACACACTCTTCCATACCCAAACATGTGTGCGCCCATGCGCACCTTTCATCCACACCTTTCAGACACGCATGCACACTCAATAGTGCTCGCATGCAGTCACCCGCACGCATGCACGCACGCATACAGTCACACACACGCACACACAATGGTGCAAACACCTGCACGCTCGCATGCAGTCTCACAAACACACACGTGCGCGCTCCAATGGCCACAAGCCCACTCATGCCTGCATATGCATTTACACAAGCTCACCACTCTTACCCACCCCCCATACACGTGTACATGCACACCTTCCCTCTCACACACTCACACACAAACACAGACATGCCCAGCTGCCCTGGTGAGGCAGACCAGTGGGAAGTAGGATCAGAAATATTGCCAGTGACATTTTTATTTGGAATTAAAAAGAAAAGAAACAAGAAAAGACATTGACATCTGCCTTGCCTAAAAGGCCACAAAAAAAAAATATCCTCAACCCTGACATTCTAAATGTTTGTTTTTTAGTACACATGCTTTAGTGACTGCACCACTCACTTAATTTGAGCCACATGGTGAGTTTGCAAACTTTCCTTTGGCTCACGTCGACTGCTGATTTGACGCCTGTTTACCCAGAAACTCCAGATCAGTGGAAAAAATACCCCAACCTACAGAGACACCATTAGCCGCTCTTCCCACGTGGGCCAGCGTCTCATGGAAGGAAATCCACGGGGGCAGGCAGCAGCGTGGTCCCCGGAAAGTCCAGCTGGGCTGAATAGGACTCCAGGCTCCCTTGAGACGCAGCTGCTTGTTTTGCAGGAAATTGAATTTCTTGGTACATTAGAGGGTGCGCTAATGAGCGCTATGGTGGGCTGAAGGGCTGGGCGTGGGCTCCGACCTGGCCATCAGCTGGGTCAGCTTCCACTCTTGCCTCCGGGACCCTTGGAACTTCCTTTCCCCTCCCCCCCCCCCCCTCCTGCTCTCATGGCCAGACCCACATGATGCCTCCCGCATCCTGGCACTGCTCCTGCTCCCGTCCAGCCCTTCGGGCTCTCAGAGGTCCCCGGGCCTCTGCAAAGCCTAGAAGATTTGGCTCCTGGCAGCTGCTCCGAGTTGCCTCCTGTCGTGTTTCCCTGTGTCCACTCTGCCCTAGCCCCGGGGGCCACCCTCAAATGCTGCGGGACACCCCCATTGCAGGGCCTCGCTTTTGTTCCTTTCGCTCTCTGGAAAGTTCTCCACCCAGACAGGCGCACCGCTCACTGTCCACCTTGCTCACTCATTCCTGCAACGTCATCTCCATGAGGCCGTGCCTGGCCACCTGTTGGAGGTAGCATTTCCCCTCCCCCTCAAGTTCCAGTCCCCCACATCCTTGCTCCCCCTTTCCCTGATTTCTCAGAAAGCCCTCGCCACCTGCCACACTAGGTGTTAGTAGACAGTGAGCATTCTGAAGGCACTTAGGGTGGCCGTTCGGTCACTGCTGTACCTTCCTCACCCAACACAGGAGCAGATACTTAGCTGATCCATAACCGTCTGTTGGACACGTAAATTATTTTTCCAGCCACCGGTTCCCACCCAGCCTCCCCAGCCCATCAGGGACTGCTCAGGGTCTATCTTAGGCTGGAAAAAGGGGCTGAACTTCTCTTTCTCAGTACAGGCATACCTCGTTTTATTGCACTTCACAGATACCCCCCTTTTTTTTTTCTTTAACGAATTGAGGGTTTGCGGTCACCCTGCCTCAAGAAGTCCACTGGATGTCATTTTTCCAACAGCATTAGTTCGCGTCATGTCTCTGTGTCACGTTTCGGTCATTCTCGCTGTATTGCAAACTTTTTCATTATTATTACATTTGTTACAGTGATCTGCGATCCGTTGCTCTTGGACGTGACTCTCGTAAGTATTTGGGGGCGTCAACGAGCTGCACCCACGTAAGACAGCGAATTTAATAAATGTGTGTGGGGGCGCCTGGGTGGCGCAGTCGGTTAAGCGTCCGACTTCAGCCGGGTCACGATCTCACGGTCCGTGAGTTCGAGCCCCGCGTCGGGCTCTGGGCTGATGGCTCGGAGCCTGGAGCCTGTTTCCGATTCTGTGTCTCCCTCTCTCTCTGCCCCTCCCCCGTTCATGCTCTGTCTCTCTCTGTCCCAAAAATAAATAAACGTTGAAAAAAAAATTTAAAAAAAAAAAAAATAAATAAATGTGTGTGTTCTGACTGCTCCATTGACTGGCCGTTCCCCCGTCTCTCTCCCTCTCCTCGGGTCTCCCTATTCCCTGAGACACAACAATATTGAAATCAGGCCAATTAATAACCCTACAGTGACCCCCAAGTGTTCAAAGGGAAAGGAAGGGCCCATCAATGTGGCAAACTCCATTGCCGTCTTATTTTAAGAAACCGTCCCGGCCTTCAGCAACCACCACCCTGATCAGTCTCAGCCATCCACATGGGGGCACGACCCTCCACCAGCAAATAGATGACACCTAGCTGAAACTCAAAAGATGGTTAGCATTTTTATTTATATATTAAGGCACATACATTGGTTTTTTTTTTTTCTAGACATAATGCTATTGGACACTAAACAGACTATAATATAGTGTAAATGTAGCTTTTGTATGCAGAGGGAAACCAAAACGTTCATTTGACCCACTTTATGGTGGTATTTGCTTCATTGTGATGGTCTGGAACTGAACCCACAATATCTCTGAGGTGTGCCTGTGTCCCAAACCTGTATTCAGGGTTCTCGCTGCATGTGCAGGTTACACACGCAGATTTCTTTTTATTGAACATATAGTGAGACTTTTCCATGTGTTTACAAGTATTTTCTTTGTATGATCAGATTTGCTAACCACAAAAGTACAACAAAGTAGGTACTATTATTATACCCACTGGACAGATGAGCAAACTGAGGCTCAGAGAGGTGAAACAACGTGCCCAGGTCACACAGCCTGGGCTTTTTGTGCTAACCCCACCACCACCACTATTTATGCTGGTGAGCGGTGATGTCTGTTCCTTGGCCGGCACCTGGGTCCCCACCATAGATCTAGGCCATGTCTGAAGTGTGAGTCACAAGCAAAAATGTTCTGCTCATCAGCCGAGCCAGCACTGTCACATCTGAGAACAAGGGAGAGGATGTGTTCCCGCCGCAGAGTGGGTTTCTCTTTGAGGGTCTTTAATCTGGCCTTTCCAGGCCATGTGACCCGGGCATATTTCTTTACCCTTGGAGCCTCTGTGTCCGTATCTCTGAAATGGGTATGACACCGGCCACCAGGGTAATCATGAAGTAACACAGCTGATGTGTATAGAAGAACCCGAGTAAAGGTTAAACGTGTCCCAGCCTCCCAATAATCTTTCTGTCTATAATTTATGAATTCCTGACTCAGGGAAGTCTGTCTCACCACTTGATGCTTATGTCACGGCCGGAGATCACTTTCGCTTTACTGGGCGGCCGCTCTGCCCTGCGGACCCGCCCCTGTTAGCGGGCAGCTAAGAGTCCCGCGCCTTTCCCTAGAGCACAGCTCCCGCCCCTGAGGCGGCTGTGGGGGTCTGTATGCCAAGACAGGATTCCATCAGCATCCCCAAAGAGGGGTGTGCGGGAGGCTGTGACACAAAACCTAAAGAGGGGCTGGGTCCGGGACTCAATCCGGGTCAGGATGGGAGAGAAGAGAGGGAGCAGCGGGGCGGCTTGCCTGGGGGGCTAGGAAAGCCCCCCCCACCCCCGCATAGGGAAGAGGCGCAGGGCCCAACGTGCAAGCCGGTGGGAGGTGTGGAGGCTTCGCAGCCCCGATCCTAGGGAAGGTTCCATGCCGCAGCCTCTCAGCCACTGCGGAGCAAACAAAGCCAGAGGTGCTGCTGCAGACATTGCACGCGGCTGGGAAACAGGGGCCGTCTGTACCTTTCAATGCTCTCATCTCATTAATCTTGTACCTCTGCAGTCTTTCTGAAGAGCGCACTCACGGAGGCTCATTCATTACGGCTCTAATAACAGCGGCAGGCATTAAAGCACAGGGCTGCGGAGGAACTGGCCTCTGCAGCTGCAGAAAGCCAATACCTTTTTAAATACATTTACACAGCAATAAATAAAAGCGGTCTCAGTTTACCTCTTTATTAAACTCTATTTGCTCGTCGGAGTTAAGGGCCGCATTTGTGTCTCGCTATTCAAATTTATTCGTGCGCGTCTCCTAGGCTGGCCGCGTTTATTCCATAACGCGGTAATGGTGGCTGAAGCTTAACGGGGTCTTTCATCACCGAGCAGCCCTCATTAAGGGCCTTGCTCCAGGCTCCTGGGTTCAATTTGACCACCACGAAGACCACCCCCATTATCCAGAAGGGAAAACGAAGGCAGAGGCCTGGCGTGCCTTGATTAGGCTCTCCCAGCAACCAGCCAGCTGATGATCGCAGGCTGATGAGGCCGGAGTCCCCACGCTCGGGTCCGGAAAGATGGTCCCCTAAAGGGGTTTCTGCGTCTTGCGCCAACCCCCGCCCCCCAAGACTGTCTTGGAGATTCACAGAGTCAAGGCTCTGAGAAAGCACGCAACCTGCTCAAACTGATTTTGACTTTGGGTCTTTTCTCTCTCTCTCTCTCTCAACACCTGGTCGTATTCCAAGAAATCAACTTGATATGTCTGTGGAGCGTGTGGGATTTACCAGTCTGGAAGGTTTCCCCGTTTCGAGATATCTTGACAGTCCCCATCAAGAACAATTTCTTGCCTCCATAAGCATTTCCTGCTGCCCCTACCACAGGCCTTTGTCTTCTGTGAGAATCTTGCAGTCTCTGAAAAGGACCCCAGTGGATGGGTGAGCACATTCACTAGCAATAAACTTCTATCCTGAAGCTCATAGGATCCTCCAGCCTTCAGAGCGTAGTACCTCAAGTTCTCAGACTCAGACCAAAGCAAATGGGCACAAGGGTGCTTGCTGATGAGGACCAGAAGACCCAGGTGGGGTGGGGCTCCCTGGGCAGGTGCAGAAAACAGGGTTTGGCAGCAACAGGATGAGGAGAGCCCTAGAAAGTCACTTGAAGGTGCCTGAATGTATGGACTTGGCCTCCTATGGGATGAGTGGCGTCTTACCCCTCACCCCCAGCACCCCCTGCCACACCACGACATCCTGCAATGCATGTGCTGCCCCTCAGCTCAGCTGGGGACTTCTTACCTTCCATGTTCCCTGAAGTGGCTCACCCATACCGACTGTGGGTGACGCACCGGGAATGTGTTGTTACCTCCAATGAGACGGTGGACCCACAGAGGCAGCAGGACTATGGTCCCCATTTCATGGATGGAGAAAGTGGGCACAGAGAGGTTGTACCCCTGGCCCCAGCTCACACAGCTGGTCGGGATTCCGGTTCAGGGAATCTGTTCCCATTCCTAACCTCTGCACCGCTGCCCCGCCGGAAGAAGTGTCAGGAAACATCTCAGCACCCACAGCCTCCTAGAGGTGCTGCGGGATCCCTGTGTTAGAGCGCTGAAGGGCCCCCAAGGTCCTGCAGTCAGTTCAAAGCTCCAAGTTACCTTTAATACTGGAGTCCCCTTTCCCCAGGATTTTCTACTGCTTCCTTCCCCTTCCCAGCTACCCTACCCCTTTAACACCCCCAGGAGCACCTGGCCTGGGCACAGCAGAATGAACAATGATCAGGAGGCCAGCAGGAGAGGACTCGGATTTAAGATTTGCCCATCTCTAGCTGTAGACCTTGGGCAGGCCACCTCACCTCTCGGAGCCTGTGGGAGTCAGACCACGAATCCACACCTTGGATGTTCTTCCGAGCCTGCGGCCGGGATTTCTTTGCAAAGAAAGAGCACAGGCGGTGGTCTCAGGCCGGCCTTTCCCCTGGCTTGCTGACTTACAGGCTGTGCCTTTGCAGGCAAGCCACCTCACCCTCCTGGGTCTCAATTCCTGCGTTCGGTAAAAGGTGAAAGAATGCACACCTCATATGCCATAGGCATGGAGTCGTTGCAAGGAAGGGACACCCAGGAAACGTCCTAATAGAAAGTGCACAGTAAATGCTGACTTAGGTTCCTTCCTCATCTGAGCTTGGATAGATGGGTCGGCAGCCGGGGCAGGGGAGGGAATCTGTTCTTTTAAGTTCAAGGGAAGATGCGAACAGCATACCCATTTAATGAGAGCATTGGGACACTGACATAGTCAGGGCATGCCAAGCGAGAGGACAAGAGTGCTGACCACCAGCCAACTGCATGGCAAGCGGTGGGGGTGTTCTTCTCACTTGTCTCCCCTGCACCCATTTGGAGCAGTAGCTCGGGCAGACACTACTCATTAGCTGGCCCGATACTCGCGTTCAATCCCCTTTTCCCTTCTCTGCTGGAAATCAAAGCATTGACTTTGCCAGTGGCCCTTGCAGTTAAGAGAGGCCACAGGATGAAGTTTGGCCAATGAAGCATAAATTTAAAATATTTACGTCTTCAGAGTGAGCAGTTAGCTTCTGCCAAAGATTTTGTGGGGGAGGAGGATACAGCCGCCTTGATTGTGGTGATAGTTTCATGTGGATACGTTCCTCAAAACTGATCATATTGTACATGCTACATACCCGCGTACTGTTTGTTGGGTCAATCATACCTCAAGAAAGCCGTTTTAAAAACTCTACCAGGGGTTCTGGAAAAGGGAGGATTTCCTAACCAAAGGGACGTTCATGGGAGACCCTTCTGCTCTCCCCCCCCCTCCCCTTTCCTACTTTGAATGCAGATTTGATGCCCAGAGGCCAGGCTGGCCATCTGATAATCAGGAATGCCATGTATGTTGGAAGGCCAAGAGAGTTCCTGAGAGCTTGACTCTGAACCTGTCCAGAGACACCTTTTATCATACGAGGAAAATAAACCCTTGTAAGTGAGGTTTGGGGTTTCTTGCCCCCCAAAGCTTTCTTAACTATATGTAGGTGTTCAACCAATATTTGTTGAATAAAAGCATTAAGGATCGGATAAACCAGTGATCGGAGAGGGTTGTATGATGTTTTGGGCCTGGGATTAGAGCTGGCCCCGGAGGACTGGGGAGGATTTGGCGAGGAAAGGAAGGCGCAGGGAGAGGTTCGAGGCCGGGAGAACCACAGGAGCACAAGGCAGGCACAGAGAAGGGGACGCACAAGACCCCCTCTTCCCAGATAAGCCCCGCTCTGAGGCACAGGCAGCTCCGCCCCTCCCTCCATTGTGGTTAGTAAGCCATCCCATATTTTGCTTTCCTCCCACATTACTTTTTTTTTTCAGTGGCAGAAAATTATAGCTGACAAGTGGCAATTGATCTCTTCACATTATTTTGAAGCAATTATATTGAAATGGGAAACAATGCTTCCAGGAAAGAGCCCGATAACAGAGTTGAACACAAAGCTCCCTCCAAGACAGATAGGGGAGGCCAATTTGCACTGCGTAGAAACTGACCAAATTTCCTTCCCCTGAAATTACTGTTAATTATTGCCTGAAAATCTTCAAAGATAACTTCTGCTTCAACCCAAGGGGCAGAAGACAGGCCAGAGTCAGGCAGGTGGCCTCAGGAGGGGCTGCCTAGCCTGGGGCTGTTGGGATTGCCCCAACGGACCCTCAAACCCTCACATACCAAGGGGGACTGTGTGGACCCAAGTCTGGGCACACAAGAACAGCTTCTACGGAGAGCAGAATGCTACAATTCCCCAGACACAGAGCAGCCGAGGACCCCTTTACAAAGCAGATTTCCACAAGCCCCCAGTATTAACTTCTATTTGAACGTTGCTTGAATCTATACAAACCAAAGGTGGGCATAAACTTCCTCTGCTTATAGCTTATACGTGATGGCAAACAAAAGCCCTATTGCAGATTTAAAGATAAGCCATGAAACCAGCAGAAGTGAATTAACAACATCAAGTTCGCATGCTGCCTTTCTCGTCCTGAATTTGCACTGAGACCAGCACATGCGGATGCCTGCCGCAGCACAGCCGAATCCCGTGAGATTTCCATGGCCCTACTGTGTGCCGTGTGTTGGGGCTCCACCACCTCTCGCCACTGGCACCTCCGCGACATGCCCGCTCGCACAGCATGGGCGGGTGCCATTTGGCCCCCACCTGCCTCTGATCTGTCCTCATTAGTCTGCAGCGATTACTATGGTACAATCATGATTGTAACACACTTAGGTCATCTACGAGTGTAAGGGGGCACTTTGGGGAACGCATTCATCTATATCAGTGGTTCTCAACCTTAGCTACACATGGGAGTCATTCAGGGAGGCTTTAGAAATCCTAATGGTCAGGGCGCATCTCAGACCAATTCAGGCAGAATCTTTCTAAACGCTCCCCAGGTAATGACAACCAACGATCTACATTAGGTTCTCAAACTTGACCGCGCATCAGAACCACGTGCAGAACTTGCTAAAAACTCAGATTTCGGGTCTCCCTACCCCCAACCAGAGTTTCTGTTTCTGTAGGTCTGGGTTCGGACTGAGCAACCAGTACGTGTAACTAGTTTCCCAGACGACGCTGATGCTGCTGGTCTGGGCCCACGTGTCGAAAACCTACAAGTTCAATTCTCTGAAGAAGCTTATGTTCATTTGTTCTGCGTTATCCCAGAAATGAAAACTTTTGCACCAAAATATCATGAGTCCTGAAGAACTCATCGGAGAACCCCAATTGGAGAAATGGCCATGTAGCGGACCCAGGATTAGATTTGGGGCTCAAAGCCCACCTCTTCTCCTGTACTACCTTCTCGGCTGAATCATTTGCCTTTCTGAGTCTGTCTATGACTTGGTGAGAGGGGCACGGTGACCATCTCAGAGAGTGGCCTAGAGGTTCAGCACCGCTAATCATTAGGGAATGCGCATCGAAACCCAAGTGCGATGCCACCTCATGCCCTTTAGGAGGGATACTAAAAACGAGACAAAACCAAAACACAGAAGATAACAACTGTGGGCAAGGATGTGGAGAAATGGGAATCCATGTGCTCTGTGGGCGGGAATGTACAATGGTACAGCTGCTATGGAAAACAGTATGGTAGTTCCTCGGGTGATTAAAACTAGAATTACCATACGATCTAGCAATTTTACTTCTGGATGTACACCCAAAAAGGGTTGAAAGCAGGATCTCGTGGAGGTATTTGTACACCCGCATTCATAGCACTCTTATTCACAGTTGCCTAAAGGTAGAGGCACCTGAGTGCCCATCAGTGGATGAATGGATAAGCCAAATGTGGTCTATACATATCATGGAATATTATTCAGCCTTAAGAGGGAAGGAAATTCTGACACACGTTACAGTGTGAATGAAGCTCAAGGACATTAAGTTCAGGGAAATAAACCAGACGCACGAGACAAATACTGGATGATTCCAGTTATATGAGGTGCCTAAGGAAGTCAAATTCATAGAAAGTAGAATGATGGTTGCCAGGGGCTGGGAAAGGGGGTGCTTGGAGGGTTGGGTGAGAGGTGGTGCACAGGAATCAGGCTTTGTTAGGCGCGGGGGAGGGGAACACTTGGGTTTTGGTCCCAGCTCCGTGACTTGATGGCTGTGTGACCTTGGTCAAGGTGCTTATCTGCACTGTAAGGATGAGAAAAGGGCTAATAACAGCTGGCAGGCTTGTTTTGGGGCTCACGTGTGTATCGAAGCACTTTTTCACCTGCAGAGCACTAAATGGCTTCTTTTGTAAATTAAACCATATTTCAAAGGCGGTAGGGACACTTGCGAAACAGTTTCCAAAAGCCACACACGTCCGTCTCTTCTGTCCACGTCTGGGGTGGGCTTTCCTAAAGGGGACCCTTCCTGGCAGTTTGTTGAGAAGTCTCTTGTGTTTGCAAAGCTGAAAAAAACGATCTGAATCCCAAAGATGGAGGCTGGTGGGTGGTCCGTACAAGGGCACATATTCAATCTCCCGGCATTTCCTGTCAGGGAAACCATTGGAAGCAGTTCCCCTGCATTATCTGCCCATATGCAACCAATGCTCAGTGCCATGAATGAATGCTAGAATGAATGAAACAGATAAAGGGTTTTAAAGCCATCCCGGCATAGCGCAGTTAACGCAGAGCTCAAAAACTTGCTGACGCTTCAACATCTGTAACATAGCAAAGGGGAGCCTGTTTTATGAGGAAACCAAGAAGGATCTCGGCAAACCAAGTAATTGAGTAACATGACAGCAGATGAATTTCATTTAAGGGAACAATTTTAAGTGTTCGCACAAGCTGATGGATTTTGAATTAGTTGTAACCTTTGGAAAAAAAAAAAAAAAGGTCTCAGTGTCGCTTTAGACAACTCAATGAAGGGGTCCGAACGCAGTGGCAGACTTCACAATGAAGACGTTCAGTCTGACTGGGGAGGGGGAAAGGGAGATGGAAATTATTTTAATGTCTGCAGGAGAAGTCCACCGAGAGAGGGGCCGGGATCATCTGCCTCCAACGAGACCTGGCCCCCAAGCCAGGAGGGAATAGAGTCAACAGTGGAGGTCCAATAGCTTTCTCTCTTTTTTTTTTTTTTTTTTTTTTTTGGAAAACTGAAAGATAGCAGCTGGGAACAGAATGAGGGGAGTTCAAATTAGGAGCTCGCATTTATCTTACTCCATTTGGCAGAAGCCAACAGTCAGTCAGAATGAAAAGCCCAAAATTTAAGGCAGAAAGAAGGAAATTGCTTTTTCTGGGCCACGTCTAATTAACCCTTGGAGCCACACAGCAATTCTGTTTTTATGGTGACTTCTCGCTTAGGAAGACTCAAAAATAAAGATTAAATATGGGGTGTTCGTGAGTGGTTATTCTCACCAGGATGTAACTTGCAGGGGTCATCAATCCTCGTGCCCCAAGGAGCAACTGGGGCCAACGGAACATCTCGGTTCCTGTCGTGTCCTACATGTAGGATGAGACGCACTAAGAGAAGGAGTTTGTCTTCGGGAGTTTCTGCCTATGGTTAGAGTGGAAACGCGGACGTGAAATATCAGCTGTATCCTTATTGCCGCCCGTTCTTCAAGGCAAGTGAGAGTTTCCTTTGCCGGATGTATCCTGGCGTTGACCCTGACCCGCTCCCCCCCACCCCCCACCCCCCACCCAAACAAGACTTTGTAAATAGACATATGCTTTCTGGAGGTCATCTCTCTCTCTCTCATTCTCCTGAGGTTCGGGGAAGGATTTCTTATATTGTCGGAAAAGCTGTTTGAAGAAAAAAAAGAAAGAAAGAGAAAGACGTGAAAAGAAAGAAATCCTTAGCCCACAGGTGATCAATTACTCTGGACAAAACCCATTTGAACGTCGTTTCAAATAACCTGCAGGGCTGGTTTGAATGCTTAAGCAGGAATGACAGCCCAGCTTCCAGGTGAAGGATCTGCTTTGGCTCCTAGTATAAATAGCTGCATTAACACCACAGGCAGAGAACAACGCAATCTCCACCTTGAATATGCTAAGTGTCCTCATTATTCAAAAGGCACGAAACTGGCCAGGTGCTCTGTTAAAACGAACAGACACTGTTGAAGCCAGCTGCACGAGTCAACGACAGGCACTCCTCAGTTGAACCAGAGTGGTTTTACAGGATGTCTAATTTCTGGAGGTGAGAAAGCCAGGAACCGCGTATGAGGCCTATGTGACAAAGTAATGTCTGAGGCCTCCTCGACGTGTAGTAGGATTGCCGGATTTTTGGAACCTTCGGGGTGTGCACAGACCACGCCTCAGAGAGCGGCCTCTGCTGGTGAGGTGTAGTATTGCAGCCCAGCTGAAGTAGACCGTGATCCGAGCCAGCATGTTCCGAAAGTGCTTCTTAGAATAGCAAATGTTTCTGCGAGAATCCGTGGTTGGGGGTGAAGAGAGAAGTACAGGCTCAAATGGCAATTATGTAACAATTCTCAAATGAAAGCTATGCTAAGGTCTGTGGAGCTCTGAAAAGATAGCTAACCATAAATAGCACTTCATGGCTCAACTACCAACTCGCCTGCACACCAGAGGGAGAAGCTGGCGCAAACCCTTTCTTTACAAAACGTCTTCGATTCAGTATTTTGAGATATGCACCTAACTTTGTCACGGAAGCCAATGGAAAAGTGATTTATTTAGTTATCTCTTCACCGCCAATTAAAAAAAAAAAGTTTTCTATGCATGTGACAGTCACACTCGGGGCATCCTGAGTTTTGGGGTACATATAGTTGGTCCCCAGAGAGCAAAGGCTTATTTGCCGAGATGATTTAAAGCCTCGAGTCAGAAGGCTGAGGTGTGATGCATAGAAACAGCGCATCCGAGTCAGAAGGGCCCCAGGAGGCCCTCTTACCAGTTCCCCAGTCTATAGATGGAGCAACAGAAGCCCAAACAGAGGTCCTTATGTTCCGAGGGCCATTTGGCAAAAGGCTGATCCATTCATGAACAGAATCAAAGCTTACCGCTACCTGCTCAGGGCTCTTTAACATTTGATAGCCTGGATCCCGGATTTTGCAGCGAAGTTCCCATTTACATAGGCTGTACCCCTCATCCCTCCAGAATACGATTTTATACTGGGAATTCCAACAATTCTTCACCAAACTCTATGTCTCAGCCTGTCTCTCCCCTCAGGAAACGGTCCTGACTTTTGATTCAGGGGTTACGGTCACGGTCACAGCACACCCCTCTACTTGTGTTAACCGGATGACCGTCTCTATGGTAAGGTATGCCTGGAAGGTTAACCACACAAGAGCATGAGAACGAGGAGCCCAGCCGGGGCCACCCCGAACCCCCTTCCTACAGGGGCAGCAGCGCCTGCCGCCCAGCCCCCAGCGCCTCTTGCAGGCGAGGAGAACCTCTGTGCCCTTCAAGAGACAATTAGAGTCATCTTAAAGAAAGCTGAATTAGAGAGAATGAGCCTCCATGGATTCAAGAGCTTCTTCCCTCCCAACGTCCCTTATGTTCCTCATAATGGATCCTTTCTTTAAACATTACACCCCTCAATTAGCTCATAATTGCTGTCCGTGCCATATGAATTATGCATCGTGCAATGCAAATCCAGGTTCCCTGGCACTGGACAAATCACAAGCTGTTGAAGAAGCTGGAGTAATTACCAAAACAATCCCAGGAGACCTGGACAAAATGAACATTATCTGGTCGCCAGGCCGTTCTTCCGCCCCTGCCTTTCCCACCTGCAGTCCCGACCCACCCCCTCCCCACGCGGCTTTAGTACGTAGCTGCTGGGGGTCTGAGCATGCAACATGTGCCAAGGATGTGCTAACACGCCGGAACATTTTTATTCCTTGCAATCCCGTGAGGCGGAGGCTCCAATTTTCTATGTCATACAACTTAGCTTAAAATACCCTCTCCTTCTGGACTTTCTGGGTTTCACAGGCTGGGGCGTGGGTGAGGTTCCCCTTTGTGACATACGTCGAAAAGAGAGCTCATTTAAGTAAGTGACCGGTGTCATGACAAAGGATGGCTTAAAGCTATGAAAAAGGACAAAGAAGGCTCTTTGGAAGCACTCATCAGTACCCATCAAATTACATTTATTGAGACTACTTTTTAAGAACTTCTAAGGAAGGGTTAATATATATGTGTGTGTGTGTGTGTGTGTGTGTGTGTGTGTGTGTGTGTGTATTTCATGTATATACGAAAGCATTAAAATTGCACTTCCTCCCATACATTCATAACTTTGGAGGGTAACACATCACTGCCACTATACCTGTATCCAGGCCGTCTCCACCACATCTGTCCAGCTTTTGATTTCCAAAGCATCTGCAAGAAACCAAATTATTCTGTGGAAGTTCCTTCAGCTTAAGGAGGTGAGTGTTTGTCTTCAGTTTCAAGACATTTGCTGGATCAATGCATGGCCCTCTCTTCTTAGCCCCGCCCGCCTTGCGCGGAAGCAATGCGGAACTGAAGGCTGCTTGGAGCTTTTGATGTTCACTCATCTTCACGATCACCGGTTCCTTCTTTCCACGTTTATTTCGGGCCTGTTACTCGCCAGCATAGGCACTGTGAGCTAGGCACTGGTGTTGCCGGAGATCGGTCAGACGCGATTTCTACTTTTCAGTGGCTCGTGCCCTGCCAGAGGCCGCCAGAGTCTGAAATGGTTGCACGGGCTCGGGGCTCAACCCTGTGAAGGACAAAAGACTTGGAGGCAGACAGGCCGGCAGCACCACTCGCTAATTTCAGGATCATCATCCTGCTCAGTCTCCTCATCTGCAAAATGGGAGTAAGGAAGAGAATTAACCTGTAGTGTTGTAATACTCCTTAAGTAGTGCTTTGGGACCCACTTACACTTTTCAACGGGCATGCTCTTAGAGTTTTTACTTAAAAAAAACAAAAAACAAAAAACAAGCAGACACCGTTTTGAAATTAATGCTGACATAGAATGGGTTGCTGGAGGGACACCCAGAGAGACTCCTTTTTCATCTAGCTCTCTGTCCAAGGACAATTCACCTATCTTGTCTGGTGGCTACTTTCTTCATCGGACAAAAGAGGAGGTTGAACAAATGGCCTTTAAGGCAGCTTTGATGTTTAAAAGTCAATGATTTTATTTATAGGTAACAAATCACAAACCCCTCTGGGGGTCCTCCCTTCCACGGGAAATATGATTGGGGTCAAGCCCGACGGGGTGGCTGGAGGGTGGGTCGTGGTGGCTGTGACGGGTGGGCGTTACCTAGCGGTTTGTGAGTGATGTAGCCCGAGAGTGGTGGCAGGGAGCCAAGGTCGGGAGGTGAGAGACACCAGACAGGCATCAAACCTGAATAGTGAGATAGTTTCAATAGAAAAGCGACATCAAAGTTGAGAACAGAGGAACTCAAGGGATTGATGCCGGGCCCAGGCAGAGGAGGCCTACTTCCTGGCACAGAAATGCGTCCATTCAGTCCACTCACCTGACAAATGTTTCTTTAGCTCCTACTGTTTGCCAGTTGTGCTGGGTGTAAGTAAGAAAGGCCCGGGCCCCTACCCTCGTGAGGTTTGCAGTCTCGTGAGAGGAGCAGACCTTGAGAAAAGAACCGCTTGAATATGTCATTAGCAGCCCTGATGGCTGCTCTCATAGAGTGGCATAGGTGCTCATGGAAGCAGAAAAAGCAGACCGGATCAGCCTGCAGTCAGGGAAGCCCTCCTGGAGGAAGTGTCATTTAGTGCTATAGAGGGCACAGAGGAACTAACTAGATGAAATTGAGGGAACACTTTCCATAAATGGCAGACACTGTGGACATGCCATGGTGTTCCCCACTTAAAGGGGGCATAGGAGGGATTCCTTAAAGGGCTGGTCAAAACATCTACCAATGGGTTTAAATATAAAAGTAGAGAAACCATCAAAATATTTCTAGTATCTAAGTTTCAAAAACCACTGCACCAGTATCTGGTGCTTTTGGAAGAGCTCAGATTTGAGTTCAGGTTCCTGCTTTTCACGAGTGAACTTTCTTGGGGCTTTAAGAGCTGGGGGTGTTTTGTTCTTCCAGGCAGACCCTGAGCCTGGGCCCCGGTTAGCCCGAAATGGACTCTCTCCTCCCACTCCCACTCCCTGCCCATGATCCTTCCTGAGATAGAGCTACCGACCCACAGAGAAAAGACTAGAAGACAGGAAATGAAGAAAATGAGGATTCACAAATTTTACAATTATTGTAGCGCTTCTAAAGTGTGTTCAATAGCAATGTAGTTTCACCAAATGTTAGTAAATGTTATGCGGGGAGAAAAAAGGGTCCAGAATCCTGTACATCCAGGAAATAGATTAAATAGTTGTGCAAACCTTTATTGCAGGACTTATCAAAGTCTTCAAGATTATCATGTACATTATAAATCTTTAATTGGGGCTAAAGTTGGGAATATTTTCCTAACATAGTTGACGATAAAACATGCTTTTCCCGGAATATTTTTTGGGGTGTATTGTGCTTCACAATGCATCTTGGTAAATGCTGTTTAAATAAGTATCTCAAATTTAGGGTTTAAGAGTGAAATAGATTGCAGAGACCACTTCATGCAAATCTCCCACTTAGCGCAGGAATTTGGGTAAAAGTCGCTGATCTAAATCCACTCCTTTAACATTATAATATGCATTTCTCTTATACTATGGACATGCATCCTGTTAAGTTGTAGGAGGAAAAAAAAAATGCCATAAAGGAGCAAGAAAGTCCCTGCGTGGCACCAAGTAACTTTGGGACGGTCACTGCCTGGACTTCAACTTCGTTATGTACTGAATGAAAATGATGCACCCTTGCCCTGTTGAAGAGTCAGTGCGGTAGGCAAAGCACCTGGCACAGAGGAGGAGCTCAGATATCAGCCCTCCCTCGCCCCACCCCGAGAGAGAAGCATCCCGCTTTATTGCAAATATTCTATATGCGATATGCAGACATTCAAGGCATTTTTCATCATGCTGGGTTTTATCCCGGTCCCTAAGGGAACACGCTAACGTAGAGTAAAATGCTCTGTTCAGTTCTGCTGGCTTAGACGATTCCTTGTCCTCCAAGGAAGTGCCTCCACTTCACAACTTCGTGTTAAACTTCACTAAAGACAAATACTCTGGAGTTTATCAACCTTTATAGGAACCAATGCTTCAGAATGAGAACAACTTCAAAGTTTGGCTCCCTTACATTCTGGAAAGTTAGAAATAGAGCCACAAGAGGAGGTGACTGGCCCCAGGTCACTGCATGATCTAGAAGCAATCCCAGCTCCAGTTAAGCTAATGATGTCTAGCCCGGGGCCTTTTCTCCAAATCAGCAAGTCTTCACTTATTTAGTTGGAAACCGAAGACCCAGAATGCCGAACTGTTTGCTCTGGGGTTCTCTTTACCTCTGTAAAGCCGGAAAACTCAGAGGAATTTTTGTTTCCTGAGGTGGGAAGATGCGGTTGTTGAAAAGAGAGAGAAAAAAAAGAAAAACCTTCAGCTCTTTCTTAGCATTTGATGCTTCGTGCCAAACAGAGGATTCAGCAGGTTTTAGCTGGGCTGGAGCTAGAGTCCAAGCTGGGCCCACAGCCCTCTCTCCTCAACCAGTTGGGAGGGAGGAGAAAACGCTCAACCCCAAGAGAGAGCCTCCTTCCTGATGCGCGCACCGTGGAGCAGGTGCGGGACCGCAGCCCCGACAGTTAGGCAAATCAGTTGTGCCGGTTTTAAGAACAAAAACAAAGGTAAACTGAATATCGCTGAACATAGCATTTTACGCAACATGAGTGTAAACAGCGAGAGTATTGACTCGCGCCCTCTGCTTCCTTTCTGGTACTCATCCAGGTGGTGGCTTGGGTGGCCCTACGGATGGAACAGTGACAGGTGTGGAGCTTGGGGGTCGGGTTCTAATTCTGCTCCTTCCACTCACTGACGGGTGACCCTGGACAAGGCACGCTCTCTCCTTCCTGCCTGGTCCGTTGTCTGTCCTCTGGAGATAACTGCTTGCAATCCTTTCTGTAAGAATTAAATGAAAGACTGAAATCAGACACCCGAGACCCTATTGCTACTCCAGAGCAAGTAGCACGCTCAGTGCTGCAGGAGGAGTAAGATCCCCCTTTGCTCTCCCAGGTCCCCCCCCTACAGGGGCCCCTTCAGCCCAGCTTTTGTGACAGGCACCCTCAGAAAGAGTCCCTACAAAGTGCTCACCACGCAGCAAGGAAACGCGCGGCAGGCCTTTGCCATTCGCCGGGATGTTGTATTTCCTCTTTCTCGGCTCACATCAGAGACCTGGGTTTGGGCTCCTGCGCCCCTGAGCTGATGAAGGGATTCTGTGGGTGATAGTCTGGTCCTGCCGGAGCAAAACAGGAGAATCTGCCAGGGGAGGAGGAAGCACAGCAGACAGATCCCTGAAACCGATTTTAAAAGGAAGGCCGCTGGCAGTTCATGCTAACAGTCATGTCCCCTGGTTGGTCCGAGGTGGGTCCAAGCTCCCAAGGTGGTTTGAGCTTTTGGGCAGCGCCCAAACAGCTTAGGGCAGGGGGTGCCCAGCAAAGGGGGAAAAGGGCTCCGGAGATCCAAAATCAGACTAATCTTGACTTGTTTGTTCTAGCTGGATCCCAGCCCATTAAAGGATCATGGGGAGGCCCTGGCTCCCTCCCTGGAAAGAGGACCGGAAGGTGCCATAGAAGGTAACCGGGCTGAGTCTTGTCTGAGAGATCAAGTGGTTCTGGAATCACCCAGAGCATGCTCCTAGAAGGTTTTCTTCCTACGTGAAAAGTAAAGTCCTAAATCCAAGGGAGACCCTGGCCCAGACAATAGAGTGGACTTGAGGTGGGCCGGGGACGTCACCCGGCCATCTCTGATGTTACAGAGGAACAGGAAACTGAGGCAGGGGAAATGTGCAGGAGGAGGAAAATTTGTAGCGAGCCAGCGGCTGGTTCTGAAAGCTAAGTTCCCGGCCCTGAGGGCCACCTAGGAAAGCCAAGCTCCCGACCCTGGGGAAGATCTCTCAGTCCGGATGGCAAGCGTCACCACATGGGTGGTGTTCAGAGCATGAGGCGTACGGGAGGCATACATCGCCCCCCTCGGCAAGTGGGTTCCAAAGCTCGTTTGTAAAGCCCAAGGCTCGCAGAGGAAGCCCTGCCCTCGCGTTTCTCTCCAGGAACAGCCCCTGCCCAGCCACTCCCGACCAGATCCTCCTGGGTCCCCGGAGCCGTGAGCATCATCCCACCCATGACGAAGACATGTGAGTTCCCCTAAAACTTGCACATAAGTTTGCTTCTCTTGACCGGAACAATGACAGGAGCTATTACCTGTCCAAATGTCTCCCGGGGAGTGTGTTGGCAAAGTGGTCCCGGGGAGGAGGGGGCGGTGGGACACGGGGTGTGGAATCGGCAGTGGAGGTGGGAGGAGATGTTTAACCAGAGAAATGCACCCGTTCATCTTTGCAGACATTTACTGAGCGCCTACTATGTGCCAGCCCTGGATGCTTGCCATCCCAGCCATCTAATCAGTGCTACGCGCGGGTACGGCCGTCTTTCTGAATGTCAGCCACCCAATCCTCGGCTTTGTGCTAGGTCTCTTTCTTCTTCACTCTCTTTCTTTCTTTCTTAAGCCACCAACAAAACTCTGACCTCGCCCCGCACACACAATGCAGGCAGTCACTCATGCATTAACAACCACCGGGCCCCAAAGGTCGTTTCTATGACAACCCCGGGGTCCTTAATGACCCTGGCAGGCCAATGATTTTGTTTTGTTTGAGAGTGAAGGAATAATAAGTCAGGCCGGCTCGCTCGGGCGCTCGCCCCCTCCCCCGCGCCCCCTCCGCCAGCCGCGCTGATATACTGTTCATTATCTTGCTGCTACATCAGCCCCAGAGACAGGGCGGCAGCCAGCAATGAAAGACAGGAGCCCGGCTGCAGACAAAGAGCCGTAAAGGACCAGAGTGTGCCCCGCGTACGGGGCCGCCCGGGCTTCATTAATTCCATGGCCGGCCAGGGAGTGGGAACAAGGGCCCTGGGGTCCCCGGCTCCCGGAGTCTGAGCCACAGTGCAGAGCCCAGTAGGGAGGTGTCTCTGTCCAGGAGGTGCACCGGCTGGCGGCAGGCAGTGCCACTCCCAGTGGCGAGACCTATCATTTTAATGATGTGATGAACAAGGCAATTAACGCGCAGCCCCACCAGCTTCCATGTGATCCCCAGTAACTTCGGAGGCTGGGCCCGGGGGCCCAGACAAAGGAGGGCCGTGTGGCCTCCCAGCTGATTCCTCCTGTCCACGGACTCCGGCTGGGGCCTTGCCTCTCTAGGTTCTCCTGAGGGCTTCTCTGGCTCTGCCCTGAGAAACTTCCTGGGGAGGAAGCTTTCATTGTCTTCTCATCTTGGGGCACACCGGCCTCCAGCTTGTCACATTAATTTTCAAATGTGATGTTTGGCAGCATGGGATTTTGCTAGCAGACGCTTGGAATTATTTTTGTTGTGTGTGCACGGCTGAAATCCCCCAGAATAAGTCATTATCCTGTAAGGAAAAAAAAAATCGTCTCCTAGTGGCTGCCTGGTGGCCCAATCAGCTGACTCATTTTCCACGCTTTCCCTCAAGTAATTAGCGTTTTCATTTTTCCCAACCTGCCTATTAGATAAACTCCGGGATCTCATTCTGTGGAAGCACATTTTTGTGAGTTGACTTGCCCCAGCTTCTCCCCCAAGAAACAAAAGGAGGGGTCCTGGAGAAAGGCACAACAATGTGTGATTTAGGTCCACGTTCTCCCCAGACTGCTTCTTAATCAAAGAGGTGGCCAAGAAGGGCAGCGTGTCGTTGTTGGGGGGGGGGGGTGCCGCGCCCTGAGGGTGAACTCCAGCCTCTAATGTTGGTCTCCCACTTGATGCGCGCCAAGTTCCCTGATCATCCTGGGTCAACCCCAGGGCGGTTACTGAACCCCTCACAGAGCTCACCAATCCACAGGTGCAGAAACAAGACGCTGCTGGCTACGGGAAGAGCGCCTCCCGTCTCCTAGCCCTCTCTGGCCTCAGTTTCCCCTCTGTCGAAGGAGGCGCTTGTTCTAGATCAGGAATGGAAAATTCTAGGGCCTCACAGGCCAGCAGCCGGCGTCGATGATGAGAGAGGTGAGGCGCGGTTGGGCAGACTAGAGGGTGCACGTCCTGCAAACTCAGGCAGTGGTGCCCAGCTCCGGAATCCACTGCCCCGTGGGAGTATAGACCCAGGATGGCCAGAGATCCCAAGGTTTCTCCAGAGAAGACAGGGCCTGGATTTTTTTTTTTTTTTCCAATGTGAAATCTTCAGATTTTAAAACGTGTTCAACTAAGTCTAATATTTGAGGACCTTGTGCCGATCAGAGAAAACACACGTGCATATACTGTGTGGTCCCAGGGCTCTCGGTTTGCATCTGCTCTACACTTTTGCAGCTCCAAGTGTGGGCAGACGACCAGGCACATTAGCATTACCTAGAGGCTCAGTGGAAATAAAGACTCTCAGTCCTCCCTCCAGAACCCTTGCCTCATAAGTCTGTGATCCACAGGCCCTCGAATGTTCGCGGGTCTGCCAGGTCTTTGCAATCTGCTCTCTGGCTTTTCTTACCTGGGACGTTCTCCAGCACCTTCCCTGAATTCAGGTTTGCTCTTTGTGCCTCCCTTGCACACCTTTGTCACATCCCAGGAAGGAGAATGGCCCACTGAGGCCAACGTGTGTAGGCTCCCCCGAGGGGCCGTGGACTCATCTGGTCCAAACCTTTCCCTAGGGCCATGGGGCGGGGGCTGGGGATGGGGTGTGGAAGAGTTAAGCCACCCAGGGCAGATGGCTGTTTATTCTATCATCCGGGAGCTGGGGCCGTTCAGTCCCATACTAAAGGTGTACTTTCTCAGTCCTCCTTTGCTAGAATTTACATCTGTTGACACAACTGACCGCTATTCTTTCTTTAATTTCCCTTCTCAGAAGGTCTTGATCTGACGTCATCCTGGTTTGTATCCACTTCCTCAAAAGACTTCCCGGTCTACCCTTGTGTTTCTTTCCTTCTCTAGCACTCAAAATGCGGACCGTCCCCGGGTCTCTGCGATCTGCTGCGGCCTCCACGACAGTGTTCTTCTGAGCCCTCAGACCTCTGACTCTGCTTCTCAACTTTGATCTCTCTGAGGGGTAGTGGCATTTTTCCAACTGCCTGGTGGCACCAGGCTCAAACGACCTAGAAGGGAAGCACGATGTTTGCTCCAAAGCTCATCCTGCTCTTGGTTGCACAACTAATTTCAGTGGCTTCTTCGCTCAGGCTCTAATCTGGGGACCAGTTTGGCATAACCTAAAGAGCCCGGAGGCCTGTGCCCTGATGTAAACCATGCAGCTTAAATTTTCCCATCCCCAACATGAAGTGCTTCTAGGAGGTGCGTGCTCTAGAAACTGACAGGTCAGCAAAATGATTTTATGAACGTACTTTGTTTGCAACTCACAGTTATCATTCGTATGTTTCTCACCCTCCTTCCATCCATATCCAAGAGCTGCATGATTCGGTGTATGCCACCTCCTGGATCTCGCTCACTCACCTCTCTCCACCGTCACCCCAGGCTGTGCCCTCATTCACTGTCATCTGCAATGCTGCAGGAATGTCTAGGTGTGAGCGTTTCGGAGACCTCCAGACTAGTCTGCCCAAGGCACAGTGCTGAGTGAAACTCCTCTCGTGTGGAATCGAGAATGCATCCTCCGTGCTTCCTACAGGAAGCCCACAGTCTTCATCCTGCCTTTCAGAGCCCTACGCAGCTCAACCCCGTGTGTCCCACGCTCTTCGGTATGACACACGCCAGAGTCTCCAGACAAATGGAAGATGTGTGTTTTCCCACTGCTGGCTGAGCCCGTGATGCTTCCTGTAGCTGGAATGGTCTTTGACGATCAATTTCACCTAAATCTAAGTGCCTCCTAAGTGTTTGAAGCTCAGCTCAAGGTCACCTCCCCTGCGACTCAGCAATTCTCTCCTCTCCTCCCTAGTTCAATACCACTGTGCTCTTGCCCCTTATAGAGGAACATGATGGGCATTATCTTAGTCGGCTCGGGCTGTCGGGACATAATACCATAGGCTGGTTGCCCCGCGACAACAGAAACTTATCTTCTCATGGTTTGGGAGGAGCGAAGTCCAAGATCAAGGTTCTTTCTAGCTTGTAGATGGCTACCCTCTTGCTGTGTTCTTGTATGGTCTTTCCTCACTTCAGGCTTTTGGGAAGAGAGACAGAGAGATGGAGACAGGGTGGGGGTGCTCCTTGGTGTCTCTTTTTAGAAGGACACTAGTCCTGTAGGATCAGAGCCCCACCATTATGATTTAATTTAACCTTGATGACTTCCTCAGAGGCCCCATTTCCAAACACAGCCGCACGGGGGGTAGGGCTCCCCATACAAATTTTGCAAGGACACGGACATTCAGTCCATGACAGGTACCTTGCCTCGGTTGTGTGTGCATCTCACTTCCTCATCTAAGCCCCAAGATTCCAGAGACAGGCCTGTGTCTTGCGTGTTTAATGGTAGGTAATGATTCCATCAGTGTAATAGGTGCTCAGCAAACATGTGCTGGTTGAGCCTGTAAACAAGGTCTCCATCACCACCAAGTCATTGACCCAAAAGTCACCTGAATGGCTCTGGGGCTTTGTAATTCAGTGTCTTTGCCCACACGCTGCCCTCTACCTAGATCTTCCCCTTCCCTCCACCTGTGATGCAGGAATTAGCTCATCCATCACTTTTTTAGAAACTCTGCCTGATTCCACCAAGTAGATCAAGGGCTTCTCCCCAGCCTGGTGACTATCTACCTGCCTATCTTTACGGCATAGTGATGCCCATTTTGTTCATATGCCTGTGTCCCCAGGTGAGGTTCTTGGGGCAACAACTGGAGCCCCTCGTTTTCACGTACCCAGGACCTGGCATATTGCTTGACAGCCAGTAATAGCACAGTTAAATGTTTGTTGAAAGAAGAAATGAGGGGCGCCTGGGTGGCGCAGTCGGTTAAGCGTCCGACTTCAGCCAGGTCACGATCTCGCGGTCCGGGAGTTCGAGCCCCGCGTCGGGCTCTGGGAGGATGGCTCGGAGCCTGGAGCCTGTTTCCGATTCTGTGTCTCCCTCTCTCTCTGCCCCTCCCCCGTTCATGCTCTGTCTCTCTCTGTCCCAGAAATAAATAAACGCTGAAAAAAAAATTAAAAAAAAAAAGAAAGAAGAAATGAATAAAAACAGGAACATTCCGAAAAGTTTTCCTGATCATTCCTATAAACTTCCTGAAATTGCCTTTTAAAAGCAACACTATGATACCATCTCGGACAATCCCTTCACATGACCGTTCACAGGATATTCTGATCTCAGATCCCATGTCAATGAAAAAAACATGATTAGTGTACAGAGAAGGTGAAAGAAGGGAAATTGGAGATCTGCATTAAGTCCGAAAAGAAAACTCCTCGATAATTGTAGCGTCTTGCCATTCATGAGAAGTAGGTTAGAAAACCGTCACAAATAGTCAGTTTCACTTATCCCCGGACGGCATGCAGTCTCCATCCAGGAGAACACAGGTAAATGGATGGTCTGTAACAGGTCTGATAACAGTCACATCAGGTCTGTAACAATTCTGATAACAGTCACAATAAATGGTAATATAGCACTGAGCCACGCATTCTGCTAAGTATCAGAACATGTTCCCATTCAACGCTCCCTACAATCCTGAAAGGTCAGAATTATTATTATTCCCATTTTATAGTTAGAGAACCTGAGAATCAAAGAAATCAGGTACGTTTCCCAAGGACATGAAGCTTGTGAATATTTAGTGTAGTCAGTCATCCAGTGTGCCCAGGATGTGGGACTTCCAGTGCTAAAATCAGAGAGGTGCCCACAAAGCAGGATGAGTTGGCCATCTTATGACTGATACGTATAGGGTTTGACACGAGCATCTGATGTCGGAACTTCAGCTGTTAAACGCTTCTCAATATCTGCTTGGCAAAGTTTCCAGCTACCTTATTTATGAGCTAAGATAAAATTTTCGAAATGGTGAGTTCACAAGTACTATTAGGCATCATACGGTGTAGGAGTTTATCTTCCAAGATGGGCAGCTCCCTGAGGACAGGACCTCTCACTTATGTCTCTCCCGTCATCTCACGATCCCAACATTAGACTTTGCACACGGTATATGCTCAGGAAGGGCTTCTTCAGTGTGAAGTTCTTCTCCGGTCACCAGGAGTGGCAAAATGCAGCCCATCCTTAGCTGGTCACTGGGGTCCTTGAGTGCCGTACCCATTTCAGTTCTCCCTCTTCTTCCCTCCCCCTGCACACACCCAAATGGCTGCCTTTCCCCCCATGATGCATCCAGGTTTCTCAGCCTGTCCGCCGCACTAGAGAATGTGTGCCCCAGAGCATGTTGGGTGGCTTGCTTTGCCTTTCCTTCCTTAACACTGCCCTGTCGTGCTCTTGGAAGTCGTAGGTCCCCTGTTTGCCTTCCTGGGATTCCTGTCCTGGGGAATTACTTACTTGGTACACCCATGCTGGGGGTCAGACATCCAACTGCAATTGCCAATAAGCCTGCAGTCCGTTGCACTGTCTTTGCATTTCCCCTAATTTAGGACCTTGTGAAGGATCAATCGATGTGGCAGAGATCCCCGGTTGTCACCCAGTATCCATTTTCCTTTCTCCCCTGGGAATAAAACATTTACCAGGGTGCGTGGCTGCCCTCATCAAGGCCAGTCTCTCTTGCATGGCCATGTGACTAAGTCCTGGCCACTGGGGTGTGAGTGGCAGTGTCCCATAATATCTCCCAAGACCTTTGCTGATGAGAGCTGGTTGGTATTCTCCAACATTTTCTGTCTCCTGGAACATCAATTCCACCTTAGATTATGAGGGCAGAGACCACACTATGAGGATGGCAAGGTGGTGATCTAGAAGTTTCCTGGGCGCCTGATCCCATGGCGCCCTATGTGGGCCCTTGATCTGCCTACCCAGATTTCTATATTAAAAATAAACAAGTTTCTATCTTATTGGAGCCACTGCTGTTATTTTGCATTTTGTTTAGTTACAGTTTTAACCCCAAGTAAAATAGTTGCGATGATGCAAGTCGCTGCCTGACATGAAGGATGTGTCGCCTTATGCTCAATTACACCTGCAAAGCACAGAGCCACCACTCAGCTTTGGTGTTCACGCCGTGGAGATGGAAAAACAAAAGCCCTCAGGGGGCCATGGGATCGTCTGCGTACCCCTCGCTGTCCTGTGGTTCCTGTTGCTCTGTGTTGGAATGGCCATGCCCAGGGTTTTATTCCGGCTTCAGCCGACTCTGCCAAATTTCTGAGGAGCGACTTCTCCCCCTGCGCACCTGTGTGCCCTCCGTTGCACTTCTTGTCTACATCACAGCCAAAGAAAAGATTTTTGTAGGTCCTGATTCTCGATGTGTTTAAATGAAGAAACTTCCGGAATAAATATAACATGAAAAGAGCTCCCCGAGGTGCCACGGTAGAAAAACAAAACAAAACAAAACAAAAAAAAACTGCACAGCTGCCCCCCTCCCCCAACCGATAATGGACGAGAGGCTTCCGTGCCAAGTCCGCCCGAGTGACCAAAGCTCTCGACGATGGCCTGGCCTAAGGTAGCATAGGGTACTCGGCAAAGTTAGCTGACTCTGAGTCATGGCTTGGAGCCCAAGTATGAGGTCCTCTCTCATTTCAGCTCTCTTGGGCACATGCTGTCTCTTACCCTTTATAATATAAAGCTTATATTAGCTTTAACCAGCAGTTTGTTATGTAAAATGTTCCACATGACAGCTCAGCTTTGCCCTAATTCCCCCATTTCCTGCAACCTCTCAAAGATCTTTCTTAATGTCCTTGCTCTGTAATCCATTAATTTCTATTTTATGAGTAGAGACTTCCCTTGATATTTCTTGGCTACTACCCGTTTTTTTCTTCTTCTCGGTCTTTTTTCCCCCTCCTCTTGACATCCTTTCTCATCAGGCGCTTCTCCACATTGGATACAAATCTCCCCTGTTTTAGGTCAGGCCTATTGCCCAATATTTCATCCTGCATACAAAGAGAAAATAAACGGTCAAGACAGCCTTCTCAGAAACAAAAGCATAAAAGGTTTTCTTTGTGCAGTTCAGGGGTAAGACCTATCTCAAAATGCCCATTTCACCCTCTTGGATCTTTTTCCTTTCCTTTTCTTCTCTGAGCTCCGTTACCTCTGTGCTCCTCTCTTCCAGCACTGACGACACATATCTAATATAATAAGGCACTCGCTTCCCCTCCGCTGCCACGCTATGAGATCCCTGAAACCAGGGATCATATCTTTTACTTCTTTTGCATGGGGCCAAACAGCCGCATGCACATAGAAGGTTCTGCACAAATGTTAAAAGATTGGATGCTGCAAATCCCTCAGCTGTCTTTGTTTTAAATCATTTTCCGATCACGCATTAGGGAGTTGCTGGATATCCTCAAAATTACCTGATGAATGGGGCTTCATCAAAAGTTAAAAGTTCTGCTTTTTGAAAGGTACTGTTGGGGCGCCTGGGTGGCGCAGTCGGTTAAGCGTCCGACTTCAGCTCAGGTCACGATCTCGCGGTCCGTGAGTTTGAGCCCCGCATCAGGCTCTGGGCTGATGGCTCAGAGCCTGGAGCCTGCTTCCGATTCTGTGTCTCCCTCTCTCTCTGCCCCTCCCCCATTCATGCTCTGTCTCTCTCTGTCCCCAAAATAAATAAACATTAAAAAAAAAAAAAAGAAAGATACTGTTAAGAATGTGAAGGAATAAGCCGCAGACCAACAGAATGTAAAGGTCTTGTATCTGAATATTTAAATAATTTCAAAAATCAGTAATAGCCAAGTAACCCAATAAATAAGTGGCAGAATATTTGAATACGTTAAGAAGATATATGGAGAGAAAATAAGCACATGAAAAGGTGCTCTTCCTCATTAACATTGGGGAAGTGCTCATTAAAACCATAATGAGATACCATTCTCTATTAAAGTGGCTGAAACTAAAAAGATTGATCATTCCAAGTGTTGATGATAAGAAGGAACCAGAATATACACATTGCTGGTGGCCGTGTAAAATGGCACAACCACTTTGGAAAATAGTTTGAAGGTGTCTTAAAAAGTTAAACATGCACCCACCATATGCCCCAGCCATTCAATCCTCAGTATTTACCCAAAGACACCCAAAGACCTATGAATGAATCTTCAGGGCAGCCTGCTTTGCAGTAGACCAACACCGGAAACAACTCAGATGGTGGTTAACAGATCAATGGATAAAAAAAACTGTGGTATGCCCATGCAGTGGAATACAACACAGCGATAAAAAGGAACGGATGTTTGATACAGAGTACAACATGGACAAATTGTAACACAATTTTGCAGGGTGAAAGAAGCCAGACAAAAAGTGTGTACTCTATGATTCAATTTATGTAAAATCCTAGGAGATACAAACTAATCTATAGCCACAGAAAACACATGAGTGATTGTTTAGGACTGGGGCAAGAGGGTCAGGGAGGGGCTGCAATGAAGCAAGAGGAAACTTTGAAGGGATGACTGGACACGCGCACGATCTTGATGGTTTTATAGGTGTACGTATTTGTCCAAACGTATCCAACGGATACTTTAAATATGTGCAGTTTCTCACCGCAAAAAAGAACGGTAACTATGTGACAGGACGGAGGTGGTAGCCGAGAGGACCGTGGTCATCATTTTGCAGCGTATAAATGTATCAAATCAATATGCTGTACACTTTAAACTTACCCAATGTGACGTGTCAATTATTTCCACGATAAAGCCGGAAATAAATAAGCACGGTTTATTATATTGTTTATACGCAGTTGTGTATGATAATTATTGTCTGTGTATTTGTGTATTGTTTATTATTGTTTATTGCTGATTTATACCTCAAAAAGCCAGATAGGCAGAGATAGATGAAAGATAGATAGATAGGCAAATAGATGCCTTTGATTACTACCCCCCATCCTTTCAATCGCTTTTGTTTTCCTCAAAAACTAGTCTCTCCACTTGTTTCCACATAAAATAAAGGTACCACTCACGGAGCTTGAGTCAAGGGACAGATGTGGCCTTTTGTGCAACTGGATGAAAGTTTTCTTGACTCTGCTATTAAAACGAGTATGTCTGGGAAGATGTGAGATGGTCGTATTATTGACACCTATTTCTCACTTTTTTCCTCGAGTACCTTGTCGTCAGCCTCAATTAGGAGCAGTGAAGTGGGAGGAACTTACAGCCCTGGCTCATTTTGAGACTCTAGGCATTAGCACTCAATGCATGAATGATCCTGCTAAACAGGGCTGGCTCTGAAGTCCCAGCCTGGGCCAACGGAAACTACCCAGAGGAAGGAGAGTACCCTCTATGACTTGTTGCCCCCCCCCCCGCCTTTTCAGTGCCAGGGCACAGAATGAATTTGCCCCAGCTCCCCCCTTTCGTGCTGGGGGTGGCTGCGGGGGTCAGCCCTTCACCTGGCCGGCCCTAACACAATGGGCTGAGTCCTGCCAGAGAGGCATGAACAAGTGCACAGGGAGCCCAGGACAGCAGTGGTGGTTTCCCCCTCAGACGTCAGTGAAGACAGCTTCTGCAGCGAGCACCGAGGGTGAGTAGAGCTGACCCAGGAGAGGGGCATGTGCGTTTCAGCTAGAGCAAACAGCACGGAGGTAGCAAACAGTGCAATGATGAACCCCGGTGAGCAGTTGGTGGGGGGGGGGGGTGGCTATAAAGAGAATGGATGGATTATGGAGCTCGACTCCGGGCTAATGAGGGGAGGTCCCTCAGCTGCTAAGCGGGAGGAGCCCTTCCCACCGGGCCACACTGCCACGACCCGCTCAAGGCGACCTAGGGGCTGCTTCTCTCCTTACTGGGATTGCCCAACCGGGGGACTGTGCCAACAGGCAGTGACGGCAGCCTCAGAAGGCAGAAGGAACTCTATTTGGAAGGAGGAGAGTTTGCAAAGGAAACACGGGAGCAGGTGTGAAAACCTAAAGCCCCTCATCGGGCTCTCAGATCCAGTGCCTCCCTCTCTCGGCCCCTCCCCTGCTCACGTTCTGTGTCTCTCTGTCTCAAAAAGAAAAAAACATGAAAAATAAAGGGGTTTTCAGCCTCACGTGGGCTGAGGTAAGAAACCCTGACACACGGTAAGGCCCTATTAACCAGAGGGTGAGAAACAGCTGTTATAAAGCCCATGCTGCCACCCCAGAGAACACAGGAGATGGTTCTTCCTTCAGGGGGCCTTGGACACATAATTATTGTGGAAGGAAAAAAAAAAAAAAAAGAAAGCCAGAAGATAAGAGCGCTGAGGATTTAGCAGAAGTGACAGCTGAGACTAGAAAAAGTAATGATTATTTGTAAACACGACTGAGAAGGAATTAATTGTGGCCAGTGTCTCAAGATGGAATATATCTGCTAGAAATAACTGATACGTGCATGGTGATTCATAGTTTTTATGAAGTGCTTTCTTAAATCTTATCAAAAACATTGTAAGTACGTTTTAACCAAAATAGCAACGTCAACAACAAAACCCACGGGCTCTGGCATGTAGAAGTTTAGTTAAATTTAGCCGGGACGTAGACAAATGAGGTGCTGCTATATATATTTTGGAGATTTCTACATTGTCAGATGACAGAAATGACTATGTAAAAAATCCTTTTGTTTACTTGAAAAACTTTTATGCCTTTATTACTTTCTTCCGCAAGTAGCCCAAGATCTTGATGGGGATGTTATATAACACATGGAAAGGAAAAGAAGAAAACTGACCCATAAGCCTGACACCTAGAGATAAATATTGTTAACATCTTAGTGACTATAATCTATATCTTTATCATAAACCATTACCGGATTATGCACGCTATATCGTGATTATTTATTCATTCATTTAAAAATATTTGTTTACTGTTTACTTATTTTTGAGAGAGAGAGAGAAAGAGCAAGTGGGGGAGGGGGCAGAGGGAGAGGGAGACACAGAATCTGAGCTGTCAGCCCAGAGCCCCACGTGGGGCTCAAACTCACGAACTGTGAGATCATGACCTGAGCCAAAGTCAGAGGCTTCACCAGCTGAGCCGTCCACGTGCCCCTATATCATGATTATATTGGGGCACCTGGGTGGCTCAGTTGGTTAAAGCATTGGACTTCGGCTCAGGTCATGATCTCGTGGTTTGTGGGTTCAAGCCCCCCGTCGGGCTTTGTGCTGACAGTTCGGAGTCTGGAGCCTGCTTCAGATTCTGCGTCTCCCTCTCTCTCTCTGCCCCTCCCTTGCTTGTGCTCTCTCTCCCTCTCTCACTCAAAAATAAATATTAAAAATTTTTATAAAAAATTAAAAAGTATATATTGTATTATGGTCTCCCTCCCACCTAAGTACTCTTATAACAACGCCAGTTTTGATGGCTGGGAAGCTGTGCTATATTTTGCAAGCACTTTTATTATAGACAATGCTATAGTGAACATCATGCGTCACCTTTAGATAATGTAAATGTGAGAAACTCCCTGAGGTTTGAGGAAGGTTTTTTTCCTGTCCTTTAGAAAAACATTTCAAGCAAATATGACTGCATTCCAAGTAAGTTCCTGCATTCTGTGTGTACCCTGTCCTTAGGCTAGCCTGATGTGATGGTTAATTTAGTATGTCAACTTGGCTAGCCACGTGTGGTCAGACATTCTAGAAGCTTCTGTGACAGTGTTTTTGGATGCGTTGTGCATTTAAATTGCCAGACTTTGAGTAAAGCAGCTTGCTCTGCGTAAGGAGGGTGGGCCTCAATCAACCAGTTGAAGGCCTGGATGGGATAAAAGAATTAAGTCCTCCGTGCAAGAAGGAATTCTGCCAGCAGACCGCCTTTGGACTTCACCTGCAGCATTAGTTCTCCTGGTGCTTCAACACACTGCCTTTGGATGCGAACTACAATTCTTTACTGGGTTCCCAGGCCTCCCCAGTCAGATTTTGGACTTCTCAAACCCTTACAATCACATGAGACAATTCCTTAAATAGATAGATAGATAGATAATCTCTCGTTGGTTCTGTTTCTCCGGAGATCCCTGCCTACCACACTAAGTAAAGGCCCCTCCTCTGAGTCTTGGCTCCCTCAGTGGCATCTACAAGGATGAATCATAGCTGACTTTAGAAGGAGTAGATACATTGTGATAACAGTTTCAAAAGGACAGCCCTTCTTTGTCAACATCAGGAATAGAATACTGGTATCAAGGGGCGCCTGGGGGGCTCAGTCGGTTAAGCGTCCGACTTAGGCTCAGGTCATGATCTCACAGGTCCGTGAGTTCAAGCCCCGCATCGGGCTCTGTGCTGACAGCGCGAGTCTGGAGACTGCTTCGGATTCTGTGTCTCCCTCTCCCTCTGCCCCGCCCCCTGCTTGCACTCTGTCTCTCTCTCTCTCTCAAAAATAAATAAACCTTAAAAAAAATTTAAAAAAAAAAAGAATATTGGTACCAATACACTATGGCCACCCATGCGCCAGTGATCACACTGGAGTTACGCACTGATACCTCTGATAGCATCTTATAGCATCTTCTAGATCCTCCCGTTTTCCAGCTAAGTAGACAAGATCAAGAGGTTGTTGCAAGAGAGACCCTGGGTACCACTCCAGCTGGTCAAACTCCTTGCCTAATGGTCTACCTGCCACACCGGACTTGGTGGTGTGTTGGAGGTTATTTCCTCCCGAAACAGAAGAGAGTCCGGGGTCTTGAGGGGCCAGGAACCCCACTGCACGAGAACGATGCAGACAAGTTGTAGGGATGGGAGACATCTGGGTTGAGAAAAGAGCAAAGGAGGACCAGGGCTGGTGTCGTCACTAATGAGCTCGTTATGGAGGAGGCATTTGGTTGACGTGTTGCCGAGGCAGAACTGGGATCCGTGTGGGTGGAACCACAAGGAGGCAGATTTCAGATCATCGTAAGCTGTCTGGGACAGGTAATGAGCTTCCTTTGAGCAGAGGAATGTAAGAGAGGCTACGGAAAAGAAATTCAGCCTGCGTTGGACAGGATGGTCTTTTATATCCTTTCTAGCCCTGGATTCTGTACAGCTAACCAAGCACACATAGCCTGGGTGCCCATCCCCTCCCTGCCCAAGCGGGATCATAGATAACAAAGCAGCCATCGCAGAAGAGGCACGAAGTCACCTAAGACGTGTTTCTAAGGCTGGCACAGCCGGTCACCCGGGTTCCCGTTTCCACCAGCCCGCTAGGACACGGGCCTTTGACTCGCTCAGGGTACCGACGATGGCTTCTGTAAGCAAGGCTCTGCTCGGCTCGCGACCCAAATGGTCTGTGCCTCACTGCACAGGGACCCCGTGTCTGTACGCCCGGGGTCTGCACACGTTTACGGTGCTGCCGCGCTCCGGCCAAGTGGCCAAATAATTGATGACAGGGCTGTGAATGGCAGGGATTGAGCTGAGAAAATCCCCTGAAACTGGTTCCGGTTCATCCCAGCCTAATTCCCTGGGCCCAGCAGGTCCTGAGAAGATTCTTCTCCGCCAGGTCGGGCATGGAGGGGCTCTGAGACAGATTGTATCTGGCTGACCCGAGAGAACCTGGCCCTGGTTCCCACTTCTCAGAAACTGGGGGCTTCTGAGAAGTCACTCCCAATCACTGAGTCACTGCTGCCTGCCGCAGGACCCCCCCCCCCCAACTTCCGGGGAATGCCAGCAGCAAGAGTGGTTAGAAGGAGCGTAGGTTTCTTTCTTCCAAATGCCTTGGGACACCTGGCGATCTGAGGCTTCAGGAGGGCAGAGGGGCCTGGTGTCGAAACCGTGTGTGTGAGAACGGCTTGGACTTGTCTGGGGTCAGCTCGGGCTGTGTCAATGTTCTGCGGCTGCCAAAAGAGCTCCTGCTTCTCCGGGGCACTGGCGGTGCTGGGAGTGGGGACAGTGACAGCCGGCCGCTGCTCCGGCTCTGATCAGCTCATGTCAGCTCCGTGTTTCCCCCCGGGCGTGTGGAGCAGGAGAAGGACAGAGCCGGCCCAGTTTGGCAAAGTTGCAGGAGGCAGAGGGCTGGGTAAGACAAGGGGCACCTTTAACCCAAAGAAGCAAAGACAGGGGAGGACAGGAGAGTACTTCTCACACCTCTGCACAGCTGTTGGGAGGAAAGGAGGTTGTGTTCATCCCAGGCGGCCCGAGGGCCAGGTGGAAGGTAGAGGAGAGGGTGTGACGCGCGTTAGCCCCTCCATAATTCTAAATGTGACGCGGGCTGCTTCAGGAAGCAGTGCGTTCCCCATCCCCTGAGGTGCGCGAAGTGCAGCCAGAAAGCAAGGTCACCTGTTGGATTGGTGATAGTGGGGAGATATTGCCAGCATCACAGGGAATCCCGTCCGGACCCAAGGGTCTCTGTCGTACATACGTCTCTGAGTCTCTATCGGTTACCTACTGTCATAAAAATGTAAAGTGACAAACAGAAAGTCGCAGCAGCAGACAACTGAGCACTTATGTGGCTCCTGCGTCTACAGGTTGGCTGGGAGCAGCTGAGCCGGGCTGGGTGGGTTGGGAGGAGCTCTGTGTCACGTGATTCTCCTCCTCCTCGGACCAGGGAGCCAGCCTGGGCTTCTCCATCTCACGGTGATGGCAGAAGGGCAAAAACATGCAAGCAGAAGACTATAAGGCCTCCAGAGTCCTCGGTCCGGGTTCCATCACCCCTGCCTCATCCCACTGCCCCAGGCAAGTCACACGGGGGAAGAGGTAAGGAAGTATGTAGTGTCCATGGGTACAGGGCGGGGCGAGGCCTCGGGCCAATAGTGCAGCCCACTGCAGTGGTCACTATGTCAGTTTTGACAGACACACACAAAGTAGGTGTGCAAACATTGAGTGAACATGTGACAAGTTTCCTAGCAAACCGAGTCGTTCCCGAGGCAGGTTCGGGAGGAGATCGGAGCTCCCTGTAGAATGCGAAAGTTCCTGACCATACAAAGCCTTGCTGGGCACACACAAGACTTCGGATTCTATGCTGTGCCTAAAAATCTATAACTTACAACAGGAAGGGGTCCCAGGCATCATCTAGCCCAAATATCTCACTTCACAGACTGGCAATCCAAGATCCAGAAAGGGGAAGAATCCTGCCCAAGCCCGTCCAGTTGAGATCTAGCTGTTGCTGTGGTGTTCCTTCTCCCCTGCAAGGCCAGGGTCAGCGGGACTTGCTAGTTTCTGGGGTGACACTGCAGGGACCAAGTGTGGATGCAAATGAGACATAAAATGCAGCTCAGAACCCCCACCTGTGATCGTTGTAAGATTTCGGTAGATGACAGGTCTGTAATGCCTGGCACATGGCAGGTGTGTAATACCCGATGATCATTGCCAATATTACTCCATAAAGTATTTGGGTGCTCAGGGCAGGAAAAGAGGCTTGATGGGGGAAGCAGGAACAAGGGCTGGCTTTCAGAAGGCTTTCGTAGGAGCTGGGACTGCAGGGTATGGCTTGCGGGTAGCCTGCGGGGGCACACAGTTCTCTGTGCCCTTGTTCACACTGGCTTTACCTGGGCACACTGGCAAGAGCTGATGTGGTCTTGGAGAAAAGGAGGCAGAGTCTGCCCAAGTGGAAAGATTGCTGAGTGCATGAGATGTCTCATGTCCTCAGTGTTATGCAAGTTGTGGTGGGGGCAGAGATGTGGACAATGCCCTTGAGACCCACACAGTCTGACAGGGCAGAGATAACTGCCAGCAATGACGGCAAACCAGTGGCCACATGGCTGTGAGGACACTGGGAATGGACCCACTGATTCTATTTCAGTGTTTCATGAGTTTGGTCAAAACAGGGGCTGTCTTTCCCCAGTCCCTAGAAGAGTGTCTGGCATACAGAGGGTGCTAAATAAGTGTTGGTGGAATGAACGAGTGTCAGATGAGTCTGAGAGGTTTTTAAAGTCTTCCTGGAGCAGATGTAACCTGGACCGGGTGCTAAAGGCTAGGTGGGATTGGGAGCCACAGCGGTCAGTTATTCTAGATATGGATTTGCCTTCCGTGCACACAATATTCCTGTCAAGATTCCCATGCAGAATGCCTTATCCACGGCAGGGCCCTCCACACGTCTGCCTCTGATCGACTTACTTCACAGCCAAGTGAAGTGCCCTAGTGAGCCTGTGCTCATGAAATTCACTGGTCTTGCCATGTTCCTCATCTACGTGAAACAGCTGGCTTGATAGAACGGCAGAACAGTTAAGAAACAAAACCTGGCAGGGCTGCGGTGATGTCCTCTGTGGTGCTGCATCTACTGTATATCAGCATCCAATACGTGGTGCCACCTCTCTCCTCGCCAGGCTTCACAAGCCCAGGAATCAAGGAAGGGAAAAAGGAATGGCCCGCTCACTACTACCCCTAGCGAGTTTTTCGCAGAATTTTTGCTTCCTTGTCTCGTGACTTTATGCGCTGTTGGCTTAGAGGTCTTGGTTCCAAAGGAGGAATGCTTCCACCAGGAGACACGACAATGATTCCATTGAACTAGAAGTTAAAGATTGCCATCCCGTCCATTTGGGGCTTCTCGTGCCTCTGAATCAACAGGCAAAGAAGCTACCGTGCTGGGTGGGGTGATGTGTCCTGACTACCAAGGAGAGATCGAGTTGCTACAAAACAATTGAGGTAAAGGGAAGTAGCTCTGAAATACAGGGCATCCCTTAGTACTGCCAGGCTCTGTGATCAATATCAATGGAAAACCACAACATCCAATTCAAGCAGAGCTGCTAACGGCCTAGATCCTTGAGGAATGAAGATTTGAGCCACTCCACCAGGCAAGAGCCATGATCAGCTGAGGCACTTGCTAGGGATAAGGGAAGGTGGGGTGATAATGGAAAAAAATTAGTTATAAATATCAGCCATGACCACATGACCGGTGGCAAGAACGGAGACTGTGAGTGTTGTGTTTCTTCCTTATTTTGTTATGAATGTGTGTGTGCGTGTGTATATACATATATGTATGCCAAATATTTTGTTTTCTTTTATCTCCTATGCCCTCATCATCTAATATAAGATGTATTTGTAATAGTTCAGTATATATCACAGTATTTAAGTTGCCAGATATCAAAAGAGAAGAGTGAATATCACCAAAATATGTTGTATCTTCTTGTATGGAAAGGGTTAACATGTTTCTGGTGTGTGCAAGACAGGTGCATCGTTGTCGGTGGAAGTATGGCTTTGTGATTATCTTTACTTAACAATTACGTATGGTTTCAGGGAATATATATTGGTGCCAAGCTGACAAGGGGTGGACTGTGATGGTCAGATTTATGTGTCAACTTGGCTAGCTTACAGCCCCTAATTATTCAATCAAGCATTAATCTAGGTGTTGTCATGAAGGTGTTTTATAGATGTGATTAAGGTCCCTACTGAGTTGACTTTAATTGAGGGAGATTATCCTAGATAGTCTGGATGGGCCTGATTCAATCAGTTGAAAGGCTTTAAGGACAGAGCTGAGGCTTCCTAGAACAAGACGAAATTCTACTTGTGGACTACAGTTCCAGCTTGTGCCTGCAAATTGTAACCTGTTCCTCCTGACAGCCTTCCCTACAGATTTTTGACTTGTCTAGCCAACCCTCACAACCTGCACAACCCTGACAATTCCATAAGCCACCAGTTGTGTTTCTCTGGTTGAACTCTGATACAAAATATGTGGAGGTCAACCCAGTGGAAAGGGCTAGGGAGAAGGGCATGACATGTTAGGGGGTGGGTCACAGGGACTGATTACTGCAGGGAATAAAAGGCACTTGGTTTAGTTAAGCCAAGACGGTTAAGTAAGCGCTGGATTAAGTAGCATGATGTTTGGAGGCTGAAATGTCAGGCTGAGGAGTTAGAATTCAATGTTGTAAATGATGGAAGCCATCAAAGGCTTCCATGTTGGATACAGACTGATAAAAGTCTAGGCCTCTAAAAGATCCATCTGGCTCTCTTACAAGAATGGACTGGAGCTAGGAGAAAGTGAAAGCAGTGAGGTTCCCTTTGATCGGTTCTGTTTTAGGAGAGCTGAGTACCTGTATGCAAGAGTTTAACTGGGAACCATTAATTTAACAGGAAGCCATTTTGTGCATTTCCGAAGGAGGCGGGGGTGGAGGCAAAGATGTAAGAATGGTGGTGGCATATCGGCTGAGAGACAGGGAGAGTGGGGAAATTAAAGCCTCACATGGTAGATTGGGTCATTTTCTCAATTCTTTATAGCCTCCCCGCATTAGAATTACACATCTGTGGCCATGGCCGAGATATTTTAGCAGTTGACGCTAAAGATGCTACTAGACGTGGTATATGTCCCTGATGCACTGATGGTCGGGTGACTTTCTTTGGCCAGTGGAATGTATGCAGAAGTTACAACACATTAGTTCTGAACCGAGGCTTCCAAAGGCATCGCAGTTCCACTCTTGTGCTTCTGTGATTCTATGAGAAGAATTTTCCAAAGAAGGTAGCTGCTATCGCCTCAGCCTGAGCTCAAGTTCGAATATGTGTTGGGGCCATTCAGAGCCCGACCCTCAGTCTGGACCAGCGGAGGACCAAAGTAGGCCCGTGCAGCCAGGGTCAGCCTAGACCAGCCAATTCTCCGCTCATCTGCAGACCCTGGAGCCCGAGAACAAATCCTTACTGCTGTAAGTCCTTGAGCTCCGGGGTAGTTTGCTACCTAGCACTAATGTAGCAATCACGATCCTTCATACGAAGAGAACGTGGCTGCTTCATTTCAGTGGCTAAAAACGTACTGGCTCCAGAGGAAGAATCTGTTTAGCTGTGGGGCCAGAGCTGGAGGTGAAATCCGAGACGCTGCAGGGGAGTGGAGAGTACATTGTGCTGACCCAAGTTCTAGACGCGTATCTGCCACTAATTCTCTGAATGACCTTTGGCTGATCACGTCCCCTGACCCAGCCTCCATTTCATAGTCTATGCAACTTAGTGGCTCACTAAATGCCCACCGGTTTAACTCTGCCCGGTTCCAATATCAGACTTGCTAGTATGTTGATCGACGACACTACTAGCCGGTAAAACGGTTTGGCCTTGCTTCAAACCCTTAAAACTTTGGTAGTCGCTGGCTAGAACGGCCTTGAGAAAAGGACTGAGGTTGCACCCAAGCTCAGCAAGAACGAGTTCCACGGGTGGCCCCCTGGGAAGTTAGGAAATGGTGGGGTGGTGATTTGCACTCCTAAGGTAACCACTCCCCCCTGGGAAAGGTGCACATGAGGGTCCGTGACGGCGATGCTTGGGGGCTACCTGTTCAGCAGGAAAGCCTGTGGAGCCAAAGCAGGTGCTGTCGGGTGTTCCTGGCACTGAGAACCTTCTGCCAGGTTCCCTGTGCCCGGTGCTTGGGAGCAGATCTTCTGACATCTTTGAAGCAACCAAATGAGCAATAAAATTGTTGCTTCCCTGAGCTTCTTAGAAGCTACATAGGAAGCAGGCTGTGTGTGCTGCTAACTTCAAATTCCCCGTGGCTGCCCCCGGAAGCTCTCGCGATGCCAGTAACCACCGTGCTTTCCCGAGCTCTGCAGTCCTGATGGAGCGTGGGTGTGCACCCAGCATCCTCTCGGGGGGCTTGAGAGAGGAGCACAGCTCTGCCCTAGGATGCACGGGGCCCAGCTCTGTCCACAGCTCCCTGTGTCGTCTTGCGAGAACTGCGGGGCTTCCTGTCAGCTTCCTCATGTCTAAATTGTAATCCTGCAGCACAGGTAAGAACCAGGAAGGTGGACTTGGGCTTCAGTGTCCCTTATAGCTTCTACATGCTCCGTTTCTACTAAAAGGGAGCTTGGAGGGGCGCCTGGGCGGCTCAGTCGGTTAAGCGTCCGACCTAGGCTCGGGTCATGACCTCACAGTTCATGGGTTCGAGCCCCGCATCGGGCTCTGGGCTGACAGCTCAGAGCCTGGAGCTTGTTTCAGATTCTGCGTCTCCCTGTCTCTCTGCCCGATTCCTGCTTGTGCTCTCTCTGTCTCTCGAAAAAGTAAATACGTGTTTTTAAAAATTTAACATAAAAGAAGCTTGGGGGGCACCTGGGTGGCGCAGTCGGTTAAGCGTCCGACTTCAGCCAGGTCACGATCTCTCGGTCCGTGAGTTCGAGCCCCGATTCAGGCTCTGGGCTGATGGCTCAGAGCCTGGAGCCTGTTTCCGATTCTGTGTCTCCCTCTCTCTCTGCCCCTCCCCCGTTCATGCTCTGTCTCTCTCTGTCCCAAAAATAAATAAACGTTGAAAAAAAAAAAAAAAAAAAGGAAGCTTGGATAGGAGACGTTTTACAAGAGACCGAGGGTTTGAGTTTACAGTCTTTGAGTCCTAAGTGACAGAAAACCTAAGCCAAACTGGTTTAAGGAGATACATTTGACTGATATAACCACAAAGCACAGGGATAATGTTTGGTTGCAGGCGTGGCTGGGCCCAGGGTTTGAAAATCACCAGACGATACTAACACATTCAGCACTCCCTCCAGGCCTTGACTGTTTTCCTCAGTACTGGCTCTGCCCTCAGGCAGGATTTCTCCAAGGGGTGGCTCTCAGCAGTTCCAGAATCTCCCACCTCCTAAAAACAAAAGACCAGCAGAAGACGGGCTTCATTTCTCTCCTTTTTTTTGTAGCGAAATTCCCGGGATTGCATTTCACCGGAGGGCTTAGGCTCTGCGTCCATCCTGAACCAGTCATGGGACCAGGAGTGGGGGGCCCACCGCTAGCCCAGGGTTGACCCCACTTTCAAATACACGGACAGAGAACGGGAAAATGTTTCGAAAAGAAGGAGGGATGGATGCTGGAAAGACAAAACAACAGACACGCACACCCTGGGACAAGGTTGCTGTGTTTATTTGCTGACAGCTGACCCAGCCAGGAGACATTCCTGAGGCTGGGAAAACCAACCAACAAACAAAAAAACCCACCTGGTCACTCATTAGCTGGTGCAAAAACACCTGCCAGTATGTATGTGGGTATCTCTCATGTGCGCGGCACCACACTAGTGATTTTTAGGAGGTAAAAAAGTGGCCTCTTAAAAGACCCCCAATCACTGGGGACATTCAAAGTCGTTGGGGAGAGAAAGATGAACACAGACAGGGAATGAGGGAGACGGGCTGAACTGGCTGATTCATAGCAGTGCTCTGGGAAGCAAGAGAGTGCAGGGATCACAGGGACCAGAACAGTGAGGACACGGGCCTTGATGGGGAGACTAACCTCTGGACGAGTGCCAGGAGTAAGGTGGACATTACAGGTATGGGGTGGGTGCTGGGGGTGTCAGGATGATTCAAGGGCTCCACGGATACAGAGTAGAGCTGGCTGAACAGACAGGAAAGAAGGGGACCAGACTCGGAGGAGTCAGACGCCACGTGAGGGATTAGATTTACACAAGGGGCGGCAGGGAGCCATAGAAGGCTTTAGAGCAAGGGCAGGGCTGGACACAGAGCTTGCTCTTCCTGCCAGCCCCACAGGTCTGCCTGGCGCAGCACCAGCCCCATCCCAGAGGACTCCAGAATGCCCACGTTAAAATCGCACACGTCAAACTGTCAAATAAAAGGAAAAGGGCAACACAGCATACAGTGGATGATCCCAGTTTGGTGGATAAAATATATAGGCATATGCTGCCGACCACCACGTCGTGAGCTCTTGTATTCACTGAGTGTTCCCCGGAATGTGCCGCGGAGCACTCGCGGTGAATTAGGCCTCGCCCTGTGACGAGAGTATCATCTTCCCCTTCCACAGCTCTCGAGAACTAAGTTGTACGCAGAGTGGGTGAGCGGCAGAGGTGGGGTGTGACGCCGGGCATGTCTAAATCCACCTTAGCCCCTGTGTTGAAATGTTAACGGTGATTATGGCTCTGTGGGTGGATTACAAGGGATTTTCATTTTCCTTTCGATACTTTTCTATAGTTTGCCAATTGTCTACAGTGAATATATATATTACTTTGGCAGGAGAAAACAAATACATACTTTAAAAAAAAAAATTCCTCCAGGTGTGCCTGGGTGGCTCAGTCGGTTGAGCGTCCGACTTCAGCTCAGGTCATGATCTCGCGGTTCGTGGGTTCGAGCCCCGCGTCGGGCTCTGTGCTGACAGCTCGGAGCCTGGAGCCTGCTTCCCATTCTGTGTCTCCCTCTCTCTCTGCCCCTCTCCTGAGTGTGCTCTGTCTCTGTCTCTCTCTCTCAAAAATAAACATTAAAAAAAAATAAAAAATAAAATCCTCTGGTCCTCGTGCTAGGGACCCGAGCCCTTCTGAGAATTACTCCCCAAACTACCACTGAATTTCCCCAGCACTTCAGGGGAAACAACCTGCTCACAAACCAGCAGAGAGAAGCTTTGCTCTCAGACTCTAAGTCCCCCATATTGTTACAGTGCCCATTTCATTTTTCTTTACCATTTCCTCTCATTCATAAATTAATTTTAATTACACAAAGGATATAAGGATACTCATTTGTGCCCTGTAGAAAATTAAAATACTACAGGTAAGACTCAAATTCCATGTGATCATCACCTCTCCTGTCCAATGACCTCCCATGAGAGGTCATGGAGTATAGTTATTTTTCGAGACATTTCCCTCTGTATTTACACATGTAAATATGTATCCAGGAAAATAAAATGCTATTATTGCGTGTGTATTCAACACTACTGCATTCTGTTTTGCATACTATTCTGCAACTTGCTTTTTAAAAAATTTTTAGTGCTTATTTATTTTTGAGAGAGAGAGAGGCAGACTGCAAGTGGGGGAAGGGCAGAGAGAGAGGGAGACCCAGAATCAGGAGGAGGCTCCAGGCCCTGAGCTGTCAGCACAGAACCTGACACGGGCTCGAACCCACAAACTGTGAGATCATGACCTGAGCCGAAGTCAGATGCTTAACCAACTAAGCCACCCAGGCACCCCTGCAACTTGCTTTTTAAAAAATAAAATGTTTATTTATTTCTTTTGAGAGAGAGAGGGAAAGAGCACACATGAGCCACGGAGGTGCAGAGAGGGGGGGGAGAGAGAATCCCAAGCCGGCTCCGCGAGGTCAGCATGGAGCCTGACGTGGGGCTTGATCTCACAAACCGTGAGATCATGATCTGAGCCAAAATCAAGAATCAAACGCTTAACCGACTGAGCCACCCAGACGCCCCACGACTTGCCTTTTTCATTCACCAGGATGCCACAGCTGTCCTCTGGAATTGGGAAGAACCAAAAATGTCATCCAAGAAATGCGCGAGGCTCATTCCCAGAAGGAAGAGGTTTGTGCCTCGGACTGTCGTGCCAAGCCTGAGCGTCTCGCTGCCTGTAGGGTTGGAACGCTGTCCACGAAGGGCCACCAGGTGGCCGTTATCATTACCGGCCACCATCATCATTGGGACATCGTCAGCAACTCCAGAAGGGAGTCATGGTACCTGCATGAATACCACAGGGGCCCTTAGTTCTCCTCCCCGACGGGGGCTGGTTTCAAGGATCAGACCTAGAAGCAGAGAGAGGAGCTGGAGGGGAAGGCCTTGCTTCACCCAGGAAGCCAGGAGACGGAGGGGCAGGGGAGGGGCTTCCAGCAGGTGCGGTCTTCCCTGAAGGCCAGCGCTGGCAAGGGACAGCCACCGCAGAGGCAACAAGAAGCTAATGAAGGCGACGAGCTGAACCCACATCCACTCGTCCTTTGCTTACATAGCAGGAGGGTCTGAAGTGCGGAAGGGGGTCCGAAGGGAAAGACGGTGGGCTTCTTGGGACCCCTGGGGACCCCTGCTGGTTTCATCCGGTGGAGAAAAGGTGCAGACACCTTGTCTTGTATTCTCCATGTCATGGTCACATCCAATCCCTTTCCACATCCCTGGGAAAGTCTGGAGAGCTCGTGAAGCTCCCCCGACAGGCACCGCATTCCGGGAGGCCCCCACTCCGCACGCACGACCGCGAGAGAGAGTGCCCCCTAGAGCTGTGCCGCCAGCCTCCCCGCCACACCCTACTTCTTCTGACCACCTCCAGGAAGTGACCGTCGGGATGTGTGGACCAGTGGAGAGAAGCCCCACTGAGGGTTCAAACACACCCAAGTCCACGACCCCAGGAGCCCCCCACTGCTGTCTCGGGCCTGGCCGGCCCTCCTCTCCTCCACTCTGCAGCCCCAGACGGGAGGCGTGCTTTGGGACAACAAGCGGGAGATGACAGAAGTTTTTCAAAGGGAGGAAATCCCTCTCTTCAGAGCAGACTTCTTTCCTGCTATGCCAGTCCCCTCCCCGTCAAGGCCCGCGTGAGGTTATTTGCGGTTGTGCCACAGGCCTGGAGGGATCGCTTCCTGTGACTTTGTCTGTGCGGCTGATGCCTGTACTGAGCAGTGGGGCCGCAGGAGCGCTTCCCGGAGCCCCTGGCTGGGCCGCGCTCTCGCTGGAGGTGAGACATCACTCAAATGCACACACATGCCCCTGTGCGGCCGCGGAGAAGTTCCCAGAATAATTACTTATACCCAGTCACTTCGCCCAGATGTTTATACAGCTGGGGAAGATGACAGTGTTGGGGAATAAGGTCAGAAACCACAGTTATCGTGAGACTCCTGTTGGGAAATAGACGGGAAGGTCCTCTGATTGAACCGAGTGCTGGGAACACGGGGCGTGTTAAGCTACTTCGCCGGTCTGCTGGGAGACACCACGGTCCTGGGGCACACCTTGCCTGAAACCCTTTTCTGACTCTGCCACCCCGGATGGGCCCCCGTTTGAGTTCCCACAAGGTCCCGCTGCCATTTCTGCCTCCCTCCGTTGCGCTTTTGTTCTGGAAAGTTCTTCACCAGGGCCACAGCTCTTTCAGGACCCGTGTGTAGCCCCGTGTCCGATTCATCTCCCCACTGTGGGTGCCAAGCACATGGCCTAAAGCAAAGTCAACTGTCACAGTAGTTTGTTGAATAAAAAATAATAGTAATTGGAAGAAAGGAGCCCCAAGTGAAAGCCCTGAGTAGAATGTCTGCCGTCTGGGCAGCCCTCCCACTGTTGTCTGTGTAGCATCGGCAGGGCAACAGGACGCCAGGGGGAGGCTGTCAGAGCCCCGCGCTTGGTCTCTGGCTTCTTCTGAGGTAGTTCAGTGCCCCCGCCATCGGCCCCATCCCACAGCCACTATCCTTGTCCCATCTGTGTCCAAGCAGATACAAAACACCGACACTTCCTCAACCTCAAAATAAACACGCCGTCCCACAAGGCCTGTGCGCGTGGCCTAGCGTCTGTGTGCGGGGTGAGCCGACGACCCTGGACACAGCACCCCTGGCTGCCCTTCAGGACTGAGGCTCCTCTGTTTGGCTTTGCAGGCTCCATATCCCCCTTCCCTCGGATCCCTGGGAGAAATATCCTTGTAGCCCTCTCCCTTCAAACTCGAAAGTTCAGAGCTGGAAAATTCCACCATCATGCTCTGACACGGAAGAATTAAAACAAAAAAAACAAAAACAGAAAAGGAATCCCCTGGTGACCAAGGTTCCCCAGCTTTGAGAACCACCGGGCTGTGTTCTCGTAGGAGAGCACAGAGAAAAAGGAAGAGGTCTGTCCCCAGGCAGACCTGTCCCCAGGCAGGTCTGTACCCAGAACCAGCAAAAAGGAGACACCGAGAATGGCTCCCAGGCCCACCTGTTCAGCAGGACCTTTTCAATCACCCTCTTCACTCTCCGGGACATCCGAGCCAAGCCATCGTGTACAAGTTGAACTTTGGGTGGTGGACAGTGGGGTAAGAGCCCAGCCTGGGTCTCACCTTATTGGGCTAGAGATTCCAAGCTCAAGGTGTCCTATAACAGGGGTCCCATCAGATGGGTACCCATGGTCAGTATAATTAGTGGAGCTTTCTAAGCCTATCACTCTAAAAACTGTTTGTTACGATAACGGGCCTTGAGCTTGAATGAGCGTGATTCTCCCTGAAGAAGAGAGAGAAGTAACTGGGTCCATGTGGCGAATGACGGTTAGCTCAGGAAAAGGGGAACCGCCCATCTCCTATCCTGGGCTCCCGGGGGGTCTGTCAGCCACCCTGCTACTGGGCCTCAGATGGAGAAAGGCTCTCCCTGCACGGGAGGCTGCGAGCCTCCAATTCCAGTGGAAGGCAGGATCCCCCTTGGCTGCCTATGCAGGCTCCAGCAAGGTGGGTGAGGTCGGGGCCGTGCCCCGACCCTCTTCTGCACCCTCTGTGCCAACAGGTGGTGGCAGGAAGCAGGAGTGAGCATGTGTTTAACTGGAACACTTGGGTGGGGCTGTTTCTTGTTTGGCTCAGCCCAAAGAGAAAGGACCAGATAGAAGCGTGTAACCACATTTATGAGTCAGTGACAACACAACACTCGTCAAGAGCTGCGGGGGTTACGGTGCTGAATATGAGCTACACGGAGAGCCGGGCCAGGCCGGACAGCAGAACCTCAGAGGGTCCAGGGCACATGGTGCTGGCAGGGCAGGGAGGGCAGAGGCAGAGGAAGGAGGGAGAAAGGCCTGACTTCCGTGGGACTCTGTGGGCACCGTGAAGAGTACGGGCACTGACCCCAGGGCCCTTCCCCGTGCAGGGGGAGAAAGGTCCCATGGGTGAACACTGCGGCCAGGACACCAGGCTGTGGTAGGGAGCAAACAGGACAGGGCATCTAGAGACTCTAGTCTCTGCTCTTTGGCTAATTCATCCTGGGATCTTGGGCAAGCCTCCTGCCTTCTCTCAGCCCCAGCTTCCCCATCTATTACATGCTTGTAGTGATCTATAGGAGAGCTTCTGGTGGCCTCGGGTGTTGTCCCAAAAAGGAAGGAAGTGGAGGGGGAGGTGAGTTACTGGGGGGGGGGGGACAGAGAACCCTACACCACGGCCCCTCGTCTCCTCTTCTGACCACACCAGCAGCTCAGCAGCTGCCCCCGCATGGGTCCCATCACCCAGAGTCCCAGCAGAGCCCTGAGCTCACAGAGCTGTGAACGCTGGAGATGGATGGCCAGGCAGAAGAGCAAGGAGCAGGCCGGCACACAGATGGCCTCACACAGACGAGCGGCTCAGGCAAAGCAGCCGTTCCCCCCCCCTCGCCCCAAGCTCCCCCTGAAAAGCCCAGATCCCGGCAGATGACCTAGGGAATGGGGTTCTCTGCCCGTTCTTGGCTAACCCAAGTATGGCAGCCCTCTTCTAGAGAGCTTCCTTAATTCAGGGCCCCTGTATCCTGGGCAGCCTGCAGAGCCATGCGGACCAGAGCCGGGTCCTTCTGGGGGATCTCAGCTTCAGCCCCCTGCACCCCAACATTCAGGGCCTCGTGGGCCAGAGGATGCAGGCCTACTGAAGGCAGAAACAAGGATCAAAACACAGAAAAGAGAAACCCACATCTGCCCCCTTTGAGCAAGAAGTTCAGCCTTCTGTATACGGCCTGTCCCTGGCCACGTTCCTGGTTAGGGATGAAGGCGTGGCATGGGAATGCATCCATGGGGAGGTCTTTGGCACGTGGCCCTGGTGATTCAGGTCTCCTCTCACATGGATCAGAATTCACTCCCTTCCTCAAAGGTTTAAGTCCTACTCACCCTTTAGGTCAAGGTTGTACCTCCTCCAGGAAGCCTTCCCAGCCTACACTTACGGCTCACGGGATGGTCTCTCACACTTACCATACTCTTGTTACAAAACCTTGTATGTAATTTTTCCCCCATCATCCCACGCCTGTTATATTTTTCTCTGCAGCCAACACAGGATATATCCTCACCCTAACACTATTCATAGTCCAGCATTGATGTTGGTTGGATTTCACCAACATTCAAGAAGTATCCTCTGCTTTCTTCGTGGTAGCCAAGGGCTCATGACTGACCACCTGTAGTCCAAAGTCTTCATTTTACAGATGGAGCAACTGAGGCCCAAAGAGAGGGTGGGCTCTACCTCGGGTCAAATAGTGAGCCGGTGGTGGGGCTGGGCCTAGAGCCCACAGCACTGCAACTTTTGTCTCACTGCCAATTCTGAGTCTTTCCTGGAACCTCCTTGACAGATGGTCTCCCTCTGCATGGATGCCTCTAGTTCCTGGGAGCTCAGCCTTGCGGAAGGCAGCTTAGGCAGTGCTGGGCAGCCAACAGAACCCTGTTTCTTCTGCCAAGCAAAAATTTGCTTCCTTGCAACCTCCCCTCCCTGATCCATCTCTGTCACTCTGTCCTTTGTTTGGTCCCTCATTCGCTCATTCAGCCGCCATTGGGCACCTGCCTTGTGCCAGCTGAATGAAAGAAGCATGTCTTGCCTACTAGAGCAGGGACAGCTGCATAGAGTGTTAAACGCTTGGTGTGAACCTGAGCTCCAGGAGGGCAGGGGCCACTTCTGGGTTCTCTCACCGTGTCTTCAGGGACAACCACAGTGCATAGCACTGCAGAGGTGCTCGTAAGTCTCCCTGGATGCAAAAGAAATAGTGAACGACATGGATGTGAAACAGGAAAAGGCTTGTTCAGGGAGGGTAAGAACCGAGAGACAGCAGCTGGTTCTGCGTGGGTTGGAGGAGGGAACAGTCAAGGTGGACTTTGAATTAGGTGGGGAAAGGTGGGTTTCAGCAGACAGGGCAGGCGGGGAGGGCCCAGCAGAAGCAGAGATGCTACCACAAGGAACAGGGTGTACCTGGCACTCCTAGAGCCTTCCATCCGGAACCATCGTAAGGCAGGAATGGGGACTAGGAAGAAATGAGACAAGTAGGGACAGCTGGGCCATGAGGGGCCTTGAATTCTAAGCGAAGATACCTGGACCTGGCCCAACGGCAAGAGGAAAGCAGCGGCGTTTTTCAAAGTGAGTGACAGGATCTGAGCAGTGCTTTGGAAAAATCACTATGGTGACCGGGTATGGAACGCATCCGCCAGCTCACGTGGGGACCCGTCGGGAAGCCGGTGCAATTGTCCAGGTGAGAGATGATTACAGGGCAGCCAAAAGACCAATCATTTCCCAGTTGAATGGTAATTGGGCATTCCAAACGCAATCCCCAGGTTGTCAGTGTCCCCAGCTGTAATCTCCTCCCTGCGCTCTGGCTGGCCCTGCGTGAGCAGTTCAAGCGGCTTATCGTTAATCCTCCGGGCTTGGGCACCTCCTCCCCACGCCGCCGTGGCCAGCCCCTTGGTGGGCAGGGCCGTGTCTCTGCATAAGGACTCTGATGGGCCACCATCAGGCCCCCGAGCTTTCCAGGCCCTGTCCAGTGAGCCCCGGGCTGGCAATACCAAGATGGCTTCCGTGGGTCTTGGGCCCAAACTGATTAATCATCACTTTATTCCAGCTCTCGGCTCTTGCTGCAATTGGCATATTTATTTCTAATCAGCTCTTAAAAATGGCATCATTCAAAGGTGCTTAGCCACATTACTTAATTCTCAGTCTGTATTACTATTGATTTCAAATATTCTCCTCAAGATATGGCTCATCATTCAATGCAGAAGTCTGTTTATATAATAATCTTATCTGGTTACTAAAATCTGTGAAATCTCTTCAATTGCCTCTAATGCAAGATCGGAGGCTGGTTGCTAAATGAGTCAATTTTACTTTAATTTGGTTTATTTACAGTACATGTTTTAATGCTCTGCTTTCCCATCTTTTGCAGCAACACTGAAAATAAAGGCAAATGTAGGCAGAGAGAGGGTCCTGTGCTTTTCTCAGTCTACAGGAGTCGAGGCAGCCTGCCTGAGCTCCCAGAGCAGAGCTTTCTACCTCGGCCAGCCCGCGGAAGGACCCGCAGGGGCCCGCAAATGCCGACAGCAACCGCGCGGGGCCATTAAAGGAGCACCAGAGGGAGATCCCAGATTTGGTTCCAGTCCCTGCTCTGCCATGCCATAAAGATGATCAGGTTGCTTGACATCATGGAGATCCAGTCTCCCCATCTGCGAAACGGGGATGATATAACACCTTCCAAGCGCAGGTCTCGGGAGATGCGCAGCGACTAGGAGGTTAAAGTGCACGTGGTGGGGGCTCCACGCTCCTCCTGCACCAGTCTCCCGTCCCGTGACTCACTTGCCTCTTCATGCCGGCTTGCTCCTGGGCCAAAGGGGTAGCCTGACCCTCTCCATCACGACACATCCCCCGGTACTTTTTGCTTCGGACCCGCTGCTGAGTGGCCACCTCCGTCTGTGTCTCTTTGATGCAATGGCAAAGGAGAGAATGCATTCGAGCCAGCTCTGTGTGTGCACAGCCAGGCCCTGGAGCCACGTCTTGCTGGTGCCCCGGATCCCCGGTCCGGTCACCTGTGGCCAGGGAGCAGAGGCCAGGATCAGTGCTCGAGAACCCAGCCGTGCCTCCTCTACAGAGCTGGAACATGCCAGATGCTGGGCGAGGCTCTGGCTGTGCAACATGGGGCCCTGGCTTTGGGCTACCCCCCAGCTGGCTAGAGACGCACGCAAAAGCAAGAGGAGACGCTCTTGGGCTGCGGGAGGAGGGGCCGAATGTTCGACGAACCCCACCCTCTTTTATTAGTAAGTGTTGTGCCCGCTGAGGATGCCACAGGGATGGCAGCCCACTGCTGTCTCTGGGCCTCTCCTTGGCCCAGGCAGAGCTGAGGAACCCCCTGCCTGCAGCAGGCGGGTTCCATTTGCCCCTTGATGCTGTTGCTCTCTCTCGGTCAGGTGTGAAAGCGGCCATTTCATGCTCGTCTTCCCCAATTAACAACAGCTGGTCCCCTATAAAACCGACCGGTGAGATGGTTTGTTATTGGAAGACAAGGCGACATCATTAGGCATTAATGGCTCAGCCTCGTCGCCTGGCCTGAGTTCGCGGGGTTAATGCGGCGAGATGTCGGGCCTCGCCCTGCAGAGCTGCTGGCCTCCTCTGCTGTTTCCAGGCCGTTTCTCCAACCTCCACCCTCTGGATCAAGAACCGGGAGGCGGAAGGAAGTCAGAAGAAGGTCCTGATTTCCTGCAAGGGAAACTGCAGGAGGCAGACGATCCGCCGCTTAGAGGAGAGAGAGTTTGATTGAAAGAACAGAGTTTAATTGAAAGAACAATTTTGAATCCGGAAAGTTTTTTCAAAAATTCCTGCTTGTGCCTGGGTTAATCATTCTGTTTCCCTCAGCGCTTAGATACGCCCTCCTTTTGTCTCCCCCTCTCTGTTTATCCTTACATCACGGCTGCTAGCTCATGTGAGACCCTTCATGCTCCTGGTTTGAAGGTTAAGGAGAGGCTCATGGGCTATATTCAGACAAGAACGCTTTCCCTGGCAATTTAACCGCGTGACTGCGAGAGACGGTCGGGGGCAGGCTGAGACCCACAAGTCACACTCACTGGATTTGGTGCCTTCTAAGGTGACCGTTTCATTGTGGGTTTGTATATTTCCTCGGGCCCTCAAACCAAAGCCTGAGTCTGCATGGCCCCCTTGACCTTGGCAACAAAGTGACCAACACTGTTCCACAAGGAAGTCTCCCTTTCATTGGGCAAATCACGAATCTCCATGCTACTCATTCATTCATTCATTTGCTTGGCAAACATGAAGTGACCACCTATTTTTATTTCCATCTATCTATCTGCCTGTCTATCTACATATCTATCTGTCAGGCTCTACAGACAAACACATCTGCCACTCCCAACCAATCGGTTAGAACAGATGCATTCAAGGATTTTGTTAAAAGGAAAATTTTCTGTTTATCCTTCGCTCCTTCCTCCCTTCTCTCCTTTCTTACTCTGTCCTTCTACAAAACTTTCTTAAGCATTGTATACTCGATATAGACGTGATTAAGATCGAGGTTCTATGCTAAAGGAACAAGAAACTTACCACCTGCACAGAGTGACAAAATGGCACCCCCACCGAGCGGAGAATCAAAGCCCCGTTGAGGAGTCCTTGGGGCTGCCGGCAGCCGGCTCTTCTAGCTGAGCTTTGGACAGAGACTTGAGGGGGAGCCAGCAATGGCGGGACAGAGTCCCTGGGCTGAGTTCACACTCTCGTTCCTTCTGTGCTTACCGCCCTGTCGTCTTCCCTTGATGTTCAGGCGAGTGGATCCTATCTCAACCCTGCTAAGGGACACCAGCAAGGAGACGTGGAGTCCATCCCTGGCCAGAGCTTCGTTGGGAGAAAAGTACTCCTAGGGCCAGCCTAGAGTGGCAAAACCCTTTGCACCCACCCCACCCCGGGGGAACCACACCAGGACTGCTTAATCTGGCCCCTCCAAAGTGCCTGAGTGAACTCTCAGCCCATTACTTTCTGTGTTAATAAAGGAAGACACTCCCTGCTCATACACCCTGGGTGGGAGTAGATTAAAAGAACTCACTGTCCGTCCCACTCACGAGGCACTTAATCAAAGAGTGCCATGAGCATTCCCTTTTCCTCCTTCTCCTGTTCTCTAACTTTTCCTGGGGATAAGGCTTAACCTCCGCCACAGGTTCCCAGAGGGAAGAAATAGAAACCTATCTACATTACCTTATTGTTTTGAAACCAGAATTATGGCGTCAATTCTGCCACAGGATCGTCACACCCATTCTGAGAATAGGAAGTGATCTAGAAAATGCAGTAGCATAAACACCAAAAATATTGCTGTTTGAGGAAGTCAAGTGGGGCGCCCGGTAGCCCGTTCGGTTACGTGTCCGACTTCGGCTCAGGTCATGATGTCACGGGCCATGAGTTCTAGGCTTGCGTGGGGCTCTGTGCTGACAGCTCAGAGCCTGGAGCCTGCTTCAGATTCCGTGGCTTCCTTTCTCTCTGCTCCGCCCCCATTTGCACACTTTTTCTCTCAAAAATAAATAAACATTAAAAAAAGAAAGACAGTTAAGTGACTTAATAGAGACTTTGGGTAGCTTCCCAGCTTTACCACTTGCATACTTACTGTGTGACCACGGGCAAGTGTCTCACCTCTGTGGGCCTCAGTCTCCCGTTTGAAAGCAGACTGTTCTGGAGAACCGATGATGGTCGCCACAATCACGATTCACTGCTTCTCTTTACCTCTAGCATCTCACGCATGAGCCCACGCCCAGCATACAGCTGGGTGCTCAGAAGCCCCTCGGCAAGGAAGCTTTGAATGAATGAAAAGAACACTTTCTAAGCAGGAGACATGCTCCAAGAGATCCGCCCCCCCCCCCCCCAGGCTCTTTGCAGTAGGACTTTTGGAAAAACCTCTCTAGATGCCGCTTCATCTGGACGCCGAATTCCTGCAAACCAGCTGACCTGTATTTACAGTATCCACGTTTGTTTTGGAGAAAATCCAAATGTCCACTTAACCGGGCTGGAGGCCAGCATAATCTTCCTATGCTGTTTGTAACCATGAGATTAATGGTGGGCCTTGCTCTGAACCTTCTGGTGACATCACTCACCTGGGGGTGTCTCTTTGGTATGGATAACAGTAATGGGTTGGTCTTCTCTGTGGCTGTGCTCTGGTTTAGGAGGCTTGCCTTCTGTGGGAAGGCTGCGTGGGGGACGCAGCTACTTGGCTTTGGAGACAGACCCTGGTGAGTGCTGAGATAAGTCCTAAGCCCTGCTCTGTATATCCTGTGCCAACTGAGTGATCTTGGGCAAGTTGCCTAAGCCCTCTGACCCTCGGTTTCCTCACACATGAGGGTCACATCACTTACTTCCTGCAGTTATGGCAAAGATTAAACGAAAGAAATGCTTCATAAATGCCCGCACTCTACCCATTGATACACACACTCACATAATTTATTTTCCGATGGACGATGGTTGAGCAGCTCATCTGATGTTAAAATAGAGCACGAGTTACAACCCAACAACAACAACAAAACAAAACCCATTAGAAAGCATGCAAAGGACTTGAACCGATGTTTCTCCCGAGAAGATAGTCATATGGACGGCAAACACATACAAAGATGCTCAACGTCACTCACCATTATCACCAACCACCCTTTGGGATGGCTATAGCAACAGCAACAACCAAAAACACACACACACACACACACACCAAAAATAGAAAATAAAGTGTTGGTGAGGGTGTGGAGAAATTGGAAGCCCTGTGGACTGTTCTTGGGAACGGAAAATTGCACAGCCGCCATGAAAGACGGTATGGTGGTTCCTCAAAAATATCTAACAGGATCACCGTATGTCCAGCAAGTCTGCTTCTAAGTACACACCCCAAATAAGTGGAAGCAGGGACTCAAACAGCTATTTGCATACCCGTGCTCATAGAACATTGTTTAAAAAAGAGCTAAAAGGTAGAGACAACTCAAGTATTCACCAATGGATGAACAGACCAACAAAATGTGGTACCTCCATATGCCAGAAGATTATTTAGTCTTAAAAAGCAAGGAAACTCTGGGCCATCTGGGTGGCTCGGTCACTTAAGCATCTGACTCTTGATTTCAGCTCAGGTCATGATCCCAGGGTCGTGGGATTGAGCCCTGTATCGGGCTCTGCACTGGGCACAGAGCCTGCTTGAGATTCTCTCTCTCCCTCCCTCTGCCCCTCTCCCCCACTCTCTCTTTCAAAAAAAAATTTAAAAAGCAAGGGTATTCTGACATGTGCTACAACATGGATAAACCTTGAAGACATTACGCTAAGTGAAATCAACAGGGAAAGTACCATTTGATTCCACTTATGGGAGGTACCTAACGTCGTCCAACTTGTAAAGACAGAAAGCAGGACGGTGGTTGCCCAGGGCCGGGGGGAGGAGGGAGTGGAGACAGTGTTAAATGGGGACAGAGTTTCAGTTTGGAAAGATGAAGAAGTTCTGGAGACGGGTGGTGGTGATGCTCGCAAAGCAATGTGGATGTACTGAACGCCATGGAACCCTGCACCTGAAAACGGTCACCATGGTAGATTTCATGTTATACATATTTTGACACAATAAAGCATTCTAAAAAATAATAATAAAATAAGACACGGGTGATATTATTTGCAGCAGAGAAATCAAGTTCCTGGGGGTTTTGATTTCCAGAGGGACAACAACACTTCCTGAATGCATTTGCTATGATGATGGTGATGATGGTTAATGGTGATAATTGTAGTCATAACAGTCTTACGGTTTTTCTAATCGTCAGAGGAAACACCCTGTTTTGTTTTGTTTTTTGGGGGGTATTTTTTTGTTTTTTTTTTTTACAGATGAGTAAATCGAGGCTCAGAAGGGACTCACTCTTAGGCCAGGAACCTGGATCACCCAGCGGTTTGCGGGGCAGAGCCGTAAGGGCAGTTGAAGGTACGTAGGCACATCACAGTGTATTTGGGCACAACACAGGCATGTGCACCCGAGGCACATCTCCATAAGCCTCTCCAACTAAGGCCTGAAGCTCAGGCAACCAACCCCTAGTCGGGTCGAGAAAGTCTAGCCAGAAGCAGCTGACCTCTGCCAGCTGGACACAGGCCATAGAGGAGTTTGGAGGGGGTGAGTTTCCCCAAGGGGGTCACCGGTTCCTTACCGAAGATCATTCCCGACTGAACAGGGGATTCTGGGAAGTAGCAGCCTGGACACCTGCAGACCCAGGGACTGATCTCCATCCATTACTTCCTGTGTGACCTGGGGTAAAGCACTTACCTCTCTGGGCTTCCGGTTTCTCTGTGCATCTTATACTTCTCAGGAGGTGGGTCCCAAAGACTGGGAGTGGATGGACAGGTCTGTGTGAGGGCTGGGCGCCCCCTCACCAACCAAAGAGCCCTTAGGCTGGGGCAGTTTCCAAAGCATAGTCAAAGATTCACGTTCGACCAGCACGTATGGAACGTTTATGATTGTGCCTAGCTTTCTGCCACGTGTGTTTACCAACGGTTGTTCTACTTCTCACACAGCCTTGCAAGCTGGGCGTTGTTATCTCTGCTTTCCAGGGGACGTCTGAGGGGTTAAGACATGCGTTCGGGTCGTGCAGGTACTGAGCGACAGAGCCATGATGCCAGCACAGACGTGCCTCCCTCAGAGCCGCTGACTCAGCCTTCTTCCCTTGAGACTGTGCTTCAGGCCGGTAGAGGATGCGGGGGGCTGCAGGCAACGGTGGAGAAGACCCAGCCTCTGCATCTGAGGAAGTGAGTCGCATCAGGAGACGATTCCAATGCAAAGTGATGAGCGCTGAGCTAAGGAGCATTACAGGGGCGCAGAGTAGGGGGGGGGTGTGGCCCACATTTACAGGTCCTGGGAGGGAAACTTGTACCTGACCTGGGCTGTTACAAGTGCTGGCCAGATGAGGAAGGGGAGAGAGGCATTCCAGGCAGAAGGACCAGCATGCTGTGTTTGGGGAAGCGATTTCTAGTCCCGCCGGGGTATGACTGAAGGTGTGTTGGAAGATAGAGCCAAAGCAATGGGCAGGGCCTCGGTCACGGCCCCGGGGGCTTCCGGTGGACCCTGTGGGTAGTCACGGAAAGGTGAAAAGCCGGGAAACCGGGTCGGGTTTGCACACACACACACACACACACGTACACACTCAGACTGAGAGACAGAAGCCTTCAGCTGCAGCACCAGGAACGGGTGGAGTGGGGGTGGGGGGGCAGCCATGTAGACGTCGAGTCTGAGAGACTTATTCGGAAGCTGCTGAAGACTTGGCCAAAGCTCAGAGAGCCCCTGACTCTGCCTGCCGCAGACCGTAGCCCTAGTAAGCGCAGGGCTGGGCAGCAAGGAAGGTGGTCTAGAAGGTGGGTCTCCAGGCAGGTTGCCTCCTCGCAGCCCTGGTAGCAAGAGGGCAGCCAGCACCTTCCAGGGCTGCACCTTCCTGTCTTCCCTTGGCCGTCAATCAACTAAGGATGACAGTCACGGGACCTTGGTGGCGGCGGGGATCCGGGGAGAAGTAAGCCACGCAAAGGTGGGATGCGATGCCTGGTGTCCCCGTTGTGACTCAGTAACTGTTACGACCTGCAGGTGAGCGGCTGGGACCGCTTCCCACCCCCGGGAAGGTTCCACGCCCACCCCCTGTGCACCCCCTCCCCACCCAAGCCTCAAAGGGGGGGGGGTGTGAGTAGCAAATGGCCTGGATGAAATGCGTTCTCCTGGCATTTGCCTTCATTGCCGGCCATAAAAATACATCTATATTTAAATATGCCGGGATAATTCTTAAGTTTTATTAGTACTTAAATATTTTGGCATGTTTATTTCTCCTGGAACAATTATGGAGGTTTCATTGTTTTACTCACAAAAAAAGAAACTAAATCTCCTTTTACAATACCCGCCCCCCTGACAGGTTGAATATGGCACTCTCTCCAGTGTGTGTGTCCTGTTATTGCCTAGACGGCTCACAGGACGCAGAGGCAGAGCCAGTCGTGTCAGACCCCCTGTACTATGTGGCCCGGGATGGCTCCTGTTTGCTCCTCGGACCTGCTCTCTGCCTTCCCCGCTGCGGCCTGCCCCGGTGGACCATGTGCTCCCCGGCTGCCCACTGAGCTCGGCCGGCAGGCGGCTCAAGCAGGAGACCCCGGGGAGGGACAAAAGAGCGGTTGGAGTGCTCTGGCTTCTTCCCACTAGGATCTGGGGGTTCCTGTGCAGTCAGCAGCCTTTACCCCCAGCCTTGGTTGTCTCTGTTCTCATAACCACCCCTCCTCCTGCACCTGCGAACCTGTTGCGGCAAGGGCTCCCGGCTCCCGCTAGCCTTTGCATGCTGCACTGTGTCCAAGGTTTCCTCTGCGTTGGTGCCACTTTTGTAAACAGTCTCTTAATCCCTCCTCAGTGACGCACCTGAGTGAGCCAGCTGTATGGGGACCCTGAGAGACACAAAGCCCTAAGTAGGCCTTTGCCACTGGATCTATACAGCATGTGACACTTTGGTGAATGCTCATAACAACCCTGTAACTGGAGAGGGCAGGGCCGTTGTCCCTCTTTTCACTGATGAAGACACCAAGGCCCAGAGAGGTTGCCCGCCCTTCCTAAAGTCACACAGCCAGTAAGAGAAGGAAGTAGGACTGAAAGTCAAGGCCCCTGAGCACAGGTTCCAGATTCTTCTACCTCTTCACAGCTGGCAGTGATAGACATTTTGCTAAAGTAAAGGAAAAGCATATAAGCCAACCCTCCTTCCAACTTGGAGAAGATCCCACTCACCTGCTGTCCAAACTGTGGGTCTCCTTCCCGGGGCAGGTGGGTACGGCAAGCGGACGGTACAGCTCAGTGACAGGAAAGACCGAGGACGGGCCCAGCCCCATTTTAGCTGTGTGACCTTGCACGAGTTACTTAAACTCTCTGGGCTTCTGTTTTTCATGTGTTTCATGGAGACGATACTTGCTGAGCAAGTCTTAGAGCCTGAGAAACCACTTCGGCCTTAATGTGACAATAAAGCAGGGTTACTGAGCACACGCCATGCAGCCGGGACTATTATCGTAAGCGCTTTATGCGCAACGTCCGGTGGAGGCAACTACCGTCATTATCCCATGCAGCGGGTGGGACATTTCCCCCCATCCCGTTGCTGATGTGTGAACACGGGCCATCGGGTCCCGAGCCGACCCTCAAATCCTCATCCAGGAGGAGCTGGAGGGGGCCTTAGAGTACATCCAGCCCAGGTGACTTTACAGGCGAGCAAGTGAGTTCAAACAGAGTAAGCACCCTGGCCAGTGTCGCGCAGTAATGGGCAGCCAGGACTTCAGCCTCCAAATCCATGGTTTGTTTCCCATGGAGTTACCAAAACGCAACCAACTACAAATCAGCGTCTGCGATCCACTTCTCCTAGCGGTGGCTCTCTCCTTCACTCCCCTTCCGTGTAAACCTAAGGACCGCTGACCCCTGTTCAGCTCCAGCATCGCGGCAGGCCCCAGGCGCCCCTGCATGTCAGCAGAGACGCAGGTGTCTGCCCTTCAAGGGCAGGGCTGGGCCCAGGTGGAGCGCCTTTCTCATGAACAGCTGGGCTGCACCACCCGGAGGTCCAGTTTGCAGGAGAACCAGCCCCTCACCCACCGCCGTGTGAACACTGACCCCAGGCCTATCGAGGGTGGGAGAAGCCTGCCCTAGAGGAGGAAAGGGAGGGATCAAAGCCAGGCTTTGAGGCTGAATGGTGTGCTGGTTAAGTTACATGTGCCACAGACATTCCAGGCTTCAGTGCCCAACTCTGCCAAGACCTAACTGTGTGGCTTTGGGTGATCTGCTTCTCTTCTGCAAGCCTCAGTTTCCGCATCCATAAAATGGGGCAACCGTAACAGCACGTGACTTACCGGCAGGTGCAGTACTAACAAGTCTTATGAGGAGTACACAGGGCACTGACCAATCAGAAGCAACACCAGCCATAAACACCAGTGCGGCTATTCTGAAGCCGACTGACTTACCGTCAAGAGTCAGAGAGAAAGGCTTGCAAGGGCTCATTCGGCAGATGTTCCATGAACAGAAGCCATTGTTTTATTTGTAAATTTCAAGAGCTCTGGCTTCCTCCGGGTTGTGACATTTTCGACATTTCAATCCTTTACAGCACATGGCGGAAATTCCATTACTGCAACTTTAGGTGCAAGAAAATGCCAACCGCTATGTGGAGGGGTTTAATTCAATCCTTCAAACACGGACTGAGCAGTCCCTCCGCACAGCTCTGTGGGGGAGGCAGAGGAGAATGGAGCAGCCTCTGTTCTCCGGAGACCCCGCTTCAGAGGAGAAGCCACACAAACAAGCCAGGGTAAGTGACCCAGGAAGAAAGAAATGCTTGGTGCAGAACAGTGGACCAAAACCCCGGCTGTGAGCGCGGGCACTTTTCCCACTTTCTGGCTGTGTGACCTTGGGCAAGTCAGTTAACCCACCTCCTATCCAGCCCCCTCCCCCACTGCCCCAGTTCCTCACCTGTTAATGGAGATATGAATCTTTATCCCCAGGGGTTGCTATGGGGACTAACCGGGGTCCTGCTCTGTTGAAGCAGCCAGCACAGGGCTCGACACCATAGCCTCCTCTCCTCTCAACACCCAGCTGACCAGGGGTTACGGAGGAAGAAAACCTCACTCTGGTTCGGATATCTGAAAAAGCTTTGTAGTGGAGGTGGTGTGGAGCTGTCTTGAAGGGTGGAAGGGGCCTTGAGGGGTGGAGAAGGCCAAAGGAACGGCCCACGGGGAGGCACAGACGTGGGAGGAAGGGCACCTTGGCCCCAGAAAGAAACCGCAGGCAGCCGGGAAGAGCAAAGGTCTCTTAACAAGGGAGTGGAATCTTGAAGAAGTGGACAGGGAGAGTCAGGGCTCCATGGGTCGTCACTGATTGTTCTTATGAAGCCATCATAATTTCGAGTGGGAATCATAGTTTTCCTCTAAAGAATGTCGTATGATCTGAGTCAGGAAGCAAACCCCAACAGGAGCTACCTTGTGGGTCGAAAGGGGGTGGAGGGGCTGGAGGGCTGGGGGTCTGGGGTGGGAAAAGAAGGCCCCAGGGCAGGCTTACTGCAGGGGGGGAGGTGGAGTGGCCAGTCATCCACTCCAGGCGGAGCACTTGGGCGGGGGAACCTGGATCCTGCTCAGTCTGGACTCCTGGGCCCCCTTCCCTTAGCCTAGGATTTGCCAGGAAGAAGGCGAGGCTGTGGGTGGTGATGGAGGAAGGACACCAGGAACCCAGAGGCTTGGGGAGGGAGAGGGAAACCACTTTGTTCTTGCTCAGATGGTGCAGCGGAGGCCGAGAGCGCTCCAGACCTCGTGTGTGAGTCTGGCCCCAGGCCTGGCCTGGAGGGCTGGAGACAAGTCACAGCTATCTAGGCCTTGGTTCCTACTCCTAGAAATCCGGCTGTGCCCTCACTCCCAGCTCCCTGTCAGCCCCACTGCGGGAAGCCTGGAAAGCAAGCCCGTGGTGACGCTTCCTTGGCCAAAGGAGACCCCCAACTCCCATCATCCGGCCATTTTAGACAGGGCTGGGGGAAGAGAAGGAGAGAGTGAATACCTCAAGTCTTCAGAGGGGAGAGCCATTCTAGTCTTGGTGTGTCTCAGGTTCCTCCATAAGAACGGGGCTGAGTTGAATGCTAGAGAGTCTATTCTGAATGCCCAGGACCACTGTTTCTAGAGAAAAGCACATTCTCCCCTACCCCAGCGCACCGGCTTCTCAGCTTAGCAGTGAGGACAGCGGCCCCACGCACTGCGGGAACTCTCAGTGGGTGTGGTTGTGAAATGGAAGCCCAGCATGGACACCAGGAAGGAAGTCGGCTATAGTCCTCTCCCAGGCCACCCATTTTACAGACAGTGAGACTGAGGCCACCCAGAACAGTACAGGCACAGCCCAATGGAGCTGAACCCGGATTACAGCTAAGACCCATGGCCGCTCCCTCCCAGAGCTCTCTACTCTCTACAGGTTTGCCATCTGGGTCCCAGAGCTCAGACATAGATTTCAAGGAACTCCCCGCTCGCATCTGATGCAAAATGTCAGGGGTCTGCGTCTTTTTTTCCAGAGAGAGGACCCACAGGGTTGATTGGGTTTCTTGATGGTCTGTAGCCTCGTCTCCCAAAATGCCTTAAGAAAAGCAAGTCACGGCAGGCACGACTTGCCGTGTCCTGCCATCCTGCACCCCAGCCTACAGGCACGGAGCCCGCAGCCCTCCCTTGCAGTCGAGAAGCAGGTCCTATTTTCGGTCTGGAAGTCTGCTGTCTTTATAGTGACAGCAGGTTCCCCTCCGTGTCTCTGACACGTTTTCCCAGGCCCCGAGCAGGGGTGCTAACTCATGCTTGCTCACATCTCCTCCTCCAGTTCATCCCACACAAGGGCCCCGCTCCCTCAGAGCCCCAGGAACCCGCAGTGGAGCTGCTAGAGGAAGCAGCTAGGACGTCATCACCACATCTGCCTTCTTTCTGGTTTTTCCTGGGATGCTAGAAAAGCGTTGGGATCCTCTGGGGTGGCCTTCACGATTGATTCACAGAGGGGAAGACGAGGCCCCGAAAAGGGAAGGACCATTCTCTCCCTGCTCTAAAGGTGGAGTATTAGGAAAATCACGTGGCCTGCTGGATCCAGGAGAGGTCTTCCTCCACCGGGGGCCCACGCCATTCAGCCATGAGGTTGAGCATTTTGAAGGGGGAGGCACCTTGCCGTAAGGGGTCGCTGGCCTGAGCTGCTCCCGTGGGCTGCAGGCCCACCGTCCCCGGGCGTAACCCGCCCAGAGAACCATGTGAACCACGTACAGATGGTCTTGGTAAACCAGGGCCTCATAAGGAACACACAAGGACCCAGTTCACTCACTGATTCATTCCTTCAATCAGTATTTATTAAGTTCTTATATGAGGTTCTGCACCAGGGGCCGATGAGAACAACAGTGACCAAGGTAGACCCTGGCGTCTTGAGACTTGTACTCTCACAGAGTAACAGCACCAGGGAGCTTTCACTGCGGGGTGGGGGGAGAACGAGGCACGGCTCCTTACAGAGCTTACGGCAGCATAATTACACGCAGCAAGCCAGAGATGATGTGCAGCGGGGCCAGCTATTAACTTTCGGTTTCTTCTCCTTGCTCGCTTACTGGGGAAACCCTCGGACCAATGTAGCTGACAGAAGCCTCCCTCCCTCCTTCCCCTCCTTCCCTCCTTCCTTCGCTGCTTAATATGCACCATATGCTGGAGAAGATGCTGGGAATGCAAAAGGAGTTTCTAGGAAGGAAGCAGACCGGAAATCAGATCATTATAATGCAATGTGACACTGCTTTTGTGATGAGCAAGCCCGGGGTATTATGGGAGCTCCAAAGGGGGGCCCCAGCTCTCACTGGAACCTGTCGGTGAGCTTCTGCGGGGAAGAGGTGCGGGAGCACCTTCTTTCACGTTGCTGAGCACCTGCTGTGTTCTGAATGCTGTGCGGGGGGGGCCAGGCGTGACGTGGCATTCACCTTTCCACCCGGCACTTGCCCTGATTGCCTGGTTCCGGTTGGATATTTCCACTTGCATCAAGCAGGTCCTGGACCCTCCTCTCTGCACCCCTCACCTCGCTTGCTTTTCTGGGCTGGGCTGTTTCATCCCCCTGCACGGGGAAGAACGCTCAATTTCTGCTTAGAACGGCTTAGAATTCCTCTCACGAGTCTGGGGTCCTGCTACCTCCTAGGGCACAGAACCCAGGAGACCATCCACCCACCTCTGCGCATGCCCTGCAGAGGGCCTGTCCCCTGTGACCCATTGCACAAGGAATCCACTCGCTCCCTCTCAGAACCACTTCAGTGTCCTGCCGTACTGCAAGGGTGGATGAGGACTGAGAAGGAGCAGGCAGAGTAACGTCTAGGTCAGATCCGAAGGAAGTACTTCCTCCACTGTCCAGAGGTGTGCCTCCCACAACTGTCCTCTGTCACCCTGTCATTAAAGTCCTGAGCTGGTGGTGCCGGGGTCTTAAATCATGTCGGTTCTATATGCATTAGTGCAATCCACAATGAAATTAGTTGACCCTGTTAATTAAATACAGTTCAGGCATGGGGTGGCTTAAATGATATAAGCAATATGGCCATTCATTTAATGATAGATATTTGATATTAAAAAAAAAAATAAGACTTTGTTATTCCAAACCAAATTTCAATGAAAAATGACCAATTTCCCTCTTATTAGTTTCCAAGCTGTTCAAATAGAATAACACGATCAAAATGAAAACAGGTTCTATGCCCCCGAAGGCAGTGTCTGGTGGTCAAGATATAAGTATTTTTCACTGTGGGTTTGCTGCGTGACCCCGGGCAAGTCGCCGCACCTCTCTGCTTTCGCCTCCTCATCTATAAAATGGGGTATTCCCTGCATCGTAAGGAAGGGCAAATGAAGTAACAAAGTAAGGGTGGCTTTTACGTGGTATTGTTTGATCACTTGCTTGGTTGTTTTTTTTCTTTATTTGCAGCCCTCTTTGAACCACTCAGTATTGGAAACTGGGATAAAAAGCGAATGCTACACGGATATGAGGGGTCATTTCTCATGGCCTTAATCTCACAGGGAGACCCAGTTTCCAAGAGCTGAGAAATGGTGTCCCCCATGGGGGGCCCACGGGGAGGCAGAGGAAGTTCCTATATGTCAGGCTCAAGATTTCTACACTTCTACATCCAAGGCTGAACGCAATTTTCAAGGGGCTGGGAGTTTGTTCCCGAGTTTGGGATGAAAGAGACAATAGACAGGTTTACCTTCAAAAGCCAACCCTGGTTTCTGTGGCTTCCTCACTGCATCCGCAGCCGTCGCTTTGAATTATACATGAGGCGCTTGCAGGGGCTGTGATGATTTTTCAAATATTTCTCTAATTGATGAGCGAGGCTTTGATAAATGGCTGTAGAATCAGGAACATCTGATCACAAGGAGCTCTGTCTTGTTCCTCCTTGACGGATGTTTATTTGACTTCAAAGGGGGCAGGGTCCGAAGGCCCTACTTCTGCTTCCTGGATCTTTTACTGTATGGAGGGAAACAAGGTAAAACACAAAGTCTGTGGTTTTGTTTTTAAACACCAACGAGGAGAGCTCTCCAAGGTCCCAGGTCTTGTGCCTGGCATCATTCAGACAGGGAACTTGGGGTGGGCCACCAAAGACCCTATCCGATCAGCCTGGGTCCTTGCTTTCCCACAATGTCCTCCTCGCAGATGCCAAAGGGGGGAGAGACCAAATATCTAAGAAATAGATGCACAAGCACCAGCTATGGGCCGAAGCAGGGGCCTGCTAGATAGCGGACTTTTACTGCTGGATGGTGGTGGGGCCCAAGGACCCCAGGGGAGGGCAGCAGAGTGCAGGGGTGGGGGCAAGCAGGGCAACAACGCAGGGGACCTTGAACAGGGGGACTTTTTGCTAATGGAATGGAAACATTTCAATGCTTTTAAAACTGGCGCGCCTAACCCTGGCTGTTCTGGAACACCTCCCTAGCTCCCCCTCCCCAGAACGGTACAGCCCAATCTCAGCATGGAATTTAACGCCCTTCTCCATCTCATTCCACCCCAGGTCTCCCACCTCATCCCCCTCCGTCCCTCCCCATTTCCCCTCTCTCTGAGTTCTAGCCACCTTGGTCTCCCATCCCATGCACAACCACGCCCGATCATTCTGTATTATCACAACATTGTCATAAATGTCCGACCCAGCATTTAATGTACCCCAGTGTGATCTTTCTAACCTGTGCACACATTTACCTGTTTACGACATTGGTCTAATAGATGAGCCTTACTTGGCTCTCATTGCTGCTTGCCATTGAAGGACCAACAGACTGTTGCCTCCCCACCCCTCCTCCCCCTCCAGTGATTTCTGTAGTCATTAGAAGGCAGCTATTGTGTGCTCACCAGAAACCCTTATCAGAGGCTCATCTGCTTTCCCCTGGCTTCCAGCTTCCTGTTTCCACACTGAAGGACCTCATATCTTCTCTCCACTGAGCTCCTCTGGTGAGTGTGGGAGAAGGAAACATGCACGTAGTGGGTCTTGTCCATTCAGGCTTCTATAACAAAAACACCATGGACTGGGGGGCTTAAACAGAAAATATTTCTCACAGTTTTGGAGACCAGGAAGTCCAAGATCAAGGCACTGGAAAATTAGGTGTCTGGTGAGGGCCTGCTTCCTTGTTCGTGTACGACCATCTTCTCTGTGTCTTCTCATGGTAGAAGGGGCAAGGGAGTTCTCTGGAGTCTCTCTTATATGGGCACAAATCCCATGCATCTGGACTCTGCCCTCATAATCACCTCTTAAACCCCCCCCCCCAAATACCATCACATTGGGGATTAGGTCCCAAGATACAAATGAGGTGGGGCGGGGGACACACATATTCATTCTGTAGCACAGAACTCACCTTGTACATCCCTTTTGGGTCTACTACCTGCAGAGAGCACATCTTCTCCAAGCCACGTGTTTTACAGAGGCTGGCTTGTGAAAGGAAGCCTGTGGTTTTCAGGACTAGCATGATAAGATGGATGAGTACAATTTCAGGTGTGTTAGTAAGCCTCCTCTCTCGTTCTAAGCAATGTTCTTCAAGATGCTTTACCAGGATCAAAGGCTACTGTCTGATTCCCTGGGCAGGGATAAATAAGAGAGGTGTTACTTTTAAGTTCCCTCAAAACTCAAAAGCCACAGACCCCACAGGCACCAAGAAGGTAAGAAGTAAATATCACAAATGATTCTATGCACACAATTTCAACAACTTAAATGAAATGGGCCAATTTTTTTGAAGCAATAAATTAAAAAAAAACTCACCTAGGAAGAAATAGATCACCTGAATAGTCCTATATTTATTTAACAAATAGATTTGTGGTTAAAAAATCTGCCATAAAAGAAAACTCCGGGGGTGCCTGGGTGGTTCAGTTGGTTGAGCCTCTGACTCTTGATTTTGGCTTAGATCATGATCTCACCGTTCATGGGTTCAAGCCCCACCTTGGGCTCTGTGCTGACAGCATGGAGCCTGATTGGGATTCTCTCTCTCCCTCTCTCTCTCTGCCCCTCCCCTGTTCTCTCTCTCTCTCTGTCTCTCAAAACTAAACAAATAAACATTTTAAAAAAGAAAATTCCAGGCCAAGATGGTTTCACTGCCATATTCTGCCAAATATTTAAAGAAGAAATAACACCAATTCTATATAATCATTTCCAGAAAATATAAAGGAAATGCTTTGCAATGAATTGTATAAAGTTGCCATTACTCTGAAATCAAAATTATACTAAGACAAGACAAGAAGAGAAAACTAGATAGATCAATATCCCTCATGAATATGCAAATATACTCCACAAGATAATAGTAAATCAAATCCAGCAATATAAAAAAAGAATAATGTGCCACAACCAAATGGGGTTTATTTCAGAAATGCAAGACTGTTGCGATACTTGAAAATTAATCAACATAAGTTATATTAATAGATTAAGGAATAAAATCATGTAAACATATCGATTGATATAGAAAAAAGTAACAAAATTCAACATACATTTCTCATAAAAACTTGAAGCAAACTATGATGGGAAGAGAATTTCTTTCATTTGATTAAGGGTATCTACAAAAAATCCAGAGCTAATATCAAGTGCAGCAATGAAGGACTGAAGGCTTCCCCATAAGAAAGAGAACAGGGAAAAGTCGTCCACTCTCAACATTGCTATTCTAAGTCCCAGTGCAATAAGACAAGAAAAAGGAATCAAAGTATAGAAATTGTAAAGGAAGAAATAGAACTGTCCCTATTCACAGAGAACATGACTATTGAAAAGCCCAAAGAACTGGCACACACAAAAAAACCCTCCGTATTGAGTGTGGTGAGGTTGTGGGATATAAGTTTAACATGAAAAAAAAAAAAATGAACCATATGTTTATATGCTAGCAATAAATAATTGGAAACTAGAATTTCAAAAACCAATACCACTTACAAAAAGTTCCCCAAATGAAATACTTAGCTATAAATTTAAGAAAACATGTGCAGGATCCCCATGATAAAAACTACAGGACACTGATGAAAGCAGTAACACCTAAATAAATGGAGAGACATATTGTGTTCCAGGATGCGAAGACTGATACAGTCAAGATGCCAGTTCCTTCCAGTTTGTTCTATAGATTTAGTGCACTTGCAATCCAGATCTCTACAGAATTCTTTGTACATATAGACAAATTGATTCTAAAATTTATAAGAAAAGGAAGCAGAGCTAGTATAACCATAATAATTTTGAAAAAAAATGACGAATAAGTTTGGAGAATTGACACTATCCAATTTTAAGGCTTATTCCCAAGCTCCAGAAGTTAAGACTGCAGGGCATTGGTGAAGGTGTGGACACACAGATCAATAGAACAGAATAAAAAGACCCAGAAATATACACAAATATGAACAATTGATTTTTGATAAATCCAATGGAGATACAACTACCTTTTCAACAAATGGCATGGGGACAGTTGGACATCCATTGCAAAAACAAAAACAACACAACCAAGACCCAAAACCTCATATATTCCTTACATAAAATGGATCAGAGATCTAAATGTAAAATGATAAAACTTTTAGAGGGAACATAAGAGAAAATCGTCATGACCTTGAGTTGGGCAAAGAGTTCTTAGATATGACACCAAAAGCCTAACTCATAAAAGAAACAAATTGATAAATTGGCCTCCATCAAAATGAAAAACTACAGCCTGGGAAAAGAAAACTGTAAATCGCATATCCAACAAAGGACTTGTGTCCAGAATATACAAAAAACTCTCAAAACTCAACTGAGGGAACAAACAACCCCATGCAAAATTGAGCAAGCAATTTAGACAAACACTTCCCCAAACAACATACACAGATGGCCAGTCAATTCAAGAAATTCCACATAAAACAGAGGCGCCTGGGTGGCTCAGTTGGTTAAGCATCCGACTCTCGGTTTAGGGCTCAGGTCATGATCTCATGGTTTGTGAGATCAAGCCCTGCATTGGTCTCTGCAGTCTCTCTCTCTCGCTCTCTGCCCCTCCCCCACTCGCTCGCTCTCTCTTTCTCAAAATAAATGAACATTAAAAAAGGAAATTCAACATAAAACAAAAACACAAGATACCATTAGAATCTATTAGAATGGCAAAGACCAGAACCAAAACCAAAACAAACAAACAGACAAATGAAAACCCCACAAAAGCTGGCGAGTATGCAGAGCCAATGGGGACTCTTACCCGTTGCTCGGAGAATGCAAAAAGGAATAGCCACTCTGGAAACAGCCTGGCAGTTTGTTAGGATGCTAAACACACACCTACCACGCATCCCCGGCAGCCCCACTCCTGGGCATTTACCCAAGAGAAATAAAAACTTGTGTGCATGCAAACAGTGCTCTATTTATAATTGCCAGAGCTGGAAACAAAACTGAATGTCCTTCGGTGGGTGAATGGATAAACAAACTGTGGTCCACTCAAGCCCCGGAATACTACTCAGCAATTAAAAAGGGGCTGTTGCCAAACGTCCCAACGCGGGTGCATCTCAAAGGCGCGGTGTTGAGAGAGCGAGCCACCTCAGCGGTTATATACCGTGTGGCTGCACTTAGGTGAGATTCTGGAAAGGCAACCCGTAGGGATGGCGATCAGATCTGTGGTTGCGTGGGCTACGGGTGGGAGGAGGGATTGAGGAAAAGGAGCAACGAGGGGGATTTGGGGGGAGGTGACGGAACTGCCCTGGGTCTTGACTGTGGCGGTGGTTACACAGATCTGTACTCTTCTAACACGTTTGGACGTGCGTGTGTGCGTGCACACACCTACCCTTGGCACGGACCCAAGCACTGCCAAGTACCCCGCCCCAGGCAAGTCCCCCAGTAGGAAGGTGCCACACTGGACTGTGCCACAAGGGAAAGCTATTTTGTGCTGAAGGAGAAAAGACATCCGTCCCCTTCGCCGCATCGCACTTCCACGGAAATGTTGCGAAGTACACCTGACTCGTGGAAATTTCTGTCGAAACAGCTCATGTGGTTTTATTTCCACTCACCACTGAACCCCTGCCCCCGTTTCCCTCACCGCTGCCCCAAGACCCAGCGGTGTCTTTCGAGCTGGAGAACAAACTTGAGTGGGAGATCCCATTCTGTACTCAGACTTAGCCCTCCCTCCAACCCCTGAGCACCCTCCCCCCACTCTTAGGGATGAGACCCATCCCTTAGGATGAGGGGGCTCCCAAGAGACACAGGACCCCCCAAAGATAGGCATTCTGCGGCCTGGGCGTATGTTACGTCGCAAGGCAAAAGAGGCTTTGCGGATGTAATTAAGGTCACGGGGCTTCAAATAGGGGGGGGATATCTGAGTTACCTTCAAAGCCGAGAACTTTTGCAAATGGAGACAGAAGCGAGGCAGAGGAAGAAGAAGTCAAGGAGATGTACGCATGCAAAAGACACTCTGCCTTTGCCAGCTTTGAAGGTGAAGGGCCAATGTGACAAGGAATTGCAGGTGGTCGTAACCGGCTGAGGAAGGAAATGGGCTCTCAGCCCTGCATTCTGCCGGCCACCTGGATGAGCCTGGAGGAGATAGATCCCCCCTCCGGTGCCTCTAGAGAAGAGCCAGGCCAGCAGCATCTTGACCGAGGCCTGGCGGGATGTGGAGCAGAGAAGCCAGCCCAGGCCACCTAGACTTCTGACCGACAGAACTGTGAGCCAATCAGCTTGGGTCCTGACCCCCTAAGCTTGTGGTAATTCTCAGGACAGCAGGAGGAAACTGATGCAGTCATCATGCCCATAAACCCCTGGCGGGCCCGGCTCAGGCCCGCCGAGCTCCGGCCCCAGCGTCGGCCCCAGCCTCTGAGATGTCCATCGTCTCTCCCACTATGCTCTGTCTTCTCCTCCCGGCAGCCCCTGGCCCCAGCACACAAGGGCGGGCTGGCTGACAGGTGCCTCACTGAAGCCACCGCGAAGGGACCTTCCCAGAGCCCGAGAATCATTTCATTTGGACAAATGTGTTCTAGCTCCTCCCTCACAAGCCCCCACAGACACAGCGTGATTCACAGCTTAAATTTAGGCAGGGATGCGAGCTCCTTGTCAGTCTCCTTTCAGTCCTTTCTGGAATGCAAGCAGAATATAAATGGTGGCCAAGGAGAAATGGGGCAGGCCTAGCCTACTTCCTCTGGGACCAGGAGCCAGCCCCTTCCCTTCCCTGCTTCAGTTTCCTCTGCTGGGACATGAGGGGGTGGGCCAGATGGGCCCCAAGTTTCTTCCAGCCTAGCGACCTAGAAATAGAAGATGCCCCCGCCCCCACCGTCACTACCACCAGGCTGCGTTGGCTCCTGAAAAGGAAACCCTGGCTCTGCCAGGAAGTGGCAGCGGGCCCAGTCCAGCGGGGACCCTTCCGGAACAGAAGCCAGGAATGGAATATCCCAGGACATTTTTGGTATTTATTTAGTGTTAGGATTGAATCATGTCCCCGCCCCGCACCCCCCCGCCCCGCCCGCCGTCAAAAAATATGCTGGAGTCCTAACCCCCACTTATCTGTGAATGTGACCTTCTTTGGAAATAGGGACTTTGCAGATGTGATCATCTAAGATAAGGAGATTAGGGTGGGCCAAGAGTCTGGCATGCCTGGTGTCCTTATAAGAAAGGAGAAGCCTTGGGGCGCCTGGGTGGCTCCGTCGGTTAAGCACCTGACTTTGGCTCAGGTCATGATCTCACAGTCTGTGGGTTCGAGCCCCACATCGGGCTCTGTGCTGGCAGCTCAGAGCCTGGAGCCTGCTTCGGGTTCTGTGTCTCCCTCTCTCTTCCTCTCCCCTGCTCATGCTCTCTTTCCCTCTCTCAAAAATAAATAAACATTAAAAAAAATTTTTTTAAAAAAGAAAGGAAGGAAGGAGAAGCCTATATCCTGTGATGGCAGAGGAGAGATAAGAGTGGCACATCAGCCAGGAGCTGAACGAGGCCAGGAAGGATTCTCTTCTGCAGTTTTCAGAGGGAGCGTCGCCCTGTCAACACCTTGACCTCGGACCTGTGGCCTCCAGAACCGTGAGAGAATGAATTGTTGTTGTTTTGAGCCACCCAGTTTGTGGTACTTTGTTACAGTAGCCCTGGAAAACTAACAAATTGGTTAAAATATTAGTTAACAAGTATTTACTGAGGGGCACCTGGGTGGCTCAGTCGGTTAAGCCTCCAAATCTTCATTTCAGCACAAGTCATGATCCCATGGTTCGTGAGTTCGAGCCACCATGATCTCATGGTTCATGAGCTGGGATTCTCTCTCCCCCTCTGTCTGCCCCTCCCTGGCTTGCTCTCGATCTCTCTCTCAAAATAAATAGAAATAAACTTGAAAAAAAATCTTTATCAAGCACCTGCCATGTGTCAGGCACTGGCCTGGGCTCTGGGGATGCAGCAGTAAGCCCAACAGAGAGAAGTTTCTAGTACTGGGAAGTTTTCACTGGATTATTGTTCTGAGGGAATAAGGAATTTGTCAAAAAGTGTAAATAGCGCCCATTGACTTCCTTATTTATTTGGACCAGGATATGCTACTTTTTTTAATTTTTATTTTATTTTATTTTATTTTATTTTATTTTATTTATTTTATTTTTTATTTTTTTATTTTTGTCGTTTTCCAGACAGAATCATAGAATTTTAGAGCTGGAAGGGACTTGAGAATTTCTCTCAGAAATGATTCATGAGTCCCCGCTGCAGGAACTTAAGTTTAGAGGGAGGAAGTGCCTGGTCCAAAGTGACCCCTCAAGTCAGTGTGGGGTGTGATCAGGGCTCCAGTGGGTTTAGACGTTGGGTTATGGGATGAGGTCCACGTGGATCATGGTTGGTGGGGCTCTGGGAATGAGGTTTTCTGTGACCCAACATTGGGGACTCCAATGATGCTGTCACTTGGGGGGCTTGCCGAGTCAACAAGGAGGCTTTTGCCTGGTACACGGCACCCACCACTCCGTCCCAGGGGCCTCACCGTTTGGCAGTGTTGCGGGAATGCGTTAGGGCGACACTTTGGTCAGGTTCCTAAGAGCCGGTCCGAGTGGATGAGCTGGAGTCGGGTCCTGGTGTGCGCTCAATATTTCTCCTGCTGGACACCACAGCCCTCCTGTGCCAAGGCCTCTCCGTCACAGGGAAGGAGTTTGAGGAAGGTGGGGATGTGGGGGTCAGCTTCACGCCCCTAGCTGAGGCCCGTCCCAGCTACCGGGCTGAGGAACCAGCAGGGGAAAGCGGGTAGGGATTAGCCGCCACGCCTGGCCTTTGGGTCCGCACGGACCAAGCTCCAGTTCCTGTCTGGCCCCATCGTCTGGCCAAGGGCATGACCTTGGGCAAGTTAAGTCGCATCTCTGGGCTTCAGTTTTCTTCACCTGCAACATGGATGGATGCGCATAAGACCAGTACTTTCCACAAAGAGCTGCTTGGAGGATGAAGTGGTGTGGGCAACGTAACAAGGCAGCTGCCGAGGCAGAGAGTGTGGAGCGGGGATGGGGGAGGGGCCCCATAGAGTGGCCCACAGGGAGAAGGGGGAAGGGAGGGGACAGTGCTCAACCTAAGGCCGAAGAGTGTGCCGTCAGCCCTTTCCCTCCCTGTGCACAGCACCACGCAGGGCCTGGACGGGGCAGGAAGGAAGACGAGATGTGGACCCAGACGACCACAGCTTTCCACGCTACTTTGCCTCCGTCTCGAACCCCGGCCCGTACTTGGGTGTTACTCTGGTCTCATCTCTCCCTCGGCCGGACACGCACTTTTGTCCTCCTGGGAGATTACAGGCGGAATCCGCGTCTACGGTATCATCCACGTTTAGAAGAACAGGCCAAGGGGGACAGTGTCCATGGTTTCCCACGGCCGCAAATGGCACCATGTCCATTCGGCCTGCATAGTTCCCGGTACCCCGCCCCTCCCAATAAAATCTATCACCGGCTCCTGTGGATTTGACCTCACAAGCACCTCTTGAATGCCTCAGTTTCTCTCCGACTCCCTCATCACTGTCGACCAATGACCGCCACCTCTTGTCTGCCTGTCCCGTCTGCCTGTCCCGAACGCCCACCCCTCATCCCCCAAAGCTGTCAGAGAGGGCTTCCTAACACAAACGTAAGGATGTCCCTCCCTACTCCATACTATCTGATGGCTTCCATTCATCTCATGAGGAAAAGGAAGTGCCCAACCTGGCCTACAGTGCCCACAGTGCTGCACCTGCCTTCCCGTGCCCGGCATGCCTCACTCTTTCCTTCTCATGGAGCTTCAGGGGCCTTAGTCTACCTTCAGTCCACCAATTGTGCCATGTTCCTCCCTGCCACAGGGCTTTTGCACAAGCTGTGTCCTCTGTCAAGAAAGATCTTACTCCCCTTCTCCCCTTTCCCCTATTTACCTTCTACCCATCCTTCAGATTTTAGGCCAGAGGTCACTTTCTCATAGACTTCTCTTCTCCAGATTAGTTCAGCTTTACCTGTATCTTCCTTTCTAGCGTTTTCTCATCGTGTAATTACATATTCATGTGTGCAGTTCCTGTCTGCTTCCCTATGTGGGAAGTAAGTGTCTTCTTTGGAAGGGATGCGTCTTCCCTGCTCACCATTTAGCCCAGCCCTTGGCACTCTCTGGAACATATAAGCTCAATGAAGACGCCATCGAATGAATTAATGACACCTCGGAGCTGGTGGCTTTTCCTGTGTTCTACTCGTGTCCCTGTGTATCTTCCAGCTCCCTTTCGTCACCTCCAGCCATTTTCAAGAACTGTACACGGACTCCTACATACTCACATCCCTCAGGAGCTGCCATGGCTCACAGTGCGTTTGATTGACCTTTTTCACTTTTTATCAGAGTCCCATATGCTGGAGCTGCCCAGTGTAGGGGAGAGGAACCCACAGAGGAGGAAGCTGGAAATTTGTGTGGGGCCTTAAATGCTCTATCCTAGAGCTTGAGGAATCTTGGGCGGTATTTAGTAGAATAACGTGACGTGAAGTCTCCCAAGATGCATCCCGAGCTTTAGTCCCGGAGTTCAGAGCTCCTGTACCAGCACAGTCCCTGCACTCCTGGGGTGGCTGAGGCGGGAGCCTGGGCTGGGGACAGGTTAGCTGGGAAGGGCCCCACATCACATAAGTGGCAGAGCTGGGACCCAATTCTTCGTGTTTAAAGTCAGATGCCTCTTCTGGGGCGCCTGGGTGGTTCTGTCGGTTGAGCGTCCTACCTCGGCTCAGGTCATGATCTCACGGTTTGTGAGTTCGAGCCCCGCGTCGGGCTCTGTGCTGACAGCTCAGAGCCTGGAGCCTGCTTTGGGTGCTGTGTCTCCCTCTCTGTCTGACTCTCCCCTGCTTACATTCTGTGACTCCCTCTCTCAAAAATAAACATACATTAAAAATTAAAAAACAAAAGGAAGTCAGATGCGTCTTTCAATTATGGGTTAACCTCCTTCCCCCGGGGAATTCTTATACTGCTTCTCTCTTTACGGCGCTGAACAGAGGAGGGAATGAGGTCGACACCATCATTGCTGGAAGGACAGGGAGGAAGGCTCAGGAAGCTTCCAAATGGAGCTGGAGGAAGAGCACTCCTGGGCAAGGTGGAGGTGGAGGCAGGAGGAGGGGTGGGAGAGACAGAATGGCCCAGGCACAGCACCACCCTCACTCTTCTATAAATATGCTCCTTCTAGAACCCTGCAGGGCAGGGCACAGCCTTCTTGCTGTCTACAGTCTCCCTTAGCTGGGCCCGGAAGAGGACTCAGCTTCCAGTGGGCTCTTGGAGAACCTTTTTCACAGAGCCAGCGTGGCTGTGACATTGAACGATGCCTCTGAGTCCCGGGGCTTCAGTTCTCCCATGTCTAAGACAAGAAAGTGGCTGGGGCGTCTGGGTGGCAGAGTCTGTTAAGCATTCGACTTCAGCTCAGATCCCGATCTCCTGGTTTGTGAGTTCGAGTCCCGCGTCAGGCTCTGTGCTGACAGCTCAGAGCCTGGAGCCTGCTTCAGATTCTGTGTCTCCCTCTCTCTTCCTCTCCCTCACTCGCTCATGTTCTCTCTCTCTGTCTCTGTCTCTCTCTCTCTCTCTCTCTCAAAAAGAAATAAACATTAAAAAAAAATTTTTAATAAAGAAGGTGGGACCCAACAGCTTCTCTTAATTCCATCCAGAGCAGAAATTGCAGGGGTGAAGAGGGGCTCCCAGGATCCTGCCCTTGCTCCATTGTTCACATGACAGAAAGTCGAATCTTTCTCTGCAGCGGTCCCTGGAGCAGGGGAACACTCAGGGATACTAGCTTCAAGACCTGAGTTTCAGGCGCCCCTTTCAAGTCGCATGACCCCGAGCCAGTAGCTTAACCCCTCTCTACTGCAGTTTCTGTCTCTGAAATGGGGGGAAGGGCGTCTTCATTGTCAGGTTATTTGAGAGTCAGCAAAGTCACGCATGTCCCATCACGCACCAGAGCCAGAGAGGGCATACAAAGGGTGCTTCCTTTTCCGGGTGGGAAGGGTTGCCCGTTCCACGGACTTCCTGCGTCTGTGGGGTTTGGGCCTGCCCTGGGGGCCACCTTCCATCTCGCCCATCTAGCACACAGAACCCCAGCAAAGAAATACCAGGTGTGGGCACTGCCCACAGTGAGGAGGGAGAATCACTTAGTATCAGGCAGCTAGTGAGGACCACACCGGCTTCAAACTCAGGCTCTCTGACTCAACGTCCATGGCTCCGCGGGCCCAGAGGGATTACACCAGCTGAAGGATGAAAACTCTTTTGAACCCCACTTAGAGGGCACGTGGGCCCAGCTCCAAAGGGAAGGACTGAGAGAACATGTTCCGAGTGCTTGCCAACAGGCCTGGAAGTGAAAGCTTGACCCAGGAATTAATGTCTAGAAAATTAGTTGGAGCTCTTCCCCGGCCAGTGTGGCTCTTTGCCCGACACAGTCCGGGAAGGAAGTATTCTGAGATTTCCAACAGACCGGTCCCAAAGTGACAGAGTGACCCTGGGCTGGTGACCAGCCTCACTGACCCCGGTTTGTACCATCTGCTGAACGGACATAAGCCTGGTTGTGGTGACCTTCCAGGGCCGTGGCGAGCGTCCCGCAGAGTCAGGCCATGGAGCAGGTAGAGTGAGACGATGTGGAGGAACCACCCAGGTCCCGAGGGACCGGGCTGGATAGGAGTCCCAGGGCTGCACCGCCTCCCCAACCAGCTGCACTACACCCGACAACGTACAGAAGCTCCTGACGCTTCAGTTTCTGTAGTTTCCAGAGAGTGAAAAGGGGCTGACCCTACCCACCGAAGAGAGGTGTCCTGAGATTAAATCCAGCCCCACAAGTGAGTGCTTCACTCTGTGGCCAGTCAGAGGTGCTGGAAAATGCTACCTGGACAAGTGGGTGGGCGTCAGGAGGCAGGCACCTCAGCGCCCCCCCCCACCCCACACACACACATGCCTGAGGGCAGCAGGGTGAGGGCATGACAAAGAGTCTGTGTTTCTCTTCTCTCGGGACCTGTGTCTTTTTACCAAAATGGCTGCCAAGAGCATTACACAGGGAACATGGCTGCTTTTGTGAAATCAGACCCTCTCTCTGTCCCTTGGGCCAGGCATGACTTAATGAAATCCTGTTTACCTCTGGCCGGAGCTGCAGTTTTCAAGATTTCCTTGAAAACACATCCCAGATGGCCCCGGGCGGCTCACTTCCTGTCCGCCAGGAACACAGCGTGCGTCCCTCTTGGGCCTCCGGTTCCACTGCAGGGAGATGGCTTAATTGACCACGATGAGCTCAGGGCCCCGGGGATCTTCTCCTCGTCTCTCTGCCCCCTTGGCGATGCCCTCCTCCGCTGGGCCTGCAGAGCCCAGGGTGGGTCGTGGGGGCCAGAGAGAGGCGGGCTGAGTGGCTGTGTTTCACGCAGGGGAGGCCCTTCCCCAGACCCGCGGCCCAGCAGGAGCAGATGCGCCATGTGCACGGCAGGCCCGGCACGTGTCCGGGTCAGATGCCAGCAGGCTGCCCTCCAGGCCTCTGCCCTGCCACATGGGATTCCTGTGAAGTCAGCCTTGTCCCCAGACAGATGCCTTGGGCCTGCGCCCATCCGTCTGCCCTGTGTCCTTCACGCGCCTCACCTTGTGCCCTCGGGGCAGCCAGCCCCGGTGCAGAGGCAGGATTTCTTGGTAGCGACCCTCTGATTTTACAAGTGGGCAACCTGAAACACAGAGACGACGCCCATGACTTGGGCTCCTGATGCTATGGCCGGAGAGAGAAGAGCGGGAAACAAAAACAGTCTTTCGGGACTCAAACGTCAGAGGTCTCTGCTCCAGCATGAATCCTTTTTAGGGAATCAAAAGAAGAGAGCGATCCCCGATTTTAGAGATGGGGACGTGGAAGCCTAGCCGTGGGAAGAGAGCCGCTTGAGACTGTCAGGGGCAGAATGAGGTCAGAGCAAAAGCGTTTGGGGGGTTCGCACTGCATGTTCCTGTTTGCCATGTGTCTAGGGCGGAGCCCAGGCAAACGGAGCCGTGGACGAAGCGGAGAACTCGGTGGCTGGGGTCAGGCGGGCCTTCCTGCACTGCTCAACTGAGTCTCAGAGGTAGAGTGCCCGTGCTCCCCTCCCCCTCCCTCGCTGGGGTCACACCGAGAGGGCCCGGGAGAGTGAGGTCAGGCAAGAAGGGCTGGGGCCTCGGCGTCCAGCGCCCAGCTTTCGCCTGCACGGTGCAACGAGGCCTCTGCCAAGAGACCTCCAACTGCATGCAAAGTCCTGGCCTGGGCCCAGAGCTGCCTTAAGGAGAAGTAATCTGGGCCCTGGCTGGGGGAATTCTCAAGGCCCTGAGACCACCTGCTGCAAGTCTGCTCTCTGCTCTTGTGTGTGCCAAGGAAAGCAGAGGATGCATGTGAGAGAAGAAGTGTCTCCCAGGGAGATGGTCCCTGGAAGGGGTTCCCCTCAATATTTTCAGGTTCACCCTTTATTTCATGACTGGGACCTAAGACTCCAAGGTGGGCACTCTCCCCTCCCCTCTGCTAGTAGGACCTTGATTTTGTTCAAGGGCAGTGACGTGTCCAACTCAACATCCACTCCCCATCTTCTTCTGTGTCAGGTAACAGTGGGTTGCCATGTGACCAAGTGCTGCCTAATGAGTTGGAAATCTCTAGAAAAGCTTTTCCTTTCATGGTAAGATTAGGGAGAAGTGGCAGGTCACACTGACTCTCTTCTTCCAGTCCGGACTGCGGATGAGATACCCGGAGTTGCAGCAACCATCCTGTGATCAAGAGGCAACAAGTGTTGAGGACCAACCCAGAGACCCACAGAGACGTCAGCCCTGGTTTTGGAGCACCAAAACGCTGGAGCTCATTTTTTTCTCCAGATGTCTTATCATACGAGAAAAGAGAAATCCTCTTTGTTGAAGTGACTGCAAGTTCGGTTTTTTATTTCTTAGAAACTAAAGCCTCCCTAACTAATTCATACCCAGAGGAGCCAAGTGAATTGGGAGGAGAGGAATGAGTTTAAGACCTACCGCAGGGGTGGAAGACTAGGGCCCGCATCCTGGCATTACCCTTAACTAGCTTTATGGCCCTACAGAAGGTGCTGCATGGCCCTTCAGGAGTCCCTGTTTGCAATGTCCTGCTCTGACTTCTCCCCTGGGTGTTCTCCTCCTCCTCCTCCCTCAAAGCCACCTGAGATATCATCTCTGCTCTGTGGGTTTCCTTGACCATGCCCTACTTGCCACCTTAGGGTATCATTGTTGCCTGGGTATCATGCTAGTTCGTTACAAGTACCTTGTTTATAGCACTATTGGGGTTTGAGGATGCTAATTCATCATGAACGTCTTTCCTCCCAGTTTTGACCGGTTGAGAAGTGGACGTCGTAGCCTAATGGCCACCACATCCCAGTGTTAGCATGGCAGAGCCAGTGGAACCACAGTGCTGGGCAGCCCGACACCCTTGGTGAGCCAACAGTGAGCCAACAGTGAGCCAACAGCTCATCATTTACCTTCCACTCCCTGATTCCAGCCCGGGTTTATCCAGACCCCACCACATGTCACACCGTGCTGGCTCCTGGGAGTATGGGTGATACTTCCAGCCCCTCGCGAAACTTGGAATCCTGCAGGAACGACAGTTTAAACAGATAATTACGAGCAAGTTTTAAAGATGAGAAGTGCATCCGAAAGAGATCTTCCTCGTACTGTAAGAATATACAATATGGACCTAACCCAGCCAAGGGAATTCTTTTGTTTTCTTCACTGTGTGTGGACTAAGAGCCAATGATGTACAGGTTCTGTTCTGGCCCTAAGAATGCAGCAAGGGACACGGCCCTGCCTTCGAGGGCGGCAGAAAGCTGGGGCCGAAATCACACGTGCTATTTGCTAGTGAACAGAAGGCAGCATGCAGGGACAGAAGATGTGGGGAGAGCTACCTTAGACAGGGTAGGAGGAGGACGCACAGCTTCCCTGAGGAAGAAACTTCAAGCTAAGATCTGGAGGATGCACGGGGAACCGCAAAGTGAGAAGCAGGGGAACGTACGCGGGGCTGAGGGGTAGCCGGCGTGCAGGGGTGCAAGAACATTTGCCTCCAAGGGGTCCCCACCAAAACCAGGTCACTGCTGACAAAATCCAAAGGCAAAGAAATGAGTGGAGGTGAAGCCAAGAAAGACATTCATTTCAGTGAGGCCAACACCGGGAAGACAGCGGACTAACGTCTCAAAGACTGTCTCCAAAGTGCCAAAAATATTTCCAGGTTTATAAGGAAAATGTGGGGCAAAGGGGGGGATGGCTGTGTGCAGGTGGGCAGTGAAGGTCAAATCCGTCAGGGTCGTGGAGACAATGACAGGCGAGATGTTGCTAGCTCAGGGAGTTCTTTATTGTTTGTGGGGTTAGTTTCAGTTCCCATCAAGGGATGTTTTGCCCTCCAGGCAAAGGCTGAGCTAAGAGATAAGCCAGGACGAACCCAGTTAGAAAGTTTCAGGTCAAACTGGACGCAGCCAAAGTCCTCTTCCAGAGGCAATGGTCAAGGGAAGGGGCTTGCCTTGGCTGGGTTGGTCCCTCCCTGGAGCACAGATGAGGGGAGAGAGTCCCTTGCAGGGCTGGAGCAGTCCGTGGACACAGGACACTGTAGCAAGTGCAGAGTATCCGGAGTGGCATGTGAGGAGCACTGTGTGTGGGTGAACATTTTAAGCAGGGGTGGGTGCCATGACTTGCATTTTAAACAGTTAATTCCGTGGGTGCAAATCCCTACGGCTACTGAAATCACCCCCAGTGCTGTATGACTTGGCTCAGAGAGACAGAAAGGTCAAGGTCTTCAGATCGCGTCACAGCTACTCATTCACTGCCCATCCGCCTGACCCGCAAGACCAGGCCTCATCCGCCTTCTGCTCCCCAGGCCTGTGGCTCACCCCCAGGGTCTCCCTGGACAAGATAAATCATGCTCACAGGACTTCTGTTTCTTCTTTTCGTTCATTCATTCATTCATGCATTCAATATCGATTGATTGCTTACTATGTGCCTGGTGTATAAGATACAGCAGTGAACAAAAGAAACAAAAATTCCTGACCTCATGGAGTTTAAATTCTAGTCGGGAGCAGGAGAGAGAAGGGGGTGGAAGTAAGAGCAATAAATCCAGTTAGTTGGTGACAATGCGGACAAAAAGTGAAGCAGGAGAGAAAGCCAGAGAGAACCATCAGAGGGAACGGAAGGCGCTGCCGTTTAAAACAGGCTGGTCTGGGACACCCTGGGAAGGTGGTAACGTGAGCGAGATGTGCATGAGGCAAGGGAGCAAGGCTCAGGGTTGGCTGAGGTGGAGGGGAAATCGACACGTCCCATCGGTACAAATGTCACTCGGAAGACAGGCACCATAGGAGGCTTGCAAGGATGAAGTGGGAGACTGAATCTGGAAAGGCGTGACTCATGGTAGGTGTTCAATAACTGTCACTTTTCCTTTCACTTTTCTTTTCAAATTTCTTAGCAAAATGAAGCTTTATTTTAGGTAGAGTCCTTTTTGAGAAGTACAGGCTGTTTTCCAAGGCGGTTAACGAAATGTAATCAATCACATGGTGTCTAATGACAAATAGAAAAGGAAACCGAGAAAGCACATAGATTGGAAAGGCTGACGGGACATGTCACCCCTGGAAGGAAGCTAAACAGTCATCTTCTCCAATGGTTTTTGTCCTCGGAAAGGAAACTGGGGTCCGGGGAAGGGAAGAGACTTGACAAAGGTCAGCCCAAGAATAAGCAGTAAGTCAACTTCCTGTCACTCAGAAATGAACAGGTGCTCTGATGGCAAAGGTGACAAAGGTCCTGGGGCCAAAGGGCAGGAAGGGTGCCAGGCAGTTGTGTCTCGAATGATACAGACCTTGGTTTGAATCTTGGGGATATCAAGTGTTTGTGAGGATGTGGAGAAATCGGGACTATCAGATACTTCTGATGGGAATAAAAATGGGACAGCCAGTACGGAAAAACATCTGGGAGTTTCTCATCAAGCCAACAATACACCTAACCGAACCTGAGTATTTCCACCCTTAGGGATTTCCCTAAGAGAAATAAAAAAGTGTCCACACAACTTCTTGAACGAGGGTGTTCTAATCCACTTTATTCACAGTAGCCTCAAACTGGAAAAGCCCAGATGTCTATCAGTATAAACAAACAGACAGTTGTAGTGTAACCATAAGATGGAATAATACTCAGCCATGAAAAGGGACGATCCACGAGTACATTCAAAATACGGATGAAGCCTCACCACCCAAAAATACTTTGCACAGAAGAAACTAAAAGTAACAGATGAAAGCAACCAAACTGGGGAAGTAAAGATGATCCAAGAACTCTAACAGATACTCAACACGTTCACTAGATGCCTAGGACCTTTGAACAGCCTTGTGCTTCTTTTGTTTCTTTTTATTTAAAAATTTTTTAGGGGCGCCTGGGTGGCTCAGTCGGTTGAGCATCCGACTTCGGCTCAGGTCACGATCTCGCGGTCCGTGAGTTCGAGCCCCGCGTCGGGCTCTGGGCTGACGGCTCGGACCCTGGAGCCTGCTTCTGATTCTGTGTCTCCCTCTCCCTCTGCCACTCCTCTTCTTGTGTTCTGTCTCTGTCTCTCTCAAAAATAAATAAATATTTTAGAAAAATAAAATAAAATAAAATAGAATAAAATAGAATAAAATAAAATAAAATAGAATAAAATAAAATAAAATTTACACACGGGCAGTGGATGTGTGTAAATGTGGGTGTCTGGGGGGACTTGTCCCAGGAATGCAAGAGACATCTATTCATGCGATTCAGGATATTGATGACAAAAAAGGAAAAAAAAATCATTTCAGTCAGTGCTGTAATATAAAGCTTAATAATAATTTATGATTAAAAAATCCTTTTACAAAAAAATGAATAGATGAGAACACCGTTAAGTCGACAAAGGCTATATATTGACCATATAGAGAAAACATAACACTCATGGGAAATTTCTTTTCAGGTCAGGAATATAACAAGCAGAGCCACTATTACTGCTGTACCAAATAATTCTAGATTTTCTTCTCTACACAGAAATAAAAATAGAATAGTGGATAATCAGAATGAAAACGGAGAGATTTTTTTTCCTCAACATTTACAGATGAGATGATCATTTATATACAAAACCTAAATCAACCAGCAAACTAAGAACTAAAGGGAAAAATCAACATCTTCCCCACATGCAAGATGAGTATGTGAAATATAATAACGTTCTTCCTCCATTAGAAACAAGAAAATGTAATAGAAAGTAAGATATCATTTACAATAGCAGCAAGAACTACAAAGTAGCAATTAACTTACTAAAGAATGTACAAGACATTTATGGAGAAAATTCAAGCCCAAGGAAATGAAATATAGTCCATGTTCATGAATGGGGCAACAGCATTATAAAGATGTCAATTCTCCCTCCAACTAACTGTACATTCAGAATAATTTTGATCAGAACCCCAACAAGATTTTTAGAGACAACTTAACAAACTGATTCCAAAAATTATATAAGACAATGAATTTTAACAAATAATTAATATTGACAGAGACCACAGTTGGGAGCTTGGCCTACCAGACACCTAGACTTACTACAAAGTCATAATTATTATGCTACTTGCAAGTTAACAAGTTAACCTACCACAATTTCCTGGTTGTTGGCAGAGGGTATTAAGGTCCCTGGATCAAAGACAAAGGACACTTTGTTGCTCACACCAATGGGAGTAGCCAGAGCATCAGCATTTGCCCCAATTCCTACAGGAAGAGGTCTAGGTGACACCTGTGGATGAGGTCATAGGAGAGGAACTTCTCGCTTAAGGGACCCAAATCTTCATAACGATCGATAAGCCTACCTGGGCCCTGCCCCGCCGAAGATGCTATCTTCATTACACTGGACAGTAAACAGATCTAGTCCTTGCTCTGCATTGGAGACATTGTCTCTATGTCTAAGGTTGTTTGCTATTTTAACATCCTCAAAAAGATAATTGCAAACAAAATCTGTCACAACCTGTGATCACAAGATGTGCAGAAACACAAGAGCCACGTGAAGAATTTGTCTCTCAACGGGTATGTGGTTGAATCGGCATCACAGATCACTGGGGAAAAGGATGAATTATTTAGCAAATTATGTTAGGAATGGAACTTCCTGTGCAGGAAAAAAAAAATAAAGCAGAATCTTTACCTTATTATCTGTATAAAAATAAACTCCAATGCTTTAGAGACCTACATGGGAAAGTAAGACTAAAAACTAATAGAAGAAGAAGTGTAGTGTTTTGTTTTGTTTACTTTGGAGCCACGAATTATTTCTAAAATAAGAGCCCAAAAGCACAAACCGTAAGAGGAAAAGCAAGTGAATTTATATTAGAATTGTGTTCATCAAAATGCAGCATTGAAAACCTTAACAGACACATGACAATTTGGGAGGGAGACTTGGGCAAAGTCTAGATAAAACGAACAAATAATTAATAAGGAGACTGTTCCAGTAATTCCTATAAATTAGCAAGGAAAATAAATAGAAAAATGAGCAACGATACGAATAGGCAATTCACAGGACAGACCCAAATGGCTAATAAGTTTCCCAAGAGGGGCTCACACCGTCAGGAAAGCACAGAGGGGCACCTGGGTGGCTCAGTCAGTTAAGTGCCCCACTCTTGACTTTGGCTCAGGTATTGATCTCACAGTTGTGAGACTGAGCTCCGTGTCAGTGCTTAAGATTCTCTCTATACCTTGCCTTCTGCCCCTCCCTGGTTCTGGCCCTGTGCACAGGAACACTCTCTCAAAAAAAAAAAAAAAAAAAAGAAAGAAAGAAAGAAAGAAAGAAAGAAAGAAGAAAGCACACAAATGAGGTTCCCCTTTCTCCTCCACCTGATGGGCAAACATTAGGGAGCTGGAAGATATTAACTCTTGGGGCAGATGTGGGGGAAAATGGGCACCCTCACGCAGGACCATAGGAATTACGTTGCAGTTGTTCGAGACAGTCATACAGACGTGCTTAGTGAAAGGGAGGTATTTATACCCTGTGGCCCTACAGTCCCGCTCCTGGGTATAACCCTCAGAGAAAATCTCATGCATGGGCACAAAGAAACGAGTTCCGTGATTTGCATGTCCCCCCGTCTCTGCCGGGCTTTGCCTCACTCATCCCAGAAGATGCCGCTCAAGCTGGATTCCCCAAATGTCTCTTCCACTCTCATGATTGATTCCGTGCCCTTCCTCCGTGCTGCCATCCCATTCTTGGCTGTGTTCCGTCTACACAGAGATCACACCATATATCCGCATTGCTTTAGATGCCACCTGCGTCTTCCATTAGGCGGGGAGTGTCCTTAGGGCACTGACTATATTTTATTCATCCTGTGTCTACCTCACCTAGCACTGTTCCTGGCACAGAGCAAGCACTCAGCTACGTGGAATGAATACATTCATAAAATGCAGGGCCTAGATCCGGCGCCCGGTGTTTGTAAGGCAGAACTTCTTCCTGGCGCTCAGATCGCACTCTCACTCCGGTTACCTCTGCCGGTCTGATAAGGGCACGGAGGACGGTTTGCATCGGGGGGGTCCCCGTAGATCAACGAGAATTCCATGCATCTCCTCCTGGCGTATCCTTTTGGGGTGAGTCTGCTAATGGCCTGTGTCGTTTTGAAGGAGACGTCTGCCAGGCCAGGCTGTGATGTGCACTCAGCACAGCTGGTGTTTGTCAGCCACAGGCCTCAGCGTCTCGCTAAACTTCCAACCCTCTAGTTTCGCCTCGTGTTCAAGAATGTGAGGCCTGGCTCCCTCTTGGCTCCAAAAATGCCTCAGGCTGGGTCCTGTGAAATCCTAACCTTTTCCTCCCGCCTCTATTCCCTCGGCATTACCACCTTCATCGTGAAATAATGTATGCAAGTGGAAAGGCAGGGGGAAATAATCCAGCACAGAAATACCATATGCAGAACAACGTCACAAAATCTCTGTAATGTCCCGAACGCTATGCTTAGGCCATTTGGAAGATACATTAGCTAGATAAGTATTAACAGACGGGCCTATCACAGAAACGTTACCCAAACTACCACCTTTTATTAAGCCCCTAGGAGAACTTAAAACCAGTCCATTACTCTAATGTCTGGGATGGGCCTGGATCTGTTGTGTCGTCCCCCCCCCCCCCGCCCTGGCCAAGGCAAGCTTAATTATCCCAGAAAAGGGACACAGATCAACCACAGGTACAACCAAGCACCATCGGCTTCAGGTCAGAAGCTGGGGTGGAGGGAAGCTTGACCGCCAGCCAGCATTCAGTTGGGCCAACGTCAGTCATCGGTCACCTCCGAGCTTCTAGACAGCCTAAAGGGGGAGACAAGAGTGTGATATGGCTCTGTTGATTTCTTGCCCACCTCTTCAGTCTCTTCAGAAAGCAGGGCACCCAGGAGACACTCAGACTTGAGTTTTACCCCTGAGCCTAACTTCTGTGTGACCTCAGACAGTTACTTAAGCCCTCTGGGCCTCAGACTGCATAAAAGGCAGAGGAGCTGGGTGTTCTGGAGAGGCCCTCCAGTCCAAGGAGCGCGGGCTCCGGGAAGGCAGACTGCCGGAGACATGGCTCTTTCAGTCTGGAGGAGATTTGAAGACCGTTTCCTCATGAGTGAAATGGGGCCCCCAGAACCAGCTTCCTGAGTTGTGTAAGAACTGAATAAGGACTATAGAAGACAAATGGAAAGCACTCACAATGGTTCCCAGAGCATAATAAGTGCTCAATAAATATTAGCGGTTATCACTGTCACGACTGAGGTTCTGTGGTAGGCAGTCTCCATCATGGTTCCCCATGATCCTCCCCTCTTGGTATTCACCAGGAATACCTTGTGAAATGCCTTCCTCTTGAGTGTGGAATTTCTGCATTTTCTCTTCATGAACAGAATACGGTAGAATAAAAAAAGATGTCACATCCAAGACTAGATTCCAAAAAGAGTACGCTTTCCATCTTGTTTACCCTCTCTTGTTTTCTCACTTGCTTCCTCTGAAGGAAGCCGGCCGCCATGTTGTGGACCCCCAACAGTGAGGCCCATAGAGCAAGAAACTGAGGGCAGCCTCCCGCCAACAGCCAGTGAGGGACTGAACCCTCCAGTCCAACAACCCCCAAGGAAACACACCTTTCCGACAACGACCCGAGTGTGCTTGGAAAACGGGCCTCTTCAGTCAAAATGACCGCAGGCACGGCCTCCACCTTGAGTATAATATGGGAGAAGATGAGCCAGAGGACCCAGCCCAGCCAGATCTGGATTCCTGACCTACAGAAACTGGCAAAAACTGGGAGATAATACATATTTACTGTTTTAAGCCACCGAAGTTTGGGGCGATTGTTAAACGGAGATGGGTAACTAACGCAGGCTTCTCCTAGTTCCTATACACAGTCGTTCTGAGACAATTCGAAAACTCATCTTATTTCCTGTCCTAGCGACACCTGGAGAAAACTGCAATCTACCATTAAGGGAGCATTTACAGAGCTCCTGCCACATGCAGAGTACCGGCAGGTTGTCCAGGTGAGGGGCCAAGAAGGCAAGGATACCTTCTCACACTTGCAGCTGAATGGTCGAAACGCTGTTGAACTCTATAACGTCCACCGCATGTACAGTGCGGACAGACCGTGTAACTCTGTAACATCTGTCCTATCTGTAGGGTGGAAACACTATATAAGTCGCTTTCACGTGAGTAGCCTGAAATTGGCTATGGTTAGAGTATGACACCATGGAAATCAGCAAATGCTACAAATCAAGGCCTTGGGGTTTGTTGGGAGCAATGTTAAACATTTACCAGCACACTGCTGAAGTTAACCCTTAGAGGTCATCATTCTAAGAATTCCAGGGAAACTCAAAAGGGAAAAAGATCTTGGGGCGCCTGGGTGGCTCAGTCAGTTAAGCATCCGACTTCGGCTCGGGTCAAGATCTCGCAGTTCGTGAGTTTGAGCCCCGTGTCGGGCTCCGTGCGGACAGTTCAGAGCCTGGAGCCTGCTTGGAATTCTGTGTCTCCCTCTCCCTCTGCCCCTCCCCTGCTTGTGCCCTCTCTCTCTCAAAAATAAATAAGCATTTAAAAATTTTTAAAAAGAAAAAGATCTCTCCTACTTGGACAGGACAGAAGACTCCGGACATGGGCTTCAGACAACAAGAGCTTTCAAAGTCCCTTCTAGCTCTGTATTCCACAGTGGTGTAGGTATCTCAGAACTCAAACGCAACCCAAAACCCTGTCTCTGGAGTCACACAGATCTGGTTTCAAGTTCTGGCTCTGACTCTCCCTAGCTGATTGCCCCCGGGTTTCTCACCTCTACCGGTTTCCTCATCTGCAAAGCCAGGCTGTTACCCACCTTCCGGGGTTGCCAAAGACCAAACGCATGGGCAAGTACCCAGCAGCACGCCTGGCATAGAGTAAGCATTCAACACACACTTAGGAACTTGCCTCCATCTCCTCCCACTGCAAGAGAGAGCGAGGTTTGGGGTCCCGGAAGGGAAGAGGGTGCGATGCCAGCCGCCAAACATCTACATCGACACCTGGCCCTGTCCTTCCCGAGCTAGCCCGTTTCCTCTCTCCTGACGTTAGGAGGCCCTGTGAGATGAGACTACGGGAGTATTTGCTGAGCTCCGAGGCCACTGGACGTGTGACACACCACCAGCCTCCCCTTCACGGTCCTCCTCACCACCAAGGGTGACACGAGCAGCCTCAGTTTTGAGGGCACCAGACCCTCAATCTTTGTCGAGTAAAGAGGACAAAAGCAAGGGCTCATACGCTAAGCTCATGGCTGAATCCCCAGGGCGTGTCCCAGTGTCTGAAATGCATTCGATGCTCCCAAAGTCGTTCCTGGATGAATGAAGGTATTGAAGACGGTGCGAGCTGGGGGAGATCTTAGGCAACATGGTATCTCAGCAACTCACGTGTCTCCATTTTATGGATGAGAATGCCGAGTCTGCCATCATTCAGGAGGGGGGTGTGCTTCGCTCGAGACCATGCCGGTCTCCCCAGAACCACCCAAGGGGAAGCCTGCTGGCTCTGGGGTGTCTCTCACCCCTCAGATTCTAGACAAATTTCGGAAGGTTTCAGAATGATGAAGCATGTTTCAAACTCGGCAGGAAACAGACATCACGCTGGTTTAAAAAAAAAATTTTTTTTTTTTTAATTTTAGTTTTCCTTTTTAACACTGAGAAAGCACCAGGGTGGCTGCAGGAATGACCCCTTACCAAAAAAAGTTGGGGGCACATGAGGGAGTGGGATGAGGAATCTGACAAAGTGGAAAACCTGCTGGTCCTTGTTAAAAAGAACAGAACGGCATTCTCCCCTCCCCCAGGGCTCTGCGGGTTTGACCCTCCTCCTCCAGAACCCCTGGTTTTATTTTATAATCTAACTCGGCTGCAAACTCCCAAGCTATGCGGCTGACTTTTTACAGCCACGACTGGGGAATGACTTCATCTCAGTGAATTTATGGGTCACAGCAGAGGATGGAACAGAGGAACTTTAAGGGGGAAATCGCAGCCAATCTTGCCCCCCACCCCATCGTGATGATTTTCCCAGCTGTGGCCTTGAGAGCCAGCTCTTGCCCCGCTGGGGTGTGAGTGCGCGAGGTGAGCTGAGGATGTCCAGAAAAGTAGGGGGGCGAGCATGCAGCCATGTGAGGCTCCTTCTGACTCGGTTAGGGTGACAGTTTTGAAGACAGCGGCTGCTTTAGACGTGACTTAGCCGCCAGCACCCCTCATCCGGGAAACCCAGCCCTGTGGCTCCCCCCATGGCACTGACTTTGCCATCCTCTAAATGTGACACCGATGCCTCAGGCCGGCAACATTCCAGGTGCCAGCCTGCCTCCCGATCTTTGTTACAGCTACCTTCCTAAAACGGGAGTCCTAGAGCAGGCCCTTGGGGCCCTGCCTCTGTGACTTCGTGTGCCCGGAGCACCCTCTCCCCTCCCAACCTCCCCTGAGAGCATGGCTCTGCACCCGTTCCACCTCAGTGCTCTCTGTCTCTGCATGGGGTGCTGGCACACGGCTGCCGCTCAGAAAGCCTCTCACAGGCACCAGTAGGTCAACATCCAATTCTAAAATCCAAGGCTTGACAAAGCAAAAGCCCCCCCCCACCCCTACACAGCCAACGAGGGCCCTGGCAGAGCAAGGACCAGGGTGGGCAGGTGCCTGGGGCACCCACTCTAAGGAAGCACTCGCCCTTGGGGCAGAGCTAGGGCAGGACGGTGCCTAGAATGAGTGCCTTCTTCAATTTTGCATTTCTTTCCCTGGAAGCAGGGGTGTTGTCCAAAACAAATTGTGAACTTTATGCCCTCCTGTCGGAGAACTTGGACTCTCGCAGGGGTGGTGTGGGGCTCAGAAAGATCCCATTCGAAGTTCTGCCTGTTGGGTCTGGGATGTGGGCACAATGGTAATCCTTCTGCGTCAGTTCTGTCTTCCCTCCAGTGGCCTGTGAGCCCACCCTGCCCTTCCCAGCCGGGTCAGTCAGCGAACATTCCCGGCATGGGGTCTGGCAGGTGGAGGCAGGACCCTGGAAAGGTTTTAAAGTTGCGTGTGACCCTTGATTCCTTCTAATGACTTACTCTGAGCCAAGCCCTGTGACCACTGGGAGCCCAAAGATTAGTAAGCCTGGGGCTGCAGCCCAGAGGCATTCAGGGACAAGGAGACAAGGCAGACAGGCAGACCTGACCCGACACGATGAGAGCTTTAATATGTGCACACAGTCAGAAGAGAGAGTACTGGAGTCCAGCTGGAAAAGCAGGAGGGTGTGATCAGGGCCATTCCGCTGCTGGAGTGACCACTGAACTTCAAGGAAGATGTTTTCAAATGGACAAGGAGAAAAAAAAGGCATCCCTGGTACAGAACTGACTTGCACAAAAGAATGGAGACATGACAAATTCTAGGGACTCTGAGGCATCGGGATGAAGTAGGTTTCGCTGAAAGGTGGGTTATCTGGGGGAGAAGGGAGAAGATGAGTGTCCAGACAGATGAAGGAGTAGCTGACAAGTTAGGGAAAGAATTGTACAACTCCCTGCTTTAAGTCTGGGTGGCTCAGACTAAGCGTCTGACTTTGGCTCAGGTCATGATCTCACAGTTGGTGAGTTCGAGCCCCGCGTTGGGCTCTGTGCTGACTGCTCAGAGCCTGGAGCCTGCTTCGGATTCTGTGTCTCCCTCTCCCTCTGTCCCTCCTCTACTTGTGCTCTGTCTCTGTCTCTGTCTCTCTCAAAAATAAATATTTTAAAAACTAAATAAATAAAATAAAATAAAATTTACACATGGGCAGGGGGTGTGTGTAAATGTGGGTGTCTGGGGCGCCTGGGTGGCTCAGTCGGTTAAGCGTCCAACTTCAGCTCAGGTCATGGTCTCGGGGTCTGTGAGTTCGAGCCTCGCGTCGGGCTCTGTGCTGACAGCTCGGACCTGGAGCCTGCTTCGGATTCTGTGTCTCCCTCTCTATCTGCCCTCCCCTGCTCACGCTGTGTCTCTATCTCCTTCAAAAATAAATAAACATTAAAAAAAAACAAAATAAAATAAATGTGAGAGTTTGAGCACACGGTGGGAGTTTGTTTGGGGCAGTAAAGAAAGTCTGACTGTGTGAAAAACTGGACAGCCTACAATGTGAAGCAAGGGCTGGGGGTTGCATGTGGGAGCGCTGGGGTTCTCTGGCCTTGTGGGGCTTGGGTGGAAGCTTGTTCTGCGGGACCAACGAGACCAAAGACCTCAGGCTCAGCCTCAAGGGAATCAGGGTGAGACTTTCCCCAGGGCCCTGTCCCCGGGGCCAACTCGTGGCGGAGCTGGGGCTCTCTCTCTCAGGGGTGGGACTGGGCCCCTGGAGATTCAGGTCCCGAGCTCCATTCCTATGCCTCTGGGGGCTCAGTGAGCCTCAAAGGGGAGGCTCTGGTCACATGACCACACTTCCCCTCACTCGTCGCCTGCTTCCTGCCACTTGGACCTGCTGATTAGCGCTGCCCACAAGGAATCTCTGGCCCCCTGGCAGCCCCTCCGAGGGCCTGGAAACTGCTCTCCAATTCCCCTGCCTGCTTGTCCAGGGATCCTGCCTCTCACTCTCAAAGCGCCTGGCAGGCCTTCTCCGCCTTTCTCATCCCTTTGGAAAAAATCATCGTAAGAAAACCACGCTGCTCTCTTTGCTCAGCCCCGTCGAGATCGGAGCACTCGCCGCCCCTGGAGTATTTGATCAGTCTTCCTCGCCTTCTTGCCTACTGTCAGGGAAATTGGAATCAGACTCCAACGTGTAACGAGATTAATGTTCTAAAGACGAGCGCGTACCTCAGAGTGGAAGTGGGGCTGCTGCTCTTTGATAATCTATTCAACTCATTTGGTCTCATCGTTAATAGACAGCTGTGTATTCTGTGATGATTACAATATACATTAATCAAAGACACGTTATGCCGAGAGTTGAAAATAACGCTTCCCTTTCTTCCCTTTTGCGGGGAAAAAAAAAGAGAGAGAGAGAGAAAAAGAAAAAAAATGTTCCTCTATTCAACAACAAGGAGAAAGGTACTTAGATCTGCAGAAAACAAGCGATGAGCCTCTTTTTGAGAGTCGGTTCTGAAAACACTGAGACATCATCACGAAAATGTGTCTGTGGTTACATAAGAACAGGCTGGGGATCGGGGTGACCCGGGTTCAGAGGAGAGTGTCCATAACTCGCGTCAGATTCTCCAAAGAGGCCCAGAGCCCCAGAAACCTGTCAGAAATGCCTGAATCGATGGTCTTCAAGATTCCTCTCAGCGTTAACAAGGTCTGATCTTACCTTTAACCAACACTAGAAGGTCTCCAGCCACACATCCTACAAAGGCCAGCGGGCCAGCACGCCATTTCGCATTCAAACGCGACGCAGCCCTGTAGGGATTCTTTGGACTCCCCACCCACGCCTGCGGCCCGTGCGACCACAGCCTGTGTGAACTGGGAGGGAAGGAGCCAGGGCAGTGAGAAGCCCTAGAGAAGCCCTCTAGGGCCAGGGCCCCCAGGACTTGATTAGGGTGCTAGCACAGCCTCTGGGGCACAGAGCCCCTCCACCTTTCTGAGCATCCACCTTGTCATGTCAGCAGTGGCAGCAACGGTGGTTACTAACCAAGCACGTGGCGAGGATTAAAGTCAGCGGCGGGTATGAAACACCCCGCAGCGTGGAACGTGCCCTGGAAACACACGGTATTATTCCGACAGGGCAGCTGGCACCGAGGGGGCGCAGGGTGGGTCCCACGTGGGACCCCAGGGTGGGTCCCATGAGCACAGCATGCCGTCGGAAGAATGGGCTTTGGCTATAGGCACTGCCACTTGCTCACGTCACGACCTTAAGCCGGGAACTTTTTAGTTCCTCAGCGTTTTCCTATTTATTTTTTTTTAATTTTTTTTTTATGTTTTATTTATTTTTGAGAGAGACAGAGACAGAGCTTGAGTGGGGGAGGGGCAGAGAGAGAGGGAGACACAGAATCCGAAACAGGCTCCAGGCTCTGAGCTGTCAGCACAGAGCCCAACGCGGGGCTCGAACTCACAAACCGTGAGATCATGACCCGAGCCGAAGTCGGACGCCCAACCGACTGAGCCACCCAGGCGCCCCTATTTTCCTATTTAGACCGCGACAATAACAGTACCTAGCGCTCGAGGCCATCATGGCCATTAAAGGAGTTAATATGTGCAAACCAATTAGATCAAGTCAGGACTGAGATCAGTGGGTAAGTGTTTGCTATCACCAATGTTTAAAATCATCAGTGGAACTCTTTTTTTTTTTTTTTTTAAAGCACGCACACAGAAAGCTGTGGTCATAAAGTCCTTTCATTACAGCAGGAACCATATCTGTCTGGTCCCATCCTCTGTCCCCGGCACTTAGCGTGATGTTAGAACATAGGTACTAGATAAAAACCATTTAATAAATGAGGATCCGATGCGGCTCAGAATTTCACGGCAGCCAGGACAGGAAGGCGAACGTCTTGAGTCGTGTAATTCTCACTCACTGAGAAAAGGAAAGACACACACCTCGTCGTCAGTGGATGCAAACTCTTTCCTAGCACCAGTTTTTAAAAAGAATGTATTGTGTGGGTATTGGATTAAATCTCGTGGGTCGTACCTTCAATAACAACGAACGGGAGGATGGAGAAATGCCCTTCATCTGACCTTGGCTGGCAGCTGGATCATAATATTAAAGTATATGTCGCTGCAAGACCTACCATAAATAAGGTCAGGAGTGGTGGCTTCCTTGGCCATCTTCTTAACACAAGAACCAAACGGAAGCATTCTTAGGGTCTTAGGCATATTACAGTCTGCAAAGAAGCTAATAAAAGTCTAAAGACCCTCTCGCAAGCAAAATAGATCCATCCCGAGCATTTGGCACACAGCTATGGGGCTGTTCACAGATCCTCTAAATCTCCGGTATTAATCTATTAACCCTTTGGCGTCTAGGAACCGCAGGCTAAGAACCACTTAGAAGATGATTGGAGAGCCTGCCCTAGAGACACCATGTGTGAGAACAGCCTTTCAACCGTGCGGCATTACGGAAGTGCAAGCCATTGTTCCCCATTGTTCCAGCCGGGCGCCATGCCAGGCATGGCCGCAGGCTCAGCTCTTTGGCAAGAGCCTGCGGTGTCATAGCTCCTATTGTTGATTGAAGGACGATTCAGAGAGTTTAGATCTAAATGGGGAAGTCATTTAGACAACGCCTTTCTACCATCTTCTCACGGAGTCGGGTCACAGGCATAGCCACCTGATGTCACCAGCATCCTGAGGGAGCAGTATTTGCAAGTTGTTGAAACCAGGAGGCAGGGCAAAGCCTCTTGCAGAGCAGGGGTACCGTGTCGTTGTGGGTCTCGGCCACAGACAGCCAGGGACGGCCAGGGCTCTTCCAGCAGCAGTGGCTTCTAGTATCTGAGCCAGAGAAGGGGTCGGAGCTGTTTCTAGATCCCTGGGGAGACTTTCCTGATGAGAGAATTGCTACCTCTCCCTGTGGATGTGGGGCCTGCTGTTATCAAGAATGAAGACCAGTTTGGAGGTGGTACGAATTTCCTGCCACTCTTTCTGGCCAAAATGACACAGGACAAGTATATTGCTCCCTACCCTTTCTGGAACACTGAGGGATACGGGCAACAAGCGAAGACGTGCCCGCCTGAAGATGTGGAATATCTTTCTGGGCTCCTCACCCTTCTCCCCAGTGCTTACACACACACACACACACACACACTCACACTCCTCCTATGCTCCATCAACAAACACCCCCCTGCTGCCACCTCCTTCCTTTGAGTGTGACGCAACTTCCTCTTGTGCTTCTGTGCCCTCCCCTTTCTCAAACGGATGGCATCCTTTACAGCCTCGAGGACCCCTCTCCGGTCTGACCAGCCCTGGGAAGCCTGCTGGGGACACCTGCCAGGAGCCTCACAGCACGTCCTGCATCCGCTCACCAAGGAGATCACAGTGCCCCGTAGAATTGTTCCTTCTCTGTGCCGTGGAGGCAAACGGTGGCCCCTGTGAGGAGCAGTCCTGAGTATATACGTGCACACATGTACGGTGCTCAGGTGTAAGTCTCCCACAGACGCCAGCGGTGACGCTGATTGTCATCATCAGTAGTCCTCCCAAGGACTTGCAAGTCCTCCCAAGCACGCTGTCATCCACCTCGGTGTTCACGGGTAAGTCTCCCACGGATGCCAGCGGTGACGCTGATTGTCATCAGAGTTGATTCAAGTCCTCCCAAGCACTCTGTCATCCACCTCAGTTCTTGAGAATGACATTGTGTGATACCGAAGTCAAGCCGCCTAAGGGGACGGACTTGTCCAAGGTCACAGGGAGAAGAGGTTGCCGGCCCAAGGGTCCCAATCCAGCCGTTTGCAGGACTGTTCCAGCACCTAGTCCTAGACACGGGGGACTCTGAGGAAGGACTGAATGGAAAGAGGCAGGTTCCCAAGCAGAGTGTTTGCCTTTTCCAACTGCCTGCATTTCACCGGAGGGAGATTTTGTGACAGCCTCTTTAACACCCTTCCTCCCCCAAACAGATTACAAACAGTGTTGCTGCGGCGAATCTCCAATGAGCACATAACGATCAGCCCTACCACGAAGGTGTGACCGGGCCCACCAGCGGGTGACAATGCTACGAGATTAATCCCCCAGGAGGAGACGTCACCGTCCAGCATGAGGGAGTAAAGGCAGTAGAGCCGGTTGAAGGACTCTGGGAATGTCCTCCAGAAAAGGATCATTGCAGAACTTGTTTGGATGCCATTGCCACCTTACAGAATGAGTGGGCACCGTGGGTGGAGGACCACCCAGATTTTGGTGCGGTACGTGAGTCCTGGCCTCATTTCTAAAAGCTGGAGTGCCCCGATAGGGCCACCTATGGGGTCTTAGCTCCGTTGAGAGGCTGTCGAGTTTACGAACCTGAGCTTGATGTTGGCATCCATGTCTTGAGGAACGGGAGCTCAGCTTTGGGTTGGAGGGTCAGTGTTTACCCATCAACCTCTACTGGGTTTAAGGTGAAATTCTTTATGGTATGCCACTGTGGCTGAAACTTCACGGGGCTCAGGCTGGATCAGGGCACCGGGTGAGCCCCTAACACTTTGGCCCAGGCCTCCATCTAAGACCGTGTTGGGCTGGTACTCAACGTTATATGAGAGCCCCTCACAGGTGTAAGGGGACTTCAGGCCGATAAACCATTTCCACATCCGTGTTCTCCTCGATTTTTAAGGCAACCTTGAGGGCTGATCAGGGCGTGGGTTTTACACACTGACAGGATAAGGAAGCGAAGGTCCAGAAAGGGTCAATGACTCGCCGAAGATCACAAGTAACCAGAGCAACTAATGCAGCTTCCATACCCAAGGCTTTCTTTGCAGATTGTCCTTCCCCCAAAGGACTGTCCAGTGACAGATGACATCATCGGGAGGAAGCGGGAGATGAAGGACAGTCACGGGGGATGTCTAGAGGGACAAAGGGTGAGTGTGTCCAGCCCAAGCTGACACTCGCGCCCCCCAGTGGCGAGGGTGGGTGATGTGGGCTGTGTGCAGGTGAGCACCCCCCAGATCTCCTAGCACCAGTAAGGGGCTGGTGCCTTCTCTCCTTGCCCAGACTTCCTACCCAGCCTAGAGTATGGATTGGGCTCGGGATCCTGACTGCTTTCTGCCCCCTCGGGAGAGAAATATTTGCAAACCTCTCGCAGAGGTCAGAGTTGCCAATGGCCTCATGCTGCAATTCTATACATGCACAGTATGCTTCGTGGTTTTCCAAATGTGCCCATGCACTTTTTCTGGAACTGCACAATTGCTTTGTGAAGACAACAAGGCAGAGGTTCTAATGCCCACTGGGGCAAGTGCCCTGGCCAAAGTCTCAAAGCCAGTCACAGCTAGCTGGGGCTCAAGTGGCCACGTCCTATCCTGCACCCATGGCCGGTCATCGTTTGGATTCGGCCAGCTGCCCCCCATGACTGGCCCTCTCTCCAGCAAACATTGACTTCCCAACATAACAAACCACCATTGACCACCAGGGGGGAAAACAGAAGCTGGTAATGAGGTTTTCCCCATTGTTGATATGATATATGCCTAATTCCCAAATCTTCACACTAATTCCCCTTCCCCAGGGGGTGCTGGATGGGCTGGACACACGTAAGACAGCAGAGGGCCAGCAGCAGGGCTGGGGGGATGCCTCCTTAATCCCAGCAGGCACACATCTTCTCCGCCCGGCAGTCTTCCGTGTTGCTCTCCGCTAACACCTTGCCTGGAACACGCTGCTCACGCCAGAGGCAACATGAGGCGCGCGGCTTCCGTCCCCTGGAACCCAGGTTGGGCACATCTGCAGCACATCCCCCTGCGTCACCACAGGCTGCAAAGCGGGAACAGAGAAAGAGGACTTCAAGGCACTGCCGGGGCTGTAGCCCATCCTCAGAGCAGCCCTCTCCACTCACGGCCCTTCCCTCTCCCTCGGCACCCCTGAGAAGCTCTCTGGAGAAAGTGGGTGCAGAAGCCCCCTCTCCAGCAGCCGAGACCCCGAGGATACAATGAAACACTGATGGTGCAGACCAGCCTTCTGGAGGGTGGAAGGCTTCCTGGGGCGGTGGCGAGTCCCCTCGGCTGAGTCTAGAGGGGGACGGTGTAGACAGTTGGAGTAACGTTGGTAATCGCCCCTGGCAGGTATAGCCTATTGACTCGTCTTTCTTGTTTACCCCATTTGGGTTTGGAAAAATCGCAGCCCGATGTTCAGAAAGCGGTTTTCTTCATTCTTTATAAAGTAAAACAACGTACTGCGGTCAGATGTGAATGTGTACGTGCTCCAAAAGCTTATGCTGTTGGTTACGTTCATGTGTAAAGGATGCCATGTCCTGTGCGATTACACTAAGGACCGTAAGGAAAGCCCAAAGCGGTGGAGGATAGAAGACGAGGCGATCTCGCCACCCAAAACTTTGTTTCTCCTTCTTACCGTTCACTCCTCCTCCTCTGCCCTCCTCTCTCTCTCGACACCGTGTATTTTCTGGGGCTCTCTTTCCAAGCTGCATTACGTTGGAATCTTTTCAAGAAACAGACTGCTTGAGTTTCAGCCTCAGCTCAGCCATCAGGGAGCCGGGTGACCCTGGGCAAGTCACGTGATCACTATCAGCCTCTCCTTCATCTCCGAGGGGCAAGCAAAACGCTTTCTGTAGCACCGGCTTTCTGGGTCATGCAGAAGGGAATATACCTGGAACGTCTACCCGGTAGGGGATCCATGCGTTGACTCAGAGATTCAACAATTATTAAGCACTTGTTTGTGCTGGGTATTATTCTAAGATCAAAGGGACAGCCCCCAAGCCATTGTAGTCATGAGAAAAACTGCCCATTGCTTTTCCAGAAATGAGGGCCTGCTGGGAAATCCTTCCCCTGCCTAAGACCCTGAAGTGGCTCTCCATTGCCCGTGAGGTCAAGTCCCTGAGGGCTGGAGGAGTAGGCAGGGGCCATCCTCCAGGAGGTCACCCGCTTCCTCTTCCTGTCCCCCTGCGCACCAGGCTTCCTTGAACTTTTACCTTTGGGCTCTTTGTTCAGGCCATTCCCTCTGCTCAGCTCTCTCCACCCTCATCTGACACCTGTCATCCTCAAATTATAGCAAATGTGTCAGCATAGATATCAGCCGCTCAGACAGGCTTTTCCCCTCTCCTGGGGGGAAGCACCTGATTGCAGCTTCTCATATACAAGGAGAGCAGAAGGCTTGTCTGCCTTGCCTGCCTCTGTTTACCTGTTGTGCCTGGCACAGAGTGGGTCCTTGACGCAACCTTTTGTGGAATGACATCCGCAGGTTGACGTGGAGGTGCCCTGGTGTATCCTGTAGGTCTCGATTTTGGAGAAAGACTTTCAGTGTAAGCCCCAGGGCAGGAAGGACCATGTGACTAGGAACCCAGGCTAGGGGAGAAACTCACCTCCTCGGCTTAGAGTAGGGCTTACACCACCTGCCTGAACACAATCCTTGAACTCGGGCTGAACCCCGCTCAGGAGCATCATCCTGGGAAAAGAAACTGCATTTGCATTGATTCTCCGCACAGCCTTTCTCTTTAGGGTCATACATTGTTCCTCCCGACACGGGGCCCAGGGAGCAGAGGCACCTCCCGCCCCCCCACCGCCTCCCTTGCTCTCTATGTAAATACAGGCTCCTTGAAGGATATTTATTGGCCTGCAGAAAAGATGCGGGGGAATTTTGCTCTCTAGGTGAGTGATAAAAAAGGGCAGCGAGCGGATATGTTCAGCAGCTATTTACCACAAATCTCTTATTTATGGCCCCATAACCTTCTGATGGCCTGGGACTCTCCCCCACCTGGTTTTCTTCCCAGACAGAGAAAGTGCTGAGCTGAGGTCTATTTGTCCAAGGTTCCTCTCTGCTTCTAGTTTCAAGAGCTGGAACCGGCCCAACTGATCTCCCTGTGACTGTGTGGAGGGCGGTGAGGTCTGCAGGATGAATCCCTTGTTACAAAGCATGCTGGGCTTATTATGGCTTTGCCTGTGGCGACTGGGGTTCAGCCCATAGTTCGACTCTATTTGCATGCATTGCGAATCTATTGTGCCCAGCACCGTGGATGATGCCAGGAATGGCAAGGAAAGGAAAGCTCTGTGTCCCTCCCTTGGACCTCTTTCTCTAGTCTTGTAACAGACGTGAGGCAGCTCCCCCCAGGCACTGTGTCCAATGCATATATTATATATTATATATTGCATATATTAGAGTCAGGTGATCCTCTTATCAGTCCTATGAGCTAGCAACATGTCCCCAAACCAAACTCAACATAGCTTCCCAAGGCCACTCCTTCTCCATCCCTCAGTGGAATTACACTGTCACCCAGACCCCAAACCAGGTGTCCTTCCAGAATCCCTCCACAATGGGCCGCCAAGCTCTGTTGATGGTGCCCTTCCACTTGTCCTGTCATCCCTGTGGGGCTGGCCCTGCGGGAACAGTGGTTTGTTCCTCCCTTTGGGTCCCTGAGTGGTCTTTCCAAGGGGCACACTGACCAGGTCACTCCCCTGCTAAAATTCCTAAATGAGTCCTTGTGACCCCAGGACAATATACAAACTCTTGAGGAGATCAGAGTAAGTTTCTGATGAACAGGCCCATCTTCGATGTCTCCTTTCGCCAATTCCTGAGCTCCGGGCCCACTAGATAAGTTATGGTTCTCTGTCCCCTGCCTCACCACTTCTGTCCTCTTCAGGTGTGCTGTGCTGGGCCCTCCCCTAAATGCCTCCCCCCCTCTCCTCCCCGTAGCCCAGCTTCCTTCTACTCAGACTTGAGGATGCATTTCCAATGTCACATCCTCAAAAGCCTTCCCAGACCACCTTCCTGCAGATAGTCAAGTGTCACGTGAGTTTTGCAGGGCTGCACTGCGGTTCCAAAGTTTCACAACCAAGGGCTTTAGAAGGACACAACTGTGGAGCACCTGGGTGGCTCAGTCAGTTGAGCATCCGACTTCGGCTCAGGTCATGATCTCATGGCATGTGGGTTCGAGCCCTGCATTGGGTTCTGTGCTGACAGCTCAGAGCCTGGAGCCTGCTTCAGATTCTGTGTCTCCCTCTCTCTCTTTTCCTCCCCTGCTTGCGATCTCTCTCTCTCTCAAAAATGAATAAACATTATTTAAAAAAAAAAAAAAGAAAGAAATATACTCTTTCCCAAGTTCTGGAAGCCAGAAGTCCCAAATCCAGGTGAGGACAAGGTTGGGTCCTCCTGGAGTCTCTGTGGGAGAATCAGTCCCAGTCCTCCCTCCTAGTTCCTGGTGGCCTCGGGGAATCTATGGCGTTCCCTGCCCACATATCCTCCCAAACCTGAGTGAGATGCCTTCTGGGTCTCCACCTCACTTGTACCGGAGTCTGTGGCCTAGTTTCCCGGGTAGATGTGCACACTCCTGTAGGCACAGACTTTCATCTCTGTATCCCCAGCATCTGGCTCTAGGCCTGGCCCATGGACACACATAAATAATGAGGGTAAGTAGCTGAATTGAGTGTGATCTCCCCATTGTACTGATGAGAGGAACAGAGGCTCCTAAGGGGAACAGGATGGGACCAAATTACAGCAGAACAGAGATTATGTCCCCAGCACCTTGGTCTGGGGCCCTTCCCTTGGCACCAATCACGCTGTCCCAGCTGGGACCAGAAACACCCCCAGAAAAATCTCTCCTCCCCATTGCCTGGGATACGAAAAGGATCTCCATGTTTCCATTCTGTCAATAGGCTTCCTCTCAGCTCCCTACTCCTTTGAACCTCCCCTCTCCCCTGCTCCTCCCAGGTCAGAAACACAGGCACTATTTGACCTTGCCTATGTGTGAAGGAAAGTGACTCCCCAGATGGTGGATTTCTCAGTGGTCTTATGGCCCCCGGTGCTCCGGAGTCCCGGGAGAACATTTTCTAGGGTCCAGGCTGTGCCGAGGCCAGCGAGCTGGATGGCCAGCATCACATGAAGCTTGACTGTCCACTGGATGTCGTTCCTGGAGGGATAGGAAACCCCACAGGGGCTGACCATGCACCTCTAGAGTCCAGAGAGAGGAGTGTTCACCACTGCACACGAACTCAGAGGGAGGGGAGGATAGTTACATTTCACGATGAGGAGTCTGGGGTGCAGGAATGCAAGGAAGAATAAGGCAGAGGTACCTCTGCCTTCGACCCCAAGGGGATCCACTCAAGGGGCCCTGTCGGACAACCCCCACCCTGCCCCTCTGCTACCTTCTCCCCACCCAGGAGCTCCACCGCTGAGAAAGAAGCAGGTCTGTTCCAGAGGCACCTGGCCAGGCTGTTAGCTCAGACCTCACCCCCAAAGAGAAGAGAGATGCCCCCTCGGTGCACACATTCTAGCTTTCCTTCCTGACTCATTACGGTCCAAGAGGTCTCACGTTTTCTTTGTGGGCATTCTGGAAGTTACTCATGGGACAGCAAGAGCCTGTCCTTCCCCAGCTCCCCTGCACCCCCCCCCCCCGACCACAGGGTGTTCTCCGGCTTTCTGGAAACATTCTCCACCGAGGGCCTCCTTTCTGCTTGATCTTGTTGAAGGTAGGTAAGAAGAGGAGCCTCGGAGAGGTGCCCAGAGCAGCCTCATTCTATCTCTGGCTGGCTGCATGCCCCTGGGGAGACCACTCAACCTCCTTCACAGTTCCCTTAATGAGTGCAACCAGGATAATAGTGCCTACTTCCCAAGTGCATTATGAAAAGTAAATGGAATGATGTGTGTAAATGCACAGGTCCCACTGTGTGCCCAGTAACAAGAGGAGTTGACTGGTCAAAGCTCTCAGCACACATTGTCTCAGGCAGTCTTCCAGAGACTCTCTGATGGTGCTTTCCCATTTTACAGGGGATGAAACAGAGGCACAGCGAGGTTCAGGATTTGCCCAAGAGTGCACAGCCCTTAAACAGAAAAGCAGGAACCATAATGTATCCTGCCTCCCTGCCTACCATGAGTTCCTTTCTTTTTGTTTAACCAGGTGCTTAGCCCTGTCCTAGTTGAGCACAAACCATTTATCAGGTGCCCAGTTTGGGTCATGCACAACGGATGCAAAGATGAATAGGACATAGCTGAGTTTTCCCTTCACGGTCTGCGGGATGAGCACGGAGGGGTAATTACATGTGGTACGTGTGTGTGTGTCTGTGTGTGTGACAGAGAGAGAGAGAGAGAGAGAGAGAGAGAAGTGTGCACAGAATAGGGAGAGCTATCTCACCATTGGGGGTCTGTAGCAGGGGTGCGGAAGAACTGAGAGAAGGTTACCTGCAGCAGATAATGTCTGATCTGAGAGGGAAAGAATCAGATCAGATTAAGGAAAGGTGAGCCAGTGAACAGGCTTAGGGGAGAAAGTTAGGATATTCCAGGCAGAGGACCCCGAGACAGCAAAGGAGCTGAGCCATTAAACTGCCTGCTGAGTGCACAGAATGACAAGGTGTGCCCAGAACACTGAGGGCCAGGCAGAGAGTGAGGGTGGTGTGGACAGGAAGGCAGGCCCCAGGCCACGGAGGGCTGCAGGACAGGTCTGGGAGTGTGAACCATATGCCGTGGGCAAGAGGGAACCTCAGAAAGGTTTTAAGCAGGGAAGCCTGTGGTCAAATTTGCATTTCTGAAGCCTTGTTCTGACATCTTTGTGCAGATCAGGGAGCAGCCTGGGTCAGAGAGACCGTTTAGGAGGGGAGAGGTAGCGAGGGCTTGAAGGGGGAATGTGGGAGCAGAGACAGAAATGGAGGAACAATCTTGGGAATTAGGTAGGAGGTAAAAACGGCAGCAGTTTCTGGCTTGCTTACATGAGGGAAGGGTGGGGAGGAGTTAAGTCTATGAAGGCATCCAGGGTCCTCGCTGGGGAACCTGGCAGAACATTCATGAGCTGACCCAGGGAGAGTTGCTGATCTGGGCAATGAGAAGAGGTGTTTCAGACCGACCGATGCCAGAGGCCTGAGGGCCACCCAAAGTTGGGGATGTCCAGGAGGCTGGCTCTGTGGCCAACTTCCCAGGGGAAAGGAGTAGGTTGTAGGTGTGCACCAGGGGCTCATCAGCTTATAGATGGAGGTTGACATCCTGGGCGTGTTGTACAGCAGCTAGACAAGCTGAAGGAAAGGCCCTGGAGGACCTTGGAGGATTGCTAACTTCTAAGATGAAGGCCATGGAAAGAGAAGCAGGCAGGGGTCTAGACTAGTCAAGAGAGCTGAGGGAGAAGCGTTTCAGGAGGGGACAGTGGTCAACAGGTCAAATTCTGCAGACACCCTGCGAGGTGAGGGCTGAGGAGTATCCACTAAACTTGGTGTTTTGGGGTCTCTGGACTATGGCTGAGAATGGAATTACTGGGAGTAACTCCGTTGGGAGCGGATGTCAGAGGAGGGGAGAAGGCGGGTACAGGAATCGCAAGTTCTTTCTCACCACGGAGGGGAGAGAGAAAAGAGAATACCATCTGAAGAGGGACATGAGGTCAAGGAGGGGTTGTTTGTCTAAGGATGGAACAGACCTAAGCATCTTCAATGGAAGACACACACATAAGAGACGTAAGATGGGCAAGAAATAGTCAACAAGACAAAGCCTGGAGGAAACACGAGGGGCCAGACCCCATGGGGAATACAAAAACATGGCGTCTCCGCTCTCAGAGCACCACCTTGGAGATGCTTGCCTTGCTGTTCTTATCAAACTGGATCCCCTGTCACTCCCTCCTGGCTTTAATTTCATGCGATCACGTCTGCCATTTGCCATTACATTTGTATTCATTCGATCATGGCTTTCCCCCACCCCGACGTGAGCACCAGGAGAACAAGGATAGTGTCTGTCTTGTTCAGAGCTGTACCCCCAGCACTTGGAACCGTCCCTGGCACATAGTAGGTGCTCAGCTAATGTCTGCTGTTGAATGGATGTACTGATGCAGTGGAGAAGACGTCCCCACACACAACTGACTTTGGATCTAGAAACGGGTCCAGATTTTGACCCTTGGAAAGAGGGTGAAGAAGGCCAGACTGGGCATAGAGGAATGGCAAAGGCAAAAAGCCACAGAGGAAGTGGTGAGAGTGCCCTATTTGGGGAAAGTCAGGAGGCCCAGTCTTAATCAATTTCCTCTTTCTTCCTTCAAATTTGTGAAGCACAAACCACCTGCCAGCAACCAGGGATGTAAGGAAAAGTGACCCAGACTCTCCCTCCATAAGGAGCTTACAATCCAGTGGGGAACAGGACAGGGGGACCATCGAAGCCAGATATGATGTATATTTTTGGGTCATGCAGTTGGCTAAAAAACACTGAGCAAAGCCAAGCTTAAAAGACCTTGAATGCTAGGCTAAGGACTTTGAGTTTTCTCTTGTAGACAATGGGGAGCCACTGATGGTAGCAGGGTGGGCCCTGTATGGAAGAGGGTTAAGGACAGGGGAAAGGGAGGCTCGAGGAAATGGCCCCTGTAAGCGGCGTGCTGGAGGAAGTTCCTACCAGACCTCCCAGAGCTGGATACACCACCCATCCCACCCCAACTCCTCCTCCAGCGACGTCACCACCAACAGCTTGAAAACAGCCACTGTGGGAGGACTCACACCGTGCAGATTGGCAAATGCTGCAAATCAGAGTTTTTCGGTCTCAGAGTCCCGGTTCTCCCACACGCCGCTGGTTAGTCCCGGGGCTCATGATGAAAGGTGGACATCTAGCAGAATGCCAGAACTGAGGAGGAGCTGGGGTGCTCCCTTCAGGCCTCCAAGATCAACTCTTCATCCACTTTTATCGCCACTCTGGTCTTTTTTCTTCAGAAACGTCCTACATTTTGTCTCCCCAACTTGGCCCACCCTGTCTGGTCCTGTCCTCTGGGGGTTGTGCGGGGGGTGGGGGAGGGGGACTGACAAAATCAAGACAAACAGAGCTGGTGAAAGGGCCCCAGCAAGCCCTGAGTTGGGCTCTGTTTTCTGTTGTTTTGTATTGTTTTTACAGCTTACAGATCTCTGGAACCTGGGGGCGAGCCACTGAGCAGCCAGGGAACAAAATGTTTCATCTTTGTGTGGTGTTTGCGGCCAAATCGCCTGCCCCAGAAGCAAGAGAACTGGGAGGGATAAAACCACTGAGCCAGATGGCCTCGCTCAGCCTCCTCACGCTCCTGCCCTCCTGCCTCTGAGGAAGGCCAAAGCCCTCGGCCTAAGCACGGAGGCCTATAAACCTGGCACCGCACGCGGGGACGTGTGTCACCGGGAAAATGGGCTCAGAGAGATTATCCTGTGGAGCCCTCCTCCCACATCTACCCTGGGGGCGCAGCTGCTTTGTTTCCAGGTAAAACACAACTGCGTCTCTCCAGGGCGGCAGGAAGAGGGGACAGATTTGCAGGGATTCCGTAAAGCTATCGACTTACGATGTGAGTTACGGCTTGAGAATGCAAACAGGCCTGGTGTTTGAATTCTCTCAATTTTGAGGAAAAGCTGACCACGAGCAGTCGATTCTGTGGCATTCATGCGTCACGATGCCTCAGACAAAAATCACCTGCTATTGCATAAGCCGGTGCGTGTGCACACACGTGCACACACACGTACACACTATCAGTCAATAACAGAACCCTGTCCAGGTATCTACGTCAACTATAGTACTTCCTGCTTGCACATACCTCCTCCCATGTCCCCGTCCCATCCACACCACATGGGAGGATCTCTCGTATCCTGCGCCCTCTAGAAATTAATCAACAGACATTTGCATTTCTGTTTCCCCATCCTCACCGGTGTCCCTCCCCACCTTTTATTCTCTTTTGCTCCCAGTGCCTCCCGTCTGGTCTTCCCCACCTCATTTCTTTGCTTCCAATCCTTCCTCGTGTCCCGAGTCTGCCTGTCCCCTCGTCCCCACTGCTCCTACTTCATTCATTTCCTTTCCTTCCCCTCTCTGTTCTGACTCCTTTTTCTTCTCTCCCCTCTCTTTTCTCTTCTTTCCCCTTCTCTTTCATTCAGCAGTCCCTTGCTCTCAAGGTCAACAGGCACCTCTGCGGAGATCTTGGCTCAAAAGAGCTCACTTGGCTTTAATTAGGATCCTTTCAGAAACCCTGACCCCAGAGAAAGCCCTGCACTCAAGCTGCCCATTTCCTTTGCTCTGTCTTATCACCCCTCTCCTCTGTGCCTTGAAGAGCAAAATCCAATAAAAGAGATTGAGAATAGACATATGGGAGAGGAAAGGACTGAAGCCATATCCTGTCTCCTCTTCTTCAGTCGTGCAGATGAGCACACGGAGACTGGCATACCCCAAGGTCATGTAGCCAGTCAGCGCCGGCTGGCCCTGGCCACAGAGGGAGTCTGTAAGGCATTGAAGGAATGCCCCCCAGGACCAGCCTCTGCTCAGCAACAAGGCTGACATTTTCCCAGATGTGCCCCAAGGCATCTTGGGAAGAAGCTAGAAAGTTAAAAACAAACGGTGAACTTAGTAATCGTTCACACTCCTAGTTTCTTAACAAACCGACTGGCTCTTGTTAAGGGAGCCTTCTGAATATAGACAGAGAACCTTGTTGTCACCCGTTAAGTATGGCTGATTTCACACGCTGATCTGTAGCTGTCCATCCAGCTGTTCTCCACTGGAAAGGAGTAAATGATTGTATCCCGGCCTGTCTCTTAGCACACAAGCATTTTTTGCAGGAAATCTTAGGCAACCTGCTGGAATTTGTCTAGCATTGCTAATCGCACATACTTGGTTTCTTCAGCAGACTTTTAATTTACCTAAAGCAGAGACCTGGCTATTTCAGATAATGCCATCGGCTGGATGCAGACGCGGCCTTTTGTCTCGCCTGCCTCCTGCCCCATCTCCAGTCCTCAGTTTCCCCAACCGCACCACAATAATGGACTAGAGTCTCCAAGGGCACTGCTAGTGCTAAGCTTTGTTGTTGTTGTTCAGACTTGCTCTACACTTGCCAAGACCTTAGTTGCATAAAAACGCTGAGCAAAGTCTGGTATTTGTTCGGGCCTTTGCTTACAGAGCCGTCTTCCAAATCAAGGACCTTCCCTATGCTTCTTAATAAGCCTATACCTTAAAGAAGACTGAAAATTAAAATATTGAACCTCTGGGTGCACTCTGCCGCCCGTAATGAAATGTGCATGGAGGACACGCATCCGGTTCAAGGACTTTATACAAAGTTATAATAACTTAACAGTAATAAGCTAATAGTCAAATGGAATTAATAATAGGAATGTGGCCATTTCAGCAGTAAGATGGCCCCATGTCGTGGAACTTTTGCAGCTAAACCCTCTTGAGTTTCTATAAGCTAATAGCAATTAGCTCCTGAGTTAATGGCAGCTGTGGTCATAATGAGATTGGAATTGATCATTTAGAAGCGGGCTCCCATAAGCTGGTCTTATGAGGCATTTCAACTGGAAAGCACTGCCTTGACCCCTTCTTCTCGTACCTTTCATCATGACCCCCCCCCTCTTCTTTAAGGCTTTCTGGACCCAGTGCACTCCTTCCCTCACACAGCACACAGCTCTCCAGGGCTCCACGAGTGAAGCCTCAGCACGGATTGTGCCTCCCACGGACCGACTCTGCACGTTGCAAAAGCACAGACTCCACTCACATCCTGATGCACAAACCCTTCTCCCAGCAGGTTCAGTCCATCTTCGCCTCAGACTCCATTCCTGTCTCCCCCGCTTCTCTAATCTGGCCAGTGGACTAACTTCTCTTGAGCCTCAGTTTCCTCCACTGTTAAAGGGGGAGCATATTATCTACCTCATGGGGTCACAGCAATGATATAATAAGGACATCTGTACAAGAGGCTTTTCATGAAGAGATGCTCAGTAAATGCGTTCTTTTCTATATTTGTTAGCTTTGGCTGTGTAACAACCATCCCCAAAATTAATGGCTTAAAACACCAATTATTGTATTTAGCTCATGATTGTGTGGGTATTCTGTGTGTTTTTTTTCTGGCTCGGGCTGGTTTAGCTGATTTCTGCTGGGCTCACGCTTCTGTGGTCAGTCAACGGACTGGCTGGTAGCTGGATGGTCTAGGGATGCCTCACAGACATGCTAATCAATGGTTGGCAAGCTGTCAGCACAAGCCATAGGGGTAATTGGGCCGCGTGAATCCCATCTTCCAACAAAGACTGGCCTGGGTTTCTTCATACGGTTGTTTCAAGGATCCAAACACAGAAAGAGAAGGCAAGTTCCAATGTGCACGTGCTTTACAAGTCTCTGCTTATGTTACTATTATCCTGCTGGCCAAAGAAGTCACATGACCAGCCCGCGAGACACTCCACTTCTGGATGCAAAGTCACATTGCAGAAGTCTTTCCAGAGATGGAAAGAATCTGTGGACATCTTTCCAATGTGTCACACCCTATTTTCCTTTCACTAGTTTTATTCATCTACATACTGTGTCTACACCTACAGGGTAGGTGTTTAAAAAGTAGTTATTGAGTAGAAACTCATCCTCTGAGAGTAAACTGAGGCTCCAAAACATGACATGATGTGCCCAAGATATCACTGCAGTTTGGTAGTAGGACTTGGATGATCTTCCTTCTGACATATCTTCACAGGGTCAGAAGTAGCCTAACGCTACGTCACACGCCTACATCATTCATGTCACTTCACCTCATCACGGAGGCATTTTGTCATCTCACATCATCACGGAAAGAAGAGGGTGGAACATAGTACAATAAGATATCTTGAGAGAGAGAGAGAGAGACCACATCCACGTAACTTCTATCACACTGTTACTATTGTTCTACTTTATTATCAGTTATTATTGCTAATCTCTTACCGTGCCTAACTCATAAGTTAAACTTGACCATAGGAGTGTATCTATAGGAAAAAAATATAGTATATACAGGGTTCAGCACTCTCTGTGATTTCAGGCATCCGCCGGGGCTCTTACAACCTACCCCCCTTGGATAATGGGGCACTACAGTATATTCACAGTCACGGGGCTGGTATCAGTGGCTCTCCCACTCGGTGGTCTGAGGTGATTTGGAAGGTTCTGTGGTCCAGAAACAGTTCTCAGCAGGGGCAGTGAAGCTCCCTGTGTCCCTCTGTCTTTGGATGCTGCTGAAGACTCAGTACCTGAGTCAACATGTAGATATTCCGTGAGCCAGCACTGAAGAGTCCGGACAGAAGGTGATTAAATTACTTAGGAATCAATTCCAAAGTTGTTTTCTTTTCTTATTTAAAGAACACAATCTATTTTCTCCTGAGGATAAAAATCAATACTTGAGTTAAAATCGGGCCTCCCACCATCCCCATCAGAGATCCCAAACAAATTCTATGACCAGGGGGACTGTGGGGAAACGGAGGTGAAGGCTAACTCTACCTTTTCCCCATTTTAAGTCAGTGAAGGCTGCAGAAGGCAGTTGGAAGAGTCAAGCTCCCTTGTCTCTGAGTTTCTTTGCCAGTATTTTCTCTCGTGCTCCCTATATCATAGGATATTTGATCTGGGGGAGACTCCGGACCCATCTGTCTTGATGATGCACCATCTCCCACCAGGTCTGGTGTGGTCTCAGTCACGGCGCAGCAACAACCCCCAGCACTCAGTGGCCTACAGCAACAAAAGAGTATTTCTTATGCCCATTACACGTCCTTCGAGGGCAACCGCAGTCATGTTCTATGCCATCTTCCTTCCAGTAGCAGGCCCCAAGAGCACTCTATCTGGAGCATCGTTAACCTCATGTCTGAGGGAAAACAGGAGAACTCAATAGCTCTTAACACTTCTGTTCAGAAGAGGTGCACTTCACTTCTGCTCACATTCCATTGGCTAAATCAAATCAAATGGCCAAGTCTAATGGGTAAGAAGGAATAATCTTCCCTGGGAAAGACCAGCGAACATTTTAAACAGTAATATAATCTAACACATATGGCCCTCTGCGTGGGTCTGCTTGGTGTTGGTGTTCAGACAAGGGTATGGGTTTTCCAGGGCTGGGCTGGTGTGGAAGGAGAGTGAGACCCTGGAGTACAGTCGGGGAGGTGGGAGGCCCACTGGCTTTTGCTCTGTCTACTTCAGTCTCCAGCAGAGGAAATTTTAACAGACACTTCCACAAACTCCACAAATTTCCAGACATTTCTTCTTGAAGCAGCCCCAGGAACTGCTGGAGGAAAGCCAGCTGCCTGGGCTGTCTGGCCCCATTTTGAAGAATGAAGTGTCCCCTCCCCCGAGGGTCACACAGGGCACGAGGCTGAGTGCTGTGCAGAAAAGGTGTGATTGGGTCAAGTTCCGGGAAGGGGCATGGGTCATCCCAGAACCCCGTGTGACTCTGACCCTGAGCCCCAGAGAGCTTCCAACTGGAGGGCAGTTACTGGACTATCCTTACCTTCCTTACCTTATCAGCCACGTGGCCTTTGGCCATCAGTTACCCTCTGTGCTTCACTAGTTTCATCAATTAGAAGAGAATGATAGCACAGACGTGCCTTCATGTGCTAAGAGGTGGGGCATTTCTACGAGAAAGAGCAAACAGCAGCTTGTTTTATGCTCCCTTGAAGTGCGATGGAACAAGGCGTCCCGTGTCTCCCATCACCACCTGCCTCATGAGGACTCAGAGAGGGGAAGGCTTCACTTCCAAGATCTCTAGAGGGTAGTCGTGGGGCAGAGAGAACAGGAGCACCCCCAGGGAGGCGGAGATTCTAGGTAGTGCGAGGAGCACTTTCCAACCGGGTCAGAGCCATGGGGAGATGGAATGGGCAGACAAGGAAGCTAATAATTCCCAATCATAGGAAGTGTACAACTGGGGCTCCATGTCTTCCTCCCAAGGACGCTCTAAGTGATGGTGTGCACCTGACGGGTGTTGAGACAGAATGCCCGAGATCATAGACTCTCAGAATTGAATGACATCTATCAAACTTGGGGGGCATCGTAATGTGACTTCACGGATGGAACGATAGGGATGTGGATGGAAACACACAGGGTCTTTACCCTGTAGTGCTAGGTGTAGCACATGCTCTTGCCTGACCTCACTTTGGCCCTCTTGAGGCTCCTTTCACCCTGACAATTCCAGAAGGCTTAGACTGTGACTCATGCCCCCAGCCCCCTTAGCATTTCTCATACATCTTGTGGAAATAAGGCAATGCCCTCTGGCTGGCCACCTTCTGCCCACAGGGACAAAGACATGCCTCTTGAGCAGCTCCCGGGGCACAGCAAGAGATCCTCAGGAAGCGCTGTGGCCCCTGATGGCTGGGGAGTAATGGTCTACAGTGCTCAAGGCACTGGACTTCCCTCAAGGGGAAAGACAGTGATAGCAGTGGGAAGGATGGAGGGATAGTGTTAATGAATGGACTGTATCACCAGCCCTGGACATGCTTGGCTCACAGTTGGAGTTGCGGTTTCTATGATGATGACTCTCTTGGACTTGGGGCAATGTGGCTCTCGCCTCCCTCCCTTCCTACATCATCATCTTCTTTCTTGCCATCGAAAATGGCTTCGGTATTCTCCACGGGCTATCAAGTTCGCTTGCTCCTGAGGTTCTCCTGATGGTTGTGGGAGGCAGCTGGAGTCAGGAGCACGATCCTCTTCCGGTCAAGAAGGTAGCTGTGGATCAGGGGCGTGAGGTGGAGATTTGCCTGCCCAGACCCTGGCCTGGCACCAAACCTCGAGCACGTTGCAGCCTGGGAAGCTGGCCACCACCTTGGGAAGCATCCTCTCGAATGCCTGGGTGGCCCTTCCCTCCCTGCTGGAGGTGGCGGCTTTCAGGGCCAAAGGGGCTGGGTGCTGCCCTGCTGTGTGACCGTGGGTGGGGCCCTCAGGTCACTGCCTGGTGCTGTCAGATGGTGCCACCTGCTGCGTCCCAGATGGGGAGGAGAGGACTGGCTACACAGTGCCAAACACACCCAAACACGCTGTTGTTGTCATTGTGGTGCGTGTTCATCATGCCCCGCATCCCATATCTCAAGACTCGGTGTCCAGAACACCCACCTTGGCTACCCTACTGGAGACCCAGCCCAGGCCTAGATCTACACGTTGGCCCAGCTTCTGGTGTCCATGGGCTATATGGTGGTGTCCCTCCATGGGTGGCCCTTTACCCCAGGCCTCGTCTCCGGACTGTGCTGAACACTCCTACACTGGCCCAGGTAGTGCAGACAACCGGGCCCTGGGGTGGACAGCCACCACAGGTCCTCTGCTGGTGCCACAGTCACCCCCTGAAAAGAGGAGCATTTTCTCTCCATTTCACAGATGAAGAAACTGAGACTCAGAAAAGTAACTTGCTCAGGGTCACCTAGAGATCAGTAACCAATGTCCCTCCTAGGGGTGAGGGGTTCCGGTCTCCTAGCCCAGCAGGCATCCAGCCTGCTCCTGTACAGCACATAGAGGGGAAAACTGTAGACACTCAGATGCCTGGACCCCAGTACAGACCTACCCACCAGGTGGCTCCGAGGGGCAGTCCTGCCACCTGCTCTGAACAGTTCCCCAAGCCATCCCAGCGCAACTGAGATATGGGAATGACCACACCACACGCCTCCCTGCCTGTCCGGCCTGGCCTGGTCCACCCGGGATGGACCCACAATAACAAACACGCCCCTTTCCAAGTGCAGGGACAGAGAGCAAGTCCTGAGCAACGTGGCCCCTTCTGAGAATACTTCTTTTGTGCTGAGGAAGAAGGAGAAAAGCAAGGCTCTGCTACATTCTAGCATCTCATCTGCTGTGTGAACTTCAGCACGTTGCTTCCCCTCTCTGGGCCTTAGTTTCCCCACCTATGAAATTAGGGTTAGAGTTTCCCCAAGCTTGAAATATCTGGATACATTCCCCATGACCCCGGGCCCAAAAGGACTCAGAAGCCAGTGAGGAGAGACACTGAGGATAAATTAATGTCACCCCTTTGGTATCTCCACTTGCTCTGAGCCACCCCCTCTGTAATATTGGCATCTCTCTTCAACTACCCTCGGGCATTGTGTTAAGTGCTTTACATATCTGGCTGCATTTAATTTTCAACCACTGTGTGGGGGGAGGTATTACTCCCCCATATGACAGCTGAGGAAACAGGCTCAGCAAGGTACAGTAACCTGCCCAAGGTCACACTGCTGGGAAACGGCAGAGCTAGGTAGGGCAGTGATGGGCTCTATGTCCTGCAAGCCGGCACTGCGGCTTTGTTGTCCCAGCTAATTGTTGACAGTTCCTCCCCGAGGATGCATGTAGCTGAGCTGCCTCTCTCTTCCTTTCTTCTGGGCCTGCCATGAATCAGGAGAGACAGAGGAACAAAATAAACAGAGACGGATGGGAGCAGAGGGTTTCCAGTGGAATCATTTTGCAAAGCTGCCTTTTTCTGCAAGCTGCCCCTCTTAGGAGCTTCAAAGAGAAACCTGCTTCCAAGCAGGATCATTTGCCTGAGCCAAAAGCCATTTATCTGGAATATTAATATGCCAGCAGCTGCCTGTGACCGTGCCTGCCGCTGATCACACACTCCCAGCGATGATCCCTCCTGGGAATGCTCCGGGAGGCTCCAGGAAGCTAATGGGCCCCCTGTGGCACATTCTAGTTACCTTTTGTTTGGCTTTCCCAGAGCTTCCTGCAGACTGCCAGCCAAGCGTGCCTCAGACCTTAGATAGGGGCCTCTGGGGTGGGAGGGAGCAACTGACAGCCCAGCCATGTCCACCCACCACAGGGGACTGACCCTCCTTACTCAGGCCATGATGCTTGGAAGAGAAAACGACGAAGACCTTCAAGATCTAACCCACACACCACATGGAGCAGCAGAATCATGCTGGGGACTCAGCCACATCTTGATAAAGGGCTTCGAATTTAGGGGAGGAGACCCAGGTTCCAGAAGTAGCTCAGCCACAATGCTGTACAACCCGGAGTCAACGCAGGCCCCCTTAGACCTCAATCTTCTCTCTGTAGATCAATCTGGTTGGGCTTGATGCTCTTCAAGCATCCTCCAGATGGGACACACAACAGTAATACAGTAGGAACACGGGACAGAGAGTCTGAGGCCTTGGTTCAAGTCCTGACTCCACCATAAGACAATCTTTGTCAATTTACTGAGGCTTTTATGTCAGCAGATTTGTTGGGACACAAACTGAAATTAGATCATTGCTACAAGCGCCTTGTCTGTGGATCCAAAGGGCATTTGCTGAATTTGAGATTTCATTCGCTACCTGAGGCCAATACAGAAAATCCAGCTAGAGATGGTCCTATTTCCTCTAAGCTCCTCCTCTCACAAGGCTGGCGGTTCACAATTAATCACCATAAACCGTACTAAAAAAGATGTTTCTTGGAATGTCGCAGGGCAGAACATCCTCTTGCTCGGGAATGTCTTGTGTGCTTTAAGGTCAGAGATCACATGTCACAATGTTATGACACCAACATGCCCTCTCCTGCCCAACCTTACCCCAACCCCATCACATCGTAGGTCAATACCTGTTACCCTACTCTACCCATACAGTGGAGATTTAGAGAACAACTCGATAATGACAATAATACTTACTGGTAATTAACACCTCACAGTTACTGTTCCAGGTGCCTCATATATTTTAATTCACTTAGTGTTCGGGATAACCTCATGAGATGGGTACTAACTCATGGAGAGAGTTTTAAAAAGTCGCCCAAGATCACCAAGGTGTTAAGGAGAAGAGCTGAAATGTGGCTTGAGTTTGTTTCCTAACCACCCGGTTCTCAAACTTAACCGTCCATCAGAACCACCTGTTGGATGGTTGAAATGCAGAGTGCTAGACCCTAGCCCTGGGGTATCTGATTCACTGGGAGTGAGTGGGGCCTGAGAATTTGCATTTCCCAAAAGTTCCCAGGTGATACCAGTCTGGGGACATGCTCTGAGAGCTGCTGCTCTAGGCCCTATTTCCTCGGAGTTAAAGGGAAAATGAACTCCTTATGAAACCCAAGGTCCCTTCAGAATCCTGGATCCCAGTCAGTCCCAAAGGGTGATCCACAGGAAGTACTCCCACAGATTGCTGATTGGCATTATATGATAAAAGGGGGATGAGGTCCACAGTCAAGTGTGTCTGAGAAATTCGGGTTTGTTGGATTTAAACGAGTTTCTTTACTGGTTTTCTGCTTTGTGTTTGTTTATGCAATGTTCAAATGTACTCTATGACATAATCTGGCAAGTGTTCTAAGTATCTTTTTTTTTTTTTCACAACTATCTTTGTTTCACAAAATAACTCATGGAAAAAATGCCCCCTAGAACACCCTCAGAGAAACAATGGCCCAAGTCAGGGCTCTCTATCCCATTGTGGGAAGGCCATAGAGGCTTTCTGTGGGTGGCCTAGAGTCCAAACTCACTCTTTTGGGTTTACTAAGACAGCCTCTCATGGTAGACTACAAGACGTGTGTCAGAACCCATATGGGTTGCACAAAACAAAGATTCTATCCATCTTCTCCAGCCCAATGGATCACAAATCACACCTTCTGCCACTCCCTGAAGCAAATGCTGTAATAGCAAAAGAATTCAGGCAAGATATTAGGTATATTTAGGTATAACCCCATCCCAACTTCCAACTATTCCAGTACATATGTCTTGAGGACCCTCAGTGGGCACACCAGTGCAGAAAGGGGAAGGCCAGTGTTTAATCAAGCCACCAAGGAGAAAAAATGAGTTCTAACTCACAAGTCTCCAACCCGCATTTGTGCTGCTCCAGACACTAGGATAACAAGGGAGAGTGAAGTATTATCACTGTCTTCAAGGTGCTCACGGTGCAGTGGAGGAGGCCACTCCAGGCCCAAATAACCTATGTCAAGGTAGGATGTTATTAGAGACAATGAACATTTGCGGGACAGGGGAGTCACCTCTCACCAGGGTCAAAGAATTGTCAAGAGATAGATGGTATTCTGGGAAGGAAATGGCTTCTCTCCACATCTAATCCAACCACAGTTCCTTTTCCAGAGGTCACGAGTGCTGGGGTCAGTGAGAAGCAGGATCTGCCAATTGTGAGCAAACCCCACAGTGTGACAGAGAATGCAGAATTCCATTTCCTTTCTGATCCCGGCAAGAGTTGGGGTTTCAGCAGCTGAGGGCACCAAGGACATCAGAACAATAAAGAATTCTGGAGAGACCTCAGCCTGTGGAGAAACCAGGAGAAGAACCTCATACATAGGCCAGGTGTATTCCTGAGAGAATCAGTTGGTGTTCCTGGCCACATGATCAGGTTGGCTGAACAGGTAGGTTGGGTCCTCACCATCCTTGTAGCCAAGGAGGTAATGAGAAGATGAAGATGTTTCATCTGGGTGTCTCAACATGGGGTCTGACAATGTGACAGCTGTAGTCATCTGAAGATCTGACTGGAACCAATTGGAGACCTGCTTCCAAGATGACTCACTCCCACGGCTGATGGCAGGAGGCCTCCACTTCTAACCACACAGATGTCTCCATAGAGCTGCTCGAAGGCTCTGAATATGGTAACTTGCTTCTTACATAGCTAGTTATCCAAAAAAGACAGCAAGAAGGAAGCCACAGTGCTTTTTATGGCCTAGTCTCAGAAGCCACATGCTGTTGCTTCTACATTCTACTTGTTGGAAGCACATCCAGCCACACACAGGGGAGAGAATGAAGCACTACCTCATGAATAAAGGAGTAGTGAAGAATTTTTGGACTTATTATAAAACCACCACACAATCTTAGGACAACAATAAAGGAAGGATTCAGACCATAAAATTGAATCAGAACAGAGACTGGAATACAGGAAAAAAGAAGAAGAGAGAAAGAGAGGAACAGCAGTGAGTAATTAACCTATATATAGTTAAACTTAAGTGGATAATTATAGAGTTCCTTGGAATGTGTAATGAAAGTGCTAAATAATGATCTTAAAATAGAAATGACACAATATTATAGGAAAACCTAATAACAGTCTGAAACTAATTATAATAAAACTATCTTGGGAAAAACTGGGATTTGGGTGGGGGGCAAAGGAAGAGAAGTAAAAATAAAAGGGTTCTAAAGGTCTCATCTAGAGGAAGAGTGGGGAATTTAAAAGGATTTTAAAGGCCATACAATTTTGAAGTGAGGGGGGGAGCAGTAGAAAAAATATTTGGCATTTTTTTTTCCGTAGGAGAGTGAAGCATGTATTTAATTATGAGTGTGGGGAAACAGAAGGAAGATATTAGTGTAATAAACAAATTGAGTCAAAATTATGAATACAAAGAAGAAAGAAGAATAACAAAAACTGTCAAATAAAGCAGAGGAAAAGAAGAAACAAAATAAAATAAAGAGTAAGTATAAAGCCAACTGAAGAAATAAAACTGTGTAAAAGTGTTGCTACACTAAATGTAAGTGGATTAAATTTTCCTGTTAAAATATAGGGACTCTCCATTTGGTTTTAAAAAATTAACAGAAGGAAACAAAAAGGTTCTATGAAAAGACTATGACAGAAAGACTGAATAAAGGTAAAAATAAAGGAAAACAAGGAAGAGGTGGGGGGAGCCTCTATGACACATTTTGGACCTGAAATCCTGTCACTCCTTTTGTTAGTACTGCCCTTTCAGTGGTTTCTTGTCCCATTGCTGCCATTAGTATCAAAAGTGAACAAGCAACTGGGAAAGAATTCTAACTACTCAAATGAATGTTCAAGGTTATTAAATACACTCCCAGAAATCATTACCACAGAAAAGGTGCAGAGAAGTGCTTATTTCATCTCTTTTAATCACAGCTTCAGAGAGCCTAGTGAATATTCTTTTTGAGCTTCACCGCTGTGTAACTTGCTATGCTTGATGTATCTCTTCAACTGGGAGAGAGTCTGAACTAGGAGTCTCCTCTGGACACCAAACAGTTGCCATAAAATTCATCTTGTATTATCCCTTTTCTATAGCCCAGTGGTAGAGGGAGTGATGGTTGTTTTCAGGGACATGACATGCTGGCATTTGATATCATGACAGGGTACAGGTCATATTTCAAGCATTATAGGCTTGAGAAATAAACTCCTGAAGTTGAGCATTGTTTCATTTCCAATTTTTCTAGCTCATCAAAAAGAATTGGAAGTTCAATATCACAGAGTATAGTTATTCATTCAGATATTAACTTTGCAACTGCACATTCTAAGCTCTATACCAGGCTCTATGGACACAGAAGTCAACAAAACAGAGAAAGCCACTTCCTTTGTGAAGCTTATGGTATAATGGAGGCAACAGATAACAAGTAATAATATAATAATGAAATACTGTTATTTGTCAGTGCTATAAAGAAAAGTAAAGCAGGGCAGCAGGCCAGGAACTGTGTGTTATTTTAACCCAACAGACCGTAGGCTCATTAAGGGTACAGTCGATGGTTGGTTCATCTCTGTGCCTTTAGGGCCTCCATCCAGACACGGATGGTATGTAATAATTGTGCAGAAACGCAAATGCAGATAAAGAGCAAAGATAGTTGTAGATGTGCGCTTATTCTTTATGTGGAAGATACCAGGTAATGGGAATCAAGAAAGGTGTTGAACTGATGTGACCAAATTTGTCTTTTCAAGAGGTTTGATTCAACCTTGGTGTATAAGATGAGTGATAGTTAGAGGAATGGGGTGGGGGATGGGGGTGGAGATCCACAGCAGAAGTAGGGACACCAGCCTTCTTGAGCAGTTTTTTATAGAAAGTTATATCTCTGTTGCCTCTCATATGTGCATGTGTGTGTCTGTGTATGTGTGTGTACATGGAGGGAGAGAAAGAGAGAATGCGTGTTAAAAAGTCCATGATCTTTGACATAATAAGTCACCTTCTTTAAATACATCCTGAAGAGAGGTTCCTGGGTGACTCAGTGGGTTAAGCACCTGACTCTTGATTTTAGCTCAGGTCACTTTCTCACAGTTGGTGGGTTTGTGCCCTCCATCAGGCTCTGTGCAGACAGAGTGGATCCTGCTTGCGATTCTCTCTCTCTCTCCCCCTCTCTCTTTCTCTCTCTCTGCCCCTTGCTCTCTGGCTCTCTCTCTCTGTCTGAAAAATAAATAGATACACATTATATAGATAGGTAGATACAGATACAGATACAGATATAGATATAGATACAGATATAGATATAGAGACATATATATGTACGTATGTATCCTGAAGAAACAATTGGAAATTTGGGCAAACATGTAGGCAAAACGATATGTATTAAAATATTATTCATGGTAGCAAAGTTAGATACAAACTAAATTGCCTCAACACAGAAAGCCTCACCCATGGATTCGAATGCATACACTAATAAGATGGTGATATCAAATACTCTTTAATAAAGTGCTTGCAGTCTATTACTGCTAATTATCCAGCTCCACGCACTGACAAAAAACTGAAAAGAAAACCTTCCGATTGCTAGCGGTGGTTATCATGAGGTGATGTGATTATAATTCATGTTTTATTTTATCTCGCATCTTTTTTATATTTTTCAAGTTCTCGGTGATGAGCTTGCATTGTTTTCTTTTGTAGTGAAGTAGCGGGGGTGGGGAAAAAATATTTTTAAAAGAGAAAAGGCTACATTTGATTTTTAGCACGACATTCTTTTTGAAAGAAATGGCACGACCCAGAGCTCCCAGATCTTGACATCAGGGAGAAGGCGACTTTCCTGAGCTACAGACTAAGGGGTCTGAAAATCTCTGTGGGCTACAGAGGTTCACAAATGTATTGAGGCAGGGGTCCTGGCATGTCATGGCACCTCCCTCCCTCCTCGGGGCTGGGCTAGCCACCGGGCCTTCCGGGCAGGGAGCTGTCTACAGGCCCCTGGCTGGGCTAAGGGGGCTTGTGAGTGATGCTGGGAGCCAGGCGCCAATCTCTGAGTGCCCATTTCCACCTGTCTTCAGCCACCGCCCCCTTGGACTTCCTGTCCTTGTGCCTCACTCTCCTGATCTCCCTCCACCTCTTGCCCCGTCTCTCAGTCTCTGCCCCCCTCTAACTCTGCCTCTCCCCAGGCAGCCTCTGCCTCCCTACTCTCCACCCCCTCCTGCCGAGGGCTGCTGCTGAACTTGGCAGGGTGCTGAAGGTTCTGGGCTGGGGCCTGTCGAAGGCCCGGGAGCTGTTACTATTACTAGGAGCTGCTTCTGTCAAAAGAACGTTCTCACATGTCATGCATCAGAAGAGAGTGTCTTTGCTTCCTTCTGCCTGATCTCAACAAATTCCACATATAGTCCCCCGCACCGCTCCCCCCACCCGTTCCCAAGTGCAAGGAGCAAGGCAGGAGGCATTCTGAAAGCTGTCCTCGAACATGTAAAGTCACCGAGGGGGCAGAGTAGGGAAGTCACGCTCTGAATGCTGATGAGTGGAGAGGTCTGCCCTCACCCACTCCTCGCCCACCCCTGCAGAGACGTCTGCACGTCTGCACGGAGCATTCCAGGCTGAAAACATCTCGCCTCCGGCCAAGAACAGCCGGCCTTGGTCTGGAAGCTGAGACACCCGCTAAGCACTCCCCAGAAGGCCCGAAACTGGGAAGAAAGCTGCCGGGGCACAGGGCACAGGGCTTGGAGGGAGAGGGACCGCACCTCCGGACTCGGCTGCCTCCTCTCCTGCTGGTATAAACTCAAAGCCACCTAACCACCTAGGACCCCCCAGGAACACGCCTACAGCTCCCCTGCTCCCCCCAGCAGCAGGCTGGCAGAGGCCAGGGTGAAGCCCCCAAGGCTGTAGTTGGCAACTCTGGAAAAGGAGAAAGTCTGTGAAGCAGGGGAGGGGCTGGTTCAGGGAGGAGGCCCAGCCAGGAGACCCAGGCCCGGGAACGATGCTCAGGGCTAACAGAGAGGCCAGGCTGCAGTCCGTGTCTTCCGTGCCAACACCAGGGATCTTCAGAGAATGGCTGCCCGGTGGAATGCAGTGTCACATTCTCTTTTGTGGGGCTTTATTTTGCTTTTTCTTTCCTGCACCATCCCCCCAACCCTCCCTCTTGCCCAAAACTTGCTACGACCCTGGACAAAGAGCTCCCTTCCTCTGGACCCTTTAGTTTCCCCACCTGTAAGGTGACAGAGGGATAGCTTTCTAGTCCCCACCGCAGGGGTGAGGGCACTTCCTTGCCCCAGCCCCCAGCCTTGTGCTGTACTTCCGCTCTACCGGGCTTCTGCACTTTGTTGAGGAAACTCCACTGCTGGAGTATCCAACGTGAGGGTTCCTCAGCCTCCAAAGCTTCACCTCGCCTTTCTTCTGCTGGGTGTCCTTGTGTCTCGCCACAAGAGCGTCCTGGGGGCAAAGGACCCGCTCTCTGGAAATGGCTGTCATCTGCTTTAACCTTTGTTACTTCAGCTGTGAAAGGAAAGCGGCTGGGCTAAAGGATGGAAGTGGGACAGGAGCAGGAATGGTGGTCCATTAGCATTAAAAAGCATGGAGGTCAGAGAGGGCTCAGTTTCCCCGCAAACAAGAGCGTGGTCCTGAAGGTGGGTGGGGGCCACACAAAACACGCAACAGGTGACTCCTTTGGAGGGCTGAGAAGCGAAACGAGATGGGCAAAACCAGCATTTAAGTTATTAAGTGGGTACTTTAAACACTTAACTCCTCAGAGACCCGAGTGCAATAGATAGCAGACCCAGAGAAGTCATTTGTTGGAGGGTCATTTGTTGAATGAATGAAACAAGCAGTGAATCAGTGAATGCACAAGCAGGGGGAGGCATGGGGCTATTACCTCAGACCATCCAGGGCTCAGCACGAATTTTGAGGTGTTAGAACATCTGGACGTGGCCCAACGCAATTCCCCTTTCACAGACCAGCAGCCTGTGGCTACATGAAGTGAAACCCCTCGTCCGGGGGCTGAACACCTAGCAGATACCAGCACCCAAATATGAGGCCAGTGGCTGCTCTCCTCCCTGCCGTCTTCTGAAGACAGCACGTCGACCAAACTCGTTGTGTTGAATTTTTCCACATTTGCCTTACAAGTGCCGGGACAAATGTCTGGGAGACAGTCTTATGCCCCAGGAAGTTAATAGCACCCTGGCATGGGATAGAGGGTTCTAGAAGTGTTCTCTGGTCACTTAGACTCACAGAACCCATCAACAAGGTCTTTGGAACCAGACCCCTCGGGTGAGTCTAGGCATTAGCCCTTACTTAGAAACTGTGTGACTACGGAGAGGTTCAGAAACCCGAGTCTCCAATTTCTTATCCGAAAAATGGAGAAAAATGGTTCACTGAGCTGTTGTGAAGATTAGCTAATGGGATGTGAAACACCTAGAATAGTCCCTGAGCTGGGGAAGTCCTCAATTAGTATTGGCCGCTGGTAGTGATCTTGCTCTAAACTCTCACAGTGGACTCTTGTGTGGAGCCCTCAATGTTAGTATGCTCAGAATCACCTGGGGAGCATGTTCAAATCAGCTCCCTAGGTCTCTGCAGAGAAAGATGGGGCCAAGCTTCTGGATTTTTAATAAACACCTGTGTCTAGGCGTCTAAACATCTCGTGTCTAACACAAATTTAATGTAGGCAGTTCTCTAATCACATCTGAAAAATTCAGGTCCACACTTAACACTTTGTACTGTTATGCGTGTTGCCTTTCTTGCAAGCCCGGCTGACAGGAGGGCAGGGGCCACGTGCCTGGCTAAATGGCTCCCACAGTACGTGATGCTGCTACATTATATGATCAGCAGTCAGTTGAAGGGCAAAATTTGATTCTAAGAGCTGTCACTAATTTCGGGGACCAGAGCTCCCGGACAAAGTTTTCAGCTTTCGGAATCAAGAAGGATAGGGGCACCTGGCTGGCTCAGTCAGAAAAGCATGCGACTCTTGGGAAGCCTGGGTGGCTCCGTGGGTTGAGCGTCCAACTTCGGCTCAGGTCAAGATCTTGCAGTTCTTGAGTTCGAGCCCTGCATTGGGCTCTGTGCTGATGGCTCGAGACTGGAGCCTGCTTCGGGTTCTGCGTGTGTGTGTCTCTCGATCTGCCCCTCCCCTGTTCGTGCTCTGTCTCTCTCTGTCTCTCAAAAAATGAACAAACGTTAAAAAAAATTTTTTTAAAAGAGAAAGAAAGCCACCATGCACCTCTTGATCTCGGGGTTGTGAGTTTGAGTCCCATAGTGGGTGTAGAGATTACTTAAATAAACAAAAACTAAAGAAAAAAGAAAAAAAAGAAAGAAAGAAGAGGCATATAAAATCCTGAGCTCTTTCTGCATCTTCTTCAAACTGGCTTTTATGACATTGTCAGTGGGCGATGACTGTTCTCTAGAAAAGATGCCACATAATTCATCTTACAGGTTCAGGGCTAGAAAAATGTCATCCCTCCTGACAAATGTATAGGCTTCCTTTTATCCTGTTGTAGCAGATTATTTTCCAGGGATGATCACAACAATACCCCTCATTCCACATGCTCTTCTGCAAGGTGACCTTGTCTTCCACCTCAGTCAGGAGTGGGCGTCTATTTCTCCAGCACCTCGAATGCCGGCAGACGCTCTAAACTGCTTCGATCGAGAGAATCTGGTGGAATTGATGCTGTGCCAGTTCTGAGCATGGACCTTAACTTGTCTTACAGAGTCTATTCCTATCTCTGAGAAACCAGTTGCCATGTAAAAGGTGCGAATATTGTAAGACCATCATGCAGTAAGAAATCCAAGCCCCGGGGAGAGGCCCTGGAGGATGAGGAGCTGCCCGGGGAGAGAAGCCAAGAGCAGGGATGCACCAGATATAAGACTATAGCAGCCATTCTCGGAAATCATTCCTGCACACCAGAGATAAACTGCCCAACCAGCTCTCTCCAAATCCATAATCCATAAAATCTTGAGCAAAAGAAAATGATTATTTCAAGCCACTAACTTTTGAGACAGCTCGTTATGCAGCGATAGGTACTCAAAACACATACTGTGAGAATATGTAAGCATCATGTTTTCCTTTTTCCCTTTGCTGCCGGGAAACTCAGAGCTAGACTTCTGACTTAAATGGAGTAACCTTCTGTAACTTATCCCTTCTCCCTTGCTTCATGTATATAACATTTGATCTTTTAATCCCATGTTAAGGAGATTAGATCTGTGTCTTTTATTACAAACTTCCCCACATTCTTTTGATAAAGAAAGAGGGGGACGTTGGGAATCTGATTTCTTCCTCTATCCTTTGTGTACAACTAAAACTTCCCATGTGTCAAAGTTCTACTTAACTTCCAGAGCTGGCTCTGGGTGTAGAACTAGTATCATTGCCCTATGGGTCACATGTTCTCCTCGATGACTCTATGTCTTGATTTTCTTTGGTCCTCGTTTATGAGTACTTCTCACTCTCAATTCTCACTCAATGGGTTTTCAACTTTCATCTTTACAAGTGATCTCTCAATGACCAAAAAAGCTTGAAATATCTAAAGAAATGGATTTCTGTGGGAGGAAGTTCAAGTTGAACGTCAAGGAGATATCTTTGGTCAAGGTCATGGTTGTGGAGTAAATAACACGTGAGGACAGTCTCATATGCAAACAAGTCTCTGGGTGTCCTTGGGAAACCCCCTGAAGCAGAACTGACAATAGTTCTCAGGTACTGAGAAGTCAACATGGCCAGGTACTCTACGGTCTACAATCTTTGTGGGACGTCTTCGGAGCCATGAGTATTTTGGAAATCAAACCATTCTAGACTTTAGAAAGGTAATATGGTGCATACAGCATGTGGCTTGTGTTACCTAACACTCCTGGTGGATACTGAGGTATTACCCTATAATCAAACACATCAATATTTCTGCATCCAAACACATGGAGAGTCACAAAAACAGTTCTGAATAATTCTATGTGAGTTCAAGTCAGATTTTGTTGCCAAATGAGTTATGAAAAATGCTTTCAGTTTTCAGAACTTTCTAATCTGGAGTAGTGGATGGGGTTTGTCATCCCATACTAAATACCTTATTTGTACCTATCTCACTGTGTCATAAAATTGCCACGTGATTAATACTACTGTTGTTCCCGATGTATAGATAAGAAAACAGAGATTAAGTCACGTGGAAAGGTCACATGGCTCATCAGTGGTAAAGCTGAGTTTAAGCCCACATGTGTTTGACTTCCAAATCTGGATTCTTAACCATCATTCATCCTGTTTCTTCAGCTCTGTGCTCTGGGTCGTGTGAGAAGAAACCTTTCGACACAGCTCCCTGGGAAGTGACTCGGTTAGGGTGAGAGATTGCTTGGGAAAAAGAAGGGAGGGAGGGATACCTTCTTTTACTTTTTATTTTTACTTTTTTTTGTACATTTATTTTTGAGAGAGAGAGCATGAGCGGGGAATGGGAGGAGAGAAGGAAAGACCTAAGATCTGAAGCAGGCTCTGCGCTGACAGCAGAGAGTCCGATGAGGGGCTCGAACTCCCGAGCTGTGAGATCACAATCTGCGCTGAAGTCAGACACTTAACCGACTGAGCCATCCAGGTGCACTGAGACATCTTCTTTTACAAGTAAATAAAGTAGAACCCTTCTTCTCCAACCCTGGACCTTGAGAGAACAGCTGAGCACCCTAGACCAAAGTGGCTTAGAAAAAAGGAGAGCCTTTCGGCAATACCTCGATTTCCCCCCAGTTACTTTCACACGTGGACATTGGACTTTTATCCCACTGCTGCCACCACAAGTAAAGAAATGGATATTTTAAAATAGGCTTTGCTTAAAAAAAAAAAAAAAAAGTCCCCAGCTTTTTTCAGAGCATGATGCTCAGAAAACACCCAGGTTTAAGGCCCCTAAGGCGGTGGGTTCCGATCTCAGTTACATATTATTTGCTGGCTGTAAAAATTGAAAATGTCTTCTCCTCTCTAAAGGGCCTGTTGAGAGAACCCTTCTTTGCCTCTATCTCTTGATCCAGATACAAGGCTGGGCTTGGGAACAGCCTCCTAGGCCCTCAGACAGCCCACAGACAAGAAAAGCTTGTGCACCCTGGCTGAGAGAGTGGGGCCCTCACACTTCCCTATGGTCATTCATCCAGAGTGATCTTCTGATAGAAGTCCCTCTCTGCACCTATCACGGCAGGTCCCACAACCACGAGACGAGTCTCACCTCCTCGTCTGGTGTCACACCTCTCCAGAGCTAACTTGAGCTGTAGGCACCTTTGGGCTTCAGGCTATCAAGCAGTCTGTTCTAATGAGCTTTCGCTCTCCAGACTGTTGAAAACGGAAACATCTCCATTCATCCTCGCATTCACTTTGAACCAACATTGGTTATTCATTGCGCATCAGACACCGTCTTAAGCACAGGGAATTTATTTCACCGTTCCTTCAAAGGGCATTTACTGAGGATCTGTTGTGTGTCAGGCGTTGTACAAGACGCTCTTAATACAGCTATCGACGATACAGAAAACAGTCCCTGTCCTCATGGAGCTTAGATGTTGAGTATGCCAGGCATGGTCTCAGACAACCCAGAGTTCACTGTGTTGTGAGGAAACTCTTCAAATTCCGTGTGATATCTCATATACCTGACGTAGCACAGGACTCTACAGAAATGTGGGCACTCAGCTGGAACATGGGGACATGATATATGGGGACATAAACGTGGGGGGCACTGTATCTTCCTGGGGGAGACGATATGGACAGTAAAATCTGAAGGATGAGTCAGGATTACAGTCAAGAGCAGAGAAGAGTGTTTTGAGCAGAAGCAGCGTGTGCAAAGAGAAGAAAGTACATGTTTTCATCTGTTGATAGAAACAAGAAGCTACAGGGAACCAAGTATAGCCCTCTGGGGTCAGGGCAGAGGGTTTGACATAGACATTAATGGGGACGTGACTGGAGAATTATGAGGAGCACATCCAGCACAGCTCTCTCTTGTCAGCAGTGGAGAACTTGGAACAGGTTCCAAGCAGAGGCATGAGAGAAAGAAACCGCGTTGTCTGTTATGGTTACAAGGCTTCGCTAATGACGCATCTGGAAAATGACCTCACACTCGTGTGCAATGGGCAAGGGGGACTTACCTGGACTCCTGATGCCTTGGGGACCTTCTGCTGGAATCCGAGGCTCTGAAACAAAGGCTGCAGAGGTGGTGGCGGTGCCGGAAGGCACGACGTGTACGTTCCTATAATCATTAAGACAAGTTCCCGGGCTGCTGGGTAGCTAACTCTAGTCAGTGTCAGGGTAATTAACCAAGCTGCCTGAACTTTATTCACAGCCTGACAAGGTGCACTCTTGGGACTTGTCACTGTGGTTAGTTGGGGGGCGGGGGACTTGACATAAGGCTGATTAGGGAGTGTTTTACACAGCAAGAAACTCTCTGATCTTCAGCTGAGTGGGGCTCCCCCTCCCATCTCATATCAGAGATGCCTGCGAGGCTAGAGAAAAAAGATCATCCAGTCCAACCCCCTCGTTTTCAGATGAGAGAGCTGCCGTTCTGAGCATGGCCGTGGTTTTCCCAAAGCCACGCGGTGAGTTTGTTCTGGAGATGGGATTACCACCCCACCCTCATGGCTCTGCTCAAGGTCTTTTCTCCGTTACATCCTTTATTCTTTTAAAAGACTATTTCCTAAACCACTGCTTCTCAAACTTAATGCACATAGGAATCACCGGGGAGCTGTGACCATGTAGATTCTGATTCAGGAGGACTGGGTGGGGCCAAGGTTCCACGTCTCCAGCAAGCTCCCTGGTGATGTTGATGCTGTTTGTCCGTGGACCATATTATGAGCCCCAAGGAGCTCAGGGACTCTTTCCCAGAGACCACCCACAATCTCAGTGGAGCTCCAGTAGCCCTGAAACCCAAGACTCCTGACATCAGAGTGCCTCCAGCTGAAGGGCCCTTGGAGTTCACTTAGTCCAGTTCCTCTGTACACCCGATACCTCTTGTTCTGGCCACAGCTCTTCTGCATGTCAATGAACCAACTTAGTTCATTCCACTAAAGTAGCGTTTCAAGGGTTGCAGGGAAGCCAGGGCAGGAAAAGGCCTCCCTGCTCAACGGTTCCACTCCCCACTCTCTGAAGACTGATGTGTTCAACAGCTTACTCATCCCAGCAAACGTGAACAAACAAACAAAACCTGCCTCCCATGTTCTCAAGGCTGTGTGACCTTCAAACCCCAGTGCCTGTGATAGCTGGAAACTCTTCTCTCCACTCCTTGTCTCCTTTCTGTAGAGGAGAACCTAATGGACACAGATCAAGTGCTTAAGTCTCTTTTTCACTCTGGGCCTCAAACCCCTGTAACAAAATGGCAAGACTAGACTAGGTGGTCTTGTGGGCAATCCCAAGTACTGACTCCCCATGATTCTAAGGCCCTTTGCAACCTTTTGAAAACACCTGTACCCTGATCGCTGGGGAAGACATTTACTCAAAGGGATTGCATCTGGGGCAATTGTCTCCAATTGGTGCAGTAGCAACAAAACAGATCCAAGAAAATTAAAGTTTCATGTTTTACTTACGTGACTAATTCTGTGATACCTTTCCCGAGTCATGACCATCCCACAAGAATACAAAGACATTTCATTCTCAAGACTCACTTCCCCAGGATTCTTTGTGGGCATTTGACTGAGGGCCAAAGGGTGGGGTTTTGATATTACCTCTGTGGGTAAGACCTCACTAGGTTACTAAGGACATGCTCACTCAAGTCTCATGTCACAGCTGAGAAAACTAAAGTTCTTAGAGCTGGTATTCAATGATTCCAACTTTATTATTTCATTTTTGTCCCTAAGTCCTTTCTTAACTGGAGGAGGCTTGGAAAGAGGTCAACATATTGCTAGTCTTACCATCTCTCTGCACACCTAGGGCTCAGGCCATATTGGGTTCCCCAGACTACAGTTGCCAGGGGACGTTTGTATATGTTACACATGAAGTGTCATGGCGTTCCCCAACGGGGGATCATTTTTCGAGTTGCACGTCAGAAGAAAGGCTTCTTTATACCACAGAGACTTTACATGCCCCCTCCCAGAAACCCCTACCCTCAGAGTGACCGTCCTACAGAGAGAACACAGTTACTAGAAAAATGATGCGGCATTTCCAGCAGCCTGGGTCACCCAATCATGACCAAGACTTTCCACACATAAGGTTTTGAAGCCAGAAGAGGATGTTCCAGCTTAGACTGGGCTCTGCAACTCCGTGCCCATCCTAATCCAACTCAAGAATCCACCTGCCTCAGGATTGCCACTTCTTGTATCCATGCCAGCCCTGAGGGACCTGGCCTGACTTTCAGAGGCAGGTCAGCAGCTGTCCCCCAGGACCGTCCCGGGGCAGCGCTCACCTGACGTTCACACCGAAAGCCCTCGGTCTCCAGAACCAAGCAGGCATCGACTAGCAGGGAGAACGTGTGGCTGACTTGCGTGAAGGGAGCCACGCCGAGCAGGGTCTGCTTCTCACGTGCTGTCCTAGCTTTTAAACAAACATCGCATGCAGCTCTAGCCAGACACTTGCGTGCGAGCATCAGTTGATGGCTGGGAACAGCGCTCAGTGGGCTCACAAAAGGAGTGTGAAGGAGACCAGATGTAGGTGTGCTGCGGCTGTGGCCGTGGCCTGGGTGCGACATGGTGTGACAAAGGGCTGGGGGCTTCGATTTCTCTTTCTCTTCCCGGCCCAGATGAACGGTGGGGAATCTGGAGACCTGGTTCTGAGTCCCATGTCTGATGCTCTCTCTCGCCCAGAGACAAGTGTCCTGATGCTGCCGGGGCACAGCTTCCTGTCCTTGAATCAGAGGGAGAAAGTGGATCGCACGGTCTTTGCCTCTGGCCTGAGTGTGTCCTGCTCCTGTGTGAAGAAGGAGGGTACAAGACAAGATAAGAGGTCTCACTACAGCGGACTCCTCCTTCAGGGTCGGGGCTGGTCGGGGACCCCCGATACCCAACACCAGTGGTCCGCTTCCCCTCCCCTAGGCATGAAAGCTGGGGCTTTGTGGCAGGTAACACAACTTGCCTTGTGTTCTGCACTTGAGTGTTCTTGAGTTTCTGCTCCCCAGAAAGATCAGTTTCTTGCCAATGTCATCACTTTTAGCCAGCAGGGACCTATCAGTGGCTCCATCAGGCACTGGGGGCCCCGGCCCCCCTTGGCTTTAAGTCTGAGTCCTGGGAACACTGGGGAAACTTAATTCTCGAACACCTTCCACTCAAAGAGCCACTGTTCTGCAAGACCGATGCCGGCCCCTGCATTTCAACAGCTTTCGGGTGGGTTTCCCACCCCAGACGTCGATAGGGCCCAAAACGCCTGTGAATGTGTTGACCTGACTTCAACCGCAGGCTCAGTTTCAAAGGGTTGGCTGAAATCTTAGCCCGCCCTCATTCCATGTGTGGCTCTGCTCCTGGAAGCCTCGGGCTGGCTCTCGGTTACTGGGAAGGCTTTCCCTGAATGTGGGTTTTCACCCAGTGGCTCCCGATGAGCCATTTCTTGCGTCAGGATGCCCACCTCGGTAGGGGAAGCAGACTCGGTTCTGGGAGTTTCCTGCCTCAGCCCTCCTTTGTTCTGTGCCACAGCTTGATACGAAAGGACACCGGACGTGCTGCCAGGAGACCCCGGGTGCAGCCCCACCTGCCCTGCTCACTCATCGTGCGGCCTCGGGCAAGTCATTTCTCCTCTGCGGGTCTCGGTTTCCCCTCTGGCCTAATAGCAGCGGGTCCGCCTCCCTCACGAGGAGGAATAAAAGCACTTTGTACATAGGAAGCACTGCAGTGCGATCAGGGAACCCACTCAACAAGGAGTATTTTGGACTTTTTGCTATTGCCCTTCCCGCGACTGAGAAATTAGCAGGCACAGATCGTGAAAAACCAGCCCCGTCTTTGTAATTACAAATGTGCACACATCCCACTGAGCATCATTTTCAAAAGGCATATTAAGCAGCAGAGACCGCAGGGGGGACCCGTGTAAACAGGCCTCCTCAGATCCTGGCAAAAAGGACTCGGAGAATGCGGTCGTCCCCACGAGTTACTGGCTGTTCCTGCCAGCCCACCCCACCCCCGCCCAGCAGCCCTGGCGGCTGAATGTTCATCTCTCCAGAACAGGGTTCCGGTTCACGGCGAGGGGGCGGGATCCTGGCACCCTGCCCCCAAGCCTGCAACAGCCCTTCAAGACCCAGATCCCCTCGGGTTTGAAGCTTTCTGCAAGCCCGCTCCCCAGAAAAATCTCCCAAAGGCATGGCCCGCACCTCCCTGCAGGACGGGTCACTCATCACTTTGAATCCGAAGGTTTCATGCCCGCGTGCCACTTCTTACACTAGACTGTGAGCTCTTGAGGGCAGGCTGTGTCTTCCTCATGCTTCTTCCTCGTGGGGCCCAGCATGCGGTTGGCATTTAGCACATTTTTGAATGCCGGGAGGGAGAGAGGAAGGACGGAATTAAGGCTGCATTATGTCCTCCAGGAGTTATCTCGTGTGGCCCTCACACCAGCCCACTGGGATGCTGTCTCCGCCTGACCAGTCAGCCACTGACGCTCCACGAGTGTAGGTTACTGGCCGAAAAGCACACTCCTCGCCGTGGTGTTGGGATTGGATGCCACGTCTGCTCACAGCCCTTGCTGTCCCTTGAGTTCTCTCCTCCAGCTGTCCAGAGGCGTGAGCAGTAAGGAGCCTTAGCCACTGAAGAGGCAGCCAAGCATCAGCCAAACCCGGGGGTCCTGTGCTGACAAAGGGCAGAGTCTCCTACTGGCCTGACCACCTCTGTTTCTCAGCAAGGGTTTCAGGAGCTATCGCCATGCGCTCCCATGGACCACGGTGATGTAGGACAGAAGGCACATCCTGTGTCACCTGAGTTGCAGAAGCCTGTCCTCCCTCCCCTGGCGACATTCCATGTGACTAAGCTTCACAAGCCAGCTCTCCTGAATAAGGGTGAGGACACTCACCCAAAGTGGGAGCACAGCCTGGAACGTCCAGGAAGCAGCCCAGAGTCAAGGCATGGCACCACCGTCATCTCCCGGCTGCAGAAGGAAGAAAGGGAGAATGTAATTCAGCTTGGGGGTGGTTAATGGAAGATGGCCCAGGTGATGGTGGGGAGTGAGGGTTAATTCTGAAGCAGAAATAGATGCTATTTAGGAAGAGGAGGGCATTCGAGGCAGACAAGAGGTAAAAGACGGCATCAATCATTCACCGACTACAAACAGTTGAATCTGAGTGCAGCAGAAATGAAAGACAGCAGGGCTGGAGGCGAGGGGACGGGAAGCAGCAGGGGAGCAGGCAGAGGCCAGACTGTGGCCAGTGCTTGTGATTCAGGCTGAGGAGTCTGAGCTCGGTCCTGAAGTCAGGGAGGTGTAAAAAGAGTTTTGAGCAAGGAGTGGTGTGCTCAAAAGTGGGTTCTAGAAAGATCACTCTGTAAATGGGTAGGAAATGTTGATCCTTGTCGTCAGAGGAGTCCCTATCTGGGCTCTGGGAACTAGCTTTGCTTCTGTGGACAAAGGGTGTCCCTCTAATGAAGTGTTAATTGCAAACTGATCAATCACACTCTGGGCAGCTCTGGCCCCAAGACCCCAAGTTCAGCTCTGCTCGTATGAGTGTGGGTGTCTACCAGGAAGCAGGGCCAGTCTGTCTTCTCGGAAAGGAACCATAATTAAAATGCATCCCTGAGACATCAAGGGCCCCCTGAGCTCTGTTTATTGTTTTGTGCTGATGAAAATTCTCAAAAAGAGAAGCCAAGGCTTTCGGAGCGTCTGTTCCCGCCTGCCTGGAGTGCTGCGGGTCTGCGGGAAGTGGCTGACGGAGGAGGATGTGCGGAGGTGACGATTTCAGAGGGGATGGAATATGAGCTAGCCTGAGGAAGCAGGCACATGGGGTCGAGGGCGTTCGGAGCATGACTGCCTCACCCGGGCTCCCCAGAGCTGTGGCTGCAGCCCACGCAACTCCACCAAAACGGAGGACAGCACCTCCTGTGCACAGACACCTTTAGACAAACTGCTTGCAGACCCAGGGATCCCTGGAGCAGAGGAAAGGGCCAGTCTGTGGCCAGTGATATTTGGAAGGGAAGAGCTGAACTTCTCACTGGGGGTCAAACTGGGCTTCCCTACATATATGTTATAATAAAACTCTGCCCCTGACATTCCTACTTCTCTAGGAAGTAGGTCCCCCTTCCTGGGGGGGGGGGTCCCCTAGGAATCAGGTCCCCCACCTGACCCCCCTTGCCCATTTCCTTCTGGGACAAAAAGTCCCAATAATTTCAGGTGCCATGTGTACTTCTCAGATGTGTACTTCTCAGATGACTTCTCAGATCCCTGCCTCATGGTATTTGCACGTACGTGCGGTCCCCTCCACGTGCTGGCAGAGGATTTGGCTGGGTGAGAATCTCATCCAATGGGAGGGACGGCATGTCACTTTCAAGGCAGGTCATAAAAGACACTTGTGCCTTGTCATGCTCTCTCTTTCTTGGATCAATTGTTCTGGGGAAACAAGCCATCCCATCACGAGCAGCCCTGTGGAGAGTCCACATCGTAAGGAACTGAAGCCTGAGGCCAACAGCCACGTGACCCTCAGAAAGTGTGGGGCTAATTTGTTACACAGCAATAGGTAACTAATACACCTTGAAAGACATTTTAATGTCTCGCGCACGGGTTTAGAGAGAGACCTGGGTCTGAGTGCACACCAACCCTGGGACCTTGGTCCAGTTACGTAACCTCGGTATCTGATCTTCTCCCTAACGTGTGCTGATAACAGTGCTTGCCTCCAAGTATTGTGATGAGTAAGTCAGTTAATAGGAGGCATAGTATCGTTAGTCCAGGGCCTCCATACTGAACGTTCGGTGGCCAGGACCCCACACCATCACCGCTTTTTATCCAGCCTCTCCTCCCCGCCACCACAAGCTTGTTTGCTGATTCTCTGTGTGGCTGCTTCTGCCGGAGACTCTTTCCTCCCCCTCTCTCTGTCCCCTCACCCATCCTGGCTTACTTACTCACGTGTCTCCTTGGCTCCGTCCCCACGTCTTGTAGGCAGATGATCAGTCCTTCTTCTGGGCTCCCAGCATGTGTTGAAGATTGTCACGGTGTTTCTTTATGACATTTATTATCGCTTTCCGGGGACTGCAAGAGTCCTCGCGTCCTCGGGGACGTGTGCATAGTAGGCTTTCCGGAGAAGTGTGTTAAATGAATGGGGCTCTTTGCTTTTTGCAGGGGTGCCTAGGAGGGGAGAAGGCCCGCCTTGCTGCTGACACAAACATTGGCTTGCAGCCTCTGGCGGCTATAATTAGGGTTGTGCTTTTTACTCTCGTGTGATTCCTTTGACCCCACAGATGGCTCTCACTCTTTCATGCAGGTCCTTTTTGAATATTACCTTCTTTTTGCTTTCATTTTATCTCTTTTCATAATTTCATCTCCCCTTTAGCCTTATCTTTTAAATAGGAGACAGAAAGTGCCCATATCATTGAGACTATGTAAGCACATCTTGATTGAAGGAGTTGACCCAACTTTGTTCCTTCCATTTGGGGTCCCAACCTGGCCCTGGTTACTCCGTTCACTCTGAAGTCCAGCAAAGGTGCAGACTCTTTCTCCCAAACCCTAGTGTCACCTCTCCCATACTTGTCCCTGTGCAAAGAACCACCCAGCGGTGGCATGCATCACAGGGCTTCTTAACCCCAAGGCTCTGCTTCTAAGAGAGAAAGCCTGAGCCCCAAAGGGCATGGCCTCAAACATACCCCAGTCTCCTGGTCTATGAAGGACTCAAACTCCACAGCAAGTAGGAATGTCGGCAGACACTGCCTCTAACTCACTGGGGACACAGGACCCATCACCTTGCCTCTGTGACCCTCAGTTTCTTTGTACCATAGGGACACTGACACCACCTTCCCGGGATTTGCTCACCCAGTATTTCCTGGGTGCAGACTCTGAGCCATGTTCTGTGCTGGGTCTTGCTCACAGGGACCCCTCAATCTAGAGACAAGCAAGGTCTGTCGTCAGACCCCTTGCAAGAAGATAGCCCTTGGATGCACTGAGAGGTTATAGAGGACACCGGAGTACAGGGAAAGGGGACAGTCCCCAAGGCCAGGAGCACTCAAGGCAGGGCGGTGGCTCCAGAACTGAAGGAAATCCTAAAGCACGAGGAGAGGAAGCCACGGAGACAAAAATGGAGGTGATCCAGCCGCGGGGCTGTGGAACAGCAGGGTAGGTTGGTGTGCAGACGTCTGTCTACAGGCGGAAATGCCAGGACCGGGGCCTGTGACAACCAGGGTGCGTTCCAAGCACGTGAAGCCTGGAGCAGGTACGAGGAGGGTGAGAGGAGCTGGGGGCCTGTCCGAACCAGAACAAGGAGGATAAAGAGCACACGTGGGAAAAGGCTTTGTGAGCCCTAAGGACCTTGCCCAAAAATGAGGGCCGTCCTTTGTTCCAGGACACTTTCCTTTCCAGCCACCACAGCCCCTTCTCAACAAAAAAACATGCTGAAACCAGCGCCTTTTTTTTTTCTTTTAATAATCATCTTTTCTACAGACTTGCAGAGGACAATCAAGTGTGTGACTGTTCATGGCTTGTCGTATCATCAGATGATGGGTGATTTTCTTTCTAATTTCCCTTTCTTTACCTAGTGGTGTTTCTACTGATTTCACGTTTCGGGAACATAAACACCGCTCCTCCGTGTTTTTAGGAATAAATCGGGAGGCGCCCACTTAATTCCATTATCCAAGAAACAAAATCACTTCTCCCTCCATACGGTCCTGCAATATAATCACCTGCATGGGAGATGAAAAAGAAAATTACTCTGTATTTCCTTTGCTTTTTTCCTAACTAGTGTGTTTGAGAAGATTACATACACTGCTTGATATTCAGAGCCCAGATCCTCAGACAGAGTCGGGGATTGAAATGGGAGAATGTTGGTTGGTTACAGAAGCAAATGTTTCATGGCATCCTTCAGCCCCTATGAATGTCTTTGTAGATAAAATAAAACACTCTGTTTTGACACTACCTTAAATATTTTCATTAAAGCAAGACTGAGCGCACTGTGAGTAGTCCCTGCTTAGGGCACCCGTGGAAATTTCTTGCTAGTATGGAAGCAGGGAGCCTAGGCCCCAGTGGTCCAATACTGCTGGCCTGAGTCCTTGGCTTTGCGCGTGGGGTGACGTTGGACATAGACTCCCAGATGGAATGGGTGCGGGGCGGGGGGCAGCTTCAGGGAAGTGGAAAGAGCACTGGGCCTGGAAGTAAAGAGACTGGGTTACAACCACAACTCTTCTGATCACCAGCTATGTGGCTTGAGGCAATCCACTTGATTTTCTTTTTTTCAGCCTAAGTTTTCTCATTTTGTTAAATAGGGATAATAACGCCCCCCTGGGTCCCCGTTGAAAGTACAAGAATGAGATGGCACGTGCAAGGTGCTACGGTAGCATCCAACAAGTAGGGCAGCTCCATACAGCTGCATGGTTTCCGCACTGCACCAGGATACCTGGCCGAGAGAGGCACACGCAGCTGACATTCTGCTTCAGCTTTTTTCAACTTGTTGGTGGGTCTTATGAGGCTGGTTAAAAAAAATTCATCCCCCCCCCCACCAAGAACGTTCAGATGATTCGTCCCCACCAGCTCCCCATCTCCCGGGAGCCTGTTTGCACTTTGCACAAAGGTGCACGGCTTGGGCGAAGGATCTGTGAGAATGAGCAGGTGACTCTTCACACAACTCCACTGGTGTCGGCTCCCCATCCTCCTGCCAGAGACCATCCCGCCTCGGCTACACATTAGTGCAAAAGCAGAGATCACGCCCTGCCCTGAAGCAGCCCAGCTCGTTTGCAGATGTCTCTGTTACAAAGCATAACCTTAGAGTTTCAGTTTTGCAAATGAAGAGCTCTTGGAAATGGTTTCACAGCGGAGGTGAATGCACAGGTGCCGCTGCTCCATACGCCAACACGTGGTTAAGATGGGAGATATTATAGTGCGTGTATTTTACCACAGTTTAAAAGAATAAAAATTTAAACTAAAAATAGTTCTTAATGTTTATTTCTTTTTGAGAGACAGACAGAGAGAGAGAGAGACAGAGCGTGAGTGGGGGAGGGGCAGAGAGAGACGGAGACACAGAATCCGAAGCAGGCTCCAGGCGCTGAGCTGTCGGCACAGAGCCCGACGCGGGGCTCGAACCCACAAACCGTGAGATCATGACCTGCGCCGAAGTCGGAAGCTTAACTGACTGAGCCACCCAGCCGCCCCCCAAAAATTTTAACTAAAAAAAAAAAAAGTCAAATATTTGTTTCAAGAGTCCTGGTCCATTTGGTGCAGAGAGGCAACAAATTGGTAGCTGGTGCAGCAGGGGAGTGGGGACCCGCCCTCTGACTGTCAGAACTGAGACCCGTGCGGGAGAAAGTATTGTCTTATGTTTGAGCTGAAACCTCCCTTGATGTAACTTTTCTCCTGGGTGGTCTTTGGGGCCCTGAGGAACAAGTGAATTGGTAAATAGCATAGGCTCGTTGAGCTAATTCAGCATATTGGTTAGGTCAGGTTAGGTCAGGTGAGGTTAGGGTGAGGTATGCCGCAGGAAAAAAAAATCTTTGTAGACCAACGCAGCGACAATGTATTTCTCTTGCACACTAAGAGTCCTGCGCGCGTTTGTGTGTGTGTGGAGTGAGATGGAGAGGTACCATTTGCAAGAGCCAGTTAACATCTATTTATTTTTGAGACAGAGAGAGAGCATGAACAGGGGAGGGTCAGAGAAAGAGGGAGACACAGAATCTGAAACAGGGTCCAGGCTCTGAGCCGTCAGCACAGAGCCCGACGCGGGGCTCGAACCCACGGACCGCGAGATCATGACCTGAGCCGAAGTCGGACGCTTAACCGCCTGAGCCACCCAGGCGCCCCTTGCAAGAGCCAGCTAATAATGGCCCTCATGGCGGCTTCACTTGTGGGCAACTCTTATCACCGGGCAGTGGGAGAGAAAGACGACAGTCCTCCACAGGCCTTTCCGGGCTGCAACCAGAAGGAACAGATTTCCCACCAGGGGACTTTCATAGGCCAGTCACATGACCCTGCCCACCTCCAAGGGGTCCAGGAAACGTGGGTAGGTATTGCTCTCTCTGGGACTTTCGTAACTGTGGGCTGATCTGGTTGGGATCACGAACAGGGTGGCCTCCTCCGGCCCTGGTGCTGGCTTGGGTCCTGTCCCCTATATGCTGGGTGACTACAGGCAGCCCCCTTCCCATGGCCAGGGCTCGGTTTGCCCATCAACAAGACAAAGTTATTAATTGCTTTGCTGGCTCCAGAGAGAGAAGAGGGTTCGGGTGTTTCACCGCTCACGGTGCTCTAACACGTGGCCCTGGGGCCTTGAGGCAGTTGAACGCACAGCTGGGAAAGACCCCAAAGAATTTGGGAACATGTGAAAAAGAGAAACCTGTCCAAGAAGCCAGAGCCCCTTTTCAAATGTTTGAAAATCCTAGATCCCTCCGCAGCAAATTATGAATGCGGGCTGGCGGGGCGGGGGTGGGGGTGGGGGGAGCATTTCCGCTCCTATTTGGCCGGGGGGCGGGGGGGGGGGGCTGTGATACCTACAGAGTCGTCTGTCCGCTTTTAATAGCACCTGGGGTGGGAGGAAAGGCCTGGTCTGTGGCCACAGAGAGAACTTTTGTCTCCAGGGGTGTCTGACCTGCCTCCATCCTGAGGATTACCGTAACTTTTTAATTAAGGCGGAGTTTGTAGGGAATTTGGCTCTTTGATGTGGCAGCTGTACCTGGAAAACAGGCCTACGTTTAAGACTTTACTGCCTGCCGATGGCTCAGCAGCCTGCCACCCACATATCAGAGCCCACACCCCATAAACAGCCAAGATCATGTTTCTTTAGAGCAGGGTGTGGGAGAGGGGCCTGGACCACCATGACGCGGAAGGACCACCTTTGCTAACCGTCTCATGGGGGCCTGGACCACCCAAGGGACCCCCAAGGAGTGCAGTGGTGTTTAAAGATGGCAGAACGGTGGATAAGGTGGTCTTGGGAGAACCACGGCAAGGTTTTTATGCTTGGCCTTGATGTTCTACCACACCCAGGCGGGAACAGAGCAAGAAGAAGCATGGAACCAGAAACATGCATCATGGCACCAAGGCATACATTTCTGCCTCTGATGGACAGGGGAAGGCAGGGGCCTGCCTCGGTTGTCGTGGTGTCCCGGAGTCCTACAGAGAGTAGGTCCTTATGTGTTAACAGAGCTGAAAGCTCTATCTTTGGGGAAAGTGAGGGACAGAATAAATGTTGAGCATGTCGCTCTATTGACATTGAACATGTATCCAACCCCTATTACGTACCAGGTATTTGTCATAGGTGCTGAAGACTCATCAGCAGACCGTAACCCTGCCCTTGTGCAGTTTGTATTCTGGCAGATCTGAAGGTCATGAAGGCCCTGGGATGCACCCAGGTCGCACTGTTCCCCGGTGGCAGTGCTGAGACAAGGATGAGGGTTTCCTATCTCCCCTGAAAGCAATGCTTTCCAAACTTCCTCTTGAGGAACCCTTCCCAGGGTGCCTGGAGGCAGAACCCAGAGCAGCCAGATACAAGTGGGAAACTTCCATGATATCCCAATGCTTGACTTTAAAACTTCACACAAATGTTGGATTCTAGGCCGTATCACATCTGCATTAGTTTTACCGTTAAGTAATGGTGTAAGTTACTATCTATCTACCCATCCATCTATCTGTCTGTATTTTAAACTTCAACCTCCTTGATCCTGAATCTCTGCCTTGGTCTTCCAAATATATATCCTGTAAATCAGTGAGGAAACAAGACAATGAACTCAATACCGTCTATCACCATGTACATAGAAGGATACACAAATGGCTCTTAACATAGGAAACTGTGCTTAACCTAATTCACAATAAAATAAATGCAAATTTCAGTTATGTTGGGATACTCGTTTTTAGCTATCAGATTGGCAAAAATCCAAACAATGGCTAATATACTGTATTGGTGTAAGTGTGCGGAAATAGGAGGGCTGGCTCGCTGCTGTTGGGGTGCAGAATGGCATAGGCCCTGCGGTGGGGGGGGGGAGGCAATTTGGCAATATTGTAGAGAAAGCACATTCATGAACGAGGTTCTTTTATGAGGTCGGCCACTTGGTTTGAGTGTCAGTTATATATTCAGCTCTGGCTAGAAGCTATGGGAATAATGAGGTAGGTGCACAGAGCCTGTCCCCAAGGAGCTTGTGATCCTACTTAGAGGCATTGGGCAGAATAAAAACAACAACATTTTCACTCTTTGTATCTAGAACTTTGAAATGTAATAGGTCACTGAGCATCACAGCAAGCCTGCGAGGTAAGGATTTTTATTTCCGTTTTCCAGTTCAGAAAGCTGAAGCAGCACGTAATTTGCCCAAGGCCACAATAAAGTACCCTAGAGCTAGGAGATGCTAGAATTCCCATGCACCATCCACCGGGGCCAAGCAGCCTGCCCACGGTGCCACGCGGCCGCTCACAGCACCAGCGTGTGACAAGTCCAGAGAAGTGATGGGAAGAGTGAGCCAGCGTCAGGGAAGGTCACAGAGGAGAGCCTGGAGGTTCAGAGATGACTATCCCACTCTTACCTGGGTCTGAGGCTCCCCTCTGTGAGTTGCTACCAGCATGACCCTGGATGAACTGCGAAACGTCTCTGAGGCCTAGAATTTTTCTCCGTAGAGTGCAGGTGATAATAAGATTTTCGTGGGGATGAATTGAGAACATGCCTTTAAGTACTTAGCTTATCACCTGGCACACAGTTGGCACTCAATAAATCGTGGAGATGGGGGAGGAGGAGTTAGTGGTGGTGATCATAGGCCTCATGGGCCCAGGCAAAGCTGACATCTGAAGGGTGGGTGGAATTCAAGTGCGTGTGCTCAGACCTTTTGGGAAGGTCATAGTAGTTGGTTCATAAGGCCACTGAATGGTGGTCTTTCCAACTTGGGAGGACCGAGGTAGTCGGGGCTGGTCTGGCCAGACCCCTGCTCTTCACAGAGGGAGGGCGTGAGTGTTTGCACCCAGCGCTGTTGTCCTCAGCTGCCCCAGGGTCCCTGGGGGGGGTAGGGTGGACTTCAGGTGACCTCGAGGCTGAAGGGACACCTTGGCATTTTGGAAAACAGACTCCCCTTTTCTCTCAGGTCTCCTGGAGTCCAACCGTTGAGCTATTTGGAGGGGAAATGGCATCACCGTTAGGAGAAAAGGGGAAATCCATTTCTTTGTGACTTCCCGCAGAGGGTTAAGTGCCAACCGGGATTCTGGTGGAGTCCCTGGACTCCTGCTAAAGTCTCTGAACCTCTATCTCAAGGTGAACTTTTCACTCCCAGAATGATCCCTGAAAGCCCTTTTCCCCTCCCTCTCTCGGCTGCCAAACTGACTCCCCAAGTCTACCCTCTGTGTAAAAACACAATAAAACCTTATACGATCAGAAAGGTATTCAAGGCTCATAATAAATAATTGCCCTGTGACCGGTGGGTTGGATCCCCTCGTGCACCCTCAATGGGCCTTTTTCTTTAACAGAACAAATAAAAGAAACAGATGCGGGGTCTCTTGTGCCAACGCCGCAGTGGCCTCTCAGGGGACCCGAGGAGGGCCAAGGGATAGGCGGCATTCCCACACTTAACCAGTACACATGGGCAACAGGGGGCCAACACCCCCCTTCCCAGAATACCGCTCCGGGGACACCAAGATGTCTTTAGCCAAAGGCAACACTTTCTTCCTGGGTGTTCCCGGCCTGTCCTCCCCCGTCGCTGCTGATGGAGAGGCACCTTGGCGCGAGTGGAATCTCAGTATTCTGTCACTCGCTGACTTACTTGCCGCCTAGCTCCCCTCCCTCCAGCTGGAACCACCGCTGTCCTTCGCTTTCACTCTGTCCGCTTCTCCCTCCTCCCCCGATCCCCAGCTCCCACGGCTCTCTCACCCGCAGCAGACTAGAAGCTCTTCCCGGGCGAGGCCCACACCTGGTTACGTTCAGCATCCTGGCATAGCGCCCAGAAACAGTAGGCACCCAGGAAATGTTTGTCAAATCACTACATGAAATGGAAAACACGGCGCCTGTTGAAAAACAAAATAGGGAATCCGAGGCCTCCCTACCCGACACCTGTGTATTCTTTTCAAGATTGATCCCGGTGCGCTTTGTGGCTTTGGGTGTCTCTGCCTCCGATCCCCAAGTGTTCATGACGACGTCAGCCACGCCTGGCTCTCCTGAGCGAGTCCTGTGAGACAGAGCCCAAGGCGTTTCTTACAGTGCCGTCAACAGCCTGTGATCGCTGTGACGGGCATCTGTGGGGTCTGCCCACCCAGCACACAGCCCCCTTCTGCTCAGGATGCCTCCGTTTTCCTGACATTAGCCTCCTGCTCCTCACATGCAGGTCTGCAGGTGTGGGCCCAGCTCTGGCCAGTGTGGGCCCAGCACCAGGACAACCAGTCCGGCCCTCCCGCCCAGGAATGTACATTCCCCTGCTAATGATGAAAGGGCGGGCCCCTGCAGTGGCACCTGCAGGAGACCACCCTTAGGTCCCGCATGCTCCTCGCCGGAGAGGTTCCGCTTCCTGCTCCTTCTGGGACCTGCTACCTCTCGCTCTTCTGTCTGCTGCCCTGTTGCCTTCCAAGTTCCTTTAACACTTAGGTTGGCTGGGCTGCTTTCTCTTGCTTAGAACCCGAGCACCTGAAATTAAGCTTTCTCAACCTCAACATAGGGACATTTGGGACTAGACAGCTCTTTGCTGGAGGCATCTCATTTGCGGCCAGTGTGGCAGATTACCGGTGAATGGTGGGCCAAGTTGAAGCCCTGATACAGCCTATGCCTCCACACGAGGCTTCCCAACCTCAGGGCTATTGATATCGTTGAGTGGATAATTCTTTGCTGTGGGGACTGTCCTGACCATTGTAGGATATTTACCAGCGTTCCTGGCCTCTACCCACCAGATACCAGGTGCAGCCCCCCATTTATGACACATGTCTCCAAATGCAACAAAACTGTCCCTCGAAGGTAAAACCACCCCTATAAACTGATTTTGTGATTGAGACCCAGTGGCCACGGACAGATTGGTGGTTGGGCCTGTGTTGTCCGGTGAGGCATAAAGTCAGAAGTCAGAGGGTCAGGGACCCATCACCCTGACCCCTCCTGCACTTTGCCCTGAGCTGCGAGAGCCCCCACCCCCACCCCACCCCATGCCATCTTCCTCCCAGGTCCCAACCCCGTGGGAAGAAGCTTGAAGAAATCCAAAGAGTTGAACCAACATGACGTTGGAAGACCTGTTCCCACCTCACAGCGCGTCTCTCCTCGTCAAAGAAGTTAAAACCTGCTGCTTGGCCAGCTGGGTAAACTTGACGATAAGCAACGAAAGTGAATAAATGTCCAGACCAGCGGAGTCTGTCTGAAGTATCGACATTTCACTTATCATATTGGGTGGCATTCTACAGACAACAGAGAAATTGTTCTTGTGGAGACAAACCTGTCTTTCTTCTATCAAGTGCTCTTTCTGCTATAATGACCGGCTTGGCTGGGGTGGGAGGTGAAACAAGGTGAAATTATAAACCTCTGAGATATGAAGGCTCAGAAGCTGCCCTTTCAGACAAAGCCAAGCTCCGACCCTTTCTCACACTTCAAATTGAAACCTCTTTGAGCTTTGATAAAACACCAACGAACTGACATTTCGTTTCTCCCTTCTTGGTCAGATTTTGCTCACTTTGGGGCTCTCTCTGAGACCACTTAGGCCTAAGTCCACCAAGGACAGCCTGGCCAGTGCAGTTCCAAATAGATAATGCTGGCCTTTAACCTCTGTGCTTTGCCAGTGCTGGAGGAACAGCTTGGGTTGCAGGATGCGGGGGGCACTATGTAGTGTACCCTGGGAGCCACAGGGCTGGAGACAGGACCAAGCTGTGCCACTAACAGATGAAGCTTAGGAACACCTTCTCCCTCCTTGGAGTCACTCGCCCCGTTGACACACTGGTATTGGAGTTGATCCATGAGTCTTAAACTTGTGTTAATCTGAACCCACCCCAAAGAATATGCCTTTGGCCACACTCATACCGACACATCACTTCATAAAAGGCATGAAGGTTCTTTATTTTTTTTTTTTAAGAGAGGGGCAGAGTGAGGGGGAGAGAGAACCTTAAGCAGGCTCCACACCAAGCGTGGAGGCTGACGAGGAGCTCGATCTCACGAAGTGTGAGATCATGACTGAGCTGAAATCGAGAGTCAGACGCTCAACCAACTGAACCACCCAGATGCCTGAGACGCATGAAGGTTCTTGAAACCCTCCATATCCATGGACTCCAATGCAAGGCCACAGGACCAGATGGCCTAAAGAGTCCTCCTACTTCGTGGTAGCCCAAGTTCACAGTATAGTTGCATGCTATGACAGGACATGAATTCTAAACACATCCAGTTTAGAGCCCCAGCTCCTTCTCTCACTGGTTCCATGACATTCAGTGAGTTTTCCAACCTTTCCAAGCCTTGTTTTCTTTGTTTATGAAACAGTGAGATAAGATTCATGCAAAGTTAGTTCTAGGCACTAAATAACATATTGTATGACATCTAGAAAATGCCTGATTCACTTTTGCTTTCCTACCCTCTCCTTCTTCCTCCCACGACCTCTCATGGGTGTTAAGTTCCTCTAAACCAGGAGCAGGAAAGCATTTAGGGCATCAGATTATTTAGGTGTCTGGGCAGGTCTGCGGGACGGGAGGATTACCTGACAATGTGTCTGCAGAGAAAAGAACACTAGAAATGGCCACCGAGAGATGAATTTACACTGCAAGAAACAATTCTTCACAAGCTGTGTGACTTTGGTTAATCAGCCTGACCTCTCTGGGCTCTCCATCTGCTAGCAAAGACGATGGCACCTCCCTAACAGCCACCTCCTCAGAGAATTCCACCTTGCGGCCAGGAACTGCTGCGAATACTAGGCATGTGGTCCATCGTGAACGGCAGCTCTTTTGGGAGAATGATAGGAAATAAGCTATTCAGAAGGCCTTTTTATTTTATTTTCCTTTTTTTAAAAAAATATTTATTTATTTTGAGAGAGAGAGATAGAGAGTGAGTGTGGGGGGTGGGGGAGGGGGAGGCAGAGAGAGAGGGAGACAGAGAATCCCAAGCAGGCTCTGCACGGTCAGCATGGAGCCTGATGTGGCACTCGAACCCGCGAACTGTGAGATCGGGGCCTGAGCCGAAAACGAGAGTCCACGCTGAACTGACGGAGCCACCCAGGTGCCCCAGTGAAAGGCCTTTTTAAACCGGGAAACACGAGGCGGACATTCGAATCCCACCGTTATCGGGGGGTCTCCAGAACTCGTCCTCCCCCCTGTGAAAACAGGAGGGGCTTTTCCAACCAGAAGGTCGAACACAGAGGCCTGAAAGTAATGACGAGTGACACTACATCAAGGGCCATCTCGGAAACAAAAGGCGAATGCTAGTTTTAAGCTTCCTTTCCGAGAAAAACGAGGACAGAAGGCGAGGCAATTTCTTCTCCCGTGTGTTTCCCATGATGGACGTCTCTCCTCAGTGACGGTCCAATTTACCCATATCTCATTTAGCACTCGATTTATAGGATGCTGCAGCACAACAGCCCAAATGCTGGCTGAAATGGTAAATTTAGTAATAAAATATCTAAATGGTTTATAAATACGGTGTTAGGGAGGCTTCGGTAGGTAAGGAGGCACACGGCTAGTCTAACGAAATCCCTGTGCTTCAGAAACTCTCCCCCAGACACCCACATCCAACACGTCGACCTTTTTGTCTTTATTGAGCTGAGCTGCCAACTGCAACATGTGTAAATACAGATTTAACAGGCAAACGTGCAGCCAAGCCCAGGACTGTAAGTGTTGGAAAAGGCAAATCTGTTTGATGAGCAAATAATGCGTGATCAATAAAGACTTGTTGAAATGAACAGAGAGCAGCTGCTTGCTGAACATCTAGCCTGGAGTACAGAGTGTGTGGGCTGAACAAGGAAAACACCGGGCAGGTGGGGGGCGGGGGGGGTTGAGGGTCAGGCCCAGGCAGGGTGTTTTAGAGAGGTGATGCTGGTATTCTTAACCAAGGTGGGCGATTTGGACGGAGAGTGGGGCAGGCTGTTCTCAAAGAAGGCCCTACCCGGGAGCATTCAGCATCTTATGACCAAAAAAGGAAAGAGAATCGCGGACTGATTAGAAACAAGACCACACTTTGCAAAAATTCACATCTTTATTCACAGCGACCCAAAGAGGGAAGAAATGGACGCACAGATAAAAACAAGATGCGGTATATCCATACAGCGGAATATCATTCAGCCCTAAAAAGAAAAGAAATTCTGGCGGGTGCTGTAGCATGGTCGACCCTCAAAAACATTCACAGTGAAGGGAGCCAGTCGCAAAAGGCCATGTGTCACATGATACCACATATGAGAGGTGTCAAATCCACAAGGTAGTCAAATCCATAGAGGCAGAAAGCAGAATGATGGCTACCAGGAGTGTAGGTAGGGGAAATGGGGAGTTACTGTTTAATGAGTACAGACTTTCAATTTGGAAAAAAGAAACAGTCCTGGAGATGGATGGTGGAGATGTTTCCACAACACTGTGAATGTACTTAATGCTACTGACCACTTGAAAATGGTTCAGGGGCACCTGGGTGGCTCAGTCCGATCAGCATCCAACTTCGGCTCAGGTCATGATCTCACAGTTCGTGGGTTCGAGCCCCATGTCAGGCTCTGGCAGTTCAGAGCCTGGAGACTGCTTGGGATCCCGTGTCTCCCTCCCTCTTTGCCCTTCCCCCACTCCCTCTCTCTCTCGCTGTCTCTCAAAAATGAATAAACATTAAAAAAATAGTTCAAATGATAAATTTTATGTTATGCGCACTCTACCACAATAAAAGTAAATTAGTATCTTTTAGCGTTTGTCCTATTCCAACTTGGATTTTAGCTGCCAGTGTGTTGATCTCGTTAGATCATCATTAGATGATGAGTAACTTGATATCAAGAAGTGGATCTTATTTATCTATGAATCTTTCTCTGCATCTAGTGTAATGGTTCTCAAAACATGGTCTGTCAGCCGCTGGGGTCTCCAAGACCCTTAGAGGATGTTCACAAAAATCAAACGCTTTTCATGATGTTATTAAGCCGTGATTTGCCATTTGCTATGAAAGAGTTATGACCTGCACTGATCCTACAAAAACCCATGGTAGGTAACATTGCTGGAGCCTTACCACAAGTCAGGCTGTGGCACCAAACCAGACTCATTTTATTCCGATGCACTTACAACTAAAGGAAGAAAAAAAAGTTGTACTTAAGAACGTCCTTGGAGGTGTCTGCGTGGCTTAGACTCTTGATTTCGGCTCAGGTCATGATCTCAGGGTCATATATCAAGGTCGCTGATACAGTTTCAGATTCCACATCACCACGAAATTTTGAGAGACTAGGACTTGTTGAGTTTTGGTGTAGTATAAAAGAAGAACATTTGCAATTATCTGAAGAGGCAATGCTCTTGTTTTTTTTTCCATCTACAAAACTGAGTGAGACAGGACTCTCTTCATATACTCCAATCAAAATAATATATCACAGCATAATAATAATAATATATCACAGCAGACTGAGCGCAGGAACACCTATAGGAATCCATCTGTTTCCTATTAAGCCAGAAAGCAAAAGAGATTTGCCAGGGCATCAATGACATTCTTCTCATTGTTTTCTGTTTTGGAAAATAGTTATTTTTAATAAAAAATACTTATGTAAACATGAAGCAGATTCCTGTTGCTATTGTTAAATGCATCGTTAAGTATTATTAACGTTTTATGGTATTAATTTTTCATATTAATGGATGTAGCTCACAAAAGCAAAAGGCCTTCGGTCTCAGTCAATTTGGGGGTTGAAAATGAATCCTAAGATCAGAAAGTCTGAGATCCTCTGATCTAACACAAAGTCTTTAATACATGTCTTAATAAGTAAGTAAATGAATGAATGAACGTACAAATGGATGAATGAATAAATGAACGAAGACATTGCTGGCAAAAACATACGGTTATGTGTGGTAAAAAAAAAAAAAAAAAAAAAAAAACAGGTTGATGTGGAAGCCTTCCAGGGGGTCATCCAAGGTAGGAGAGTTATTGGTTCCTCATTTGAGGATTTCACAGATGGACAAAATTTTCTTTTTTTTTTTTTTTTAATTTTTTTTTCAACATTTATTTATGTTTGGGACAGAGAGAGACAGAGCATGAACGGGGGAGGGGCAGAGAGAGAGGGAGACACAGAATCGGAAACAGTCTCCAGGCTCCGAGCCATCAGCCCAGAGCCCGACGCGGGGCTCGAACTCCCGGACCGCGAGATCGTGACCTGGCTGAAGTCGGACGCTTAACCGACTGCGCCACCCAGGCGCCCCTGGACAAAATTTTCAAACTATTTTGGGAACTCACATAGAGTGGCCAACTTTATATTTGGTCAAGTAAGGACATTGAAAAACTAACTACAAGTCTACCTTTGCCGCTATTTTGTCAAGACATTTTAACATAAAAAAGGACACAATCTTGGTATAAAGGACAAGGCTCTAAATTGAAAAAAAAAATAGCTTTTTTGGAAGCTTTCCTTCTGGTCCTTGTTTTTCCTGCTTTGCCATGAGCTAGTGGACACTTTTCCCAGCGCCAGCCTTCATGACCATCAACCCACGGAAGAGACCGGCAAGCTTCTCTACGGAGGACCAGATAGTAAAGACTCTGGGCTTTGCAGGCCACCTTGTCTCCGCAGCGGCTCCTCAGCTCTGCCGACCTAGCGTGAAAGCGACACTGGGGCAGCAGGGTGGGGGGGGGGACGCCTAAACGAATAAGCATGCCTGTGTGCCAATAGAATGTTATTCACAAGACACCCGTGGAAGCCAGATGCGCTGACCCCTTATCTAGAGAGCTGGGTAGAGGAGGTACGGGGGGATCCGGGGTCACCACGGGCTCTGGAATTGCAGACATGGCCGACATGACCGTTTCTCTGACCAGTAGCCCAGGAAAGTCTGCTCAAGAAGCTGGCTCTCCTGCAGGGATACATCAGGCCTGTCCTTCCAGGCACCTGAGGAGTACGGGAGTTGAGAAATCATCAGACCCCCCCCCTAGAAGGGCAGTATGAAAGCACAGTGACCAGACCCCAGCTCTCCTGGCATCAAAGGACAGTGGCCAGATAAAGAAATGGAAGAAGGGCAGATGAGAAACAAGCAAAAAAAAAACCCAGAAGAACCTCATCTGTGACTTTCTTTCAGAACGAAAGCATGCATTTTTAGAAAGGGAGTCTCCACTGCCATCTCCCCCCCCCACCCCCGGGATGCCAAGATTTGCCAGGCAGGCCTCTGCCAGCACAGGCACATCCTCCCCCCAGCTGCCGATCTGCCCAGCAGATTAGGGACGCGCGCATATGGCGGCAAAGGCAGGGGAGAATGAGCCACATCGGTTCTGACATGTGAGGGAGCACCGGAGCTGCGACCATATGGCCTGAAAGAGTCTCTAGGCATTTCACGGGACATTTCATGCAAGTTGAGACTGAGGCATTCAGGAACCTGCGTCCGGAGAGAGAAAAAGAGAAGCTGTAGAAAATATCTTCCTTTAAAATATTCACAACAAGCGGGACAGAGAAGAGTTCACATCTGAAGAGTAAGGAACTCATTCGAATCGCTGAAGAAAAAAAGGTGAAAACCCCCAAAGAAAAGCAGAAAAGAACACGGACCCAATAGCTCGTAAAAGAACCACACGCGGTCACTACCCTAAAAATGACATGTGTCTTTACTGTTAATAAGCAAATGCAAATTACCATATGACACATCTTTACCCATGTTTTGAAAGAATACTACTTAATGCTGGTGTGAGTGCAGTGGGAGGGGGCACTCTGCATATTGCTGGTGGGCACGTGAATGGGTCCACACCAGCTGGAAATCAATCTGGTAACACATACGGAGAATTATACACATAGTCATAATCTTCAACTCAGCAATCCCGCTTCTATGAATATGCGGAATAAACTAACACCATCACCTCCCTCTGACGGCACATCTACCTCTATTGATACAATCCGCGCTGCTAATCCACATCAGCTTTTTCTGAGAGTTTCACAAGGCAATCGTGGCCAACTGCAAATTGAAACTTGAACGTGTCCTTTTCTCCCTCCACCAGTGATGCTGTAAACTCACATACCCCTAGCCTCCTTCCTACACGTGGCTAAGTTTTGGGGATCCCTGAGCAGAACTCAGCATCTATTCTTGGTTGCATCAGCTCATCACTCAATCATTTAGATTCTAGCCCTGTCATTCAAAACAGCCCCAGCTACTCCCAGCCTAGTGTCAGCTGTGAATGACATCAGTCAACCTGCCTCCGGCACGGTCATCGTCCACATTCCCAGGACGCTGTTAAGGACGGAGCCCAATGGCTGGCCAATGGACACCTTCTTCCACAGTATTGCTAGCCCATTAAAAAGCAGTCAGAGTTGTTCAACGTGGTACTTATTTAACTTATTTGGACCCGTTCCTCCGTCTTGTCCACCCAGTGACTGTGAAAGGTGTTGTCAAATGTCTTGCAGAAGTCCCCCAGGACAACTAGAGAGGGCAGCGGGTGACAGTGTTCTTCTGGGAGAAAGAAAGTTTCTCCACTCCGCCTAGCACTGAAGCATAACCCCGCTTCCTCTCTCCCCAACTAGCATCTTCCAGGGCCTTGCTCATAGCAACCTTTGACCTAATTTTAAGTGCACGTTAGCTAACGTAACCTTGGCTACAAGGTAGAGACACCAGGTCAGAACCGACATTCCAGGTCAGGGATTAGAGTCCTCGCTTTACCATTTACCACCTGCATGACCTTAAACAGGTCCCTTAATCCTTCAAGTCTTGAAATCCCTCACCTGTAAAGTGGACATAACACACCCCGTTCCCCCACCCCTAGGGTATTTGTAAAGCTCAGTGAGACGGGATGGCAACATGCCTTGTACACCCAAGAGCTGCGCAAGCAGGGCTAACTTGTTCATGTTACCGTGACCGCTGCAAATAAATCGTGTTCTTCCTATTTGGTGTAGTAGCGGGTAGTCTTTCTAGAGTGGTTACAAACATATGACGTGTGAAAAGATCTAGCCAGTGGTGCAGCAGCCTGGAACAAAAGGCACTTGTTCTTAGAATCCTTGAATTTGCCCCCCTTGAGAGCCAGCGGAGCCCCCAGTCCCTGGAGGTGAGAAAGCCTGCGTCCCAAGGGACAGGCATGTGTCGAGAAGCACACCGTGAGCAGATGGAAGATGGCGCCATGGCCTTCTCACATGGCCCCCCAAACTATTCTCCCCGTCACGTGCCTTCAAAATCACTCATTTCGGGGGCTCCTGGGTGGCTTAGTTGGTTAAGCATCGGACTGCAGCTCGGGTCATGATCTCGTGGTCCGTGAGTTCGGGCCCCGCATCGGGCTCTGTGCTGATGGCTCAGAGCCTGGAGCCTGCTTTGGATTCTGTGCCTCCCCCTCTCTCTGCCCCTCCCCTGCTCATGCCCTCTTATCTCTCTCTTAAAAATAAATAATCACTAACAAATTTGATGAAAAATATATATTCAAATACAATCCAAGGGAACAGAGCCAGTCTTGAAGGGTCCACGCAAGGCTCATTAACATTCACTTGAGTGTCTTGTCATAGGCGGTTACCATCTTGAGGGGCGGTAGGTGCAGAAAGGGGCAGTAGGAAGCCCATATCACACCTGGTCTCCACTGAGCCTGCCCCCATGGTGACTCCGCCTGGGAGGCCTCCAGCCCACAGTCCTGCTTCCAGGTAAGGAAGCTTGGTCCTTAAGTCCTCTCTCTCTCTTACATCACAAGGCAGGGACTTTCAACTCTGGTTCCCTGGTGACTTCGAGAGCCCGGAACTGTGCCTGGCTCACAGTGGCGCTCCGATAAATTCTGCAACTGAGTAAATGCGTTTGTTGAATGAACGGATGAGGTTGGGGGAGGGTGAACTGACTTCCCCAAGAACCCCGGGTACCAGATGGCAAGAACTCTGAGATGGAACTGCTTCTTCCTCCCTCCCACATCCAGCACTCGCTTTACAGAATCGCGGGATCCGAAAGACAAACAGACCTGCCCAGAGCACATTTTTCCCAACAGCCTTTGAAGTCCTTGCCTTTCCACGCTTACTTTTCTTGGCAGCCACACACACCATTTTCAGTCACCCATCATTCAACAAAGATTTGAGGACTGCTTATTTTATGAAAAGCAGAAAGTTAAGTAATGCAACATCTCTGACCTCCTAATCCCTTCCCACCTCCGGTTCTGAGATGGAAATCCCACTGGGGTTTGGCAACCTGCCCGTAGCTCTACCAGGCTCGACACAGGAGTCCCAGCAGGCGGTGGCTGCTCTGTCCCTCCTCAGGCTCTGATTTTCCAGGGAGGATATTTTGACCGAGAAACTCTCTCTGGCCCCAGGTGCCACATCACACATAGGGACAAGGGTGAAACTGTGTCACAGCTGTTGGAATTCCGCAAGGAGAAGGTGAGCACAAACGCCAGGGTGGTGATGGCTCCGCAGGGGGTCAGCCAGTTATACAGGATTCCTTGGGACTTGGGGTTCTATCAACATAGATCCACTGAACTCACCTCCTCCCTGTGACCTGGCTGGGAAGCCAAGGTTTAGCTATCAGCTTACTTTAGGTGGAAAGAACTTGAGGGGCACCGGGGTGGCTCGGTCGATTAAGCGTCCAACTCCAGCCCAGGTCATGATCTCGCGGTTGATGGGTTCGAGCCCCGTGTCAGACTCTGTGCTGACAGCTCAGAGCCTGGAGCCTGCTTCAGATTCTGTGTCTCCCTCTGTCTCTGTCCCTCCCCCGCCTGCTCTCTTTCTCTCAAAAATAAATAAACATTAAAAAAAAATTTAAAAAAAAAGAGCTTCAGCAAGCCCTCTTGTCTTACAGAAAAGGAAACTGATGCTCGGCGGGATGAAACCGCACCCCCAGGGCACCTCTGGAACAGCAGAAGCAACAAGAACTCAGACCTTGGTCATTGGCCCACTGCTGCCTCAAAGGCCACCCGGACACATAGACGCGCCCTATGTAGGAGTTCATCCGCTGCACAGTTTCACTGCAAGTTAAGCAAATAATTTCTCTCGCCTCTGTGTGGCTGAGAAATTGTGTTTTTCAGCAGGGAAAGGATTGAGTCCATTTGGGGACAACCTTAATATGGAATATTATGTAGCCAATAAAGCTCATATGTTCAGATCATATTTCAAGGCATGTGGCAATGTTCATGAGGTAACGTCAAGTGAAAGGAGTAGGAGACCACTTCGTACACGCACAATGAACCCTAACACTGTGCCGATATGCAATATGTCCTCTCTAATGGCAGTGATTTTCGGATGCACCACTGGCGTAATAATATTTCCACAAAAAGGAAACGCTAAAGCAACTCTAAGCAGCATCCTGGTTCCAGAAACATTAAAGATGAAAAGTGAGCGGAAATGTGACATAAATTTATCACCCAAATGTCTGGTGTGTGTGCGCGTGCGTGCATGTGGGTGCGTGTGCGGAAACATTAGACCGACAAGAAGTACATTAAATATTTAATAGTGGTTATCTCCGAGGAAAGGCTTTTATTTTTATTTTATCTGTTCTTTTAAGGATTTTTTTTTTAATTTTGTCTCTGGTGCGTACATCAGAATAACAAACTGCAGGTAGAACGTGAAAAGCAAAGGTAAGAAAAACGCACGCGACTTTTTGACTCACGCAGGACTGCGATTTCCATTTCCCAGTCTTGCTGCTTTTTTAACTCTTCTTTATTTTGTTATGTTTCTCCCCTCTGGTTTCTAAGCACAGTTTAACATTCCATCTTCCATGAACTATTAGAAGGTTGTCATAATGCTTTCTCCACTCTGCTGCCTTTTAGTGGTATGTCCTTGGTTTTCAGCCAACGTCTCTTAGGAAAGTCAGGTACAATTTCTTGGTGCAGGTGTCACAGGCACATTTTTTTTTCAACGTTTATTTATTTTTGGGACAGAGAGAGACAGAGCATGAACGGGGAAGGGGCAGAGAGAGAGGGAGACACAGAATCGGAAACAGGTTCCAGGCTCCGAGCCATCAGCCCAGAGCCTGACGCGGGGCTGGAACTCACGGACCGCGAGATCGTGACCTGGCTGAAGTCGGACGCTTAACCGACTGCGCCACCCAGGCGCCCCTCACAGGCACATTTAAGATGCCACCCTGCTTTGCAAGCAGAGGCCTATGTAAAAAGTACCCCTGGGAAAAATTGTTTTGACTCCAGTGCTAAGAGCATCTTAGCATGTTTGGGTTTTTTACTCTAAAAAAATCACAAGTATTCTCTTTATTATATATTATTTCCCCTTTTCTCTACCTGCTAAGGAACTCAGTCAATTTTGAAGCTCAAATATGATAACTCTGTTGGTCCCTGGGGTGAAGCTATTAGTGTGCTTCCCGCCCCCCCCCCCCCCCCGCCACCTTGGTTCTGATTCTTGAAATAAAATATTCGATTTTACTGATTTCCTGTGTTCTTTTGTAAGAAGTTGCAAATCATCGGTGGGAAAGGCACGGAGTAAGTAAATACATATACTCAGTGAGCTCTTGCCCTGACTTCACCGTTCACACCCGCCCTTCCCCACACCTGCTGTAGATCCATCCATCAACGACCCTGTCGGTTATGATCCTGAAACACGTTCGCCGTCTCCACGGTCACCCTCCTGGCCCGGGCCACTGGACAGGGACCAGCCTCCTCGCCAGCCTTTCTGCCTCTTCCCCTTCCCTCCTCTGTTCCACTTACTTCCTCAGAGAGTTCCTTCCACCGCCACATCAAAGCAGGCCCGCTCCCCTCTGTCCACCCCAGTGCCCTCTTTATCTCCTCCATGGCACCTCCGATGCTTGAAATAACCTTCATTTCTTCCCCGGGCTGTTTTCCTCTCTCCTCTTGCCCGACCCTAAGGTGAAAGCCCCATCTTGTTCCCTGCTGCCTCTTCAGTGCCCAGGACCGCCTGGCACATTGTGTGGAGAGTGAAAGCCTGGCTCACCTCCAGCACCCACCTCGTACAGGGCGACAGCTCCCCGTGCACGCGGTTGTGTCTTCCAACGATGAGCAAAGCGCCATCCCGCTGGCCTTATCTCTCGGCACGGGGCTCTCCGGACCTGTGTGTGCTGGGGGACGGTTGCCACAGTCCCACCTGCCTCCCGGGAGGTGGGAAGGAAGGGCTGAGAGGAATTAGACTATAGTGTGAGGACCCACCCAGGCCAATCGGCAGCAGGATCAGGGCCACTGCCCCAAGTCCAGAAAGTCCTATGGCTCCACAGATTGCCCCAAGGGTGACTCTCTGTCCCTTCAGGGGACTTCATTTGCCAGACATTCAAATGCCATATTAAAATTCTTCTCCCTGTGGGTGCCTGGGTGCTCAGTCAGTGGAGGGTCTGACTTTTGATTTTGGCTCAGGTCATGATCCCAGGGTTGTGAGATTGAATCCCATCTCAGACTCCACAATGGGTACGGAGCCTGCTTAAGATACTCTCTCTCCCTCTGCCTCTCTCTCTCTCTCATACATACATACATACATACATAAACAAATAAATAAATAAAAATTTCTAAGATTAAATTAAATTTAAAAATAAAATAACAATTCTCCCTGAAGGGCCAAGGATCCCCAAAGAGAGCTCACACACTCTAAGAAACTCGCTCATGAAGACGACTTTTTTCCTCTAATGCAATAAGAAACCATGTCCTTGGGGCATCTGGGTGGCTCAGTCAGTTGAGCATCCGGCTGTTGGTTTTGGCTCAGGTCATGATCTCAAGGTTCATAGGATCAAGCCCCACGTCAGAGTCTGCACTGATGGTTCAGGAGCCTGCTTGGGATTCTCTCTCTCCTCTCTCTTTCTCTCTCTCTGCCCCTACCCTGCTCATGCTCTCTCTCTTTTTCTCTCTCTCTGCCTCAAAATAAATAAACATAAGAAGAAAGAAAGAAAGAAAGAAAGAAAGAAAGAAAGAAAGAAAGAAAGAAAAAGGAAGGAAGGAAGGAAGGAAGGAAGGAAGGAAGGAAGGAACTGGGACCTTCTTTTCCCTGGAGGCGTCCTCCCTGTGAATTGGGCACATAGGTCCAGCGGAGGCCAGAACGCTTGCCCTTACCTGCCCTTTTTGTCCAGAAGTCTTGCCGGCTCCACACCCTGCAGAAAGCCCTCTCTGCTCTTCACTGGCTCGGCTCCAGGAAGTTCTCACTGGCCCCAGGAAGACATTCACTCCCCCACCTCCTTCAGAAGAGAGTCTACCCACGTATTCTAGGAACTGGTGACAACCCCCAATCCCTTTTGTTACCACCTTGTCTTAGGGTCACCAGTGCAAATCAAGGCCAAGGTAGAGCCCCGGGGAACCTGTGGTTTCCAAGCTCAATATGTAAATCCCTCTGGCTTCCCCCAGGTAAGCAACTTCACTGGAAGGTTACTGGGGCCCTGGTAAGCTTGGGGCGCAGGCCCTGAAAAAAAATCCCCCAACCTTTGTGGCCCGGGAATATCGGTACTTGGAGAAGAGCCAAAGCATCTGGAAGGGGAAGAAAGTGCCACATAGTAGTCCCATGAGGGTGTAGAGGAGGTGGGGTAGAAAAAGAGGCAAGACTTCATCCTGATGACGCCTGTGGCTTGGAGAAACTGGGCCTCAGAGAATCTGGTTTGTGAATCCCAGGCAGCTTTAGTAACCGCTTAGACCCTGCTGTGCCTTCAGCCCCCAGAGCCTGCCCAGAACCCCTGGGAATCTGGGAAAAAATTCCAGGAGGTTGGACATAAAATATACTTTGTTCCCACTTTCCAGCTAAGGAAACTGAGGCCGAGAGGGTTATGCAGCAGCATGTAAGGCCAGCCCAAGTCCTCTGGCTTCCATCCGCCACATCCCACGGCTGCACCCAACGTAGATATAAGATTTCCATTTCCTTCCCTCTTCCTGCGGGGCCCAGCTGAAATCTATGTCATACACATGTATGAAATATTTAAGCCTCTCCTGAGGAGCCTGGTGTCACTTCTAAATCAATTTATTCTAATCTAATCTTCATCTGCCATGGTTTCCTGGGCCAGCGCCATCAAGGAAACCTCTTGGCAGGTGAGAGAAACTGAAAACACAGAACATTTGTTTTTAATGGTTCCTCCACAGCCGGCAGTTTCCAATATGGCAAAGTCCACGCAAACCATGAAATATGACTGGTCTCTGGAAATGACCCCCGATACACTCTGAGATCCGTGCAGATAGATGGGTGCTCGCCAAACTGCGCGCATAAAGTTGTCAGGAGCCCCCTAAAACTGTAACGCGCGCCGAGGCGAAGTCAGAAGGCCGGCGTGCCTGGCCAACAGCAGAGGGAAGGCCATGAGAGATCCTGGCAGGAGCGCAAGGCGCGGCCAGTCATCATGTTCCTAAGTGGACTTTTCATAGCTGCAGCCATAAAAGGCACAGTTTTCTCCATCTCTGCCTGGGATTTAATGGTATTCGCTTTTATTCCAGCTCCTTTTATTTTGATAGGAATGCTCCAAAAGGCAGAAACTGGCCTCACCTTGCTTTTCCATCAGACTCAGCTGTGGAACACCAGAAGGAAACTCCAGAAGAGGTTGGGCCCCGGGTCCAGGAAGCCTCAGGGGGCCTCCAGGTGACTGAAGGGCCCAGAGGGTGACGTGCCAGGGAAGGGGACAATGGAAGCCTCTCTCACTGGACCCGGGATTCTCCAAACCTCCACCTAGAGGTTTCCCGCCATGCTGAACTATCCGCTTCCTGCCTTGTCGCCAGCCTGTCCCAGCCAGAGTACCCACCGGGCCCCCGTGTCCGGGCAAGCCATCCACAGCTTGGACCGGCAGCGCATCCACAGCTCTGCCCCCGCAGGCCTTGACCGCAAACCTTGACAGCCTGGCAGGACTGGGATAAGCTGGGACCTTGCAGTCTCACTTTAGACCCGGAGTCAGCATCCCCCCCCCCACCCCCACCCCAATAAGCAGTGGGGCTTCTCTATATTCTGTGTCTCTGGGTTAGGGAGTGAGGTCCCACCTTGAGCCCAACCTGAGTGAGTTGCTGTGTCTCTGCCACCCACTGTGGCAGGGTCAGGAGCTGTCCCAAACTTTCAGGAACCCGACGCCTCCCCTACCTGACTGGGAATTTAATGTTCGAGAACTCGGGCTCGACCAGAATGGAGTTCACGTCTCATCTCTGGCATCTCCTAGCTGTGTGATATCGGGACATCACTCCACTTCTCTGTGCCTCGGTTTGCCTATCTGGGAAACAGGTATAACGACCCTAATCCCCATCCGAGAAGTGAATGACATTGTTCACGCAGAGCATGCTGGGCACCGCCTGGCGGTAAGAAACCTCCGATCGTGGCAGCCATTGTGGGTGTCTCTCAGTGGCACTAACCCTTGTTCTCTTCCCCCTTACAGAGACAAAGAGGGCGTTCCTGTCCCTTGTGGTCGGTGACTCTTGGCCAGCTGGTAGCGAGCACAAGTGACCCTTGTCACCTTTGGTATAGGACATGTGGGAACAGTCTTGCTTTGAGCACAGCCTCTGCCCTCCGTTGGTGAGCACTGAAGCTACCTGTCCTGAGTCCTCACTAGATGATGGGCCTTCACCAGCCTGGGTCTCTAAGAGAGTCTGTGGAGCATAGCCCTTTACCAGCCCCCGCTGGGCCTGACATGTGAGCCAGAAATAAATCTTGAGGCCACTGAGACCCGCTACCTCACTGTTAACTCCTGAAAAACACCCCATCCAACGCCCCCTTCCCCCAAGTGAGCACCAGGCGCATGGCGTTTGTTCTGCATTTTGGACGCGGGGTTTGGGCTTTGAATGTCCCGCGCTTTCTCCTTTCTCATCTCCTGACAGTGAGCTGCGGCCCTCAGCTGCCCCCTGCTCCCTGCCGACCCACACTGCTGAGAGCTGAGCCTTGGCCCGGACCAGGGCAGCAGCAGCAGGAGAAGCCAGGGAGGGAGAGAGTTGTCTGGAGCTCCAGATGGATCTTCCTCCTCCGGGCCTGAAGCACTGGGTTGGATTCCCAGCCCAGGACGGCAGAGGCGCCTGGCACAGGCTGGCAGCAGCCGCGGCTCCCTTGCCCGTTCCCTCAGTTCCACAGCCGGAAACCCTTTCCAGGGAGATGCAGTGAAAGGTCACTCTAACATCGTGCTTCCTCTGAATCAGCCGGGCTTTCATTACTCTGATGGGACCTGGGAGCTAAAACAGGCAGAATTTTCCACGGGGTTGTGGCAAATCAGAGCTGGAGGAACCACCCACATCAACTGCATCGTGCGGAGTAGTAGGCAACTGGGGACCAGAGAAAGGATGGGGCTCGCCCAGGGGTACGGCAAGGCAGGGACCGCCGTGAAACAGAATCTTGCTGTCAGTTTAGACACTGAACACAAACAGGACAGGACTCTCATCCAAGGAGGCAGCCTCCACCCGATCGGGGATGTCCATTCTCTAAGATCACGGTTTCCTCTAAGACAGAGAATCCGGAGGGGCTAGCTGCGTGGCTGCGCCTGCCTGGGCCCACAGCTTCCCACGTGGGCGTGAGCTTTCCAAGTGCCCCGGAGGATACATGGCCGGTCCACTGCCCTCACCTCCCATCGGTCTCACCCAGGCGCTGAGCTCAGGGCAGCCGTGAGACAACCCAAACATGAAAGAGTCTGAGGCCAGAAGGCAAGCTGAAGTCTGTGGCTGGATGAGCGCCACTGGGCCACTCTTCACAGCCCACTCTCCCAGAGGTCATCTGGCCCCGGCCAGATCCCCGCCGCCATGGGTGGCACACTACCTCCCACGCTGCTGTTCCCTTCTTGGATCTGTCTCCATATCTGACGGGATGTCTCGCTCTGCTCCAGATCGACCCTGTGGGACCGTGCCGAACCTCTAGCCTACGACAGCCCTTCTAGAATGACAAGGCTCTTGTGAATCCTCTCTCTGGTGTGAACAGTCCGAGGCTATCATGGAACTGGGAGCCCTATCTCCTCTCCCTCAGCCCCGTGGCAGCTCAAAGTGTGCTCCAGTAGCCTGGTGTCCCCAGTACCTGGGAGCTGGGTGCCAAGTATCAGTCCCACTCCAGACCTACTGAGTTAGAACTCACATTGTAACAAGATCTCCAGCTGCTTCCGGGGTTAGCTTCACTTTGGAAAGCTCTGGCTTACACACACCTCACACTGTCCATTGAGGACCCAGAGTTCAAGTGCACAGGACAGGGCTCTCATCTTTCTCCTTCTGAGGCTTCTTTACAGCTGCAGGACCCTAATAACACAAAGGATCCTGGGTCCACTTAGACCCCTGAGTCTCCTTCAAGAAACTGCTCCCAAGCTGCCTCCTGGGTGGGAAGAAGTTGACATATGTCAATTCAGGTGCGGAACCTTAACGTTTAGCCAAATTAAACATCACTCTCCTTTCAGCGGCGTCTCATCTGCTATTTAATCCATCCGTTTTTAAATCTGCCTGCATGTTAGGATCACCTGGTAGACTTTGTAAAAACTCTGATGCCAAGACCCCATCCCAGAAGAAGTCAATAGACTCTCTGAAGAGCGCTGTGGGTGTCTGCTTTTGTTTATTACGCTCTCCATGCAATTCTAATATGCAATCGGGATAGAGAGCCAGTGGTTTAACACATCTATTAAAAAGTGGATTTTTTTTTTCCTTAAGAGGGGTGTCAACTTCAGACTCCAGGGTACATTGGTGTAAGCAATTCCTCACAATGACTCTGAGCTCATGGCGATGTATCTGTCAGCCACTGCCATAATATTGCTGTGTAACAAACAACTACAAAATCAGACACAATGCAATAAGAAGCACTCAAGTCGATGACACAACTGTGGGTCATCTGGGACAGCTCTGTCTGTCCGTGTGTTGCCTAATCTAGGCTGTAGTGACACGGTGGCTCTCTTCAGACTGTAGAGCTGGGTTGGCCACACTTCTGTTTGCAAGTGTGTGGATCGGGTAAACAGCTTGTCCTGATCTTCCCACGACATTCTCGATCTTAGCACTGCAAGTCTTATGTCCCAGTGAACCTCACAGTCCAGGGAAAACGGGGATGGCTGCATACCCTGCCTGCGGTCAACTTGGGTACCTCTGCTCCTTGTTCTCTCCTCCTCCTTAGACCAGCGGGGCAGCCAGGGCATGTACCTTTCAGGACATGGGCAGAGACTTGAGAGACCTAGCAAAATAGAGACCCAGGCACAGGCTGCCATGCTGTCACTTTCCATCGCACATCAGCTTTGTCAGCCATGTTGGCCAGAAGTCGCCGGTCCCAATTAAACTTCATCCTATTAGATTTAGCCTCACTGCAGGCTGTCACCATCTTTCAGGATCTTTATTCAGGCATCTGGTACATTGGCCAAAGCAAGCTGCACAGCTGAGCCCAAAGCTAAGGGGCATGAAAAAAGGCCCTTCCCCTGATGAGGCGGTAGCTGGCGTGTGGATTCAGAGAAGGGCGTGTAATTGGGCCAGTCATCCACCTCCTACAGACAGCGAGATTCTGGCTCCCAAACACAGATGACCTCATTCCTTCCTGGCTACCGACTGTCCCCAGGGAGCCAGGTTCCAGAGCCTGAGACCATCTCCACTCCAGTCCCCATCTAGCTCCTAAAGCACATGTCTGCTCAGGTGCCCCATTGTCTCTGTCACTCTGTGACTGCTTCCCCTCCTTCTCTTCCTCCTTCTTCATCAAACATCTTGAAAGATGAGGATCATCTCACATCAGCCTCGTCAGCCATCCTGACGAGAAATCTCTTGCGCCAATAAACTTAGTCTGGTTTCAGCCTGGCAGGATCTCTTGGATCCTGATTCCCCAACCAGTAAGTTCCCCCCAGCCTTCAGCTCTGCATCCTGGGCCATATTTTTTGCACATCCATAACCCAGATGTCAGCAAACTCCTCCAGGCCCTGAAATCTAGGCACATTTGGCTGGAGCCCCTCAACCTCACAGGCTTTGAGCCCACAGATCCCTGCCCTTGACTTGTTCCCACTCCCAGTGGCCTCATACAAACATCTGCAAAACAACCTGGTGCCCACGGTTCATACACAGCCAGCATGTCATAAGTCGGTGACTTTGATGAGGGCATCGTGGGGCAGGTGGCACATATCACAGGCCCGGGCCCCTGTACGTGCTCTCCCTGCCGTCCCCTACCCTCTGCACAAAACTCCACCCTGCACTTCCTGTTTGGTCCTTCTACCTCCATGGGGGGGGGGGGGTCCGTGGGGATCTTAGCTTTTGCCTCAAGAGGCATGTGAGGGAATGTTCCCCCCATCTCATTATATGTCAATTACTTCTGACTGGGTTTTAGGTCCCCAGGATCCTCTATCTTTCCCCAGCCACCAAGCAAGTGTCTGGGCTCTGATCCCACTTAAGTGCAGTAAAGCACAAAGAATGAGTATGCCTTCAAGGCAAGAAATCTGAAAGGTCTTCACTGCTTTAAAATTATATGGGCTGACTCACCCCGCATCCCTAAACGTATCAGGCTCCGCAGAACAGGCGAAAAGGACTCCCGAACTCGCATCCTGACTTTGCACCCTACTGGAGATACTCTCCAACCTGGCTCCATGACCTACCCACAGGTTGGCCCTCCAGCCAGTTAGCCAGGACAGGACCACAGTATCCAGGGGCCAGCTGGAGCACAGCACCTGCAAGTCAGTTTCAAATCCTGGCATTGACACTTACCCTCCTGGGGCCCCACTTCCCGCTGCACTGACTCCTGACGGGCAGGAATGTTATGGAAAGGGCATTAGACAAATAACATCAGGGAGGTTCCTCAAACCCAGGAAAGCTCTGCCTAATGTGTGGTGCTCTTCTCATTCGTGGAGCTCAGGAAATGCCGTTGATTTCAACGCACGCCTCAGTAAGTCCCTAATTAGGAAGGAGATCCACTGTCACAAAAACCACATGTCTCAGCCCCGAGCCAAATGGGATGGGTTTCTGGATGGGCCCCACTGGTGGAAGATGAGGGGTTGCCTCCCTCCCTGGCAGAGCTGACCAAGGAGGTCAGGCTTTGCCACCCGCTCCCCAGGCTACGAGTCTCAGAGCAGGAAGGGGTCTGGCTGCTGCAGGTGATAAAAACAAAAAACAAAAAACAAAAAAACAAAAAACCAGAGAGCTGGAGCAGCTGGGCTCAGGTCAGGCACAAGGGGTGTCTCTGCCTGGGCTCAGCAGAGACAGCCAAATGCCCAGCCCAGCTGCCACGGCCCCGTGCTGGGCCCTACGCTGGGGCCAGAGCCTCGCCGCCAGGCTGGCAGGCTCCCCGCTGCAGCTGCGAGGCCGCTCTGACCTGAGGAGGTCTGCCTCCTCCAGCTTGCGTTTCCCTCCCCTCCCCCTGCTGCCTCGGCCTTGCCTCCGCCTGCCTGTGTCTCTCTCCCTCTCTGTCTCTCTCTCTCCCCTTCTCCCACTCCCTCTCTGTCTCTCTCTGTTGTTCCTTCTCTCCCTGTCTCTTTGTGTCCCACGTGCGTCTGTCTCGGCCTCAGCCTACAGCTCTCTTTTGTGTGTGTTTCTCTTCCTCTCTGTGTTTCCGGCTCTCTCTCTGCCTCTGAAGTGAAGGGTAGGGAAGAGGAGAAGAGGCAGGGCCCAAGAGGAATCCCAGACAAAACTGAGCAGGGATCGCATTCCATCCCATTCAGGGCTCAGAGGCGGGGAGTTGGGACACTGCGAGCAGGTTGAACTTGCAGCTGGGAGGACCACGGGTCCAGGGAGCTGCACGGTGCTCCCGGCGTGAGGGAGGGCCAGCAGTCAGTTCTCACAGACACCACAAGGATCCCGGGCTCATGGGGCACCTGGGTGGCGCAGTCAGTTAAGCGTCCGACTTCAGCCAGGTCACGATCTCGCGGTCCGTGAGTTCGAGTCCCGCGTCAGGCTCTGGGCTGATGGCTTGGAGCCTGGAGCCTGTTTCCGATTCTGTGTCTCCCTCTCTCTGCCCCTCCCCCGTTCATGCTCTGTCTCTCTCTGTCCCCCAAAAAATAAATAAACGTTGAAAAAAAAAAAAAAGGATCCCGGGCTCAGCAAATGTGTTTCGGGTCTTCCCTTAGATCCAGAGCTTGGGCTGGGGCTGGGGACCAGGAGGAACAAGGCAGTGACCTTGCTGTGACAGAGCTCCATGGGCACGTGGGGAGAGGATTACATAGGCTGCTACACAATCCCAAGGATCCTGTAGGCAAAGGGCACCCAAAGGAGAAGGCCAGGACAGTGGGCCCAGAAACCAGTGCTCACTGGAGAGGCTACTCGGAGTGAAGCCTAGAATGACTTACAGTTTTCCGGGCTCAGAAGAAGGGACCGTATTCTAGAGGGTGCATCTGGGGAGCAGCAGCCTTGCTCCAGCCTCAGTACAGGGGGACTGCAGGGACGTGGCAGGGTCCAGGCTAGGAGGAGGGTAAAGTCATGTCACACATTCAAGTTTCCCAAGCCAGAGGCAGTGGGCGACCCTTGAATGCCGTGAGCCACATGACTGCGGTGGGGAGGCCCCTTGTCCTTCTGTGAGATTGGGAAAGCCATCCTTTCCTCCGCCTTGTCTTCTGTAGAGAAGGCGAAATGAGGGAGAGGCCATGTTGCATTGCTATTATCCAAGGTTGGGGAGTAGGGGGGTGCCTCTGCTTGGCTCTCAGTATTGGGAAAGGACGTCATGATTAGCCAGTTGCATTCATAAGGGAGGTGATGGTGGACCACACACTGGGGCTTAGCAGCTCAGCTGAGAGCAGAACCTTATTTTAATATGGCTTCTTCTGTAACTGGGCAGAGGGGGCTGCAGCTGTGAGGCCGAGGGACAGACTCTCAGTGAAGAATGAGATAAAAAGGGTGCCTTTGGTCGTCTGGATTCACATCCACTTCAGGGTCATCAGCCTGCCCTGCCACACCTTTTCTTGCCCAGTCACACACCCAGTGTTTCTCTCCCTCCCTGGGCCCAAAGCTCTCTGAGACACGAAGAGTGAATAAATAGCCAAAGCTGTCATTATACAAGTGGGGAAACTGAGGACAAGATGGAGGAGGGTGCTCACCAATGGTCACAGAATACGCTAGAGCTGAGTCGGGGCTCTCAGCTCTGAGACGTCTATGTGCTACGGTCCACTTCGGGGAGAGGACCGCTCCTGACTTCCTGGGGGGACTGGAGGTGTCTGGCCAGCAGGTGGATCCTGAGCAGGAGCTGGAGATCTGAATGTCATCCGTGCACGGGCAGGGGGAGGGGGCGGGCCTGGGAAACTCAATCGCAGAAGCAGAACAGTGTCCGAAGATCAGTCCTCATGCCTCTAGCAGGCCCCCTTCCCCGTCACTCTCATTGACACTTCGGTCTCTAAGGACAGTCACCATGCCTGCATCCCAGATGAGGAAACCGAGGCTCCAGGAGGGCAGAGGTCCTACTGAATGCTGAGACCCAAACCACAGCCTCCAAGCTGTAAGGCTTATGCCTTTTCTCCATCGTGTCAGACACATGTAGATATTTGCACTTGAACATTGCCACATGATGGGGGAATGGATAGTGGTTATGTATGTGTAGCGTACAAACACATGTATATGCACACACACATGCACAGTTGCACACCCACACATACACGTGTGCATGCACACTTGCACGCACGCACAGTTTTTCGAAATCTCCACTGGCTCTCCCTGCCCTGTGCTGTGTGGAAAATTAGTATATTGGTGCAGTCACTAATCCCTTTCATTTGGATCCAAGCAAATGACAGGATCAGTCTCCATCACTGCCACGGCTAAACCCCAGGGCTCTCCCTGGTGCCTTGAACAAGAGTCAAGATGACCCACTTTCTCCAGCTATTCCCTGTCTCCGGGCTGCTTCAGCTGGGAAACTGTCAGCCTGGTAAATATCATGAGCTTAGCAGGCTGGTTCCCGCTTCCAAGCCTGCCCCTTTTTGGCTGCCCAGCCTGGCTTATGGGACCGAGCCCCAGGATCCTGCCCCAAATGTCAGGGTTCAGCTGCCCGTACACAGACAGAACCTGTCTGCCCAGCATGCCAGCATCCACAGAGACGCCCAAGTGCAAACCAAGGTCACTCCTTCCCTCAACAAGCGTTTCCTGGGTTCCTGGTCCACATCAGGCACAAGGATGGGAGCTTAAAAAGACACAGACTCTGCCGTTGGGAAGATCCCAGCTTGGAAGGGAGCTGGTCATGAAAACAAACCCAGAAATAAACAGCGGAACAAGCCAAGTCTTCTCTGAGCTCAGAGGAGAGAACAATTACTTCTGCTGGGAGGGTCAAGGAAGGCTCTTCGGTAGTCTCTGGAGTTGAGACTGGAATGCAAATTAGAATATGCCACATCTAGATGCGAGGGAAGGGCATTCCAGATGGAAGGGACAGTGTGGAGGCAGGAAAGAGCAAGGTCAATGCAAACAAGAGTGGCTAGAAGGGCAGCTGGAGCCAGATCCGGACTAGCCACGGATCCCAGAGTAGGGAACAGGTTCATCCTCAGGGTAAGAGTCAGAGTCAGAGTTTCGAGAGGAGGCCTGCCAAGTTCCAGACAGCCTGTCCATAGTCCCTGCTCTCCCCTTAGACCATCGTACCAGCCATAACTGAGCCCTTTCTACCTCCTAAGGATCTCACTCCTCACCAGGGGGGGCCCTGTGTCTCTCCTCTGTCTTCCTGGCTTTTTTCTTCCCGTGGAGTGCTTCCCCAGATGCCAAATACTTCTCAGTGCAGATGTTAGGAACGCCAGCCTCCCCTTGCGGGGCATCTGCCTGAGAAAGGAAAGAAAAAGGATGCCCGGAATCCCCAAAGCCCACTGCCCCAGTGGCACAAAGCCAGCCTGGCATGTATGCTTTCAGATTTTTGCAGGGAAACAGATCCCAAGGCTGCCCTTTGACTTGGCCTCAGCTCTCCAGAAGCCAAAGTTGGTGGAGACAGTTGTGCCTGCCTCTGCATTACTGGGGCTTTCTGGGGCAAGGGCCGGCCACAGCTAAGACCCCTGGGTTACTCAGGGGATGAGTGGCCACATCAGAGCCTGGGGTCAAAGCGCTGTCTCTGAGCAGGTGACACTAAGCGCTGCTCCTCTGTCCACGTTCTCTCACTAAGGTGGACAGGTGGACATGGAAGTATGTATGGGGACAGGCTGGGAAGGTAGCCCCGGGTAGGACCTCAGTCCCTCCCTGGCTCGAAGATCCTCACACGGAGAGAGCCTTGCAGGTATGCTGGGTCAGGGCCCTTGGCCTCCAGTTAAGCAGGTGGCCACAGGCCCCCACCATCTCCCTGGTCCTGAGGCTACAGGAGCCAGGATGAACCACAAGAGCCCTGAGAGGGAATCGGCTACTTTCTTGCATCAGCTGGATGGGGGCACAATTTCTGTATCAGAAACCACACCCACTCAAAGGTGACTCCGATGAGCTCGGGGAAGCACAACTGGCATACAATTGGGCCTCAGAGCACTTCCGGCTCCCCCAAAGCTGCCTCAGTGCCCTCCGCAGTGCTCTCTCACCTCTTTCTCTACCTCCAGCTCCAGGCAACCAGACTCTGCTCTCTGTTGCTTTGGATTAGACTTTTCCAGAGTTTCCTATAAATGGAATCGCATGATACGGTTTCGATCCTTCTGCATCCGGCTTCTCGTGCTCCGGAGTCTGTGTTTGTGATGCGTCCTTGATGCCTGTATTCCTTTCCTGTCTCTTTCAGTGCTGAGCATTGAGTGTTCCGTCCAACAGTCGTGTCTGTTGATCCATTCACCTGTAAATACACACTTGGATTGTTTATGGGTTTGGGGGCTTTTTTTTTAATAAGATGGCGATAAACATTCATGAACAAGACTTTTTGCGGACCCATTTTTATTTGTCTCGGGTGAACACTTAGGAGTGGAGTTTCTCCACAACACGGTCAACAGCTGTTTCGCTGTATAAGGAAACGCCAAGCTGTTTCCCAAAGTGGTTGTATCATCTTCAGTCCCCACCGGCAGCGCGCGGGGCTCCCATCCCTCCACGTTCCTCGCCAGTGCTTGTTGTGATCAGTCTTTTTCATTTTGGCCGAACTGTTGGGTGCATTTCGCTGTGGTTTTAATTTGCACTTCCCCCATGACCAGCGGTAACGCGTTCTGCTTCCGGGCCTGAGCGCGCCCTTCTCCAGCTCCACCCCCGGGAGGCGCACTTCACCTCTCTGGATTTTAATTTTCGTGTCTGGACAAGGGGAGCACCAGTCCCTGCCCTGTCCCCGTCCCCAGGCCTTTGTAAAGATGGCATCAGAGGCCATGTGTGTATACAGAAGTACACGCAAGTATTTGCAAGGCATAAAACTCTAAGTTGCACTTAGTTTAAAATTCTCACAGCCCTGAGTTCATCCGTCTTTCTCTTTCGTTTCACTTTCATCATTTCGTTGCAGTAGCTTCCTTACTAGTTTCCCTGACTGTGGTCTCCCCTGGTCTCGTCCTCACGGGGGCAGGCTCCTTGCCTCCATCCTGAGATCTTCCTTTTTTTTCTTTTTAATTTTTGTTAATGTTTAGTTATTTTTGAGAGAGAGAGAGAGAGAGAGAGAGAGAGAGAGTGGGGAAGGGGCAGAGAGAGAGAGAGAGAGAGAGACACAGAAACCGAAGCAGGCTCCAGGCTCCGAGCTGTCAGCACAGAGCCCGACACGGGGCTCGAACTCCCGAACCACGAGATCATGACCTGAGTCGAAGTCGGACGCTCAACCGACTGAGCCACTGAGGCACTCCATGAGATCTTCCTACTACTTCCAGCAGCTTCCCTGTCCTCTGTTTGCTCAGAGCCACAGTGGTCCAGAGCTAAGGGGATGCAGCCTGCAGGGGCCACCATAGATATCCATCCCCTTCTAGGGAGCCGAGGGAGCTCTCCTGGAGCCCAAATGCCCCTTTCTTCAGAAGCCTTGTCATGAATAACTGCTTCTTGTCAGAGCCCAGACCCGGGACTAGTTGGTAAATGGTGCCGTTTGCTCCTGCCTCTTTCCCCGAGGCACCTCCTGATTTGCAGCCTGCAAGATACTCGGTCTGCTAGGAGAAGGAGCACAGCAGCAATCTCCTTAGGCTGCTCGTGGCTGTCAGTCTCCTCGTAAATGGGAAAGCCGAGCACGGTGACATTTAGAGAGGACTCTGCTGTAAATCCCAGCCTGCGTTCCCATCCCCTTCGAGCTCCCGTGGTTATCCCAGGCCCGAGGCCACAGAATGCCCGAATGGAAAGCACGACCGGTGGCCATGCCAGAGCCCAAGAGAGAGGAGCAGACGTGCCGAAGCTCACACATCCAGCAAAGAGAAGAGGCATAACGAGGGACTCAGATCTTCCACCCTGTGGCTCAGTACCTTTTTCTGCACCTCATCGTGGCTCTCAAGAGATATACTAGTGCCACGCCTACTCTCTCCCCAGGACCCCTGCCTGTCCCCCGCCCCCCGGACTGGAAAGGGATCCCCGCCAACGGCTCCCCACGCGCCCCACGCCCGCCCCACCAGGCAAGTGTCGATCAGTGCGCACCAGCAGGTCGATGACACCACTCAGGATGCATCAAACAGAAAATGACTCAACACGGGGAGTCGGGTGCTTACAATGTCCCTGGCGGGACTGGAGGACGAAGCTGCAAGGTCAGCTTTGGGAAATGAGTCCCAGAACGCCACAGCCAGACCACATACTGAAGGAGCTGGTGCCTCCACTCTGATAAGAAAGTTGAAGGCCCCAGCGGCGGTCTCAAAGAGCCATACTGCCTCCACGTGACCTGGGGATCAGGGAGCTGCCGTCTCAGGTGCCCGCTCCAAGGCCCCACTGCCTCAGAGCCCAAGCCTGGGGGAGCCTGGATGGAGGTACGTGAGCCCGACTGTGACACTGCCCCCCCCCCCGGTGTTCTTGGTGGCTTTCCCTAAACAAAGCTAATCTCTTTTGCTATATTAATAAATATCTTTGATCTATGCTCAAGCTGTGGTGTAAGTCTTTATTTTATTTATCCTGAGCCCGTGTTTTGGGCTACAAGACTTGTAAGAAGAGGGGAGGTAGATGGGAGAGCCTAGGGCGGCGTGGGAAACCAAGATCCACACCCAAGCCCTTCCGAGAAGTGCAGCCCAGTGGTTGAGGGCACAGGCTCTGGAGAATTCCACCTGGGCATGCTTCCTGGCCACATCCTTGCACCCTTGTGGCAGTGGGTGAGTCACCGACACTTTCCTACGTCTCAATTTCCACATCTCTGTAATGAGATGACAACGATAGCACCCAGAAGGTTCTTAGAACAATGGCTGGCACTGAGACAGCAATTGCTACGGACCGAACCATGTCTCCCCCCAAACTCATAGGTTGAAGCACTAACCCCCAATGTGACTATATTTGGACACAGAGCCTCAAGGAGATAATTAGGAGAGAACACGATCGTAACAGTGGGCCTGGGACCCAACAAGATGAGTGTCCTTAGAAGAGAAGACACCAGAGCTACCCCAGCCCCCCTCACACCCCCGCCCACCCACCACCACCACAGACTTGTAAGAAGAGGGGAGGTACATGGGAGAGCTTACGACAGAGTGGGAAACCTACATCCACAGAAGCCTGTGAGGACACGGCAAGAAGGTGGCTGTCTGCAAGCCAGGAAAAAAAGCCCTCACCAGAAAAAGACCATGCTCACAACTTGATCTTGGATTTCTGGCCTCCAGAACTGTGAGGGAAAAAAAAAAAGTTTCTGTTGTTTAAGCCTCCAGTCTGTGGTATTTTGTTATGGCAGCTCCAGCAGACTGAGACAGCTGTTAATTAACGGGAGCTATCGTCGCTATTCCTGATTCTCCGGAGCTGACTTAGTGCGGGTTATTTGAGGTCTCTAAACCTCGGTTACCTGCCCTTGACCAGGCTTTCTTGACCTTGGCACCATTGACGTTTAGGGCTGGATAATTCTGTTGGACACAGAATACCATTCCGTGCACGGTCGGATGTTTGGCCCCACCCTGGCCTCTACACTCTAGATACCAATAACATCCTTCCCGGGCCCCAGTTGTGACCATCAAAAAAATGCCTCTATGCATTGGCCAATGTTCCCTAGGGGCCCAAATCACCCCTGGTTGAGAACCACTGCTCCACGAGATAGGACAATTGTACTCATTTCCAGAACGGTCAGGTCGACTAAAGAAGGCAATTGTGGCAATTATACATCACCTAGAGGTTATCTGCGTCACCCCTTGAATAGTAAGTAAAATGGACTCAAACTTTACCTCATATCTTGTAGGGGGTTCAATGTCCTCCTCAGATTTTTGGAAGTTCTTGGGAGTCCGCACTCACGGTCACCTCTTGCTCCAACTTCCTGTGACTGATGTCCCTACTTTTGTCTTTGCCTTTGGAGTAGTCCCTCAATATGGAAGATCGACACTTTTCATTCATTTCCCCAAATGATCACTCAAGGCAGCTGAGCCTATTGGGGCTGCTCTTAAAAGTTCATGGTCTCCACAGCCCAGTCTGACACATCACCTGGGTTTGGGTATGAGCCGCACCCAGCTCAGCTCACGGTGGCACCTGCAGCTGCCCTGTGTTGGGAGTCTTTTCCCAGCCATCCCTTCCCAGGCTCCTCCAGGACTTCTGCATTTAGCTCTCTTTCTAGCTTCCCGGGGCCAAGTGCCAGTCTCTCCAAACAGAATCCCCATCCCCTCTGCTCTTCATGGAGGAAAAAACCATCATGCCCACTACGAACACAGGGAAGTCCTGGCTAAAACATAACACAGGTAAATCTATAACCCCATCGGTGAATTGAAAATCAGGAAGGGAATATTCTCCCACTCCAGAAACATACAAAATTCAGAGCCAGGGCAGTGAGCAGGAGCTAATGCCAAGTGGCATAAGAGTATAAGAACGGGACAAAGTGTTATGTTTTCGTACTCATGAAGAATGAGGAAGTGAGGCAACGGGCCCCATGCACAAAACAGGAGTGATCTTTCTGCTTAGAGCCAGGAACCTGAGAAAGCTGTCCCTTCAGTGAAATGAAAACGAGAAAACCACCACCCCTGCCCCTCACAAAAATGGGCCAACCTCCCTGGACCATGGGTGACAAAGGAGACACCCAAGAGAAGTCAGAACTCTACATCTACTCCACGTGCCCTAGAGAGTCCTGAAGCCATACCTCTCACCAGCTACAAGACCCAAGGAAAATAAGGACAATAAGCCCAGAAAATTCCTAGATCAGTAGCAAAGGTGACCATGCAACCCAAACCTGCCAGAAGGGAGACGGCACCTTCTGGAGATGAACTTGGAGTAAAAACCACAAAGCAGGTGAGGAACATGAGCCCAAGATCTCCTACCAGATCCAACAAGAGTCCTATGAGAAGTCAGGAGGCTGGGAAGAGACCGGTGGTCCTCCAGAACTGAAGATACACATGAGTTCTTGTATCAAAAATGGAGCCTAAGCTCCAAGAGCATAAATATAAACGCATACTCACATTTGGAGTAGGGGATCAACACATCAAGTGCCGATAAATCACATAATCATTGTGGAAGAATATTGTTTATAGTATAAAAGAACTAATAATAACATACCCAAACAAGACACAGGAGAAAGTGAGGTGGGAAAAAAAACCCAATTTCCTTGTTTTTTTCCTTGAAAATCTCATGAGTTATAATTCAAGAAATAAGGCATAAAAGAATACTGTATATAGTTACAAAGCAACCACTAAAGGGACTAAAAGTACTCCATAAACCTTCCAAGTTATTGAGAGAAAACCTATACACAAAGCAAACCATGAAAATACAGGCAATGAAGTAAAAGGCTTTTAAAGGAAGCATTAAAATCAGAAAGCATAATATAAAATAATATGACAGAACTGAAACCAAACGTATCCTATCGTATCATTAAATATACTAATGGGATAAACTCATCTATTATTTATTTTTAAAACTCTCATTTTGGGATCAAAGAGTGAAACAAAAAACACAGGCTTATGGAAGATACCTCTGATTCCCCAACTCAAATTTTCTCAGGCTTACTCCTGAATTCAGCCATACCACGTAGACAGTTCTATGGCTGATTTCAAACTGGCAGAATCCGGATAAAGAAAGCACGTGAGAGCACATTTCCCTCTGCCCTCGGGCTCCTCCAGTGCAAGTGGGAGCTCCCCGGATCCTTACATATGAACTTTGAAAATGCAGGGAAATCAACACCTCCAGAGGAACACCCACCCAATGTTAAGTGAAGCCCATCCATGGGAAAATGTTCAGCCCCATTAAGTTGTCACAGAAGTACAAACTAAGCTCAAGATGTGACACCAATTTACCCTCATTCTGGGGGCAAAAATTAGAGTCCATTAGTGCAAAGGAATGGAAGGGATGTGGATCAACTAAACCTTTATATGTTACCAGTGAAAATCTTGGGGCGCCTGGGTGGCTCAGTCGGTTAAGCGTCCAACTTCGGCTCAGGTCATGATCTCACGGTTCGTGAGTTCAAGCCCCGCATCAGGCTCTGTGCTGATGGCTCAGAGCCTGGAGCCTGTTTCAGATTCTGTGTCTCCCTCTCTCTCTGACCCTCCCCCGTTCATGCTCTGTCTCTCTCTGTCTCAAAAATAAATAAACATTAAAAAAAATTTTTTTTAATTTAAAAAAAAAAAGAAAATCTAAGTTTGTATAGTCACATTACAAAACAAGTTGGCATTATCTTATAAAATTGAATATTCTCATAGCAAGTCCATGCATAGGCATGCTCCCGAGAGAAATGCTTGAAAATGCACCCTGAGGTATATTCATGAAAACACTCTTCATAACTGCAAAACCATGGAGACAATTAAAAGGTCCACAGATAAAATAATGGCTAAATAAACTGTGGCATATTCACACCATGGAATATTATGTAGCAGTCAAAATAAATAAATCACAGCATATGCAACCATATTGCCATGTCTACAAAATATCATCTAGAGTGAGAACAGAAGTACCAGAAGACGATAGGTTGTCTGATACCTTTCTTGATAAAGTTGTTAAGCAAATGCTAAACAATGCAATGTTAGAAGTGTAACAGTAGGTCAACCAAACTATATTGAAAATAGTAGCGAGACAGCTAAAATCATATTTAAGGTGAAAGATTACTTTCCCCTAAGATCAGAAACAAGACAAGGACTCTGCTTTCAACACTTCAACTCAACATTGTACAGGTGGTTCCAGCTAGAGGAATTAAGCAAGAAAAAGAAATAAATAGCATTCGTTTTGGAAGGGAAGAAGTAAAATGGCCTATATTTGCAAATACCTTGATCTTGTATATATAAAATCCTAAAGAATTCACTCAAAACCTACTAGAATTAAGAGAGGAATTCACGAACATTGCAAGATACAAATCAATATACAAATCACTCGTATTCCTAGAAACTAGCAATAAACAAAACAAAAATGAAATTAGGAAAGCAATTCCATTTGCAATAGCACCAAAAAGAAGAAACTGTTTAAGAACAAATTAAACCGAGGCACCTGGGTGGCTCAGTTGGTTAAGTGTCCGACTTCAGCTCAGGTCACGATCTCATGGTCTGTGAGTTCCAGCCCCGCGTCGGGTTCTGTGCTGACAGCTCAGAGCCTGGAGCTTGCTTCAGATTCTGTGTCTCCCTCTCTCTCTCTGCTCCTCCCCCATTCATGCTCTGTCTCTCTCTGTCTCAAAAATAAATAAACATTTAAAAAAAAAAGAACAAATTAAACAAAAAAAGTGTAAGACTTATACATGCTTCAAAATATTGTTGAAAGAAAGTAAAGATCTAAATGAATGGAGAGACATCCTATGTTCAGGGATTGGAAGACTTAATATAGATAAGATAGCAATATTCCTCAAATCGATCTACTGAATCAACACAATGTTTATTAAAAAAACCCAACTTCATTTTTGGCAAGAGACTAAGAATAATTAAAGTAATCTTGATTAACTGTTTGTTTCTAGACTCTCAATTCTATTCCATTGATCAAGATTGCTTTGACTATTCTTTTTTTTTTTTTAATTTTTTTAACGTTTATTTATTTTTGAGACAGAGAGAGACAGAGCATGAACGGGGGAGGGTGAGAGAGAGAGGGAGACACAGAATCTGAAGCAGGCTCCAGGCTCGGAGCTGCCAGCACAGAGCCCGACGTGGGGCTCGAACTCACAGACTGTGAGATCATGACCTGAGCCAAAGCCAGAAGCTTAACCGACTGAGCCACCCAGGCACCCCTGCTTTGACTATTGTTAATCCCTTATATTTCCATGTGAATTTTAGGATCAGCTTTTCAACTGATTCTTAATAAGAGTGTCAAGACAATAAAGTAGAGAAAAAATAGTCTTTTCAACAAGTAGCCCTGAGACAACTAGATATTTACATGCAAAATAATGAAATTAAGCCCTTTCCTCACACCATACAGAAACATTAACTCAAAATGGATCACAGATTTAGACGTAAGAGTTAAAATTATTAAACTCTTAGAGGAAAGCTTAAGAGTAAGTCATGACCTTGGGTTAGGCAATGATTGCGCAAGTAGAATACTAAAAACACAATCAACAAAAGAAAAAAGTAGATAAATAGAACTTTACCAAAATTAAAAGCTGCCGTGTGCTGTGATGCAGATGATAGCATTAAGAAAGTAGAAAGACAACCCACAGAATAGGAGAAAATATTTTCAAATCCTGTACTTGAGAAAGGACTCGTATCCAGACAGGTTGAATTCTTACAAGTCAATAATAAATAATAACAATAATAATAAATTAAGTAACCCAACTAAAAAATGAGCAAAAGGTCTTAACGGAAGGAAGATAAGCATATGACAAAATGTTCAGTACCATCGGTCATTACGAAAATGCAAATGAAAAGCACGGTAAAATACTTCGTATCTACTCAGATGGCTACAATAAAAAGACTTTTGCCCTGTTGGCAAAGATATGGAAAAATTAGAACCTTCATACGTTACCAGAGGGAATGTGAAGCAGTGCTGCCACTACGGGACACAGTTTGGAGTTCCGAAAATGTTGGATGTAGGGCTGAATCAACAATTCTTCGCTTAGATATATACCCAAGCAAAAAAACCTTGTATATGAATGGCCATGACAGCATTATTCACAATAGCAAGAAAGTAGAAGCAACTCAAACTCCCATCAACTCATGAATTGACACTAAAATGTCATATATCCATACAGTGGAATATTATCTGGCCATAAAAAGAAATAAAGTACGTATGACACATGCGATACTAGGGCTGACCCTTGAAAACATGCTAAGTCGCAGAAGCCAGTTATAAAAGGCCACCTTCTGTATGATCCCATTTACGTGAAATGTTCAAAATAGGCAAATCCTTAGAGACGGAAGGAAATTAGTTGTTGCCAGAGCACAGAAGGAGGGGAGGGCTGGGGGCGGCTGCCTACGAGCATGAGTCTTCTTTCTGGGTTGACAAAAATACTCCCAAATATTGGTTGTGATTGCACAATTCCTAATATATAAAAAGCATTGAACTGTGCACTTGAAATTGGTGAACTGTATAGTATGTGAATTACATCTTTAAAAAGCTGTTTTCAAAAACAAGTGAGGAGGCAAAAAAAACAGCAGCACAGGATTTACAATGATGCCTAATCGAAGTGAAAGGAAGTTAAGAGGATGAATGTGACAGGATCCCAAATGTGGATACGAGTTATTGTTATTTTTAATGTTTATTTATTTATTTTTGAGAGAGAGAGAGAGAGAGAGAGAGAGAGAGAGAGAGAGAAGGGTAGTGGCAAAGACAGGGAGAGAGAGGAATCCGAAGCAGGCTCCGCACTGTCAGTGCAGAGCCCGATGTAGGGCTCCAACTCACGAACCCGTGAAATCACGACCTGAGCTGACGTCAGGAGTAGGACGCTTAACTGAGTGAGCTGCCCAGATGCCCCTAGATATGAGTTTTCATTGTGTCACAGCCTGAAAGATCTTTATTATTAAAAGGAAACAAATACCTAACAGGTAAATACAGAAAAGAAGAGGGCCATGCATGGACCACTGAGAGTGTGTCATAAACCAAGGATGTGACTGATCCTCTTCTGAACACCTGTGGCCAAGCAGAAACAGTTAAAATGAGTATCTAGGAAAGACCAATAATAGACAGACTGCCAATGATAATCCACGGGTACAATTAAAACAGAGTCCAGAAGAAACTTTACAGCCTTGAGTTATTTTACTAAGAACAAATGAAAATAACTCAATTTAAACGTTACACAAAGCACAAAATATTAGGCATTAAGGAAAGCAGAAGAAAGGAATTAGTAAGGATAAAAGCACAAATTAATCAATTATGAAATAAGAGACAGAGGGATTAGTGCATTCAAAAGCAGGTCCTTAGAAAAAAATCAAAACCTAGTTTTCTTGAAAAAGAAAAGCACGCCAAAACCAATAAAGGAAGAAAGGGGTGAAATCACACACACACAAAGTGGAAATAAAAATGGAGACACAATCACAGATACAAAGAAAAGTAAACAAAACATAGAGATTAATAAGTCAATCTTGCAAATAAATTCGAAGAGCTGTGTTCACGAATAATTTGCTATAGAAAATATAATTTATGTAGTCATAGAGTCTATGATGAGAACAATTATCAGGGAATAAATTGGGCTAAATGTCAAAGAACTGTCACTTCATTCTTCAAAGTACTAGAAGTTTCCCAAGAAAATTTTTTTCACTTTTTACCACAGTCTTAGTTTCTGTGTTATCCCTTATTTTTAGATTAAATTTTTATGAGATAATTGTAGATTCACAAGTTGTAAGAAATAATACAGGGGCGCCTGGGTGGCTCAGTCAGTTAAGCGTCTGACTTCAGCTCAGGTCACGATCTCACGGTCTGTGAGTTCGGGCCCCGCGTCGGGCTCTGGGCTGATGGCTCAGAGCCTGGAGCCTGTTTCAGATTCTGTGTCTCCCTCTCTCTCTGACCCTCCCCTGTTCATGCTCTGTCTCTCTCTCTCTGTCTCAAAAATAAATAAAACATTAAAAAAATTTAAAAAAAGAAATAATACAGGAAGATGCCATGTGCCCTTTGCCCCGTTTCCCCCAGTGGCAACATCTTACAAAATCATAGTATGATATCATAACCAGGATATTGACCTTGATACCATCCATACAGAGCATGCAATCAAGATACATAACATTTCCATCACCAGAAAGATCCCTCACGTTGCCCTTTTGTGAACAGACCCCCTAGTCCCTCCTTAACTCCTGACAACCACTAATCTCTTCTCCGTTTCTATAATTTTGTCATTTCAAGAATGTTACATAAATGGAATCACGCAGTATATAACTTTTTTAAGTTTATTTCTTTATTTTGAGAGAGAGCGAGAGCAAGGGAGGGACAGAGAGAGAGAGGGGGAGAGAGAGAATCCCAAGCAGGCTCCACACTGTCAGCACAGAGCCTGATGTGGGGCTCGAACTCATGAACTGTGAGATTATGAACTGAGCCAAAACGGGGAGTCTTAACTGACTGAGCTACCCAGCCAGGTACCACCTTATAACCTTTCATATTGTCTTTCTCTACTCAGGATAGTTCCCTGGAGATTCGTCCAAATTGTTACATGTGTTAATTACTTGTTTCTTTATGTTTCCAATTGTATGGGTATACCAAACCTCTTTTAGCCATTCATCCATTAAAGAATTTCTGGATTACTTTCAGTATTTGGCAATTATGAATAAATCTGCTATGAACATGTGTGTACCGATCTTGTGCGCACGTTTTTCTCTCTCTGGAATAAACGCTTGCGAGTACAATTGTTTCGTGTACGGTCACTGGATGTTCAGTTTTATAAGAAATTGTCAAGATGCTTTCCAGAGTGGCTGCACCATTTTTGCCTTCCCAGCAGCACTGGATGAGTGATCCAGGTCCTCCTCATCCTCGCAAGTATTTGGTGTCATTACCATGATTCATTGTAGTTTTCTGATAGGTGTGTAGTGATACCTCATTTGCACTCCCCAATGGCCAGTGACATTGAATACCTTCCCCTATACTCATTTGCGATCTGTCTTCCTCTTCAGTGAAATGTCTGTGCATGTCTTTCACCCATTTTCTAATTGGATTCGGATTGTAAGAATTCTCCAAATATTCTAGAAACGAGGCCTCAGAGAAGTGATCTGAAGATACTTTCTCCAGGTCTTTCGCTTTTCTTTTCACATACATAATGGGGTCTTTCACGAAGCAAACATTTTCATTTTGATAAGGTTCAATTTACGGATTTTTCCTTTTACGACTCATGCCTCGGGTGTCAAGTCTCGGACCTCTTTGCCTAGCCCTAGATCCTGAAGATCTCCCTCATGTTTTTCTGTAAGTTTTTACAGTTTATCTTTTACATTTAAGTCCATATCTATTTGAGTTAAGTTTTGTGTAAGGTATGAGATTTGGGGTGAGATTCTTTTTTTGCTGTTTTTGTTATTGAAATGACTATACTTCATTGAATTGCTTCTTCACCTTTGTTCATAATCAATTGTATATATTTGGGTGTCTATTTCTCGGTTTTCTATTCTATTCCATTAATCTATACGTCTATTCCTCCAACAATGTCACACTGTCTTGATTACTGTAGTTATATGTTAGACCTTAATATCAGGTTGGCCCATGTGTTCCTGGAAGAAGTGGAATCCTTCAAGGCCTGTGTCCTTTTCCTTTAAGTCTCTCAGAGACCAAAGCAAGACCCAAAAGCAGAGAGAGGCTACTGTTGCCGCAAGATCCATACTAAATATGATTGACATTGCTGACTTCAAACCCAGAGAAGCATCTTTCTTCTTCTGTGTGGAAATATGTATTTATTTTTTGTAAGTCATACCATTTTTTACATCAGGTCAACCAAGTTTCTTTTGCAATATTTTTGTAATGACTTACACTGGAAAAGTAAAGATTTGCAAATAACTTGTAGGAAAAAAAAAATGTCTTTCGTTTCTAATAAGATTCCATTCTTCTGGTCAGAGATCATATTCTATGACTTCAATGATTTTAAATGTGTTGAAATTTGCTTTACGTCCCAGGATACGGTGTATCTTTGTGAATTCTATGCGTGCTTGAAAAAAAAATGTGCTTTCTTCTGTTTTGGGGTGGAGCATTCTACATATGTCATTTAGATCCTATTGGTTAGGTGGTTGACTTCCTATATATTCTTGCTTATTTGCTTTCTAGTAGTTCTAAAAGTTTCTGAGAGTAAGCTGTTGGAGTCCCAACTATAATTGTGGATTTGCCTATTTCTCATTTCAGCTTCTAGCTTCTCCTGTATTTTGAGGCTCACTTGTTTGGTGTATACACCTTTAGGATTGTTATACTATACCGGTGGACTGATCCTTTTATCATTATTTAATGTCTGTCTTTGTAATAATTTAAATTGCTCTAAAATAGACTTTATCTGATACTGATATAACCAAAACTGTTTTTTAAAAATAATGTTTGTATTATTTTTATGGCATAACTTTTTCTTTATTTTCAGCCTATTTGATCATTTTTTTAAACATTTTTTAAAATATTTATTTATTTTGAGAGAGAGAGCACACATGAGATGGAGAGGGACAGAGAGAGAAGGAGAGAGAGAATCCCAGATAGGCTCTGCGTGAGATCTTCCAAACCCGTGAGATCATGACCTGAGCCAAAATCAAGAGTTGGGTGCTTAACCGACTGAGCCACCCAGGCACCTGATCATGTTTTTTAATCCACTCTGCCAATCTCTGTCTTTAATCAGTATATTTAGACCATTTATATTTAATCTATTATTAATATAATAGAGTCCAAGTTGGCTATTTTATTAATTTGTTTTGTTTGTTTCTTCAGTTTCTCATGTCTCTGTTTTACTTTTATTACCTTCCTGTAGATTATTTTTAAAAATTTTAAATTCCATCTTGATCGATTTATAATTATTTTAGCATACGATTTTTTATAGTTATTTTAGTGGTTGCTCTAGGTATTGAAATATACATGCATAGCTTATCACATTCTATTTGTATTGACCTTATACTAGTTGGAATGAAATTTAGAAAACTTACTTCCATTTAGGTCCACTTACCTTCCCTACTTTTAAATATATTTTTGTAAGTATTTCCTCTGCATACATTGAGCATCACATCAGATGGCATCATAATTTTTGCTTCAAACATCAAATATGATTTAAGAAACTCATGAGAAGTGGGATAATCTATTATATTTACTCCTATTTTTACCGACATGTTCTTTTTTCTTTTCTGAAGTTCCAAGACTTCTATTTTCACTTCCATTCTGTTTAGAAAAGTTCTTTTACCCATTCTTTAAGGGTAGGCTTGTTAGCAAAATTTCTCATAGCTTTCCTTCATCTGAAAATCTCTTTACTTCCCCCATTCATTCCTAGAGGATACTTTCTCTGGGTATACAAGGTACTGATGACAATTCTTTTCTTTTAGTACTTGAAAAATGTTGTACCTCCTAGCCTCCATGATTTCAGATGAGAAATTCTCTGTTGTTCAAATCCATGTGCCCCTATAGAATGTTTCTTTCTTTCTGGGGGCACCTGGGTGGCTCAGTTGGTTGAGCGTTAGACTTAGGCACAGGTCATGATCTCACAGCTCATAGGTTCAAGCCCCGCATCAGGCTCTGTGCTGACAGCTCAGAGCCTGGAGCCTGCTTTGGATTCTCTGTTTGCCTCTCTCTCTCTCTCTCTCTCTCTGCCCTTTCCCCACTCATGTGCACGTGCCCTCTCTCTCTCTCTCAAAAATAAACATTAAAAAAAAAGAAGAAGAATGTTCATGGATGTTTTTGAGCTTTTTTTCTTTGTCTTTAGTTTTCAGAAGTTTAGTTATGATGTAACTTGTTGTGTACTTCTTCAGACTTCTCCTGTTTGGGAATCACTCTGCTTCTTGAATCCAATGTTTATGTTTTTCACCAAATTTTGGAAGCTTTCAGCCTTTACTTCTTTGAGTTTTTTCCAGGCCTTGTCTCTCTCACTCTCTCTCTTTTCTAAAACTCCAGTGATACAACATTAGTTCTTCTGATATTGTCATCCAAGTTCCTGAGATTCTGTTACATTTTTTTTCCTATTTTCTCCCTATTGATCAGATTAGGTAAATTCTATTGAACTATTCTCAAGTTCTCTGATTCTATCCTCTGTGATTTCCATTCCACTATTGAGCCCACCCTGTGAGTTTTTATTTATTGTTGTATTTTTCATTTTTATAATTTCCATTTAGTTCTTTTATATAAGTTCTATTTTTTTTTTTTTTGCTAAGATTTTCTAGTTTTTCATTTGCTTTAAGGGAATTCATAATTGTCTGTTTAAGCGTTTTTATGATGGCTGCTTCAAAATCCTTGTAGGATAATTCCTACATCTTGGCGTTGATTGCTTATTCATTCACAGAGTGTTTTTTCCGGTTATTGTAATATGAGTGATTTTTTTTTATTGCATCCTGAACATTTTGGACGCTGTGTTATGAGTCTCTTTATCCTATTAATCTTTTTTCAGCAAGCATTTTCCCTGTTGAGGTGCAGCAGAGGGATGGGTGGGCATGTGTGTTCAGCTTCCTGCTGGGTCCTGTTGCCACCAAAGATCAGGAAAGGGACAGCTGACTCAGACCGGGTTGTTGCGGCAGGCTAGGGGAGGAAGCTCAGCTACCCTACCCGCAGGGTCCTGCCGATGCCATAACACCAGGGGAGGGGAGGGAGAAAATGGAGGTGTCGACTGGCCTGCCTACCACTTCTTCACTCCCCATAATGCTGTTGAGTAGAGGTAGAGGTTCAGCTCCTCACTAGACCTCACTGATACTCTCGTGGTGAGGGATCGGAGCATTGAGTCCTTCCACCAGTCAGGATGTGGAGAATCAGCTCCCTGCTCATCCGGTCAACACCATCCCAGCAGGGGAATGGGAGGACCAGCTGAATCTGCTGGAGAGAAATGGAAGGTTACCTCTCTCTCTTGTTCCACCAGAGTGGGATCGGAATGCTGTCCGCTTCGGTGAAGTCCTTTGGGTAGAGGTAACCATTTTCTTTGGAGGGTTTTTCTTTAGGTGCTTTTTGTTGTTTTGTTCTTGTCTACACCTATTGGTGTTTTAGGCTCCTGTGAAGGCTCCACAGGTGAAGGCTCCTGTGGCACTCTGACTGGGATATATAGGAGGCAACAAGGAAACCCAAGGAACCCTCTGCCATATTGTTCCTCAAGTCCCATGGATCCTTCCCTCTTCCACCAGGCAGAGTAATTCCATGCTTGTTTCTTGTGTTATGGGAATGACATTTTAATTTTAAGAGGAAGGATCTGGGAGGAATGAGACTACTTTATCTTGGCAGAACTGAGACTCAGGAATTTTTTTTAATAGGCATTTTTTTTTTTTTGAGGAATCCTATACTTATGGACAAAGGTACAAATGCTAACTGTCCAGCGTGATGATTTTGCACCCTGAATACATCTGGGTAACTAGCACCCAGTTGAAAAAAACATACAAGAACACAACCCCAGAAGTTCATTTGGAGCCCCTTTTATATTTTTAAGATTTTATTTTTAAGTAATTTCTATACCCAATGTGGGGCTTGAACTCACAACCCCAAAATCAAGAGTCATTTTGCGCCCCTTTTACTCACTATACTCCCCAGGGGTAAACCCTCTTTCTTTCTCACGTGAAAGATTAGTTTTATTTGAGACCCCCCCCCCCCCCCCCGTCTTTCTTCCAATAAGCAACAGAATAATGACTAATTACTTACTTTAGTCCAAGGTGAAGGCTGGATTTCAGCTCCGGTCTGGTTCCATCTGCCTCTACTTTGCCCTTGTTTCTTGGGAATAGTTCCCTGTATGAGAGGTTTTTCTCCCTGATGCCAAATATGTGGTGTCTTTTCCAACACCAATGATCTGATTCTGAGTAGCCAATGATTTAATCCAATTCTGACACTAACTATCTGGAGTTGGTGCAGATCCCAGAGCATAAGGGCTCAGCCCCCACAAAATGCCCTCACTTCAGATGCCAGTAGCAACTCCCAGTACTTCTGACCAAATGTTTCTACATCTGGGGACTCCCACAGGCCCCCTCTTTAAGTTCAGTAATTTGCTAGAATGACTCAGAGAACCCAGGAAAACACTTTACCTCCATTTTCCTATTTATGATAAAGTATACATCTCAGGAATGGCCAAATGGAAGAGAGGCACAGGGCAAAGTGTGGGGTGAGGGCAGTGCTGTGGAGCACTGAGGACCTCAATATGTTCATCCACCCGGATTGAGGTCTGGTGGGGGTGGGGGGAAGAGGGTGGAGCTGACAGTTCTAGTCCTCCAATCAAGACACGATCTTTCTTGACCAGCCCACATTCTGAAGCTTTTCAGGGACCCACAGCCCCCAGTCATGTCATTAGGATACAAAAGCCATTATTATCTCTCAGGAAGTTCCAAGGGTTTTAAAAGCTCTGTGCCAGGAACTGGGGACAAAGATCAAATACATATATATTTTTTATTATACCACACCATGATTCTCAGCCAGGAACTATCTGATGGGCCTCAAACTCTCATCTTTGTGTTGCAAGACTGACAAAAGTTCTGCTGCTTTATAGAACCTTTCCATCTAGGTTCTAAGCCGTCTTCTCCATTAAATTCCAGAGTTTAGTAAGTTGCTTGAGGTAAAAATGAGCCAGATGCCTGAGCCTCCTCCAAAGTCTCTGCCCAAAGATCTCCTGCCGTCTTTGCTTTCAGCAGCGTCCTGCTACCTGTAGAAAGCCCAGATTACCAGCCTCCAGTCCATATCCAGGATCAACAAATGCCCCTGCTGTAGAAAGAGCTGAAAAGAGCTCACTTTTCCAAAATTATCCCTTCTCTGGGTTTTGTTGTCTCTGTGTCCTCTCATACCTCCAAATAAATGATTTCTCTATTTTTCATCCATTTGTGTTGTTCTCGATGGAACTGTGGCTTGCCACCGGCTATTCCGTCCTGCCTGGAAGATGATCTCACTGCAACGTCAACTGCTCCAAAATTCTTCACCCATTAGAATCATATGTAATCAAGGCGGCACAAAAATAAATAAATTAATAAAAATACCAGATCAAACCTATTTATGAATTATGTTGTAAAATGACTAATATCTTTTTCAGATAAGATCCAGCAGCACACTAAAAGTATAAGACAACATGGCAAAACAATAATTATGGCAGGAATGCCAGGATGGTTCAAGTTTGCCATAATAGCAAATAACTGAAGGGGGAGAAAAAACATGTTTATGTTTACAGATGGAACAATAAGGACTATTACAAAGGCAGCATCCAAGTGTTTAAAACAAGTCTTGATAAAATAAGAATATTTTGAATATTCTATGTAAGAGCCAAAATGCAGCCCCATACTAAATGTGGAAAATTGTAGAGAAGGTAAAGATTCCCAGGGTGATGATATGACTTAGTCTTCCTCCGGAAGGAATTTTGTGTTGCAACTCTATTCTAGAAGTATATAGGATATAAGAATTGGACAGAAGAGGTAAACAACTTCACCTTCTCGACAATTTCATTTTTAACCTGGAGATCTCCAAACGAACTGAAAAGCTATGAATGAGAATGAGAGAATCTGGACAACGGCTGGTTACAAAGTTGATATGCCAAATTAGCAGCCATCATATATACAACCAACAAACACTTAGAAAATGTAATGAAACACAGATCCCATTCACAAAACAGTAAAAATTAACATGTGAAGGAATAAACATAACAAGCAATGTTGAAGATCCGTATAGAGTTAGCTTTTCAAATAGCACTGGGTGTTGTGTGGAAGCCAATTTGATGATAAATTTCATATTAAAAGAAAGAAAGAAAGAAAGAAAGAAAGAAAGAAAGAAAGAAAGAAACATTAAAAATAATAATAAAATAGCAAAAAAAAATGAAAGAAGATGTGATAAATGGAAATATTATACACATTTAATCATGAATGCAGTATTCTAAACAGGTCAGTCTTCCTCTAGTCTATAAATTTAAACACAAACCTAACAAGAGTGACCATGTTTTTTTTTTTCCCAACAAGACAATGTGACTTTTACTTTACGTATTTTTATTTTGGATACAATTACAAATTTTCAAAGAGTTAAAAGTACCCTACAGAGAACTCTTATCTTAACCTTTTTAAAATAAATCGCCAATATAAACTGCCGAAATAATTTGCCAATGCTTTGCAAATATAAATTGTCTATCGCCCTGGAATACTTTAGTGTGTTTTGAATGTATTCTCAGAATAACCACTATGGTGCGGCTTTAATCAGGAAATTAACGTTTTACACTGTCACCACCTAATCCTCAGGTCACCTTCAGGCTTACCGCTTGTCCCAAAAATATCCTTTATAGTCAAAGTGATTGTCATGTTTTGTTAGTCTCTTTCATTATGGGACCGTTTCTTGTTTTTCCCTTAACTCATATGACCTTGAACTCTAAAAGATTATAGGCCTTTTTTTTTTTTAGAGTATCTCTCACTTTTGGTTTGCCTGCTGTTTCCTCATAATTAAATTTAGATTAGGCATCGTTCTTCTGAATATTCCAGAAGCAGTGTTGTTTGCTTGTTGCATCTTATCACATGGCATATAATTTCAATTTGTCCCCATGGCTGGTGATACTCATTTCGATCATTTGATTAAGGTGATGTCCCCAGGCTCCCCTAGAGTAAAACTACTTCTTTTCTCTTGGTAATTAACACATATTTTGAGGGGAGGTACTTTGAAACTATATAAATATTCCTTTCTTCATGAAAGTTTACATTCATTCAGTAATTTATTTATATCTGTATGGATTCATGGATTCCCATTTTATTCAATGGGTTACAATCTGTAACTACCATTCATTTTGGCCTTTGGGGTCCCCTTCAAGCTGGCTTTCTTGTCCTTTAGAATGACGGGCTTCCCCTTCACTCTTTGAATCCTTTCTTATCCTGGTCCTAGAACCAGCCATGTCTGTAAGGACCCCAAATTCCTTTAGTGGAGAATCGAATCATGTGGTAGGCAGAATATTGATGACCAAAGGTATCCTTGTCCTAATGACCAGGACCTATAAATATGCCATCTTACACTGTAAGGGGACTTTGCAGATGTGATTAAGGATAATGAGATGGGGGTGGATATTTTGGACCAGACAGGCCCTAAATGTAATCACAAGAATCATTTATTTTTGTTTTTTTTAATTCTTTTTAATGTTTATTTATTTTTGAGAGAGAGACAGAGTGCAAGTGGGGGAAAGGCAGAGAGAGAGGGAGACACAGAATCCGAAGCAGGCTCCAGGCTCTGAGCTGTCAACACAGAGCCCGACGTGGGGCTTGAACCCACGAACTATAAGATCATGACCTGAGCCGAAGTCGGACGCTTAACCGACTGAGCCACCCAGGCGCCCTGTCACAAGAATCCTTCTAAAAAAAAGAGGGAGATTAAGAGTCAGAGAAATAGAAGTGAGGAGGAAAGCAGAGGTCAGGGTGATGAGGTTGTTGGCACTGATGGAAGGAGCCCTGAGCCAAGGAACCCGGGCAGCCTCTGAGAGCTGGAAATGGATTCCTCACTAGAGCGTCCAGAATGACCTGATGTCCTCTAGCCCTGCCAACATCTTCGTTTTGAGTCCTGGGAGACCCATGTCAGACCCAACTTCCATAATTGTAAGCTAACAGATGTACTGTTTAAAACTACAAAGTGTGGGGTAATTTGTTACAGCAACAACACGAAACTAATACAAATGGGTGTGCTCATTGTTATTGGAGTATCGCTGCTCCCAGGCCCTTTCAGGGACCAGAGCTAGAATACGGATACTACACATGCATGTACATTTATGTTTATAGGTACAGATCTAGAAAACCATGAGTTCACAGCAATCCCTTTAATCCCAGTCCAACACCACAGGATGCTTTCTGGTTTTCCCCCTTCTTATGTTTGCAATTCCCTTCTCCAACAGTCAGAAACCTGGCTTTCAGTATCTTTATGATACTGGCTTCTTTGACAGATCCCGCTGTATGTAACCGATCTCTTACTTTAGCCACCGCCTCCTCCCTGCATGGACACCTTCCTCACCCAGCTTGGGCTCTGATTCCCCATGACAGGCCATCTCCCTACAAGCATGTCCTCACATCTCTTGAGCCAGACAATATGATTAAAAATTACATGTGGGAAAACAAACTTGCAGGAAAATGCACAAAAATATGAAAAATCAGAATGTCAAGAAGGAATCCAATTGTCTCATAAATCTAGAATAATTAACTATTAGATATTGGCACATAAACAAAGAGACAGATCAATGAAAAAAAAATTAAAATTCTGATTTTTAGAAAGCCCCCAAATAGTAATTTAGCATGTATAGTAAATGTGACATTCTAAATCAGTGAGAAAATGGAAGTAATTTGATAAATAATGTTAGGACAATTGACTAAATGTAAGAAAACCTAAAGTTTCTGGACCCCTACTTTATTTCTTTCTTTTTTCACGCTTATTTATTTCTTTTGAAAGAAAGAGAGTGCACATGCACAAGCAGGGGAGGAACAGAGAGAGAGGGAGAGAGACTCCCAAGCAGGCTCTATGCTATCAGTGCAGAGCTCAATGCAGGGCCTGATCTCACAAAATGTGAGATCATGACCTGGTGCAAAATCAGGAGTCAGACACTTAACCCACTGAGCCATCCATGTGCCCCCTCCTCCCCCACCTAATTTACTTCTTAACCCAAAGCAAATTCTAAATAGATCAAACTAAAAAATAAAACCATGAAAAATGTGTGTAAAAGTTATATTATATACGAAACATAAGTGATATAGATATAAATACATTGTAAAAAGACAGAGATATATCTAGCTAGCTTTAGATTTATAGAACATATGGAATAGAACTAATATTCCTATGGGGCACCTGGGTGGCTCAGTCGGTTGAGCGGTGAACTTTGGCTCAGGTCATGATCTCGCGGTCTATGGGTTTGAGCCCCATGTCCGGCTCTGTGTTGACAGCCCGGAGCCTGGAGCCTATTTCAGATTCTGTGTCTCCCTCTCTCTCTCTGCTACTCCCCTGTTTGCACTCTGTCTGTCTCTCAAAAATGAATAAACGTTAAAAAAATTTTTTTTAAAGAACTAATATTCCTAATAAATAAAGAACACTTGTAAATTAATAAGACACCCACTACCAATGGTAGGCTTATGACTATATGAGAATATTATGCAAAACCAATAAAATTTAAAATCATGAATAAGATTTGTCATCTATCAGCATTGAAAAAAATAAAAATGTTCCGTAATACACAAACTATGTTGGTGAGGGTGAGAGTATAAATTGGTGAGAGGGTAATTTGACAATCTCAAATTGTTCAAATTAAATATATACATATATATCACTTTAGCATTGCTACTTCTAGGAATTTAACCTACTGATATACATTGTACAAAGCTGAATATATAAGGATGTTCATTGCACTATTGTTTAAATAAAAAAGGAATACTATCAACAATCTAAATATTCCCCCAAATTTGACTATGAAATATATTGTGGTACAACCATAAAATTGAATACTATGTATACAGTCATGCCATCCAAAAGTATAGGCCCAGCGCCTTGAGCCTGAGAAGTCTTCCAAAGGCATGAGAAAACATTTGAGACCCATAGAAAAAGCTTTTTAACTATTAAAAAAAAAACCCTGCAAACTCAAAATTAAAGAAGACTTAATTGCTTATGAAATATAACATACAAAGCAAGTACAACTCAACTCACATATGAACGTAACGATGTTTACATCAAAGAATAAAATAAATTATTCATCTATTGATTGATTTCTTGCTCCTCAGAGGCAGAGACTTGAGTTTACCACACTTCTCGGTGCAGGGCGGAGTCTCCCCATTGGCCTGGCCCTTCTCTTGTTTTGTTTTTCCATCCGTGGTTTCCTTCCCATTCCCTTCCCACGGTCGGAACGCTTCCAATATGTTTAATGTATTCCTATACACAGGTTGTGAATTTGTGACTGCGTGTACTTTACATAAAAGTTAGCATGCTAGATATATCTCATTCCTGTTTAATTTTTATTCACTCGATACTATCTTCTAAAGCTCTGTCCATGTTGCTATAGAGCTATACATTTGGTTCATTGCTTCCAACTACTGCATGGCATTTCCTGGTAAACTTATTCATTGCCCTGGTGGTAGAACCCTAAATAGCCCCCCACCACCCCACTCTCACAAGCAAGCAGTAATGAACTCCTTCTGGGACCAGAAGGAGAGCTTCAGAACATTTGAGATCATGAAGTATCTGAACGTTGAATTTCCCTATTACCAGGGAAATTTCTGCTCTCGGTTCACATTTCTCAGAACGGTGGATGAGAGGTCTCCACTGGAGACCTCTTTGGTCAAACTTGATGTTAGCCAACTTTTGACTCTTTGGCTAGCTTAGGTGGGAAAATCATACCTTGATAAAATGTGCATTGCACTGTTAGGAGTGATGTACACTTTCCTTGTTCCCTGGGTTTCTCCTTTTGTGAACTGCCTATTCATAGTCTTTGCCCATTTTTTCCTCTTGGATTTCCTTTTTCTCTGTGACATGCAAGGATTTCTTCTTACATCCTTAATATTGACTTCTTGTCAGGTGTTTTGTCTATGGTGACCTTTATTGAATAGAAATCCTTAATTTTGATCTTGCCAGACCCATGCATTGTCCCCCTAGTTGTTGTGCTTTCCTGGTCTTATTCAAGACATCCTCTCCATCTCAAAATATATAAAGATATTTGCCTGTATTTTCATCCATATGCTTCTATTTTATTTTTCATATTAAGGTCTTTAATCCATTTTGAGCTCACCTTTGTTTAGGTCATGAGACAGAAGTTCAGTTTTATTTTCCTATACATAATCAGTAATTTTTCCCACAATCACCCATTAGACAAAAATCTCCCACTTGGTTCGTAGGTGCCTTTATCAAATAACATTTCCATATGCACAAGTCTGTTACTAAACTCTTGGTTCTGTTCTATTGCTGTGTTCTTATTCACTAACACATCTTCTTTCCTATTACTACAGCATTGTGATATGCCTGCCCAATCTAAGGTAGAGTAAATTCCTCCTCTTTGTTTCGAGTATTCAAAATTGACTTAGTTCTTTGTATACCTCTACTTTTACATATGAGTTTTTATTTTATTTTTTTTTAATTTTTTTTCAATGTTTTTTTATTTATTTTTGGGACAGAGAGAGACAGAGCATGAACGGGGGAGGGGCAGAGAGAGAGGGAGACACAGAATCGGAAACAGGCTCCAGGCTCCGAGCCATCAGCCCAGAGCCTGACACGGGGCTCGAACTCACGGACCGCAAGATCGTGACCTGGCTGAAATCGGACGCTTAACCGACTGTGCCACCCAGGCGCCCCACATATGAGTTTTTAAATAAGGTTATCAATTCCACAAATTTTGGGGATGAGTATTTTTTATTAGAAGTTGCACTGCAGGGGTACCTGGGTGGTTCAGTTGGTTGAGCAACCGACTTCAGCTTAGGTCATGATCTCACCACTTGTGGGTTCGAGCCCCATGTCAGGCTCTGTGCTGACAGGTCAAAGCCTGGAGCCTGCTTCGGATTCTGTGTCCCCGTCTCTCTGCCCATCCCCTGCTTGCCCTCTGTCTCTCTTTCAAAAATGAATAAACATTTAAAAAAATGTTTTTAAAGAAGTTGCACTACATGTATAGAATTATTTAAACCATTGACATAGTTATAAAGCTGTCCAATCTATGAATAAGGTTTAAAGATATAATTGTGTATGTTTTCACTTAAACGCTCTAAAAGAGTTTTACCCTTTTCCTCCATAAAGCCTTTGTACAATATTTTTAGGTCAGATTCTAGATAGCTTATAGTTTTTATTGTTGTTGTAAAAATTATAATATTTTATATCATATTTTCGTATTGGTTATTGCTAATGATTATAAAAGAACATTGTTTATTTACTAAGTTGTACTGTTTACTTTTGTACGCACATGTATAAATTATGTTTGAAAGTATATCCAAGAAGTTTATGGGACTGGTTGCCCTGTGGGGTAGAAGGACTTGGGGATCAGGTGCAAAAGGGAGACCACTTTTAACTGCATATACTTTGAGACCATTGGAATTACTCTATCGATGAAAAATTACAATATATGTTAACATATTAGTATACATATAAGTACACAGTTAACGTCTGCATACCATATCTATCTCTCTTTATATGATATATCTATGTTTAGAGAGAGAGACAGAGAAAGAGACAGACAGAAGAGATCCAGAATGGGCAAGTGTGAAAGTCTGTGTACCCCATATGATTCCCTCTTGATGGACAATGCTTCTCCAGCCACACTGAAATGACAGTAATTGTCAGCAGTCACTGTCCGCTGTATGCTACTTGCTTGAGTTCTGGAATCCTGAATCTTGTTCTAACTTGAGCAATGCCTCCTGCCACCTAGTTCATTTTTTTCAAACATGCCCGCTTCTGGCAATACAGTATCATTAATGGTAGCCATCGTGTGTTCTAAAATGAGCCACTCTGCAATTCTGTCGTCCCCTCCGAGTGGGATGGATGTCTGGGGCAGCGAGCCACTGTCACCATCGTAGGAATGGATCTACAGGTGACTGAGTGTCCACAACCGTTTTCGTCTTGCCTTTTACAGCCTCAGATCCCCAGGAAACCACCTCACATGCGAATTCTCTACATCGAGAAGGGAGAAGGGCGGTGGGACTGCACACGGGGTTGAATCCTGGGTCCGCCGCTTACAATCTGTGTGGTGTCAGGCAAGCCCCTTAACCTCGCTGTGCCACAGCACCCTCATCTTTGAAGAGAAGACCGCAACAGCACCTACATCATAGAACTGCTGTGAGGACCCAATGAAATAACATGTGCAAGCTCTTTCTAAAAAGCACCTAGAACACAGTGAGTGGCCAATAAATAACAACCATGGTTGACCAGTATCAGTTCCTTGGACAGGATGGGGACAATAACAGACACTCGTCACATTTGGCAAAGGCGGGACATCAGCCCCAGGTCCACCCCGCCATAGCTCTGTGCTTTTCCTGTTGCTAAGTACCATAGCGTTGCGCTTTTCTTGTTTCCAAGTACCATATTTAGCCGGAATGCCCTGCCGTGTCATGTTGGTTTAAGCTCTGACACTGTGTATGATCTTGGATAAGCTGCTTTGCTCCCCTGGGCTTCAGTTTCTCCATCTACAAGATGAACAGTTGGGGCTAGATTATCTCTAAGGGTCCTGCTAGTTTTGACCTTAGAGATGTACAACCTAAAAGAAATAAAAACTGATCTCTGCTACATCTGTAAAGAAGATGCTTCCATACCCGAGCCTCATGACAGACTGGATGGCTCTAATACACGGATTTTGTAGGGCTTAGAAGACTCTTCTGGAAGGGTTAACGCCGAATGCAATAGCGCAAGTTGCAGAGCGTGCGATAGCCTGGTGCTTCTCAAATGTCATGTGCCCAGGAATCACCTGCGTGCCTCACTAAAATGAAGATTTTCATTCAGCCGGTCTGGGGTAGGACCTGAGCGACAACGTTTAAAAGAAGCTCCCGGGTTTGTCGATGCCATTGGTCGGCGAACCGCACTCAGAGAAACAAGGGGTTTTGCATTGCAGACCAGAGAGAGAAGAAGTAGTATGGAAAGGCAGACATGCCTGCACCTGCAAAGGCAGTCTCACTTCCCACCCCTGGGTGAGTGCTGTCCCTGAGCACCATTATGAGTGTCCATTATGTCCAATCACCTGTGTTGTTAAAGTTCCCAGCCAAGTCATGGCTTCCCATAGATGAGGCATGCTGCTATCTGGGGGCAGCACCGTCCAAAAGAACTTTCCGCGATGATAGAATTACTTGGTATATGCACCTTCCAGCATGGTAGCCGCTAGCTACCTATGGCTGCTGAGCACTTGAAATGTGCCTGATGAGACCGAGGAACTGAATTTTTAATTTTATTTCATTTCAGTGAATATAAACGTAACGAGCCACATCTGGCTAGTGGCTACTCTGTTGGAAAGCACAGCTTCAGAGGGCATTCCATACTGTGGTTCCCGAAAAGGAAAATGGGCTTTAAATCTCACAGTCATATGGCAACCCTTCCAATTACTATCTGAATGGCCTCTGGCAAATCAACAAATTCTTGGCATTTCCTCGGTGGTAAAATAGGGGTGAGCACATCTAATTAGGAAGATTGACATAAAGACTTGATTTCACATATAGAAAATTCCTGGGATCCCGCATGCTTCATAGTGGGTGGCCCCCAACTAATAGCTCTTTTTATATGCATCTTGTCACCTCCGAAGAGTGTCAGATCCCCCAACCCAAGTCTGGGACCCCACTCTCAAACTTCTGTGGGCTCCCTCCTAGTGTTTAGAGCTGTGCTGGCCTCACTCATCAGAAGGGTTCGATGAGAAAAAAACACAGTGGCTCGCCCAAATCGTGGGCTATTGGTGACTCAAGTCAGAGAGGGGCAGCTGGCTACTCAAGGTCACACAGCCAGTGAGTGTCATGAACACTAGTCCTCCAAGTCCTAGCTACTGTCTCTCTTTTGTAATAGATTTATATCTAAAATCAAAATGTTGCTATTTATTAAACACTGGCTCTGTGGCAGGCACTGAACCAGATCCTTTAGCTGAGCTATCGTTCACCTTCGCTATGGCCCCAAAGACGAGGTGGATTGGAATTTTTATTGTTCTAGAAGAAGAAACTAAGGCCCAGAGGGGTAAGTAATTTGGCCTAGAACACACAGCTGTTTAGTGGCAGACTGGGGATTTGAACCAGCTCTCTCCATTCCCAAAGCCCCTCCTCTTTTCCACATCGCTTCCTTTTCATGAAGTGTCTTCTGGGTCATCTCTTCCCTCCCCGGATGCTCTCCTCCGACTCTTACCCTGGACACACACGCAGCCAGCACCCATTAGGCTGACCAACCCTCTCCCGAATGACCCAAAGGGACCATCCATGCGAGATCTGGGAGAAACGCGACTGAAGCAGAGAGAAGCCATAAAGACTTGGACGGGGACACGCTGAGTGTTTCAGAACAGACACAGCAGCGTGGCGGGCGGGCGGTGGGAAGGCGGGGGTGGGATATGGAGGCAGGCCTCATGGCGAGGAATCTGGGCTTCCTCCCGAGTCCAGAGGAAAGCCACTGGAGGGTTTTAACAGGGAACGACATAATCTGACTTTCACGTTGCAAAGGCCACGGTGGCCTGACGTGGGAGGGTTGTAAGGTGGGGGAAACCAGGGCCAGGGACACCAGTGAGGATGCTCTTGAAATGAGCCAGCTGAGAGGTAGCACCAGGGCAGAGGGGAGAAGAGGATGAAAGGCAGATACGTGCATGGACAAGACCTGTCAGCCTTACATTTGGTTGGGTTGATATGAAGACAGACAGAAAGCTCCTGGGATTCTCGGACCGAGCAACTGGGTGAATGTGCCGTCATATGCTGCGCGATCACGTTAAGGGTTCTAGTAATAGCCTTGTCACCAACTCACTGTGTGAACCCGCCAACAGGACGAAAAGATGTCCAAGGGTCTTCATGGCCCTGGCAGTCCTTCCACGGTCCCCAGCCTGATCTGAATATGCAAATGAAGCAGCTACTGACTTCCTACCGCGAGGTATCTTTTATGCTAACTCAACTCCAATGGGTGTCCCCCTAATACCTGCAGATCACCAGCCTACCCATAACAGCTACATTCAGTGTAAATTGGGATTTCTGCCCCAAATCCCACGTAAGGGGCTTAGTGGGGTCTGGACGTGGCAGCTGAGCCTAGGGTGGCAGACAGGGGCTGAGTCTAAGAGGTTCCTTGGACTCCTGGACCGCAGAGCCCATGATCCAGGGCAGGCCTAGGAACAGATATCCCTCATAAACCCTGAAACTCCGGAGTCTTCAAGATCAGTGCCGTCCACACAACAGACAAGACGGAGAGCCGCAAAGGGTGTGTGGAGCCCAGCACCTCCACCCAAGTCTTGCTCTACGTAGGCGGGCCTTGGCACGGGGGCTATATGCACAGAGAGCACTTTACTCCCTGTGCGCTTGCTGTCTTCTTTGCCGGGGACACTCTCCCCTGGGGTGTTTGAACCCCTATTTCCAGGAGTCACTTAATTCTAAGGTCAACCTTTACATCTCAGAGTGCCCTTCCTGATGTGGTTCCCATTTTATCAGTCTGTTGTGCTGTCTTCAGAACAGGTTCCACAAACCAAATCGCCATGGCTATTTAGCTGTTTAGTTGGCGTTTGGTCGACTGCCCCGATGAACGGGTGAGCCCCAGGAGAACACGGGCCATGCCTGCTAGGCAATTATCGAATCCCCAAAACCGGGGACACTGCCTGCCATCGGGGGGACGCTCCGTCCATTCTTGTTGAATTAATTTCCTCAGTGGTCATTTACTGAGCACCCGCTAGACACAACGCACAAGCCTAGAGCTGGATGAGGATTTAGGGTTCACCAGAGTCCACCGCTCCCCTTCAGGAATCACAGTCCAGGGGCATACTACTGAATGAAAGAAGGCAGGCACAAAAGATTACAGAGTGTGCATGATCCCACCCCTGTAAAATACAAAAAGAGGCAGCCCTGATCCATGCTATTAGAAGTCAAGACAGTACTGGGGCCCCTGGGTGGCTCAGGCGGTTAAGCGTCTGACTTCGGCTCAGATCATGATCTCGCAGTCGGTGAGTTCGAGCCCCGCGTCGGGCTCTGTGCTGACTGCTCGGAGCCTGGAGCCTGCTTCGGATTCTGTGCCTCCCTCTCTCTCTGCCCCTCCTCCATTCATACTCTGTCTCTCTCTCTCAAAAATAAACATTAAAAAAAAATTAAAAAAAAAAACACCAAGTCAAGACAGTAGTTACCCTAGTGAAGGAGAGCGGCTGAGGGGGCCAGGGGGTCTTTAGTTTCTTAACCTGAGGGGTGGTAACATGGAGAAAATCCCCTGAACTGTACCCTTATGCTATATAGGGGTGTATATACATACATCAGCGTATGCTGCAAAGAAATTGTGATATCGAGGAAATCCAAACCCATCAATATGGCATTTGAGACCTTCTCCAAACTGACTTCTCCTTTTAAGCTGAGGGCCTCCCAGAGGCCATGACCAGCCCCTGTTGCACAGGGGCTAAGATTTCCTGGCTAAGGGGTCTGTCTCTGCCATTTGACTGGAGCCCCGTGAAGGCACGGGTCCCCTCTTCTCCATGGACACGCTCAGAGCCTATCCCCAAGCAGGTGCTGGGCCACGTCTGCCACAAACATGTGTTGCTAATGTGATCCCTCCTCCAGGACGTGGGAAAAGCAGAACGTGGGAGTCCGGGGCCACCCCGCTCCCCCAGCCCAGCTGGGGGGTCACAGGGCATCTGGCCTGCTCAGACTTGCAGGGCAGGGGCCTGAAGGAAATCACAGCTGGAAAAGCGCCTCGTGAGCCCACTGTAACTGCCGACCCGTGTGCAGGATTGTTGCTATTGTTACTGTTACAGCTAATGATAATAATAATAATACTTATTATTATTATTATTATAAATGAAAGCAGCATATTTTGTTCCCTGAACTGTGAGAGACCCATTTAGAACCCGGGGGGGAATAGCATACAGACAACTTCCAATTTTTTCCAATTTGGCTTTAGAAAAATTCAGCATGAAGAGATAGATTGGTCTGGGCGGTGATGCAGACATCACACACACACACACACACACACACGCATGCACGCACACACCCCAGAGTGGGGGCAGGGGAGAGGCCAGGAGCCCTGCTCGGCTTTCAATCATCTGGCTGCAGCAAGCCGGGAAGCCTGGGCCTGATTTCCAAGCCCGGCGGAACGTGCACACTCATTAGCGCAGGCCTCCAAGTCTGGCTCTCAGGTTCAGAGCGGGCTATTGTTCTCAGCTCTCTGTGGAGGACGGAGGGAAGGCTTGTCATTACCCAGCTCAGAAATTGGCCCTGAGTTGCCTCTGATGGGTGGACAAGAAGCTCTCAGTTGCTAAGGTACTAGGGCAACTCAGGGCTGTTTGGGGGCCATTCATTTTAGTGACAGGAGGGGGCAGGTCTCGGTCTGCCCTGGGCGAGGTGCCTGGAAGTTGCTTGTCTTAGAAGACAGATCCCAGGATCTGCTTTCCCTCCTTCATAAGCCAGGGGTGGCTCTGAGTGTGGAGGAAGGTTGGGGGATGGGAGGAGAGAGGGACAAAGGGGGAGGCCCAGGATCACCCCCAGAGCCCAGCACAGGCCCAGAGCCTCAGAGTCCAGCCGTTTACTTAGGGTGCCAGGCCCCCAGAGACAGCCTCGGCCTGATCAGAACACAAGCAGCATAGAGCCGGGCCCCAGGCCGCCCCGGTCTGCTCAGGACGGAGGAGGTGTTGGGGGTGGGGGAGAAGGGGGGAGGGAAGGGGAGAGGAAGAAAGGAGGGTGAGAAGAGGGAGAGATGAAAGGCAGGAAGGAGGCAGGGAAGGAGGAAGAAAGGAAGGCAGAGAGGGAGGGAAAGAAGGGGAGCAGGGAGAAAGGACAGAGGGATGGGGGAGGAAAAGGCTGGACTTCTAGTCACATGGACTGAAAAACCTGAGAATGCTCCCATACCCCCTCTGACCTTCATGTTTCTTCATCTTTAAAATGAGAGGGGGCAGGGGACAGATGGCACCTACCGAGCACTTCCTAACCGCCAGATTACAGGTGTTACCTCATTGGCTCCTGTAAACTGGATGCCACCGCCATCCCCATTGACAGGTGGGGAAACTAAGGCACAGCCCGATGAGGTGAGGGCTCAGCTAGGGGGCATGGCAGCTGGGAACTGGCAGCGCTGGGACTTGTACTCAGACACATGGGTCCCGGAGCCGCCATCTGAGCCGCCAGCCCGCTCTGTCAGCACAGGTGGGGAGCACTCCCCCCTCACCCAAGTCTCGTTCATGGTGGTTCAGCCACAGGACCTGGGACCAGGAAGGAGCTTCTACGAGCAGAGGAGTAAGGATACATACTGGGGACTTCCACGGCCCCATGCCTCTGCACACGCCATGCCCTCTGCCTGGCGTATCTTCCTCTGGCCCCCACCCCGCCTTCCCCTCCTGCAGGACTCAGTTCACCTGAGGCCTTCTCACAGACTCCCTGAAAGCCAGCCTCAGCCTTCTGTGCCCACACAGCTCTTCTGTGCCCTCCGACAGGGCTCTCGCACTGCAGGGCAGTCACGGGCGCACCTGTTCCAAGCACAGCTTATTTGGATAGAGGAACGGTGGATCCTGTCTTGACCTCTTTAATATCCTCAGAACCTAGCACGGGAGTGAATTAACGAATACGCACCCAGGGTCACAGGACGAGGCTCAGAATCCCAGGCCTTCAAAGGGCCCAGTGTCCGTCAAACCGCTCCTCCCTGGCTTTCTTGGAATCACAGAAGCAACATCAGATTCTAGAACTGGGGAAGCAATGGGTCGTCATGATCAACGCCCCAGGTTTGCAGATGGGGACACCGAGGCCCAGACAGGGCATGCCCAAGCCCTCCCGACTCCCTGCCCAGCCTCTGCAACCCTGTGGACCCAGACCCCGCTGCTGCCTGCAGGGGACTTAGGAAATGCCTCTGTGTGGCTGCAGCTGCACAGTTTTATAGAGGATGTGGCTGAGGAGGCGGCTGCTGTGGCCCCCAGTCGGGAAGCTCTTTGTTCATGGTTAGCTTCATACCAGAGTGTGTTGTCAAAGGATTTGACCTGGACCAAACCAGGGACCAATGACATCTTCCCAGGGTGCCCCTCCCCACCCCCCCAGCAGAGCTGGCTCAGGGCAGCCCCGCGGGCGGGGTCAGCAGTGCATGGGCACAGGATGCAATGACACCCGCATGTGGCCGTGGCTCCGGAGGCTCTCCTCCAACCCACCCGGTAACGCCAGGAGGGAGGCACTGCTACCTGTTTTGACAGTGAGAACACATGAAGTTCAGAGAAGGTAAGTAAACCACCTGAGGTTCCACGGCTGGTCACTGGATAAGCAGGGAAACCAGGCCTGTCAAGGGCAAACCCATACTCTTCCCACTTGACAGAAATGCCCACACTTTGCAAGGGAGACTTTGGTCACTTCGTCCGAGCAGCACAGATCATACTACCGGGGAATCCCGAGCTTCCCGGTACCCAGATCAGGGTCCTCACCCATTTCACAGGTGAAGAAACTGAGGCGCAACAGAAAAAGTGACAACTGCTGGAGCCAGCAGTCACGGCTGGGGCCCTGACATGCCTTCCAGAGTGTCCCCACCTCCTCCCAACTTCACCCGCCCGAGGCAGCACCAGTAACAGGCACCTCCAGTCCATGTGGTATCCGAAGAGGGCCAAGCCATCCCCTGGAACCTGTCCTCTTAAGTCTTCACCTTCCGCTGTGGCAGACAAGTTCTGATGGGTCTCTACCTCTGACCCCTCCCTCGTCCTCCCACTACCGGAAAACAGAGCTCAGAACTCAGGCATAACCAATAACCGTGGCCTGTGTTCGCGTAGTCCTTCACGCGCGCAAACCGCTCGCACACGCGTTCTCATCTCACCCTCAAAGAACCAAGCGATGGGAGAAGCAACGGCCCCATTTCACGGATGACAGTGCCGAGACCAGCAAAGTTAAGTGATGGTTACAAGCGTAATGGCAAGCTGAGCCAGGCTCCTCCGAGCCCGTTCGTGTCTTCCTCTCCTTTCGATCAATTGCTCCGCACAGTGCTCCCCAGCAGCACCTCTCAGCGTGTGGGCCTTGAAAACATGCAATCCTCCAGTGCTAGGTGAAGAGGAAAGCACATTCTGTGGACTGACTGTTTTAGGGAAACCGAATTTGAATAAAGCTAAACAGGTGCCTGCAGGACTTTTCAGAGCCTTTAAAGTGTAAATGTGCTTCACAGCTCTCCAAAAGAAGGATAATAGGAAAGAAAGAAAGAGAAAGAAGGAAGGAAGAAGAGAGGGAGGAAGGAAGGAGAGAGAGAGAGAGAAAGGAAAGGAAAGGAAAGGAAAGGAAAGGAAAGGTGCCATATTTTCCAAACATGCAGTTTTTCAGAGGATTTCAAAAGAACAATGTCTGTGAAATAGCCTTCAGAAAACACTGTGCTATGAGTCCTTTGAGAAGGAAGAAAGCAGGAACGGCTATGTGGGAAGGTGGCCTTTACATCAGTACTAAATTGATGGCGCTGGGACAGGTGAGTAAAAGGAGGACATACATTACCAAATGGCAGTTCAGTGTTTGCAAAAACGTGGCATTAGAAATGCACAGGCTGTGTTCGGGGAGTAAGGATTCCCCGGAACATATCCTCCTCCGAGCTGGCATCCCTAGAGCAGCCCCATTTGTTATTTGGTTTGCATGTCTGGCTTTCCAGAAAGATTTTATTTGACCAAAGCCTTCTGCTGCAGAAGGGACATCTGTTGTTTTCCCTGCCCCAAATCCATTCTTCCTGCTTCTGGTAACAGAACCCCAACTTTCTTGGGGAACACACCCTCTTCTGCTCCCAGTGCATGTGCTTCCAGCCCATTCTAAGCCCCGAGCTCTGGCCCTGCCAGTCGCTGCATCACACTTCCAACACCATCCTACACCCACCTCTGTGATTGGCAGATGACTCGGCGGTCCAATGAGATTCAAGCCAGGACCTCCGCGGGACCAGGAGACTTCCTAAACCAGGAGAATGCAAGCCCAGGGCTGCTGGAGGCTACGAGAAGACATAAATCAGCCCACAAGGCAGAAGCGTCCATGTCTCACTCCCACACATCTGGAATAACCACAATCTTCCTCCTCTCCCTGTGGAAATCCTGCCCATCCTTCAAATCCCCGCTGAGCCTCTACCTCCTCCAAGAAGCACTGTCTGATTGCCTCACTGGCCACAAAGTGGGAACTATGGAGGAAAACGGAGGGAAAAGTGCACCAAAGACTAAGAAATGGCCTGGGAACCTGAAATCCAAGCCCGGCTGATGCAGCCTGATTGTTCTTAGTACCTTCTCCCCGTGGGGCTGAAGAGGGAGGAACAAGTTCTGAGTACTCTTCATTGGATCATTTGCAGACTGCCTCCCAGACACCCCAGAGTGCTGCTTGAGCTGGGGACAGCTGTGCTCTGGTGTGCACTGCCAGAGTGACGGGGAAGGCCCTGTGTCACCTGCACCATCAAAACCCAAGCACTCATCAATCCTGGATGTGGTTCCTGCCGTCGCCAACCAGCCGATAGTTAATTCCCCAGGGCACCAGCCTGCATTCTTCTTGTCTCTGCCTGCTTTTCCAATGGTTGGGGGAGAGGTGAATGACCTATGGGGGCCAGATATGACACACCTGGCTTGCTATTCTCCCCCAGGTTTCAGGGTGGAGGGACTCCACAGCCACCCAACCCGCATTCCCACTGGGACCCCTACCTCCCATCCGGGCTCACACTGCTTTGCTTCTGGGCAAGAGGGAAAACACCATTCCAGCCATAGCATTTGTTGCTTTCTTTCCCCTCCATCCAGATACAATGGGTCCAGTCCGGCTCTGGTTCCAAAGCCTTCCAGGCTCCCGGATGTCTGTATTTGCATGGAATCTGATCTTCTCCACCTCCCTCCCCCCAGCCCAGCCCCGCTTTCTCTGCAAACCCCCAACCTAGGTAAATAGCGAGTAACCCTCATTAACATTTCATAGATGTTGTATTATGCTCTTTTCCCTTGTATAAAACATGATACAAAAGAGGGCCAGAAAGAAACAAAATGCCCTTCTTGTGTGTTATTTACAGCAGACCTCTTCTAATCTAATCATCTCTCCTTCTCCCCACAGCGCCCCCCCCACTGCCCCCACCCAGTGCACCCGCAACTTTGCAGGCCTTTTATTAAAATGAACACGTTGTTCCTACAGCCTGGCTCCCTCCCTTGCAGGCCTGGGCATAAATAATTTATCTGAAAGCTGATTTGGTTGGCTACGCTTCCATAATTGAAGACCGTCCCCCACAGTTTATTGGTGAGCGCCGGGGCCCAGCCACTCAGCACCCTGACCCCAGATGGAGCGATTCAAAGGCCCACCGCGGCCCCTTCAAAGCCCGGGGAGGCCTTGTTCATTGATGTTCGCTCCCGCCCCGCCTCCCTCTGCAGCCCTCAATCTGTCAGGAGGCCGAGTTGCCAGGCTCTTCCCCAGCGAGCATCCTCAGCTGGCTGCAGACCATCCTTCCTGTGTTCCTCCACCGCCCATGACGCAGCCTTGCGTGTGCACCCCGCTGCCTGGCTGGCACCCTCTGTGGCCAGCATGCGCCCCGGGATGTCTCCCCAGGGCCACCAGTGAGCTTTGGGGCACTGGTCTGGCTTGGAGACCCTATTTTAAACATGAAGGAGAGGCTGGAGTAAAGCAGTCTAGACCCTGAACTCATGGCCTCGAGTCTAAGTGGGCCCTCCCACAATCCTCCCCCCAGCGCCTTGCCCGTGTCTTCCTCTCTCTCCTCCAATTCCTGTCAAGTATAAAGATACATATAGCATGGCAGTTAAAGGTTAGCCTCAGAGATCCAAATCCCTGCTGTGCCACTAAACTGCCACATGTCCTTAGGCAATTAGTTACCCTCTCTGTGCCTCAGTCTCCTCATCTGCAAATTGATGAGAGGAAATAGTAATGCCTCCTAGTGCTGGGGGTAGTTTGAGTTGATATATACAAGGGACTTAGAACAGTGTTAGTCCAGTAGAGAAAGTGCTATACAGATGCTCACTATCAACATTCTGCTAAAGATAAAACCTTGACCTCACCTCTCCTTCCAGCTATCATCCCAATTTCCCTGCTATCCATTTCGAGCAAAACTCCTACAAAGAGGCACCTCTCTGCCATGTCTCCAATTGCTCTCCCCTTACTCTGCCCTGAAGCCACTGCAGTCGGGTATTCTGCCCCCCTCACTTCCGTGGCTCCACGAGTTGTCACTGCCACTGGTGACCTGTGCTCACTCTTGAGTCCTCTCTGTAAATCGTACGCAGTCATCTGACACGGAGAGTCGGCCTCCTGTTCAAACATGCCGTCCCCTCGGTCAGGCTGGCCGCTTCTCCTCCTGCTCCTGTCTGGCTTCTGGTTCTCCAACTCTTCTGCTGCATCATGCCCACCCCCCCCCCCGCCCCGACCTCCAGATGTCCGATGCCTCAAGGGCCCGACGCTGTGATTTCTTCACTGCCTGGGTCAGCGCTGTCCAGTGGCCATATAACGTGAGCCGCAGCCACGATTTTAAGTTGTACAGTGGCTGCACTAAAGAAACGGGTGAAATGACTTAAAATAGTAGCTTTCATCTGATTCCACAGAGCCCAAATATTGTCATGACCACACGTAAGCAATATGGAAATTATCAGTGGGGTGCTTGGCATTTTGTGTTCTGGGTCTCCAAACTCCGGTGCGTATGTGACCCTGTGGCACATCTCCATCGGGACAAGGCACCCTTTAGGCACCCAGTAGCCAGCTGTGGCTCATGGCCACCACACTGGACAGCACAGCCCTAGAGGACCTGCTCCGTTCACACAGCACGAATGCCGTAGGTGTTACCAAGACTCAGACATTTTTTTTCACCAACCCAGGCCTCTCCCTCAAACTCCAGGTTCTTGGGTGCAATTGGGCTTCAAAAGACAGTCCACGCGTAACAGGTCCAAAGGAACTCCTCAGAAGACTCCAGAACCACCCTGATTCCTCTGGTTCTTTCAAAGCCCACGCCCTGTGGGCTCCACCTGGATCCTATGGGATCCGAGCCCTGGAGGCTTCCTCCATCCAGCACTGTGCCCACCATCCCATGCCTCTCCCGGGGTTACTGCGACAGCTTCCTGCCTCGTGTCTCTGCGCCCGCCTTCAGCCCTCGGTCCACTCCCCACCCTGAGCCAGAGGATCATTTTAGAGCAGAAGTCAGAAGCCACGATACCTCCACCCAGACCCCCGGTGGCCTCCCCAACTCCCTGAAACCTAGGGCTGAAGCCCTGCCTCTTCCCTCCACCTGGTTCACTCCCTGTCCTGTTCCCAAGACACAGACTTGTCAGAAGCCTTCCCAAGCCGAGGCTGGCGTGCCGGTCCCCCCATCTGCCTAGAGGGCTCTTTCTCAGACATTTGCAGCGTCCTGCCTCGGTTGCTCTTCAAATCCCGTCTTCTCCCAGTGTCCTTGTCAGTCATGCTGGATGAAGCAGCAAACCAGGCTCCCACAGGATACCCTCTACTCCCCTTGTCTGCTTGCTTTCCCTCCGCGGCATTTAGAGCCAGCTCACACGCCATGGGCTGTGTCGGCTGTCTCTCTCTCCCCTGTTCAAATAGAAGCCCAATGGAGGCAGGTCTGTTTGGTCGCTGTTGTTCGCCCTTGCATGGGACAGTTACCGGCACGTGAATTTTTTGCTGGATAACAAATGAGTGAATGCTTGACAACAGTGAGGGAGGAGGGAAGAGGGACTCGAAGGCCTTCTTGCCGCTGGAAGTGAGATCACAAGCTATCTCTGCTCCACGTGCAGGGTGCAAGTTCCCCCAAATGCCTGGGGGGTGCAATCAGCATCTTCAGGAAGGTAGCTCACGAGTCCACCGCGAGGAGTCAGTCCCTGCCCTGCTGGGCCCACCCCGCTGGCACAGCAGCAGTCGCGACTGTGACCAGCAGCACCGACATGCGTCCTGAGGACTACACGCGTCACATATGCCTTATCTCATTTGAATCCTTACGATAAGCCTCAATCGTGCCCCAGTAGCTGGGAGGAGTCTGAGCCACCCCCAGTGCCATCTTCCCCCAGAGAGGGGTCTGGAGTCCTCCTGTGCCCCTGACGGTGAAGCTTCCTGCCCAGCCTTTGTCCTGTTCCTTGCTCTGCAAGCCACATAGAGAGCACAAGAAATGCGAGGTCTCTTTGCCCTTCCCCAGCCCCACCCCGAACCCCATCCAGCCTACCTGGGACCCCAGTTAGTCCCTGCCACTTCATGCCCTCCCCTGGACAGCTGACCCTCTTCTTGGCCCTCTACTTTCTTCTGGGGATACGGTTGGTACTTCAGCCAAGCCCCACCCCTGCCCACTTTCATTTTCAAATCAGGACCTGGTTTCCGGTCTCACGATGGCCTTCGTCACACCCCGAGGTGTTCCACGTACATCTCCCGGCAAGGAAGCACTCTTTGTCCCAGCTGCTGGGAATGCAGCCCTCCGCTGTCAGTCCTCCCAGGGCTGCCTTCAGAGAGCCGCCTCACCCAAGGTCACACCCTTCTCGGATGGCTTGTACCCAGTGACTGAGAGAGGTAAGGGGTAGAGGGCTGCCTGGTTGAGCCCACGCAGGTGACTCTGGTGGGCATCTGACCTTAACAGTCTGTGGTATCAGCCAAGACTGTCAACCTGCATCGATTTCTCTGCCATGGCCTATTCCCTTTCCTCCCTCTCATGGGCACCTGTCATAAGCACACCATTGTATGCATCCCGCATGATAAGCCGCTTCTCGGAGACTGCTTCCTATGGAACCCAACCTGCATTGCCCATCCCCAAACAGATCAACCCACAAATTCTCCTGGACAAAGTGATGGGGCTTCTCTCCCAGGCCCCAGGGTACAGCCCAGCCAGATCCTGCAACCCACATAGCTGATTCCTGGCTGCAGCCCCTCCTTCCTTCCAGAAGCCTGCACAGGCTGAAGGCTTCAGAAGCATAATTACTGAAGACAAAACCCACCGTCTTGGCTTCATCATTACTGTCTCAGATTCAGGGCCCATGATGCCCAAGGCCGAGGGACACTGGGGGCCTGAAGATAAGAGGTGCCCATCACTCTGCCCCCAGGGACAACTGGCCTGAGCCATGGGCAGCCCCTCTTCCTCCAGCAGAGGTCCTTGCTCCCTCTTGCCTTAACAAAAGGTATCACTTGACCCATGGACTTCATAACATGGCCAACCAGTACCTAGAGGCCACAGTGAATTTATGTTTCTGATGAGTGCCCCTCTTGCTGGCTGAGAGGCTTATGCTAAGATCGCCAGGAAAAGGGTCTGCTAAAACCAATCCCAGTGAGTACTTGCATCTGGAGGTCTGTCCAGTCTTCTAGATTTCCTCCAGAGATAGCACAATCCCATGTTGAAGCAAGAAATAAAGACAGGAAAAGGTAGACAGGGCCTTCCCTAGACAGAGGGTGACTTTCGCAGCCCAGAACTCTACAGAATAGGGCTTCCACTGAGACCAAAGGGCCACGGTCTCGGAGCAATGGGCAGCTGGGCCAGGGAGGGCTCGGTGAGCCAGCTCACAGATATTCACTGGGCATCTGCCTTGGGCCAGGGCTGCTCATGGCCATGGCAGAGCTGCTGGGGGGAGTAGAGAACCAGGTACTATGGTAAAGGGCAGGGCAGGAGGCCAGGATTCTGGGAACTCTGGCCAGCCCCAGAGCAGAGTTGAGCACAGATGTATAAAAAACACGGACAGGGAGAGCTGGGGCCGGGTCAGGAATGAAGCGGGCTGCTGCCCTTGAGAACTCGGGGCCCTAGTGATGGTCCAGGGACACGAGGTCCCTGTCACTCTGCCCCAGGAACAACTGATAGGAACTCTGGGCAGGACAGATACTCTGGACTTTGGATATTGAGTCGGGTGTGACAGAGTCTCCAGGAACACAACCACATCCTTGGACCCTCATCTGAGGGCATCACTGTGTAGCCTTTGCCTCTCATCCACCCTCTGCACATAAAGGCCAGTTTTTTTAAATGAAAGCATCCCAGTAGGCTATCCTGGACCAAACAATTAGCTTGATTCATGCACCAGAAACCCGTCAAGCAAAGACATGACTCCCCCTTTGGAGCCCTAGCAACTAAAAGGGTTTTCTTGCACTTGAATAAGCATAGCTACACTTACATTCACCTGCTTATTCTGGAGTTCTCCTGGGATGCAAATTTGGACTAGTGGGCACCAGTACATCCTGTGCACAAATGCTGAAATATCACTATTTCAAACAGCTTAATGATCATTGTACATGTGCCCTGAGCAAGGCTGCATGAATAACTAAAATGTCAAATGTCTTTGTTTTAGCTGCTATGCTATCAACTCTGCAGGTCTCATAAGCATGAGCCACAAGCCAATTAGAATCTCTGATGGTCAAGTATAAATGTCTTTGTTTCATAAAACGAAAGAATGAGTTATCACTTAAACTCTCTCTAGAAGAAGTAATCTTTTAAAAACTCAAGATCCATGGGTAGGAGGGATGGGCTGTGAAAGAGGGTCCTCCCTAAGGATTGCTCCCTTGAACTTGAATAGAACAAATCCAAGGCCATAGTTCTACAGGTCGGAACTGGAATCTCCCACTGGAATCAAAATTCCAGAGACCCCGGAACATCACTCTATTTGTCAAGGCTGTAGACACAAACACACATCAAGTCTGAAAGAGGGAGGATCTCAAGAGTGATGGTGTCAGCAGAGGGGTTCTGAGGTAAGATGAGGAGTCTCCATAGCTTCCAAAGGGAGGAACCCCAGCTACATTCTCCCTGCACCGGGGACTGGAGAGGTCAGTGGTCAAGGTCCCAGGGAGACGGTTGTTTTCTGAAGACTTTCCCTAATGAACTATGCTTCAGCTGCAAAAAGACAACCGCAAAACCTGTGTTTCCAACACAGTCTCAATTCCAGGAAATTTCATTCTCTTTACTCAAGATCAGTACGTAAACATACACACACACACACACACACACACACACACGCACACGCACACACACATACATCTATACCTGTGTGTGTATATATATACATATAAATGTGTGTGTGTGTGTGAAATATGGTTTATCAACTTACATCTGTCTTCTCACCAAATAAATAAATAAGCATGAATTCATCCATCGGGAAAATTCACTTGTCAGGATCCATGTCAGATTTTTACCTGGGAAACTCTCCCATGTCATTTCAGTGGGGACAGGGATTGCCCAGAGATGAGCAGAGGGCTGATATGGGTCATCAGGGGGCACGGTAGGAATGAATCAAGGCTGTTTCTTCCATTTTCTCCAAGACTGTGCTTTGTACCCAGGTATGTGTGTGGGAAAGGGGTGGGGAGGGGAGGTGCAGGTCCCAAGATGTGGGTCCTTCAGGGAACTCAATCCTGTGAATCATTGCCACGAGGTGTCCATGGGGTCAGACAGCCTGCCTTATAAGGCCATCTTCTCACTCACTATGTACCTGAGTCTCAGTTTCCCCCATATACCTATTGCAAAGAGTCATATTTTTTTTAATTTTTTCATGTTTATTTATCTTTTTTAGTGAAAGAGACAGAGCGTGAGCAGGGGAGGGGCAGAGAGAGAGAGAGGGAGACACAGAATTGGAAGCAGGCTCCAGGCTGTCAGCACAGAGCCCGACGTGGGGCTCGAACTCACAGACAGCGAGATCATGACCTGAGCCAAAGTGGGACGCTCAACCGACTGAGCCACCCAGGCGCCCCTGAAAAGAGTCTTATTTTTAACCTACCAGGGATTTCAAAGTGAAATCCACAGAGTATTGGGGTCCCCGCGCAATTTGAGAAACTTTTTAAATTTGGTACTTTCATTTCAAAAATTGAAAACCATTAGTGAAACCGAATGGGGATTGTGTGTAGATGATCACGTGGGCACCAAATAATGCCTCGGGAATTCAGAGCTTGCATTAACATCCGGGTTTACTCTCACGTTTTTTGCAAAACGAAGGCCAGGAGACTTCGCGGGCTGCTGTGCAAACACAGGTTTAGCGGTTTAGCAACTGTTCAAACAGAGACAAGCAGAGGGAGGATTGAGTCATCAAACAGCACCGGGGACACCGGCAGGCCACAGCAACCCGCTCTGTGCTGGAGCGGGCAGGACTGTAGAGGCCACTTCGGGTGCTGGAGGAGCCGCGTCTTAGTTTGCAACAACCCTCTGGATGGCACTACCGGGTAAGGCCACGCAACTGGAAACTGTCTTGCTAAATGAGACATAATTTTTGTTAATGTTTATTCATGTTTGAGAGACAGAGACGGAGTGTGAGTGGGGGAGGGGGAGAGAGAAAGAGAGAGAGAGAGACACAGAATCCAAAGCAAGCTCCAGGCTCCGCGCCGTCAGCATGGAGCCCATCGCGGGGCTTGAACCGTGAGCAGCGAGATAATGAGCTGAGCCGAAGTCAGACGCCCGACCGACTGAGCCACCCAGGTGCCCCGATGGGACATAGTTTTCTATTTTTAAGTTATTATAGTTGAGGGCTCTATCAAACTGACTGGCCCATCAAAATCTTGGGTTTGTGGTTACAAATGTGTCCATTTTAACGCCTAAAAAATAAGAATATTGGTAAAGCTCTGGTATTAAAATACCAATAACATTGCCAGTAACTCTAATGATGGCCCGGTGTGTTCAAACATCAAAACAATCTAGTTGATAACAAGCAGAACTTAAAATGGGAACACATCCTTCTATTATTAAAGCCCACATTGGTTATTTTATTTTCAGCAAAACATCATCTGTCACATTAAATTAATGCCATTAATTTGAATTTTAATGGTTTTGCAGTTTTGTTTGCATTTAATGTGTAATTGTGTTTTGGTTTTATAGCAGTGTAAGAGCTAAAAGCATAAGGAATTTATACTTACTTTTATGTTTGTATATATTTAAGTAACAATATGATCAAAATAATTTTAGTCAACGCCGGGGGTCTGCAATAATTTTTTCCCCTTTAAAATGCATATATTAGTCAATTTTAAGAATCACTGAGACTGCACCATAGCTCGCTGCTTAAATGCACAAGAGTACTTGAATTGAAAAAGTCCTGGGTGAGGACCGATTTGGCCCAATGCATTGTGGGATGGGGATGTGAGCTCAAAATGCCCCTAGGAATCTAGATGGGAGCTTTTCAAAGCACTAAGCCAGTCAGTCACCATCTCAGATGGCTAAAGGACCTAAGGGGCTTTTCTGTCCCTTTCTGCTATTCCCTTCTGCTACACGGTTCCAAGTAATTCCATGTAATTCAGTGATAAGCCATTAAGCTCCTCGAGATTCGTAACTGGAATCATCTATGACACTCTTTGCATTCATGCACTTTGCTGGAGGAGAAGGTCCACGGTCAGGTGCGCATTTCCATGGCTCTCAGCGGGCCACGGCCACCCCAATAGTGAGGGCAGTGGCTGGGGGCCCCTGTGCCTGACCCCTCGCAGGCACCTGCTCGTTACCTTCCATCCCTACTTGAAACCTGAGGAAGCAGAGGCTTGGAAGGGTAGGTCGCTAACCTGACATCCACAGGTGAGGAAGTGTCTGGGCAGGGCCTTGAACTTGTGTCCATAGGATTCCAGAGCCTGGACTCCTAGCCACTCCACTCTGCTGCCTCCTTCTCTCCCGGTGGCTGTCGGTGAAGGCGGAAGGTAGGAGGTTCGCAGGGAGTAGCTAATCTCCCACAAGTAGGGCTGTTCTTCTATGTAACAGTATGAAAATGGGAGTCCTTTACCCAAAACTCCAAAGCCAGAGGCAGTGGGCGGCAAATATCCCCATATTCCAAATGGGGATTGCCAGAATCCATCACCCAAGTGTGTTGTGAGGTGTGTGCACTTCTCACTCCTCAGCCCACATTTAAAGCAAAGCCAGGGACCTTGTGTCTGTGCACAAGCGGACTTTTATGTTACGTAACGTGCTGGGACCTCACTGCTCTCCGCACCTCTGCAAGCTCCTGGCCGGGACTCCAGAGACCCTGTTGATTAGGGGGCCACAGAGAGGGGGCAGCAGTGCCTCATTCCGCAGTCGGAGGCCCCCTGCCCTGCAGAAACCCCGAGCCCACACCCAGGCACAGGTATGTCTATTTATCACACACCTCCCCCAGCTTTGGGGTGGAGGGCATCCCCGAGACAGTGTCCTGCTCGGGGAACTCGGTGTGGGAGGTGAACCAGGGGAGGGTAAGGCCAAGGGCAGCTGCAGATCCTGCAAGAGAATCTGAGCTTCTCCGGGGCTAAGAGGAGGCCATGGGAGGTAACCAGGTTCTAGCAGTGTGTTGGGGACCCACACCTGGAGTGACAAAGGACCACTGAGGGAACACCTGTACCCGCACAAAATAGCCCTGGGATGCAAGACGGAGGCCTTGAAAACAAGACAGAAAGACAGAAGTCAGACAGTACTGCTCATCAAAAATCATAGGCCCCCCCTCCTCCACCCCGCCCCCCATTTTGCCAGGCCCTGGAGAAAACAGGGCCCTGGAGAAAACAGAGCCCTGGTCTCCAGGGCTGCCGTAACAGAATCCCACAACCTGGGTGGCTTATAACAGAGGTTTATTGTCTTATAGTTCTGAACACTAGAGGTCTGAGACCAGAGGGTCAGGGGGGCACGCTTCCTTTGACCGCTCTGGGGGAAGATCTTTCCTGGCCTCTTCCAGCTTCTGGGGGTGGCTGGCGGTCCCTGGCCTTCCTTGGCTGGTAGATGATTCATCCAGTCACGTGGCCACCTTCCGTGTGTCTGTTCCCTCTGCATGTCTGTCCAAATTACCCCCATTTTATAAGAACACCAGTCATACTGGATTAGGGCCCACCCTGACGATGTCATTCTAACTCAATCGCTTCTATAAAGACTATTTTCAAATAAGGTCACACGCTGAAAGAGTAGGTGTTAGGACTTCAACGCGTCTTTAAAAAAAAAATTTTTTTAATGTTTATTAATTTTTGAGAGAGAGAGAAAGAGTGTGAACAGGGGCAGAGGAGGGGCAGAGAGAGAGCCTGACATGGGACTCAGACTCATGAACTCTGAGATCGTGACCTGAGCCGAAGTCGGACGCTTAACTGACTGAGCCACCCTGGCACCCCAAGACTTCAATATATCTTTTTCCAGAGACAGGATTCAACTCGTAACGGTGGGCAACCCATCCCCAGGCCACTGCCGGACTCCACGCAGGGAGGGAGACACTTTAAACTGGATGCAGAGGACAGGCTGTGCACGGGCTGGACTGGGCCTTTTTAATATCTGAGAGTAGCATTTGTTCTGGCGTGAAAAGGGTTGAGAAGCTCTCGCACGTGCCTGCGATGTCGTCAAGGGGAGGGGAAGGAGATCCAGCCGGGCATGATTGAAAGCATCGAAGGGAGAAAAATAAAGCCATTTCCTGTTCGTACCCCATCGAGTTCAGCCCATTCAATATATGGTTATATATACAAGAGGCAGCTAGGGACCACGACAGCACAATATAACATCAAGTGAATTAAATCAACTGTGGAGGGGAAAAAAAAAGGCAGAGAGAAGAATGCTAAGATAGTCGAGGAAGAGAGACTTGTATGTGCCCCTACGAGACATTGGTCTGGATGGGCGTTCAAGGATGGGATGGATTCTGCCCAGTGAGCAGACAGAGAGGTGAGAGCGGGACCTGTGTGAGCAGAGCCAGCCCCCGTGCCAAAGCTGCAGACAGCCTGGATCCCATCCCAGGAAGGTCTACGACCCTCTTAAAGAACTTTTATGTCCCCCATCCTGGGCAGCGGATGCAGATTTTATGTGTGTCTGCAGGAGGCTAAAACTGTCTTCAAACACAAAATTATAATGATCAGATGTCTGTCTCGGGGATGAGAGTGTTTCCTCGAGCCGAAAGAGCCCCGCAGACAGTGCCAGAAGTGGATTATAAATAACCCACTACCACGTCTCTCCTTCCCACTGCCGAGGCTCCTGGCCTCCAGTGTCTTTCTCCCACTTGGCGAGATCCCAGATTGGTTTTAATTAACAGTTTTGCTCTCTCAGCTCCATGCATCCAGGTTTTTCCGGATCAAAAGATGTGCTTCTGTCTCTTCTGTCCTGGCTCGTGAGCAAGGTGGAGGCTGATTAGGGTCTCAGAACATAGGAGAGAATAGAAAAATGCCACTCGCCTATCAGAAAGGAGGATCTCGAGGGAACTACCCACTACAGAGAGGAGGCCCATAGCCTGATGCTTTGCGGAGAGGTTCTCGGCTGGGTGTCCACCTTCATTTCTGAACCCTGAGGGCCACAGGAGATCAGTAGCAAAATGTCTCTAAGCGGAGGCCCCGATGCTAAGTCCCTGCATTCGGCCGTGATCAGATCCGAGCTGGAGGAACAGATCTAGCCTCCTCTTCCTACTCGACCTCCCTTGTAAGTGTCAGACCTCCCTTTTAAGTGGGCTGGGCGGCTTCAACCAAACTGGGTATGTGCTGCTCACACCCACTAACTAGCCTTACAGGCCCTGCCCTCCAGCGCTGGCTCCCGCTTTCCTCCAACACCCTTCTCCCACCCACGTCTCTACCTCCAAAGCCTCCTGCTCCTTCCGAGACCAGGACTCCCACAGCCTTGCCGGAAGCCACCTTCCTCGGGCCGAGAGCCCATCTCCCTTCAGACCCTTTGTCCTTGATCTGTTCACCCTTCCTAAGGATCCCTTCTATCTGACGTGAGAGCCTTGCTTCCCGAAATGGGCGCCACTGAAGGCAAGCAATGCTCGTTGTTCTGCAGAGGGAAGGGGGCCGTTAGGAGCAAATGCAGTAGAGAGTTCCTGGATTCCACAGCCCCCTCAGGAGGGCACCCAAACCCTGACAATTGCATAATGGAGCACGCTTAACCCCATCGGAGTCAGTATTCCCCAGGTTCTGTGACCACAGAAACTTTCGTCCCCATAACATCTATTAGCGGTCCCCAGGCACGGGGTGTCACAGACCCCACTTTTGGAAGAGCCACGTGAGAGTCTTGATGATGCCCAGCACCTCCGGCAGGTTCTCGGCATCGGGATGGGGGCGACCCGCTGCCTCGTGTCTCACTGGCCCTTTCTCGACACCGTGCCCTGCGTGTTGTAAGCCGCAGCCATCACCGGGCAGTGTCCACTCACCAAGGCAGTGAACAGACTTGGGGAGACGTTAGGTTGGGTGCTGAGATAGAAAGAAGGCCCCAGCTCGCCCTCTACCCCGAAGCCCACTCCCCACTCTCCCACCGTGTGTCCCTTCCCTTCTCCACAACCAGAAGGGCAGTGAACTTCTCCAGAAGGCGGCCAGTTTTTAATAACCACACAAAACCTCGCGGACAACGAGGCGTGGCGGAGAACCGTGTGGCGCACAGATCAGAGCCTGTGATCTCACGTTCGGTGGCTGATCTGGGACCAATTCCTTCACCCCCTGAACCTCAGTTTCCTCATCTGTAACAGAACCACTGTCATACCAGCTGCTCCGGGTGAGCAGAAAACCTGCCTGAGATGCCCTGTGAGTGGGCACAAGTCTGGCACAGCAACGTGGGAGGGCCTACGACAGGTTATGATTCTGGATCCTGTCTGGGAATACATTTCCTTTCGCTGACCCGTGGGGCGTGTAGGGGGTGCGAATCTCACTGAAACGAGAGACCCTAGGGTCTCACTTAAATTAGTAGCAGATTTGGTGGCCTGAGAGCAGATATGGGGCTCTCTAGCGGGGGTCCTGGTGACTTTCTGGGGAACCCCTTCTGTTTCCTGGTTCTGCTGGAATGGAACAGATCAGAGTTGCCGTGGGAGCATGTCTGAGTCCTCACGGAGGGCCCTGTGGGGGGTGGGGGCATGGCCCAAACACCCAGTTGTGGGGCTTGGTCTCCATGGGCCTGGCATGGGCCATCCCTCGAGCCACCTCCTTTCTCCTGTAGGCCCTGGAGGTCTGTCTAACGGCCTTGGGGAGGGGATAAGGCTGCAGGAAACACAGAAGCTGGACATCTCTTTCTGGCATGGGACCCCAGAAAGCCATCTCTATCGGGAAACAAGGAGGGCCAACGGTCTCTGATAAAGGATATGAAGGGTACACAGTGAGTCAGAGCAAGTGCCCCCAGCTCCTGTGGCTGGGTCTCCCTGGGCACAGGGAGTGGAGGGGACCAGAGGGAGTTACATCAATGGGGTTGTCAGTAGGTCCCAAGAAGATGAACCCCACATGAAACTCCCAAGTATATTTGTGGGATCAGGAAGCAAAATGCCTGGGCTCTGTGGCTGGGGAAGAGGCAGGGTTCTGGAAAATTTGAGCTGCAGGATTATTTCCAGGCAGATGAGGCCTCAGGAGGCTTTACAGTGTTTTCGTGCCCCAGGGGTGTCCAAGAAGCCAGGTGTCCCATTCATCCAACACCTGCACAGGCTCCCAGATCTCACACATCCCGAGGGAGGAGAGGGCCACAAGTGCACAGGGTCCCGTGTGCATCACCTTGGTGGGAAGGCAACCAGAAACAGAAATTGAATTGTCATAGGAAATTTGAGGAAATTCCATTTCTTGCATGCCTGAGCTTTTGACTGACGTTCCCAGCCACTGAACCTAGCGAAATCTGGGGACCATCCTACCATGACCATCAAAGACACGGGATCCAGAAGGGGATCTGCTAGGGACTAGCCCGGAGCATGGAGCACTGTCTCCCACAACTTCTCCCTCTGCGCCTCTGAGCAGCCTGCAGCGGAGCAGCCGCTGGCCCTTCTGGGGCCTGGCGCTGACCTTCTGACTCCCTGAGGTCTGAGGGCCCCGTCCCCATTGGGTCACGGGGCCTCCATAGTGTGGATTAGACACGTAAAATCCTCAGTACTGTGTCTGCTACAGGTTAAGTAAGCCCTTGATTAATGGTGGCTATTGTTCTTATGGTGATCACAGAAAACACACCTTCTGCCTCTCCCGAGTCTCCTTGGCATAGCCCTCACACTCACCCTCCCTACCCCATCCTCCTTTCTCCCCTAGGCCCTGGTCTCCTGGATGCTGGGACAGGGGATCCTGAGTGGATCGTGGGGGAGTTCTGGTCAGCCCACGCGGGGGTAGGGCCGTCCCTCACCATTGGAGGATGCCAGAACCTGGAAGGACCCCCAGACCAAAAGGCACTCACACCCTAGTTCCCTGGATGGACGGGCGGCAGCCCAGAGGAGGTGGGGCAAAAGCAGAGCCCAGGCCTGAGAGCCAGACCAGGCTCGCCCAGGCCACTGCCTTTCCTGCTGCTCCTCCCGCCACACACCCCCTCCCACCCAGGCTGGATTCAGGCGTTGGGAGGAGGAGGAGGAAGAGGAAAAGAAGAAGGACTGCTGACTCACGTCTAATAATGGTATCGCTCACTTCCTTGGATCCAGTCCCAAAGGGGTGGTCCCCGAAAGTCGGGAGGCGGCAAAGCAGCCCATAATCCCCCTGCACGCTCTCCAGAGAACAGCACCGAGCTAATGGACTCAACCCTGCCTCCTTCCCGAGGCCCTACAGAGCAACAGCCAAGACCCTGCAGCAGCCCGACAGCTTGTAGGACCTAGGGGTCACATGAGGCCCCATCAGGTGGGCAGGTGGGAGGGACATTGTCTCCTTCCATCTAGAGGTCCTGTCCTGGGAATTCAGACCTGTCTTCATCAACGCCGCCTGTGGGCGTGTACTGTGCCTGACAAGGAGGGGCTCCAGGGAAGGAGTGGGGGGACCCTGTTCTGAAGGCCCCCATGCAGGACTCCCCACTTTCTGCAGATAGCTGCACCTTGGCAACTCCCCTTCTTACTCCTTCTCTTTGCCTTCCCATCCTGTCCGTGCACCAGTCCTAACCATCCGATTGCCTCTCTGTCCCTGCAGCCATCGGCACACTTGGGGCCACAGTAGCCTGTGCGGCCCTCCTGTCAACTCATCCTCTCCTACCTTTGCCAGGTGGCCAGAAATCTGACATCCCAGTGACATCACCCCCTGCATAATAATCACAGTGACACTGAGGGGCCCTGGCCACCCACCTTCGTGGTGGCAGAGGAGCCCAGGCCGGCCTGTTCCGGCACCGTGCTCTCCCCCACCCCTCCACGTCACCCCCGCCTCCCACAAGCAGTGCTGGTGTGGCTTTTAGCAGGGCCGACTCAGGGCTCTGGCCTCCGCCTCCTTGCTCTCACGGTTTTGCTGCCTGTGATAGATCGTGCTCAGGCTACGATGAAGGTGGTGGCACAGGAAGAGGTAGAATGCAGAAGAATGTAACGGCAGGGCAGCAAGAATTGCCTCGCAGGTGACGGGGAGACCCCTGGGTGCCAGTGCCAGCCTGAGGTGGGACAGTCAGGGCCATACAACGGAACACTCCGCAACAATGAGGAGCAGAGAAAAGAAGCCAGACACAAAGGAGAACCGAGGTCTCCGGGATGCCGGGCATGTTCTATTTCTTGATCGCAGTGCTGGCCACGCAGGTGTGTTCACGCTTTGTGAAATTCCATCAGAATGGACACTTGGTATTCATGACCTGCTCTGTAAGCATATGATACTTCAATACAAGGTTTACAGAAAAGGCAGCAGACCTGCAGCTCTGGGCCTTCTGACCTGCCAGATTCCCCGCTTCGGGCAGGATTTGTTGAGTTCTGAACTTCGGGCACACTTCGAAAGTAAAGATGCCCAGGGCCCCGTGCTCGCGCCCTGGAGCCTGCTCTGTGTGCGTCCCTGGCATTGCCTGCCTGCTGTGTGCTGTTTGTTCGGTAGCAAACAGAAGTGAGAGCGTCCACAAACCCAGCCCGGGCTATTCTCACCGGCCCTTTCATCCGGAGCCGGTGGCCTGGCTTAGATCGCCGGCAGGCCAGCCTGCACACCTCAAAGGCAGGACGGTTCCTGTGCACGGGGACAAAGGTTGTACAACTCGGCTCCTCTCTAGGCATCAAACCAATTACCTGTGGTCATCACCCAGGATCTTGGCTCCGCTCTGCTACAAAACAGGATCCGGCCGAACCCCTTCCCTTTTACAGGCGGGGAACCTGAGGCCCCACGATGGAAGAGCTTGCCCAAGGCCACTTCATAGCTCTCCTGTGGGCAGGCCTTCACCCAGCTGGCCTCGAGAGCGAGTACTGGGTCTCTCCCCCCAGTGGCCCCCACCTGCCCTTCAGTGATTGGAAGTGGGGTTGTTGAGAGGCTTCTTTCTTTTAAAAGAATCTTAGAGGCTCAAAGCAAAAGGAGATGCATTTTCACTGGGCAGATTTGGGGCATGCTGGACTTCCTGGGGGGCAAAGGGCATTTCTGGGGCCGCCCAGCACGGGAGGGTCACAGCAGGCTGGCAGCCATCAACCCCTGTCTGCAAAAGCGGGGCACAGACATCAGCCCCAAACTCCGATCTCAAGGTTCAACACGGTGGGATGCTGTCGACATCCCTTCCCATGACCTTTGCAGCGACCCCCCAGGGGCCGCCGGTGCAATCTGGGGGACAAATGCAGCCTGTGGCCCTTTCAAAGCCAGTGAGGCCTGCGCCCTCTGCCCTTTGCTTCTCCATTGTCACCCCTGCTCACCCATTCCCATGTCACCCTCTGCACCCCAGCCTTCAGGCCATCTCGTCCCCTCCTTTCTTCCTTATTTATCCTCATATTCGCTTGTTCGTGCCGCCCCCCATCCTTCACCCCTCCACTCCTGAACTGCCGCTCCCCCATTCTCCCCTCCCTTCTCGCAGTCACAGCACTGACTCCTTTCTTCCCGTCCCCCAGGCGCACCTTTTCCTCACGCGTCATGGCAGGTGTTAGCGTTGTGCTGATGCTCCCAGCCCCCTCCCTTCCGGACGGGAGGCGACTTTCACCGGCTAGACCCCTCGTGGTAGAGGATGGGCCTTGGCCCGTGGTAGCCGCTGGAGCTGACATGCGTCTCCCCTGAACCAGAGCCTTTCATGGCCAGTGTGAGCCCCCCCCACCCCAGACATCATGGTTAACTGCGTCCCAGTGACCAGCTGTAGCCCGACAAAGAGGCTGGATTCAGAGCGAGGAGTGAATGGAGCCCAGCTCCCGGCCCACCACAGCAGCCGTGGAGGCGCCCCCTTCCAGAGAGGCTGCTGGAAGCAGGGCTGATTGACACCGGCCAGCTGTGCCCTCTGAACCCGGCACGGTGTTCACGTGAGGGTGTGCTTGCTTCCCTCAGGCTCTCCCCACAGATGGCACACCGTGACTGGGCCAGAAGTGGGATTCCGCTAGCGGGCAATGTTGGGCTAGGGGCTCCCCCTCGGCCTGCTCCAGACCTTGTCAGAAGTGCCCAGTGGTCGAGCTCCTCCCCAGAGTCGGTCCCTCCCCTTGTCCTTCCTCGGTCTTGGTCTCGGGTCTCGGACCTGCCCTGAGCTTCCCCGCCCTCTGCCTTTAATCTTCCACAGGCACCTCCCCAAATCAAGGCATATCTAATCCCATCCTGAAGCCCGCTTGACACTGACATCTCAGCTCACAAAGGCCGTGTGCACAAGCAAGAACGAATCTTTGTTTGCTCCCTGCTGCGGCATACCCTAGCCTTATTCACTCGTTGACTCTCTCATCTGGCCACTCAGTCTACACTCAGCGACAAGCCATTCCTCCACCTGCCACCTATTCATTGACTCCACTCCGACATCTACACGTACTGGCGCGTGTGCAGCTTGGGCTTTTGGTGTGTGGGCACCCTTGGTAGCCCAGGTTCCTGACAGATGTGAGTCCCCTCCCCCGCCGCCCATCTGCCTCTGTCTCAGCCCTTTCTAACGTCTAGGGGACACTGTCAAAGTGGAGCCAGCGCTGACTCCACTGAATGGAGTGCAGGACATCAAGCCTCCCAGACGAAAGCCACCCGGGTAAAAACTTGAACACTCTCAATCCTGTCCCAGGCGGGGAAGGGGATTCGCCTCGTGTGGGGGACAGAGCAGGCAGACGGGGCAGACAGGCGAGCCGAGATTTGGAAATGAGACATGGCAGGGATTACTGCCTTTGAATCAGCCCTTCGTTCCCCAACCACTCGCTCCCTCTAAGTAGTGCGCTCATCTGTAGCCGTGCCACACACATCTGGGGCTTCGTGTCCTTCCCCGTTAGCTTGTAAGGTGGGTTTTTATAGGATGAGCATTTGGGAGCCCCGCCACCTGCCTAAGGCCTCTGGGACCTGAATCCTCCTCCTTTTCAGCCACTCTTTCCTGGGGGTGTGAACTGGGGTCAGACAGAGGATCAAAGAGTCAGAAGAAGGACTCTTGATTGTCCTTGCCCTGTTCTACCGTCCATACGGCCTCCCCCTAAAAGATTCATTCGTACCCCATTAAGAACCCTCAATAGCCCCCCATCAGCTTAAGGAGGAGGCCGAACTGCTTGGTATGATCCTTCACGGCCCTCCTCAGACTGACACCAGCCAGCCCCCTCCCGCCCCCTCCCCTGCACCTCTCCACCACACACCCTGTGCACAGCCAGTCGCCCTAGACTGCCTCCTTTTGCCAAGGGAGGAGTTAGACTCGATAGGCTTTCACTCTCTTGACTTTGCTCCCTCTTTCCGCTCCACCTGAAGCGCTTTCCTGCTGCTTCTCCCCCCGACACAGCCTATCTTGTTCTGTTCCCTAGGACACCACTCAAGGGGGAGCTTCTTTGGGACCCCTGAATCAGCTACCGTGACGTGAATGCGCTGGTCCGGCCCCAGGGCATTGGTGTAATCCATGCCGCAACAATCCCTTGCCTACCTGCCTGGTTTTCCCTGCCAGGCGTCAATGTGGAGAAGGAGCTTTGGACAGGACACCAGCCTGGCTCGGCCCTGCATCCCAGTAGTCGGCCCTGCCACCTTGAGCGAGCTACCCTACTTCTTCGAGTCTCTGGTTTTGCATCTGTAGGGTGAAAACCACACAAACCAAGAGGTGTGTGGGCTCGTTTTCTTGTCTTTGTGTGTCCTCGGCACCTCGCCTGGAGGCTGGTGCCTCATGGGCACCAGTGGACTCATCTGGTCCAACTTCCTCATTCAGGAGATGGGGAGCCCGAAGTGCGGAGAAGGAAAATTCGCTCAAAGTCGTAGGTGAAATGGGTCTCAGGGAAGGGGCTGACCCCAGGCCTCAAGCCCTCCATTCCAGGCTCTCCTCCCACTTGTGGAGACCAGGTGGAGAGGGGTGATTGCCAGGAGGCCATCAGCCCCTTTCCAAAAGTCCTGCACCACCTGCTCTCCAGGTGGGGTCACCAGGCCCCATCTTGGCCCAGGTGGGTTGGTTCTAGCTATAGAATGATTGCAACCCATGCCCCTGAATCTGACGTTAAGATCATAAGACCCACCAAGGTGCTGGAGCATATCCAAGGGGACAAAATCTCTGCGACACACCAAGGCTTGTGTCTCAGGATGAGAGACCCCAGAAGAGGCAAGGCCACAAGAGCACAGGGCAAAACAAAAGGGAATCCAACTCAGAAACCCGCACTGCCTTCTCCTGCCCCTCCCCTTTCTCCTTCTCTTCCTCTTCTTCCTCATGTTGGGATTAACCTCAGGAGGACCCATTTAATTTTTTTTTAATCTTTATTTTTGAGAAAGAGAGAGAGACAGAGTGTGAGCAGGGGAGGAGCAGAGAGAGAGGGAGACACAGAATCTGAAGCAGGCTCCAGGCTCTGAGCTCTCAGCCCAGAGCCCGACGCGGGGCTCGAACTCACGGACTTCAAGATGAGCTGAAGTCGGACGCTTAACTGACTGAGCCACCCAGGCGCCCCAGAAGGACCCATTTAAAATAAAATCAATAAATGTTCACAAAGTTCACATGGATAGCCACACTCGAAAGTAGCATTTAATTTTCAAGAGCAGCAGAATAGCTCTCCAGTGACATGGAAATAGGGACGGTTGAGGGCTCTCTCACCCTGAGTCTCTCAACCCCCTTTCTTGACAAAATCCTAATAAAGCAGAAAGGATTCCCAGCGTTTGGGAGGCTGTGAGATCCTCTACATGTTCAATCCTAAGGAAATGGAGCCATTTCCATATCAAAAGACACACCCCATGTCTACCCCATACAGCTGAAGATGGCTGGGATGGGGTGGAATTGAAGCAGGTGGGGAGGGTGTCTCTAACACCTGGAGCTTGTGGTGGGCTATGAATCCCACATACCTGGATATTACATAGTCATGATCAACCCCCAATAATCTCAGAATTCCAATACAGCACATCTTGAATATAGTTTGACCAAGCCCTGGCAGCTGAAGGGAAGGAAAAGTGCCAGAATCCACCCTATGGCACCAGTGTCCTTTATACTCCTTCTAGCAGCTTAAACCTGCCCAGAGCCCAGCACTGGAGGGCGTCTTGGCTCATGGCCCTACAGACAGAACCAGGGAGCTGGACAGATTCCCCATCTGAAAGCAGGTGTCTCTCACGCAGGGCTCATTCTATTTAGAGCCCATCTCTTTTCAAAAAGAAGAAAGAGAGAGTGAGGGACAGGAAGAAAGAAGGAAGACAGTTGCGAAGGAAACATGAACTCAAGAGAGAAGATCTCAGGGCTAAGTGGTGCCCCCTCCCAATTCGTCTGTTGAGGTCCTAACCTCCAGTGCCTCAGAATGGGACTGTATTTAGACATAAGGTCCTTAAAAAAGGCAATTAAATTAAATTAAATTAAGATATGGTCATCAGGGTGGGCTCTAATCCAGTGTAACTGGTGTTTTTATGAAAAGAGATGAGGGGAGTGCCTGGGTGGCTCAGTCTGTTAAGCGTCCAACCCTTGGTTTCAGCTTGGGTCATGATCTCCCACTTCACGGGTTTGAGCCACATAGGGCTCCGTACTGACAGTGTGGAGCCTGCTTGGGATTCTCTGTCTCCCTCCCTCTCTCTCTCTCTAAATATAAATAAACATTTTATTTAATGTTTTAAAAAAAAATAAAAAAGAAGAAACCAGGGCACAGACACAAACAGAGGGAACACTGGGTAAGGACGCAGGGAGAAGGCGGCCAGCTATAAGCCAGGGAGAGGGGCCTCAGCAGGAACCAACCCTAGGGGCGCCTTGATCTCATACTTCTGGCCTCCGGAACTGGGAGTAAACCTGTTCTTTAAGCCACCCGGTCAGTGGTATTTGTTATGGCAGCCCGAGCAAACAGATACAAGGTCTGAAGTCCACTGTCACTTACCCAGGACACATCATGACTTCATCATAACTTGGGTAGACATTTTTTCTTTGCATGGGCCTGCTCCTCCATAAATATATATAATTCATACGAACATAATTATAATATACGTTGATATTATAGATTGTTATTTTACAACCGCACTGGCATAAAGATAAACATGTTAATTAATATGATAGACTGAAAGATATTCTTCAACCCACAAGCTTATTTTCCTCTTGGATATTACACACCTCTTAAAGCCCCCGTTGCTAAATTGGTACCGGTGGGTGGGCTGAGACCCATCTCAGGCAGTTACAAGAAGCTGAGCTCTTGTGTAGAGGTGCCTGGCCTGGGGTGAGTGGCCATTTGTCAGCCTCTAAACCTCAGCTGAGCCAATAAGTGCACCCCACCTCCAAGGCCAAGTTCCCAGCCTGCCTCCTGGTTCCTCGCCAGTGACCCAAGTTGGAGAAGCACGCTTTGTGTGGCTCCCGGCCGCTCCCGGCCGCATCTCTGACTGTTTCAAAGGGCTTTTCTCCTGGGTCACGGCAGGCAAAGTCAGCAGGGAGAATAAACCACTGCCTCCGTGGGCTGTGTCCTCCCCTCCCCTGTCCTGACCCCAGCCCCTCCCTCTGTTCTGGCTCTCCCACAAATCTCTAGGGAGGCCCCCGTCTTCTCTTCTGCAAAATGCACGGCTGGACAACATCAGTGGTTTTAGACTTTTTTTCCTGCCACGAAGGCTTTACATGGAAACCCAGCGGATAAAAAGAATAAATAAAAAACTGTCTTGGCAGAATCAGCTAAGGGGCTGGATCAGCCCTAAGGGGCTTGTTCAGAACCCCCAGGGTCCTAGGGACACTGTTTGAAAGCCCCTGGGCCGGGTAATCTCTTGGCCCCCGAGTGGGAAGGGAATGGCCTAAGTGCCCCAGCTAGTGGTTCTCCTGGGCTGGGGGCACCTTGTCCTGAGAAGTACGGAAGCTCTGACCCTCTACACGGCAGCCATGGACTCAGGGTCATGGGCGTAGCGGTCGTGGCATAGAGACTTGGGCCAGCGGTCATGGACACAGAGGTCATGGCACAGCAGTCACGGGCATAGCAGTTATGGGCACAGTTGTCATGGACAGAGAAGTCATTAATACTGTGATCATGGACACAGCAGTCATGGGCACTGGGATCATTGACACAGAGGCGATGGACATAAGATTCAGGGACACAGAGGTCACGAACACAGTAGTCATGGACAGAACAGTCACGGACACCGCGATGATGGTCACTGCAGTCATGGGCACGGGGGTCACAGGACGGCCATCACGGACACACGGTACTTACTAACACAGAAGTCACGGACACGGCACGTTCGTGCACATGGCAGTCACGCACAGCCCTCAGGGGCATTTCTGCTGAATCCATTAGCAGACTGGCGGCAAGTCCCCAACCCCTCCTTGGGAGCTCTCTAGCAAGCTAATCCCCGCATAGCTGAGCCATTAAATCATTGCTTCTCCTGCCTGTGGGCTGCCCAGGTACATCTGGCTTCATTTAGTCTCCCCCATTGAACAGAAACACATGTGGACCCTGGCGCGCCTCTGAGGTGGGAGTCTGTGTGTCAGGGCTTCTGGGGCGGGTGGGGCCGAGCAGCTATAAGAAGGGATCTAAGGCATCCTTTTCAAAAGTGTGTTTTTTGGCACAGGAGTGTCTTGTGAGATGTTAATGAGGTTCTATGGAAAAAAGGTTTCCTCGGTCAAGTGAATCTGGCAAACTCTGCACTCTGCACTCTGAACAAAAGTAAGCAGAGCATTGTGGGATTTCTCAGAGGCTTTGATAGGTGACCCTTAATGAAGGAGGGAAAGCAGTTTCCCAAGCATCCTTTGCTGGCGTATTGGGAAGGGCGCTTTGGGCTGCAGGTGAACAGGAAATCCAGTTCTAAACAGGTTAAACTCTCAAGGAAGGCCTGAGCTCACGAAATAGGAAGTCCAGAGGTGGGTGCTTCCAGGATCCGGCAGCCGACGATGGCGTCACAGCCAGAGCCCCTCCATTTTTCCCCTCCACCCACCTCAGAGTGTTCTCCTTGGGATGGTGACCCCCATTGGACCCAGGATGGAAGACGCAGTTCCAGAACACCCCTGAGGACACTACGGAAGCCAGCAGTGGCGGGAGATGACTTCTTCCCAAACATCTTTTATGGGCAAAGTACACCTTTCCCCACAAATCTCCCAAAAGACTCCTTCACGTTTCATTGGCCAGAACTTTGGCACGTGTTCCTGATTAAACCAATGACTGATTGCTTTGCACCCATGTTCCCCAGACTGCAGACTGAGCCACCCCAGACTGCCACAGCAAAATTCTGGGGTGCTGCAGGATATTTCACATTTTCAAGAGAAACAGCAATATCAGATACCACAGGAACTACTAGTTCACTTTACTTCATAGTTTCCATATTAGATCATGCTATATTCCTCCAATGGTATCAGATCTTTGAGAAGCTAAGTTTTCAGTGGTTGCTGTAATTAAAAAAAAAAAAAAAACAAAACAAGCATGGAATGGAAACCAACGTGGAACAGAAGGTGACAGCAGCAATGTCCAATCCAAATCCAAAGTCTGAGAAGTTGTGCAGTGCCCGACAGGGACAACCATCTCATCGGTATGCAATTGTAGTTATTTAAGAATAAATTAAAATCATTACTTTTTTCTTTCAGTTCTTTATATTGCTTTTGCAGTTGGGTAATAAGTTGTCCCAGCATAAATAGTTCCTAAGTTGCTTGAGCCTAACTCAGTGATCTTAGGTACTTCTTTAGGCTTAGGGGGGCGCCCATGAAAATTCTAGCTAAAACTTCTCATAGTTTACTCCTTGTGACAGGGGCTGCAGCTTGAACCTGCCTCCCCCAAGGCCCATGAAAGATGTATACCCGAATATAGCCTTGTAAAGGAAGAAGGAGGGGCCTGGGTCAGAAGGACAACCAACAGTGGCTGCTAAACTACGGCGTCACACTTTCAGAGTTGCTGATCCAAGCAAGCTATTCTGTTCTGAGGGTTTCTTTCTTCCCACTGTGCGTTATCACTGTCGGGGACTTGGTGACACCCCCACCCCCCCCCCCCACCGAAATGCCCGTGTTGTCTGGGATGGCTCCAGCCACAGCAATTCACAGTGCCTGTCTTTTGGCCTCACCAGCTCTGCTCTAGCCTGTTGACCTCTCTCCAGCCACCAGAGACAGTTCGAGACCTCACCGCCCCCCCAGATATGCATGAACACCAACTACTGCCTTCCTGCCAGGCCTGGACCAGGCACCCGTGTCTGAGAGGAGTCGCGTACCAGCCTGTGGTGCTTGTAAAGTGTGGGGTGCCCAAGGGGGCTCCCCTTGGCCTCTTGCCGTCGGAGCCAACCTGAACATGGTTGAACATCAACTACGGGCTGAACCCAGCTCAGCCCCCTGCCTGGCCCCGCCGCTTCTCCACGGCATCCCTCTCCATTCCCATTGTACTCCGGCTGCTGGCCTCCTTCCTGCCCCCAGGATCTTGACACTTGCATTTGCCACAGCCTGGGAGGGGCTGTACACCCCTGCTTCGCTCTCATCCTGAAGCAGTTCCTACCCTGCCCATGCCATTCACGCGCTTTCGCGCCGCTCTGTTGCATTACTATCTCAACGTGAAAAGATCCCGTGACCTCCTCTTTTGCATGTCTCTTGACTGTCTGCTCCGCTACAGAGGGAGCCTCATGCGGATGGGCCCCCCATCTAGCTCACGCCTGTCCCCCTTTCTGGAGCAGAGCCTGGCACTTAGACAATAACCAATCAGTACCTGTTCAATGAATAGCCAATCCTCACAACAGCCTAGAAGGTTGGAGTCATGCCCCCATTTCACAGATGAGGCAGGTAAAGCCACGTGCACCGTGCCACAGCCTAGTGAGGGCAGAGCTGGGACTCTTCCTCCTCTCTCCCCATCACATGGGTGACTCCCCTCAGCTGTCCAGGTGACGCCCAGTGCCTCTGGTCACTTTTCTAGGGAAATGCAGAAGACGGGCTGAGGGGGGCAGGGAACACTCTGGATTCCTGCAGCCATCTCTGGGCCAAGTGCTCTCACGGTGCATACCTCCCTAGGGGAGGCAGGTGCATAGGCAGAGGTCAGCACGGAGGGGGCAGGAAACCGGCAGGTCAGACCTGCCTTCAGCCAATTCTCTTTCTGTGGCCTCAGGAAGATACCCCTTCCCCTCCTTGGGCCTCAGTTTCCCCATCTTAGCAATAACAGTGCTAGTTTGACTTAACACATCACTATCTTCCCCCCCTGATACCAGAACGCCAAGTCCAAAAGAACGTAGTGGATTCACAGCAGGAGGGAATGAGAAGAATCTACCCCCACCAGCCCCTATCCTCTGAGAGGCCAAGGGGAGCCCCCTTGGGCACCCCACACTTTACAAGCCCTCCTTTCTCTCCCCAGGGCTGTTCCTTCACTCTGCTGGGATCCAAGAACCAGCTACACTTTGTTCCTACCCACTAAAGTATACCTCGCTGAGGTCAAGGTCATAGATGACCAGCCCCGCTTACAGATGAGGACCCAAAGCACAGAGGAAACCTGTCTTTCCTAAGGTCACACTGTCAGTAGACGGCAGAGCTAGGGTTTGAACCTGGATCGGTGGCATGCCAAAGCTGAGCTCTGACTGCCACCGTCAGCGAGGCATTCTGTCCCCATCCCAATCCACAGAATTATTCTCAAGTCCTGCACATGATGCTGTCTTCTCTGACCTCCAGACGCCAAACTGCTGGACATATAGACCATTTTCTCTGCAGGTGGTGAGTATCCAAAGAGATGTTTCCCAGGGGGTTTCTAGAGCTTCCCGAAAAGGCAGCGTTCTGAGGTCTTCATTAAAAAAAGAAAAAAATTAACTTCTGCAAAGAGCCACAATGAGAGAGGACATGTTGCTCATTTGAGCCACACCCCTCGTTTGAACTCAGAGGGGACAGTCGACCTCTCCCACCAGGGTCTGTGCCCAGCTCCAGGCCGCTAGGTCACGTTAATGCAATCTTGGAAATGCTGGTCATTCAGACCCGGGGTGGGGTGGGCACGGGCTGCGCTGTGCCTTTTCCTCTCCTTCTCAGACGTGCTGCTCCGGGCTGCAGGACCTTCAGGGGCTGTCCACATCCGCGTTAGACCCTGGCCAGGCGGGCCAAGGCCCAGAGTGTCCGCGGCCCCAGGAATGCCTGGCGTTCCCGCTGCCATGTCTGTGTTCTCGACAAGGACGCCCCACAATGGACACAGTGCTGAGTCGTCAGTCACGTCAGACACAGACCCTTTCCGGGCCTGATGAGCCAGCCGGTCACCACAGAGCTTCTCAGGGCTGGGAGGCCAGGGTCTGGGTTTCCAAGGCACGTCTGACTACCAAGTGCTGTGTGAATTTGCACAAATTACTTGAGCTCTCTGAGCGTCCAAGATAATTTCCTGGTTTTACTAGAGAAAAAATAAGTGTGCCTTCCCACTTGAAAGTACAATAACTCTGCAGTAGTCCTGGAATGGGGCAGTGGGGTCAATAAATGTCACACACCGTCACTGCCACCTGTCCAATGACAAGGAGCTCCGTCCAGTTACAGGGCCACCATCCTAACCTTTCACCAGATTCTGAAGGGTAGTGACATCATCTGAGCAGAAAGAAAAGACTCCCAGGACACCTGGCTCAGGTCGGTTAAGCATCCAACTCTTGATTTTGGCTGAGGTCATGATCTCACGGTTCGTGAGTTCAAGTCCCGCGTTGGGCTCGGCACTGACAGAAGGGAGTCTGCTTGGGATTCTCTCTCTCCCTCCCTCTCTCTGCCCTTCCCCTGCTCATGCTCTCTCACTCTCTCTCAAAATAAATAAACATTAAAAAAAAATAGACAAAGACTATCTTCTCCATCTTTTGTCACAACATATGCTCCTTCAAGGCAGAACCTTTCCCTTCTGCCCCATGAGGACCCCTCAAGAGGCGCAAAGTCAGGAGAGGACTTGATTCCCCCCGTGTGGGCACCCCCACTAACCTCCCCACCAAACATGCCTGGATCCTGCAGTGTGGCTTCAGAACATGTGGTTTCTAGGACCTACGGGAGCGGGAGCGCCTTGCTTTGGACGTAACATCTGTGCCCCTCCCAACCCCCCTTACCCTCCGCACACAAGTGAGGCTCTCAGCCCAAATCCCCTGCTCCACACACAGCCTGCACAGGACCAAAGAGGGAACAGGGCAGGGGGTGCCCGGAGCAGGACCTGGGAGAATGTCCACACAGGGAGGTGAGAGATTTCCCTGCAGACCCCCAACCACCGGCAAGATGGAATCCCCATCCGCTCAAGAGAGCCAGCACGCACTCTCTGTGTCCGGAACCAGGGCCCCTCTCCATGCAGCCATGTCTCTGAGAAGCCAGATGCTCTGCTGCCTGCCTGCCTGCGCTTCATCAGAATTCAGCAAAAGGGACATAAATAAATAAAGGAAACTCTGCTTAGCTCTTTCCTCCTAACGATCGCCAACATGCAGACGCTTAAAGAGACGACACTTTTGCAGAGGAACAGTGGGTGAACTGCATCCAGACTGTGGACGAATTTTCTGTTAGATATTATTGTTAGTTGCATTAAAAAAAAAAAAAAAAAAGACCAAAGCAAGAGGGAATCGTTGAGATTTCTATCAGACCCAGGAGGCCTCCTGCATTTCAACTTTTGCTTATTTGTTTGTTTTTGTCAATACGTTAGTGTCTGAAATTTGTAATGCACTCGCTGGCAGCTAGAAAAATCCCCCGGTTGGAGGGCCAGTGTTTGAAAACACGATCTTTTTAATTTCTTTCAGCTGGGCCTCTATCGCTGGATCTTTGGTTAATATGGATTCCTTATTCACAATCTCCCCCCGCCCCACCCCGTCTCTGTGTGGCTAATCAGCCTGTCGGACATATGGAATTGTTTATGCTCAAAGCAGTTAGCAACGCCCCAGGCCAGACTGGCTTCAGACAAATGCACCACTCACCTTTTGGGCAGAGCTCCCCCCAAGATCCCATTAGTCTTTCTTGGGCAGAACCCCATGGTCCCAAGGATGACCCTCAGGGGACGCTGTGCAGGGCCAGGAGGGTGTTTTCCCAGGCGGCACAGGACAGAGTCTCCAGCGGCTGGAGGGTTGCTTTTGGTTCCCCACTGTGTGCTGTGTGACACTGGGGATCGTCTTCCCCTCCCTGGCCTCCCCCTGCAGCAGTCAAGGACACGGTTGGACTAGTAGCCAAAAAAGTAGTGAGGTGGGCAGAGCGCCCAGGATCACTCTTGTCTGGGGACCTCTAATGACCCAGGACGGTCCCTAAGCCAGCCCGCTCATGCAATGGCAGCCAACGATTCACTCAGGCTGACCTGTCCCCAGGGGGTGAGAGGAAACTGGGGGCTCCGTAAGAGCAGGCCTGTCTCCTCAACCACCCGGACCCTTCTCCATAGACTTTGGAGGCGTCTGCCCTACCCAACAGGTGGCATTGGGCCAGGCGATGCTGTGAAACAGGCAGTCAGCTCTCTGTGGAGCTGGAGGTTCTTGGCTCTTATGGACCCGCCTTGTCACCTTTGCAGTGCTGATAAAGCAGCAGAGGCCCAGGGAGGGTCTGTCCCCCACTTGCCCAGGCCATCCAATTGCCAGATAAAATTCAGGGTGCCCAGTTAGGTTTTAATTTCAGAGAAGAAACAAATCTTTTGAGTGTAAGTATATCCCAAATACTGCATCTTATCCGAAATAATTCTTTTTTAAAATTAAGGCACAGGTCCTTGGACAGGGGCTGAGACCCCTTGCCCGGAGGTGGAGGCTGTGTGGAATGGGGAAGGCCCCCACCCCACCCCCCTCCCACACACACCCTGAAGGACTCTGCAGTCCCTCTTTTCCAGGTGCTGGTGACAGCCAGGCTGGGCAGGGAGAAGCCACGTGTGTCATGCCCCCAGGCTACATAGCAACAAGCAGGAGCGGGAGGGATGGGATTGCAGATCAGCTCATTTTATGGTTTATCTGACATGCAAATTTCCGTGGGAGTCCTGTTTTTGTTTTTGTTTTTGTCTTTGCTGAATCTGGCAACCCAGGACACAGAATAGGTAGGCACCAGAGCCCAGCCCTCCCTTCCTTCCCCAGCACCTCCCACTGCCCTCCATTACTGTATCCTCTGCCTCCAAAATGCTGCAGAGAGCAGGGTGGCTACAGGGACGCTTGGGAGGAATTGTCCTCATCGTTCCCAGCAGACTGCCTTAAAACTCTGGAACCAGAAGTGGGTTCTGATCCAATCCAATGGTTCTTTATCCATCTTGGTGGCCCTGCCAGGTTTTCGCATAGTATAAGCAGTAAGAAAGGTTTGTGGAAGGAATGAAGGAATGAGTGAGCGAGCTGCAAGCTCTCTGATTGGCTCTTGGGAATGGACTTTAGAGAACGGGCCGTGGAGAATGGTCACGTGAGTGGACTTTTCGCACTACGAGCAGCACCAGGGCTCCCCCACCCTGTGACCCTCCTGCCTCATGGACATCAGGACCACGGCGCAGGGACACAGGTTCTCTTCAACACGAGTCTGATCGAGGGTGGAGTGGGCAGTTCTGCCGCGCTCCGGTCCTGTGCTTGAGCCCCCCACCCACGACCCCACAACGCCTCCCTGTCCTGGCCCCACCACGCCTTTGCAGAGTCCACACAGCCGCTGAAGTAGAGAAGGGGCGGGGGGGGAGAGGCTGAGAGTGAGCACTGGGCCATGTCCTAAAGTGCCAGCCAGATGGCCATCTGTGCATTTTGGCCTCCCCAGGCCTGCTGGGGCAGGAAGTATGAAACCAGAGCCAGACAAGGGCAGGGATCCAGCCAAGGGCCTCTCTGCAGACTCCTCCAAGCACACGCCGCTCCTCGTGCAACCTGACACGTGCATGTGTGCCCACACGCATGCGTACACACGCTCCTCAGTCACCTTGCTGGTCAGGTGACGCGTCTGGGGGTTGCTGCTGCTCCGGTCGATGTACCCAAGACAACAGCCCACCTTGCAGAAGTCCAGAAAACACTCAGAAGACTTTCCGAAGCACCTACTGAGCCCCAGGCACGGCTCACTGTGGCTGGAGATGAGTCAGATGTGGGAGAACAGGCCCCAAAGACAGAATGGTGTCATGGGACAGCCCAGACCTCTGGAGTGCGAAGGCCCGAGTCTTTCTAGAATCATCTGAACCCCTCGGAGTAAGCCACGGCCCCTTTCTCTTTCAGGCCTCTGTCGTGGCATCCATACAATGAGGACTCCAACCCCTATCCTGCCTGCCTCATTAGAAAATTCCTCGTAGACTAGAAAGGGATTGGCAGGACTCACAACCTCTGCTTTCTGATTGTGTTTACATGATTGAAAGGAGGCTTTTCTACTTTGGTTGGGTGTGCTATGTCTCCACACTGCCTAGGGTCTAGTGCGTATGCAGACCGCCAGGGCCGGAAGAGCTCAGATGTTAGAGAAATTGCTACGGGCTGGTCTCGGGGGTCACAGCAGCCTGTCACTTCCCATGTTCTGCCCACTGGACCTCCATCAGTGTGGCCCCTGACTCCCACAGAACTGAGCGTCAGCTTCAACCCTATGCCTGTTTCCCATGCTCCGTTGCTAGCATCCCAGCCCTCACCAGGGTGGGCCTGGGGCCACGTGGTGCCCTGTTCCCAGGCCTGCAGAAATCCTCTCTCTGGGGGCACCTCCGCCAGACCTGGCTGAACCACGTTCCTGAGCCAGGAGGGGATTAGAGGCCCCCACTGAGCCGGAGCTGGGGATTTGGCACAGAAAACCCCTCCCTTTCAGCTGGGCAGAAAGAAGAGGGAGCAGAGCCAACAGCCCCAGGGCTTCCTGAGGAAACTTTGCACCAGAAGCCTCCTGTTTCCTGAGCCTGTGCTGATGGAACAAAACTCCCTCAGACCCTCGGTTGCCCAGGTGCTGGAACAGTCTGCCTTCCACCAGGCACCACATGGGGGATGGGTTCCAGGCCCACGGGACCTGACGGTGAGGCTGTCCCTTACCTCACCACCCACCCAACCTGCTCTGTGGCCTCCAACAAGTCCCTTCCCTTCTGAAGGCCTTAATTCCTCAGCTGTAGAATGGAGCAGGGAAACAGAATTGGTCCAGGGAAATGTCAGAGCTGCTTGAGTCTTACTGGAGCGGATGCTCGGTGGAGAAGGGTGTCAGGCTCCACCATTTCTCATTTCTGCTCTCCCTTCAACACACTCACACTCTCTCACACCCCAGCCCTCACTGCCCTAAGGTGAACTCTGGGCTCTTGGCCTTGACTGTGCCAGTAGACCCTGCCCATGGGTCAAAAGGACAGAGGAAAGGGTCCCCAAGGGCCAAGGCTGGGACAATGGGAGCAGCAGTATAAATAATGAGAATATCAAATTATAACTCGTAAGGTAAATATCCAGGAGCCATATGGTCATAAATAAATAACTGAATAAATGGGGGGCAGCTCTTCCCTACAGAAGAATTCCAATTAATATATGCGAAATGAATGAGGAAATTTTTTAAATTTGCTATTACAACACCACAGTAGTAATTATTGCAGACAAGATGCTAAAATTACTAGGTGAAAATTTAAGGCGAAACAGAAGATTTGAATGATCTCAAAATATCTCCCCGAAAATATTTATCAACTATGAAGGGGGGGGTGGGAAACACAGTAATCTGCAGTGCAGAAATTCAGCAGACCCTACCTTATTCAAGTGGCCAAACCTAACATCACCAGTGATTAGACGTAGCGACATCGCGTGGCCCCTGGTATGATGCACTGAGAGAGACGCATCACTCACATGGGACACTCACCAAAAATGCGTAACCTCGGTCTAATCATGAAGGAAAAATCAGACAAGCACAAACTGGATGCCGTCCTGGAAAATAACTGCTCCGTATCCCTTCTGAAGTGTCAAGGTCATGAACAGCCAAGTGCACACCGAGGCACTGTCACAGACTGAATGGGACTAGGGACGCAGCAACTAAATACCTCACAGGGTTCTGGATTGGATCCTGGAACAGGACAAGGACACTAATGAGAAAACCAGTGAAAGCTGAATGAAGTCTGTAGTTTTGTAATAACATTACCCAATATTAATTTATTGGTTTGAATAATTCTGCATAAGTATATAAAATTCTATAAGAGGTTAACATTAGGAAATGCTAGGGGAAGGATATACAGGAACTCTCCACACTATAAGTGCACTATCTGCCCATATCCTATTCTCTAAGTCTCCACACTAATGTCAATCGTAGATTACAGTGTTTCCTTCCATGGGTCCGTCCTTTAATGAAGGGTGGGCCCTCAGTGCCAGGTGTCCTCCGGATGCAATTTCATCGAATCCTCATGATGACCCTCTGAAAAAGGTATTAGTAGCCCCATTTTACAGATAAGGAGACTAAGGTTCAGGACCACAGACTAGCAGATAGAGGCACCAAGAGTCGATCTGAATACCGTCCGTCTAGATGCAGACACTATGACAGGTCATGCCTTTACTCAAACGTAAAAGGAACTCACAAGGGAGGTTGCAGGCATATGACAGGGCATTGAGAGTAATGCCTTCGGGCCCTTCAGAGTATGGCATTCCGGTGCCACCTACCCTAATCCAATGCAAACACAGGGCTGCTTCTTTGACAGTAGGGTAGTGGTTAAGAACAAGCTTCTAAACCCGGCTTGGGTATAAATCCCAGGTCTGCTACTTATTTATTGTGTTCTTTCAAAAGTTACTTAATCCCTCTGTGCCTGCAGTGTCCTCGTGTATAAAATGAGGGTAATATTTAGTATCTATCAATAGCCTGACTCTGCTGGCCAAGCATGGAGAACAATTGTACACACTCCAGAGGTGTTAACCATCACTTTTGTCTTCACTCTCTGCATCTGTCCTCAACCACCTGTAAAATGCCAGCTTGCTGAGTGGGTTTTTCTAAGCTAAACAGTGAGTCAAGGCCCAAGCAAAAGCTAAGAGTGCACTGTGGAGAGAGGAGCAGAGCGAGGTCATCTGGCTGTCATTACCAGCCTGAAATCCTAAACTGGGTAACAGCCAAGAATCATCCAGAGGCATTGTGGAATTAGAAAAATGTCAAGGCAGGAAAGGAGCCCTGGGATAATCCAATTGTCTCCTAACCTGCATATGGTCCACAGGCAGAGCCGTCCAAGTGCCCCAGGTGTGACCAACCTAAGGTTAACTTTAAAAATAGAAAGAAGAAGGAGAAGGGAGTTGAAGAGAAAGGGAAGGGAGGGAAAGAAAGAGGAAAAATTCTCACCTAATGATCTCACCAAGGAATCCTTGGGTCCCTGAAATTTTGAACATGAATCAATAAATCTCAGAATGCTACTGAACACCAAAATCTAGGCAGTGCTTCGCTCCTGCTGGCTCAGTGAAAGCACTAATTTTTTTTAAATGCATGGAATGACTGAAACCAAGCTGAGAAGTGCCATTGCTGATGTAAAGCTGGAGACGGAATTGATAGGAGCCCTGGCAGAACGTGCCCTGTGGTTCTCCAGAGTGCAGAAGTCTGTTAAATACCAGAATTCTCATCAACTTGATCAAAACCAATCAATGGCTCACACCAGGTTTATATGTGGGCACTTTTGTGGTAATAAGGCTGATTAAACAGATTTTAGAACTGCAGAAATCCATAGTTTTGCATAGCTAATGGGTTGGCCTTCCCTACCACGTTTTGAGGATGTACATCTCGCATCCAAGTGCATTGCAGACCTCCTGCCATGATTACAAACACCTGGATGCCAAGAGGCATCCTCCTGGGAAGATAGAAGATACATATTCTGTACTCTTGTTTTAACTGGGCTCTGCAGTACTGAGATCCACCGCCCCTGGTATCTGCCTCTAGCCATTCTTTGTTCCAGGGGCCTCAGCTGTAAATTGGGGAGGTTAAATGAGGTCAATGGTCCTCGGCCCTGGGTGCACATTAGAACTACCAGAGAAAATTTTTTAAATACCAATGCCCCTATTGCTGCTGTAACAAATTGCTGCAAACTTAGTGGCTTCAACAATATAAATTTATTATCTTATAAATCTGGAGGTCAAAATGAGTCTGAGTGAGCTAAAATCAAGGTGTTAGCAAGGCTGCATTCCTTCCGCGGGCTATAAGAGAGAATTTCTTTCTTTGCCCATTCCAGCTCCAAGGAAACCTGCTTTCCTTGACTTACGTTTCTCTTTTTGTATCTTCAAAGCCGACAACATGGAACCAAGTCGTTCCATGCTGCCGTCTCTCTGGTTCTCTCCTTCCTCCCTCTTCTACTTTTCAAGGTCCTTGCAGATACCTTGGGCCCATCTGGATAATCCAAGATAACCTCCTTATTTTAAAGGCAGCTGATTAGTGACACTAATTTCATCTGCAACCTTAATTCCCCTTTGCCACGTAACCTAACGTACCCATTGGCTCCAGAGATCAGGACATAGACATCTTTCAAGGGCCATATTCTGCTTCCTATACCATCTAAAACAATTAGACAAAAAAAGCATAGAAAAAATATGTAAAACAACGGTTTTCAGATGTTGAACAACAGGCATCGTAGTACTCCAGTTCCAGAGAAAAGGGAAACAAAGGAAGGGAGCCCTATACGTCCAAAGATTTTTGCCCAGAGGCACTTATTGGACTCGGCAAAGATTCGTGCAGATGCAAACACAGCGTGTGGTCTTCATATGCTGAGGAGAGAGAGAGTGGCTTTGGGATGCCTAAGATTTCTGGATTATGTACAGCAGAGAGCTGAAGAGGAAGAAGCTATGCAGAAATCTGCCCAGGGATTCCCTGAGTATGGCTGAACACTAAGCTGTGGTGGGAGATACTCCATGAGTCTAGAAAAGGAACAATTACCAAAGAAGAAAACAACTCCTGGGAAGCTACTAGTTAAGTAAATACTGAAGCTCAGCAAGGTTGAAAGACATTTGAGTTCTCACCAAAAAGAATGGGGAGACTCTGTTCAGGGCATTCAGGAGAAACCCCATGAAGAGCACACCTTAGTAGTGGAACTAAGTAAGCCCTAGAGTAAAGGCTACTCTAGACTCTACAAACCTTAGAAACAAGTCTCATAAGTACAAGATGACCTGAAAGTAAACTAAGTGGCCTCCAGAACATGACTCAGTGTACTCAATGGAAGAAAACAAAATCCAGACACTCAACAACCTCATGTTCATAATGCCCAGCATCTAATAAAAAATAACTAAACATGCAACAACAACAACAACCAAAACAGAAAAATTTAACCCAGTCAGTAGAATTAGTCTATAGAATCAAACCTAGAAATCACAAAGGTAATGGAACTGGCATGAAAAGACTTTAAAGCAGCTATTATAAATATTTTTAAGGATTTAAGGAAAACATAAGCATAAGGCAAAGAGAAAAGGAAACTTAAACAAAAACCTGGAACATCCAGAGCCAAAAATCACAATATCTAAAATGAAAAACTCATCATTGGCCAGGCTTAAAATCAAATTAGACATTACAGAAAGAAAACATAAGTGAAATTGAGGAAAAGATGAGAGAGACTATCCCAAAAAGCAAAAGGAGAAAAAAAGCTAATAAGTTAAACAGAGCTTCAATGACATGTAGGGCCATATCAGGTGGTGTACCATGTGTATAATTGCAAGTTCCCAAAGAAAGAGAACATAAAAAAGTTTTGAAGAAGTCATAGCTGAAAATATTCTAAATTTTATTAAAAATATAAATTGACATATCCAAAAAACTGAACAAACACCAAGGCAGAATAAATACAAAGAAAATCACATCAAGGCCCTTCGTTATCAGGTTTCTGAAGAACAACGATGAAGAGAAAATCCTAAAAGTCAAAGAAAAAGTATTCACCACATGCAGGACAGAACTAAAATATTACAAAGATTACTCAACTGAAACTACGCAAGCCAGGAGATAGTGGAACAGTATCTTTAATATCCAGAGAAGAAGGAAAAAATGACTATCAATCTAGAATTCTATATCAAGTGAAAATATTGTTTAAAAGTAAAGGCAAAATAAAGAATTTTTGGACAAATTAAAGTCAAGAGACTTCATTATTGTGAGCAGACTTGCATTACAAGAATTATGAAATAAAGCTCCTCTGGATGCAGGAAAGTGTCAGAAGGAAATCAGGTCTTTACAAATGAATGAAAAGTATGGAAATGCTAAATATGTGGGTAGATTAAAAAAAAAAAACTTCTGTGTTTTCTTGCTTCTTATTTTCTTTAAAAGGTAGCTAACTACTTAATATAAAAATAACAATGTATGTAGGGGTTATAATATATGTATAAGTAAAATATGTGACAACAATAGATAGTACAGAGCACAGAGGAGGAAAGGAATTAAACTGTTGTAAGTTTCTTACATCACGCATATAAGGCAGTGTAATATTAATGGAAAATAGACTGAGATAAGAGTTAAACATATACATTATAAACTCTAGAGTAATCACTAAAGCCATAAAACAAAGAAGTATAGCTAATAAGCTTATAGAGAAGATAGAATGGAGTCCTAAAATAATTGATACAGGGAAAGAATTCAGAGGAAAAATTGGAACAAGGAATGGATGGGAAAAATAGAAAATAAATAGCAGGATGACATAGTTAAACCCACTGTATCAATGATCATATTAAATTTAAATTGTCTAAACGTTCCAATTCAGAGGCCAAAAACTAGATAAAAAGGCAAGACCAGATTACATGCAGTCTAGAAGATATCCACTTTATTATTATTATTATTATTATTATTATTATTATTATTTTAGAGAGAGAGAAAGATCTGGGGAAAGGGGCAGAGGAGAGAGAGAGTGAATCCCAGGCAGGCTCTGGAGTCTGATGTGCGGCTTGATCCCACAACCCTGGGATCATGACCCGAGCTGTAATCAAGAGTGGGATGCTCAACCAACGGAGCCACCCAGGCACCCCATATGTCCACTTTAAATATAACACAGATAGGTTAGAAATAAAAGATGGAAGACAATATGCCACACAAACACTAATTACTAGAACATTCTATTGTTACATTGATATCAAGTAAAGCAGACCCCATAAAAAGGAATATATGCAGGAATAAAATGGCCTATTGCATAATAATAAAGGGGTATGAGAATGACAGTGTGAATAATTTAATGCCATAAATTCAACAACTTAGAGAAAATGTACAAATTACTTGAAAATCACAAACTACCAAACTTGCCTGAGAAGAAACAGAAAGCCTGAATAACCCTATATCTATTGAAGAAATTGAATTTGTAGTTATAAATCTTCCTACAAAGAAAGCACTGAACTCCAATAGTTTCCCTACTAAAATCTATTTTTAAAAATTAAGTAGAAAAGAAATACCATACCTATCAAACTCTTTCAGAAAATATAGAAAGAGAAATCCCTTCCCAGCTGGTTTTATGAAGCTAATTTATCCTGATACCAAAAGCAGAAAAAGATATTAGTAAAATAGAAAATACAAACCAATACTCTTCATGGGACACAAACAGTTGTAAAATACGAGCAACCTGCATTCAACAATATGCAAAAAATAACATCCCATGACCCAGTGACATTTATCCTAGGAATAAAAGATTGGTTTAAAATTCCAATGTCCATCAAATCATATTATTATCTGAATAGAATATTAAAAAAATCATTTGACACAATTCCACATCGTTTATGGTAAAAACTTGCAGTGTAGTGGGAATAGATACATTCGCTTCCACTTTTCGTGAAAACCAAGGCCTTGCTTTTCTCCTGGGAGTGGCCCCTCTGCCCAGGATTTTAACCACACGGAGGCCCAGCAGTCCAAAGTCAGCCATGATGAAAGAGGGTGGCCCTGAATGCTTACTGGGACCATCTTCTAAGTCAGCGGCTGGGTCTCGGAGCAGTCCAGAAGTGGCCCAACAACCCCGCACCCAGTGCTCCAGAGAAGACAGCAGACTAGGAGTCCCTGAGTTCTTCCCGTGATATTCTGGAATTTCCATCACACGTTGGAAACTGCTCACAGACCCATACAGCCTCAGGGTGTGGCAGATCTCAGAAATCTGGAACACCGGCACCTTCATTTATATTCAGGGAAACTGAGACCCAGCCACTTTTCCAAAGTCACACAACAATTTGGAGACAGGACCAAGAGCTCCAACCAGAGTTCCAGACCGCTGTGCTGAAGTAATCTTCAGGACAGGGAGAAAGGTGGAAAAGTAGCCACTGCCCAACCTCCAGACCCAAACAAATCCTAGCATCACCCGGGGTTTTTCTTTTGATGACGAATATTCCCAAACTTACCAAAAGGTAGAAATGGCGTAATTAACACCCATGAATGTATATCTGTCCCCTAGATTCAACAACTGCTAATATTTTGCACTATCTGCTTCGTTGTATTTTTGCGGAAATATTTTGAAGCAAATTACAAAGACCGTGACGTTTCACACCTGAAGTCTTCAGAATGCATTTCTTTAAAATAAGAGCATACCCCTATGTTAACTACAATGTCATTAAAGTGACTAACAAAATTAATAGTAATTCCTTAAAATCTAAGCCAATCTAGATTTTTAGCAAGGGCTGCTGGTGTCCCTCCTATCCTTCCTGCCCCTCCCTGGAAGTCGGCTGCAGCTACAACGGGCAGCACCCTTCTACCCCAATGTTTCCTGTTCAATCTCTGCATTTCTCTCTGAGGGCAAGTTAGTGCCGCTGCCAGACCTTGTTTTCCCCTTAATGGGGCAGGTCCATAGGGCCAGGTGGTTAAACCCCAGGAGCAACCCTCAACCAACGAGAGGCAGGAGTTGGTCAACAGATAGTCCAGCTCCCTCACTGCTTTAAGGGACACTTCTGAGTGTGCTCTATGCAGTCACAAAAGGAGCCCCAAAGCAACTGAATCCCCATGGCCCACAGCGGGAATCCCCTCACTAGGTCAGCTTGCACTGGCTTTCCTCCCTTCCCTCTTTCATTCTGCAGCCCTGACTGTGCTCCCCGGGATGGTATCCTATGTAAATATCTTGTATCCTGATCCTTGTCTCAACATCCACCTTTGAGGACACCAAGCTAAGACAATACTTAAATTTTTCCAATGATCTCAATTACTGTGTGTTTTTATTTATTTATTTTTATTTTTTTAATGTTTATTTTTTGAGAGAGAGACGGCCCGAGTGGAAGGGGTAGAGACAGAGGGAGAGAGAGAGAATCCCAAACAGGCTCCACATCATCAGCACAGATCCAGACGCGGGGCTCGAACTCACAAACCGCAAGATCATGACCTGAGCCGAAATCAAGAGTCCGACGCTTTACGGACTGAGCCACCCAGGCGCCCCAGTCACTGTGTGTTTTTAATAGGTCAAAAGCAAGAGCCTCAGACAACGTGTTTTGGGGGATCAGGGTTGATGAGAAGGCACCTCCAGTTCTGCCACTGGGCCTGGGCCAAGTATGAATGGACATCTCTCAGTTTTGCCCACTTCCCCTCTAACCCCTTCCTACAGGAGCCACCCAACTCTGGCTCTCTGCTCCTGGCCCTAGGGTGGGCAAGTGAGCCAAGCCTGGGGCAGTCGGTGTCCCCCACTCTGCTGGACATAGTCATTTGTTCAGGGATGGGTGCATGACCCTGGTGACCCAAGAAGAAGCACCAGGATTTGGCTGAAGCCATTGGGAAAGGAGGTTGGCTTCCTAGTCTTCCTACTCTTGCTCACATCGGGCAGGATGTGAGCCTGGAAGTGCCGAGGGCCATTTCTACCACCGTGTGGGGGCAGCCAGCCTGAGAATGAAGTCGACATACGGCGTCTGGGTCCAGTCGTGTGACCCCTGGCATGTAAGCTGATAACTGCCCTTTTGGCTTAAGCCAGGCTAAGCTAGGTTTCTCTCACTCCCAGACAAAAAGCTAAGTGCTAACTAGTACCAGGTCAAAGAGTCCCCCCTTTGCTGACAAACCCTGATTCCTGAACTCATTGGCTCTGGCTGTGCGGTACTCTAGATGTTCACCCAGGTGGCACAGAAGACTGCCTTGACTGGATACAGGACTCGCAAGAAAGCCACGCCAAATCCACTCCATCATTGTCTCTTGCCTCCATTCAGCCTGCCGTCTGCACCGCCTCCAAGAATGACCTGTGCCTACCACTGTGCTTTACAGGAAAGCAGCACCTTGACCCTGCAAAGTGTTGTGTTTATTATTTCAGCAGTTTGTGAATTCCCTCAAAGTCCATACTACATAGTGGTGATACTATGCCGAGGCACAAATTTGAGTCAAGTGCAAAGGAGTTAAATGAAAAGTTCAATGAAAGGAGCAAGCCATTTTCCCGATGAATGAGCCCAGCCCATCACCTAGCATCCCCCTCCCTTGAAGGTGAAATCTATACGCTATGAGAGAGGCCAGCCACTTGGGGATTCACAGAAGCCTTCGAACAGTCCCTTAGGGGTGAAATGGGTTTCCTCTGGCAGGAATAGTAGCCACTGCCAGTTGAACACCCACTTCTGTGCCAGGCATTATACCAGGTGACCCCTGTGCATACCACATATGTCTCCCCAAGACAACCCAGAGAGAGGGACCGCTGTTCTCATCGGAAAATTGCAGAAACCCAGGCGGGTATTCAATTCTAGAGCTGGACAACACGCTTTCCCCATAACACCTCTATCTTTTCCTACTAGCTCTAGTAGGGATTCGACAAATATGTAGGGGATTGTGAACAGAACAGAAACTGTCTGCAAAGTGACTCTCTGGCCAGTGAATTGGAATGTAAGAACACGAGGATATTGCCCATGTGCACACACAGACCACGTGTAAGAAACCAGGGCCTCCCCAACTGGCTGAGGCGCTTTCCAGTAAGTTTGGAGCAAGCACTGAGCATCTCTACTTTCATAAGGAGGGTCCTGGGTGGTTCCTAGTGAATAAACACTATTGGTAGCTGTGCCGTGGGGACCTACAGAATATGGACAATGGACTTGATGTTCACCCTACTCAGGTGAAGTGGAGGGAGCAGCGGTGCCCAGTTATTGAGCAAGGCAAGTATGAATGGAAGCACGTAAAGGTGGGGTCAGCAGAGGTAAGGAATTTTAGTCCTGCCCAGAGCAGCGTGGTATTGTGAGAAACCAAAATTCAACCGAGCAACTTTAAAGATCAAATGTTCTTTCTTCAGTGATTCCTGAATCCAGCAGCATCCCATCCAGCAAATAGAAAGGAGCTCCAAAGAGCTGCACAAAATGGGAGACGTTGATAGGCAGAAGGGGGCGGGGAGAAGGAGGGAGGGATTACCTACATCTTCCCTTGGGGGCAGAAGGGTAGTCTATCAGGTGGATTACCTCACTACCACTCACCAAGAAATTCCAGATTAAGTGTTTTAAGATTATATTCCTGGGAGAGATTGAAACCACAGTTAGGTTAGGCAGTGGTTTGCTTTGTTGAGTGGGGCTTAGCACAAGTGACTCCATTTTGGGCCTGTTATTTCCTTTCTTAACAGTATCTCTTTTTTCCTCCAACCAAGCAATAATTTTAAAGAGTTTCTCTGTGCCAAGACCATGGCCAGGACCGTGGGTATGTGCTACTGGGCACATCACACTATTTGGGGGAAATAAGACATTCTCATCTTTTTATCCCGTATCACTTCTCTGTACCATCTCTGCTGCAAAGTTGATGAATAGAGTTTCTAAGACATCGAGTCAAAGCGCAAAGGAGAGAGAGCCCAGGGATGCCTCAAATGTCTACTGCCCTGGTCGAGCCAGTGAGCTACATGCACAGGTGTGACTTTCCCAGAAACAGGGAGAGCCCTCTGCTGGACAGGTTAGAGCGGACTTTACCTGGAGCTATTCACCTGGACATGGGAAGAAGGCTTCATGTCCGTGGGCTGGGAAGCATGGCACTGTGGGAGGCGGAAGCCTCTGTTTCTACATCTGAAAATGGGGATAATAATTGCGTTTTCTAATAGTCTTCTTGTGATGCGTCAGTGGATATAAATAATGCATATAAAGTGCCTGGATTTAGCTAAAAATGTTCAGGAATATGCTATCGGTTGTTAGTATTCTCAGCTCATCCAAATGCAGATTCTACCTGTGAAGATCCATTCATTTTCTTTTCTCACCTGACTCAGAACACATAATTACATAGAGTCAGGGCTGTAAGCGCTTTCTAGAGTTCCCCTATCTGGTCAAACCTCTTTATTTCACAGATGGAAAAAGGAAGAGAGACCCAGAGAGGCTCAAACGTTTAAGAAGTTCACACAGGAGTTAGTCTAGGGCCAAGACAGGCCCCCTGAACACCTCGCTCCCCATTCCCCACTGCCTCAGGGCACAGTTGGCAGCTCCCCCTACTACAGACATGGTGAGTCCAACAAGAATTTCGGTGTATTTAAAAAAAAAAAAAAAAGATTGATTTCGATGTTTTGAGGCTTCATGAAACCAGCAATTTTAATCAATTTTTCAAAATTGCTAATTTCAACCATCCAAGGAACTTACACACAAACAGAAGGGCTGATTGAAATTTAAATGGCGGCTGGCTTGTTAGCTGCAGGCACCAGGCAGGGTGTTTTCATATGCAAGTCTGCAACTGTGTCCCTGGCCTGGCAGCAAGAGGAAGCAATCTCCACGAGACACTCGAAGGCATTAAGAATTCAGGCAGCCAAAATGAGAAGCAACAACATGAAATGATAAAACAAAGACAGATCATTATTAGCGCCAACATAATGTGTTCCTGTGTCCTCCGATCTCATTTAGAGCCAGGCCCGTTTGTCTATTGAAACTGTAATTAGGCTGATAGGAACCAGAGGATTAAAGTAACTTTCTCCCCCGAAATGCAGGGATTTCAAATGAGCGAGATGGGGAGGAGATAAACCTGAGAAAGATTTTAATATTCTGGGCGGCAGCTCCTGGGACACACAGGCTGACAATGGCTGGTTCCTGCCCGAGGCGGCTTGGGGAGGGATGTTACATGGCTGCCTGCCCCACCTCGGGGAAGGCAAATCCGCCTCACTCCCAAGCCAAACCTGTGCCTTTGTCCTTGACACCTCCCATTCTGAGACCCCTTCTCAGAGTCTGACTCGGAAACTCATGGCCCATCAGTCCTCTCTTCCTCCCTGCAGCCTCCGCTGGTTCAGGCCACATCCCCACACCCCTGCTCTGTTACTGCCACAACATCCTGCCCGGCCTAGCTCCAGGAGGGCAGGGGCTCCCCGCCCGCCCCACCCCCACGGGTCCCCCCCAACCTCTGTCTCTGGTGCCTTTAGTTAGATGCCAGGTTCCCACCTCCACTAGGATCCTCATGGCCACCAGGGTTACCCTTTCTCATCCTTTCTCTCCTTAAGCCCATTCTGGAACCCACTTTCCCACCCACAGAATCAAGCCAGACCTTGGCAGGGCATTAAAGGCCCTTCCCATCTGTTCACACGCTGCCTCCCCGGCCCTTCCTGTCCCAGGCTCTGGTCATACAGGGGAACAAATTGCCCCATTCTAACACGCTGCCCGCTTCACCCCTCTGCGTGACGCACACACTGCTCCAGCCCACTCCTCCTTTATTTGGCAAATTCCATGTGTCCTTTGATCTTCCCTTCTTTGAGAGGTTTTCACCAGAGTCCCATGGGAGTCTGTCACTACCCCCCTCGCTGGGTACCCATAAGACCCCATTCAGACATGTGTGGGAAGCCTTCCCCCAAGCTGTGGCCCTCAGTGTCAGTGACGACATGGTGGCCCTCTATTCTTCTTTAAGTTCTGCAAGGGGGTGACCAGGCTGGGCTCATCCTCACATTGGTGGAACCCAGTGCTTGGCCAGAAACGTGGAATTATATGCATAGGAACACTGATCAGCCTAGACGTGCTATCTGGGACCCCAGCAGCAGTGCGCCTGGGAACTCTTACTGTCCCTCCCTGTATCTGCTTTTCGACGAAGTTCTCAACCTGGAGGGGGTTTCCTGTGTGAAGGGGTGCGTGTGTGTGTGTGTGTGTGTGTGTGTGTGTGTGTGTGTGTTAGGAATTGTGCCTGTGTGGGCATATGTGTGTGCATGTGCATGCATGTGTGTATAGCTGGGGTGGGTGCATCTGAATTCGCCATCTTCATTTCCCACAATTCTTTGTATAAAATTGGATACTGCCTCATCTTGTCCCTCATGGTCCAAGTTCCCAGTTGCCTCAAGAGTTGATACAAAAATGGCAAAAGGGCAACATTTGACAGTGCTTTGCCAAGTGTCCCCTGAGGAACTTGAAAGTACCAGTTATGGAAGCATTCAGTCTTCCCTTCCTGGCCTCAGTTTCCCCACCTGAGAAAAAAAAGGAGGATCTCAAATGGCTACGCGCCTGTGCAGCTCTGATGCTGTGACAAATTAATGCCCCTTCGGGGCGTGACCGCCACACTCCACCACATGGGCCAGCAGGGAACACAGGGGCCCCGCGGGGAGTAGACTTTGAGAAGCCCAAAATGGGGAACTCAGCCTTGAGAAGGGCCCACTGGGGCCTCATGGGAATGGCCTCCACTTGTGTATGCCAAGCCTTCAGGGGCCAAGTGAGGGGGCTGAAGGTGCTTCGTCCCCACTGGAGTGATCTGGAAACTGAAATCCAGGAAAGCGAAGGCATGGACTAGTTCAGGCCTGGGACAATCCAGACCAGGCCCCCGGGCCCCAGGCCCCTCCTACCTCCCCTCTTTCTTTCACTTCCGGCCTAAAACTGCTCATCGTCTGAGAGCTGTGGGGGACAGCAGAGAGTAGCTGAGAACTCTTGGCTCGCTTTCCTCATCCTCTGCCTTGAAAGAGAATTTCTTTGCTCGGAGAAAAAGCTGTGCGACTCTGAGCTTCCTGTCTATGCCTGGTGTGGACAAGGTGAGTATGTCCACCTGAGGGAGGAGGGGGGACGGGGGGAGGAAGACAAGATGCGGGCTGTGTGCACGGAAGTAAGCGAAGCCTCGTGGGCACACGTGTGTGCGTGTGAGCACGTGAGCAGATGTGTGTGGGCGGCATCCAGACCGTGTACAACCATGCGAGTGTGGATATGTAGACACGGGTGTGGGGGGTTTCAGGGTGTATGTGTGTGTGGCATGCGTCACACACGTATGTTGTGTGGGGGACAGAGGGAACTAGGAGGCCACAGAACGCACACCCTTCCTAAGACAAGAACCGTATCGTCTGATCCCAGTGACAAATGTGGATGATTTTCCCCAAGACGCCGCCAAATAAATTCATCTTCGTGTACGCTAACTTACGCATCTCACACGACCTCGAAGCCAGGCGGGTGGCGTCAGGGAATGTCACCGGCAGGCTCCCACCTTCGGGATGGGTGCCTTGGATTCAAGGCGCCGAGCAAATTGTGACGCAGTTTCCTTGGGGCTTTAGGAGAGGTAGATTTGGTTCGAGGCAGGCCGACTCACAGGCAGCATCTCCATCCATAAACTAGACGGACGGCGCCTACCTGGCGGGGCCGTTGACGCGGGAGGCCCGAGGCCAGCACCTGGCACATAGTAGGTGCTCAGCTCGTAGCAGCCGTGCTTGATTCCATCTGACAGCCGAGGGGGCCGTGCTTTGGCTGCCAGACGTGATTAATGCCCGCTCCTCTGGTGCCAGACTCTGGCAGGGTCACCCCGCCCAGCGGCCCTTCATTGTACATGCCCCGTTGGCTGCAAGTGCCCCAGAGCATCACAGAGCCCTTTTCCTACGCCGTGTCCTCCACTAAATGCCTCTGTGACAGCTTCTTGGCAGGAGAAGAACTCCAAGGTTAATGGATGTTAAGCATATGCACCTCAGCTACCTCAACGTGGAAGCAAGAGGGAAGCTCACCTCCTCGGGGCCTTTCCTGAGCCCACAGTCAGGGAGGCCAGCTTCGCGGAGGCCCCCACCCAGCCCAGGACGGATCTATTGGTCACCTCATCTGCCCTGCTTCCGGTTCAGGACACCCCCTACCACTTCCCTTCCCAGTGACCCTCCAGCCTCAGCTTATACACCCCCCAACAGGGTACTCACCACCCCCAGGGGAAGACAGGTACCTTTCCAGGACTTTCCCTGGGCCAGTCTCTGAATAGGACACTGGGAATAAGATTGTGAAAAAAGACAGCCATGGCTCCAAACGGCTTACGGTGGAATGGGACAGTCTGACTGATAATCTTGACGAGGGCAAGGGTTGCCTGTATGCTCTTCCTTCAGGGCTCCAGCCGCACTTTGTCCTCCAATGCAAGGAATGGTAATTATTGGACATGTGGCAAGCCACAACCTGCACCCTCGTGGCCCCGTAACGTCCTCTCCCTGCTGTGTCACAATTTTGCCTTCTTTACCTCAAATATCCAAGAGCCGGGAGTGGGGTGGGAGGAGTTGGGCATCATACCCATGCAATCACACTAGTGTTGTTTCTCGACTTCTGAGGAACACGCAAGTCTTCCTAGAAGGGCAGAGCTGGGAGCGTCCAGGTCCCTGAACTGACATCATTTGGTCACTTTGTGGATATGTAGCACAAGGCTCTGAGAGAGCAAAGGATGTTTCCAAAATCGCACAGGTACAAGGATCCTAGTCCTGGTTTTGTATCTGTCAGCATGCTATGGGGTTCTAGGGTTTGGCCAATGAGGTCAGGCTGCATAGCAGCTAAGGTCAAGGGTGGTTTTCAATGAACATTGCTGCTGCTAAGAACATTCTCCTAAGTTGTTCCATTTATGCGTTCCACGTCCCAGTTAGCATCCCATGAAATCCATCATTGAGACTAAAAACCTCTTTTACTGAATCTACGCTAGGTGCCCAGTCTGTGCTTAGAGCTGCCAGGAAGAGGGTGGTGGAAATAGGGGCAGGGAGAGGGGGGTTCAAAGGAGATACTCGACCAGTGTTGAAGAATTCTAGCTGCCGCAAGCAGAAAAATCCCCAGATCTCAGAGACTCAACGGGATAAAATCTGCTTCTTGTTCATACTACATGTCTAATGCAAGACAGTGGGAAGCTCTGATCCACACAGTCATGCAGGGAACCAGGCTGACAGAGAATCTGTCATCTTGTAGCTGTGCCATCTGGATCACACAGCATCTGTGGTCGCTGCAGAAGGGGAAGAAAGGGATGGAGGAGGAGTCTGCCAGCTCTTAACTGTCTCCGCCAGGAAGTGCCACATGCCACTTCTGCTCACAGTCTAGAGGTAGTCAGGTGGCCCCACCTCCCCGCAAGGGGGCTGAAATGTAAGGAGTACCACGGATCTTTGGTGGGTGCTCGCTATCCCTGACACGGACATTATGGCCCCAGCCCTTCAGGGGAGAGAAGAAAGGTCCCCTGGGGAAGAGAAACTACTTTGTAGGTTTATGTAGCACTGAGGGCCGGAGAGGGAGAGGTCCATGAGGAAGATAAAGATAAACAGGGAAGACTTTCTGCGGGAGATTAACCTCGAAAGAGGTATCGTTCAAAACCAAGGTAAGAACAGATAGAATCTGATCACTTTCGGAAGAAGGAAGGTGGGGCTGTGCGGGGAGCAAGTTTGGTCAGGTGCACGGGGCCGGAGAATGAGGCCCTTGGGACACAACCTAGGGTGCTGGGTTGGCGTGGGCAGTGGGGGGTTGGGGGAGGTAGTTAGTATGAAACAAGCATTTAGGGAATGTAGGCTTGGAAGGATTAGAAGCGAGAGGCATGGTAAAGGGTTCTTCTGAGAATCCTAGAGAGGGGGAGGAAAACAGACACTGAGCAGGGATCAGACAGGAGAGACATCTTCAGTGGAACCAGTTAGTCCCCGGGACAATCGCGCAGCTCGTGATGGGAACACATCTGAGCCCGTAAAATCCTAACCTTCATCCCACACAAGAGTTTCCGGAAAAGCTGCAGCATTAAACCCAACGAGAAAGTCTGTCCAACAACTGTGCTGAAATTGAGACAATTTGATTTCCGGAGGTAAAGTACATCTTGAAGTTAAATTCTTGGCTCTACTTTTAAATCCACTCGAGCGGGTTAGAATAGCTGGCTCATCCTTAATGGATGGAGCTGGACACTCCCTTCCCCTCCCAGCCACTCCAGAGGGTGTAAGGGACCCCCGAGGTCTCCCTTTTTGGTAGCACATTTCCCCCCCCCCAGCACAGGGGTTAGGCCATGCCAGGCTTAAAGGCAGGGAAGGAAAAAGCCTGGTGGCCTGGATTGCAGAAAGCAGGAAGTAGCAGGCCTATCTCCTGCACGGAGGATTTTCTCCCATTTGGCCTTCTGTTCAGGTGCCAGTGACCCTCCTACACCAGGACACGGACTATGTCCTGAGCTCATAGATGTGAAAGCAGGGTGAGGGGACAAGAGCTCATCACCAGGGATGACCCGGGGGTGTTTGCTCGGATGGTGCATGGGAAGGCCTCAGTGATCTGATTGGCTGATCAGTACATGCCTGGCTCTGTGGGGTAAAATCCCAACTGACAGTGGGTTTGTGGGATTTCCAGGCGGGCCCGATTTTCTAACAGTGCAACTTACTCAGCAGTGGAATGGACCACCTTAGGGTACGTCTGGCTTCCCCATCGCTGGAAAGCAGCCCAGATGACCCCAGTTTCTCAGCTGGTGTTTCTCAGAATGTCAGGAAAGCGCTGGCGATTCTGACACACTGAGGTGCTTGTTTAGGATGTCGGTCACCAGACAAGTATGTGTCATAGGGTGGCCGCCTTGTCTCGGTTTACCCAGGCCTTTCCCAGTTATAGCGCTGAAAACCCCGCCTTCTGAGAAACCCCTTAGTCCCTACCAGCCACCCTACTTTGTAGGCCCCGTTGGTGACAACCTCAAAACTCGTGGCTAATCCTTTAGGACTTTGTAGTTCAACTGTTCGGGGTTGTGACACACTATGTGTCACCATCGTTTGATATGAATACCAAAGTTTTTTTTTAAAGATCGAAATTGGAAGAGATTTTCTTCAAATAAAAGTGGCTTTGGGGGGCCTGGTGGCTCAGGTGATTAAGCATCTAACTCTTATTCCTAGCTCAGGTCATGATCTTACGGTTCGTGAGTTCGAGCCCCGAGTCGGGCTCTGTGCTGATGCTGGGGAACCTGCTTGGGATTCTGTCTCTCCCTCTCCCTGCACCTTCCCTGCTCTCTCTCTCTCTCTCTGTCTCACTCTCTCTCTCTCTCTCTTTCAAAACAAAATAAATGAACTTTTTAAAAAGGTGGCCTCAAGCTTGTTCACACACAAACACCATTCTGACCACATGCATTCTCACATGCTGTCTTGTGCATCATGTGTTGATGCAAAGCAGTGACACTATGGTCACCATGCCAGGGTCCTCCCCCACCAGCAGCTGAAATGAGCAAGCAACTCTGAGGAGCCCACTGCGAATCACTACTGAGTGTTACTACCTGGAAAACACAAAGGCATGCACCACCTAGGAAGGGTTCTTGCCCAAAGGCTTGAACTTGAATTTGGTGACGCCTTGAGCTCCAGCCCTTAGTATAGGAGTTACCAGGGAGAGAAGAGAGAGGAGCCAGCTCCACACCCCCACAACAATGAAGTCAACCAAATCCAGAACATGGGACATCCCATGGGACGACTGACCCTTATTCTTCATTGAGTCGAAAGCATGAGAAATAAGGAGGTGGGAACAGGGGGCCAGAGAGGCCATTCGGTTCAGAGCCACGAAAACCAAATGCAAATAGAGGGTGGAGCTTGGACATGATTTAAACAAAGTAACATTCTTTTCAGGACTAGCAGGAACTTCTGAACGCGGCGGGCGGGCGTTATAGCAGCGCACTCCATGCCTTCCGCGTTAGGAGTCCGCCAGTCTGGCTGGTGGGAAGAGAAACTGTGGCCGTCCTGCGTGAAGGCCATGCTCCATGCTCTCTAACCCTGTCGGGGGGTATTTTCCCCGGCCTCAGGTCACTCCGTCACTTGCATGTGCTGATCAGAACTGTACCGTGCCCCGTACGGGACCTTCTGGGGCTCCCTGGGGTCCGCTCTCTGTATCTCGCCTTTCCAGCGCTCCGGCCTGTGCACTGAGGCAAGCAGGTCTCCTGCACTTGCAGCCCCGACCCCTCCAATCAGGCGGTCCACCGGGCTCTGAGGCTGGCCCCCCAGTGCTGCAGCCTGGCAGGGAGCCGGGGCAATCACGCGGTGCGCTCCGTGTGCTCCCGATCACAGCGCCCGGCTTTCCCATGCCCACGGTGTTGAACACTGTGCCCTCCTATATTCTGGCTCCTCGTGCAGGTGCTGACGGCACAGTCTCAGGCAGGAAGGCGGATCCCATCCCGGTTACCCCACGTTGGCCAGAAGGGAAGTCCTCCCAGTGGTTTCAACAGGTGGACAGAGCAGGGATGGCTGTGTCCACTTCACAGACCGGGCCCCCGATGCCCTGAGAAGCAGACCAGCCCACGCCGGCCCTAACTCGCTCTGGGCCCTAACTCCCATTCCGGGGCACTCCCTGCTGCCGTGTGCTGCTTGGGTAGGCTTTCCTGGCAGGCACCATGCCCTGCCTGGGTGTGCCAGCCGAGCTGGGGCCTGCCTGCGGGGAGGAGGCCCTTTCTAGCACTTTCCGCTGGGTCTGAAGAGCTGGCACTAGCCTGTGCTAGTTGTGAGTTTCCATCCGCGTTTTTTTCCCCTGTTATCAACACTAAATAAAATAAACATTTGTCTGACTTGAGGTTTTTGGCTTTCACGGACTGTTTCCCATCTGTCTCTTCCTTTCCTTCCCTCTGCCCCACTCACCAACTATCATTCTCACCTCCTGCCTCCCCCACACCGCAACGCCATTCCCTCTCACCCCTAGCACACACACACAAGTGTGCGCGCACACAGGCGCACACACACGATGGACTGTGTTCTTTGTTCTGGGAAGACTCTTTCCTTCCTTTCTTTTTTGCCTTCTCTCTTCCCTCTCTCCCCCATCACAGCTCTTTTCTGAGCATCCTTCTGTTCTGGCAGGGAGCAACAGAATTCTGATTCCAACTTTGCTCCTTGCTGCGTGACCTTGGAGGAGTCGCAAAACCCTCTAAGCTTTTATTCTCTCTGAGCCGCAAATCCCCACCGGGTACTGAGGGCGTAGGATCGATGACAGGTCCCAGAACCCCTTTCTGCTGACCACACGAAGGGTATGATATGAGGCAAACGTGGACCGGGAGTCCAAGGATCGGGGCTCCAGCCCAGATCTGCCTCGCCCTGACCGCGGGGCCCTGCATGAGCGCCTAACCTCCGTGGGTCTCCGGTGTGTGATCTGTAAAGCAGAGACAATAATCTCTATACTGCTAGCATGGTGCCTGGACGTGGAGGCTCTCTGCTTCTCTGGGCGGCTCTCATGTTTGACATAGACGGTCCATGGGGTTCTGGTGGCTCGTGGATACATGTGGCAGGGAGACGATCCCCAATCCAGCAGGGAAGGGAAGGGACTTGTTGGGGACGCAGAATCTAGCCTAACACCTCACCGTTACCTGACACACACCATCTACTGGCCCAAATTGCCCGACACAAAGAACTCAGTTCATAGCTAAGAACATAGTTTACAGCTGCGTAACGATTTTATCTTTTTAGGCACGTTCACTTTAGAAAATTGGAAAGACACAATAGAGTGTGTTAATGAAAATTTAAAGTAACCCATACTCCCTTCATCCAGAGCTAACCAACAAACTTTGGCTTATTTTCTTTCTTTCAACTTACATACATGCTTATTTATTATATATATGTTCTGTTTATAATAAATTTATTTATATATATATTAACACACACAAGTACACATACTTTGAAAATATATACAGGAAGAAAACATATAGATGCATATGATGGTTAAGAATTTCATGAGCCACATAGGCCTGTAGGCAACAAATATCATGTTCATTATTTTCCTACGAGTGAACTTCATTCCTACCTTGAGTCCCATTCTCCTTGACCGCGGGAATGTTAATTCAGTCAGTTCCGGGAAAGTCAATCACTTCAGGTTTTCCCCTCAGTAAATGTAGATTTCAGCACAAGCCAGCTCAGAACTGTCCTCCCTCCATGTCACCGTTCCCAAAAGCTTGTCTATACACACGCAGGGGACTGGGGTGAGGGCTTTGAGCTACGGTAAAGGGAAGGAACTTGTCATCCACAGGGCCGACCGTGTCGCCCTCTGGCTCAGGCCACTCTGTCCCTCGTCAGTTCACAAGGCTCCTTCACGGGCCACTATCTCCCTGTGTCACCTCTCAACTAAGACACATCTTACTCAAGGGGAACGGCATCACCCTGGGCTGTAGGAGACGTTGCGTCGCTGAGGTGCACAGAGAGAAAATACACCGCTCACTCCTTTACCAGGCCAGTTCGCCACGTGCATTTAACATGTACCTGTCCCACTATCTAGCCCCCTCCATCCCTAACTGTTTACTAATTGCGGTAACTAGCTGAGTGCTCACTGGCAGGCGCTGCTCAAAGGATCTCACATGTACTAAATCATTTCCTCCCTCCTATCATCCCGTCAGATAGAGATAGTTATTACCCTGCCGTTGTCAAAAAGGAGACTGAGCCCCAGAGAGTTGAAGCCTCTCGCCCCAAATCACACAACCAGAAAGACGTAGACCCAAGATCCCCCCGCAAAAAGCAGGACCCAGAGCTCATACTTTAATCCTAAGCCACATGCCACTGTCTCGGTGACCTTCCTGTGCGCACCTGCACAGATCCTGCCTTCTCACCTAAGATGATAGCGCCGAAGCCACTGTTCTTAAATTAGGCCCTTGGGAGGGGTCAGAGTCCGGGAGATTCACGCATTCTCCCCTTGTGTGACCAACGAGCACAGAGCGCCACTGTCCAGCAGGTACCGCGGGTACAGCGCAGAGTCAGGCGGGGTCCCTGCCTGCCCAGGCGGATCCAGGCTTCCGGTGAGGGAGCCAGATGTGCAGACAAATGAGGCTTCCTCTGGTGAGTGGGGCGGGTGATCCCCGCGCCTCGCTCCCAGGGCTGGGGTAGTGATGAGATTAGATAGCACATGTAAATGCTCAGCGCCGTGCTTCCATGTGACATTGGATACATGTCAGCTATTAACAGTATTTCAAAATGTCACCACCCCATGACCCAGAGCAAAGGAGGACCACGCTTCCCTGAACAGGCCCAGCCGTGGGGTAGCAGAGGCAGAGGCTCATGGGAAAGGCCACCAGAGAGCAGATGCTGCCGCCCGCCCAACTGAGCCACCAGGGCTGGCCCTGCCCCTCCGTGACGTGGGCGAGGCAGGCCGCTCAGCCTTCTCGCCGGGGTTCTACCACAGCGCCGAGAAGCCCTCTGACACTCGCAGACTCCTCCTCCAGGCTTCCCGGGCCCTAGAGGAATAACACAACAAGACCCCCAAATAAACCAGTTGTGGGATGCAGAGCATCTTCCCTAGCCTCCCACCGGAAGGGACGCGGGTATCCTACTTCCCAGCCCAGCCCCAGGGCCTCCACCCTTAGCTCCTGCACTCCTTCCTCCTTCCGTGTAATCCACAAACATTCAGAGAAACCATAAAAGTGAATATCCTAGGGGAGTTGACCTCCAGGGTCTCATGGTGGGGTGGGGGGAGGTAAAGAAGGCCCAGTCTCCTGCCACGTCCCTCCTCACGTCCTAGAAGCTGAGGGAGTGCACGGAGGGGAGAGGTCTGCCCTCCAACATGGTCCCAGGCACGGCCTGACTCGGGCAGCAGCTGGAACCAAGGTATAGACAAGGGCAAACAGGCAAGAGAACAGACACAGTCTGTCTGGAGCAAGGGAGGGCCGGTGAGGAATTCAGTTGCCTGGACGTATGGAGAATCCAAGAATGCCTTGCAAAGCAGTTGACCTCTTAAACACTCCAGTAAGAAAATGGTCAGGTGTAGAGAGCTGGGCTTCTGAGACAGGCTCTGCCTGGGGAGAGACTTCCAAGGCCAGCAGTTAAGACACCGGAGATGGACACTTCCCCACCTTCCTGGCCTCCCGTGTTCTGCAGATGATATTGCCTGTCCAGACAAGGGACAAGAAGAAAGGGCTGAGAGTCTACCCCGCCCCAAGGCCATCGGATCAGTGAGCACACACAGCCCTCATCTGTCACTCTGCAGACTCCTTCACCTCCGCCAGCTGCTACAAGATTCTTCTCCCGGGTGTCCTGGCTGCACTTGCCTCGAGTCGACACGGGCAGCGCCTACACGGCCTAGCTGAGCTCCCGCCGGGAGTGTGTAGGATGGAGTTGCACTCGTGGGGTGGCTGAGGCTGAGAAAGGCAAGGATGGCGGCTGGGGATGAGAGAACCTAGGCCCACAGCCCGGCGCTGCCGAGGCAGGAACCCGCCGTCGTGCGTTCCAACCCAGCTCCGCCACATACGATCGAGTGACTCCGGCACATTCTCGAACTTGCTGTGCCTCTGTTATCTCAATCAGCTGGGAATCGCGGCCCACGCCTTGCAAGGATGTCGTTTCACATCACACGAGACTGCCCATTCCGAGTGCTGGCCGGGCGGGTGGCCTCAGCTCATGGACACGCCCTCCTGTCTGTCGCCAGTAGCGAGAACATAGAGCATGCACGTGGGGGTGCTTCCTAAAAGCTGAAGGCCCCATGCGGTTCCCTCCCTAAAGGCTGCTAGCTGGGCCTTGGTAGAGAGGAGTTCCAGACCCAGCCCCACATGTTGGAACAGCTGGTCCTTGGTGTGCATTTGGAAGAGCTACCATGCACCCGTTTTACAGCTGGGGCGAAGCAGACAGAGGCCTGGAGCTGGGTTGCTTCCAGCCCTGGCGAAGTCAGTCTTCCTGCTGCTGCTGAGAAACGCTCAACACAGAATGCCTGGAGTCCCGCCAGACGCCGAGGCGCAGCCTGCTTGGCACTAGCTCCTGGGAAAGAAAGCTACAGAGCACAGCCGATTCCCAGAAATGGGAGACGGGGTCTTCCGATAGGACCAGTCTGCTCTCCAAGGCCTGCAGGCCTGCGGGGGGCGTGAGGGCATGGGGAAAGGGTGCCTGCGGTGTGGTACATCCCAGGCTGACAGTGGCCCTCTTGGAGCCCTGAAACTGAGCCCTCTACTATCCAGCCCGGAGCCACAAACCCACCTCCCCACCTGCCCCCACACTCAAGCAGGCTGTACAGGGTTCCGGCGCTGGGCCCCGGCCGAGGTTGACCTGGCCATGGGGCTTCACGGTGGGAAAGCAAGCTGCCCCTGCCTATCTGCCGCACCGAGTCCCATTCCACATCTTTGTCTTCGAGGAGAGCTGGACACAGATCCTTGTCCCCGTTTGACACCCAAGTAAATAGAGGCCCAGAGGGTGGAGGCGAATTGCCCAAGGTCACAGTCATAAGACAGGACTGCAGCCCAGCCCCGAAGTCACCCCTCACTGCCCTCCTCCTTCTCCTGTCCTCGGTTCACTCTAGCTCCCTGAGCAGGAGATAAGGCCACACCCAGAGCTTTATGAGATCAGCTGAAGTGGCACATAGTGGAATGAGCACCTCATGGGGACTCAGAGAAACTGATCTCCAATCCTGGTTCTAACCACGGAGCAGCTGTATGACCCCGGGCAGGTTTATTTCCCCCGCTGGTCTTTCTCCTCATCTGTTACTTGGGATGGGCCACACAGACTAGGCTATGGCAGAGAAGGAAGGAGCCCAGGTCCAGAACAGTCCTGGCAGAAGTCACACGTTTGGAACTCCGTGTTCTGACGGAGGCAGGACCAGCCCAGCCACAGCCAGCTGGGGCAGAAGCCATGAGGACCAAGGCAAAGCTCTCCACTTCCTCAGCTGGAGACAATAAGCCCAGACACTCACCTGCTGCCTCAGTTTTGTCATCTGTAAACGGGTACAATAATAGAAGGCAGCTGTCATGATGAAAAAGTGTGTACAAAACACCCTCAAGAAGGGCAGCTACTAGCATAAATATTGCCCCATCTGAGACAGCGGAGTAAGCCCCGTTTGACTTCTTGACGCTGTGAATATAACAAACTTCTTGTGGCGCTGGGTTTATTTTTATTCCAGTTAGTTGGCATACAATGGTATATTAGTTTCTGGTGTCCAATATAGTGACTCAACCCTTCCAGATGTCATCCACTACTCATGACAACAAGCATTGAGTCAGTATTTAAAAGACTCTCTTAGGCCGAGCCACTCCACATCAACCGGGTGAGGCAGGTAGAGAAAGGTGCTCACCTTCCATTTCCTCAGTTTACAAAACTGAAGGCTGAGGCCCACACCTTGGGGGATGACTAAGCATGCCCCCAAACCAGGATTCCCTTGTCTCAGGCCACAGGAACGGCCCCCGGGTGCACCGACTTCACGCACACAGGGAGAGGGACCCAGGGGTGCACTGACCTCATGCACACAGAGAAGGGGACCCCAGGAGTGCACCGATCTCAGGCACACAAGGGGAAGGCTCCAGGACTGAGATGACCTCAGGCAGACAGGGAGGGAGCGCCGGGGATGCAGCGGCCTCACACGGACTGGCGGCAAAGGACAGGAGCTCTGCAGAGCAGAGAACCACCAAGTCCCCGGAGCGCCAGAGCAGGCCCAGCCCAGCCAGAGCCCCTCCCCCACCCCCTGTGGCTCCAGCCCATCTGGCAACCATCTAAATGGGGCAGGAATGTTTACAGGCTGCAGGCCCTGGCCCGGAAGCCTGAGACTCCCCTGCTCCCCGAGGCATCCGGCGGCCAGGTGGGGCGGATCCAGGGCGGCAGGATGCTGTGAGAAGACCCAGCTGGGCCGGGGCGCTCCCTCTCCTCCCTCGTGGAAATCAGGCCTGCTCTTGCTCCCGTGGGTTCTGGTATTTTGATAACTGTGAGAGGTCTTGGGGAGGGGAGCAGCCGAGAGCCGGGCAGGGACGCGGAGAACCTGCGGCGGCGGGCGGGGCTAGGCAGCTCATTGGCCTCCTGGGACGTCAGTCATCACTGCTCTGCGAAGCTGCGGAGGGGAGCACCTAGCAGGCTTTTCGGGGAAGAGGCCGGGCCTGGGAGCTTAGGGCTGGGCAGAGGGGGTGGAAACCGGCTCTGGGGAGCGGGTGTTGGCCCTCAGTGCGCCCAGCCGCTGCAGAGCAGCTGGACCCCGTTCCCAGGCCTGCCTGAGGTGAAACACTGGTGCAGAAGCTTTCTGTCAGCCAAGGAGGCTGCTGTGAGGTGCGCGACTGGCACCTTTGCCAGCGTGGCCGGGTGCTCACGCTGGCGACCCAGGAGTCCACCTTCCTTCCTGTCCCTCACCTACCTGCGGAAGCCAAGCCTTCATCAGACCCTCCTGAGAGTTCCTGCTGTCTCTCTTCCCAGGCCACCTACATGGCCCGGCCCCGCTGCCAGCCCTCTCTCCACCACGCATCATCTCCCACCTGGGTTCTGCCCTCACCTGCCTCCAGCGTCTCCTCCCCACCCCCCCAGAACCCATCTATCACTCCCCTCGTCCACCCTCCACAGCTCCCACTGCTTGGCCCTGAGAACAGGGACTCCCATTTCTTTTGCTCACCCCGGGTCCTCCAAGGACGGAGCACACTGCCCCGCAGAGTAGGTGCTCCATACTTGTTGACTAAATGGAATGCAGTGGGGGCCGGAAGGAAGGAGGGGAGAGCGGCAAGGCCTCCTTGCCCAAGGGAAGTCAGACAAGCAAAGCAGAAGAGTGAAGGGAACCAGGGGAAGTTGGAGTGGCGCCGGGACAGCCAGAATATTCTGTTAACTTCATTTTACCCCAAGTGGTTCAGACCATGCCGGGCCAGGCTGGGCTTGTCCCTTCTCAGAGCCTGTGAACCCGGCTCTGTGTAATTGGCCCCTGAGGCCCCCTTGTCCCCGGCCCTCTCTGCAGAGCTCGCCTGCGCAGTCAGGACTCTTGCTCAGCCACCTCCTGTGACCGTGTGTTCACAGGACCGCCCTTGTTGAGTCGCCTCTGCCTCCCAGGACTTGGACAATCCCAAAGGGGATTCTGAAGAGCACTGGGCAAAGCCCCAAGACACACTCAGGCTGACCGGCACCCTCAGGGTAGATAGAAGTCCTCTTTCCTTCCCCCAGGAACCTCGGTCACGGCTCCGGCCCCTCCCGCCCCCACTCCAGGGCTGCCTGCTCTGGCCCCGCACCAAGTGGTTGATGCTGCTGCTTCAGTTTGGAGCCCAGAACTAAACCCAGCCGTCCCAGGAGCCCTGGAGGGAAGCTGGCCAAATGTGGGGGAGCCAGTGAGGAGAACGAAAGCGTCCATGTCTGTGCCGGGGATGGACGCCATCAACTGGAGATTTTAGTTGTTCCCCTGGAGCCACCGCGGGGCATGCGGAAGCTTGACCTCAGGCAGGGGATGGGGCTGGTCCCGCGCCAGGACTGAGGCTCAGTCTTCTCTGTGTTGAACCCCACCATCTAGCTCCATCTGGAAAGATCGGAGAAGAGCCTGGGCTACAACCCGCCTCCGGCCCCACCTCTTCTCTTCCACCCACACAGGCAGTCCTGCTGCCCCGCATTCCCTCCCGGGGAAACAGAGTCCACGGGAGACGCCGGCTGGGGTGAGCAGTTAGTAACAACTCATTGCATCCATCTTTCCAGAGGGATTAGCGCTGGCAGGCTCTGGGATTTAAGCCAAAGCAGCAGAGCAGTGACGGGATTTGAAGGTCTGGCCAGCAGGTTGGGGCTGAAGACAGGGCCTGGGACCCCTCCCAGCGGCCTTGAGCCCACTGCAACATGATCAGCATTAGAGATGCGGGCCCGGGCTTTGTCGGCTCTGCCACTCGCTTGCTGTGTGGACGCATCACTGCACCCTCCTGACCCAGTTTCCTCATCTGCACAATAATACTTCCAGTCTCCTCAAGTTGTGGTGAAGGGCAAATGAAATAATGGCGGTCGGCCGCCCGGCACAGGGCGGGCGCTCGGGCACCACTTCTTCCCATCCTTCCTTCATGTAGCAAGCGTGTGGCCGTTTTCCTGGAGGAGCGGACAGAGATTGCACTTGGATGGGACGTAGGTAAAGGCATTATACAGGTGCACTTGAATCTTGGCTGTTTCCTACAGCCTAGGGTGACTGGACCGTGGAACTGTCCAAACCCTCCCTCTACCTTGTGCCCCGGGGCAGTCTGCAAATCGGAGAACGTGGCACAGAGGCTGCCGGGGACCTTGGGAGATTCAAAGGTTCCCACCCTCCCAGTCCCTGCCTCCACGTCCTGAGAAAGGACGCAGGCCCAAGGCCCTCTGGAGTTCCTCCCCAGAGACCGGGAGCTCAGCAGCCGTGTCCTGCTGAGTCCGCCGTCCCATCTACCGCCACCCAGACCTCAGCGACTTAAACATCTATCGTCATCGCTCATGCTTCTGCGGACTGACTGGGCTCAGCTGGGCAGTTTGCACTCCCGGTCCCAGATGGGACTACAGTCAACTGTCCCCTGGGGGCTGAAGTCATGTGAAAGTTTGGCTGCTCTGGAGGTCCCAGATGCTTCCCTCACGTGGCTGGGCTATCACCAGGGAGTTCAGCTAAGGCCGTCCACCAGAGCACCTACACGTGGCCGCTCCATGCGGCGTGACCATCTCCTAGCGGGCGACTGGCTTCCCAGAGGCAGCATCCCAGGAGAGAATGCCAGAGAAGCCAGGAAGGAGCTGCAGGCTTCTTATGGCCTAATCTCAGAAGTCTTGGAACATCACTTCTGCCACATTCTGTGGGTCAGGCAAGACCAAGCCCAGCCCAGATTCAAAGCGAGGGGAATAGGAGTCCACCTTCTAATGGGGGGATGAGCAAGTTCACACTGTCAACGAGCATGTGGCTTAGAGACAGTGTGATGGGCATCTCTGGAAGATAGTCTTCCCCCCACCTACCAACCTGTTCTTCCCAGGCAAAGCAACTTGTGCTAAAAGGGGAAAGGAATGAGCACTGTCCCAGGAGTCAGATGGAGCTGGGCCTTACTTGCAGTCCACTCTGGGGCCAGCCAGCTGTCACCTACACTGGAAGGGCAGCAGGGCTGTCCATCTGGCTTCAGGTGTCTCCCCATATGCTTTAGGGGTGGTTCTAAGGGTGAAATGAGATCACCTGCTTCTTTCTAATCTAACAGGTGTTCACAAGCCACTTGTTTATTCGTTCATTCAACGACTGTTTGTGAGTGGTCTACTTGTACCAGCCCAGAGAGGAATCTGGCCTGGCCAGGGGACACAGGGTTCAACAGAAGATACACGATTGCTGGGGGGGTTACGAAGCACTACTCAGCACGGGAGACCTGGGGTGAGCAGAGTATCGGCAAGGGAGAGGCTGTCTTTGATCAGGGAAGGAGACGTGAGGGAGGGCTTCTGCCCCCAAACACAGACCTGACCGTCCTCTTGAAGGGCCCATGCAGGTCTCCGGGGAGGTAAGGAGAGGGGAGGAAGGGTTCCCCGGATGAAGCAGGGTATGGGAAGCCTGGCAAGTTTGGCAAACGGCAAGCCGGTGGGCCGCCTGGATGCGTGAAGGCAGGAGAGGGGTGGCCTTGGGAAGGGGAAAGGTCCCAGGGGAGAGGACAGGAAGGAAAGGGTCTGCCGGCCATGGAGAAGCTTGGACTTTAAACCGAGGGGAATCTTGGGACGACTTTACCGTGATCAGACCTGTCTCCTACAAAGATCAAAAGGAGAATGAAGTAGAAGGGGCATAGCAATGTTACTCATTATTCAGTTATTTACTAGATTCCAGGTCCTGTTCCAAGCTGTTCACGCTGATCACCCTACTAAACTGTGTAACAACTGCATAAGATAGCTACTAGCATTGTCCCCATCCTACAGATGAGAACACTGAGGCACAGAGAAAGTCTCCTGACCAGAGTCGCCAAGCAAGGAAGTAGCAGGGCAGAGAGCTGAGCCAGGAGGGCTGGCTCCCGGTCCTGTCCGTGCACCTCGGGGCTTGCCCCTCTGGGCTGTAACCCAGATAAGAGACACGGCAGGGCCAGAGGCTTCCTGCTCACCCGTGGGTTGCAGGGGCTGGCCCAGGGCCTGGCAGGCGACGGGTACTCAGTGCCGGCATGTGAGCACGGGAATGAATGAAAAGGGGACCCGAGAACCCGTTCTAAACCTCCACATCAGAGGGATTATTAACCTTCCTTTCTGCCCACCTCGTCGGCCGCACCCACCACCCACCCAGCCCACTCTGCGCCAGGGATGCTGATGAAAAATAAGGCGCTGAGCCTGCCTGCAGACCGACACGCAAGGCTCCTCAGAGACCGTGTAGACAGACGCAGGCTGCTTTTGCACCTCCCGCTGCAGCGTTCAGGGTCCCCGGAACCAGGCTGTGCCTTTCCCCGCCGCGCACCCCAGCTCCATCGCTCCCCATCCGCCTCCCCTCCCCTTAGAAAGTGCCAAGTGTCCGTGTTGGGTTCAGAACAAGAGTCCCCGCTGGAGGGCTGCTCGCAGCGGAGCTGGGAAGGCGCCCCTCTGCGGTACATACTGAGGATGTGTCGGGAATTTCCTGAGGGGCTGGTGCCGGGAGAACTAACAGAGGCTCACTGGGGACAAGCCGCACTTTGCAAGCAGCGTGGGTCCCAGGTACAGAGACAGGCTCTTGTCCGCACAGCGAATTGGAGGCACAACGTGTCATCTCATTAAATCCCCAGTGGCTGCCCACCCATCGGGGCTCCAGCAACAACAGCCCAGCTCTCTCTGGCCCGGGCCTTGCTGTGCTCCTTCTGCATCAGGCAGTGGACTCCCCGTCATGTGCTCTGTGCCCAGAGCTTTTGCACACTGCCTCGACCGCTTACCCCTGAAATCTAACCCTCCTAATGAGCCAGAGCAAGCGAGAGAGAGAGAGAGAGAGAGAGAGAGAGAATCGGCCCCATGCGACAGGTGGGGGAGCCCAGGAGCTGAAGTGACTTGGCTCTGTGAGTACGTGGCCAAGTCAGGACTTCAAATCTAAGTGTAGTATCTGCCCCCTCACCCTTTTGCTTCTCATGTGTCTGTTTGGGACATGGACCGTGTCTTATTATAAAACTCCAGAGAGACAGCACTTCTGACAGCAGGCCTCTCAGAGAGCCAGGCTTGGGGAGTGAGAAAACGAAGGACACCCTGAGGACAAGGGCCCCAGCGAGGGGAGTGGCACAGACAGAGCATGTGGTGTTGGTGAGCACTGAATGCCAAGGCAGGTCAGATTTCCTGCCCTTCTGAGGCCAACAGGACGGAGAAGCGATGGAAGGAGGGAGGGAGGGGGTGACTTTGTCATCTTCGGCCAGTCACCTGGACTAAGGACGGCCCCGCAGAGGGTCTGTTAAAAAGCCTGTGGTTTAGTCTTTCAGTCCTGGGGGTAATTTACTGCAGGGGTCACTCTTACATTATTTCTTCAAAGCAAGTTCTGTGTCCACAAGGAAAGGAGGTCTAGGAGAGAAGGCAGCTCTGGGTTTTACAGCCGGGCTCATGGAACATAGTATATGACATCAGCCAGGCAGTGATGAAAGGGAGACACCTGTCATAGCAACAGTCTAATCCATCCCTGCCAAACCTCTGGGCAGGAAGCGTCTTAGCTCCAAGCAGCCATAGGCTGGGTCAGTGGATACAGGAGGTACCCCCCTCTCACCAAAGGTCCTCTCCCAGGGTTTGGTGCTACAAGACATCTCCAAGGACCTGCGTCACAGGGCCAACATACTTGGAGCTACTCCTGTTCTAAGACAGCCATTGCACAGATGAAAGCATCAAGCCCTAAGGAAGGGAGGTTATTTGCCTGAGATCACACGGCAAATCAGCGTGATCAAGCTCAATCCTGGGGTTCCCAAGCTTTGATTTCTGCTCCGGGCTAACAGCGATGCTCCTTCGGGATGGGCTGTGGAACCAGAGAGCAAGCCAGCCTGTTCCCGGACTGGCTCCCTCTCCTCCTCTGTCTTGCTCTCCAACACACCCCACTCTCCCTGGTCAGGTTAAGTCCACCCTGTAATGCCCTTTTCTGCTGCTGTTCCCACCTTAGCTTGCCTCCCCCTAGAGCCTCTGCTCCTGCACATGCTCCCTGCAAGACTCTACTCAGCATTTGGACTTTGAAGGCACCTTCCCCTGACCCTCCAGCCCTCCATAACTGTTGTGTTCCCTCTCTGGGAGCCCTCAGGTGACTTTGCATCACACTCGGGATGGAAGCCGTGGTTCTCTGTGTGGCCCGCCTGCCCCTGGCCTGGCCTCTTCCCAGCTGTTCAGCCTCTCCACCGCACACAGCTCCCTTCTGCTCCAGCCACGCTGGCCTCCCTGCAGCCCCCCAGCCTTGGAACTCATTGCCACCCAGGGTCTGGCACTGTCATCCTCCACCCACAACTCACCCCACGCTTCTTCCTGTCCCCAAATCGCCTCCCTAGAGGTCCGTACCACCACATTAAATCTGCCTTTGCACCTCTCAACCCTCTGTCCTAAGGCTCACTCATTTTCTTGCAACACACTCTTTCAAAGTGATTGCCTGAAATTGGAGTATTTAGTTAGCTAATTAGTTTATTGTCTGACTCCCCCATGAGCACACAGGCTCCATTAGGGCAGGTACGTGGCCGGGTCCATTGCCGTATCCCTCACCACAAGAACAGTGGCCCCTGGGCCCTCAACTAATAAGTCGATGAATTAATAAATAAATAAGCTGTTGTAATAAAACAACATCTCAGAATTAGAAGGAGCTAGGATTCCCATAGTGTGTTCAGGGTAAATTGTTGTGGGGAAGTCTTTGTCTCCATGAATCACTTGAGTCATTCAAAATAATGTGTCAGCACTATTCTAAGGTCCCAATCTCATGCGACCCCACAAAAGAAGTATCAGGTAATGATGATCTGAAGATGAAACTAAGAAACCAATTCCACTTATACGAGCATCAGAAAGAACACTCAGGAGGGGCACCTGGGTGGCTCAGTTGGTTAAGCGTCCAACTTCAGCTCAAGTCATGATCTCACCGCTTGTGAGTTCGAGCCCCACCTCAGGCTCTGTGCTGAGCCACAATCTGAACTGAGGCATCTGGCTCTAGAGGACATGCTCTCAAATTTTTTTTTTAACGTTTATTTATTTTTGAGACAGAGAGAGACAGAGCATGAACGGGGGAGGGTCAGAGAGAGAGGGAGCCACAGAGTCCGAAGCAGGCTCCAGGCTCTGAGCTGTCAGCACAGAGCCTGAGGTGGGGCTTGAACTCACAGATCGCGAGATCATGACCTGAGCCAAAGTCAGACGCTTAACTGACTGAGCCACCCAAGGCACCCCCAGAGTACACGCTCTTAACCATCATGTCGCATCTCAATGCCGTGACCTTCACTTGATAAGTGTCAGACCCTTCCTCAAACCTTTACTCATCAAAGCCTACAACTGTCTTGAGAGAGAAGTATTGTTTCCCCATTTTACAGATGACAACACCGAAGCTCCGAGAGGTTGAGTACTTTCCCCCGCCACTCCTGGTGTCATTCTCCACCAGGTCTGTCTGACTCTGGGTCTGGCCCCAAGGTTCCGAGCCATCTCTAACAGAGAACTTCTCTTTCCCTCAGACTGTCTCAACCAACACAAACCAACAAAAATCATGTGTGAAGGAAAGAAAAGCTGGAATAAAAACCCTGAAATTCCCTAAGTTCCCCATCAGGGCTCCTAACACCTTCACTTTTCAGTGGGTTCTCTCTGAATCCTACACCCACCTGCACCTCCAGCTATGGCCATATTCCTTTCCCTTCCTTCACAGGTAATGATCTGGCGGGGGGGACAACATTTACAGCATTATCTCTGCTTTTTGACTGTCCCCATCGTTCACTCCCAGGCAGCCTGGCTCTGTCCCCACATCTCCAACCTGCACCCCACCAATTGGTCCTAATGCACACTTCTTGGACTCTTATCCAGGACCCCTCAATAGCCACTGACCCTGCTAACTAGCATCTCCTTCTTGAAACTTCTTTTCCCCTGACTCCTCTATTAAACATCCCCCTGGGCCTCCTGATTTCAGTTCAGTGGAGGAGGACAGTTTTGTACTTGGCTGCCAGCATTTCACCTCGTGTGCTGAGGTGACCCTCCACCTCTCTACCTCAAAGTGTCCTCTGAGGCTAGACCCCTCAGCTCAAATGCGAGCGCAGTTAAAACATGGAGGTGATGCCCCAGGGGCAACCAGCAACCTGCAGATGGGAGCTGGTGGGTGAACACCCCATCCTTGGGAGGGAGAATTCTAAGGTATATTCTCCACAGTTCCCAAAGGGGTCCCGATGGGCTTGAGCCCAGTTGCCCATAGCAGTCATCAGCCTCCTTATTAGCCTGCTTCCTCTCTCTCTCTCTCTCCTTCTCTCTCTCTCTCTGTCCCTCTCTCTCTCTCTCCGTCTGCTTCCTCACTCCAGCTTTTAGGGTCACCTTACAAATAAACCACCTGCACCCAAGCCCTTGTCTAGGCTCTGCTCTGGGTGAGGCACCATTATCTCACTGTCTTCCTTTACTTTCTGACCCATTCATTTTCCATCTCTTCGTGAACTTCTCCTTTAAGGGCACACCTTCTGCTGTTGTTGCTGCCCAGCCCGTCCACAAACGCCGCCCTGTGCCCTTCTGCTCCACACATTAGCCGCTGACTAGAGCCTCCACACGGGCCGCGTCTCGGTCCACCTGCACCTCCTGCCTGCAGCACATTCCTTCTGTTCCTTAACCTCCTGAGGAGCGCCTGCTCACCTTGCAACCCTCCAAAAGCACTGCACCTCCGCGGAGCCTTTCCCAACACCCCCACCCGGGCAGGTGGGTCTGAGTGAGGGGCGTTCCATACAACGGCCCAGTGAGGACCTTCCAGTATGTTCTTTGTCCCCTTTGACTACAACGTAAACTCCCCGAGAGTGGAGTCTGTGCGCTTCTGCCTGTATACCCCCGAAAGCAAACACAGTCCCAGCCTGTGCTTCAGTAGATGTGAATAGAAGAAGGAGCATTCACCCAAACTCTCTGCCCCTCCCTCCTCACCTGCCCCTCCCCAAGCAGGGTGTGGGCGGGACTTAGATCGCATGGTAGGTGGCTTGCCCTGCACAGAACTGGTGCATGCCTGGGCCTCAGCAGAGGGATGAAATCAGAGCCATCCTTTCTGAGGCTACCCCAATGGCAACGCTGCGGGGCTTCAGCTAATCTTGCAAACATCCAGGTCTCTTTAAGGGGAAGCGAGCGGGCAAGGAGCCCGAAGACAACATGTGCCTTCTATCTCAGGTCAGTACATGAGAACAGGGGCTCCCCACGTGCACACCTTCTTGGGATTTTCCAGACAAGCCCTACAGAAGGCCCACAGCCCCGCCTGACAGTGTCTGCAGCTTGTGATGCCTGGGCAGATCCAGGGCTGGCCACGGGTCAGCCAAGGTAAAGTGATCACTCCATCCAGCTCACAGAGGAAAAATACAAGCTCAGCGAGCCTTTGCCCAGCATCTTCTCCACAGCAGCCTCTGTGCGAGATGCGGAGGGGAATAAAGAATTGAACAAAAGCAGGGACGCCTGGGGAGCTCCGTCAGTTAAGCAGCCGACTTCAACTCAGATCATGATCTCGTGGTTCGTGGGTTCGAGCCCCACATCGGGCTCTGTGCTGACAGCTCAGAGCCTGGAGTCTGCTTCGGATTCTGTGTCTCCACCTCTCTCTCTGCCCCTCCCCCACTCACTGTCTGTCTCTCTCTCTCTCAAAAATAAATAAAAACATTTTTAAAAATTAAAAAAAAAAAGAATTGAACAAAGCAGGTCCCCGTCCTAGGGTGGAAAATCCACCAACCCCAGTCCCACACTTCTAGCACCGAAGTTCCAATTGAGAATAATCTTAATAAATAAGAAGGAGATTAGCTAGCATTTATTGAGTGCTGACTGCATATCAGGATCTTCTGAATATTTTGAAAACGTTATTTATTCCCCACAATGACCCGGGGGTGGCACAAGAGCCGGTTACGTTTTCAGGAATTTTGGAGAATGGGTGTTAAAGATGGCTATTATTAAAAAATTGAACTACATAAATTCACTATTAAATTCTATTTAGGGGCGCCTGGGTGGCTCAGTCAGTTAAGCAACTGACTTCGGCTCAGGTCATGACCTCACGGTTCGTGGGTTCAAGCCCCGCATCGGGCTCTGTGCTGACAGCTCGGAGCCTGGAGCCTGCTTCAGATTCTGTGTCTCCCCCTCTCTCGGCCCCTCCCCCACTTGTGCTCTGTCTCTCTCTCTCTCTCTCTCTCAAAAATACATAAAATTTAAAAAAAAAAATTTTTAATTCTATTTAAAAAAGTGGTAAATACTCAAAAGTTTTTACTTCCCAATTATCTGGCTGCATTCTCTTTTTCTCTGTTTTTGAGGCTATCCACGCCTACTATACCTCTGTGTGGTGGAAAAGCCAGGTGAGAGTGGCCACCAAGCATCTCTCGGCAGCCGTATTGGCAGTGACATCACACAGAAATAGTGAAGGGCTACAAATCAGGGCTTGATTGATTTATTTTTTTGTTGATTTCCTAGACTTAAGAAAGTGATGGAGGAGATATTAATCATGCAAATGAATCCCAAAGGTGTGCCTGAGTCTGCAGCTGTTATTTTGTGAATAAGCACCCCAAAAAAGAGAAAATAGTTTTCTGTACTCAGAAACGATCCTCTGATTCAGCAAAGAGCTCACACAGGCCTTGGAAGAATGAGTGAGGTGTAGGCATGCTTCTCAGTGTTTCGCTTCCCCCTCACTCATCAACGGAAACAAAGCGCCAGACAGCCCTTGGGTGGAAGCTACACCTGCAAGCATTTACCAGCAGGTTCCTGCCTCCGAGGTAGGTGCTACCTACAAGCCTGGCTTCCAGAGGGGAAGCGGTTGGGAGGGGACGGGGCAGGACTCCTGCCAGCAGCCCAGCCCCAGAGTCGGAGTTCTTCAACACACCTAGAGGAAGGGGCACCCCGGTCTCCCCGACGCAGTTTTCCCAGACCATCCTGGACAAGCCCACAGAGAGAGCCTGCTTCTGGTACATGCCGTCTGATCCCCCAGCACAGACAAGAGGGAGCTGACCCATGGGGGAAGCACAGGACAGACGCAGGGATGCACAGGACATGCCGAGGGAAGTGAGGGTGTTTTGAGAGGCAAAAGAAAGCCGAGCTGGGCAGCACCGGGCCTGGGCTGAGATGACACTTGGTGGAGCAAAGCCGTGGCTGGGGGTTAAAGAAAGCAGAGGGGCGGAGGCAGGGAGGGGGGCTGCCTGAACCTCCCAGAACAGAGTCCCAGGGCCTCAGTGGCTTTTACAGGGCCTGTGGGCACGAGCAAGGAGGTCGCTGCCATGATGCCAACCAGGCTCAGAAATCTTCCCACCTCCCGCGAGATGGGCCGTTTCCAGCCCCCATGATGTGCCCTCACCAAGGAGCACCCCCCCCCCCAGCAGGCCCATGAGCAGGCAGAGATAAAGAGCGCAGATTCGGGGACATTTCATGGGATGCAGAGCTGGCCCTGGTGCCTCATTCTCATGGCAACAATGGAGCCAAACTCCCTGCGGCCTGTGAGGCCGATCCCTTGCCACTCAGGTCCATTTCCAGCCTCTCCCACGAGTGCCTCCGACGCCCCAGCCTCACTGTCTCCAGACGAGCAGGGTCCTCTCCCGCCTCTGGGTCCTTACACAGGTTACTTCCTCTGCTGAGGAAGTCAGGGAAGACTTCATGGAGGCGGGGGTGTCAGTGCTGGATACTGAAGAGTGAGCTAAGGTACTGAAAATAGCCCGGGGCTCCCATCTTCCACAGGCACCCAGCATCTGTAACATAACGGCCCTGCTGTGGCGCCACCAGTGCTGGAACGGGATGTATGTTCTCTCTGGCACACAGTAGGCACGCAGCAAGCATGTGGGCTGTACAGCTTAGGCAGGTTGCCCAGCTTTTTACTAGCTGTGGGCCACACGCACCCACCTCTACAGAGCTGCGTCTGACCTACAAAGCTAGCAATTTCATATGTTCCAACCTAATAGCCTGCCTGTGACTCTGTAAACGGGGTTAATTGCGGTACCAGTCTCGTAGGATTGGCGGGGGCATGCGATGGGTTAACACCTGTGCAGACACCTGGCCAGTGCCTGGAACAAGGCGAGCAGGTGTTCACCACAACTGCTCACACTTCACAGCTCCTACTACGTGCTGAGCAGGGTCCTGAGTGCCCTGTCTCGTTAGCTCCCGGGATCCCCCCCCCCCCCCCGCCCCCTGCAGTTGTGCAAGAGGCTGGACAGGCAGAAGTGTAGGAGCGGGCCAGAGGAAGGTGCCCGCAGCCCAAAGCGCCGGCACAGGTGGGCAAGCGGATGCCGACAGGAAACCCCAGTGCATCTGGCCACGGAAGGGGGAAAGCATTCGTGAGAGGCGGCCGCCTCTGGGCGGGCTCCTGCCCAGCACCTGGTGGGAGGCTTGGGGCCGCCCCTGGTCTTGTTGGTAAGGCCGGAGTGGGACAAATGAACCGGAATCTGGAGCCTACTGAGCCCCTCTGGGTCTGTCATCATGCCTGATCACTGCAACCTTCTGAGAATGATGAATTCTTCCTCGCCTCCACCTTCCAAAGCTCCCACAATCCTACATTTGGCCAACGTGAAGTCAGAACCCCACGGGGAAGGGGATTCTGGGATATGTAGGTCCCCCTCCTTGGCCACGCCGACGGAACCCAGTCCAGCGCAGATGGTAATTCCAGAGATAGCATCATGGGGTAAAGGGAGGGGGGATGGGTGCAGGCCTGCCCGGCACACTTCCCATTTCCTTCTCCGGTTAACAGAAACCCACTCCCCTGGGGAGAGCCCACTCCTCAGCATGGCATTCAAGACTCTGCCACCAGGCAGCTGCCTCTCAGCCCCTTCCCCTGCTGCCCCCCCCCCCAGCCACCTGGCTCCTGCCGTGCCCCAAACACATGACGCCCCTTCCCGACATCACAACTTGACAGAGACTGTTGCTCAGCCAGAAATGCCCAGTAGGCATCTTCCCTGCATCGCCCTCCACCCCCATCACAGAGCCCTTTGCATTGCCTACCCATCCCCCATCCGTCCTAGCCTCACTTTGGTGCTGGTATCCTCTCCTTCCCTGGAGCCTATGGGCTCAAGAGAGGCTGATCCCATCCTCCCCAGGGTGGGTCCTGCTGATCTAAGCCACCCAACACAGGGGACCGCCATACTGGCTTGTTGGTTCAGGTCAGGTTCTTCTCTAAAGTTGCCCCAATCCAATTTCAATCCACGCCTGGAGAATAATCTCCCCGTCTCCCACGAAACGAGGACAAAGACACGCAGGGCCCCCAGTGGTGCTGACAGCCATCTTTGGACTGTAGAATGAAACCAACACAGCGAATGGTGGAGGAAGAAACAATCTGAGTTCCAGGTGACACCACAGAGTTGCCGAATGGACCAGCCCTGAAGTCTGAACTGCCTCCGTTTGAGATAACAAACTTTTTCTGTCATTTGTAATTCTGAAAGCATCCTGACGGATACACCTGCTTCTTGACCAGGCACACCCGTATTCACGCCCCTTGCAGCCCAGTACAGATGTCACCGGCCCCCACCCCAGGTGGGAAGTCTTTGCAAGCCTCTGCGTGGAGTCCCTCCCTTGTGTGCCCGCAGTGCCCTGGACCTCCCTCTATCCCGGCTCTTTGGTACATCCTTCATTCCAGTCCCTGAGGTGTCGTCTCCCCTAAGAGTTGCTGAGCTCTTTAAAAGAGAATCATCTCCCTGAGACTAGAGCAAGATAAGTGTATCCGTTTAATCTCATCCACTCCACATTCGTTCAGCAAACATTTGCTGAGTGCCTCTAGGACAGGGAGTTCCAAGAAAGCATGGGTTTTGCATATACATGTGTGGAGGCAGGGTGGGGGTTACAGAGAGGATTCTTGGCTGGAGAGACAGGGGGTAGGCGAGAGGGGAGGTGGGGGGGGGGTGCTGCTGGAAGGCAGGACCAAGATGCCAGCAGAGAGGCTAGACTTGAAGGCTGGGCAGGGGAGGGAGCTGAGAAAGATTTGGGAACCTAGCAGAGTACTGAAGCCAGAACTTCCAGAACGCCTCTGAGAGGTGGCACTGCCCCACTGCTGGGAGCAAAGAGTGAGCTCAGAGAGGCTGCTCCTTCATGCATGCATTCATTCAGCTTACCTGGTGGAGCATCTCCTGTGTAGCAGGCACTGTATTTGGCACTTGGGATTCATCTATGATCACAGAGTCCTCTGACTGAGCTTGCTCTGGCTCAATGGGTCAGGGAGTTCTCTCCCTGAGACCTGGAGACAGTCACGTTCACGAGCCAAGGTGAAGACAGAGCTGTTAGAATCATAGTCAGCTTTCAGGGTCATAATCCGACCCCAGCCACAGAGCTAGGTAACATCTGGGAGTCCCTTCACATCTCTGAGAGTCTCTGATAAGTTCATACAAACTTATTCTCTCTAGCTGGGTCCTGTCTGCACCCCCAGATCTCTGAACAAGCCTCCCAGATGCCCGACCCATGCCCTTGCGCTATGACGAATGCCATGCACATAGGATGAGCCCTGTAAATATTTCATGCCTGTATGCATGGCAAATGCTCCCTCGTGAGCTGTGTGTCAGTCAAGATTCGTGTTTCGAGTGACAGAAACCCAACTCGAACTAGCTGAGGCCAGAAGGGGAATTAACCCACTCATAGAATCCAAAAGATTAGATGATCAAACTGAGGAAAGGCAGGAACAACTGGACCTCAGAACAATGGGAACCGAAATTGAACCAGAACCTTCTCCCTCCATCTCTCATCTCTGCTTCTCTCTGCACAGGGCTTCATTCTCTCTGCCTGTAGGCCAACGCCTCCACTTGGCACAAAGGCTAGAGGCCAAGTGCCCCTGGCCTTTACCACCCTAGAGCCTGCACCGTGGAGGCAGCCTGGAGACTCCTTTTCAGTTCCATCTTGAAAAGTCCCAAGCAGGGATTCTGATAGGCCCAGCTGGCATGCAATGCCCAGAGAAGTTGAGGCCTCTAAAAACATGGCAGCATCTACAGGAGTCTAGTGGTGGAAGCAAGGAGAAGAGAAACTTCTGGAAGATGGAAATGTTTATGAAAAGGGGCAATGTCCTAAATATGGAGAATAGACACGGATTGATAGTGTCCACCATAGTCCAAAAGTTGAATCAGAAGAAAGATTTCTGTTAAAATTTTTTTTTTCGACGTTTATTTATTTTTGGGACAGAGAGAGACAGAGCATGAACGGGGGAGGGGCAGAGAGAGAGGGAGACACAGAATCGGAAACAGTCTCCAGGCTCTGAGCCATCAGCCCAGAGCCTGACGCGGGGCTCGAACTCACGGACCGCGAGATCGTGACCTGGCTGAAGTCAGACGCTTAACCGACTGCGCCACCCAGGCGCCCCAGGAAGAAAGATTTCTAAGGAGTCACTTCTAAAGCCGTCTGCCTTCAGACCATGGGGGAAGGGAAGGGGAAAAAATAGTTACAAACAGAGAGGGAGGGAGGCAAACCATAAGAGACTCTTAAATATAGAGAACAAACTGAGGGTGGATGGGGGGTGGGGAGAGGGGGAAATGGGTGATGGGCATTGAGGAGGGCACCTGTTGGGATGAGCACTAGATGTTGTGTGTAAGCCAATTTGACAATAAATTATATTTTAAAAAAAGAGATGACTAGTGCTAAAAGAATTAAAATTAAAAGAAATAAAAATAAAGCCATCCACCTTCTTTCCAGTCTCCCTGTCTATTCAGTATCTGACAACAGCATTACCTGATTATATTAAAAAGTACCCCAAACCTACAGCCAAAGGGATGAAGTTTAAAATGGAATTCTGCCACTTAGTAGCTAGAGCAAGTCACTTAACTTGTCTCCACCTCGGTGTCCTCATCTGTTAAATGGGTACAGGTTTACGTGGGTCGTGTGCATGAATGTCAACAGCATAGTGTTGGCAGATGCCTTGTGCGTGGTGGTCAGAGAGCTCAATCAGAACATTAGTTCCGAGTCACCCATGTGGCTTCCAAAGCTCCTAGTGCACAGTTTAGTTCCATGCGGTCACATGTATCAGCCCCAAGAGGGAATCTGGAAAACCTCTTCTCACTGCATCTGTGAGGCTCCCTTCTTCTAATTATGCCCCACCCTCTAGAAGTTTCTGTTCTTCTTGTTCCCACCACTAGCCTCCAGAAGACACTGCCATGCTTTTAAAGGCCTCTATTTCTGGGGCACCTGAGTGGCTCCGTCGGTTAGGTATCTGACTTCGGTTCAGGTCATGATCTCGCAGCGCATGAGTTCGAGCCCTGCGTCGTCAGGCTCTGTGCTGACAGCTCAGAGCCTGGAGCCTGCTTTGGATTCTGTCTCCCTCTCTATCTGCCCCTCCCCTGCTCACACTCTCTCTCTGTCTCTCAAAAATGAATGAACGTTTAAAAAAAAAAAAGGCCTCCATTTCTCTGGCAGTTGGTTGACTGCTTGGCCAGTGGGAACTGGGAGGTGACTGGGCCAGGGTGTGCACATGGAGAGGGGCCCCTTCTCCTTCAGTGACCAGGCTGCACCAAGCAGAACACTCTCTCTTCTGTCCTGCTCAGCTTGGCCACCTAAAATACAGATTTTCCCATGCCACTCTCCTGTTCAGGGACCACAATAGCTCCCACGGCTGCCAGCCCTACAGGGAGGGATCTCCAGGCCCTCCAGAGTCAGGTACCAGACTCAGCCCTCACCCTACCTCCCCGTGTTCCTTAATCACATGCTTATGCCACACTTGGGACACTAATTCCTGATATGTCCCATGGTCTGCCCTCCACCTGCCCCATCCTGCCTATTCCTCGGGCACCTGATCTCTACATGCCCCATCTTGCCTGACTCCTGATGCCCCCACTTTAGCCACCTGGACACTGCACATAACGAAAGGCTTGATGGGCGATACCGTCCTACACATGGTGACCCGGATACCTGCTCTCCTGAAACTTAAATTGGAGTCAGGGAAATAAGTTTCCTTTTATGGGATCCTGTTCTCCACCTTTTCTTCCAACAGTTAGTATGAGCAGACTCGGCACAGGCTTTTGGAGAAGTCATGTAGCTCGATCACCAGTCAGAGGACAAAAGATAAGATATTAATTTTCTACGCATGCACGAACAAGTCCATTGTCCACCATAGGCTTCTTGGATAGGGTCTGAGGCTTCTCAGGCTCTGCTGGTCTTGATCTCCAAGGTGTTGGCTCCAGGCAGGGCACCTTCTGTCGAATTCCTTGGATCCTTAGGATGTTGCCACTCACTCGTTCTCAATAAAAACCCCTTGCCAACCACGTTCTGTGGGAGATAGGCTTGCCACAAACTTCGAAGGACTACTGAGATGGAAGGTGAGGTCCAAGTGAGTGGGATCCCACATTCACACCAACCTTAACCATGCTGTTCCCGATCACTTGCTTTCTAGTCTGAGAAAAAGAATCTGTGGCAAAGTCCGGTTTGCAAGTCACAGATCTAAATGACCCACTCAAATTCAAACACTTGCAGGGACAGACAGGTAATATAAAGGAGCAAATCAGGCAAGGCATGGGACAGCAGGGAGCAGTGCGGCCTGGGGAAGCCCGCCGGAAAAGAGCAGGTGCCCCTGAGATCTAGCCACACGAAACAACAAACTTAGCGTGTCCAACTCTTCCAATTTTTCAGTAAATCTGCAACTTGATGTGGCTGTTTTCCAATTATTAAGACGTGTGCAGGTCAAACGGGCTCCTATTTCTGAACCAGATGCAGCCAGTGGACCGTCTGCCTGCAAGTCCTGGCTTGGGCATTGCCTTTGAGAAAACCGGGCCAGCGAGGACCACCGTTTCCTTGAAATCATTCACAAGACGGTATGGGGCAGCAGGAAGACCCGTCAAAAAGGCAGGTCTGGCCCTGACTAGCTGTGCGAGCTCAGATCAGTTCCCGAACCGGCCTCACAGGCCTCTGCACGAACGTGACGGTAACAGGAGAGGATGCTGCTGGGGGACGTACCTCCTGGTACACGTGGCACAAGGTAGGCGCACGGCAAAGGGTGTGTTTCCTGTTCACGCACCCTAGGTGTGTTTCCTGTTGCCCTCTGCTAGGTGGAGACCCTGTGTGAATGAAACAGGGGTGTGGGTAGGGGCTCCCCAGACCAGCCGCAGGGGTGCTGACAGCTCAGAAAGCCCCAGCCCCGTCACTAAGAGGGATGAAATGACCACCTTCCGTCTCCGCTCTCTGGTGCACAGATGAGATGCGAGCGCCCCACCAGAGAGGAGCCGGGCGCCTGGGCCCACGGCTGTCTGGCGGGATCATTAATAAGATAGATGTTCCTAATGGCTCCAAGAAGGATCATGGAGCTACTCATTATCAGGGGTTGAAATCGCTAATTATTCGTTTCTCTGCAGCTGTCACTCGCGGCACCCACCAAACCACAGGCCCCCGGCCGCGGTCCTTTCTCCCATGGCCAACAGGGGGCCGTGAGCACGCTTGGCTGGCCTGGGGCTGGGGCAAAGTCTTCTTCCTGCGTTCAATACTTATTAAAGTTGATTAGAACTCAATGCACCATAAAATCTCTTTCAAGTCAGTGAAATGCCTTTGGCTACAGATTTTTCCCCCCAGTTCTATCCAAAAGGAACTCCCAAGCACTGAGAGAGTATTGGAAAAATTAGATGCGGATGGAGAAGTGGGAGTGCGGCATTCCAGATTGGAAGGAGGGGAGGTAGTTGAGAACGGTTAGGGTAGAAGATAGCAATGCCTGGAATGAGAGGCATCCAGGACAAAAAAGGGAGTGTGGATTCAGGCGGGGTGGGAAGGCTGCCGGATGCACATATTTTTAGGAATGTTATTACCCTGGACCTAAAAATATGAGCCATGGCGTTCTTTAAAAGCGATCTAGGCCCTATTTACATTTCAGAGCAAACAGCATATTGTTTTCATCAGGGGGAAATAAGCACTCATGTTTACCTTATGTTTCCTTCAAAATATTTGCATTTCAAAGCCTTCTGAGCTTTAAGTTTCAGAGCTGTTCAAAATGTGGCACCTGGGCTTCTCCCAGATGGGCCATGTTTACAGCAGAAATCCATACCATCCAGCCAGGATGGCACCCCAAAAAAGGGCAGCGCCCCCTTTAAGGCCCGTGAGGCACCCCCCCCCCCCAGGAGTGCGGCAGTTGGGAGCAAAGCTGGTGGCCAGATGAGGGATGGGAGGGTCAGGCAGCCTGGTCACTGGTCTTCTGTGTAGGTTCTGTGAGTTTGCCCCTGGTCAAGGATGGGGTTCATCCTCTCTGTGGGCTTGGATGAGGGAAGAGACCATGCTGGTCTGCACGGGTCCTTGGGGGTCTGTCCTAGAAGGAGGAAATGGGCAGTCCTGGAGCCCTTGGGAGAGGGAGATGTTACACACAAAGCCCCAACTGAACCGGCACAGAGCAATGCCAGTGCCAGAGGACTGGGCCAAATGACCTCAACCACCTCTTCTTGCCCCCAAACTTTCATTCATTCATTCACTTATTCACCAATCACGGAGGGCCCGCTGTGCACTGGGCCTCAAGCTAGAAACTGGGGCCACAGTGATGAACAAACCAATCAGAGCTAACATTTGTTAGAAGCTAATTCTGTGCTGGGCACTGTTCTTAGTTGCCCATTATTATCAACTAGGGAGCTTTAGAAATCCCAGGGCCCAAGCCACACCCCAGACCAGTTAGATCTGAGTCTCTGCAAGTCACCATTAATTTTTCATTCCCCCACATGGTTCCAGGGCACAGCCACGTCTGAGAACCAGCATTCTAAGTGTTCCATAGACATGAACTCATTTAATCCTCAAACCACCTTCTGAATCAGATCGGGATTATTATCCCCTTTTCTTTTTTCTTTTCTTTTTTTTTTTATTTTTTTTTAAACGTTTTTTATTTATTTTTGAGACAGAGAGAGTCAGATCATGAACGGGGGAGGGGCAGAGAGAGAGGGAGACGCAGAATCGGAAGCAGGCTCCAGGCTCTGAGCCATCAGCCCAGAGCCCGACGCGGGGCTCGAACTCACGGACCGCGAGATCGTAACCTGAGCTGAAGTCGGCCGCTTAACCAACTGAGCCACCCAGGTGCCTCTATTATCCCCTTTTCAACAATAAAGCGCAAAGATGTTAATTCAGCCATGGCAGGGGAGCAGAGTCAGGATCTGAACCCAGGACTTGCCCTCCGGATAGCTCTGCTGTAGTACCTCCCGGTACCAATCCTGTCCTCACGGAGCTCCTTCTGTGGAGAGAAGCCAGTAGGCGGTTGAACCCAGTGTCAGAAGCAACAGTGTCCAGAAGGGCAAAGTGAAAGGCACTGGGAATGGTCCAGCCCCCAGCCATTCCCAGCTCCTCTTCACTTGCCTCCCACCTCAGAGACTGACAAGTCAGAGACTCCCCGTCCCAACACCTCCCTCAAAGCTAGGGTTCTGGTCAATGAGATGGCGTGGGATGCTGGGAAGGATTTTCCTCCAACAGGACAGAGCAGGTGTGAAGGAGCGTCCCTTTCACCTTTTCGACCCATTCTCATCCTTCCGCCTGGGGGTTGCCATGTGAGGATGTGATGTTTGGAGCTGCTGGCCCACGAGGAGAAGCCTGAGAGAATCAATGCCGTGAAAGCAACCCAGGAACAGCCCTCCCTCAGATCTCTTGCTAAGGGAGGTAACTAAAAAGCCTTCCCTGGGGGCGCCTGGGTGACTCAGTCAGTTAAGCATCCGAGTTCAGCTCACACGGTTCGGTTCGTGAGTTTGAGCCCCCACTGGGCTCTCTGCTGTCAGCACAGAGCCCGCTTCAGGTCCCCTATCCCTCTCTCTCCGCTTCTTCCCTGCTCATGTGCTCTCTCGCTCTCTCTCTCTCTCTCTCAAAAATAAGAAATTAAAAGAAATTTTTTTAAATCTTCCCTGCTTTCAGGTATTCAGCTACTTACACCTGCATCAGTTAGAAGGAGGTTTGACTGGGATTAACAGGAAGCCCCAAAATAATGGTGGCTTATGCAAGGTAGAAGTTTATTTCTCCTTCATATAAAAGAAAGCTGAATGAAGATAAGCAGTACACAGCAATGGGGAAGCTTTAAAGTCATAGAGAGCCAAGCATCTTTTTTCTTGCTGCCCTGCCGTTCTTAGCACGTAACTTCTACTCACATGGATCAAAAATGGCTGCCCAAGCCCCGGGCATCACATCTGTATTCCAGCTAACAGGGAGAAAGAGGAGAGGTGGAAGAAGTGCATGTCCATCCTTCAAAGAACACTTTCTAGAAGCTCTTCTGTTTACATCCCGCTGACTAGAATTTCGTGACATGGCTACATCTGGTTGCAAGGGAGATTGGGAACCATGTTTATTCTGGGTAGCCATGAGCTTAACCGAAATGAGGGATTCCTAGATAAGGAAGAAAGAATATTTGAGAGCAATAAGCAGTCTCTGCCGTACAGCTGAGGCCACCTCATTAATCCAGATGGCTGGCCGACACTTGGGTGAAGAGGGGCTCAAAGATGACTTCTCTGACTGAGAAGATCCACGAGTTAGCCAGGCCAGAGGAAAGAGAACAAGTTTCCAGACAGGAGCAACAGCTTGGGCGAAGTCCTGGCAGGTGAGAGGTGAGGTGGAAGAGGCAGCAGGGGACCGAGCGGGGCAGGACCCTCTGGCCACGTGGAAAAATCTGGGCTTTACTCTAAGAGGAACAGCCCCCCTGGAAAGCGTTCGGCAGGAAAGTGACCGGGGTTGCATTTTGGAACACTCCTGCTGGCAGCGTGGAGGCCGCACTGGGGTGGAGGGGGGCACACCCGGAGGCGGGGAGACCCAGGGAGAGGCTCCCGGAGGGAGGCCAGTGAAGGGACGGTCGTGGCTTGAAGCACACAGCGGCACTTTCTGTCACACGCTGGGAGGCAGATGAGGGATGGTGCTCTTCGAGCAGTGCTCTTCAGAGGGCTTGTCTGCAGTGAGAGTCCACACTTGTACCACAACCGAAATCAGTGCAGCTTCCTTTGCTGGAAGTCTTACTACAAAATGCAGCACTATACCATGTACACACACACACAAACACACACACACACACTCAGCTGAATTAACACGTGCTGAGTGTTGTATTTGCTTTACACTCTGAGGCAAGCTCCCTCCTTCTTCATGGACCATTTACGCTTTGCAGACCAGCACCCATCTGTGGAGCACGCTTTGAAACATCACTGGCCTCAGGGCCAGAGGACCCTGACTGCCTCATGTAAGGCCGCCCTCTTGGACCAGGGAAAAGCCTGGTTTCTCTGTGTCGGAAGCAAGCCTTACTCTTTCCTTTTTCCTTTTCATGTTTCAAGTTTCTATTTAAATTCTAGTTAGTTAACATATAGTGTAATAGCGGTTTCAGGAGTAGAATGTAGCGATTCATCACTTAGCTACAAAGCACAGTGTTCCGGAGCCTTACGATTTCTTAATACTGCCAGTATTAAGACATATGATACTGACACTGTCCCGTGCCAACCTCAACCTTCCAGAGGTTACCTATGGCCTTTGCCTGTGGTCCGGGAGCGGCAAACTCCCAGGTGACCGGCCAGTGAGAGTCCCTGGAACATACAAAGCCTTTCCAGCCAAGATCTTTCTAGGAACAAGGTGATTGCCTTGGGAAAGGCAAAGGGCGAATGCCTCCTCAAGCTGGCTCCTCCAGCCGTGGGATGAGTTCCTGGGAGTGCCCCAGGTCCTAGGCCATTTAACAGGAAAGAATGGGGGAGCCTGGCCGGCTCAGTTGGTGGAGCACACAACTCCTGATCTTGGGGTCGTGAGTTCAAGCCCCCACATTGGGCATAGAGAGCCTACTTCAAAACAAAACAAAACAAACCAGGAAGGAACGAAGGGCCCTGTGAGGTCAATCTGTGAGGCCACCGGCCCAGGACCCGGCCCCGCTGAACACCACACTTCCCACCTGGGCCAAGCCTGTCCATCGCCAGGCTGGCTCCTCCCCACTGACGGCTGTTTGAGGGGCGCGTGTGTGCTTCCTCAACGCCCCCCATCCTGCCTGGCCCAGAGCGCGGCCAGAAGCCTCGGTCCCATGCGCCAAACCCTGGCGGTGCATTCACTCATCTAATACTGAGCGCCAAGGAGTGCTTGTTTAATCCATTCATGGATTTACCTCAGGGCATCAGTGCCTGGAGGTTTCACCCTGGCTCAACTACTCGAGCCACACGGACAAGAGTGGGCTTCAAGAGAGGAGGCCCCTCATTTGCACGCCAGTTCCTCAAGTAAAGGTCCGTCCCTTGTGTCAGCACAGGTTTCACTGGACTATTCCGGTGGCCCGTCTGTCCGTCAAGTGTCCGGAAGAGGAGCTCCAGGCCCTCCAAGGGGGACTCTGAGGAGAGGCGACGTGTGGAGCCCCCACTGGAACGTAGGGGACAGACCCCTCAGAGCACGCTCTTTGCAAGGGCTTTCCAGCCTCACTGCTTGTCGGCCAGATGGCAAATGTAAGGTGGGGGAAGTAGTCCGAGGTGACAAGTAGGACCCAAGGTGACACCGAGGCTGGCAGGGCCGAGGCCGGGCATTGCCCCCAGCGCCCTGCCCATCTTCACGCATTGGCTCCTCCAAAGTGCCTAGAACGGGGCAACCCAGGCAAGAAGCTGGTATCATTCTCCTGAACACACAGGGCGCGTGTTGGACCCAAAGGGGACACCAGTCCCTCACGGAGGCCCTTTGGTAACACTGACCAAGGAGCAGGGCCGGAGCGCCCATGATCCTTCTTCCAAATGTCACCCTGAGAAATCAGGTCAGAGACTGGGAAGCAAGCCAAAGGACATCTGAGGACCAGGCCAGCCACCCTGCCAGCTGCCTGACCCCTCAGTTAGAGGTCAAAGCGCCCACGCCTCTACCCTGCTTCTCAGGTCCCCCGCTGTAGGGGAAAGCCAGCTCCGGGCACGTCCCCCCTGGCTGGTTGAGCCCTGCCCTCCACCCGGCCCCCCATCTCCAGCTTCGGGTTTCAACCAAAGGAGATTGGGACTTGGGAGGGGTGGGTAACCAGAGGCAGGCCAGACAGGGAGGAGAGAGGCAGCGAATGAAATTCTTTGTTTAAGAAAGGCTTGAGCCTTGCGTCTGCAAGCCCGGGAGAAGCATGTCATTTTGCTGGAAATGCGATTTTCCCTAACAAGTACAGAATTCTACATGACATGTTGAAAAGTGTATCTCTTTGAGAAGCTGCTCTGTATCTCAGAGGCATCGCCAGTACAGAACCATGTAATGTGGCAGTTGCCATGGCAACACCTCGTTTTCCATAGACAGGAAAATCAGAGTGGCTAAGTCGATTGAGAGGCCCCAAATAATGTCTCGAGAGCAGGCTGAGATGTGGCGCGGGCTTTCACCGCGCCTGGGGTGCTATTTGGGGGTCTCAGGGCTACCTCATATACGCTTCGTGGAGAATCCCAAGGGTGATGTTGAGTAATTCCTCTGCTTTTGTCAGAGGCTTGGAGATGACAGAACAGGATTTGTCCTAGGCCACCTGGCAAGGCAATGACGAGGCCAGGGTGACCAGGCTCCTGCTTCCCCTGCGTGGGCAATGGGCACAGCTGAGAGACATTGCCTCCCCCCTCCCCTCCCACCAATGTCCCCTTCTATCACTGGTTCTGCTCCTCTCCCCAGTTGTCCTGAAGGCAGACATTGTCCCTTGAGATGAGCAAGTTAGAGGAGAACGTGTCCCCAGTATCTATCCCTACACGTATAGCCCACTTACATGTGCCCATAGCCACGTGTGCTCCCAGTGTGAGCTCTCTGAGCACAGGGACAGGGCCACGCAGAGCAGGTGCTCCATCCGTAGGTACAGCATTAGATGGCCATACATGCCCAAACATACATACCCCAGGGAACCCATTCGCCTGGGGCCACAGCTCCGGCTCCCCAGGGCCGGGCACAGCGTCTTGCAAGGGGTAGATGGGCATGGATGCAACATCTTGAACTTGAAACACACACACGCACACACACCATGCTGAAGCCAAGGCTCTGCCCCGCCCACCAGCCTTAGCGAAGTACAGGCACTTTGCTCGGTATTAGCATAAAGCAGGGTAGCCCTTCTCCCTGCCTCAGCATGGTGCTTTGAGGAGGTTGGAAAGGGGTAAAGGCAGGATGCTCGAAGGGGAGCAGCCCAGTTTAGATCCCAGGGAGGAAGCACCCTTACCCTTAGGGATTCCGGAGTCAACACAGCTTGGCCCCGGGGTCCTCTGCCCTCCCCATTGCTCGCTGTCACTTGGCATTCAGGGCCCTCTGCCGTATCTGTTGCTGTGTGTCCCCACCCCCAGCCCTCCCGGGAGGTGGCTAACAGCTAACACGGGGTACAGGAACAAGGAAAGCATCCACCCACTCTTTTATCCACAAACACAAGTGAGCGTGGGGGACCGGGGAGCGACGTGGGGGAAGAGGCACAGGCCCCCCTCAACTTCCCAGAGGAAAAATTTTATGAAACTGTCAGAGATGTAATAGAGCTGTCAGAAGTACAGGAAATCAGCTACACAGATTACAAAAACATATGTCAGGGACCTATTGGTTTCATGACAGTGTGAAAATCACAATTTTTCTGTCAAGATAGAAAATAGAAACAGAGAAAAACCAGGAGCACTTTAGCATACACCAGCTGACGGCGGTAAGTCCAACCCTCCACGGTGGGGAGAGACCCTCGGGAACAGGCAAGAGTGACCTGGGCTCCCCGGCCCCAGCCGCGGGGAAAAGCATGCACACTGCCTCGGTGCCCTCTGCCTGATCAAGTAGAACTTCGTGATCGCTCCACTCCCCCCAGCCTGGCTGTGTGTCAGCTCCTCCCGCCGCCCCCACCTCCAGCTAGTGGCTGTCCTCCAAACGGCTGGCCTTGCAGATGTGACAGGAGCATAGACAGTGACCAGTTCACACGTCGGCCTGGCTGCCCAGCAGTGGGAGACCAGCCACAAACCAGGCCTCCTTCCTTTTCCTTTGTGAGGTTGTGAGACAGCCAGTGTGGGCCCCCAGCAAGGCACAAGGAAGGTGGGGCCGGGCAAGGGACCGGAGTCTCGAGAGAAACCACGGGCTGGAAGAGTCGCCCGCGTGTCCCTCGACCTCCTAGCTGCTGCTCATGGGGCTCCGGAGCCCTCTTTCCTCCAAGAAGCTCCGCAGCCCCGGGCCGGCCAGCCTGGCAGCGTTTCCTGTGGTTGTGACCAGAATCTGGGTGGAAGCATCCTGCTGCCAGTTAGAGCCAGGAGGAGGTGACAGACTGTGATTGCCCATCAGATGTCTATTGACGCCTCTGAGCCCTGATCTGAAATGTTCGCGGCCACGAGAGCACTTACCTTTCAGAGGCACCAGGGTTTCATGGGATAACGAACGCGCACACGGGTCCCCAGGAAGTGTCTGCTCCGTGCTCAACCCCTTCAACTGCAGTCAAGACGACCCCCATCTCTGCACGCCACACGGCACTTGAAAAAGCATTTTACATCTAGGGCTTGGCTGAGCATCTGTCCCCTCTTCTGCAAAATGGAAATGGCTTTTCCACCCTTGCACTTTGCCCTAAAGTCAGAACAAATCCACCCCCCACCCCCGCCCTGCCCTGCCCCCTACCCCCGGCCCAGTTCCTGAAGCACTTCCTGCTTGAGCTAGACCCAGGCTTCCAGAAAGCAGACCGAAGATGGGATTCAACAGGCAAGGAATCTATTAGGGAAACCCCTGGAGAGAGAGAATGGGAGTCAGGAAAGACCAACGGGCAGTGCAGGTCCGACCCCGAGTAAAGGGAGAAGGAAAGGCACCATGCAGGCTAAAGAAGGGCTGGCAGGGCCAAAGCCAGGGGTCAGAACACACCCCTTGACTCCTGGGACATCCCTGCCGTGCTCAGTCACACACACAGCCGTGGGAGTCAGAGCACAGGGCCCAGGGTGGGAGGTGTGCAAGGTGTCTCCTCACCACTTGCCCGGCACACCCTCCCACGCACGTGCAGTCCCACCCCCACGGTACTCTCTGCTGGGACTGGCCTGAATAACCCCAGCTCTTCCGCTGAGTCTTAAAGTAGCAGATTCTTCCTCCAGGCAGCCTTCTCTGACCTCGGCCCCCTTCCCCCGACCGGCACCGCTGCCCGTGCTGCAATTGCATGAAGAATCCTTGCCCTCCCCGCCCCCACCAGCACTGAGTTCTACTCACAGCCGTGCCTCTCTCCCTCCCCCACAACCCAGGCCAGGGACTGTGCCAGAGCTCACGAATGTTGCCGAATGGTGAGCCCAGAGAAACGGCCCAGGGGCTGGCAAGGGCGCTGGAATCTGGGGGTGCCGATTCCAGGAGCCCTCACCTGAACCACTGCGAAGCTCTCTGCTCAGAGGTATATGCAGGTTATTAGTAACAGGAAGAGCACGGGCACCAACTAGTCAGAATGGCAGTAGACATAGGCAGGTACCAGCCCTGCCTCTACCTGAGCCCAAACCCAGGATGCCGGGTCCACGCACTTGTGTGCCAAGAAACAGGCAGGTACTCGGCAAGCAGGTGTCCCTATCAATGAGCTGAGAGGCAGGGAGCATCACCAGGCACCATCCTGAAAGGGACATCTGGCTCATCTACTTGGCGGTCCCCGCTGCTGTGCCAAGGGTGTGAGTTATCTGCTAGCTGAGATGCTGAGCCCGTTATCCGCCCGATGGCCAGAGCAGGCCCCCAAGCTGGTCTCTCCTGGCTGTAAGCTGACCCTGGTGTGCTGTCCAAAGTTTACCCTTCTCTGTGCATGCCATGACATTACAAAAAGGTCAGCAGGCACCGGTTCTAGTCCGGCCCCATTACACAGATGAGGAAACCAAGGCCCAAGAAGAGAAGGGGTGCTTACTCAAAGACACTAAGAATAAGGAGCCCTTGGTTTTCATTCCAGGGCCACTGCTGGGTCTACCGTCCCAGGACACCTCACCACTGCTCCTACCGACTTCGACCCCTTGTTCGGCTCCAGATCCACGCGGGCCTTCGTCCTCTCCTTCCATCAAGGGCCAGAGACGCCCACGTCTCTCCCGACAGCTCCTGCGAGGAGTGAGCTCATCTCTCAGGCAGGTGTCTCCACCTTCTCTGATTCCCCTCTCGTTGGGGAAGGCATCATGCTGGAGTAGGATGTGCAGCTAATAAATATGTATGCAGGATTTTTATTACTTAATAGTTGTAAGGTTAATCGTCGTGGTGAACGCCTATATTTAATGTGTCAATGGAGCTGCAAAATGCCAAACTGAATAGCTTTAACACACATTAGTTCTACTTGTGAATCTACAAATAGGAACCTTGTCAGAAAAGTATTCAAACCAAGATCAGTATTGATTTTGGTCCTCGGGAAAGGCACTGGACTGTGACAGTTTAAAATGATAAATGTCTAGAGAATTATTTGCCCGTATTGATAAAAAGAAGCAGATATAAAGCTGACAGTCTCAGAGGCGTCACCACTGAGTGAGGGCAGCACATCTAACATTGTTAGGGGGCTCTGAGCTAATCTCCCCTTTGATATGGAGAAGATCCTCATCTGATCTGGTCCTGCCCTGAGACTCGGGCTTGTAATTGCAAAGGAGGGGCCTCTCTGAGCCCGTTCAGTCTGCTCCGGGGTTCCTGCCCCCAACGCCCCCACCATAGTTCTGGAAGGCTGCATTCTGCAGGGATTCCTGGGCCTCTCATTGCACTCCTGCTCCCCTCCTGCTCAGGAACTTTCTGTGGCTCAGAAAGCGAGACTGAACGAAGTCCTCGGGCTGGCCTGAGCGCTCAATCCCAAATGGCACCACCTCCCTCTCAACCTTGTCATTCAAAGCTCACCCCACAGGACCTCTGTGCCAGCGAGACTGGAGGGCTGCAGCTGTTGTGAACTCCTGTCAAAAGCTCCCCCATTTCTCTCACCCAGAACATGCCCCCCTACCCGTTTTGACTGTCTGAAGTGGACCCCACGTCCCCTTTATTCTCTAGTCCAATGCCACCAGGACTGGCCAGGATTCCCTCCTTGACCAGACTCTAGTCAGGTTCTCCTGAAGCCTCTTCCCAACAGGCCTGGACTTTGGGACTTCGGTCCAACAAGCGACTTTGCAAGAACGCTGCTAAGTCCGTTTAACCAGAATCCCCCCCCCCCCATACCTGGTCACCCTCAACCTCCTGGGATGTCTCACCACCCTGGTCTGCTGGCCGATCCTGTGAGGTCAGTTTAACCGGAACAACCTGACCCCCAAGGCTTCCTCTTAGTAATTTCCAATCCATGGACCCTCACCCTGCTCCTTGGCTGTAAATCCCCTTTTCCTTGTTGTGCTTGGTGTTGAGCCTGATTTCGCTCCCCAGCAAAACCCATTGTCATGGCACTGCCCTAAACACCGTGTTGCCTTATCCTCTTTAGCAAGTGTCATGAATGCATTTGTCTGTTGCACTGGGCCCCGTGCCTGAAGAGCGTGCCCCTCACTCACAGCTCCCTTACTCTGCCGTATTTGCCCTTTGCACCCGTTTCAGATACGCTTGTATGTTGGTTAATTCTCATCCGTCTCCCCGCAACCACAACATAAAGACAGACACTTGGATTATTTTGCTCATCACTGTGGAACGGTGTCCTGGCACAGGGAAAGTGTGAGGGTAAGTATTTGGGAGTGAATGAATGAATGAATGAGTGAGTCCATCAAGAAGCCTTCAGGGGGGGGCGCCTGGGTGGCTCAGTCGGTTAAGCGGCTGACTTCAGCTCAGGTCATGATCTCGCGGTCCATGAGTTCGAGCCCCACGTCGGGCTCTGTGCTGACAGCTCAGAGCCTGGAGCCTGCTTCAGATTCCGTGTCGCCCTCTCTCTCTGCTCCTCCCCACTCACACTCGGTCTCTCTCTCAAAAATATATAAATGCTTAAAAAAAAAAAAAGAAGTCTTCTGAACACCACCATCCCCAGTGACTATATATTCCTCCCTTGTCTTCAAACTGACAGGACGTTTCCAGCTCTCTTGCCACCCAGTAGTCTGCTCAGAAACCCTCCATGGCTCCCTATGGCTTAAGGGCCAGGTTTGAACCCTCCAGCCCAAACTGCCTGGGCCCACTCCCCAAGCCCCCCCTCTTCCCGTCTTGCCTGCACCTCACTTCCTGCCTGTTGCCCAGGACCTGGCTGCTCTCTCTCTGCAGAGCACTTCAAGGCTGAGACTTGTGGCGGGCATCCGGCTTAGTCTGAAGGTGGCTTCGGGCTGTTCTGCCATCATGGACGGCCCCAGTCAGCCGCGGGCCTGTCCTGTCCTGTCACCGCAGGGTCTGAGCCAACACAGCAGAATCCGACCCCTCTGCTTGTCTCCTGGGGACCTTAGCCACAAGCCCACTCACAGGCACTCACGTTACATCTGGTGCCATAAAATCGTGTGACTGGACGCTATTTGAAAATACCAACTCATGGAGTCATTTTCCTCCTGAATTTTCTGCTTTCCCTTTCTTGCCCTCTGGTCTCTGGCCTCACAAAAGGATTGCCACACAGCAGAAAGCAGACGGTGCCTACAGGCCATCCTGGCTTTTGCTTCCGAAAGCATAGATCCATTAGATGAGCATGGAGGGCTTGCACAGAAAGAAAGAGGGAGAACCAGGTTCTCAGCAAGAAGCAAGAGATCTCAGAAGAATCGGGAATGGGGAACGATTTCTCCCCAAACTGAAAGAGTTTTCCCCAATGTGGAGGGAGGAAAACAATGAAGATTGCCTCTCAAGGAGAGGAGATCTGTCCACTGCGGCAGCACCAGGGAATGCGTAAGAGCCTAGAGCAATGCTCCATGAGATCTCATGGGGGTCAGGACCGTGGGCAGCCCCCGAGAGGAGCCCATGCCCGAGACAGGGCTGGACGGTGGCAGAAAGCAGGCCGCATTTTGAAGGAGCCCTGCAGGCCGGGCAGGTGGCAGATCCTGGGGATCGAAGGGTGATGACCAGAGGGCCCGCCCCCTAATTCCTGGGCACACTGGATCACACCTCCACCTGGGAGGCGGGAGGACTACCCCAGAGCAGCTGAGGTGAGGGGTTCCTGCCAGTCCCACAGGATGGGCCGTAGAGCAGCTGTGAGCTACAGGAAACAGGGACCAGTGATTTGCCTAAGGCGGCTCAGCAGATGAACCAAGATTCATAACCACCACCTCCCCACCAGAGGAGGTGCTCCCTGAGATCAGCTGCACTCCTTCCTCCCCATCACTTCTCACCTGCCCAGGCAGGTGCCCAACAAGAAGAGGTGGGACTCTGCTGCCAGAGGGCTGGCTCCCTGGCACTGTGGGAGATGTTTCCTGACCTCTCCCCATCGAGAAGAGACTGGGGGCGGACGCCTGGGTGGCTCAGTCGGTTAAGCGTCAGACGTCAGCTCAGGTCAAGATCTCACGGTTGTGGGTTCGAGCCCCTCCATGACAGCATGGAGCCTGCTTTGGATCCTCTGTCCCCCTCTCTCTCTGCCCCTCCCCTGTGCGCTCTCTCTCCCTCTCAAAATAAACATTTAAAAGAGGAAGAAGAAGAGACTGGGCGCACTGGTCACCAGTGGATGCCCAGGAAGAGCAGCAGGGTGAAGACACGGGGCAGTGTGGCTCACTGTGCCAGCGGGGGCAGTGGGGAGGCCCGGTGCCATCATGCTCACTCCTGGGCCCCCCGGCCCTTGCGGCAGGGAGAAGGAGCTGTCTTGGGCCTCCACCCACATAGCAACCAGGCCCCCGTCTTTACTCCATGTGCTCATGGCCACTACCTAAAGCTTCTCTGTCCTGCCTCCAGAAAGATCTTGACATTACCCAGAGCAGGGGTCTCCGAAGAGGCTTTGAGAGATCCTAGAGTGGGACCACTCACTGTACAGTTTTGGTGCTGGGGCCCAGAGAGGACAAGCTTCTCATTCAACATCACACAGTGGCTTGGCAGATCTGAGACAGAAACTAAGCCTCCTGCCTCCGGGAAGTGACTCTTTCTAGCACCCCTGGTACCTCACGGGAGCGTGTACTTCCCCGTGACTCAGACCCCCACAGCCACAACCAGCCAACATAAGGACTGCCGAGGGGCATGTGGCTTTAACCAGGCAGGGAGACCTGCACGGGAGACCTGAGCCCTAGCACCCTCCCTGCCACTTCCCCTTTCTGGGCCTCCGCGGGGCTCAGAAGGCTGGTTTCCTCAAGCAGAAAGGGAGGGCAATGGACCAGGTAAGCAAATGTGGGGCGAGGTGTCGGTGCACTAAAGAAAAGGAGGCCAGGCGGCCAGGATCCCACCATCCTGCTGTCACCGGAGCAGCTCTGCTTTCAAATGCCTTTCACCCGGAGCCTCTGCTTAGACACGGAAAAGGGATCCCACTACTCAGTAAATATGCGACACTTCCCCGCCCCACCCACCACCCCGACCCCGCAGAGCCCAAGAGGCTGCCCCGTGCTCAGCGGGAGGAGGCTCACGTGGGCAATCGCCCACCGCGCTTCACCAGGGACACCCTCGGAGCCATCCACGGGCCCACGGCGAAGTTTAGTGAAGAACTTGGACAACCAGCACTCAGTACTGCGGCCTGGGAGGAGAGGGTCACCACCCCTTCTCCAAGTGGCCACGTCCAGAGCCTTGGGCCAAGGGACAGCCCCCCGGCGGGGCTTCAAGTCCTGCAGCAGGCAGTGAGCTGTCGTCACAGCCCCGAACGAGAGTCAATGAAAGCAAAGCGTGCCTGGAGTGAGAAGGTGGGTCTGCCTGCCCCCTTCCCCTGCCTAACCTTGCCGTGGAACCCTGAGGTTCCACAGAACAGAGCATGGAAACCACCGGCCCGGTCCCATCCATCATTTTACACATCGAAAAACGGAGTCGCAGAGAAAGGAAGGGGGTTGTCAAGACCACAGAGCCAGTCTGGAGAGTAGTTTAGGACCTAGGACACAGTAGGGGAAGAGCCCTGGGCGTCCTTTCTCTAGAATCAGAAACCACGGCCCATCAGATGAGTGGACAGAGGACCCAGGAGTCCTCAGATGGTCATAGGCAAGGTCCCTTGCTCCTGGAGAAGCTGAGCGTTCTGCCCGGAAAGGAGCCCAATCTCCTCCCGCCGGGCACTGCTATTCCCCTCTCGGCTCTCCGCCTGCCCTTCCCTCCTTCCAGGTCAGAGCAGACGGAGCCCCTCCGCTCCCACCGGTGCCGGGCCCGCGCTCTGCTCGTAATTACCCCGTGATAGATGTTGGCGTGGCTGCTAAAGGTATCTGCGTGCAGCCTTTATGGTCATTTTCCAACAGCCCAGACCTTTTAAACTCTCTTGTGGGAGCAGGTTAAGATGATTATGCAGATGGATGGACCCTGGTGCAATATTATGTCAGCGATGGAGACGTAGGAGCTGCAGACGGGGCGCGATTACTGCTGAGAGGAGGCCGCCGCGGCCAGGGCAGGACAGAGGGGGCCCGCGCCAGAACCCTCCCGGAGCGCCACACTCACGCGCGTTCTCACACACACCGTAACACACTCTCACCATAACACTCACACACCCTCGCACGCTGTAACACATGCACATACACGCACACACTCACATTCTCACACTCCCATTCTAACACTCACACACACTCACACACATGCTTATATCACACACTCCCCATAACACACTCTCACTTGCTCATAAACACCGTAACACACACTCGCGCACATGCACACACCCTCAGGTACACACCCGCTCACACACACTCATCCTCGGCCTCTCTAGTTAGTTGTCTGGTTACCGTCGGACTCTGTCCCCATGGAAACGGGAAAAGTCAGCCACGTCTGGTGGGATGCCAAGAAGGCACAGGTCTTCGGGGAGGAGAGGCAGCCGAGGCAGACCTGCTCCTGAGCTTGCCTGCTGGGGACGGGAGAACTAAGTCATATGCAGAGGCGGACCTCCAAAGGCCAGCCCAGAGAGTGTGGCCCAAGGGACCAGCACGCTCCCGTCAAGCCCTGGGCAAGGGTGAGGGGGCCACACAGAGGTGTGGATGGGACAGTCCTGCCGCCTTCTGGAGAGGGCCCCACGTCGGGCTGTGCTTCCCTGCAGACAGAGTCAGGAGGAAGAAACAATGGCTTGCAGGCTCATTTCCAGGAGATAGAAAGAAACTCCCCATGACAGGCTCCCCTTGTCCCAGTTCCAAGAGCCAGAGAAGAGCCTCCCAACACTTCCCTCGGTAGCGGCCTGCCCGCAGGAGGCTCAGTGGCCACCCCTCAGGGCTGACTCCGCTAACACCCTCCCTTCAGCAACGCCAAGGGTGCAAGGCCCAGGAGGAGCACCGCGTGGCAGTTCTGCCTGGAGCCACATGGGCGGGAAGGTAAAGTGGAAAATGAAGGTAAAGCACAGAGGTTCCTGGGACAAGGGGAGAGCGCAGCCCTCCGGCAACCCTCCAGAAACAGAGCAGTTTCTCCTCCAGACCGCAGACAGGAGCCAGCAGGGCAAAGGCCCGGTGTGCTGAGGGAGGGTGGGGCCGTCTGCTCTGACAGCAGTGGGAAGCACGCATCACCTGTGCAAAGCACCTGGCACGTAACAGGCCTCCCAAACAGCAGCGGTTAACAGCGCGAGAGGTGTTCACAAGTCCGGCCACGTGTGGTTCACCCTGGCCTTGGCGTCTACAGCCCTGACACCTCCACGAATGGGGTGGCGGCGGCCACTGTGCCAACAGCCATGTCTGGGCTGGCCCAGGACTTGGCTAAGCCTGAGCCTGAGCCTGGGGGAAAGAATGGCCATGGGGAGCTGGGGGACAGGGACAGGGGAACGAGAACACAATCTGTCCTGCCTTTCCCATCTGGATTCCATTCCGTGACTGAGCGTGAGGGCTTAAGCCACAACCTGTATCTTTCGAAGCCAGGAATTGGAAGCAGGTAAGAGAAATGGATTCTTCGTGGGTACAGGAAGCAGAAATCTAACACTGACTCCTATCACCACCTGCTATGATTAGAAGCTTTACTGGCCAAGCACCCACTAAATATCAAGCTTTGTCCTAAGAAACTACCATTAATTCTCTCCACTGCTCACTCCAAACCTGCAAGGGATATATAATTATCCCCATTTCATAGGCGGAAATACTGAGGCTCAGACAAGCAGTGTGACTTGCCCAGGGTCATTCAAGGAGGAAGGGGTCAGGCCCGGCACATCGAGCCTGCAGAAGTGCCCAGTAGAACAAAAGAATCAGCACCTAAGGGCCCAGGCTTTGGAGCCAAACACATCTGGGCTTGAATCCCAGTACAGCTGACTCCTTAACTGTGTGACCTTAGCCAAGTGATTAAACTGCTCTGAGCCTCCGGTTCTTTGTGCATAAGTTGGTGTTAATTATGCCCGTCTCCAAGAGTCACCGTCAAGACTAATGACACTGTGTAGGAAGTGCCCCAGACCACAGCAGTGCCAGCTAAGTGGGAGATAGGATCGCCCTCTGGGAGGTAAGGGCCGACCTGTCTGGTGTACCGCCGGACCCACAAGGTCTCAGAAAGCCTGACACTAAATAAATAGCTGTGGAATGAATGTGGGCTTCTTCCCTACTGAAAGGAAGCATGTGCTCATAGGACAGGGGAAATGGAAATGCATTTCTAAAATGTCACGCCTAAGTCCCACCTTCAAAAAATAATCGCTGTTCTGCTTTTACTTTTAGGTAAATCACTTGAGTCCTGTGGATTCCTCACCTCCCAGCCGAGATTTGTGCCACTCATATTTCAGCCAAAGACTAGCCAGGCAAACCAAGCCAGTGACTGTCCCAACACTCGGGCCTCCCTCCCCTGCAAACCCACCTGAGTTAGGACAGGCAGGGAGACCCTGCCCCGTCTCTGCCACCCAGCCACAGTCAAGACAGAAGGCTTCTCCCAGGAATGGTGGCCACTCAGGCGATTGGGACTTTAGAGCTGCCATTGTGTGAAGAAAGTGCCCAACCAGACCCTTCGAAACAGAAGCCTTAGTTATGGCGGAGGGAGGGGGTGTTTAGCCAGATCACCAGCAGGTGCTTGTTTCTGAGAAGTGGCCTGGCCTACGTGGCCCTTCGTGCCCTGTGCTTCCCTGCCATGTCCTCTGTGTCCCAGTGACACCAAGCATCCACACTGGTTCCCAATCGGTCAATCCCCCCCCCCGCCCCCGCCCAATTTTGTGTTTTTCCCCTCAGTGTTCTCCTCCCCTCCGCGTGGCACACTCACATTCAGCCTTTAAAGTCCCACTCAAGTGCCACTACTTCCACGCCAGGAAGCTCTCCACAAGCCCCAAAGTTAGCGAGGTGGCCCCGTCCTGGGTTCCCACACCCCATGGGCCCGCTTCCACGACAGTCCCACCACCCCCTTATCGTAGCCTGGTTACTTGTCAGACAGGAGTTCTTAGGGGCATGGCAGAGTGTTGGGGACAATGGGACAGGGGAGAGCTGTCTGGCCCCAGCCGATCCTCTGATCCGGATCCTCTGCCCCCAAAGACAGGTCTACACCTCCCAGTATCTAGAACTGAGTCTGGGAGAGGCAGCTCACCGAATGTGCAGGGCAGGGAGGGAGAGGAGATGTAAAGAAGAGGACACGGTGGGTAAGTCATAGGGTGCTGGATGGGACTTTCTCGTGGGAAGATGTGCCGACAACGCCATCCGGGAAAGCCGGTGACAAGCAGGGCCCGCCAGCTCCCCGCTGGACGGCAGCCTGTAACCCCTCTTCCCAGATGTCTCCATCCAGGACCACGCAGGAGGGATGGGACAGCTGAGGCCTTTGGCCAGGGGAGGAGCAGCATCCACTGTCATCCGGGTGACAGAATGCTCTCTTCCTCCAAGCCCGGCAGAAGGAGGGCCTCCGGGAGAATCACTCCTGGACACACGGATGCCTGCGAGAAGCAGACACCAGCTCAGCACACCTGCTGGGTGCTGGCTGGAGGCAGAAGTGGGAGGCATGGGGGGCGGGGTCCTTTGCAGGGCTTGAAACATGTCCCCTGGAATTTGAGGTGCGAGGGGACACAGGAAGTGGTGACTGCCACAGAAGCCTGTGCTTGGAAAGGAAAATGGGACCAGGGCTTAGGGGGCCAGGAATCAGAACATCGCATGCTGGCATTCCTGGTGCCTGAAGAGTGCAGAAGAGGACCTCAGGGCTCCACACGTATGACACACGAGCACAGAAGTTAAAGGACGAGGCAGGAGTCCTGGCCTCCCGGGAGGCCATCAACCAAGTGAAGCCATACCTGCCAGCCGGGGAGTTGGAAGCATTGACCCCACTGGAGGGAAGGGAAACTGAGCTAGCCTTCCTGGGAGCACCCCAGGGATGGAGGGTGCTAGGGTGACCCTGGACACGGCTCCTGAGGAATTCAGACTCGCCTTCCACCCAGAGACCACAGCGACCCAGCAGGGAGGAGGAACCCTATGGAGCCAAAGCCATCCATTTCACTGATAGAGGATGAGGGACACAAGAAGGTCTCCACACCACCTGCTCTGGGAGACACGGGGGGTGGGGGAGAAGCGTTGCGGACAAGAAGGCTCTTCTCCTTCCCCACTTCAGGGAGAGGCCTCTGACACTGCCGTGAGGCTGAAGCTTCAGGCCGGATCACAGCAGGTTCTAGCAACTGTAAGTGGCCAGAAGTCACGGGCCGGCCCCTGGCATCGTAAGAAACAAAGAGGGAGATTCAGTAGGGCAAGAGGGATGGGAGAGAAGGAAACCACCCAACGACTCCACTCCACCGAGCTGGGATCCTTCACTGAGCGCTACAAGGAAGAGAGGGAGGGAGTGCTGCAGAGAAGGAAACTAAAAGGAAGAGAGGGGGAGGCAGACTTGTCACCGGAAGTCAAGACTGGGAAGCAGATAGCCAGGGGTCCCCGTGCCACCGGCCCTCAGCGGCTGAACAAACATTCCTCTGATCCCCACCAAGTGAGCCCTTGTGTCCCAAGAAAGAGTGCGGCCGGTGTTCTCGCCTCCAGCTGCCCAGTAGAATCACAGGGAGAGTCTTCGAAAAATATCCTCCCCAGAACTCACTCTAGACTAATGGATCCTGGCTGGGGGAGGGGGCTGGAAACAGTTTGAAATGCTCCCCGGGTGATTTCACGCACAGCCACAGATGAGAACCAGTGGCCAAGGCGGTTCTCAGAGGGTGCTCTTGGGACTGGCAGCATCACCTGGGAACTGGGCGAAATGCGGATTCTCAGGCCCTGCCCTTAGGCACTGAAGCAGACACCCTGGACGTGAGGCCGGGCCATCTGCGCTGACAAACATCCGGGTGATTCTGATCCAGGTCAGAGTTGGAGACCCACTGGACTGCAGGACACCCAGAGGGGTGTGGGAGGAAGGGGGAAGGTGATGAGTGGGACCCACATGGGGTGGGAGCCGTGAGGCCCTCTCCAGGCAGCACCCCAAGACCTGACTGCCCATCAAAGCCGTGTCTCCTTCTGCCCAGCATTTCAGCTCCCAGTAGATGGCCGGGCAGGCCCTGAGCGCTAGGTGTTTGGCACTGCGGAGGGGTTTGCTCTGTTGCACAAAATGCTGGGCTCCCTGTGAGCACCATCTGTTTACTCACTCTTGGTTTCCCAGGCATGCGCGGAGTGAGGGGAGCTGCTTGTTCTCCCATTACCCATCTTGATTAAGTCAGCTGGCTCCTTGATTAAGTCAATGGCCACACGAACAGAAACTAATAGTAATAATTTACAAATTGTCTCTAAGCTGGAGTCACTGTCCTCACCCACAGACAAAAGGGAGCCATTAACCGTCTCCCAAATTCCAGGAGCCCAGGCCCTGTCCCCGCCCCAGCTAGGAGGGCTGCAGGAGGGACATGCAAGTGGGCAAGGGGCAGGGGTGCTGTGCCAAAGACCAGAGATGCAGAGTGGAGGGGAGGGGAGGGTACAGTAAGGCAGACAATGATGAGGGCTCAGAGAACCAAGGCAAGGAGGGAACGGACTCACCCCGCCATCACCAGCTCCCATCCTCGCCTCGTCCCCGCTTGCTGCTGCTGAGAGTCCCACAGAAGCTCAGCCTGCCGTGCCTGCACTCTTGGCTTCATCTTTTACCCAGCAATGCTTTTTTGTACTACCTCCTCCGGGAAGCCTTCCCAGGCTGCTATGTTAGGAGATGGGCTAAGCACACAGGCCCGGGGCTGCACATCAGAAATGATCCATTCGCATGCCTCAACCCTGTTTAACAGGTGAGGAATCCAGGGATGGATGCAACAGGTGCAGTGACTTGGCCAAGGTCATGCAGCGACCTGGAGGCCAGCATTCAAACCCAAGTCTTTGAGCACAGGCTTTTCCCAGATGCACAGCCAGATGATTGCAGCCGTGGTGGTGCGGGGAGGGGTGGGGGGCAGAGTAGCTGTTCTTTCTAAGCACTTTCTCCTCGAGTGTCATCTTTCCAACTGCTTTTAAGGTAATCAGTTGACGGGAGTGTCGCTTTGACTGCGGTGAAAAGTAATGAAAGAAAACAGTGAACAAACAAGCCTGTAAGACACAGAAAGCAGGCAGGCAGAGGGCCCTTGCTTTTCCCACGCTCTCTCTCCCCCGAGCCAAGAGCAGGCCCTGCCGGCCCCACCTGGACCACCCCCAGGCTCCCTCCGGTCTGTGCGAGGTGCCTCTCCTCTCTAGGAGCTCCTAATCTCCCATTACCAGCTCCCAGACCCACTTATGGGGACTTGACAGCTCCCCCGTCTAGACTGCAGACTCCTAAAGTCTTAATTGCTCTTTCATCAACAGAGAAGGGCTGCTTCTTCGTCAAGCAGCCAACCACTCAGCGAGTCCTTGTCAAGCTCCTGCAGGGTACCAGCCACGCAGGGGATTCAGAGATGTCTGAGGGTTTGATGGATCATCTGGGGTCAGAGGAGGACAGTTCAGATGCTGCCTGGGCTGGGCCTCTTGCCAGATATTAGGCTCCCAACGAAAATGCGCCCCAAGCCATCTGGGTGCTCCTCCGGCTCTCTGGAGAGGGCAGGCAAGGAGGGAAACTTGGGCTGCAAATGCCCCCCCACCCCGGGTTGCCTTTCAAGCACCTGGTCCCAAGGCACCTGGCCTTGGAGTGTCCCAGACTGGTGCTTCAGCATTGCTCCCCTCCTTTATTGAGCACTTACTAGGTGCTAGGCACTGTACTCTGCCCAGGGAGAGGGCACAACATGCACGTGGTCCTTGACCAGGTGCAATTTACCCTCTAGTGCTGTAGCCAGGCTAACCCACCCTCAGTCTCACTGCCGAGCCGCCCCAGCCAAAGGTGAACTAGAGGGCAGATGTTAATGGATGCTGATGGCTCCCTGGGTGCAGCTCCCACCAGCTGCATTCTCCCTCCCGACATCTCCCCGTGAACCGGTTCTGCCTATCCCTGCCACCTAGGTGGCCCCGGGTCCACAGCAGTCTGCTCTGGGTGCCAGCGCTGCCTTTCACCCACCAGGCCCCGGGGGCATGATTTGGTTGCCACCATCAGGGTCCGTGAGCTAGAGCTACAGCTGGGTGATGCTCCACATCTCCTGGGAACAACTGAGGCCGGGGTCCATGCACACCTTTTATGCCTGTCCCCAGAGGGCAGTTCCCAGGGGCCCAGCGAAACCACAACCTGTCCTTGGCATTCAGGGCAGAAGAGAAGAGCTCTCCTTTGTCATCATTCTGGAAAGAATGGCTCCCTGGAGGCAAGGCTCTGGGTTGTCACAAACAGGACTGTCAAACTGAGAGCCATTTATTCATCTCACAATCGCCTAAGTGCCTCTGGTTTAAAAAAAAAAAAAAAAAAAAAAAAGCCATCGATTGTGCACAACATGCCAGCCTGTCACTGGCTTCTGCCTTGAATCCCTACTACCACTCTCTGCAGTGGGGAATCTGGGCTCAGAGGAGGGAAGGGACTCATTCGAGTCACCCGGCGAGTTCAGGGCACGCTGGAATCCAGCCCCACTGGCTTCCAGTCCAGACCCCCCAGCTCCTGCCTACAGCAGCCGCCTCTGAAGACCCCGGCCTTGCCGTAGGCACCCAGGGGCCTCACCGTGGATTAACTACCTGAGGCCGTGCCTCCCTCTCCACCAGCCGACACTGTGGCAGCTCCTGCAGTCAGGATGAAATAGAGCCGCGGAAAAACGAGCAGAGCTGCCGCCATAAACCATCTCTCTCTGCCAGAATATCGCCAGGTGCCTCTCCCGGGAGGGGAGACGACACTATCAGGATACGGCAGCTAGAAAGGAAGAGGGGAGGGTGAGGGGCCCCATCTAGGTCCACACAGACCTAGGTGGGAGGTTGGAAGGGGGAGGGGAGGAAGGACATTCTGCTAGACGGAGACCAGGTGCTGTTCCATAGACTGCAAGGGGCGGGTGGGGGTGTCCAGTCCCATCTGCATGGGGACTGTGTTTCTCCCCCCGACGTTGGCCATGTTTCTGTAGGAGAGCCCCACGGTGGCCTCGTAATGGAAAAGTTAGGGCTCTGCTGTGCTGATATGTCCATCAAATCTGCCCCCGAGGGGAGACGTCATGCCTTCCAGAGCACAGAACAATGGACGCCCAGCCGAGGGTGTGTGTGTGTACATGTGAGCGTTCTCCCAGACACCGCCAAAGGAAGAGATCAATTTAGAGAATTAGAAGCCAGCCCACTTTGCATGGCTTCTAGGAGGCATGTACGGTAAATAAGGATTCAAGAAAAGAAATGTTGCATCATTCAATTAATTTTAGCTTTGACTCGTAGTGGCGGTGGGGGGGGGATATGGGGGGGAGTGTAATCAATACCAAGCATTCAGCTTGCTAACATGAAGCACATTTCATACAAAGCTGGACATTTTTCTCCTTGTCATACAGAATTATCTTAATTATTGTTTCAAGGAACAGCCTTATATAGCATCATCTAGTAGTCCGGGAGGCGGCTCAGAAACTCGTCACTGGAATAATTTATGATTTTTCTTTCTAACATCTTGGTCTTGTTTGATATGCTTGCCATTTCTCCCTGACAGGGAGGTCGATTAAATCACATTTATATTGTAAACGTATGCATTGCTTTTTACCCAAGGCGCTGGATGAAGAGATACAGGGGCCCCAAGGGAGGGAGAAGCCAATCCACTTTCATATTGCAAATTTCTGCTGTTCGGAAGAAATGAATGGTTGCCAGGGAGAACTGGGAATTACTTGAGGATGCAAAATGTTATTTTAGAATCCTTTTGAGAGGGTTTTTTTTTCCCTCCCCCATCTCCTCCAGCATTTTCACTTCCCCAGCTGCTAATGGAGGCCAGGACCAGTCTCTACGCAAACGCCAAAGGAATGCACTTCACCGGCATTCTTCAGGGGATCGGCCAGAGCCAAATTTCGTCCTGGCCGACCTTAAGCAGGCTGCCTCTTGGCCTCAAAGGAGAGTGGGAGCACGCAGAGAAAAAAGGAGCTATTCACGTTTTGCAAGGCATTTCATCCTCCCGTCCAGGGCTAGATGGGGCCAGCCACTCTGCAAGCTGGTAGCTGGATCTGGTGGGAGGTTTTGTAAGTAACAGAAAGTGTTCGAAATGAAGAGGGGAAAGGTCATTAGCAGGGGCCAGGAAGAAGTGACGCGGCACCATCATTAACCTAACCGAACTAATTAGGAAACATTCAGGTTTTATAAATTATGCAAGACGCTCAATTTATACTTTTTCAAATTCCTACCATAACATAGATAATGAGGGAACATTTACAGTAACAGCGTAACCTAATCAAGAAACCCTTTCATTAGCATGAAATCTTCCAACATGGTGTTTGCGAGCACAACAAACGGAATTATAGATGTCAGGGGAGGCCAGGGGGAGGGCTGGATTGGGGGGAGGGCTGGACGGGAATGCTGATTTCACATTTGGCAAGGCCCAGGGCTCTAAGAGACCTCCCTCTCCCACCTCCAGCATGAAATAGAGCTTTCCCAGGGCTCAGATCTGCAAAAGGGCCGGAGAGATCTGGAAGGTCCCTGTGACTTCCCAGCTCACTCTGGGGTGTGAGTCAGCCGGTGGGTAATTTATAACTCCCTCCTCTGTCTGGACCCTCTAATCCTAGAAGACTGATAACCAGGGTGCAGACAGCCCTTTCTACAGGCTGAAAATACCCCCTGGAGGTCATGAGTCAGGCTTCCCTTGAAGGTGCTGTCCTCTGTAAATATCAGAGAAATGCCTTAAGTTCCATCCCCAGTGGAGACTTTGCCTGGGAGTTCTGAGCTCACTGCTAGTGGACAGAAGGCCAGGAGCACAGTCCAGGTGCCATTTTGAATCCCAGGGATTCAAAGGAATTCAAGAGATCCCACCACATTATCCAAGATCAGTGGGGCCAGTTGAACCTCTCCGTTAAGAACTCCCTCCCTCCCAGGGAGGTATCTTCTGTGCTACACAGTTATAAAGCCCTTCAAAGGCTATCACAGGGAAATGGAAGAAAACCCAGCTCCCAGTGACCTTGACAACTGCTGACCCTCCCCGTTCTGCGTTGAACAGGGACACCCATGTCAGTCAGCTTAGGCTGCCACAACAAAATCCCAGAGGCTGGGTGGTTCAAACAACAGAAGTTTATTCCTTGTAGTCAGGAGGCTGGGAAGTCCACGGTCAGGATGCCAACAAGGTCTGAGGCTTCTTCTCTTGGCTCGCAGGCCACCACGACCTCACCGTGTGCTCACCTGACCTCTTCTTTGTATGCACACAAACAACTCTCTGTCTCTCTTCTTACAAGAGCACTAATCTCACCAACTCTCATGACTTCATCTGCCCATAATTACCCTCGAAAGTCCCCACCTCCTACTACCATCATTTTGGAGGTTAGAGCTTCAATATATGAATTCTAAGGAGACACAAACATTTAGTCCATAACACCACCCAAATGGTATGTCTACCCCGAACGTGTAAATGTGACCTTATTTGGAATAAGGGTCTTCATAAATGTAATTTCATGAAGGATCTTGAGATTGTATCATTCTGGATCTTCAGGGTTAGGCCCTAAATCCAGACGAAGACACAGAGGAGCAAGCAATGACAAGGCAGAGGCCGAGACTGAAGTTATTTGCCTACAAGCCAAGGGACATCAAGGGTTGCTGGCAACCACCAGAAGCTGGAAGAGACAAGGAAGGGTTCTCGTCTACATCTTTCGGAGGGAATGTGGCCCTGTAACCCTGACTTTGGACTTCTGGCTTTCAGACTTTAGAAAGACTAGATACCTGTTGTGCTGAGGCTCCTAGCTTGTGGTTATTTGTTACAACAACTCTAAAAACAAATGCATGAAGCGCTCATCTCAGTTCTCCAGAAAAACAGACCCAATAAGATAGATATATACACAAAGAGACTCATTATACAGAATTGGCTCATGCAATTATGGAGTCTGAGGGGTCTCGCGATGTGCCATCGGCAAGCTGGAGACCCAGGAAAGCGAATGGTCTAGTTCCAGTCTGACTTCAAAGGCCTGAGACCCAGAAGGACTGACGGCATTAAGTCCCCAACCAAGGGCAGGAGAAAAGGGACGTTCCAGCTCAATCAGGCAGGCAGAAAGGGAGAGAACTCTCTGCCTCTCTTCCTCTGCCCTTTTTGTTCTATTTAAGCCCTCAAAGGATTGGATGAGGCCCATTCACACTGGAAAGGGTAATCTGCTTTACTCAGTCTACTGATTCAAATACTAATCTCTTCCAGAAACACCCTCACAGACACACCCAGAAATAATGTTTAAGCAAATATCTGGACATCCTGTGACTCAGTCAAGTTAACACGTAAAATTAACCATTACACTGACCCTTAATGTCCACCATCTGCAATAGTAACAGTGTTGCGCACATAGTAAGTGCTCAATTAATGTCAGCAGTTGGTATGGGGCGTTGGGGGTGGGGGGGGCACGCTGAGATCTGCCTCTGAGTTCTACCCGCCAGACCCAGTTCTAAGCCTCCAACGCCAGGGAGAACAGCTATCCGCTTCCTCTCTCCAGAAACCTGAAGACAGGGGTATTTTATGCTCACAGCCACATATCCCTAATTCCTTCCACGGCTTCTTACAACACATAGTTGAGTATCACCTCATTATTCTGGTAGCTGACTTTTGGGCAAACCAAAGCACAAGCCATGAGATGAACCCAGGTGAATGGAATGAAAGTCCCCATTTCACTGCTGCTGGAACCATTAATTTATCCATTCATCATTCATTCATGCTTTCATCCATTTATTCATTGAACCAAAGACTCTAAGGATCCCCTCAGCACCAGGGTGCACGCTTGGAGTTAAGGATACAGTGATGAAAAGACAGAGTCGCCACCCTCATGGAGTTTCCGGACCAGCTTGGACTCCACGTCCACCCACCAGGCCGAGGCCCCATTGCGAGGGAAAGGGCCCACCGAGGACAAACTTTGCCTCAGTCCTCAGTTCCTTGAGACCCAAGGGCCTTGTAGGAGTGCACGCCCAGAGCTCCCTGGTTCTGTCTTTCATCAAAGTCTGGCTCCCCCCCGCCACACCCCTCCCGGCTCAGTGGGGATATTACAAATGCCGTCACGGAGATTACCTTTGCTATAACCGTTCAGAGCGTGAGCTTCAATTACCCAATCGCTGGTTCTCTGGTGCAGGGAAAGCCACGTCAGTGCTGGGGAATGTTCTCTCCCACATCATTACCCAGGTTTCCATATTCCCTCCAGTAATTTGCAAGCTGCAGGCTGTAAATTGTGCAGGGAAGAGGCAGGGACAATGGTGTCCTGCTTTTACCCTCAGAGCCGTGTGGGAGGGATGGTTCTTGGGCTTCTCCCACTTGCAAAAAAAAAAAAAGAGAGAAAGGAGCAAAATGCTTCCAAAATTACTCCCAAATGTTCCTCTGGAAACCTTAGGCTGACCCTGGCTGCCAGTGAACTATTCACGGGGTGACAATTTCATAGATCTTGGTCAGTGAGCATAAATCTCCAGTTTGGGAGTGGGCCGATTATGGCCCCAGTTTTGGCAAGCTCTTTTGCAGATATTCCCAAACATCTAGCTGTTTGGCTCCAGAAGGGCACATCTGGATAATAAGCTAGAGGTTTCTCATCCAGAGGCTTGGGGGTCAGGGCTAGATGGCGCAAATGAGGGGCTGAGGTGCGTGCTTTCTCAAGGCGGTCAGGAGGAAAAGCACCTGAGGCCCACGCCCGACCCCAATTCCCAGAAGCCTGCAGGGCCAGTTAGCAAAAAGAGACCTCTCCATTTTATAGATGAGAGGACTGAGGCCCCCAGGGGCTGAAGAAGGAAGGGGCTTAGAACTGATGGATTGTTGGGGGAAATTGTTTTTGAGGCTAGGTGGAATGATTCAAACGCCATACCTAGGTACCTATGCAGTGGGGTCAGCAGGACACAATGATCGCCGCCTTCCTGCGGCAGAGCGAAGGGAGGCCTGCAGACGGGATGCTCCGTGCCCAAGGCCCCGGCCAGCCAGGGTAGAACCAGGTAGTCAGATGCTGTGCCCGCATACAGCCCGCTGGCAGCCTCTTCATCGGCTGGGCTAGGCTGAGCCTGAATGCGTGCCTCGCTGGGAACCAGATGAGAAAAGTCACGCATCCACCTCTGGGGATCACGGGCTAGATACTTCGCGACCATAAGTAGAAATTCAGGAGGAAATGGATGTTTCAATTACATCATTTTAGCACCTGAGACTTAATACGAGCAAGAGGCGAGCCTGTGGGGCAGGAAGCAGCGCAGAAAGGAAGGAGGAGGGCAGGGCCAGTGTGTGCGGAGAAGCAGAAATACCTCCACGAAGGAAGGCGGCTCCCCACGGCGCCCTATTAAACACAATCACCCTTTGGTCCTAATTCCTGTGAGGCCCCACCGGGGTACAAGTCCTGCCTCTGGAGCTCCATGAAAGCTTTGTAGCCTTCAATAAACCTTTTTCAGCAGGTGCTCGAGCAGGCCTCTGTCCTTGGCAAGGAAATGAACCCACCCGAAGGGGTCTGTGAGCACCCCCTAACCAACCCTTGTCAAGGCACAGCTTTTGTCCTATCTTCCTCCCCGGTGCATGGCAGCATCCACGTGTCAGCGTCCGGCCCTCCCCTACGGTGCCTGCGCCCTGGCTGCAGAAGAAAAGCACCCGAGGCTCAGGTCAGGCTCACCTGGTGGGGAGACGCTAGTCGCTGCGCCATGGCGGGCACGCCCTGTGCTATTGCCACAGCACTGAAGACGGAACAGAGGACCAAGCAGAGGTCACCGGGGACCAGAAGGGGCACCAGACAGGGGAGTCAAGGAGGCTTCCCGGAGGGGATGCCACTGAGGTGGACCTTGATGGAATGTCTGCCTGTGGGAAGAGGGTGGGGGATGGGAATTCCAGACAGTGGGAATGGCATGAGGTAGGGTACAGGCATGAATGCATGTAGCTCATTGGGAGAATGCCGATGTACCCTGCTGACTTCAGCCTGTCTCATCAGCTGTGTCCACTAGCACCTCTGGGGGACACGGGCGGTAGGGGATAGGGAGGAAATGCAGACGCATTTTCTTTCAAATTTCCTGCTTTGCTCTTATCAATTAAAGGCCAGTGATGTCGCCAGACGGTATTATTGTATGATGAGATATCCCGGGGATGGGGCTCTCTCCGAATTTTACAGATGAGGCGCATGTGGCCCAGAAAGGTGAAGTAATTTACCTGAGGTCACCCAGCAAGATAATGAAACAGCCATGACAAGGATCCATTTTTGCTGACCCCAGACCCGTGGCATCTTCCTCTAGACCCTTCTCAGGGCAGCCAGCTGTGAACATCTTTTGATTCGCTCCCCAGCAGACTCTGTAGCGAGGCCTTCCAGTGGCTGGCCTTTCATTATGTTTAATGCTGTTTACATATGAGAGAGAGACAAGATACGCAAGGCGGTCAGAAGGCAAAAAAGGGCACCCAGTCAAAGCCCCTGGGGCCCACAGTGCTCTTCCGTCCCCTCTCTACCTCCCCACCAAACCTCTCTGATTGTTAGGAAAATAATTGAGGCCACCATCTGACTCCCAGCTGCGGGGCTGCGGCTGGGTCAGGGGATTGATGGCCTCTCCTGGCAGTGATGGAGGGGCTGGAGGCAGCCAAGGTTAGAAACGCAATTTCACAGAGGAGTTGAAGATGCGATGGGGGAGGGAGTGAGGAGCAAGGAGGAAAGGAGACCCACAGTTGCAGGAGGAAGGAGGGATTCCTGTGGAGGGCTGCCGAGGGCCAGGGCCATGCAGCCCCCAGGGAAGTGGTTTCCACAGAGAGCTCCTTCTAGAGGATAGCTTCCCCCAGCCAAGTCTCCCTCACCTTTATGACTCAGCTCCCCGCCCCCAGGAAGACTTTCTTGACCCCCCTCAAGGCGGAGCTGTAAACGCCTCCTCTCCTTCAATCCCATATCAACCTTCTATCTTTTCCGTTATGATGCGGTTCTGGGATTGTGTGTGTGTGTGTGTGTGTGTGTGTGTGTGTATTCATGTATGCATGTACCTGTGTGTATGTGTGTTTGTGGATGCTATTGTGTGTGTGTGTTTGCGTATGTGTATGTGCGTGTGTGTTTGTGCGTATACGTATTTATGTGCACACGTGGGTATGTTTGTGTGTGTGTGTCAGCTCCCCACCAGACATGGACCACTTGAGGGCAGGCACCATATATACAGCATTGCTGTTTCCTTAGTGCCTGGCACATAGTAAAACCTCAGCACATGTAGGTAGAATGAGTGAGTGGTGAATTGAATGAATGAACTAACAGATGCACTATCTCTGGGACACAGTTTGGAGGACAGGGACCTCTGTGTTGATTGTTTGTCTACCCCCACTAGGATCTAGCCACTTTGGTCTAGATTGAGCACTGCGGGGAGCCCAGTGTTTAGGGCAGGGTTTCTCAGCCTTAGCACTATTGACACTTTGGGCCAGATAATTCTTTGTTGGGGGGGGGGGCTTTTTTGTGCATTATAGGATGTTTACTAGCATTTCCGGCTCCTACCCAGTAAATGCCAATAGTAACCCCCACCTCCCAGTTGTGACCATCAAAAATGTCTCCAGACATTGCCAAATGTCCCCTGGAGGGCAAAACAGTCCCCAGCTTAGAAAGCTTAGAAAACATCCCTAGAGGGGTGCCTGGGTGGCTCAGTCGGTTGAGCATCCGACTTCAGCTCAGGTCATGATCTCACAGCTCGTGAGATCGTGCGGACAGCTCAGAGCCTGGAGCCTGCTTCTGCTTCCGTGTCTCCCTCTTTCTCTGCCCCTAACCCACTCGCATTCTGTCTCTGTCTCTCTCAAAAATAAATAAACACTAAAAAAATTTTTTTAATTAAAAAAAAAAAAAGAAAACATCCCTAGAGGAATGCCTGGCCCAGGATCAGCACTAACTAATATTGTTGACCAGCTAACTAGCTGACCTTTCAAAGCCTTGAAGCTCTCTTTGGTTTGCCCAGGATGGCTGCCAGCCTTGGGGCACGGGCAACTGGGTCAAGGCTGAAAATGCCAGAAGAGCGTGAGGGCAAGACTTCCAGACCTCCATCTGCAGGGTCAGCGGCCAGCACGGCCAGAGTGCTGTGGAATCTGGGCTCACTACTTTCCCCACAGGCTAGAGCCATCCTCTCCATCCTGGGCCTGAGAGGTTAATGGTCTTACTTCCTACCCCGTCTGCTCAGTACCCACGCCCCAGCGGGGACTGGATTCCAGTTCCTGAACAGAGACTAACCATCTCTCATGGCTCCTCTGTGGAGTCCATATATCCAACACTGCCTAAGGTTAACACCCAGCTCCTGCCTGAACTCAGTTAAACTAGGCCAAATCTCTTGGTTTTTTCCCAAAATGGCCTCTGAGAACAACATAGAAATGGAGCCTCACAAAGAGATTACCAAATTTTCCAACCCCAAGCCCCAGGGGGTGGTAAGGAATATGATCTGGAGGTTCTTCGCCGGTGGGAGAATTGAGATTGCCTGCCTGAGTGTGTGTGTGTGTGTGTGTGTGTGTGTGTGTGTGTGTGTGTTCCATCTACCTTCCCCAGGGGGTTATAGGGTTAAGCCCAGAGCTGCCAAAGGCTGCCAGGACAATGTCCCAGGGGTCTAGGCAGGGGTAGGGACATGGAGACAGTTCTGACTTGGCCAAGGCAGACAGCAACAGATACACAAGATCGAATTAGTTGGGCATTAGAGACTGGACCACCCACCAAGAAAAGTGGAGAACAAGAGAAACCCAGAGGGCTTAGGGACTTTCTTATGCAGTCCTACACCAATTGACACCAGCACTCTGGACACTCTAGACACTCCTACTGGAACTGAGAATATAAGAACAACAATGGCCATCGTTCCAGGACTGAGACAGAGAGGACATGTGAGGATTCATTCAGCTGAATCCACCGGCTTTTTTCTATCGACTACATAGTTAGCGTTTCAAAGGCAGGGACCAGGTGCCTTGTGTTTCGTCATCCTCCACGATGCCTTGCAGAAGGCAGAGAGTGCAGTAAGTATTGCGCATGTGTGGCTGTGTGCATATGAAGACACCTGAAGCACGTTGACTCAGGAGAGTCGATTTTCAGACCAGCTCTGCCTGCTGGTTGCCAGCAGACAAAAATCAAGAGGCAGCGATGACCATTCTTCCATTCAAAACATAATCCTGAGAATCCCCAGGCCACCTCCACTCCCTGCTATCCACATGCATGCTCTACAGGACACTGGGAATATATTGAGATAAGACAGAGGAGTTTCTTTCCCTTGTGGAACTAAACAAGACCTAGAACCCTAAGGACACAGCCACCATTTGGGAAGGAGGGTGGATGTGAGAAAGGCCAAGAAGGCACAGGCCAAGCTTAGGAGTCACAATCCTTCTGCACAGAATTGGTACGCAGGCCCATCCCTGTCCCTTAAGCTCCCTAAAAGCCTAGCTTGTGGACTGTCCCAGAACTCCTCCTCCGACCCTGCCTGTTGTTCTCAGGATGCAGACCCACCCAGGGAGTCTTCTCCAGCCTTTGGTGGACTGTCCTGCCCATATCGCAGGCTGCCTTTAGCCTAAACCATGTGTTTAGCCAACCAGAAGTCCCTTGCCATGGCCCTAGGCATCACCAGCGGCCACAATGACCCATAAAACCTAGGGTTCCTGAGATGCCTTTAGCTGCAGAAGGGCCCACAGACAAAATGATATCCCCCTCTGTAGACAATATGAAGACCTATAGCAAAGGAAGGGGTTGAATCAGTAATTTTAAAACTACCTTATGAAGAAAATCTCAGGCCCCGAAAGCTTCACTTCTGTGTTCTACCAAGTATTCAAAGAAGAAATACCAACTCTTCAGAAATTCCTCCAAAAAATCGAAGAGGCCAGAACACTTCTAAACTCATTTTATGAAGCCAGTATTACCCTAATGCCAAAACCAGACAAAGACATCACAAGAAAACAACAGACCAATATCTCATATTAATGTGAACACAATAATCCTCCACAAAATATGACAAACTGAATCTGGCAACATGTACAAAGAATTACATACCATGACCAAGTGAGATTCATCCCAAGGATGCAAGGTATGTTCAACAGTCAAAAATCAATCATCATATCAACAGAATAAACAATTAAAATCACATGATTATCTCCGTAGACACAGAAAAAGCATTTGACAAAATCCAGCAGTTTTTTCACTATAAAAACAGTCAACAAACTAAAAATAAAGGAAAACTTCCTCAATCTAAAAGAACACCTATGAAAAATCCACAGCTAACCTTCATACTTAATAATGAAAGACGGAATGCCTTTCCCCCTAATATCGGGAACAAGACAAATATGTCAAGATCAATATCAAAAATCAATTCTTGCTATACTCAAAATGAGCAATCCAAAAATGAAATTAAGAAAACAATTTCACTCACAATAGCATCAAAAATAATAAAACACTTAGCAATTAATTTCACAAAAGTACAAAATTTATACTCTGAAAAATATAAAATCTTGTTAAAGAAATTAAAGATAAATGAGAAGGGGCGCCTGGGTGGCTCAGTTGGTTAAGCGTCCGGCTTTGGCTCAGGTCATGATCTCACAGTTTGTGAGTTCGAGCCCTGCGTCGGGCTCCATGCCGACAGAGCCTGGAGCCTGTTTCAGATTCTGTGTCTCCCTCTCTCTCTGACCCTCCCCCATTCATGCTCTGTCTCTCTCTGTCCCAAAAATAAATAAAAACATTAAAACAATTTTTTTAAGATAAATGAGAAAAAAAGCTCATGTTTTTAATTTTGTTAAGATGGCAATATTCTCCAAAGTGATTTACAGGTTCACTGTAATCCTGATCAGAATCCTAGCTGAGTTCTTTGTGCAAATTAACAGGCTGATTCTAAAATCCACATAAAATTGCATGAGACCCAAAAGAGCTAAAACAACTTTGAAAAAGAAAAACAAAGTCAGAGGACTCACACTTCTCAATTTCAAAGCTTACTACAAAGCAACAGTAATCAAAACAGTATGGTATTGGCACAGGGATATACATATAAATCAACGGAAAGAACAGTCCAGAAATAAATTCATAGGTGTATGATCAACTAATTTTCAATAAGGACACCATAGCCATTCAATGAGGAAAGAATAGTCTTTTCAACAAATTATGTTGGGACAAGTGATTAACTATATGCAAAAGAATGACGATGGACCCCTACCTCACACCATATACAACAAATAACTCAAAATGGATCAAAGACCTAAACGTAAAAGGAAAAACTACAAAACTCTTAGAAGAAAACAATTGAGTAAATTTTCAAAAGCTTGGATGTGGCAAAGGATTCTTAGGTATGACACCAAAAGCATAGCCAAAAAGAAATATAGCAAAACTGGACTTCATCAAAATTTTAAATGTTTGTGCCTCAAAAGACACCATCAAGGAAGCAAAAAGTCAACATACGTTACGGGAGGAAATACATACAAATCGTATATCTGATAAGGGTTTGTATCTAGAGTATACAAAGTAGTCTTACAACTCAGTAATAAAAAATAGCAATTAAAAAAATGGGCAAAGGATCATATAAAAAGAGGGAGGAGGACAAAGCATAAGAGATCTTAAATATGGAGACCAAACAGAGGGTTACTGGAGGGATTGTGGGAGGAGGGATGAGCTAAATGGGTAAGGGGCACTAAGGAATCTACTCCTGAAATCATTGTTGCACTATATGCTAACTAACTTGGATGTAAATTTTAAAAATGATAAATTTGGGGCGCCTGGGTGGCGCAGTCGGTTAAGCGTCCGACTTCAGCCAGGTCACGATCTCGCGGTCCGTGAGTTCGAGCCCCACGTCAGGCTCTGGGCTGATGGCTCAGAGCCTGGAGCCTGTTTCTGATTCTGCGTCTCCCTCTCTCTCTGCCCCTCCCCCGTTCATGCTCTGTCTCTCTCTGTCCCAAAAATAAATAAACGTTGAAAAAAAAATTTTTTTAAATGATAAATTTAAAAAAAATGGGCAAAGGATTTGAATGAACATTTCTCCAAAGAGACACAATGGTCTGTGGGCCTAGCGACATGAAAAGATACTGAATGTCATTAGTTATCAGAGAAATGCAAATCAAAACCAGAACGCAATACCACTTTATACCCATGAGGATGGCTAAAATCAACGTCACAGCACAACAAACGTTGGCAAGAATGTAGAATAATTAGACCACTCACACGCTGCTGGTGGGAGTATAAAACGGTGCTACCACTTTGGAAAACAGTCTGGCAGGTCCTCCAAAGCTTAAACACAGAGTTATCATATGAGCCAGAAATTCCACTCCCAGAGAAATGAGAACATATCTCCACACAGAGATATGTACATGGATGTTTATAACAGCATTATCACTGATAGTCAAAAGGTGGAAATAACACAAATGTCCATCAACAGATGAATGACTGAGCAAAATGTGGTCAACCCCCACGGTGGAATACTATTCAGCCATTAAAAAGAATGAAGTCCTGGCCCGGGCTACAGGTTGAATCTTAAAAACATGATACTAGGTGCAAGAAAACAGTCACAAAGGTCATGCGATTCCATTCATTGGAAAATCCAGATCAGGGAGATCTATAGGGACAGAACATAGGTTAGTGGCTTCTTAGATTCCTTAGGGCTAGGGGTGAAGGATGGGAGAAGGGGTGGGGGGTGATAGCTAATGGCTGTGGGGTTCCTTTATGAGGTGACGAAAATGTCCTAAAATTTCCCCCGATGATGGTTGCACATGTGAACATACCAAAACCACTGAAGTCTGTGCTTTGAATGGGTAAATTGTATGATGTGTGGATTATATATCAATAAAGCAGTTTAAAAAAAATTTAAATTCTATGCCCTTAAAATATTGGATTGGTTAGAATTTTTGAAAAGACATTCTCTATCCCAACTCTTCCATTTTACAAATGCAAAAACTCTGGCCCAGAAACTGTCATTAAATGAACCCAGGTCACATAGCACGTAGGTGTCAGAGCCAGAACCAGCACTGTTCTCAAACTGCCACAGGTCCGAGGCTGTATTGCACCTCTGACTCAATTTTCCCATCTGTAACATGAGGTTCCCCCTCAGCCCTAATGCCCCAAACCACAGCCCTGGTGCTAAAAAGGGAGAGGATGTGCACAAAGGTTCAGGAATTGCGGGGCGGGGTGGGGGGAGCATTGCTCCCGGCTGCATGATTTGGGGTCATTCTTATCTCCAGTGTGTCTGATAGCCCGTGTCAGCCTGGGCCTCTATCCCAGCCCTGCTGCTCCCTGGGATGGGAGCCCGGGCCGATGAGCAGGGAGCCTGGCTCTCTCCCTCAGCATCTCACGGACACACTGGGCTCCTGCTTCTGGAGAATGGCTGTGATGGATTGGTGATGTCTGGAAGCACTTTACAACCGGCGACAAATCATGCTTAATTCCTCTTGCCTTCATTAGTGTGACATTAATCCTGATAGACTCATTTGGGGGATACGGTGAGAGCACTATGCATGCCCAGTCCCCCCGAACCAACCAGACTATTAAGTCTCATTCTGGAATAGCTGGGACACCCTTTTCTACAAGCCGCCACGAATTTTTTGTCAGGGGATTGAGATGTGATTCAGTGTCCCCCTAGGGATGGAGCGGAGGAGGGAGGCTTAGGGCCTCTAGCTGGAGGTGGGAGGCCAATCAACATTGGCTGCAGTGAGCCAGCCACAGCCTGGGAGCCTGTGCTCGATGTGGGGCTGGAGGGTTCTGGCCACCAGACACCAGCCTCCGCCTAAACCACAGCATCCGCTGCACAGCCAACAGCATCCGGCTGTATGATGTCCAGGCCCCAAGACCACCCCGCTCACTCCCTCACTCCCTCATCACAGGCTACCCTGTTCACTCCCGTGCTGAGCTAGCTGCCAACTCTGCTTTTCCACACCCTTTCTCTCCAGGTTGTGCACCCCCTTTCTCTCCAGTGCCTCTTTCTGAACCCTCCCGCCCTTCCAGCCCCTGGCCAAAGCTGGCCTTGTCCCATTGACCTTCAAGGCCAGAGAGGCCATTCCCTCCTGATCCGCACAGCTGCGACTATGCAGGTGTGACCTCCAGAGACAGCCCATCATTACAGGCTTCTCACGGCACCCGTCTGGACTGTCAGAGACATGACGGTAGGGACCGCCTGCTGGACCATGCACCAACATGGTGCTGAGGACTGAGGCTCTGCTCATCACCACACCAAGGGAGAGGAAGGGGCACGAAACCCCTGTAGGCAGCTGCCCCATGCAAGACACAGGACTGTGTGTGTGACCATCCTCATGAGCCCCCTTCGCGCTGATGACATCTAACAGCATCTGTTCCTTGACTTGCATCTTCCTTATGAGAAAACTGAGGTCCTGAGAGGATCTAATTAATAGGGGATCTTGATTTGGATCAATATTTGCCTATGTTTTTTAGAAAAACCAAAGGGCCATAATCTCCCCAAGATGGGAACCGAGGAACAGAATTTTCACTGGGACAGCCAAAGTCATCAATATCTCGTTTAAGAGGAAAATATGGTTAACAAATTATGGCATGTGAAAAAGAAATGCAAACAACAGCATCCCACTCTCCTTAGCAATTCCTTCTCCCCACAACATCAAAACATTTTGGCATCTTTAAGATTAAGGCAGGAGACAGCCCCTGGCCTCTAATTGCTCTCAGTCAAAGACTGTAGCTAACATGTTATTAAATATGTAAATAATATGAAAGCCAGAAGAGAATTAATATTTCATATATAATGAAGTTAAGATGAATTCTCCTGTGTCTAATTTTCTGTTTTTAAATACATAATGCACTGTGGAGTCCAAAGTGATTCATGGTATTTTATATTGGTTAAAGACGTTCGGGGTTTCTCTGAAGCAGCTTCCTAAATGATTAACCTGAATATTATTATTACAAATAGGATTTGTTTTTTTAAAAATTAATTCTGTAGTTAATCAGAATGAAAAGCATAGAGTTCTTTGCTGGTGGGCTGATTTTAAATGGGGAAACGTAACTACGATAGGGGTTGCAAATCCCAATGCCTACAGGGGCCTGGCAAGCAATTGAATGAAGCTGGCTGGGTGACAAGAGGGAGAGGTGAGGACTGTAGCAAAGCTCGGGAGCCCAAGCCCCATGTAGAGGGGAAACCACCGTTGCCCTTCAGAAACAGGAGCCAGAACTGAGATTTATTAATGTAAAATATGCTGAAGTATAAAGTTCATTCTTGATTCAATTTTTTTTTTTTTTTTTGAGAGAAAGAGACAGAGTGAAAGTGGGCAAGGTCCAGAGAGAGAAGGAGACACAGAACCCGAAGTAGGCTCCAGGCTCCAGGCTCCAAGCTGTCAGCACAGAGCCCAAGGTAGGGCTCAAGCCCACAAATCGTGAGATCATGACCTGAGCCGAAGTCGGACACTGAACCGACCGAGGCACCCAGGCGCCCCTGGTTCAAATATTTTTTTAAACATCATGGATCCAAAAGAAGATGATCCAGGGGCTGCCAGATTGCGACCTCCGGACTGAGACTTGTAGCTTGAGGGAAAGTTGCCACCAATCCCTGGTGCAGCAGAAACCGTTCGCTCTCTCCTTGACTAAATAATAAACTAGTGAATACAAACTCCGACCAGTCAGGCTTTTGCGGGGGGCAATTTGGCAAGATGGGGAGAGTGCAAATCCTTCAATCCACCAGTTCTACTTCTAAGAATTTATCTTAAAGAAATAATTAAGAATGGGCCCCAAATTTCACTATAATGATGTTCTTCATGATACATTTTAAAATAGCGAGAAAAAAAAAAAAAAAAAAAAACAACCTCAAGGTCATCCAACCCTCACATCTGATTACTGAATTACAATATGGTGCACCTAAAAACATCACACCTAGGCAGCCTTTGACAAATATGAACAGACATTCAGAAAAAAAAAAACTTAAGAGCATGGAGAAATATATTTATAGTATAATCATACTGTAGTGCTCATGGATGGACACACATTTAGCTGCCCAGGGAAAAGGTGGGAAGGTGATATACCAAGTAATCAGCATGGTGTTCTCCGGGTGGGTGGTGCGATTGCTAGGTGAACACTATACTTTTCTTTTTGCTTGTCTATATTTTGTGAATGATTTCAAACGAACTTTCAGTGCTTCCATATAAAGTCAATAAAAGAAATAAACTCGATGTGATGTTGGTACAATGTCAGAAACACCGGCCTGAGGAAGTTTATCCCTTCAGATAGCCATCTTCACTCTGTTGATGACTCTGTGTGGGCTGATGAGGGCATCCACCTCCCTGGATCTTACAGTCCTCATCCATGGAGTCAATGAATGAGCTGCATAATTTCCAAGGTCCCTCGATGATAGGAGACCACAGTCAAGGGAGCTCAGGGACATGGCAGCGTCCTGTCTACTTACTCACGAGAACTGACTGACTACCAAGCCTCGTGCCTGGCTCTGGGCCTGACATTGTCCTCCAAGAACACCGAGATGAGAGGCAGAGATATAGGTAAGCAGCACTCCCTTCTACGTTACTGTGTTGTGTTTACACATGGGATTCTATACAAGCACAGAGAAGGGGCACCTCCTTTAGGGACTTGTCAGAGATTTCCTAGAAGAAATGACATCTGGGCTGAGTCATAAAGATGAACAGGAATTAGCCATCCAGACAAGGAGGAGACAGAGAAAGGCATTCCAGGAAAGAAAAAGAGTGGGTACAAAGGTACAGAGGTGAACATGGGATGCTGGCTGGCTGTGGTGGCGAGAGAGAGGCAGGAGCTGGATCGCAAGCTACTGAACTCCCTGCTTAGGAGTTTGCATTTTAAATTGGAGTGAAGGGAACCTGAAGGATTGTAACATTAAGGGATTCATACAGCCATAATTTTAGAAATCCCGTGGCCAGCAGGAAAATGGACTGGAAGGAACAGGCACAGAGGAGCCTGTGGTGACAGTCCAGGTTGGAAACGGTGGATGGAGAGGTGGGATTCAGGATTTCCAGTGTGGGACAGCCAGAGGAAGGAAGCTATGAAGGCTCTTGGTCCTCTGGCTTTGACAGCTAGTGGATGGATATGCCATTCACGAAAGTGGGAATTAATGGAGACAAAGCAAATTGGGAGAAAGGCCCAAGATAAGTTGGAGGAGCTTATGGTACAGCCAAGTGGATGTGTCAGCTAGACGGATGGATGAATGTATCTGGAATTCAAAAAGGTCCAGATTTGGAATTCATCAAAGAATCAGCTATAACTGCTGGTGGGAATGCAAACTGATGCAGCCACTCTGGAAAACAGAATGGAGGTTCCTCAAAAAATTAAACATAGAACTACCCTATGACCCAGCAATTGCACTAGTAGGTATTTATCCAAGGAATACAGGTGTGCTGTTTCGAAGGGACACGTGCACCCCCATGTTTATAGCAGCACTATCAACAATAGCCAAGGTATGGAAAGAGCCCAAATGTCCATCGATGGATGAATGGATAAAGAAGATGTGGTGTGTATATACAATGGAGTATTACTCGGCAATCAAAAAGAATGAAATCTTGCCATTTGCAACAACACGGATGGAACTAGAGGGTATTGTGCTAAGTGAAATTAGTCAGTCAGAAAAAGACAAATATATGACTTCACTCATATGAGGACTTTAAGAGACAGAACAGATGAACATAAGGGAAGGGAAACAAAAATCATATAAAAAGAGGGAGGGGGCCAAAACAGAAGAGACTCATAAATATGGAGAACAAACTGAGGGTTACTGGAGGGGTTGTGGGAGGGGGGATGGGCTAAATGGGTAAGGGGCACTAAGGAATCTACTCCTGAAATCAGTGTTGCACTGTACGCTAACTAACTGGGATGTAAATTTAAAAAAATAATAAATAAAATAATTATTTTAGTTTTAATTTTGGTAAAACACACATAACATTAACAAAAAAATCAGCTATAGTAGAGGCCAGTGAGATGACCCAAGAAGAGGAAGATGTGAACTGTACATGGAACCCTGGAAACCACAGCACAAAGGGCTGCATGGGGGGAAAGGAAGAAGATTCCATGAAGGAGGCTGAGAAGGAGGATCCACAGAGGTGGGGGGATAGTTAACCATCATGGAAACCCAAGAAAAAGAACATTGTAGGAAATTGGAAATGACTGGCCATGTCAAGTGCTTCTGCAAGGTCATGGGAGATGGAGCCATTGGTGGCTTTGGGGTAGAAGTGGAGTCCATAGGGGAGTGAGGACAGGTCTGTCAAGATGATTGCAAGTGTGTGGAGCGGAGTGGTTGAGTAAGCATGGGTAACAACGCACAGGGAAGCAGCCAGCAAGCACCATGTCCCCCACAGGGCCTGGCATGGGGCAGGCCTTTGGGAAGGTTGACTGGCCCCGTCTCCACCGATGCCCTGTGTAAAATCACACTCCTCCATTTCCTAAAACCGTGCCACTGAATCGGAATGATGGGCACAGTCATTCCATCGAGGTGCAGTCAGGGGTCATGGCAGGAGAAGGGGCCGCACTGCCAGTTTTCCGGCAGCCTGAGTAAGTGACCTCATCTGGCCCTCATCAGGACATATTTCCCAGCCCGTCCAAGAACACTCATAGCTGGAAAGACAGCCTCGGGAAGGGGTCCCGCCTACAAAAGCAGTGAAGGGTTTTCCATACTCGGGAAACAGGTCAAGGATAGTTAAGGACAGGAACCTAGGGGTTCTCAGGCCAGTGGGGCACCAAACCCCTCTCTCCTGCCCTCAGGATTCCCAGCTTCAGCTTCTTAACTTGCTCTGACTGCCCAAGGGGCACCTTTCTTGAGAACCTTGGCTTCCCTGCTTAGGTGGTCTCAGAATGAGATCGGAAACAGTTCCGTTCCTGACTTTTCCCACTCTGCCATAACGCTCCACCAGCCCCCGTGAGAACAGGTCACCCGTGGAGAGTGTAAAGAGCCCCAGAGCCGGAGCTCTATACACCAGATACACCTGTGGCTCACCAAGTAGCCAGCAACACTGTTTATCCAATATTCCCTGCTCTGCACCTTCTGGACACGTACTAGGATTGCCCATCCTGGCCTTAGAGCTTGGATGGGGTCTTGTGACCAGCGTGAGCCAATGAGTTGAGCACAGGTGTGCGACTTCCAGGCCAAGCACTTACTCTCCAGTATGAGCCCTGCCAAGTCTCTCCTCCATTCCGCCATGGGGACTAGTGACGCATCAGATGGCGGCTGTTTTGACAGCGTGGGTCCCAGAGCAAGGGTGATGAGAAGCAGAGCCCCCAGCTAAGTCCGGATGGATATATAACATGAGCAAGAACCAAACCTCTGTAGTCTTGAGCCACTGGGGGTTGTTAAAACCTAAAACCTACCCTATCCTGATGGATCACAGCTTGGCTCCAGGGCAACCTTGGGCAAGTGGTCTCCCCCCTGTGAAGCCAGCGGCCTCGCTGGCAAAAACGGAGGTAACAAGCGATTGCCCCAAGAGACTGGGGGCGGGGTGGGGGGTCAGAGGAGAAGGAGCCAGTGCATGTACACCGCAGGCCCTCGCTAGCCAGAGGTGCGTGGTAAAGCCGCTCAGCGCCTCCTGAGATGGAACCAGTGCCTCCAGAGCAAGCCCAGTCCAGGTGCCACGGCGTTCTGACAGCTACACAGTTTGTCCTCAGGCTTCCCCTTGGCCCTCCTGGAATATGTCTGCTCCTTCTTCCTTGTGACGGCCATTCAGAGAGGTGAGGAATGTGGAAGGGTGTGTGTGTGTGTGTGTGTGTGTGTGTGTGTGTGTGTGTGAGAGAGAGAGAGAGAGAGAGACAGAGAGAGAGAGAGAGACAGACGAACACAGACAGACAGACACAGAGACTTTGAAGCTACACCTCTCAGGCTGTCACATGCCAGGGTCCCTGCTGGGAACTTCACACTCCTCATCACTGCTCCTCCTTCAGGTCTGTGAGCAAGTACAATTGTCCCCACTGTGCGGAGAGAAGAGAGGTGTACCGATTACACTCCATTTGCCCCACCCACACCACCCATGCCTCAGCCTCCCCTGCCCTGCTCTGACCTGGGAGGTGGCTCCCACTGGCCGCAACAGCCCCTCCTTTGCCAGCTGGGAGCGGAGAGAGGTGAGAGACGGTGGCGGGGGGGGGGGGGGCTATTCCCCCACCCCTTCCTGCTCAGGCTGCTTCTGCAGCATCCCCTGTGCACCCAGCTCTCCCGGCACCCTGCTAGCATGGTCCCCATTTCTGCTCCCTTCAGCCCTGGGGGCAGTCATGACGTCCCGCTGTTGCTAGTCGCAGAGAACATCGTCACTGCTTGTGTGTTCCCCTAATGCTGCCCACATGGTGCAGTCGTCTCTTCATCAGAACCATCTGGAATGAATTCTGTTTCCTGCCAAAGTCCTGAATTCACACCCAGGCCTCTGACGCCAGGGCCTGCTTCTCCTATTACCCCCAGGCCCCCACTCCCCCTGGGGACCCCTGCCCTTCCTTTTCTCAGTGTACACCTCCTTGCACCCTCTTCTGCATGTGACAGACTAGAGGTCGCACCCCTCCATCCCGCTCTGCAGGCCTGTCAACTTGGGAGGGAAAGGCCCAGAACGCTGCGGGGTGCAGCCTCTGCCCCTCTGTTCCCCGAGTCCCGGCTGGGCGGCTCCTTCTGGCTGCTTCCCCGGCCCACGGCCCACGCCTGGACTGGCAAGGTGCCGTGGGGCACTTCCTCCACCCTGGCTGACCTCAGCGCTCCAGGATGCCAGGATCCTGGCCAGGCCGTGAAGGGCTGAGACAGACCCAGGACACAGCTTTTTGGGAACCGTCAGAGCCAAGATATCCCAGAGCCAGGGGAGGCCAGGCCCTTTCCAGTTTGGGCTTCCTTTGTTTTGCTCCGGTTTCTGCTGTGGCAAGGGTGTCAGATCTTTGTCATCCTTAAACCAACAACGCGCGTGAAGCAATGGCCCCCGGTGACCATCAATTACCACAGGCCTGTCACCTTTGAAAACATCAGCCGGGCCCACAGCGTCACTCCTGCCACCTGCACTCTGCAGCTGAGCAAACACAGGGTGACCAGAACTCACCAGGGTCAGCCAGTGGTGGCTTCATGTTCCTTCCTCTCCATGGCTCGTCCCTTAACCAAGGGTACAGAAAGTAGCCTCCTTAGGGACAAAGCCCTAAGCACCCCCAAGAAAGCAGGTCTGTGAGCAGCTCTGGGTGTAAAGGAAACAACGGCTATTTGGGGAAGAGATTTCTGGGCCTGAGCCGTCGCTGTCTCCAGCAGCTATGGGATCTTGAGCAAGCCCTCCACTTCTAAGCCTTGTCTTCAGCCCCATTTCCCTGATAAGGAGGTAAGTCCTGACTTGGGGCTGGTGTAGAGTGAGTGCACATGCCATAATCATTATCGTGCAAATATTTCCAGAATGCATCCTTGGTGTCCCACCCTAGGCTAAGCACTTTGATTCCACCTTTGAATTCTTCCGCCACCCCTTGAGGTTTGATGTAGTGAGACCTCCGTTAGACAGAGGAAACCAAGGTTCAGTGTGGCTAAGCAACTTGCCCAAGGTCACACAGCTAATAAAGAATAAAGCTGAGATTTGAACCCTGGACTCTCTGATTCTAGAGCTCTCATTCTTTATTTTTTCCTTTATTATTTTTTTAAATCTTGGATCTCTGTGACTTTAATTTTTTACCACGCAAGTTTCCAAGCATACAGAAAAGTAAAGAGAATAATCCAGTGAGCCCCCATGGCCCATCACCTGCTTCCACCATGCTCTTTCTTTTAGAGAGCTTTAAAACAAATGGCAGGCATCAGATTTCACCAGTAAATAGCTGAGTGCACATCCACAGAGTCCCTATTTCCTCATCATCACTCTACCACCTGGACTGCACTCTGTAAAGGGCCATGAGCCACGCAAAGACTTCTCTGCGAGTCAGGACCGGAAAGAGCAGGGCCAAGTGGGACTTGGGCTCAAATCCCAGCCTTGCCATTGTGTCTCTGTGGACCTTTGGATATGTTAGTCGCCTCCCTGACCGTCCAGCTCTTCTTCTGTAAAATGCATACAGGGGGTGGAACTTCACAAAAACTTCTAAATGAGATCATGAATGTTGGTGGCCCAGTATTTAGGATGGCTTTAGTGCACTGGGCTCCTCTTCCCAAGTCCAGGGTGTTAGTTTCCTGGGGCCGCCATCACAGACGACCACAAACCGCATACCTTAAACCAAGGGAAATGGGTCCTCTCATACTTCTAGAGGCTAGACGTCCAAATCAAGATGGTGGCAGGGTCATGCTGTTCCTGAAGGCTCTAGGGAAGGATCTGTTGCAGACCTTTCTCCTAGCTTCTGGTAGTTGCGGGCAATCGTTTGCACTCCTTGGCTTGTAGCAACATAATTTCAATCAGTGGGTCCAACTTCACAAGGTCCCCCTCTCTCTGTGTGCAATGCCTGTGCTCAAACCTCCCTTTTCTTGTAAGGACGTTGGATTAGGGCCCACCCTACTCCAGCGTGATTTCGTCTTAACTTGATCACATCTGTAAAGACCCAATTTCCAGATAAAGTCACATTCACAGCTTCTGGGTGGCCATGAGCTGGGGTGGCAGGGACACAAGTCAGCTCAGTATAGCCGAGCCGGCACCTGTCGCACAGGCCTGGGCCAAGCTTTCTGGAGACTTCCCCGGCCGAGTCCAAGGAAGCCAACTCCAGGGGAAAAAGAAGATTCTCCCTGATGCTATTTGTCCTACACCAGCCACCGTCATTCTTAGCTGCTCAGAAAGCAAGCGCTGAGCCCTGGCACTTTGGAGAAGGAAATCCATCCTGAGGAGTGTCCATCTGTCACCTGCTTCCCGCTGCACCCAGAACGAAATCCTGCTCCCTGGCCTCACCCACCACACTTGCTGAGCTCACCCCAGCCTTCCACATCCTCCTTTGCCCCTTGGCACACACCCCCCCAACCTTCCTCGGGTACATGAATGCCTCTGCGCTGTCATCTGTGCTCTTCGTTTCTGTGACCCTTTGCCTGGGTAACCCCCATCATCCTCGGGTCTCACCATCACCCACGCATCCCGAAGCCTTCCTGACACTGTTCAGAGAGTGCCTGAGAGAGAATTGTCCTGTCTTGTGCGACCCCGGGCTTTCCCTCCAAAGCACTAAGAACAATGTGCATTTATGTCATCGTTTGGCTGCTTGGGTCCCGAAATACCCCCGCACTGTGGGCCCCGTGTCGGCATGTACCTCGTGTGCCTCTGTGTCCCCAGTCCTTAGCGCAGCGTCTGGCACATGGCAGATATGCTCCAAAAACCCATGTTGATTAAATCAATAATGAAGTTACCTCTTAAAGGAGAGAGTTCGGACCAAAGAGAGAGGGGCTTCTTCCCTACATGACAACATAGGTCCCCCATCGGGAGGCAGATAAACACCCCTTGTTAGGAAGTTCCTCCTCTACAAGGCTCTAAGCTCGACCTCCAGTGTCACCCGGGAGCCCACATGCTTCAGCCATTTCATCTAAGTCCCTCTGCAGGTTCCCCCTCTGGGCCCCAGACCTCAGAGGGAGCCATTCCAGGCCCCGAGGGATAGAGAATCCCGCAGTCTGAGCCACCGCACCCGGCTGACCAGCCCTGGTCTCAGGCTGGCCTCCCACTGCTAGTGTGTGGGATTGGTTACTGGGAGCCCTGGCCCCAAAACATGAAGTCAGCCACAGGGGCGGCCTCAACACGAAAATCAAAGGGAGGTGCCTGTGGCCCATGAGGCTGAGGTGGGGGGATTGTGTCCCAATGTGGCGCACCTAGAACCCAGCATAGGACAGCTTCATTTCGCCCACACTTGGGGCTACACCTTATTGATGCAGCCTTTTCAGCCACCGCACGACATAAGGGCTCACATGAACCTGGCCCCACCTAGAATCCCAGAGGGAAAGACAGAGGGCACAAACATGCCCATCCCTTAGAAAGACTCTGTCCTTCATGGTCCAGATTAGACCGGCAGGCCAAGCCTGGGCAAAGTTCTATATTCCAGGGGGGGAAAGGCCTGCCCTCTGATGACCAGGAGAAGCATGGAGGCATGATCACCCAAACTCAAGACTTGGAAGAAAACTGCCTACCTCAAACAATGAGCTGGAAAACACCAGAAGCAACGTCAGATCCAGCCATCTGCTTTCGGGCAAGGGAGGGACCTGCATGAGACACCGAAGACGCTAACTGGGGAACGTTCCTGGCCTAGTTTCTAGCAAGGCAGAGGGAGAACCAGGCCTAATCAGCCCTGGGCAGTGTCTGCTCCATCACTCCGGCAGGAAAAGCCACCAGGAGCCCCCACCACAGAGCAGCAGGCCAGGACAGAGGACCAGGTAGCTTCTCAGCTACGCCTGTGCTGCCTCCCCTAGAAAGCGTCCCCAGCCCCCTGCGCCATGAAGGCTACCCCGTGCTTCTCTCTTCCAGCAAACCAGGCTGACTGCTGCATGGTAAGAGTCGAAACGTCCAAGGAAGCAACCAAGGGATCAAGACTTGGGCCGGTGTCTAAATAAACAGACCCAGACCTCTCATCTTGGCCTCCTCCCTGGTGCCAGCATTGCAGCCCAGCCCCCCGCCCTGAGTGTGCCCTGGGTGGCACTGAAAAACCTGAGCTGTTTGGGGAAAGGCCCAGCCCTCCCCAGCTGCACCCTGCAGGGCAGATGTGGCCAAGTTTGAGTTTCGGGCAGGTGTCATAGAAGTGTCACCTCCTCCAGCTGCACCCCTCCTGCTTGCTCCCACATTTCCCAGGTCCCTTCTTCCAGTGCCGCCTATCTGAAATGGGAGGCCAGCCCTGGAACTTCTCAATCAGAGACCGTCCCCACTGCTCCACTTTTTATTTTCCCTCTCTCTCTCTCTCTCTCTCTCTCTCTCTCTCTCTCTCTCCCTCCCCCCCCCTCTTCCCCCAGCATTTGTAATAACTGGCTCAGACACTCTCATGAGTCAGCCTCACTGGAGGCCCCATGGGCTCACCACGTGCACCCATTAACTCTCCCCTGGACTGCAGGTATCAGGCAGCAGATACCCCTCTTAGTGAGCCAGGAGCCTGGCGAGTTCAAGGGCTCCTCCCTCAGCCCCTCTGCAACCGAGCACATCTGCCTCATTCCCTTCGCCTCCTGCTGCTGCTGGGATTCAGGCCTCATCACCTCTCCTGACTTGTTCCCACCTTCTGACCAGTCTTCCTGCCTCTGAGCCTGTCCCCTGCGGGTCTGTCCCCTCTACAGCTGTTTGCACGGTGACTAATACTAGACCTACTCATGTCACAGCCATACTCAAAACCTTCCGTGGCTCCCCACTGCGCAATGGGGCAATGGACTTCCTCTGAAGGCTTCCTCTAGAGTTTGGCTCCTTCCTCCTTCTCCAACCTTCTCCAGAGCTGTTCCCCTACAAGAGTCCTCCTGAGGACTAAACACCTACCTCCACCCCATGCTCTGCACCTTTGCTTTTGCCAGTATCCCTCTCCCCACCCCTTAGAATACACTCTCTTAACAGATTAAATCTGTCCCCTCCCCTCAAGGCCTGGTTCCCATGTCCCCTACTCCTTAAAGCCTTCCTGTCCACTGGCTCATTCAAGAACCATGCCTTCCCTCCAGAATTTCTGTTGTGTCTTTGTCACTCTGCACCTGGCAATTTCCATATTTTAATGGATTTTTTATTAATTAATATTAATGTTAATTAATGTAGTTTAATGTAACTTTTTTTTATAGCCTTGTCTTCTCAACAAGATAGTAACTTCTTAGCATTAAGCTAGGTATCCACCAATGGGGGACCCGGTATCCACCAATGGGAGACCCGTTAAATAAATTACAGAATATCCATATAATGGACAACCAAGTAACCATTAAAAATAAGCGAGAGGAGAAAAGATTCATATGAAAAGATATTGATTATATATTAATCTGGGGGGGGAGTTTACAAAACAAGATGGACAAGATGTCCATTTTTGTTTCAAATATGTGTGCACACGGAAAGAATCTGAAAGATCCTATAACGAAATACTGAACAGTGTTTTTTAGTCTGAGTGATGGGATTCTGAGTAATCTTTACTCTTCCAACCTGTGTTTTCAATAATCAATATGTACAATTGTACAATAAAAAGCAACAGAACATGTATTTTAAAAGTTGGTTGCTTGGTTGATTGGTAATTTTAAAGTTCTTTGGAACCAGGCAGGCTAGTTCTTTACCATCTTCTGTGTTCTTCCCAGGACTGGCATGCAGAGAACATCCATGATGTGTGTGGGGTAGGGAGGGGGGAGAGGATGGAGGATTATGCAGATCTAGACCCTTCCGTGGTCGTCAGTCCCAACCCCTTCTTTCCGCAGAGCAGGAAGTTACTGTTGAGAAGTTCTCTGGGCCAGGCCCTTTGCAGGGGCTTTGCCCCAAGTCCCAGACCCCCAAAGTCCCAGCCACTGCTCATGGCTTTGAGAAAGCTACTTCCCCCTTACCCTTTAGTTTTTTCATCTGTAAAATGGGAGCGATGATGGTATCAGCCTGTTTTAAGGATCAGTAGAAGCAACACAAGCTGCACCCGTGGGGCGCACAGAAAATACCCAATAAAAGTTTGCTACTTTTACTATGACATACTTACATGGCCCTGCCATCCTATAAGTAGGCAATCTTATTGGCCCTACAATCTTATAAATAAATACATCACCCCAATTTTACATTTAAGAAAATTAAGAGGATTAGAAAATTTAAACACACAACAACAACAACAAAACCAAACACCTGCCCAAGGCACTGGGATCTAGGAGACAGAAGAGGCACTGAGATCTAGGAGACAAAATTCAAACTTGGGTGTGTTCCCCCATAGCCCATGCTTCCAGCACTAACTGCTATGACAATGAAGGACTTGTCCCAAGGTCACACAGCTAGTTGGGGCAGAGCTGGGATTAAACTCAATTTACACTGCAGAAAGTCATTTACCTTCATACACATTTTTTAATAGACTTTTTAAGAACAATTATAGGTTCACAGCAAAACTGAGCCAAGGTATAGAGATTACCCATATATTCCCTGTCCCCACATATGTCCTTCATGCACATTTATTTTATTTTAGTTTTTAATTTTTATTTATTTATTTTGAGAGAGGGAGAGTGCGTGAGCATGGGAGCAGCAAAGAGAGGGTAGGGAGAGAATCCCAAGCAGGTTCCACACTGTCATCGCAGAGCCCAACGCAGGGCTCGATCCCACAAACCGTGAGATCATGACCTGAGCCGAAATCAAGAGTTGGATGCTCAACCGACTGAGCCACCCAGGTGCCTCAGATTTTTAAAGCACTAATAAAATAATCAAGGTCATCCTTTCTTTGAAAGGCTGGTGTTTCAAAAATGTGGCCACAGAGAGCTGATTCTGGATTTTGCAGGTGTGCAAAATCCCCAAGGGCTGGGTTTGGCTGGAAGGCTGGTGAGCACCATGCCCCAGACGGGGCTCAAGGGAGTGCTCCTTTGGGAACCAGAGAGCCGGTGAACAGGCATCGCCAAGAATGGACACTAGACGAGGCTACAAGGGAAGGAGGCGGTCCCCCAGCACCACCTGGTTCCTCGGGAGGTATGCACACAGTTCAGTGCTCTGTGCAGCTTGCAAGAAGTAAGGAGCCCGCCAGGACAAAGGGGCTTGCATAATGGCTGCCTTTTGCACCACTCGGCTGGTGAGGGGTCATGTCTCATGTCTGTCCTCAAGGGTTGACCAGCGACCACCACGAAAGGATGTTCTTATTCAGCCATAGTTACGGACTTCTGCCCTCCATTTCTTGCTGTGCTGGCCGTGGCCAGCCAGCGTAGACAGAAACTCGACTCTACCCTTGGCGATTTCAGGGCAAGAGAAGGAGAAAATCAAATACCACCGAGAACTCCTCTATGAGACACTAAAGCAGGAAAGCTTGCTCTCCACTCCAGTCAGGCACTCACTTAGGACACAGCACTACTCCCCCTGCTCCCCTGTCCCTGCTTTTTGCCCCAGCTCATCTCTAAAAGCTGCTACACACAGGCATCATGGACACCCTGTGTGAGCCCCAGCCCCCAGGGTTCCTGGCCCAGGGCCTGGGCCCACTCTTGAAGCTTTATCTCTCACCATTAAATGTAAGCCTACCAAATAGATTTCCAATGTCAGCAAGCAACTGGGGGCAAATGGATACCTACAGCCACGTGTTTCTTAAATATTCCCCTATAAGCCAGGGTGCGGTACAAGGTGTAGGGAGGAAACCACTCATTTCTCAGACTTTTATTGAGCACCTGACGTGTACAAGACACTGGAAACAGCCACTCTCTTCCTGCAAACCAGGAGGAAGTAATATGTCCACCGTCCACTCACCCCCATCACACTTGATACATCTTAGAGCTAATCCTCAGATATGAGAACAGTGAGCTCCCCACAAGGGTGTGAATTGCCCCCACGGCATTAAAGATTTCCACTTAACACAATAAAGACTGTTCTTTATGAAGAAAGCTTCAGTGCTCAGGTCATGAGTAACAGGTCTTGCAACGCAGCACCCTTGCATCTGTTCCTGAAGACCAAGTCACCATATTATTGTCCTTTCCTGCCTCTCAGGAAGACAGGAATGTCCCTCTGGAGCCAATGGTTGCTGTTCTCCCCCCACACACACACACTGACTGGCCCCAGTGCCTGAAGTTCCTCTGCCTCTCTTCACTTTTCAGATCCTACAGTTCAAACAGGTTTTCTGACACTCAATCAAGGAGCCAGAATACATAATTCCTGCCATCTTCTGATTATCCAAGTCCTACATTCATTCATCCATTCATTCATCCATTCGTTCATTCAACAAAGGCTCTCTGAAGACCTCCTCTGTGTCAGGCCCCGAGTTAAGGCCTCTGCATAAGAAGTCAGAAAGGAGTAGGCCTGCCCCTATTCCCTTCCAGCCCTGGTGCTGACATGGGGCAAACCCACTCTACCTCTCGACCCTCACTTTTTTCCTCCACCAAGGTGGGACCATTAGTCTTTAGGAATGATCCAGCTCAAAGGTTAGCAAAATCCAGCCCCCTGGCCAAATCCAGCTCTCCATCTGTTTTTGTACAGTCTGAGAGCTAAGAATGGTTTTCACATTTTTAAGTGGTTGGTGGAAGAAAAGGAGTGTTTTGTGACACATGACGATGATATGAAATTCAAATTCCAGTGCCCATAAAGAAAGTTTTATTGGCACACAGCCATGCCCCTTCATTCACCTATCACCTATGGCTACCTGCGTCACTGCGACAGCAGAATTGAGGCGCTGCGAGAGAAATCGTACAGCCCACAAAGCCAAAATCATTTTCTTTACCAAGTTCACTGACCCCTGCTACAGTCCAGCATTATATGATTTATCCATCTCCGTCTCCTTCCAAAGCACAAATTTACCCCAAAGGACCAACCACTAAAACCAGGCAGCAAGCTCAGGTCAGGACTGCACAGGGACAGACAGGCCCTATGAACTCAGGGACCATGCTTCTCTCTCAAGGAGTCAAGTGTACTCGCTAGGTGACCCCTCTTCTCAGCGCTGCCCGGAGACTGGTTTCTGCAGACATCCTTCCGAGAGGCCTGGTTGCCCTCATTCTGGGCCTGCCAGAGCCCCAGAAGATGCAGCCCAGTCCCAAAGCTGAGCCCCGGGTTGGGCTTACATGCACCTTGGGGGCTCCCTGGGCAGTCCCCATCCCCATTGCCATGGCTTCCGTTCCCATGAGGCAGTCTCCTGCTGGCCTGTTTTCACCCTTTAAGGGGTCATCAAGAAAAGTAAGGGCGCCCGGGTGGCTCAGTCAGCCAAGCATCTGACTTCCAACTTCGGCTCAGGTCATGATCTCGTGGTTTGTGAGTTCGAGTCCCACATCAGGCTCCGTGCTGACAGCTCAGAGCCTGGAGCCTGCTTCAGATTCTGTGTCTCCCTCTGTCTCTGCTCCTCCACCCCCGCCTCAAAAATAAATAAACATTAAAAAAAAGAAAAGTAAACAAGACTTACATCGTGAAAAAAAAACACAGCTCCCCCTAACCCCGTGCTAGCCGCCTCTGCATGCCTTCATGCCTCCTCTGTGCACTTGGGGATGACAGCACTCTTTGAGGTGGCACTACAGCCAGGGGATAAGGAGGCAGAGGGGGGAAGTACCATGTCTTGCCCCAAAATGTGCTCCTGGAGCCCAGGGATGCCTGCCTCCCTGCCATGGGTCCCCCGGCCCTCCTCCTGTGCCTTCAGCCTTAATGTCTGCCCACTCCTGGCAATTCCAACTCTCCCTTCCTGTCACCTGAGGTCACACACTCTGCACTCTGCTTAGTGCCACGTACCCCTCCCATTCTCTCTGGGGTGAAACTGCAGCCAGAGGGACGATAGTTAGAGCTTAGAAAGAGCTTCGCAGTTCATCACATCAGGAACACCCCAGACGGAGTTATCTCGCAATCTCGTCAACTAAACAGACAGTCTGCTCTTACCCAAAACATGTAGGCCCAGAATTAGCAGGGGGCTGGTGTGCAAAACCACGGGAAGCACCACAAACACACCTGAACAGTCCTGTGTTTTTACCTACTGACAGAGGAGACAGAAATTAATTAAACGAATGAACGACCACAGCATTTGCCGCTATAGGGAGGAATCAGGTGGATGAGATCGCAGGGCAGAGACCGCGTTAGATTCGATCATCAGGGGCGGCATTTGAGCAGAGGAGCCCTTTTAGAGGGCACCTGGGAAGCCATCTGCAGACCAGGAAAACAGCAAGTGCAAAGGCCCGGAGACAGTGTAGTTCACGTTCGTCGCTCTATTGGGGGGGGGGGTCCTCTCACAAGTCCGGGCCCCCTTCCATAGAACACAAAACATCAGATTTTTCTTTCCTCAGCCCCCCTTGCAGCTAACACGGAGGCTCCCCCATCTAACACACTGACCCCACACGTGGAGTCAGAAGTGAGTGACCAAAAGAAGCAGGGGTTGTGCCCACTGCAGGCTGGCAAGCGTGTCCCCCATACAGTAGCCATGTTGTCAGTGGGTGGGGGGAGAGGGCATCTGTAGCTAGGGCTCCACTGACAGAGTTCATGTCCAGTGCCGGCACCACTGGTGAGGGTGGCCTTGGTGTCTGCGTCCAAAGGCAGCATCTCAGAGGTGCTCGGCGGCATGATTTGGGATGTGACATCCAGCTGCGTGCCCTCCAAACTTCGTTTTCCGGCCATCCTGAAGATTCCCTGAACTCCGTAATAATTGTTTGATTAAATTTTTCTTTTTTTTTTAAGCCTACTTATTTATTTTGAGAGAGAGAGAGAGAGAGAGAGAGAGAGAGAGAGGAGTCTAGCCAACTGTGATCATTAAGTGACAAGTGTCACTTTGGGGCCAAAAGAATTTCCCACCGTGGCCACTTGGGAAGCTACATACTGTGACAACAGCATCGTGAAATGGAAGGAGACTAGATCCCTGGGTCACTGGGCACAGAAGGGCCCACATCAGATAGCACGTAAAGAAGAAACAAACACGCAGGGGCTGCACACGGAGATGTCAGGGTTTATTTGTTAGTGCAGCGCGTCCCAGTCTATCCTAGCCCTTACAGCAAACTCGCTGGTCAGAAAGAAAGTCAGGGAGCATGGAGCATCGTGAATAACAGAGAGGAAAATGGAGGTGGGGGCGGGAGAATGGTCTGACACAATACTGAAGTTATTAATAATGTGGGACATTTTTCATGATTTTATTCTAAGGGCAATGAAAAGCCACTGGAGGGTTTTAAGCAGAAACAGACATCGCTGAAACACCAGGACAGATTGCCTTTCCCACGGCTCACAGGCACAAGGAGCTTGAAGGGGTCTCAAAAGACATCCACTTAACCCTCAGCTATCACCCCACACTCCCCCACTCTGATGTTTGTAGGACTCACCTGGCCTTTTCTCTGACATTTCCACTGACCAAAAGTGTACTTCCTTCTAGGACTTCCTGTCTTATTTTGGGATTGCTCTGAACTTTTTCATTTTCCTGCGGCCTCTCTCTACTGGCAGACCCCAACAAGTCTGAACGAATTCCCCATCCTCACAGGCCACGCACAGGGCTCGCTGCCCTGGTTACGCTCTGCAGAACACACAGCCCCTGGATGCTGGCCTCCCAAATCTGTCTCCAGCAGAACTAGGCTCTGAAAGCAGGGTAGGGTGTAAGATCAGGGATCCAGGACCTCCGCTCTGAGAGTAGACTCAGCCCAGCATGACGTGGGACACACCAGTGGTGGTTCACAGAGTCGGTTATGCTCGCATAGCCTCCTCAGATGTCCCCTGGAGAAAGCACAGGGGATATTCACATCTCTGGGTGTGTTCCCTCGCCTGCCCTGGTCCACGGTCCCAGCCTAACCTTCAGCTTTGTGAGCTGATGCAGCAGGAATTTATTTACAAGCTCATTATCCCCGTGAATCATGTCCAGCTCGAGTTGGGGCTTAACAAGGGGCTGAGGAGTGGTCCTTCAAGCAGCTGTGCCCATGAGGCTATGGGGAGGGGATGGGCCAGAACAAGCAGGGCCTCACGGTGCCCAGAGCCAAGAGGGCAGATGGGAACAGGGAATGGGAGGCGGCTCGTGCCAGCCCCGGAGTTTGTTCTGGCTCCAGCAATTCTAGGGCTTTTCCAAACTCTGGATTAATTCCAACACAGAGGCCCCAGATGGAAGATTTGGCTGGCAGTCATTCTTGACTTCTAAGTCCCAAATGTACCAGGGTACTTGCAGAGGCAGAGAAGCAATGACCAACATCTTTCTGACTTGTATACAGCAGGAGGGTTCCTGCTCCACCGTCCCTAGGGTGGAAGGCTTTCCACTGTAGAGTTACTCAAGTGCGAAGTGGTGACCACTATTATTCAAACTTCTCTTAAAACCAGTTATTTCTCAGGGCCCCTGGGTGGCTCAGTCGGTTACGCATCCGACTTCGGCTCAGGTCATGATCTCGCAGTCCTTGAGTTCGAGCCCTGCGTCGGGCTCTGTGCTGACAGCTCAGAGCCTGGAGCCTGTTTCAGATTCTGTGTCTCCCTGTCTCTCTGACCCTTCCCCGTTCATGCTCTGTCTCTCCCTGTCTCAAAAATAAATAAACGTTTAAAAAAAATTTTTTTTAAAAACCAGTTATTTCTTTGATGGCTGTACAGAAATTTACCCATGTTCATTGGAGAGAAAAGGGTTCAAGTCTGGGGAAGGTGAAGAGACTGGCCCAACGCTGTCTTGTAGTAAATGGTGCAGCCCAGGACTTAAAGTCAAACCCTTAATTCCATGCCCACACTTAAGCCAAATCTCAATACCTGCTTCTGCTTTCCAGTTGCCTTCTGAAATGCAGAATGATGCATCTATCTGGCAAGGTTCTCTCAGGGACGCAGAAATTTGCCAGGTCTTTCAATACAGGAAGTAGATGCCATGGTAGAGTGTTTGCAAAACTGGCCATGACCATCCTCCTCCCTGTATGCATGTGATGTGTTTTGAATTGGGGCTGGTCGTGTAGCTTAGTTTGGTCAGTAGACTCTGGCAGACATTATGTTGCTCCGCTTTCCAGCCTACCCCTCAAGAAACCCTGTGTTCTTCCTCTGCTCTCTTGGAGAGACCCCCATGGAGCATAGAAGAGTCATCCCAGCTAAGGCCACCCTAGACCAGCCAGTCAGTGGACCACCTTGCCGCTGAATTCAGGCCCATGAGTGAGCCCAACCAACACCAGAAGAACAGCCCAGCTGAGCCCAGCCCAAATTCTGATCCACAACCTTATAAGCTAAGTATGTCACTGTTGCTTTAAATGACTAACTTTTGGAGTGGCTTGTTATTCAGCAAAAGCTAACTGACACAGTGCTTACAAAACTTTTAGACTGGCTAAAACATGAAGGTTGTTGGATATTTAAAGAAAAGAGGTTCTCTGCAAGCTTGCAGGAAGTAAAGAAGTTGCAAGATCTTCAGAAACCGCTGTAGTGCTCCCAGACGCCTCCAACGTTGTTGACTCATAGGAAAATTCTGAGCTTCTTTTAAAATCTCACACCTGCCTGTCGGGAGGAGCACTGGGTGTTGTATAGAAACCAATTTGACAATAAATTTCACATTAAAAAAATAAATAAATAAAATAAAATAAAATAAAATAAAATAAAATAAAATAAAATCTCACACCTGCCAGTGCCCGCCAATCCACCCACCCCAGCTGGTGGGACAATGGTATGGCTTCTACTCCTTTCCCACCTTCTGAATCTCATGCAATTGCCTCTCATTGGAAGACTCTAACCTGGAACCTGCGTGTGTGGCAAGGATTCTCGGAAACGTAGCTCTCAGTCTTCTAGCCCCGGGTATAGAAAGGAGAGCATGGAAGCAGAAAAACAAGACTGAGTTGCCAGGCAATCACCTCCACAGTCAAGCAGTCTACTCTGCCTCAGAAACTGCTTCTGAAGATGCTTAATATCAAGAAGGATGTCTGTTTCCATGTAACTCCCTCCACCACTCCCCATAGTCACTAGTTCTGCCTCTGGATCACACATGCATTATTAGCTCATTCCATTCTCATTAAAGGTCTGCAATGAAGGAATGCCCGAATGTTCAGGTTCCCCAAATTACAGAGGGTTTGGCTAAGTCCCCAGAAATGAGGACAATCTGTACAACTTCCCCAGCTCTCACTCTCCATCTTGCATCTCCAACAGCAATTTGGGATGGAAGCAGTGGACAAAATCCAGTTCTCGCTCCAATGTAGGGATGGGAAAAGCTGTCCAGGAGCACAGGCAGAGCGTGATGGTGATGAGGTAAGAGTAAAGAGCTCGGGACCCTGAGTTTCCTCATGCTGGGGACTAATCATAACAGCTCAGGTTTAAGACAAACAAGACAGGATTTGGGGGTAAAGGAGCTTTCTCTGGACCAGGAAAAGCGGTTGCTTTGAGATTTTGAATTCGTGAGAAATATGGACTTCTAAGTGCCTACAGAATCTCCACTCTTGCAGGAAGATTCTCTTCCCTGCCTCCCCTTGGGGGTCAAGCTCCCACGAGTTGCCTTGATCTCGACCGCCTTTGAATGACCCCATCTACTCCTATGGATTCAGTTTGCATTGAAATTGTGATAGCTCCCAGATCTAAATCTCCAGACCTATACATCCAGCTGCCTGTGGTCTACTGTACTTGGATTGCCCACAGGGTCCTCCACTCAGCATGACCCAAGCTCAGGTCCCTCCCTCTAAACCACGTCAACTATCGTCAGTTCAATTGGGGGCATCAGAAAGTCACTGAAGCCAAGAATTTCCTCATCTCCCAGCTCGATTTCCATAACCAGATCCCCATCTGGTCTCTTGGCCTTCAGTCTTGTGCCTTTCCAACCAATGAGTCCCACAGCTGCCAGAGGGAGCTTCCTAACCACACACCTGCCATGATACTCTCTAGATTGAAACAGCTTATTAGCTCCCTGGCACCCATAGGATAACATCCCAGCTCCTTGGTCTGGCATGCGAGGCCCTCCGCCGGCTGGCCCCTGCCAACATCTAAAACACCATCCACTCTCACATTATTCCCTAGCCACACTGAACTGCCTGGGCTACCCAAAGAGGTCAGGCACTTTCGTGCCCTTAGTCTGCAAACACCCTACCTCCATGCCCCTGGGTCTAAGCTAGGTGCTCTCCCAGTACCACATTCTACATTCCCTCTTTGTAATTACCTCTTAACTCTGTCTGCCCCCACCCCCACCCCCAGGGCTGAGAACTCTATGAGAGCTGAGGCCAAACTACCCGATTCATCTTTATATCTCAGTCCCCACTGGGAGTGGACACTAGGAAGAAATGGTTAAACAGAACCATGAGCTCCCCCAGATTCCGTCAAGTTCATGGCGGGGGGGACGGGGGTATGTTCAAACCATAGTAGTAGAATAACATTAATAAGAGCTACATATTTTTAGCACTTACTATAGGTCAGAGAGTTTGCAGGCATTATTGGCTCATTTAAACCTCACCACAACCTCAGGAGATGTTACTATCATTATACTGATTTGTAGAGAGGACAATGAGTTTTAGACAGGTTGAATCACTTGCCCAAACCATTCAGCAGGAATGTGGTGACGTTAGTTCTTTCTTTGGGATCCCATGGGGATTTTAATTCGTTTAATCCTCATTTAAACCCGTCTGCAGGCTGCAACCCTGGGTCATCCCTATGGAGATAGGAGATTTCACCTATGTGCCTTGTCTTCTCCAGACTTGAGAATAGAAGGGACAGAAGACCTCCCCGTGCTGACTAGATACTGTGCCAACAGGGATCTCCACCCCCTGCCATCACCAGGCTAGTCTAGTACTCACAGCAATGAAGGAAATAATGGCTGGAAGGATTCAAAGTCAGGTGGTCCACACTCTTGGCCACTAGACATACAACCTCTCTAGCATACCCCTCTCTACACGGCAAAGTCAGCTCCATCATAACAGGGTGAGGGCCAGGGTGACCTCCTCGGTCATGTTGTTAACAATTATACTTTACAAATATTTGAGCGTAAGTGCTTAGCTAATTAAATAAGCGGTCTTGCTGCAGGACTTATCAGAGCCCTTAAAATGCCAACGTGCCTTGAGCAAAAGATATGTAACATTTCCCAAACTCATTGGACCACAGAGTACTTCATTTCCTCAGGCATCTGCCAGAAGTAGTGACCCATGGAACACGCTTTGGCTTTGGCAAACGTTGACTGCACTTGCTTTCATGAGATAAACCAGATTCTTTCCAATGAATTTTCTTCCCTGCTGAAGTTAACTCAGGTCAGTTTCCATTACTTACAACAACAGACCTTGACTGAGACGTGCCCTCACTTGCCCTCAGAAAGGCTAGAACTCTGGAGCCTGCTGGGATTTTCACTCAGGGATAGAACACGAGAGAAGGATGTGGGGAGACGGGACCAGTCCGATGTGGCCAGTCAGGCTTCAGAGACCCATCACGGAGGGCTCATCCTCAAAAAATCATGCTAAAGGGCTCCTAGCTCTTCTTCGTCTTAAATTTCCTTCCTGATGAGAAATTGGCCATTTTTTGATAAATAGGACTCTGACTTATGTTTTTGAATTCCTGTGGATGAGTGCACATCCTTCTGACCTTTCTGGCCCATTTCTGGCTGTTACAAAGACTTGCCCTTCCTCTAGGACGTTGAGGGAGGGAGTCACACATTACTCTCCCCTCCACTCACCCCAACTCTGGCACATACATATGTAAGCACCCTATTTCTGCTTAATTTCTCCCAAGTTTACTCTCTAGGCTGATGAGGAGTTTGTGTGTAGGCAAACTGCCCCTCTTTGACCAATGGATGGTCCACATTGATCTGTAGCAGCTCTGGTTCCCAGAGCATCCCCTTCTCCTCCCCATCTCCCCATCTCTGTTCCCTTAGGTGTTGCCCCCTATTTAGAGTTTGAGTTGAGGTGGGTTGGTGGTCGCCAAAATGACTGCTCCAAAGTTCACCACAGAGGACGGCAAGGATGGGCAGAATCATACTGGGCTTCTCCAGTCCACCCCCTGCAATCTGTCCTCACTGCCTGAGCCAAGCAGCGTGGCCACGCTAGGGGAGAAAGAAGGGATGAGGATAGAGCCAGACCCGGTCACCCCACCTGGTGGGAGGACACTACTCCCCGAGCCCTGAGCAGTGAAGGCCCCATGATCCCACACTCCCTACACAGCAGGCTGGGAACGGGTCCGTTCTCTCTTCGCCATGACTCGCCACCACATGTGAAAGCTGCTCCTTAATGCTCTGTGCCACCTGCCACAGTACCACTCCTCCAATCCTCTCTGAGCCATCTGCCAGTCTTCTAGCCCCTCCCCAGGATCACCAAAGACCTTGGCCCTGGGGTCATGGCCCTCATGTCCATCCAGACCTTGCCCTGAGGACTTTAGCTTCCACGTGGATGTCCCATCCAACACCACAGGCACTAGTTCCTTAACCTCATGCACAGCAACCTTCTCCTCCTCTCCACTCTAGCCACCCACATCTCCAGCCACACTCTGTACCTCGTCATCGCCTCGAACTGCCCTACTTCTGCTGCTCTGAAATCATAAATGCAGACCAGCCCCTTCTTTCTGGTTTGCAATCTTTTTTTTTTTTAATGCGGTAAAATACACATAACATACAATCCACCACCTTAAGCATATTTTTTTAAGTTTTTTTTAATGCTTATTTATTTCTGAGAGAGAGAGACAGAGTGCAAATGGGGGAGGGGCAGAGAGAGAGGAAGACACAGAATCCGAAGCAGGCTCCAGGCTCTGAGCTGTCAGCACAGAGCCTGACGTGGGGCTCGAACTCACCAACTGTGAGATCATGACCTGAGCCAAAGTCGGACGCTCAACCGACTGAGCCACCCAGGTGCCGCCACCACCTTAAGCATATTAAATGCATTCACATCGTCATGCAGCCGTCACCACCATCCATCTACAGAACTCTTTGCACCTTGCAACACTCCAGTTCTGACCTCATTAAATAATAACTCCCTACTCCTACCCTCTCACCAGCCCTGGCAAAGCCAGAGGCTGTCTCTATGATTCTAAGTACTTCACACTTATAAATGGAATCATACGGGGGCACCTGGATGGCTCCGTTGGTGGAGCACCAGACTTTGGCTCAGGTCATGATCTCATGGTTCATGGATTCAAGCCCCACATCAGGCTCTGTGCTAACAGCTCAGAGCCTGGAGCCTGCTTCAAATTCTGTGTCTCCCTCTCTCTCTGCCCCTCCCCTGCTCATGCTCTGTCTCTCTCTCTCAAAAATAAACATTAAAATAATTAAAATAAATAAATAATAAATGGAATCATACAGTTTGTCATCCTGTGACTTGTGTATTTCACTCATCATAATGTCCTCAATATCCATCCACATTGCAGGATATGTCTGAATGTATTGCTTTTCAGAGCCGAATAATATTCCAGTGTGTGCATATATACATACAATATTTTTCTTATCCATTCATCTGTCAATAGACACCTGAGTTGCTTCCACGTTCGGGCTGTTGCAAATAATGCTACGATCCCAAGGGTATTCATATCTCTCTGTGGCCGTGCCTTCAGTTCTTTGGGGTATACCCCCAGAAGTGGAATTCCTCAATCACATAGTAATTCTACTTTTAAGCATATGAGGAAACATCATTTTATGTAAAATAAAATCAACCACAGTGGTTGCCCTACTTTACACGGCCACCAACAGGGCACAAGGGTACCGATGTCTCCACAACCTCTTAACACCAGTTGTCTTCTGTTGAATGCATTGACCACGCATGCCCAAGTCATTATCTATTTTACACCATGAGCCCCCACGTCTTTCTTGAAATTGTCTCCTTGCCTGGCTCCTCCATGCTTCCCTCACCTGGCTTCCTCTCTCGCATCTGATCGTTCGTCCTTCACCTCCATCATGGCCGCCTTATCTTCTGCCCACGCCCTTTTTTATTTCTTATGGGAGCAGATAGAAGTAATATGTTGTCAACTTTCAAAAGGTGTAGAAGTGTGTACAGTGAAAAGTTTCCTTTCTCACTCCTGTCTCTCAACCCCATGACTCCTGTCCCCAGAGGCAAACAAACATTACCAATTTCTCATATATGCCTCCGCAGACGCATTATGCATAAACATGCATATATCTACAAATCTCCCCCCCACACCCGACACACACACACACACACCTCCTTTTTCGCCACAAGAATGGCATCATTGCATACACATCAAAACTTACCTTCTTCACTACAATATATCTTGAAGGTCGCTCCCTATCGGTACATCACAAACTTCTTTGCCCTTTGGTCCACCTATATGGTATGCTTCTGTATGCGTGCACCTGATTCATTTTCTCATCTCTCTCCGGGGGCCTTTCTGGGTTACTTTTGGGTGCTCTTTTGCTATTGCAAACAATGTCGTAAATAGCTCATTGTAACAATACAGTGTTGTAATAATCCCATCTGCACCCCTGTTCACACGTGGGAATCTTTCCAGAGGATAAATTCTTAGAAGTGGCTGGGTCAATGGCATTTGTCCCATCAGAAGACATTGCCAACATTCCCCCCATTGATCTGCACTGTTTCTATTTACATCAGCAATGCATGAGCATTTCCCCATACAGTATGTTAGCAAACGTTTTGTTTTAGCCAAACTGAGAGATGAAAGGTGTCTTGGCGAAACTTTAATTATATTTCTGCTACTAGGAATAATGGGGCATCTTTTTGTAGTTTCGGTAAGCCTTTGCACCTTGTCCATCTCTCTTTCATGTTGCTGATCTGTTTCACGTTGATTTGTGGACATTATACAATAGGGAAATAAGCTCTCTGTCACTCGGGTTGCAAATACTTTCTAAGTGCATCTTTTGACTTTGTGTGTATCAGGCTCTGCCATGCAGAAGTATTGTTTTAATATGTTTTCACTCTTATGTGGATCCTGAGAAACTTAACAGAAGTCTATGGGGGAGGGGAAGAAAAAAACAAAAGAGGTTGGAGAGGGAGGGAGCCAAAGCTTAAGAGACTCTTAAAAACTGAGAACAAACTGAGGGTCGATGGGGGGTGGGAGGGAGGGGAGGGTGGGTGATGGGTATTAAGGAGGGCACCTGTTGGGATGAGCCCTGGGTGTTGTATGGAAACTAATTTGACAATAAATTTCATATTTAAAAAATAAATAAATAAATAAATAAATAAATAAATAAATAAATAAACTAAAAAAAGAAAAAAATAGTTAACATTATCAGTCTTTGCTTTTACGGCTTCTGGGTTGTGCGTCGTACTTAGAGAGGTTTAAAATTCTCCCATGTTTCTGGTACTTTCAAGGTTTCATTTTGTTACATTTACATCTTTGTTTCATATGGAATTTATTCTACTATCAAGTATGGGGTATGGATCCAACTGTTTTTTCCAGATGATTCTCCAGTTGTCCCAACCCCGTTTGTTGAATAGCGTATTTTTCCACTCACTTCAAAATACCCTATTTACCTCCAACCAAATCCTCATGTACAATTTTCTGGAATTATATTTTGTTCCATTGAGTTTTCCAGTACCCTGTTGCTTTATGTAATAGAGCTTTACAGTGTAGCTTAATTTCTGATACAGCTAGCTCTCCCTTTTGACTATTCTTTTCTCAAAACATTTGAGGCTATTAGTGTTGTCAAGTCATGTGAAGAGTCTGAGTGAGTTTTTCGTCGGACTTGCAAGTCAATAAGTTAGCTGGCCCTGTTTCCTAGATGCTGGCAAAAGATCGGAGACTTGGGGGTCAGAGACAGAGGAATTTGTTACTCATGGCAATAGCAACAGCCAGAGGGTCAGCGTGTGTGACGGTTCCATGAGCCCCAGTTTCCACAGGGTGGGCTGGAGCAGTCCAGGGGACACCTGCTCGTGAGTGAGCTGGGTCCCAACCTCCTTGAGTTTAGGGAGCCCAAATCTTTTATAACAAGCAGTAAGACTGCCTGGGTTTGCCCCCAGAGGGAGACAGTATCATTATTACACTGGACAGGACACAAACTTGCCCTTTTCTCCAGAGGGAGACACTATCTCTACTTTCCAAGCGTATTTACTATGCAAATATCCCTGAGGAGGCAGTCTGGAACAAAGGCGGTCACTGCTTCTGCTCATGCAGAAACATCTTTGGAGAAGTGGTTCTCAACACTTGTTTCTTTTCCCAGAGGAAGTTGAGAATCGGTCCGTCTAAATAACAACAACGTCTTCACTTTTATGGAGAATCTTATTAAATTCTAAATTATCTGAGATAGGACAGACAATTTTATGATGCTAGTCTTCCTTTCCAAAAACATTATTCAAATGCTTTCTCGTCCCTTGGAAGGATTTTAATGCTTTCTCCACTTAGATTTTGCACATCTCTTGCTATGTTTATTCTTAGGGGTTTTTATCTTTTTTGTTGCTATTATAAATGTTTTCTATTCCCATTTTATCTCTAACATGTTGTCATTAATTCCTGCTCTTTAAATGAATAGTTTTCCTCCAGGGCCCCTCCTGCCTTCTCCTCTTCTTACTCTAGGATTTCCCTGGATGATCTCATTCTCTCCCAAACCTTCAATGAGCATCTGTCAGTTCATGCCTGCTGTAGTGTCATTTTCAGCCCTGGTCTCTCTTAGGAGCTCCCAACACAGATGCCACGGACGCCCCATAGGCACTTCACACCCAGTCAGCATTGAAATTAATTCTCCTCATCCTTCTCCCCAAACTAGCTTCTCCCCTCAGACCCCAACCTCAGCCAGTGGAATGACAGTTCACTCAGGGGCCCACTCCCCCCCTCCCCACTGACCCCTGCAGAAGAGGGAGGCTTTCCTTCACTTTCTTTTCCAATCAGCCACCAAGTCCTATCTGTGCTTCCTCCTCAGTTAACCCACACCCTTAACCCCATGCGCGCTGCCACAGCCTAAGCTCCACGTGAATGACTGGGGAGCCCCCTGAGTGGCCTTGCATCTCCTCTCCGTCACCTAATCCCATCCTTCTGCAGGGGTGGCCCACAGATTGGATCATGCCAACCCCCCAGAGGCTCCAGAATAAAATGGAGGCCGCCACCCTACCCATACCCCCAGCATGGCATCCCTGGCCACTAATGACCCGGCCCCTCCCACCTTCCTGGGCTTCAAGTCTTCCCCACTTCCCCACCCACACTTTTGTACATCCTTGTACCTTAGCCATGGCCTTCCCCTAAAAATCTCAACCCACCATGGCCCACTTTACCCAACTACCTCCTACCCCTCCCTATGGATTCAGCTCAGACAGTAACTCCTCCAGAAGACTTCCCGACACCCTCTCATCTGCATGAGATGCTTTCATTCATTCATCCATTCATTTCTCTACTTCAGCAAGTATTTATTTGGTTCCGCATTTGCCTAGCTCTCAGCTAAGTACCAAGGATACCAAAATGAATTGAGTACAAGTCACTGCCCTCTAGGGACTCACTAAGTTCTTGTTATTCAAAATATGGCCTGGCACCAGCAGCAGCAGCATATCAAGTTGCTGGTTAGAAATGCAGAGACTCAGGGGCGCCTGGGTGGCTCAGCTGATGAAGCATCTGACTTCAGTTCAGGTCATGATCTCACGGTTCATGAGTTCGAGCCCCGTGTCAGGCTCTGTGCTGACAGCTCAGGGCCTGGAGCCTACTTCAGATTCTGTATCTCCCTCTTTCTCTGCCCCTCCCCGGCTAGCACCCTGTCTCTCTCTGTCTCTCAAAAAATATATATATATACATTAAAAAAAAATTTTTTTTTTAAGAAATGCAGAGACTCAGGCCCCATCCCACACCTGCTGAATCAAATCTGCATTGGACAGGATCTCTGAGAAATTCACGTGCGCAATAAGGTTTGAGAAACACTGATCTAGGTAACGGAAACAGAAATACAACAAACGAAGTAGAACCTCAGAGCAATGCACAGGAAGTTCTGAGAACACTGAGAGATAACTCAGTGTTTGTGCAGGGAAGAAGGGAGGGAGGGGCGGGATAGGTGAGCTCAGGACAGGAAGGCTGAGCTAGAGCTGGGGGGAGGGGCCTTCCAGGCGGAGAAAGCTTGAGCAAAGGTATGGATGGGAGGAAGTGTGGGGGCTGGCCTGGGGACGCAGGAACCCTTGGCTGCTAAGTGTGAGGTCCCGACTCAGAATCATGAGACACAAAGCACACTCCAGCTTCACTTCCTCACCCTCCACTCTAGATTCACCCACGGCCTGTCCCTTCAACCACCCGTGGTGTGTGGGCAGGGATCACAATCGTGCAGGCTTCGGACGTGTTGGGAGTTAAGAGCCTGCAGGCTTCAGGTAGAGAAGAGTGAGTGGACCAGAGGCTCAGATGAGCCACTGGGAGAGATGTCAGCCCACAGAGGTTGCCAGAGGCCTTGAGTGGAAGAGATAATGTTGAGGGGGAGGGCTGGTGGGCAGTCAGTGGGGTCGAACAACCACCCCCTGGGGCTTCCGTTTGCTGGTTCAGCCAGAGCCGGGCACTAGACAGATACCCCAGGAACCTTCAAGAACCAGCCTCTCTGGGACCCAGGCTTCACACCAGGGCAGAGGCTGGGGAGAAGGAGAGAGCCTTAGCACGGAAGGGAGAGAGATGTGCCAGAGCCAGGCAAGGAGACAGCTTCAGGGGGCACAAAGGAGACATTAGTACCTCACAGTCCCTTCCCTCCCTCCCACCCCAGGGACTCCACAGAGGAGGTGCTCTGCTCCCTCCCATCCACCCCAGCAATGTTAGCAGAACACTATTTCTGCGCTTTCTGACTAGGAAGTAATAGCACTCCCAGCCCACCATCTTCTCAACCATGAGGTGGAGGCAATGGCACCCCGTTTTCTCAGCACTCTCTGCAGGCTGAATGGTCCTTACACCGGGAACTTATGACACAGACTGAAGAGAGTTTCCCCATTGCTGGCAGCACCTGTAAGCCAACAGCCAACAGAGGGGAGGGTCTCCTCACTATGGGTGTCAGGCTAGAGCTGGTTAGAAGCAAGGCCCTCCCACTCCCAGCTCAGGCCCCAAAGGCAGGGCCTGGGGTCTAGTTTGGAACTCCCAGCTAGCTGAGAAGGGCTTCCAGGTAGCCCCTGCCTCTCACTCGGGCTGGAGCCTCCGAGGTCCCCGAGGGAGTGGGGGAAGTGGGGGAGAACTGAGAGAGGAGAGCTTCAAACATAGCCTGATGCCCCCCCACCCCCACCCCGGCTGCTCAGCCCCAGCCCATTGCGGCCAGCCAGAAATAGGCCTCCAATGGCCAGAGCTTCCAATTTTGCAGAAGGTAGAAATGCAAATCTTTATGTGAAATCTCCAGGTTTTTACATGTAGGTAACTAATTTATAGTGTAAACGACTGAGGCGGCTAGCTTAGCCTGGATCATGTCTAGGATTTGAATGAAGCCTTTTGTCACCCGGGCCTTTGGCAAGGACAAGGACGGCACCTGGCTGTGCCTGAGGGTGCGTGTCTATGCCCACGTGTGTTCCGACACACGGGTGTGTAAGCAGGGCATGGCTGCAGCAGTCCGCAATGATGCGTGTGCTTATTCACACGCACAGATGTGTTGTAGGTAAGTCTGCGAGTGAGCACGTGTACAGAGGCCTCCCATGTGCCGTTGTGAGCGTGCACGAACAAGCACAGGCGTGTAACGTGGAACAGCACGTGTGACCGAGAGCGGGTGAGTTAGCGTGAGCGCGCACACGTGCGTTACTGCACGTGCACGTGGGCTCCAGTGGGGGCCGGGGTTTGCACGCGTGCACGAGCTCCGGCAGGCCGCGGCAGGTTCCGGGGCTGGCCCAGGAGGCGCCGGGTCCACACGGGTGGCAGCAGGAGCGCGCACGGGGACCCGCGTGCGCGCCGTGGCGGCGAGGGCGAGGGCCCGGGCCCGGGGGTCGGGGGGAAGCGGCTCCCTGGGCCTCTCGGAAACCAGCGCGGGCCGCAGAGCGGAGGGGAGGCCGGCGCCGCCGCTGCCCCCGGGCGCGGCGAGAGGGAGGAGCTCGCGCGCAGCCGCGGCCATTAGTCACCAGATGTCACCTTCTGCTGCCAAGGCGGCGCCGGGCGCAGACAATGGCCGCGCGGGCGGAGGGGCGGGCCGGGCCACCCCCGGCGACCCCAGAGCCGCGCCTCTACTGACACCTACTGCTCCCCGCGCCCACGCTCGGCGGCCTGCCCCCTCCGCTCCCGCTGGCCGCCCAGCCCCTCGCTTGGCCTTACTGCCACCCCCTTCTCCGCGTCCCCTCCCGCTATCTGCTCAGCGCTTCAGCCTTCGGGACACAGGGCGGGTATCATCTCCTCCAGGAAGCATTTCCTGGCCGGCCTCTCTCCCGTGCACACAGCCCCAGCTCCCCACCTTGGATGTTTGTCCTGGAGCCACCCCTGTCCTCCCAGATTTTCAGAAATGCGAGGTCGTTAGTGGGATGCGTTCTGCCAACTAATACATGAATGAGTTAGGAAGTCACCATTTTGTAAGTCACGCTAACGAATGCATCCAGGAAATGATCACAACCTTGTGAAAACTGCATGATGGTAAAACCAGAGGCATCAGTCCGGGAACACTTGAACCCACGATCCGGTCTTAGCACCGCTAAGAGTGGGGGACCAGGCATCATATGCTTCGCGACCAGGTATACAGTAAAGAAAGCACCCCCTAGGATGTCGTCTTGCAAAAATAATTAGTCTGGAATTCAATCACGTGTCTGCATCGAACCACTCCTTATGGGTAATATTATTTGGATCCTGATTCAAAGCAAATGTAAAAAGGCCTTTTTGAGAGAATCAAGGCAGACTCACAACAAAGAGGTATTTGTTAAGTGGTAATGGGTTGAATCCTTATATGTTAGAGACACAAGTATCTGTATTTGTTAAGTGAAATATGTTGTCTGCTTTAAACTACTCAAGAAAAAGGGCGTGGGTGAGGGAAGAGCTAAAATAATACTGGGAAAATGTTGACAGTTGGTGGATGGGGTTGACGGGTACCTGGGACCTCCTTATACTGTTGTATCTGCTTTTGTAAATGCTTTTAAATCTTCAAAGTAAAGAGTTAAAAAAAAAGGGGGGGGGTACTAATGTCTGCAACTTATTTGAAACTATCTACCAGGAAGAGATTGAGATTGGAAGATGGGTGGAGGGCATGGAGAGATGAACAGTTTCTGGAATGCAAAGAATGGCAATGATAGGTCTGGGGGGTGGGGGGGGGGCGGTATATGGAGGCTCCCTATATATTGCCTTTTATTTTTCTCTGTGTTTGGAGTTTTTCCTAAAAAAAAATGTTTGGGGAGCTTTTTTTTTTTTTTAATTAAAAAATAAAAATAAAATGCTCACCCCTGCCACGGCTGGTGCTTTCAGTACAGAGCCCCTGCTCAATAATGACATTGGGACCACCAAGTGTGGAAGATGGGTCCACAGGCACAAAGAATTCCCCTTGGGCCTAGGATCCCAGGCAAGGGGTCCACAAACTCATTCTGTCAAGGGCCACGTGAGGCTTTGCCAGCCACGTATTTCTCTGTCATGTACTTTTCTTTGATTTTTTGTTTTTACAACGCATTAGAAACATAAAAAATCATTCTTCATTCAGAAGCCCTACCAAAACAGGCAGCAGGCTGCATTTGGCCCTCATTTGCATTCGTTCGCATTCGTTCGCAGCATTCGTTCACCGCACCAGCCCCAGCCCTACAGAATGTCAGTAGCCAGGAAAAATCAATGACATGGCAGGACACTGGGGTCAGGATCATGGTCAGACCATCCCATGCTGGAATTCCAGTTCACCTGTGGGAGAATCATTTCACTGGCCAAGCCTCAAAGGTAAATGAGAATGTCATTAGGATACACCACGTGGGCTTGCTAGAAAGAGAGCAGGAGTTCAAACACATGGCCTAGCACATGGGCACCCACTGATCAGTCCCCTCCCCCTCCTTTTAGTGCCATGCACTCAGTGCATGTGTTCATGCACACACACACACACGCACACAGGCCTCTAGCAAGAAGAGGCAGACCCATGATCTTAGGAGATATTGCCACAGGGTAAGAAAGTCACTCAAGCCAAACAGACTTGAGTTGGAATCCTGGCTCTGCCCTCATTTGGCTGTGTGACCTCCAGCAAACTAGTGAGCCTCAGTTTCCCCGTTTAAAATCAATCAATCAGTACCAGCCCCCTCCTGATATCGTCAGGGTGAATCATCGCAGTTACTGGTAAAGGTGCTTAACATAATGCCTGACACAGGATAAGCTGGAGAAGGGGGGGCAATGTCCTTTTTGCTACTGTGGTGTTTTCCCTGATGGGAAGGCAGCTTCCTTGAGAAGTACAGGAGGCTTGGCCCAGCAGATCAGGGTGGGGGAAGGGCAATGACAGACCAATCAGGGAAGGCTGCTGGAGGAGGTGCCAGCACACCCTCAGCCATTGTCTTGGAGTCCCCAGTCTCTTTCAGTGGAAGTAGCAGTGGGAATGGGGAGGATGGTTGATTGGTGAAGCCATTTCTTTCCCTTGGGAACAAGAAACCCCTTCTCAATGCTGGTAGCCTGCCAGAGTTCCTTCCCCCCAGCCCTCAGACCTCTCCAGAGAGGACAAGCCTGGCCCTGGAGAGAGTCCCCAAGAGTCTTGGTATTTGGTTTTGTTTCCTTTGAAAAATACTGTCTATTTTTTTAAATTTTATTACAAGAGTAATGCATAGTGTTTGAAACAATTTGAAAAAGAATAGGAAAAATTTTTTTTTAATTACCCTTCATCCCCTCATCATTGAAAACTGTTATCTTGTATAAATTTTCCAGGCTTTTTCCTACGTATAGTATATATTATCTATTTATGTAGATATACATTTTTGCAAAAATAGAAACATATGCTGTTTCTTTTTTGAAAGAAACCTTGTTTTCTTTTCACATAACACAGCTTGAGCACTTCCTCATATCCTTAACTCTTCCACATCATTGTGTTTGATGCCTAGATCATATTCTACAGTACGGGTAAAGTACTTAGTAAACCAATCGTCTATCACTAAAAGAACACAGATATTGTAAATGGCAATTAGTGAAAAGCACTGCCAAGTCTCGTGAGCATCAAGGAGGATGTTCCACTCAGAGCTGAGTATTCAACTCGGAATGCAAAAGGGGCTTTGCATGAAGAAAGTGTCCATCACCTTCTCCCAAGGTTCAGGCTCCTCACCAGCGAGGGAGTGGGTGCTGCCCTGGATGTGCACTAAGGGTCTCTGTAGCTCAGCTGTTCTCTGGGAGACACCTGTTGGCCATAAACAAGAATCATAGCAAAAGAAAGAAGTGAACCAGGTCGTGGGACCCAATGGCAGTCCTGGGCTCCAGAGCCCTACTGCACCACCATATAAAACATAGTGCTCATGTGAGCGGTTTCCCCCCAACTCAGCAAGGGGAGCCCCAGCTATGAACCCTAGGAGAAAACACTGAAAAAAGAGAAACGACTCTGCCAGGCCTTCAACAAATCTGCAGCCAGTCCATGTAGCAAAGAACCAGTGTGACAGAGAGGCCGAGGCTGGGTGCAGTCTGAGATCTCTCACTGGTCTGAGCTCACACCAGGAAATTCTCAGCTAGCATTTGACCTGTGACCTTGGGCAAGTCATTTCCCCTCCCAGAGCCTCTAAGAGTAGCACAGAGATGTAAAACCTACACAAGGTCACCATGAGGATGTGTGAACACAGTAGGGACTCCAAGAGGTCCCCTCCCTACCAGCCTCTGGCTCTATCCTGGCTCTATCTTGACAACCAGTTGCTAGGTGTCTATTGAGTGCCTACTGTGTTCGAAGTGCCCAGGAGGCAGGAATGAGCAAAACAGATGGAATGCCTGCCCTCACAGCACTTAACATTAGTGACCAAACAATAAATAAATGATTACAAGTGTGCAATATGCTGTGAAGAAGCATACAGTGTCCCTAGAGTTAAAATCACCTTATCTTGGTGGGGGTGCTCAGGAAGGACTCTCTGAGAAGCAGTCATTTCCATGAGAGGTAAGGACTAGGAAGAACTGTACAGAAGAAAAGTCCATAGAAAGCTACTGTGGGCAGAAGAAACAGCCTTGAGGCAGAAAGGGACATGACATGACCCAGGACTTGACCATAGACCAGCAGGACTGGAGCATAAAGAGCCAGGGAAATGGCTAAAAACAAGGCTTGAGGAGGCAGGCAGGGGTCAGTATGCAGGGCTCTTGCAGGAATGTGTGTGAGGTCGTCGTGTCTGAGGAACAACAAAGAGGCCACCACTGTGAGTAGAACGGAGGGAGTAAAGGTAGACACAAGGTCAGACAAAGTCTGGGGCTAGATCATTCGAGGCCTTGAGGGTCATGTATGAATTTCAGCTTTTAAGTGAAATGGGAACTGTTATGCCCAGAATTCGTGATCCCCAAAGACCACCAGGGAGCCAAGTCCAATGCAAAAGCAAAGAGCCTTTATTCGAGCTAGCTCGAGCTCAATCCCCTACCTGCACCGATGCAGCGGTGAGATACCTGGGAAAGAGAGAGAGTTTCAAAAGGACAAAGGTTTTATTGGGGCCTGGGGGCAGTTGGTGAGGTAATGGCTATGGCCTCAGCCGATTGGCTGGGGAAGGGTCCTGGGGAAGGGTCCGAGTCCTGTTAGGCAGGTGAGGGGGGGTTTACTCAAGGGGAGGAGGTGTGGTCAAGGTGAAGGACACGGAACAGGATGGAGTCAGCCGGCGTAGGCCCGCCCTTTCAAGAACCACTGCTATAGGATCAGTTGAAAAGAGGAGTGATATGGTCTGAGAAATTTTAAAAAGAGCAATCTACACAGGGTGCCTGGGTGGCTTAGTGACTTGAGCGTCCAACTCTCGGTTTCAGCTCAAGTCATGATCCCCGGGTGATGGGATCAAGCCCCGTGTCAGGCTCTGTGCTAAGCGTGGAGCCTCCTGGAGATTCTCTCTCTCTCACTCTCTCTCTCTCTGCCCCTCTCCGCAACTCATGCACACACTCTCTCTCTCTAAAATAACATTAAAAATAATAAATTTCAAAAAAAAGAACACCCCAGGCATTCCACTTGCAATATAGTAGTATAAGCTCTTAACAGATCTACCCTCCCTATAATACCTATAAACGCTGGGTATAATACCCAAACAACGGCTAGAAGGCTCTGGAAAATTATCCAAAATAGGCAGACTTGGGAAGGATGTCAAAACTTTGAAGAAGGGGCCATCATGTGGTAAGTTTCCCACGTTTGTGGCTTTTTGCAGGCTGAAGATGTGGTATAGCACAGGACACCTAAAAGTCTAACAGAAAACACTGTTTTTCTAGCCTGAGGAGCCAGAGGCAACCAGAACCACTGGAAAGTGAAGGGGAAATGATGGAAAAGAAAATACTAGAAAAGGCTCAAATTCAGTTAAATTCTGATGAGTCTCCACTCAACTCCTGAACCAATTCACACAGAGAAAACTCAAGACAATCTACAGCTAAGGAGGAAAGAACTGAGCTGTGATGTTGCCCACTGCAGGCAACACAGAGTTTGTGGTTTGACTCTGACCAAGTGAGCTGCCTTCTAAAACAAAGACATCAGCACTCTTTGGAAGAATCCAATGAATCCAGAATCTCTATACCATGTCTTCAATTCCAGGATATAATCCAAACTCACCATATAAATAATGAGGAAAACGTGATCCATCCTCAAGGAAAATGATAATCCAGAGTCCAACCTGAGATGGTCTTGAAGAATTACCAAGCAGGAACTTTAGGGTAACTTTTATAACTATGCTTTACAGAGCAATAGAAAACACACTCTGAATCAGTGAAGAGATAGTAAATCTCTAACGAGAAAAAGAAAATATGAAAAGAATCAGGTAGAAATTCTAGAACCAAAGAATTCATTATCTGAAATGTTTAAAAAATTTCAATGTATGCACTGAAGACAATGCAGAAGACAGTCAGCTTAAGCAGATTAACCAAAACCATGTAATCTAAAGAAGTGTGGGAGGGGCACCTGGGTGGCTCAGTCCGTCAAGCATCTGACTTCAGCTCAGGTCATGATCTCACCGTCTGTGAGTTCGAGTCCCACATCGGGCTTTGTGCTGACAACTCAGAGCCTGGAAACTGCTTCAGATTCTGTGTCTCCCTCTTTCTCTGCCCCTCCCCTGCTCACGCTCTGTCTCTCTGTGTCTCTGAAAAATGAAAACACCTTAAAAAAAAAAAGTGTAAAGAAATGAGGGAGGGAGGGAGGGAGGGAGGGAGATGGGGGAAGAGAGAAATAAGATTTAAAAAACTGAACGGTGTCAGAAATCTGTGGGATAATATCAAATATCTAACATATCCATAGCTGGAGTCCTAGAAGGAAAGGAAAAGAAAGAATAGAGCAAAAAAATTTTTTTGAGCGAAAACTTTTTGAAGAAATAATGGCCAAAAAAAATCTCAAAATAAAACAAAAACACCTCACTTTTCAAATCTAATGAAAGACATAAATTTACATATACTGTATACTCAAACGGCTGAAAATCAAAGAGAAATAGAAAGCCTTGAAAGCAGCCAGAGACAAAAGACACACCACATCAAGGAACAAAGATTCAAATAACCATGGAACCCTCATCAGAAATTATGGAGAGGTCAAGGAGAAAGCAGGCAAAGACCTCTTTGATCTTGGCCACAGCAACTTCTTACTTAACACGTCTCCAGAGGCAAGGGAAACAAAAGCAAAAATGAACTATTGGGACCTCATCAACATTAAAAGCTTCTGCACAGCAAAGGAAACAATCAGCAACACTAAAAGGCAACCGACAGAATGGGAGAAGATATTTGCAAACGACATATCAGATAAAGGGTTAGTATCCAAAATCTGTAAAGAACTGATCAAACTCAACACCCAAAAAAACAAATAATCCAGCGAAGAAATGGGCAAGAGACATGAATAGACACTTCTCCAAAGAAGACATCCAGATGGCCAATTGACACATGAAAAAATGCTCAACATCACTCATCATCAGGGAAATACAAATCAACACCACAATGAGACACCACCTCACACCTGTCAAAATGGCTAACATTTACAATGCAGGCAACAGCAGATGCTGGCGAGGATGTGGAGAAAGAGGATCTCTTTTGCACTGCTGGTGGGAATGCAAGCTGGTGCAACCACTCTGGAAATCAGTATGGAGTTTCCTCAAAAAACTAAAAATAGAACTACCCTACAACCCAGCAGTTGCACTACTAGGCATTTATCCACGGGATACAGGTGTGCTGTTTCAAAGGGACACATGCACCCCCATGTTTATAGCAGCACTATCAACAATAGCCAAGGTATGGAAAGAGCCCAAATGTCCATTGATGGATGAATGGATAAAGAAGATGTGGTGTGTATATATATATATATATATATATATATATATATATATATACACACACACACACACAATGGAGTATTACTTGGCAATCAAAAAGAATGAAATCTTGCCATTTGCAACTACGTGGATGGAACTGGAGGGTATTATGCTAAGTGAAATTAGTCAGTCAGAGAAAGACAAAAATCATACGACTTCACTCGTATGAGGACTTTAAGAGACAAAACAGATGAACATAAGGGAAGGGAAACAAAAATAACATAAAAAGAGGGAGGGGGCCAAAACAGAAGAGACTCATAAATATGGAGAACAAACTGAGGGTTGCTGGAGGGCGTGTGGGAGGGGGGATGGGCTAAATGGGTCAGGGGCACTAAGGAATCTACTCCTGAAATCATGGTTGCGCTATATGCTAACTAATTGGGGTGTAAATTTAAAAAAATAAAAAATAACTAAAAAAAAAAAAAAAGAAATTATGGAGAGGAAACAAAATAGCATCATTAAAGAGCTGCAGGGGGGAAAAAAAACAGTTAACCTGTCAGGGTTCTAGATCCAATGAAAACATTCTTCAATAACAAAGGCAAAATGAAGACATTTAAAGAAAATTTAGAGAGGCGTGCCTGGGTGGCTCAGTAGATTGAGCATCTGACTCTTGATTTCAGCTCAGGTCATGATCCCAGGATCCTGGGATCAAGCCCCAGGTCGGGCTCTTTGCTGAGTGTGGAGCCTGTGTAGGATTTTCTTTCTCTCTCTCTCTCTCTCTCTCTCTCTCTCTCTCTCTCTCTTTCTCTCTCTAAAAACAAAGCAAAACAAAACAAAAAAACCTTAAAAGAAAATCTAAAGAACATGTCATCAGAAGACCTAAACTATAAGAAACACTAAAGTAAGTTCTTCAAGTTGATGATAAATGACACAAGAGGGGCACTCCGATCTTCAGAAAAGAATGAACAGCATCAGGTGGTAAATATATAAAACTACAAGATGATTTTCCCTCTTAATTCCTCCACTATGCATACCACATGACAGTTCTTTATAAATCTTTTTTTATTTATTTTTGAGAGGGAGAGAGTGCATGCACAAGTGGAGGAAGGGCAGAGAGAAGTGGGTGGGCGTCGGGGGGGATGGGGTGGGGACAGAGGATCCCAAGTGGGCTCCATGCTGATAGCAAAGAGCCCAATGCGGGGCTCGAACTCAGAACCTTGAGATCACGACAAGCAGAAGTCAGAATCTTAACCGACTGAACCACCCAGGCACCCTGACGACGCATGTGACAGTTTAAGGCAAAAATGATGACACTGTCTTATGAGATTTACAGTTTATCAGAAGTAGTGCCTGTGAAAACAGTGCACAGGATGGGAGTGGGGGGGGGGGGGGATGGCAAATGTTTGCAAGAGTTTTCTATTTTATGTAAAGTGGTAAAATAGTAAACTAAGTTGACTATGAAAAGTGAAGGCTGTGTAGTGTAATCCCTAGGAGGGAAAAAAAACCACTTTTAAAAATGCAAAGCAGTATAGCTAAAGGGCCAAACAACCGCATTCAAATGGAATCCTGAACCGGTTTCTCTGGCTCCTGTGTGGACTGTAGGGGAGGAGGAGGGTGACATCAGGGCCACCAGTTAGGGTGTCACTGACACAACCCAGGTGAGTGATAATGCTGGCCTGGACTGGGGCCGGAGCAGGGGAGATGGTGAGAAATGTCAGATTCTGGGTGTGTTCTGAGGGCAGAGCCAAAAGGATTTGCTAATGGATTGGATTTGGTGTGGGAGAAAGGCAAGGGGGACCCTCAGGCCTGTGACCTAAGCTGTGGGGATGGAGTTGCCATTTCCAGTGATTCCACCAAAGGCTCTTCTCCAGCCTGCCCTCCTCACCGCTCTGTGGTGCCTGAGCCTTGCTGCAGGCCCCAGAGTTTGGAAACCCTTGCCCGGCTGGGGGCCAGGTGAGGAAGGAGAAGAAGACAGAGTCATAGGCCACCCACCACGTCCCTCAAGCTGGAGCAGGGACAATGGAGCATGTGTGCCTCTCGGCAAGGTTCACGCCAGATCAAAAAATCATCCTTATGGCTTCTTCCAGCTTCCAGAGAGCTCCATCTCCAAGAGTTGCTTTCCAGTTGGGAAGCAATTGAGAAATAATTGGTAATATTTCACAGAGGCGGCAGAAGCCTCAGCCCCAGCCTCTGGAAACAAATTAGAGATGAGGGCGAGGTTTAGCAGCGGAGAACAGCCCTGCTTCTCATTAGCAATTGCAAATAAGATTACGGAAAAACGTCCCTGCCATGAGAATGGCGTCTGCCTGGAAAAAATTAAACCGGTTTTGGGGCCAAGTGGAGACCCTGGACTGGGATTCAGGAACCTGGGTCTAGGGTAAGGCTCTAGGATCCAGTTTGCCCGAAGTCAGAGCAGATTCGCTGCACCCTGTCTGAGCCTCAGTTTCCGAGTCTGTTCAACGGAAGGAGGCTGCAGGCCTCCACTCTGGAACTGGACAGTCATCCCTCCAGGCGGGAGACACCTGCTGCAGCCAACCAGCCTGGGTCCCAGCAGCTCAGGTAGCTGGGGGTGCAGTGCGGTGCAGAGCAGAGAAGGGCTAGCTTAGAGGTCTGTACCTGGCTGCACCTCCCCCCACCTGGCCTCTGTGTCCTAGATCCATCCCAAGTAGCAGTGCTGACACTGAACGACAGGCACAGTCTAAATCATCTGGGTACATTCATTTAATCCTCCTACCAACCCTATGAGGTTGGCCCTACCATTATCCCCATTTTACAGAGAAGGAAAATAAAGCACAAAGAGGGCCAGCCCGCCTGGCCAAGGCCACAGAGTTGCAGAGCCAGGATAGTGAACCTAGTCCAATTTTAAATCCTGGGGTCTTAGGCACCAAGCTCTGCGGCCTTTCAGGGATTGCGGCGGGCCTCCTCGACTCCGCCCCCAGACTTCCAGGACTGTAGAGGTTTGGGCGTTTGGCCTGCGAGAGGAAACCAGGCTCTGAAGGCCTGCAGACTTGGGGGCGCACCCCAACTCTACCACCGACAGCTGCATGACCCCGAGCCTGTTTTTGCCTGTGTGTGTGTTTTTAAATTACAGATTTGGCACAAATTTGTGCTAAGAAAGAAAGCAGGCCAGGGTGTGACAAACCAGATCCTGTCTGAGGGTCAGTTCCTCTCCATTTTTCTGCAGCCCCATCTCTGGCCCAGGGCTCAGAGGCCCTCAGGGATCCTTTAACAACTCCCCTGCTGGCTTCTCTGTCCTTTTCCTGACCCAGCACCAAGGGCTCTCTGCTGAGAAGCCTTTCTGTACCCCCGCCTCCCTGACATTGGTGGGGGGAGCGGGGCGGGAGGGGAAGGGGCTCTTGCCCAGGCAGCTCCACGTGTTGCCTCCTGCATGGCCCTCCTTTGCCATCTGGAAACGCAGCACCCCATGGCTATCTGGTCTTTAGGGCTTCTCCCTTCCCTTCATCCCCACTAAGGGCAGTGTTTGAGGAAAACCATATTCTGCAACCTGGCATTCAAGGCCCTCCGTGCCCTAGCCCTTGTACTCTGGAGAAGCTGACCTCAATTTTGGTAACCTCCCCAGGCTCCATTTTCCCTACACACACAGGAGCCTTTGTCCAAATTCTCTTCCCCCGGCACCGCCCCCACCCCTGCCCGGGGGCCAGGAGACTTGAGGGGGGAGGTTGAATTCTGAAGTACAAGGATATTCTGGCCAGAGCTGCCCTGGGGACAGGCCATGAAAGGGAGGCCAAGGCAGAAGGGTCAGGTTACTGGAGAGATAATCTGATTATATCTGGTCAAGTGGGGAGGGGGATGGTGGGAGGAAGGGAGCCATGAGCCTAGGGAAGTGGAGAAAGAGGCATCCAGGATGCAGAAGCAGGAACAGAACAAGAGTACAGAATGGAACACAGAGGGAGCGAGTGGCCCTGCGTTCCAAACCTGGCTCCACTGCCTACCTCTCCCCCTGCCAGCTGATGACTCTGCATGTCACCTAAAGTCCCTGAGGCCTAGGGTCTTATTCTAAAGCCAGGCCAACCCACCCAGCCCCCCACAAGTCTTGTTAGGCTGATTCCAAGAAAAAGCAGAGGAAACAGGCCAGGGGCCTAGCTTGGCTCTGCGGGTGCTCTCCAAGTAGCACTTCCCCTCGTCCCCCTGCCCCGCCCAGAGCAGGGCAAAGTGACCCCACCCTGGAAGCTGGCAAGTACCCCCACAGCGTGGCTGGCAGCTGGTCTGTCAACCTGAGAGTGAATCTGCCCCCAGGGAGGCTCCTAATTTAATCAGCTTCACAAATCAGCTCGATGGGCTTAATTGATCTTTTTCACTCCTAATATTGTTGCTGTCACTTTCTGAGCTGTGCCTCCTCCAGCCACCCCATGCGTGGTGCTCAGCCAGCTGGAGAGGGAGAAGAAACATTGTGTGTGGAGCCAGGAAGCTCGTGGGAAGGAACTGGTGCGCAGGAAGGAGCGGGGGGGGGGGGGGCGGGGGGGGGGGGGCGGGAGGGACCCTGAGCCAGACCTCTTGGACCACACCATGTCCAAGGTGGCAACTGTGGGTGAGTGGAGCAGAAGAGCTCCTGGTGAGTCATCGGCCGGGGCCTCAGGCAAGTCACTCTCAGTTCTTCTGTGCCTATTTCCTAACCTGTAAAGACCACAACAGGTACTGCCCCTCATGATGTACTCACCCTACAAGGGTTTGTGGAATGCCCACTGTAATTTAGGCATGGTGCGAGGCATAGGGGAGGGTGGCAGGCAAAAACTACCTTGTTTTGCCCTCATAGGGCACTCTAGATAGGCTGTCCTCCCCTGGGTGACACCCCCCACCCACCCATGGAGCACAGAGACCGGTGGGGAAGACTGACATTGACTGAGTACACACATACGAAATGCCAAATGGAAACCGTGATAAGTAGTGGAAGAGGAGGTCCATGGTGCCGTGGGGGCAGAAAACCGGGGGGGCTCCCTGACAAAACAGTGCTGAGTTGAGATATGAAGGAGGAGGTGGAGTTATCTAAGTGAAGAGGTAAAAAGAACATTCCAAGAAAAAGACCTTTGTCTTCGGCTAAAAGAGTGAGGGGGTGTGGGTGAGATGATGCTAGACCAGTGGCTTCACAGGTTTTGGATAAAGCCATAAGAAATACATTTTGCGGGGCGCCTGGGTGGCTCAGTCAATTAAGGGTGTCCGACTGCGGCTCAGGTCATGATCTCACAGTCATGGGTTCGAGCCCCACATCAGGCTCTGTGCTGACAGCTCAGGGCCTGGAGCCTGCTTCAGATTCTGTGTCTCCCTCTCTCTCTGTTCCTCCCCTGCTCGCATTCCGTCTCTGTCTCTCCAAAATAAAGAAACATTAAAAAAAAAAAGAAAAAAATACAATTTGCATGGTGACTGGGAACAGAACACACATGTGCTCACACATACGATTGCCTGCATACATCAATTTTAAAAGATTGGTTTTAAAAAAAAAGTTACTCCTGCCACATTAAATATGATCCCCTCAGAGAGTTTCTCTTCTGTTCTAGCCTGTTCTATTTCTTTAAGAAAATGCAGTTTACTAACCACTGTGTTGATTTCCCAGCCCCCTAATGGGTCATGGTTAAGAGACACTGTGCTTTGCAGGGCCCCATGGGCTGCATTCAGGAGCTGTAGCTTTACCCCACTAGCGATGGGAAGCCCCAGTTCTCGTCTGCAGGGCAATCTAATGAGACTAGCATTTTGAAAAGGTCACTCTGGCTGCTGCCTGGGAGTCCAATATAGGAGTGAGGAGTGGAGGCCGGGAGACCAGATGTGAGGCTGCTGCCATAGCCAGGCAAGAGATAGCACGGCAGCTCGGAGTTGACAGTTTTGCAAAGCAAATGAGGGAATAGGTATGAAACATTTTGTGCCAATTAAAAAGCTATGTTTTATGAAAAGTTGCACAGGGAGACTACAAGATCTCCAAATACAGATTCAGGCAACCCACGTCCAAACAGCAGCTGCATCACTTCCCAGTCGTACCATCTTGGGAGAATCACTTTGCCCCAGTGGGTCTCAGTTTCCTAACTAAAATCGGTCATAAGAGTCCCTTCCTCCTAGAGCCGATGCCAGGTTTGGGTACAACGGTGCCTCTCCTCAGCCAAGAACTCAATAAATCCTGGTTATTCGTATGAAGAGAAATGTTAGAATTTATTCAGCCATCCATATGCCTTCAGCGCCTGTTTGGAGAATCAAGTCACATGGCCCCTGCCCTGTGGCAACCCCTGGTCCGAGAGGAATTTCTAGAGCCATAACCGATTTATCCGGGATGAAACTGAGTTTGAATCTGTGACTGAGCTGCAGACCTCACCTGATGAAGCGCATCCATCCACAAGTGACGAAATGGAGCTCAGGCGAGCCAAGGTTCCTTTTCAAACGGGTTGTGTCTTCATATGAACATTTACCTGCGCTCAGCTCTCGTTTCTGGAGGAAGCCGCGCTAGTCCTGGCATATCTGCTCTGCCTGTGGGGTATCTCTTGCCGACGCAGCACCTCCCCCCCTTTTCCCCTCCCTCTCAGAAGCTTCCGTGGTGCAGATTTATGAAGAAGCCAGAGCAACAGCGGCCTGTGCAGCCAGGAGCTGGCACAATCAGGGAGGCTGTCTGCTCCCTGCAAGCCAGGCAGGGGCAGGCAGATGGGGATGGTGGCTGGGGGCCTCCCTGCTGGTGAGCACTGCCATTTCCCTTCACACCGCCGAGCCTCGGTGAAATGGCCACGGGCGAGTGGGTTCCGGTCTGTACTGCCCACCTTTCGGCTGGCTTGGGGCCACGCGGCATGCATGCACAGAGAAGGGGCATCCTCACACCCGGCTGTCAAGACTCACTGGCCCTGATTTCATTGCCACAGGTTGCTGACCGCCGGGCTGACTCTTCGGGAGCCTGCCAGGTCTTCATCTGACGAAAGACTTTCGTCGCTCCTCGGCCCGCTAACTGGGAATGACCTTCAGGTTTGTGTGGCCGTCTCTGTCGGTCTCCCTGTCCTGCTCGCTCTGCTCCTCCACATCTATGAGTAAAGTCCCTCCTGCGTCTCTGCCTCCTTTGGTCTCCAGATTCGTCTCCCTGGCCCGTTTCTCATCTGTGTCTCTCAGTCCGGGCAGATTTCTTGGGCTCTGTCTTGGGGTGTTTCTCTCTGCATCTCTGGGTCTCTGTGGATGTTTGAGAGTGTCCCTCTTGGTTGTCTCCAGTGGCAGTCTCTGAGTCTTGGATTGCCCCTCTCTTTCCTGTTTGTGTTTGCTTGGCTCTGGGTGTATCTTTCTTCCGTTTTGTGTAACTGACAGTGTTTTTCTGTTGCTCACCTGGGGCGAGGGAGTGGGTGGTGCTCTCTCTGGGCTTCAGAGCACCTGCCTTCTGCTGCCGGGCTGTACTTAGAGTGAGCCAATCAGACTGCAAAAGTCACGCCCCGTCTTCCCAGCCTGCCCATCAGCCTCCACCACACCCGCTTCCCTTAGCTTTCTGCCAACAAAATGTCCAGGAGACCTTCACTCTTCTGGTAAGTTATCCCGTCCACGCTCATCACAGTCACCATGCTAATTCTGCTGCCCTCAATCAGCCCTTAAATGCTGCTCCCACCCTCCTCAGCTAGGTGACTTCCCACAAGTCACTTAACCTCTCTGTGCCATACCCACTCCCACCCCCCCCCGCCCCCCAGAGATTCTCTGCGTAGCGTTATGCTGCCTTCTCAACTGATCCCTCCTGTAGAGGATAAATAGCACTAATTACCTTTGGAAGTCCTCTCTACTGAAGGAGGAAAGCCTGGATTTGCCAGTGTGTAATCACCCCCTCCTCCCAGAGCAATCTCTGTGTTGGGACAATAACTGCACTCTCTATCAGGTGTGGAATCAGCCACTTTACCTGGAGAGGAAGCAAGCTGTCTCTTAGCTCCTTACTAGACAAGAGGGAAAGACACTTGTTCCCTAAGAGTCTGTTGCTCCACGGAAAATAAAACTGAATGCAGCCATAGATAGCACACTGACAGTGGGAAAATCTTATTGGATCACCCTGATGCGGTGCCTTTCTGAGGGCAGGAGGAAAATGGGAGCAGCCTTATCTGATGGTTTGTGTCTAGGGAGGGAGGGAAATAGGCCTCTGCGTATTTACAAACGTTCCCACAGATGCTCCCAGCATGTAGGGGAGGCTGGGGGGGGGGGGGAGGGATGATGCACATGGTCTGTGTGGGCAGGATTTCTGGGCGAGGGGGCCCGGACCACGCAGTCAACAGGACGGCAGCAGTGTTTACAGAACCCATGCCCTGGACCAGGAGTTGCCATGGGGCCCAAGACAGAAAAGCTCCCTCCCTCCAGCCATGGCAGGGAAAACTTTTAGAGCACAGCCTCACACCAAGCACTTGACATATGGCGCTGCGCCGGCACTCACAACCTCCAGTGAGGCAGGTGCTATTCTGCACTCCCGTTGTATAGATGGACAAGGTGAGGCACAGAGAGGGTAAGTAACTAGCCCAGGGTCACCCAGTCACCCAGCTAGACTTGAACCTAGGTAGTTTGGTTCCAGAGTCGCGCTCTTCCCTACTAGGCAGTACTGTAGATTACAAAGTAGAGCAGACAGGCGAGCCCGTAAATTCACTGCATGTGGAGCAAGCACCTATCAGGACTTGAAGAGAGGACCCCACTGTCTTCATGTTTTGATCCTCCTGATATGTTTTTTCTTTACGTCAAAACAGAGTTACCAACACTGTGGATGGTTTTAAATGTTTATATTTCACAAGTTAATGCCTTTAGTCCTCAAAATACAATGCAGTAAAAATTATACTCTTTCCAGGATGGTTATGTTATTTACAGAAATGATGTGATCCCAGGGGCGCCTGGGTGGCTTAGTCAGTTAAGCGTTCCACTCTTGATCTTGGCTCAAGCCATGATCTCACACTTCATGAGATCAAGCCCCGCGCTGAATTCTGCAGTGACAGTGTGGAGCCTGCTCAGGATTCTCTTTCCCTCTCTGCCCCTCGCCAGCTCGCACACGCTTTCTCTCTCTCTCTCTTAAAATAAATAAATAAATAAACTTAAAAAAAAAAATGATGTGATTTCATAGTGCTCCACACGACTTGGGCTGATGATGGGGCAGAAGCCATAAGCTGTGGCTGATCATTTCTCTTGGAGTGTTGCTTTGAGCCTACAAATCTAACATCTTTAGGAGATAATATCATAAATCTGATGTGGGAGCAATCAGTCCAGTGTAGTTGGCTTTGAAGATGGAGGGAGGAGGCCACGAGCCAAGGAATGGATTTCTGAACGACAGAACTGCAAGATAATAAGTGTGTTGTTTTCAGCCAAAAATAAAGAGTCTAAGCTGGACACCACTCATGAACCTGAGGTCCTTTTGCCCTGCCTCCTGCCTCCGGCTCCCTTGGCGGGTACTACATATTTACAAGAACAGAAGTATTGTAGTGAGACAGTGTGATCAATTCTCTCAAGGGTGGGAATTCGGAATCAATCAGGGATGGCTTCACAGATGACCACTGAGCAGAGGTTCCACAGGATGAGTAAGAACTCATGAGGCAGACAAAGGGAGCAAGAGCATTTCATGCAGAGGGAAAAGCCTATGTAAAGGCTCAGACTTCATGAACAGTTTGTATAGAGGCTCTGTCCCATGGTTCAGGATTACCTAACTCAGGTGCAGAGGAAAATCGTGGGTAATGGTGAATACAAAGCCAAAAAGGTTACGTGGAGACCAGATCATGCAGGGCCTTAGAGGTGAGGCCTTCTCTGCAGGGAAGAGAAAGAAAGTGAAGAGCCTGGATTTGACTTTCTTGGAGGAAGTTTCAAATACACTGGAAATGTTCAGCCCGGAGATGGAAGACTAGGGGAGGGCAAGAGTGTGACAATATCTACAGGACAACTTCCCCATGCTTGTGAAGTCCTTTTACTCTCCACCCCCATGCACAGGGTTTGGGACACATATGGATGCTAGAAAGGGACTGGTACAGTTTAGAGGTAAAGATGAGCAACCAAAGGTGTCCAAGAATGGAGTGGACCACTGAGGTGAGAATGAGTTCCCCATCATGAAAGGTGTTTAAGCAGAAGCCAAAAGGCCACCTGGCAGAGATGTTGACGGAGATTCAAATATCAGGTGAGAGCTGGACTAGTTAATTTCTGGATTTTCTTCCAGCCCTGAAAATCTCAGATACTAGTTTGTCTTGCATTAGAATAGATTCAAGACATTGCCTTTGGGGGGAAAATAGTAATCAAAATGTAAATACCATGGGAATAATAGATTTGGCCTAATTATCAGCGATTACTCAGAGTTTGTCATTATTTCTGTACAATATATCCCAAAGTTCCAGAAAACAAATCAAAGAAAGTACCACGGCCGATGCCATTAATAGAAGCAAAACACTTCAAGACGAGAATTTAATTTACTGGGTGAGTTCTTGAGGCACGTTTTTGTTGATGAATATTTATAAAAGTGGGTTAGGCTGGACCTGGTAATGATTGCGAAAAATTTTAATGCTGTCCCCTCATTAATTTACTTTTAATGAATGACTTGGTAAAGCGTAACCATTTGTACGTAATGATTTCATTAATAGCTATGGCATATGCACCCGTTTTTCACACGTTTGAATGTCACTTGAATAAAATGATACCTTAAATTATACAGTATAATAAAGTATGTTTGTTGAAACATGACAAGCTTCTGGCTCTTTGTACTCGGGCTCCAAGAATTCGCTGCATTTGGAATGGCAACAGTTTAACGCGACCAGAGTGACGGATTTCTTCTTCCATATCTGAGGTTTCTCTCAAAACTAGTCTTCTGGGCTTCCACCGTGAGAACTCTGTACATGAAAACTTGGAGCCAGAGAACGCAGTCAGCCCCTCCTACCCGGCCACCTCCACTCTGCGCTCCTCAGCCTTTGGACTCGCTTACACAGGCCCCTCGAGTAGGGGCACGGCCACATTATCCCACCAGACAGGATCCCTGTGGGCAGGACCGGTCCAGGAGTGGGGCCAGCCCAGGGTTGACGCCTGACCAGGGGCGGTGCCTGGCCAGGAGGGGGCGGTGCCTGGCCAGGGGAGAGGCCAGTGCCTGGTCAGGGGAGGGGCCAGGAGGGGCGGGGCCTGGCAGGGGGCGGGGCCTGGGCCTCAGAGGGTGTCGTGGGTCTCAGCTGCTTCCTCTGAGGACTCTCCAGCTTGGGCCTAAGGGCTGCGGAGCCAATATACTTCCTTAAGCTTTGTTGAAACCGATTTGGGAGAACACAGAGCCCTTGTCCTATTTTAAATGGGTCCCCTTGACAAACAAATAAAAACAGAAACAGAATCATAAATACAGAGAACCACTGGTTGCCAGAGTTCGAGGGGATAGGCGAAATAGGTGAAAGGGATTAAGAGGTACAAACTTTCTGTTGTAATTAAGTCACAGAGATGAAGTACAGCATAGGGAATATAGTTAATAATATTGTAATAACGTATGGTAATAGAGGGTGACTACACTTATTGTAGTGAGCACAGCATAGTGTATAGAATTGTCGAACCACTATGTTGTACTCCTGAAACAAATACAACATTGTTTGGCAACTGTATTTCAATCAAAAATGCATATTAACAAGGGGCTTCAAGAAAAAAATCCAGGAGAGGTGCCATTCTTAAAAAATAAAATTTTTTTAGTGTTTATTCAGTTTTGAGAGACAGAGAGACCGAGCACAAGCAGGGGTGGGGCAGAGAGAGAAGGAGACACAGAATCCGAAGCAGGCTCCAGGCTCTGAGCTGTCAGCACAGAGCCCAACGCGGGGCTAGAACTCACAAACTGTGAGATTATGACCTGAGCCAAAGTCAGACGCTTAACTGACTGAGTCACCCAGGTGCCCCAAAAGGTGCCATTCTTGCTTATTGATACTCCAGAATAAAGATTTTATTAATATTGTTGAAAAAATGGGCCCCTAGATTATTCCTTAGTTCAGTCCATGTCTATTTCTTCAGAGTGCTTATCTGTTTTGTAAAGATCTTATTTGTTTTCTGTTTATTTAGTGTGGGGATGATGCCACCAGTGTTTACTATGGAATCCCCACCCCTGGAACATTAACAAGTGACCAGAAAAATATTTATTGGCAGAGGGGGACAGAGAGAGAGAGAGAGAGAGAGAGAGAGAGAGAGAGAGAGAGAGAAAAGAGGAGGAAGAAAGGCAGGACTGGAAAGAAAAGAGGGAGAAAGACTGACTGAATTAGATTCGAAGCATAAAGCAAAGCCAGCCAGTGGCCAAAAAAAAAAAAAGTAATGTCGAAATCAATGTCATTGGCTCTGCAGAGCTGCCATTTCCCTTCCTGTCACCCACCACCCCTCCCCGGCAGGCCCCTACCCCAGACCCAGGTCTCATCACCCCTGTTCCCCCACAGTTATTTATTCCCTCCTGGCATGAAAGTGGTCCTGGAAATGAATAAGGTGTTTGGACAACAATGAGAACAATATTCCTCGGCAGGAGAACGGTGATATGTGCTTTTCAAAGTGTTTTCCTATCTTTGATCTCCTCAAATTCTTGCAGGTTCTCTCTCACAGCGTTGTTTCATCATTCCCATTTTTCCAGAGGAAACCAACTCCAGGGAATTAAATGTTGGCTCAAGGTCACAGAGCCAGGAAATAGCTAAGCTAAGAAGACTTCAACTTTAGTCATGGATTATGTGGCTGAACAGCTTTTAATGTTTCTCAGGTACTTAATATGTTACCTCTCCCAAGGGTGTTTGCATTGTAAAAGAGAACTGAAAAGGGAGGGAAATGTATGATCTCAATGAATGAATTGTGAATAGTAAAATATCCAGTACAAAAGTATGTGCCCAGGAAAGAGTACCACTGGGGCTAGAGGGACAAGGTGGTCCCAGAAGATTCTCATCACACAGACTTCTGTGGTCAAACAGATCTGGATTCATACCTCTTCCATTCCCTTCACTAACCCTGTGATCTTGACCCAGGGCTTTCCATTTTCTGAGTCTTTCCCGATCTGTGAAATGGGGATGATAATCCCACCCCAAAAAACTGATGTCAGACTAGGATGCATAGAAATTTGCACAAAAGGCGATCAGCATAGATTAGCAGCATTACATGGAGCACCAAAGGAACAACCCCTCCACAGTTGGCAGGAGTTAGGTGCTGAGTGGAGCCTGACCTCCCCTCGACCCCCTCCCGTCCTTGCTCCGCAGGGGCAGGGGTGGGGAAGACAGGACTTCGAGCCTAGACCTGATGCTCCAGACCCATCTCTGCCCACGGCACTAGGCTAGACTCACCTACTACCCTCGTGCTGATTACTGGGGCTTTAGGATCAAGCTGGGATAGCCTGGGCCAGGGCACCTCGGGCTACACTGCAGCCCTCGTCTCTTCCGAGTCTTTCCCCACCTCCTCCGAAAAGATTTATGGAAAGATTAAGGGGCCTTTTTTTCAATATCTATTAATATTCATGGCAGTCTTCACAGCCATCTGCTTTTAACGATTTTGTTTGCAAAGACCTGAGATTAAAATATGGCCTGCTAGTGCTCTGAAGCATCTGAACTGAAGGCGATAAAACAAAGGCCTTTTCAGGAGCTCCGAGCTGGCCTGTCACTCTACCTGCAGCGGGGGAGACTAATGACTAGTGGGAAGGAGGGGCGGAGGAGGGGGCGCCCAGACCTGGCTGAGATTAGATCCGGGGCCAGTGCTCCCCCTCAGCTGGCAGGGTTAATTGGGGGGGAATGAAGGGAATGAACAGCCCCAGCCCCCTCCCCACCACCTTGCGCAGGGACCCTGGGACAAGGGGGCTTAACTAGGGCAGGAAGAAGATGCTGGCTGCAGCACAGGGGAGACCCAGCATTTTGAGGGCCCCCAGACCCTGGGATCGCCTACTGGAGAGAGAGAGCTGTCGAGGCCAGAAAAGTCCAGGGGTCTGGGGAGGGCAGGGGGGGCCCTCACTGTGATGCTGTGACCCAGACCCAGCACCGTGGCACCGCTTCTGTGGCTCCGTGCTATGTGCACTCTAAAGCCTGGTGTCTTTGTCAGATTGGTTTCCGTACAACCCCAGTGCTCATCCCAACATGTGCCGCCAATTTGACAATAAATTTCATTTAACAAAAATAAATAAATAAAATGAAGTACACTAAATAAAAATTTTAAAAAATAAATAAATAAAATAAATCAAGCCTGGTGCCTTTGTCCAGATTTCTAAAGTCAGCCATTTCAGTACAGTTCTGCCTTGGGTGGAACCCTCATTTGCCGAATGATATCCTGGGGTGCCCTTGGCCACCTTGGCTGGTGTCCTTCTCTCGGCCTCATCTTGGAAGGGAGTTTTCAGTGAGGTCCCAGAAGGTGATCTGGGGATAAGGCGGGGACAAGCAGTGGGGGCCGGGCCAGCATGTGCCGCAGTGAGGACAGTGCCCTACACAACTCCAGGGGCAGCTGTCCTAGCCTCCCGCCAGAGCTCATCTGACTCAGGCGCCTGCTGCTTGGGATTGTTTGAAAACCCATACAATCCAGTCACTTCTCTCATCAGACAGACACCTCTCCTTGGATTCCAGGTTCCACACTCCCCAGCCATTCCCTGGGGTGACAAACGCCTGGGGCTGGGGCAGGCAAGCAAGAAGAGATCGTGGTTTCCTCCTACCTGCCCCAGCCTCCTGTTGCCAATAGGGCTGCCACCTGGTCTAAGTCAAACTTGCTGTCCCAGGCTCCCACCCTCGGGGTGTGGAAAGTCATTGTTTTTGTCTACTCCAGCCTCTGGGGGCCAGAACCAGGAAACACCCCCTTGCTGTTACACAGAGGAAAGGAGAATTTTACAAGATCTCCCCCCAGGGACTGCATCAGGCTGAAGGGAAACAATTCTGTTTGGAATCTCCCAGGTTTGGGAAACCTTCCTTTCAACTCCACTCCCATCGAGCAGGAACTGCTTATGATTCTAGAACAGGGCAGCCTTTCCTAAATGCAGTGGACTCTACCTGCTGTGGTTACCTACCCGTGACATAAATATTATCATATGCCAGGCTTGCAAGCCCCAAGTGAGGGAGAGAGGTGGCCAGCCACACTTCATCCCCTTCTCCGAGGACCAGTGGGCACCCTCTGTCCTGTGAAGGGGTGGGTCACGCTTCACCCACTGTGGGACCCCATCCTACCTGTCCCAGGCTTTCCTGATGGTATTATTCACCAGACTGTAACTCTTTGATGGCTTCAGCTTCTACAGGAAAACCCTACCCCTTCAGAAGGAAATACGAGGGCTGTGACTGTCAGGTCCTGCCTACCTTTCTAGAATCTTGTCCTACTGAATCCTCCTCTTGAGACCCCCCACTATCCTCCAGTCACACCCAACATCCAGCATCCATGGAACATGCATGCCCTGCTGTGCCTCTGTGCCTTTGCACATGCTGTTCTCCCTGCTTGGGATACGTTCTTGTTTTCTTCCAAACTCCAAGGACTCAAACTCAAATATCACCTCCTCCAGGAAGCCATCCCCTACACACCAGGCCACTCCCCCACAGGCCGAGTCAGCCGCTCCACATCCCTAAATAACAGCCAGCATTTGGGTGAATGCTTCACCTGCATTACCTCATTTTGGCCTCACACGTCCCTTCACGGGATGCCCTATTATTATCCCTGTTGTACAGATACGGACACTGCAGCGCAGAGAGGTGAAATGACTTGCCTGAGGTCACACAGCTGTGATATGCTCGTGCCAGGATCCAAACACATCCAAACACACCCAGGCATTCTGACCCCAGAGCCTGAGGTCACTCCACACTACTCCCATCCACCTGCATCACACGGGACATCAATATGCTGTGACACAGAGAAAACAGGGCCACTGGCCCTCTTGTGTGTCTTCCCTGCTACCCTCAGCAGAACTTCTTGCATGCCTGTCACCCAGCACCCAGCACAGAACCTGGCACAATGTGGCATGCACGCAAAAGGGTATGCGTGGGTGGGGGGTCTGTGAAGGAGTGTGAATGTGAGGTTCCGGATGGAGTACGTGAGAGAGGTGTGTCACGGGGATCGTGCGTGTGAACATATGTGATGCTGCGGTACGATGTGTGAAGGAGTGTGTGTGTGTGTGTGTGTGTGTGTGTGTGTGTGTGTGTGGTATACATGTGGGGGGTCTTGTGAATGAGTCTGTGCAGTGGCGTGCACAGCATGGGAAGGGCTTTGTGTGTGCAATGTGTGTGAGTGGGGGGGGGGTGCCGGGGCGGCTGCAAGAGGGTGCGTGATAGTGTACCCCATGTGCGTGTGCACAGCATCCTCAGACGTTCTCCAGGGCTCGCACCGGTGGGCAGCAGCCTGATCTCAGCTGCATGGATAGTTAAAGCCCTTAAACTATGCCGCTTCATCATTGATATTTTTACAGAGTTGTCACCGAGAAATATCATTTTTCTTCCTCTTTTATTTCATTTTCTTTGGGATATAGTAATTAACAAAAGCCGTTAGATGCCAGCAAAACTGTTTCTTTTGAAGTTTCTACATGGCTGTCACCCGGGAGATAAAGGCAGATTATTCAATCTTGACATTATAATTGTGGATGCCAGATAAAAGCCTGGATGAGGCACTTCACAGCCCCACTCGGGGGGGGAGAGGATGAGATCACCAGGAGGGAGTCCTGCTGAAGCCCAGAAGGTGGGGGGGGGGGGCGGGGGGGGCGGGAGGGGGCACCACCATCAGGGCAGGGGCAGCTCACCACATGACTGGCGTCTTTCATTCTGAGTTGGACTGTCCCTAAATCACACAATGTCAGGTGGAAAAGTAGCATATTCCATACCTAGGTGGAAGAACCCAGAAGTCAGGAGCTAAGCTCCCGAGCCTGGTGGCTCTCCCTGCCAGAGATCCTCCCCCACAGCTCACCCCACCTTGACTGGCAGGAGGTTCTCTGCCTGCTGGACTGGATGCCCAGCTCCTCAGAGGTGGGATTGGGTCTTAGTGGTGGCATCTCCAGCACCCGGCACTGGCGTGGCACAGGCAGGTATGGGATGTGCACCTCCGGAGGGAATGAGCCCTGGGTTCAGGTCCTGATTCCCACTCTCTCACTGTGGCCTGGATTTTGGAGGCAGAAGAGAAGACAGTGCAAGGAAAGTCATCTGCCTGTTCAGAGCGCACCCTTGCTTCCTCTCAGGCCACCAGGGAACAGTGCCACCTTGTTGCCAGGAGGGGGTGCCAACCAGAGGCTGGGCCAGGCAGGGCCAGAAGAGGCCCTGGCATCAAGATGGAGAGGCAGCTTTTAGTGGAGGCAGAAGGCCCAGAATCCAAATGCCCTGAAGAATACATTCACTCTGAAGAATGAAAGCTTCTAAAATGCAAGGGCTGATATTATCTGATTTCCCAGGTCAACTCTGAACCAAATTATGACCTTGAAATTCAGCTTACCCAAACCAGTCACGCAGTGGTGTTCCCCACACTCCACCCAGCCCCCACACAAGCCTTCACTGTTTTATTGATTATTATATTATTATATTGTAATAATAATTATTATTATTATTAATTGTATCAGTCAGAGTCCAACCAAGAATCTATAAATAACTCCAGGTATTTAAACTGGAGGCAGTTTAATGCAAACACAGGACATGACAGATCAGCAAGGCCACCCAGAGATTAGCAACAGCAACAAGCCCCCCAGGACAAAGGCAGAAGATGTCACCAGAGCCCAGAGGCCACAATGACTTGGCCAACCTGGAACCTCAGTTGGTCACAGAGATGTGGGCCCTGCCAGTGTTGGCACCCAAGGCGGGGAGATAAGGAAGACATCAGGCTTATCCCTGTCTCCCAACCTCTCACTCTCCATCAACAGACAGAACATCCCAGCAATTCAAGACAACCAAGCCAGGACCCTTCAGGGGACAGCCCCATGAATACAGAGCAAAATAGGGGAAGGACGAGAAGGGGCTCTGAGAGCAAATTAACCAAGGGCTGGCGCCCTTGTCAACATTTGAGCTGGGTTTCCAGCTTGCCCTGAAAAGCATGACCTGGGGCCTGCTCTCCCAAGTGACAGCAAACATCCAGAGGTGATGAAGGCTGTCCCCTTCAGAAGGAGAATGCTCTTCTCCAGTTTTCACCGTCCCCACCAGACCTGCCTTATTCATTAATGGTAGCTAGAGGTATTTCAATTTGCAACTCTCCATCTAAATCAGTGCAGCCATTTTGTAGAGAATCTGGGGCCCAACCAAGGAGAAGTGCTTCACCAGGGTTACACGATGGATCAAGAACAGAGGCAAGCCTCCAAAGAAGACATCCAGATGGCCAACGGACCATGAAACGATGCTCAACGTCGCTCCTCATCAGGGAAATACAAATCAAAACCACACTGAGATACCACCTCACACCGGTCAGAGTGGCTAAAATGAACAAATCAGGAGACTATAGATGCTGGCGAGGATGTGGAGAAACGGGAACCCTCTTGCACTGTTGGTGGGAATGCAACCTGGTGCAGCCGCTCTGGAAAACTGTGTGGAGGTTCCTCAAAATATAAAAATAGATCTACCCTATGATCCAGCAATAGCACTGCTAGGAATTTACCCAAGGGATCCAGGAGTGCTGATGCATAGGGGCACTTGTACCCCAATGTTTATAGCAGCACTTTCAACAATAGCCAAACTATGGAAAGAGCCTAAATGTCCATCAACTGACGAATGGATAAAGAAGTTGTGGTTTACGTATACGATGGAATACTACTTGGCAACGAGAAAGAATGAAATCTGGCCATTTGCAACAACGTGGATGGAACTGGAGAGTATTATGCTAAGTGAAATAAGTAAGGCAGAGAAAGATACCATATGTTTTCACTCATCTGTGGATCCTGAGAAACCACAGAAGACCATGGGGGGAGGTGGAGGGGGGAAAAAGTTACAGAGAGGGAGGGAGGCAACCCATCAGAGACTCTTAAATACTGAAAACAAACTGAGGGTTTAAGGGGGGTGGGGGAGAGGGGAAAGTGGGTGATGGGCACTGAGGAGGGCACTTGTCGGGATGAGCACTGGATGTTGTATGGAAACCAATTTGACAATAAATTGTACTTAGAAGGAGGAGGAGGAGGAGGAGGAGGAGGAGGAGGAGGAGGAGAACGGAGGCACCAGAAATTTAGATGCCTGAGACCGTATTTCCTAAGTGCTGAAATGGTTGGCAAGGAGGAGGAAGCATCTGTGAAGTGACCGTGCCTGTCAGCAGAGAAATGAGTACTATTTCCTAGACCAGCATCAGCAAAACAGCAGTGCAAGGGGACCCATGTCCGCTGGCCAGTGAGCCTTGTTGAGAGGACGCCAGGGGCAGCGCCGGCAGTCATGACAAGGACAGGACCTGGGCAGCAGAGGCTGCTCTGAGCCTAGCACTGCCACTCAATTGCTATGTGACCATAGCAAAGTCCCCCTCGGCGCTCTGTGCCACAAAGAGGTAGGACCAGATGCCTTTCTGGAGGCTTCCCCACCCCACCAGGCTGGGACTCTGTTTCCTGGGCGGAGGTAGGAGGAAACCATCCTCCGATAGAAGCCAGCTGAGTGCATGAGGGTCCTTAAAACAGAAGGTCGAGGGGAGACACTGAGAAACATAAATCTGCCGGCACGGCTCTCTCAGAAAGGGTTTTAATTAATTGTTTTTATACGACATAAGAGCAACTCATTACCGAACAGCTTTGATTTGTGACACCTGCATTATAGATGATTTTTAAATTAACATTTCCCCAATAAAAGGTGTCAGTAGAGAGCGGAAGGCGCCCAGAGAAGTATAAAAGGATAATAATATGAAAATACAAATAAACACCAGCCCAGCCTAACAAAGGGGGCTGCTTAATCAATTTTACAATTAATTAAGGCTGCCTGGGGTAGCTGGGGCCCTGGAGGCCGCTGGAGGTACTGGGTTGAGGCTCAGGCATCAAATACGAGGAGGTGGAAAAGGGTCTGAGGCTTCAGAAAGAAATACAATGAGGATGAGAGATGGTCCGCCAGGCCTCCCCTGGAGAGGAGAGAAGCAGGAGGCCGATCTGTTCTGGGGAGCACTCCTGCTCCCTCTGTGCTGCTGGACAGGTCATTTGTCCGCTCGGGAAAAGCCCCTGCTACATGCCCCAGGTGGAGCAGAGAGCACCAAGGTGAGACAGCTGCTGGGAGATGCTGAGAGCCCCGTGCCTCTGGTCCAGAAGGAGTGAAGGGCAGAGTAGTGGAGATACCTAGAAAGGTGGGGGGTGGGGGCTAGACTCCAGGCCTCTAGAAAATGTCGACCTGCAGTTGGGAGCTTTTTCAGATTCCCTTTGAAGAGTCTGGGGTAAAAGAGCCGCAGGAGATGTCCACTGTAGGCAGATGCAAGTACCTGGAAGGGCAGAGGGAGGAGAAAGAAGGCTGCCACACAGAACCTGCCGCTGGACAGGGTTCAGAGACAAGTGGCTGGGGGAGAGAAGCAGATGATCGCAGGGTGACTTCAAAGCCCGAGCCCACAGCTCTGGCTCCGGGGAGCATTCTAGGAGAGGGGAAACAGGAGCCGAGGAGACCCCCCCAGCCAAGGAGAATGCTGGAGAAGCAGTGCATAGGGGGACAAGGGCCTGCCCACAGGGCTCTCACGTTCTGGCCAAGAGAAACAGAAAACGGATGAAGAAAGGACTTCAGTGAGTGCTGGGAGAAGAGGGATAAAGAAAATGGAACTGAGTGCTCTGCCGGGCACTGCTGGGGCGGTGCGGGAGGGGACCGAGTGGTCAGGGAAGGCCTCTCTGAGAAGGCACATGAGAAGTAATACCTGAAGGATGAGGAACCAGCTGGGCCCAAACTGGGGCAAAAGGGGGTACAGAGGCTCCAAGGCTGCACCAGGGAAGAGGGGCCAGGACTGGCCTCACCGATCGGCAGGTTCTACTGCTCTGTCTTTACAAGAGGGGTTATAGAACTGATATGTAAGTCAGGACTGGTTTTGCCTGTAGATGGAGGGCATGGGGCGTTGGATGTGAAGTGCCTTTATACACTCTCTCTCCAAGGACCTGACCCTTCCGAGGGCGTCAGTCTCCACCTCCATGCCAGGGTCCTCTCATGTTTACTGATACCCCAGAACTCTCTCCTAAACTCTGGGTCCACTTGGGTGTCTCCCAGGCACCTCATAACACTTCCATCATCTTCTTCCCAATCTCAGTCAGAGAAGCCACCATCTGTCCGGTTGTTCACAACAGAGACCTAGGAATCGCCTTGATGCTCCCGCTCCTGCTCCCCCACGGCCAAGTCCTGGTGGCTCTCTTCCCCCTTGCAGCTCCGGATGCCATCTCCCCGCCGCACTCCATTCCATCTGTCCTAGCTCTGCGCATGTCTCACCTGGGTGACTACAGCATTCCCCTCCCCCCATGCTCCTGCTAGCCACACAGCAGCCAGAGGAATCCTAAAATGAAAGCCTGTCCAAAAACCTTCAAGGGCTTCCTGTGCCCTCAGGCTGAAGTCCAAACAGTGTCACCATGCTTATCAAAAGCCCCCAGAATCCAGCCCCTGCCTATCCCTAGAGCGCCATGTTGCCCTCCCCTCACTCCATGCTTTGCTGTCCAGACACAGGTGTCCCCCTCCAGCTCCCCAGACTACCACTGCTACTCTCACCTGTCATCTTTCACACCTGCTGTCCCTCTGCTCAGAACATTCCAGGTGTTCTTCCCTGCCTCAGCGCGCCATTGTCTGGCCACCTTCAACTCCACAGTCCAGGTTGCACGTATTCATCCAATACTCTTGTAGTTGTTTGCTTAATTGTATAGATACCCCCTGGATTGCAAGCTCCACAAAACCAGGAACTGCTTTCACCTTGTTCACCCCTGTATTCCCAGCGCCTGGGGGCATATTCACCACATTGCTGAACAAACAGGAAAATGAATGGGTTAATGGATGACTCAAATGATGTCACATAACACAGGCCACTTGCTTACTAGAAGTTTAGATGTTCTGTGAGACCAACAAGGACCAACATCTTCAACTTGGTGCCATATCGGGGCGCCTGGGGGGCTTAGTCGGTTGAGCGTCTGACTTTGGCTCAGGTCATGATCTCATAGTTCATGGGTTCAAGCCCTGCATCGGGATCTGTGCTGACAGCTCCAAGCCTGGGGCCCACTTCGGATTCTGTGTCTCCCTCTCTCTCTGTCCCTCCCCAGCTTGCACTCTGTCTCATTCTCAAAAATAAATAAACATTAAAAAAAAGAACTGTATAACTTAGTGCCATATATTTCACTAGCTGGTCCACGTCCTCAGGCCACCTCCCATGATGGGCATCAGTATTGTAATGAGAGTAGGGACAGGCCTCCGCTTGGGTGCATTGACTACTTCCATGAAGCCAGCAGGGTCGCGAGGCCAACACAATGTCCACACGGTCTGTGGGACTGCTGGCTCAGGACCCAAGAGGTCATGGCTATCAACAGGGGCTCCTGGCTAGGGGATCTGGGTGCTTCAGGTCCCCTTTGCCTGATAGGAATGTGGAATAGGTGGGTCCTGCCAGGGTAACCCCACAACAGGGCACCTCCAGCCCATATCTACATACATGTAGATATCTACATATCTACAAACTCAGAGATGGGGTTAGAGTTTAAGGTCAGGGTTATAGAAATGGCTTTAGGGAGATTCCCACCATCAAACCTCCTACTCAAACCGGCAAGTAGAGAAAAAAGGCTGGGATGGAGATCAAGGTAAAACACCCTCTGAAAAGGCGAGATGGCCTATGCCAGAAGGAATCCAGGAGGGCCTCCTGGAGGAGGGGGGATTGGACTGTGCCAGAAAGGATGGGGAGGGTCTGAGAGCAGTAAGCGCCTAATCAAACCACTGCTTCCTGCATCTTCAAAACCTCCCACCAGGAGGAAGCACCTCTAAAGGCCAGCTTTCTCTTGGTAAGTCACAGACTCAACCAATGGTGACACAATTACTGGATGTCAGGACTTGACTGAGCCATGAGTCCAACCCAACCATTTATAGATGAGGAAAAAGAGGCGCAGAGAGAGGAGCAAAAATCATCCTTTGCATCTGAACGAATGCATCCTTTGCATTTGAAATGGGCTTCTGGACGCCTACCTGCACAACATGAGTTGTTCTCCTCCATTTAACAGACGACGGGGCTAAGGCCCAGGGGGGTCACAAGGCCTGGGGAGCTCACACAGGATCTGACAGAACCAGCACTCAAACCCAGGCTGCTCTGATTCCACATCTAACACCCTTAGGTGAATCTTTCTGTCTTTGGTTCTGATTTTTCTGGGGCACCGCGAGAATAACTGGCAGTTGATGTCAAAAATATATATAGCTGTGTTGATTGACAGTATAAGCTCCGTGATGTACAAACACGGGATGATTCTATTTTTCTCGATAACTGCTATCAGCTCGCCTCTGCAGGCCCCCACCCCACAAGCTGGTAGTTGACACAGAGGAGGGAGGGATAGAAGGAAACACACTTGCCAAATAATAGTACGTCTGTCCTTTTTGACAATTTTCCTGGTCACATTTAACATCTGTAGTTCTCACTTTGTAATTAGTAAAAAAGTGTCATTGTCCTGGGTGCCTGGGTGGCTCAGTCAGTTAAGTGTCCGACTTCGGCTCAGGTCACGTTCTCACGGTCTGTGAGTTCGAGCCCCACATCAGGCTCTGTGCTGACAGCTCAGAGCCTGGAGCCTGCTTCAGATTCTGTGTCTCCCTCTCTCTCTGGCCCTGCCCTGCTTGTACTCTGTCTCTCTCTCTCTCTCAAAAATAAATAAACATTTCTTTAAAAAATGTCATTGTCCAGTTCAGAGCCACCTCCTGCCTAGATTCTAGGAGCTCCAGCAACAAGGATGGGAGCGTCCTGCTGCGACATGGCTGCCTCTCCCCAAGTGGGGGATGGGTGCTGCCTTTAGGATGCTGTCCCACTGGTGTCCTCACCCCAGCTGGCCTCTAGCACTGGAGGAAGCCAGCTGCCAGCTCCTTGTGTGACAACAGGGCCATCTCTACAACCTGACACTGGAACCCCCCCCCCCCCACCGGGGCATGGCTGCTTCCTCTTGCTCCTCGCACAGCTGGAGACAGGAACATGGCTGTCTCCACCCAGCAAGCTCTGCTCTTCTCTTTAGACAGAGAAGTGGGTAGAGGGCACCCAAAATGCCTCTGTCTTAGCAAACCCTGGAATAGATGTTGTGGTGGAATCCACTCACTCTCCACCAAAATTCAATCTCCCATGACAAAATGTGGCCAGGCCCAAGGTCACCATCCAGACCAGGAGTCGGAATGACCACCACCACCCCCCTTCCGCCCTCCCCCCTCCCGCCCGCAGCCAGTTGGGTCCCCTGCCTATTTTTGAATGGCCTGGGAGCTACGAATCATTTTTACATTTCGAAATAATTGAAAAAAAGAAAAAGAAAAATATTCATGATACATGAAAATTACCTGAAATTCAATGTCCATGGATAAAGTTTTATTGAGACAGTCACACCCATTCATTTGCATATCATCTGTGGCTGCTTTCAAGATACAAGGGGAGAGTTGGGTGCTTGCAACAGAGCACATGGCTCACAAAGCCAGAAATATTTCTTCTCTGGCCCTTTATGGAAAACGTTTGCTGACCCCAGCTGAAAACCACCGGTCCCAGACTTCCTTGCAGCTAGGTGGGACCCTGTGCTAAGTTCACACCAGTGAAAGTGGAGGGAAGCTGATGAAAAATAGCAGGTGTCTCCCCCACCCCCCAGCTTTCTTCTGGCTCTGACTAGAGCCAGGCATGGCAGCTCCCAGCTCTAGTGACTGAGACTACCGCAAGGCTCACAGGGGTGGTAGGGGCAATGGCTCAGAGGACCCCGGTCCCTGAATGGCTGTGAGACTCAGCTGCCCTGCCAACCTGGGCCATCCACCTGGAACCGTGGACTGAGAAAGAAAGACACTTCAGTCCTCTTTATGCCACGGCATCATCACGACACAGCAGCCTGCCCTTATCCTGACTATTAGAGATGTTTTTCTCCAACTGGGCACCATCTCCAGAGACCTTTCCTTACAGATCCCAGTCATGTTATTTTAGGATATTGTTCTTGTGCAGGAGGCCTTCTTAACAGATGGGGTTGAGCCTCACCTGACATCAGCAGTGCCCTACAGACCTGATAGGAGAATTGTTCATGCCAGAGTTCTTCTGTTTGCAAGGAAGAGAGGGGCACTAGCTCAAGGAAAGTCCGTATAAGGAGAGTTCAGAACAAAGCAGGCCCTCATGGGAATCCTGAAACGAAAGGTCAGCAGCAGCCAGGCTTCGTGGGAACCAGGACCATGAGCCAATAGGGGAGGCATCCCTCCATAACTGGGGGTCTTTCTCGTGGCATCTATGCACCTTTCTGTCCTTCTTGGTTGGCCAGCCCCCAGTGGTCACTCACGGCTGATGACCATGATGGGTCTCCAGTGCTAAGTCTACTTCATCAGCTCCTTCCACTGCCAGGCTCAGCCTGTTCCAGGTAGGAGTCAGATTGGCCCAGCTCATGCTTTTGAGCCAGAGTGCCCAAAGCATTTAGTATGGGGCAGCCTCTGCTTCAAGTGCCTGACCTGGATTAATCAGCTGAGATCTGGAGAATGCAAACACAGCTGCCACTCATGCAGCATGGACCAGCCGGGCAGGGGTTTCCCTTAGCCAGGAAATTGATTCTCTAAGAGGCTGAGGTGTTCTGGGGCTGGAATACTGGGTTCAGCCACACCTTCTTCTTTGTGACCATCGGCAAGTTCAGTACATTCATTTCCACGTCTGTGAAATAGGAATCAGTCAAAACACCTACCTCATAGGGTTGTCAAGAGGATAAAATGAATTAATCCATGTAAAGCACTTAGAACAGAAACTTCTGACATGTAGTGAGCTTCCAGGGAAGGTTAGTGATTATAACTATTATCATTATCTCTAAAACAAGAAGGAAATAATAAGTCAAGGTTCTCTATTCCTTTGCTATAAAACATCTCAATGTGTGCTCAGTGAGTGATTCAAGTCAGCTTGAGAAAAACAGTGACTGGGCCATGCATACACCTCCCTACAGAGCACAGGGTACAATGGCTACCACCTATTGAGGACTCATGCTATGCTCAAGCTGTGCTTGGCCCTCTACACACATGATCCAACACGATCCAGCAAGCGTGACGTTCCAAAAGGGTCAAGAAGTCAACCAAATTCACACACTTTAATATTAATTAAGTTGGGTACTTGTCCCAGCTCTTGTCTCCCTGTCCCTCTGTGACCTTGAGGATGAGGCCCCGCCCCTCTCCCAGCCACAGTAGACATACGTGGTAGACCAGATGACTCTAAAGCCCTCCTGACTCCGGTCTCACTATAGTAATTTTCTCATTTCTGTTGTGTTCTTGGGGGGCAAGCCCTGAACACAAGCCACCCTGTGACTTACATCCGACCCTAGGACCATGATGTTTCACTTCCCAATGTATTGTGTGCCTAAAAGTCATGAAAAAAAAAAATAAATAAAACTATTATTCTCAAAACCCCATAGGTCTCTTAATGACTACTCCACTAATTAGTAGCAGCTGTTAATGAAGTGTGCAGGTACAAGCCGAGCCTCGTCAATTAATCCATACATGCTCCTGGGCTGCAGTAATATTTAAAGGGAAAATCAATACCTGGCAGCTGGACCTGGGGAGGTCAGTCTGGGTGGGCAGGGAAGGTGTAGCATTTCAAGGAATTTGTAACTAAAATAGCTTATGCCTGAAGCACAGTGCAGGGGAGCAGAAACCAGGACAGCCCTTAAGGGGCACAGGGACCCAGCATGCCTGTAGTGTCGGGGCAGGGGGGTGCTGGGTAGGGAGGGCAAACAGGCGCCTGCTCCTTCCATGGGCAGGCGGAGAACTCTGTGCAAGGCCAGCAGGGGGGCTCCCTCTCCAATTTGTCCTATCACAAAATCCACTTATTCCTGTGGGGTATGGAGGCTGAGGGGCTTCCTATTACCTCCTCTTGGAAGATGTAGAGGTCAATTCTCCTGGTGAGACACTGTCTTGTGCAACGTTACAAAACAAGTAAGGGTAACAATAGCTCTCCTGGCCTGTGCTGTGCCAAACACCCTACATGCATCATATTTAATCCTTACACTTGCCTGATGAGATAGGAACTACTATTCCCCCATTCCGGAGATAGAAATACTGCAGCTTTGAGAGATTGAAACACCTGGTTAACAAAGCTGGCCACCAACGAGGCTGGTATTCAACTCCACGCAGTCTGACTTCAGAGTTCATACACTTAGCACACATGGGCTCCAAAGCAGCGATAAGCCTTCAGTCCAGTAGAACAAGATCTAACCTCCGTTGCGTGATTTACGGCATCTCGAATTCTGGCCTCTGTATCAGTTTCCTACTGCTGTTATAATCAAGTACCATACACTTAACTGGCTTAGCGCAACATAAATCTACTGTCCTGCAGTTCCAGAGGTCAAAAGTCTGACATGGTTTTCAGTAGGCTAAAATCAAGGTGTTGGTGAGTGTGCTCCTTCTGGAGGTTCTAGGGGAGAATCTGTTCCCTTGCCTTCCTCAGCATTCTGGAGGCAGCCTGCATTCCTCTGTCCAGGGTCCCTCCTTCATCCAGAAGCCAGCAATCCAACCACTAATTCTATCGTCACACCTCCCTGACTCTCTCCTGTCTCCCTCTTACAGAGACCCTGTGCTTACACGGGGCCCACTCAAATAATCCAAGATACTTTTCTGGATAATCAAGGATAATCCAGTGCCTTGTGCCACGTGGGTTAACACAGTACAGGTTCCAGAGAGTAAGACATGGGCATCTTTGGGGGGATATTAGTCTGCCTATCACATCTTCCTGCTTTCTAGATGTTCCATCCTCATCGAACACCTGTATTGGTCAGCATCTGGGTCAGAAAAATAAGACACTCTCAGTATTTCAAACAAAGGGAATTTAATACATAGAGAGAATTAGTTACACCAGTGATGTAAGAGTGAGAAGCCAAAGAGGGGCTGTGGAAGCAACCTAGAAATTAGCAATGACAGCAAGTAGCCTTCTCTAACTTTCCCCACTCCACTCACAGGTACACACGATCAAGGTCAATGTCCCCCACCTCTGAGTTCCAGCGACCGAAGTGCCAAAGACATGATTGGGGTCCCTGAGCCTCATCAGGGCCCATGGCATGTCCCCAGAACTGAGCCCAGAGCATCACACAAAACAGGTGCTCAGAGAAAGGCCACCTGGGCCAGGGTTCCTTCCTCTACACCAGAGGTGAGGGCCCAGCCCAGCCCTAGCCCAGGGCTCCCAGAAGAGGTCACGATGCAGGTAAGGCATGTGGATAAAATGAAGCCACTTGACAGCTGACTATCAGCCACCAAAACTAGGGCGCATGTTAGGTGCATTTTGCTGCCAATCGCAGGCTTAGGCAACACGGGTCTTACCAATTCAGAGAAAACATTGAGGGGCAGACAGTTCACCCCTGTCAGGGAAGAGATCAGGTACATGCTCTGGAAGGTCTGTCAGGAATCTGTGGTCTACAGGCTGCCCTGCCGGTGAGAAGTACTGAACTTGCTTCTAGCTAAGTTACAAAGTCAGGCTGCTTACCACGTGAGAGGCATGGGGAGAGGCCATGACTATAATCTGGGGCTAGTAACCTCTCCCTGATTGGACATTATTCCATAGCTCCTCTTCCCCAGCAGCTCATCCTGAGATGTCTGAGAAAGGGGAAGGGAGGACATTGGAAAATGTACCAGGGAGGAAGGGAAGGAGAAGGGAAAGGGGAGGGGGAAGAATCCCAGGAAGTAGCTTTTCCCGAGTGAGCCCGGCTCAAGCCCGAGTGGGACATGTAACATACAATATGTAATTTTACCTCACAAGCACCCAGGGATGCAAAACATCCCCCAACCCCGGCCCCAGATATGGTCTAGCTCTGGGGGTCCCTATCCCGGTGAGTGACACCACTTGCCTCCTCCCACCCAGCCGGCAGTCTGTACACCCAGGAGCAGTTTGAAGGAAGGTGTGGGTCCTCGACTTGCTTCTTCCCCTAGGCTTCCTCCTTGCCCACCCACCCTCCATCAGTCACCAGGCCCTGGCCAGTCTACCTGCCTCCTGCCCTTGTCCTTGTCCTCAGTGCCACAGTCTGGATCAGGCCCCCTCCAATTCCCTCTCCTGGGTGGCTTCAGCAGCCTCCTACCCCTACCTCTGGCCTCATCTCCTACTTTCTTCCTTACACTGCTGCCAGGACTGATTTTCCTGAAATAGATCTGGTCAAGTCACTCCCTTACCTAAAGCCATCAGCAACTTCCTGCCACGGCCAGGGGATGCAAGGTCTTTGCAGGCTGGCCCTCACCTCCTTGACCAGCCTCTTCTCCTGCCACCTCCTCCCCTTCTCCCTCTTAGCACTTTCCAGGAACCTAGTTCACACACACACACACACACACACACACCCATTTACACTTGCTTTCTGTGTCTGGAATTCTCCCCTCCCCCAACCTGTGAATAAGTTCATAGACTTAGAAATCTTTACAATCCTGTTCTAAATCTTGACTCTTTGGAATTATATTCGGGAGTCACCTTGCATCTGAAGACTCCCCTGGGCCATCCCCACCCTACCCCCACCCCTTCCGGCTGCCCCTGTCCTGCTTCTCCATCTGGTCTATACCTGGTCCTGGCCGTATCAGCTGTAGTGTCATGTGTGCGTCCCTAACCAGAGCCCATCTCCCCGGGCCTAACATGGCATTCAGGGGGAAAGATGGGCAAGGCAATCCACTGAGAGAGCCCATAGACATGGTGGGGGTAGGAGTCAGGCTAATGCCAGTTCATAACCATTGATGTTCTGCTATGTTTTCTATCGGGACCCTCCCTCCTTTGAATATTCCTAGTCCCATGGGGACCTGAGTAACAGAGAAGACAGAAACCAGCCTGGCTGCCTGCTGAAGATTCAAAAATGTTATTGACGCCATGACACCTACTAACACAAGGTCCCTTCTCAATGCTGTTTTGAAGGACTTCATTCCGACCAGGGCCGTCAGTAAGTCAAAAGCCCATTCTTTGGGTGTTCTACCATGCCATCCAGTTCAGCCCTACCATCACCATAACAATCAGTACCCCAGAACAAGACTATCTAGAGAGATGAGAGGCGTCAGCCTGCTGGTATAGACCTTTGCATACCTTCGGGGTGGTTTCATCATCTCCTTGGGGGCTATGAGCAGCATCCTTAATACTACTCAACTGTGAGCATTGCAAGGGCTTAGAGGAATTACTCAGCGTCTTCCTGCATGAACCTGCACCATGACAAGTGATCAAGGAACCACCAACCCAACTGCCATTCACTCACTGATGCTTCAAATGCACACTGAAAGCCTAGTGGTTACAGCGGTCCTCTGAGGGCTGGGGTCCAGGAGGAAACCGAACAGCCCAGGTCCCTGCCCTCACACAGCTAAGATTCTAGCATAGGGAACTGAAAACCAAATAGTCAGTATGCGACGTGCGAGACAGACAGAAGTGCTATGGGGAGAACTGCAGGGCAAAGAGGAGGTGGCAGGAAGGCTGGGGTTGGGTGGCGCATTATTTTGCAAGAAGAAAGGCAGGACAAATTATTCCAAGACCAAGCAAATGGCAGTGTTCCGCCTACTTACAAGCTAAGGAAAAGGAAAATAATAGAGAACAGAAACTGGGATTAATAGTATCTAGTACTGGACAATAAACGGGGAAGGAAATACTACCCGAGACTGCTGATCTGTAAGTGGGGAGCCTAGGACAGCTCCCCCAGACACCACCTCTCCAGACAGAGTGGTCCGAGCACCACTCCCCCAGGGCCTGCACAGAAGCACCATCTTGCACAGAGTGCTCGCCTGCTCACACCCCACCACGCAGGCTTCTTTCTTCTCCTTGTCCCTCCCCACACTCTGCACACCCGTGCGTTAACCCGAGCTGCTTCCCTGCCCCTGCAGTGACCTTCCTCCCTTCTCCTCCAAATCACGGCCCACTCCAGATGCAGCTCATCCCACGAAGCTGCTTCTGGCCACACCTCTCAGTCCTCTGCGTCCCCAGACTATGGGGCACGGTCCCTACTCTGTACCAGAGGTATTTGTGGTCATGCATCTGGCTGCCCACACCACAGATCTGCAGCACTTAAGGACAGTGGCAGTTTCTGAATGGCCTCAGTGTCTTCCATGATGCTTGGCTCATTGCCACGCATGCAGAGGATGGAGAAGGGGATGGCACAGGGTGAGGGCCACTCCAAGGCTGGAACATCATCTCCGTTCATCCTCACACCGGCAACACAAGGCAGGGAGAGCACCCAACCACATCTGAGGGGCCAGGAGCTGTTTGTCAGGTCACGTGTCAGTAAGATGCTAAGCCCCATATAACCACAGACTTCTTTCCACTCGCGCATGCTGCCTGATCGCAGGAGGCACCCAATAAATATGTGACGAGCACAATAAATATGGGTCTGAGCAAAGGAACATACACACTGTTTCCTCCCCAGTCCCAGACGCCCTCCTCTGTCTCCCATTAGACACAAAAGCCAGGCTGGCCATTGAGCCGCCAGGAAGACGAGCTTTTCTGGTGTCTTCAGGGGCATCACGTCTCGGGGGAGGGCCTTTATCCAACTACTTATCTGGCTTCTTTACTCAGTTTTATAGACAGCTTTCTAGATCCTTCCTCTAACATTGAAAATGTTGGAGCGCAGTTTTTATGAGGTTCTAAGCTTATACTCAGTGATAGCCTGGCATCAGCAAGTATCAGACTCGAAGCCCTTCTAGGTCTAATGAACCAGCCCTCTGCTCTCACGGAGGGGAAGGGACTCAGCCCAAACTGGCCCCGGGCCACCCGGCCCTCTTCCAGGGGCTCCCGTGCATAGCTTCCCCCTTCCCCTTCCCACGCCGCTGGGCACATACTCAACTAGCTGTGGCAAAGTAACGCAGACCTTCTTCCTGACCCTGTCCTGCGGCCAGGAGAAATGTGGGCTTGTCTTCAGATTACAGACAAAGTACAGACATGGGACCGTTCATTCGCCAGTTAATGCGAGTGAGCTGTTGTCACGCAGCCCAGGGCAGGCAGGTGGGGATGCTCCCTGAGCATAATCAGACCGGGGTTTTCATCTCACAAGAAACGGGGTCACGCTCATGTTAATAGGAGGCACACACATTCCTCACCTATCTGAAGGGGAGCTTGAGAAGGGAATTAATTCTCACAGTGGTGAGGCGTGCTTGATTGCCGCTGGTTTAGAAGCAATCAGCCCCAGCCTAGAGTCAGAGCTTCCCTGCCCCTCCCCACTCCCCTCTCCCTGGTGCTCCCCACCTCAGCCCTCTTCAGAGCAGGGCTCTACCCTCCCTCTGCACAGCCAGCAGAAAATGGGCAGAGAAGAAAGCCATGGACAGTCAGAGTCAGGAGATGGAGGAGACAAGAGAACTTGCAAGACGCAGGAGGGAGGAGTGACAGGGAGCACCTCCAAAGATGGAGGGGCATCCACACACCATGTGCAGCTCAAGGGAGCAAGGTGCCTAAGCCAAGACATGAGGCCCGACTCCGCCTTCTCCTGCAGCCTCCCTCCCCAGGGCCCTTCCCTACAGAGCCACTTAAACAGTCATCACCGTCAGAGGTCATCCTTTACTAAGGGATGGTGGCCAAGGTCAAATGTGGGACAGGTAAAGGTGGCTTTTCATTCCCACTGTTCCCTAGTGGGCACTGAAGTCCTCCCCACCCCCGTGATTCCTGAGTGGTGGCAGGTGCATCCTACAGACAACTGGGAATAATACCTGCCCCACCCCCAGCCCAAACTGTCCCTCCCCAGAGGCCTGAAACAGAGGAAAACGGACCGGCTTCATGGGGTACAGTGCTAGTTTGCTGCAGGATTGGCGGATCCAGGCACAGTCTCTCTCATACAGGGTGCGACACAACCTTGGAGGAAAGAAACCTTGTGAGAACCTACCTCCTCCTCCACCACTGCCACAGGGACATGGTGCTCTGTGCCAGCCCCACGGAGACTCACTCAGGGGGCAGCAGAGGGGATAGGGCAGGGGGCCTTGCTCTCCCGTGTCAATTGCCAAGTGTTAGATCAAGGGGCCCGTCTCAACTCCATTCAGGAACCCACGCTACTAGGCGCTGTTGTTCTAAGCACTGGAGCCAAAAGCCCGAACTAGCCTTGGCCCCTATCCCCTGGTGCTCACAGCTCCATGAGGGGTCCCGGCAAGGAAACTGCCAGTGACCTCGCGGCTGAAGAGTGCTGTGATGGGGGCATGCAGAGAGCACTGGGGAGGGCCGGAGGGTTCATCAGATGGAGGTGAGGAAAGGGAGAAGTGTCTCCCAGGCAGTGGGGAGGGCATCGGCCAGATCCTAAAGGTTGGTGGACCTGAAAGTTCAGGGTACCCGCTGGTTAGCATTTGGGCTGGGGAGCCACAGGGGGCAGGAAGTAGCCAGAGCTCATCCAGTCTTCTAAGCCACTTGAAAGAGCTTGAAATTTATCCCAAGAGCAGCATACAGCCTTCCAAGGCAGTGACATAATCAGATGTCTGAGTGAGGAGAGTTCTCTGGTGACGGGTAGACGGGAGATGAAGGCGGCCATCCAGGAGGCCAGTTGCCAAGGCTGGGATGTTATGGATGGAGGCAGAGATGGGGGCACTGAAGAGACAACGGGGAAGGGCCCCTTAGAAGAGGAAACCTGTGTATGCATTACAGCACGTGGCAATGAGTAGCCATGGGGAATGGCAGGCAACAGGAGTCAAGGGTGCTCACTGATAATTACTGAGCACTTACTGTGTACCAGCCACCGTGATAAGCACTAGCTGTAACATCTCACTTAATCCTACAACACCTCTGTGAAACAGACATTGCTCCGACTGCCATTCTACACGTGCGGCAACTGAGGTTCAGAGCGTTTACTCTCTCTGACTCACCCTAAGTCAAAGAACTAGCAAGGAAGAGGACTGGAGTGATCCGAAGTTTCTGGGCAACCAGTGAGTGTGGGTGCTGTTGCCCTGAGAGGGGAGCCAGCAGAAGAACAGATCAGAAGAGGCGAAGAAGGGGCCAGTGGTCAGCGATGGGCATGTAGTTTGAGGACGTGGAGGGCATCAGGGAGCAGAATCTAGTGGGCAGCAGACCGTGTGGGTTTGAAGCTCAAGGGTGTAAGGTGTGGATTCAGGAGACTCTGTGTTTAGAGAATGGAAGCCACAGGAATGAAGAAAGAGACCCTCCATGCCACGTGTAGAGGAAAAAGCACGGAGGCCAAGGACGGAGCACTGGGAAACGCCAACATGTCATCTCAGTCTGAGCAGGACTGAGGAGGAAAGCAGGAGACAAAGCAGGCCACTGTCACCTTGACTGGGAAAGAAAGAAAGATGACCCGGTCAAATCCCCTCATAAGCACCCTAGTGACAGAGGCCCTAGAAACGCGCACTAACGATACTGGCTCGCAGAAGCGTTCTTATCTATGGAATGCTTTTAGCACAAGGTAGACTATCTGTCTGGGACTATTTATGGTAAACAAACCTGGACCCTATGGATTTATGGGGGATGACTCCCTGGGGAATGTTGTGCAAGCTAGGTAACTATCAGAGAATAAAATGGAGATGTGTCGTGACCAAATAGCTCCCTTTTTATGACCCTTGCATGTATCACATAGAGACCTCTTTTGATAAAACCAATTGGACCAGGGAACTTCCTGATGTGGTGAGAAAGGTCCTGGGGAGCAGTATTGGTGGTTCTAGACCTTGTAATTATTATATCCTTGCAATTCTCAGTAAAGCTTAATACTAGGTGAGATCTCAGATTCTTAGGAACCTGATTTGGCAATCCGACCCTTTGTATTTTAATCTCAAGGACAGAAACTTACTAACCTTTATCATGATGTTTTGAATTTTCTGCCCAGCCTGGAACCGAGTTAGGCTTGAGAAGTGGCTACTTGATCTTGCTGATGAATGAGCATCTAGAGACAAGAGAGGGGCCACAAAAGCCTTGTACGCTGGCCTATGATTTTGTCCAAACACGAGCAAGAGGACAACAGGCCTGAATGTGGAGAGTGACATGGCCAGACTAAAGCTCTGGAGAGGCTCCTGGTTCACTGTATGGAAACCAGACAGGAGAAAGCACGCTTGGAGGCAGAGAGCCCAAATAGGGGCTCATCCAGGAAAAAAAGTATGGAGCCCTGGACAGCACAGCAGCAGTGGGAATGAAGAGCAATGGGTGAATTTGAGACCCATTTAGGAGGTAAGAATATACAGAACTTGGAAATGAACTGGGTCTTTGATGGGCAATAGTGACAAAAGGGGAGTTGAAGCTTCTCACTTGGATAACTGAGTGGGTGATGGTGCCAGTGACAGGGAAGGGGAACAGGGGGACAGGCTGGCTTGGAGAAAATAAGAGGTTCTGCTTTGAAGGTTTCAAGCGCCTTTGGCACATCCTCATGGAGCTATCTTGTAGGTAGCAGGCTATGTGGTTCTGAGGCTCAAAAGCAAGGACTGGGATGGATGGCAAGTCGCCTCTAAGTGATAGCTGAAGCCTTGAGCCAGATGAGACTTCAAAAGAAATGTGAATGGTGAAGGGTGAAAAGGCCCAAGCCAAGGACCACTGACGATTAAGGCAGGATTTCACTAGATGTGGCTGAAAGACCACGTGCGTCAGATGCCCGTGAGGATCTATAGAATGCAGATTCCTGGGCCTGCAGGAAAACCAGCAAACCAAAATGCATGGGATGTGGGCCTGAGAATCTGGTCTGCATTTTAACAATCCCCCCACCCTCCAGATGATTTTTAGGCACGCTGAAATTTGGAAACCACTGAGGTGAGGAACAGACGGGGGAGAATATTGCCACAGGAGACTGAGAGGGGAGAGGAGAGAGAAGAATAAAATAGGATAATTCAGTGTTACAAAAACCAAGGGAAGAGGTTTTGCAGGAGGGAATTGTTGAGTATGTCAAATGTTTCTATGAGTGTGAGTAAGATAAGGACGGAGAAGTGTCCCTCGGGTCTGGTAATATGGCGGTCACTGGTGACTTTGTCCAGAGCACTCTGGGAAATGGGCTGTGGGGTCGGTGGGAGGCGAGGAAGGAGGGAGGGAGAGTGTCGACCATCCTCTCAATAAGTCTGACTGTGAAGAGGGATGACCACAATGAGACAGGAACTGAGTGGGGGGGAGGGGGGGAGGAAGTAGAAGGAAAGACCTCCATTTAAATATGAAGAAGATACAGACATATCTAAATGCTGACGGGACTCTTTAGTAAAGGGAGGGCATGATGATAGAGCAGGGAGAGGCCCTTCAGACAGCAGCAAGCGGTGGCATTAGCCATGCTCAAGTAGAGCCCTGGAAAACAAGACAGGATGGCAGACGGTGTCTTTAAATTTGGAATTTTGGTGGCAAGCAACTGGCAGTCTCATCTGACGTCTTCTATTTGCTCTGCAAAGCAGGACATGAGGTCAAGTGCAGAATGAATGAGTGGAGGTGGCAAAGATTTGTTGAGGGGAAAAAGCAAGGGAAATGAGGTCATGCTAATGATGTGCACTGTTTCAACCGTAAATATGCTTTGGCTCAAAATGTATCACAGAGTTGTGATGATTTTGTCCAGGTCAACAGAGGCTGGCCAGGAAAACATCCTGCTCTCTACAGTCACCATACTTGTGCTCTTCTAAGTCTCATAAAGTAAGAAAGCCAGCAGTGAATAGACCTTTGCTTCTCCAAGGGCTCCTGGGAGCGGCTGGGTGAGTGACAACCAGTCTTGGGGAGGGACCAGAGGAAGACTCGACCGCCTCTCTGGAGCACAGGAGTGGGGGCTGCTGCCTCTGTGCTCAGCCCTAGTCACTCAGAAATGCTTTGAGAGGTAGCTCACAACCTCCCTAGTCCTAAAAAGCCAAGTCCCTGCAAATGGGGGGCCATCTCAGCCAAACCCTGCCATACAGAAGGTCACATGACACATCTACCCTGAGTCACGCCCACCTGGGGGGTCAAAGCCCAGATGGGACAAGACCCAACTGTGGGTTCAGAGGTGGAAGATTCAGAGGCATTATAACTGCTGGCACGTCTTTCCCCTTTGTGTTCACTACTTCCAAGTTAAGAGGCCATTTTTCCTTCTTGAGTGTCTGCTGCAGCATGTTCAACGTCATCGAAGCCTGCAGGGGGTCTCAGGGGAATTAAAATGGGCTCTGTGCAAGTTACTCAAGTGAACCCTGAAGCCGATCAGCAGCACCCAGTGTAGAGGTTCAACAGAGGCAGGAAAGGAGGTCGGCCTGGTGGTGCAGCTACTGTGTCCTGGCACTGGGTCCCCCCCGCCCACCCTTGCCGGTGCCAGCGCCTCCTGAGGAGCTGCTTAATGGGAGGCCCTGGCCCCACCCGACCTCCTCAGTCAGAATCTCTGGTGCAGGCCCATCGGTTACACTGATACCCTCCCAACCCCGAGAGCCCTGGGCCAGGGCCTGAGCCAGCCCTGCAAACCAGAATGCAGTCATCGGTACGCAGACTTCACAGGCTCCAGGAAGCTGACTCACAGCTCATAAGCATGATGACTGGAACCCAAATGCCAGCATCTCCACGTGCAAACACCTCTGGCGTCTGACCGGCACATTCTCTTCCCGGTGGCTAGCAACACAGGAAGTCCAGGCAGGGGAGCCAGTGGCATCAGCCTGTGACGTGTCCTTCTTCGTGACAGAGGCCCCGCCAACGTGTGCCTCTGGGCCACCCCATTTCCTGTGCTCCTACTGGCTGACAAGACTCCCTTCCGATAGGCTAAGGCTTCACATATATTCAGCCAGTGGTTTCTAAGCTTTCTTGGCCCACTCACTCTTGAAGGTGACTTTGTGCCTTTGTCCATTTGACGGGTTAACGTCTTCGTTGGGTGCTCAGAGGGCCACTGCACCCCCTCCTCACATTCAAATCCTTGGGGGCACTCCATACTTTTAGGGTACTGCCTCACCCCCATTCACAGGTAAGGGAACCGAGGCCATCCAGGGGAGGTGTCAGATCCAGGCCACGTGGCTTCCTCCCGCAAAAGGCTAACGTCTATGCCAAGCAAGTGGCAGTGAGGATGGAAAAGTGAGAACAGGATGGGGCCACATTGAGGTGAGCACGGAGGCAAGGCTTCCAGCTCAGAGAGTGGGTGGGTGGGATGATACCAAGGAGACTGGGATGGCAGGAGAGTGTTCAGGCGGCTGGGTAGTGGGGGAGAGCTGAGCTGCTCCTCAACCAGACAATCAACACATTTACTGAGGACCAAGAGGGGCGTGGACACGGATGGGAATGGACCTGGGCCCATGACGGAGCCTTCAGCACACAAAAGGCCCACACTTCACCCTGCTGTGATGAGCTCTTTGGTACCCGTTCCTGGTGGGCACTAATCGGGGCTGTTCTTTGAAAACAAAACGGAGCTCACAGGGGATTAGGGAGTCCTCCTGCAGCTCAGGCATCCCTGCCGAGGAACCCACCCTGCCAGGAGCAAGGAAACTAGCAATCAAGACGCTCGACGTTTCGGCTTAAACTGGCTGAATCCAAAAAGAAAATGTGAGACTCATATGACAGAAAAGACCACAAATAGGTCTTCTGGCTTAGGTCCAGCTGGACCCAGAGACTGGAACCACACCCTCCGGACAGCGTGTGTTCTCTTGCTCTCTGGTTCTCTCTCTGCTCTATCTCCCTGCTTTGTCTCCCTCGGGGCTGTAGTCATGCTTAGGCACACTCTCCCTAACTTGTGGGACTCCAAACGCTCCAGGTGGACAGCATCACAACCTCAAGCCCAGAAAGAGTTCTCTCCTCTTCACTACCCCACGCAGGTGCTGACATTGGACTAACATTGCCCGTTGACCCATCCCTGCACCAATTACTGTGCCGGGGGAATGTGACACACTGATTTGCCAGGCCTGGGTCACATGCCCACTCTGGAGCCATCACACTCAATCTACATGCACTCAGAGTGGGGAGGGAGTGGATTCCTAAAGAGAAGGAGATGAATATGGGGCAGACCACAGATGCCGACTACTGCCATAAGCAAAGCTCCCTGTCTGGGTCCAAGGCCAGAGCAGTGAGAACCAGAGGCCTCTGGGTCCAGGGTCATATCCTAGGAGCACTAGCGCAGCCTCTTCTTTATGGCTGACACTGCGCTGTTGGCACCTACAGAGTGCACTCTCCCCACTCCCACCCCAGCAGAACAGACCCCAAAGGTTTTAGGGTGTCTGTTGGGGAAGAAAATATGGAAAAAGAGAACTACGCCCCGGGCTCTTAGTCCTACTAAGAAGGAGCTGACTTTGCCAGAACATGGTCAGTACCAGAAGGACGCACAGGTGGGTGTCACCTGGGGCAAAGGAGAAAGGGAGAAAGGGGGGTTGTGGTAAAGTGGGTCTGGAAAGCAACAGGACACATTTGCAAGGGGAAGGAGAGACTTTGAGGGAAGCCAGAGGAGGCTGAGTCATGGGTGTGGCCCCCTTCAGAAGGATGAAAATAGGAAACAGTTTAGAGAGCTTGCTGCCTGGAGGCAGGGAACCAAGGGTCTCAGGTTTAGCACCGGGACTTTTAATCAACTCCCCTCCTGGCCAATTAAGAGCAGAGCACAGGATGGGGAAAGAGACCGACAGCTAGAAAAATAATACTGTGGTAGCTTAGACTGCCTTTTGGGGCATGTTGGGCCCTCCTCCAGGAAGCCTGCCCTGCATGTACACTCTCCCAGGGCCCTTGGAAGTGCCTCCCTCCTCTCACCTCCCAAGCCAACCCTATCTCACCTGCTGCTCCCACCATGCTTCATGTCAGATGAGCTTGTCTCCTGGACTGCATCTTAGACCAGTTCACAACACTGCGCAGGTCAGAATCACCTACGGCACGGACCCCAGGCCATTCCTGGACATTCTGATTTGGAAGTCTGGGCTGGGTCCCAGGCATCTGTACTCTCAATAGGCTCTTTGGGGTATTCTGAAGTAGAGGCAAGTCAAAGAACCACAGTCGGAGATACATGGATTGCTAAAGCCAAGAGGGACCTTCCCTACGAAGTTAGAGCAATCAACTAGGACAGGGGCCAGCACACGGTGACCCAAACGCCCAACCCAGCCTCGTTTTTGCGAGTTGAGTTTGTTTTTGTAAATAAAGGTTTATTTCATTTACATATGGGCTATGGCTGCTTTCAAGGCATCGTGGCAGAGTTGAGCGGTAGTGGCAGAAACCATATGGCCCAGAAAGTCAAAAATAGTTCCTATCTGGTCCTTTCCAGAGAAAGTTTGCCAGCCCTGGAATCAGGGGACAAGTTCTGAGGCCCAGAAATATGTCTCTTGGTTGAAGATTTACAGCCAGAAAAACCTGCTTCTACCTCTCTTTGCCCAGCCGTCTCGTCACCTCCCCCACTGTCTTTACTGGGTAGGAGGCGTCTGTTGTGCCCCCCACCCCCCACTGAAAATCCAGGGCCCTCCTTCTGGAAATAGCCTCTTGCTTTAGGGAACAGCTTGTCTTCATTGGATGAACACAACTCTTAATACAACTGTCAATCAAAATGCCCCTCCTGCACGGGCACGTGACCCACGCTGAGCCAATCCCTGCACCTTGAACCTTGAGCTGAGAAGAGAACCTTGGCAGGCAAGGGGATCTCCTTCCTCCCACCCGCAGAGCGTAAAGAAAGAGTCTGGGCTCTGGCTCCCGAGTCCCTGAGGCTGCCCTGCTCTGCCCCCGTCAAGCCTGATTCTTCAGCCATTTCTGTGTATGGGTGGCCCTGACTCCTCCCAAATTATTCCTTTTATTGTAAGTTAGAGTTTAAACCACCTGCTTACACCCAAAAAAGCCCAATCGATGCCAAACGCAGGGGTTGGGCAGGCTTGGGGTCTGGATCTGCCCATTTCACAGAAGGACGCCTTGCCTGTAGAGAGGAAAGGTGACAGCCAGAACAAGAATCCAGACCTGTGTCCGCGGTTCTCACGTCTCCGATCACAATAGCACCTAGCCCTGCGTGGACAGCACCAGACAGCGTGAATCCCGATGTTCTGAAATCTTTTTTAGAAATTAATAAATATATAACACTTCTCACTCGGAGAGCAAGAATGACAACTCTATAGAAAGAACGATCCCCAACGAGAGCTGTGTGTGTGTGTGTGTGTGTGTGTGTGTGTGTGTGTGGTGATATCAGGAATTAAAAAGCGTCAAAAGATCAAGTGGGAGGAACATGAAATATGAATGGGATGAAAGACACATTTCTGTGCATGGAATAATAACTCTAATGAGTTTCCTCACCAAAGTCCCGCATCATAAAGTACAAAGGCAGGACGAGGGGCTGAGGAGGGAAACGGGGAGTGCAGGGGAGGCTTTGTGTGTGAAGGCAAGATTAGCAGGTGGGTAGCGGAGAAAAAGACAAGAGCAGAAAGAACTGCCAGGGCCTGGCTGTGAGGCCTGACACAAGTCACTGGCCCCCCAGGAGGTGCCTCCTGGGCACAGGGGCAGCAGGATCCTCTGGCCCCAGGGCAGCTGGCAGGCCCAGAGTATCCTGGAAGCCCACCACCCGGCAGCAGATGACCTGGGGCAACCCCAACCCCCACCCCACCCCGCCCCTGGATGGAGGCATTGCAGGTGCCACCCAGCTGGGAGAGCACCTCTGCTGACTCTGGTCACCCAGATGGGGGCCCTTGTCGGTAATTCCTGGATGCTGTGGAGTTCCCCAAGGGGCCGGGGGCAACTATGCATACAGGCACGTGGCCTGAGCTTCGAAGGCCGACCGTGGCTAGCAACTCTGGGGCTGTCACCTCCTGGAAGCGGCTCTGAGGGGGGACCTCATGTCAACACTCGAGCTTCCTCCCCTATAAGGTCAGGATCCTCCACCTGCCTGAGCATTACTGGAGGGTTAAATGAGACGACACACAAAAGCCTCCCTGCCCAGCCTCAGAGGGGGTGTCCATAACCACCAGTCCCCTTCCCCTCACCCACCCCACACCATACTCATGGTGGCCATCTGATCAATAGGTGCTACCAATGTTATTCGGACCCCATCGTCTCATGAGATGCTCACAGAGCCCTGAGATACAGGAAAAGCCCAGGCTGCTCCTCATACTGAACAGAGAAAGCAGCTGTGGCAGTGGCGGGGAAGAAGGACATCTATTTCTGTCCATCATCCCCCTGAACCAATGGTGAGGCTGAGACCCCGTGTAAGCCACGCCCACTCAAAGCCAGCCCAGAGCCGGGGTTGCAACGACCTGGAACAGGTGCATTTCCATGACAACCCTCTGGTTCCACAGTCACTGTCATCTTCCTCCTACACATGGAAACCCTCCAAATGCCCAGGCAGAGCACTCCTTGACTTCTCAGCAGCCAGCTCTCCCAAGGGTCACAAAAGGAAGATCTGGGGCCTTTCAGGCGTGGCTGAGCTCTGTGGAGACGAGCACACGGCCACAAGAGGCAAAGACAGAAGTTTCTGCTTTGTTTGCATCACCAGGCCAACATGCTGGGAGAACAGCAACAATAATATTAACAGCAAAATGTAAATGGCACTCATCGTGAATCAAGAGCTCCACATGTATTAGCTCACTTAAGCCTCCTGATAACCATACCAGATAGATATTACCATTATCTCCATTTTACAGAGAAAGAAACCGCGGAACAGAAAGGTTGAGTAACTTGTCCAAGGTCACAGCTAGTAAGTGGTGGAGGGGGGATTCAAACCCAGGTTGTCTGGTTCTAGAGTCCATGTTCCTAACCCAGGAGAACCGCACGGTTGTCAATAAGCCTGTCAGAGAAGGGGGCGGAGTTAGAGGAAGGCTGGGAGGTGTGTCTGGCTCAGTTCCCCCTGGAAAGAGAGCGGAGGGTGGATTCTGAGGAGGTTTTTGTTTGCCATCCTAGACGCCATTCAGGACAGACAGGGCAGCCGCTGGGGCCGCTGGGGCCACTGGGGCCACTGGGGCTTCAGAAGTCAGAGCACCTGGGTGGCTCAATCGGTTAAGCACCCCACTCTAGATTTTTGGCTCAGGTCATGATCTGGCAGTTCGTGGGATCGGCCCGGGTTGGACTCTATGCTGACAAAGCAGAGCCTATTTGGGATTCTCTCTCTCCCGCTCTCTCTCTGCCTCTCCCCTGCTTGCATGCACATCTCGCTCGCTTGCTCTCTCTCTCTCTCTCTCTCTCTCTCAAAATAAACAAACATTAAAAAGAAGAAGGAGAAGGCGACAAAGTGCTGGAACTTTTGTGAAATCCCAGGGCTGTTATTTTCATTGTCCCCTGAGTGTGCTCCCATCATGATCAGCAACAATGCAGTTACACCGGGAAGGAGGCTGTGGCCTCTGTGCAACCTGCCCCGCGTGTGGCCATCGGGGGACACGATGGATGTCCATACCCCATAGAAGCCAAGGCAAGCGGGGCCTCAGAACTGGGGCAGGAGATCCAAGCCAAACCAGGATACCAGCTGTACTTAAATAATTTAGTTGTATAATTATTGGTTTAATGTCACCCAGTTGGCTTCAAGTGAGAAAGTGAGGAGACGTGTGTCTGTCCTGTTTGGCTTACGTCCTCGGGTCCTGGCTTAGAGAATGGTGTATAGGAGTTACTCAATAAACATTTATGAAATGAAAGGGCAGAGAGAACAAGCTGGTGTTTCTCACCCTCAGCACTGTTGACATCTGGGGCTAGATCATTCCTGTTGTGGGTCATCCCGTGCAGGGTGTTTAGCAGCATCTCTGGCCTCAAACCACTAGATGCCAGTAGCACCCCCTCCCAGTCATCACCACCAAAAATGTCTCCAGACATTTATGCCAACTGTCTCCTGGGAGGCAAAATTGCCCCCAGTTGAGAACCACTCACATAAACCAACATCCTTGGCTAGTGCAAGGATGCCATTAATTGAACAAGGAAAGCCAAGTGGAATTTATTCATCCAACAGGCAGAAGGGAGTCTGAGCACCAGAAGCCAAGAAGGGCTGAGAGAAGGTGGGAAAGCCGGGGCAGTGCACAGAGCTCCCAGATGATTAGCAAGAATGGAGCCCACCGTCCCTTTTCCATTGTGAGCCATGGGGGTGATCCACGCCGGCCTGAACTTACGGAATCAGGGCAGGTGGGGAAGAGGAGGGGGTGGCAGTGGCCAGGAGGAGAGAGAGGCAGACTGAGACCAGACACTGGAATGAGGACAGGAACAGCCCCAGACTTGGGCGCAAGACCAGACTGAGCAGCAAAAATCCCCACGCGGTTTCCTGACAAGGGGCCCTTTGACAGGTGGCCTTGCAACAGAGACCCTCTCTTGTCTGCACTTTGAAGCCTGCCCTGTGAAACATGGCCTCACACCCAGGAGGCCTGTGGATCAAGGTGGTCTCGGCAGATCTACTTGGAGGGATTAGCAAGTGACATTACAGCTACATGATGGCCTCGTTATTATTACACACACTCTCTCCCTGTCGAAGCTTCCGAACCCTGACTTGTTTATTTCTGAAAACTGTTTCGACCAAGACACCAAGCTGGGCTACGAGAGATAGCACTGACTCAGCCATTTCCCCATCCTCGGCATAAAAGGGTCTAAAAAGAATAATTTAAGCTTCTCTGGAGTGAGATCATTTAATGAATCTTCTCGATGCTAAGAGGTTTTATATGCCTGTTTAAAAACCCTTCCCCAAGCACAGGGCTATGATATTACCTTGGAGAGTGGAGAGATGAAGTGATACACGTATGCACAGCACACGGGGAGGAAGGAGGTGGTTGCCTTGGCAACAGCATCCATGTTCTGGCTTCCCTTGGTTAAATTGGAATATATTGAAATATCTGCTTTGGGCACCTCTCTTGCGAAGGGAAATGAGTGGTTTTCTATTCAGGCACTCTCAGAAACCGCGGGCCTGCAGCTGGGGAGCAATGTTCTGTGAGTCTGACACATCTGACAGGGGCAAGGCAGTTAGCAAGCTGGCAAAAGTCCTCAGCCTTCGTTCGCAAAACCAAACCATCCTTTCCCGAGCCAAAAGAAAATGAAAGCAAACACGTGGGGCTTGACTGGCCCAACAGATAGGACTCCATCTCACATGGTCTTTGCACATCCACTGTTCTACAGCTTTGCAAATATTCCCAGTTCAATAGCTCAGTCTCCGAAAGTCAACACACAATGTGCTTAAAATGGAGAATGGCTCTAAGAAAAATAAAGACCTACAAAAAGTGTCCTCAGCTGATCTGCTCAAATCGTTGGCAGTGGGGAGGCAGCTATGGCACCAAAGCTCAGTGGCTGGCACACAGTAGGATGCCAGCCTCACATTTGTGGAATTGAACTTGGAGCCAGACAGACCTGGGTTTTTGCCCTGGCTTCACGGTCAATGTGCCACACGAGTTAATACAAGTTCCACAAGCCCTGTGGCCTCTGTTCCCTCATCTGTAAAGTGGACATAGGCATCCCTTTCTACAGGATTGCTGGGAAGATTAAATAAGGTGACCTATACAATGTCTGGCACAGAGGAGGCCTTCAACTATGCTTTCTTCTCCCCATCAAGAAAAAGTAGCATCCTGTCTCTTTAGGATAGTTAAAATTTACAAAAAAGAGCAGTTTCTAGGAGGCAGGAATAACTTCACCAAAAGAACTCCTCTTCTATTTGTATATCTTTGTTTCTGGGATGATTTGGCAGAGCTGTGATGGCCCAACTGGGTAGGATCTGGATAGGAAGGAAGCAAAGACCAACTCAGGGATAACCAGAGAACCAGCCAGAAGACTCAGAGGAAGTGGGCTAAGGAGACCACAAAGGGCTGAGACCCAGGCCAGCCAGTAGCAGGCAGCACTAGAGAGGCCAGGTGGCTCCCAAGGAAGTATCAGCCATCATCAGGGCCCAAGATGGCAGGCATGGGGAGGCTAAAAGAATGGGGAAGAGGGAACTGGCTGTGCGTGTCAGGGACACAGTCTTTAGAACCAGCCTCTCTATTTAAAGACCCTCATAGATGCCCCACTATTTTCTCTTCCAATATCTAAGATCTTTCTGGAGCTCAGTGAAAATTGTTCTTCAATTTAAATGTATCGGGACCAAAGATTTCCCCTTAGAAGCACAGACTTGTGTTCTGATTCTTGGACTGATGCTCTTTCTAAGGAGCCTCCTGAATACAAATCTGTGCTTTTGTCCTGTCCCAATACTCAGTGTGTGACCTTGGGCAAAAACCTTTCTGAGCCTTGTACTTGTGGTCTACAAAATGGCCACCCCTTTCTGAAGTCATGGGACTGCTATGAAGGTGAAATTAACAGGCAGGCAGCACAGCGAGCGAAAATACACCATCTGCCTCTTTAGAGCCTCTGCTCTTACGCCTTCTGGCCATCTGTGAAAGAAGGGTTGCTGCCTAGCCGAAGAATATACAAGCACAAGGTTCTTCCCCCCAGGGGAGGGTGAAAGGGAATTTTAAAATGTGATGATTCAAAAGTTCCTCGAGAAAAATAAACTACTACCAGTCATTAACACACTTTTTAAAAAAAAAAAAAGAACATCACTAAAAGGATATTTGCTCTGCAGATACTAAAATGCATTCTCAAGCTGCCAGAATTAAAACAGTGTGGTACCAGCAAAGAAACTGGCAAGCAGAGTAATAAAACAGACTTGATATATTTGACATTTTAATACACTTTGAAGACAGAATTTCATATGGTTGTGGGAAAATATGGATTACCCGGTGAACTATGGCTTGGGAATAACTGCCCAACCCATCAGCAAACAAATTTAAGCTGTATCCCTACCTCACACTATACTTCAAAATAAAGTCCAGATAAGTATTGAAATAAAAGATGAAGCATATTAAGAGAAAATACACTTAAACATTCATATTATCTTTGGGGTGCGTGTCAGGCACCTCTCAGGCCCTCTGGACAGCCACCCAGCTATTGCTATAGAACCGCTGCACTAGGGATGGTCTGCCAACACGTTGCCCCAGCTACACCACCTCTGTCCCTCTGTCTGTCTCTCTCCTCCTGGCCTCTCTGGGACAGCTCTGAGCACACCTGCAGTACCCCATTCAGCCATTCTGGTGTGTACACAAACCCAAAAGTGCAAGGGATTTAACACCCACCCACCCCCCAGAGGCCTTGGGAGATAAAGCTGGTGGGCGAATATTTCTCTCTTCTATCTGCCAGGGAGATGATTCTGAGCCACACTACACATGGCTCCTAATAGGCCTCCAGCAGGACTGACCCCCATTTCTCTTTGTTTCTCTTGTAGTGGCTTCTCCTCTCTCCTTCTCTCCCTCTTCCCAACCCTCACTTCTCTTCCCTAGAACCAATCACCAAAATAAACTGCATTCAAGGCCTTGTCACAGGTTCCATTTTGGGGGGAACCCAGGCCACATGACTGGGTAAAGCTTAAAAGTGTGGCACTAAATTGAGGAAATATAAAGAAAAAGACTGTTAGATTCACTTTTTTTTTTTAATGTAAAACTTCTGTACATCAAAATACACCATACACACTCTTTCGTTCCCTTCCAGGAAACTTAAGGCCAAAAACCACCAGGTGGGGCCAATCAAGACAGGCAGGGCTGGGACGGGGCAACATGGGTGTCAGAGCCTGAACAGGGCAAAGGGAGAATATGTGTGGGTGGGAGAGGACCCAGTGTGGGTATCGGAGCCCACGTGCACTGAAAGGGGGTATATGTGAGACAGGAGCCCACGTGGGGCCTTAGAGCATCTGGGGGGTGGGACGTCCCAGAACAGGGTATCAGAGCCTCACTAGAGTGAGGAGATGCCCAACATGGGGTGTCAGAGGCTGAGCAAGATGAGAAGGGCATCTGCACTGGAGGGGATGTCCCTAGGACAGTGGCAGTGATGACGGATTTATGACATACTAAGTATTAACCAAACAATTAAATATATAATAGATGATGGGGTGAGAACCAGATTTCTCACTGCCATAGAAGCCAGTTATTGGAACAGAAAGAAAGCTAGAATGTACCCCATGGTGTATGATTAGAAACAGAGGCATTAAAAACTCATAGTTTTATAAATAGATATATGCCTCCAACATAGGTAGATATAGGGCCACCTGGGTGTTTCAATCAGTTAAGCATCCAACTATTGATTTCGGATCAGGTCATGATCTCATGGTTTGTGAGACTGAGCCCCACATTGAGCTCTGCCCTGACAGTGCAGAGCCTGCTTGGGGTTCCCACTCTCCTCTCTCTCTGCTCCTCCCCTTCCCCTGCTTATGCACTTTCTCTCTCAAAAATAAATAAATAAACATTAAAAAACATATGTAGATATAGAGAGAATAAGTACAATTGTAAACATGTGAATGCATGCACATGTGTGTTTATGTCCACAGAGACATTAAAAGCAATGACACCCCAATAGCAATCAGCACACCTAGTACTCAGATTATGGCTTCTAAATACTATTCTTTACTAAAAGGAACTGGGGATCCTTGGAGAAGTGGCTGATTCCAGGGCCAAGGAGGAACAGCTTGGTTTGCCAAAAAACAAGGAACCATGGGGGCAAAATCAAAACGGATACAGAAGCCCATTTGAAGGGCTTCTAGGGACCAAACCTAGGGCCAATTGGCATCAAAATACATAATGATATTAATAGATTATAACCCACCGCATAAAATGGAAATCCAGGAGTTTATACAGATAAAAATATGCAAATGAATAACTTAAAAGTTTGAAGAAGAACAAGGTATTTAAATAGTCTTAAAGTATCACAAAATAGGTGTTAATTACAAAGGGGAAAGTAACTTTAGAATGGAGAAATCTGGCCGACTCTACCCTAATCACGTATTCAAAGCTTCACCCTCCCGTACAGAGACCAATCCAAATCACGTGTGAGCTGGTGGGATGCAATGAGAAGAGCTCAGCATCACTTCTGATATCCTGCCAAATATGGATAAGCTGGAGCAAATCAGGAGGAAAGCCCAGAAAGAACACTTTAATGGACGTCCAACTAAAAAAAAAAAAAAAAATTGGCCTGTGCTTTTCAAAGGTGTTTAGGTCACGAAAGTCAAGGAAAGACTGCGGAACTGTCCCAGACTGAAAGAGAATAAAGAGACACAACAAGTCAATGCAACACGAGATTCTGAACTGGATCCTTTCACTACAGACGGCGTTGTCGGGATACTTGGCAAAAGTCGGACAGGGTCTCAGGAATAGCTGGAACCCATGTACTAGGTCAGCTTCCTGATTTTGACAGTCATATCACAGTTATGTAGGAGCACGTCCTTGTTCGTAGGAAATGTACACTACACTTCCCAGGGATGATGGACATCAGTCACCCAAGTGGGTCTGGGGGGAAAAAAAAATGGTGATTGTGCTAGCAACTTGTGTATCGGCATGAGATTATTTCAAAGTAAAAGTGTAAAAAGCCATATAAAAATTTACGCAAAAGACAAACTGGAAAAAATGCAAACCACATGATAGTAAAAGAGTTACATCCTCAACATAAAGCAAGGCTCCAAATTGTATTAGAACAACATGAATACCCAGATAGAAAAAAAAAATGACAAAATGTGAACAAACAACGTCTAAAAAAATAAATGTTCAACAAACACGAAAAAAGTTTACCTTCTCTGGAAACCAAAGACATACAAATGAAGATGAGACACCATAATTTTTGAGGCTTCAATTTGCAAAATATATGTTTAAATAATAATATCTCATCTTGGAAAGAGTGTGAGGAAACAGCTACTTTTATTTACTGCTGGTGGGAGTATAAATTCACACATTCATCCTGGAGGACAGTTTAGCAATTTGTATCAAAAGCCTTAAAATTTTGCAAACCCATTGCGCTAGTCAGTCTATTTCCAGGAATGCCTCCTTAGGAAATAGTCATGAGTGTTCACAAATATTTATTGCAGAGTTCCTTGTAGAGAGAAACAATTTAATTTCCCAACAATAAGGGATCAGATAAATTAACCACAATACATCCGAACAATAGAATACTATGGCAACCATTAAAAATTATTTAATCAAATATCATTTAATGACAGCTGTGCATATAAATGCAGTTATGTTAGCATTAGTATTCAAATCCTGGTAGCTCTGAGTTCCCACCTGCATCCCTTGAAAGTGGCGTCACTTCTCTGTTGTTGCTGGGGACACTGCAGATGTCTCATGTGTCCTCTGGAACAAGCATGAGCATCTCTCCTGTGGGGACCGTGGGCCAATGGAGATCCCAGGCAGACAGAACCTCCCCCCGTCAGGCTTGGTGTGGGGCTGCCTCACTCCAGAACTGCTGCTTGGCCCCATCTCACACTACCACTAAGTTTTAGCACTGAACTCACATGGACCTGGCCCCAATCCGGTCTCCTTGAGCTTCGGGCCTCATGACAGCTTTTATTACCACCATTCCATTCACTCCGCCTATCCCCTCTCCCACCTGGACCAAAAATCTACTCTTTAGGGCCAGTCATGGGTCTCTTCTTTTGTCCTGCTCCTGTACCCCAGAAGAAAAACACCACCCAAACCTCCTCTATCCAACCTCAACAAAGAAAATTCCCTGCTGCATAGACAACCACTAGGGGAAGGGGAAGAGAATCACCAGGTCCACCTTCTGGAGGAAAGGGCTGGGTCCCCTCTCTGGCTCAGCCTGAGCATGCATGTATGTGAAGACCAGAGCTGTGACCAAACAAATTGAGTAAATAAAAGGCCAGAACAACCTCCACCAAAAGGCTACTCGTGTTTACCTCCTCAGGGTGAGAGAGTGAGTGTGACTTGTATGTTTTGTTTGTTTGTTTACGGGTATTCTATCAAACTGTCTTTTTATTTTTTTTTAATGTTTATTTATTTTTTTATTTTTTTTAATGTTTTTATTTATTTTTGAGACAGAGAGAGACAGAGCATGAGCAGGGGAGGGGCAGAGAGACAGGGAGACACAGAATCCCAAGCAGGCTCCAGGCTCTGAGCTGTCAGCACAGAGCCTGACGCGGGGCTCAAACTCACAGACTGTGAGATCGTGACCTGAGCTGAAGTCGGACGCTTAACCGACCGAGCCACCCAGGCGCCCCTTTAATGTTTATTTTTGAGACAGAGCATGAGTGGGGGAGGGGCAGAGGGAGAGACAGAGACAGAATCCAAAGCAGGCTCCAGGCTCTGAGCTGCCAGCACAGAGCCTGATGCGGGGCTTTGAACCCACAGACCGCAAGATAGTGACCTGAGCCGAAATCGGTCGCTTAACCGACCGAGCCACCCAGGTGCCCCTCCAACTGTCTTTTTAAATCTGCACCTTTAAATATTAAAAAAAAAAATTATTGGAATGCAGAGTAACAATGACAAAATATGTGTATGGTTAAAATAAGAAAACCCACCAACCACCCGGAGACCCGCCACCCAGCTGCAGACATTGAGTTGGCTGACGGTAGCCCCGCTATGACCCTCCGTGAGCTCAGTCCCTTCCTGCCCCCACACCACAACCCGAGCTTTGTTCTTCCCGTTCCTTTGCTCTTCTTTATAATTTCACGGAATGTGTTTGTACCCGTACACAGTAGTTTTGCTGGGGTTTTTTCTTTTTAGTTTCTCATAAGTAAAACCATACTCTGTGTAGTCTCCTGAGACTTGCTCTTTTCGCGCACCATTCTGTTCCCGAGAGTTACCCACACTGTTGTTCAAAGTTGCCGTTCGCCCATTCCCCGCGGTGTAAGCGTACGTGATGACTCATCCTGCCCTGGGATGGGCACTTGCGCTGTGTCCTTCTATTTCACATTACCGGCAACCCTGCATGAATGTTCTCGTCCATTCCTCCCGGTACACACGTCCGACACGTTTTCTAGGTTCTGCTCCAAGAAATAGACGTTCTGGATCATAGGGTGTAAGCATCTCCAACTTATCAGGAGGATGACTAATTGTTTTCCATAATGATGTGCCAATTCACTCTCTCCCAGCAGCGCGTCAGTGACGAGGCTGGGATCCATTTAGAAGCTTCAAAACGAGGGCTGTCTCCATCGTGACAGGCCTCCCAAGGCACATCTTCCTTGGTGGCTGGAGTCACCCTCAAGCACACCAAGTAATAAAAAGGCACCTCCCTCTTAAAAACCCAAGTGGTGTTTCAGAAGAATCTAGGTCACATCCTGCTCTCCCAACTCATCTTCGCCTAGTCTTGGTTCTGTCTGGTCTCTCTGAGCTGTGTTCTTGGGAGAATCCTCTGCCCTCCAGAGCCAGAGAAGCACCTCTCCCATGCTAAGAGAGGAGCCCTGGGATGGGGAATAGGAGGCCCGGACCACAGGCCAGCTGCTGACCCCATTCGCCAGGCAGCCTTTGGCAGGCCAGCCTTCCTCCCGAGGGATGAAGCAAGGGGAGAGGCCCGGACAGTCTCTGAGGTCCCTTCTGCCTTCAGGTGGCACAACTAAATCTCCCACTGCTTTTGGACCCGTCCTCACCAGGACAGCCACAGGGGCCACCGCCTGGTTGTTCACCCCTACACATCATGCAACATTCCACTGTGGAGTGGAAGAGACGGTGATTTCCGAGGGTCGCGTCTCTATCTTGCTTTGGCCCAGGGACAACAGCAGTCCCATAGCCCCACCTCTCTGTCTGGTTCTCCTCATGTACCTCTTGCCGTGAACCCTTGGATAGAAGCACCCTCTTTTTCTCTCAAGTTTCTTCCTTACTGTGTTAAAGGATGGAGTCGATCACACCTGAATCTGAGTTCTGGCTGGCTTAGCCCTTTCAGCCTACGTGACCTTGTGCTAGTCACGTAACCTCTCTGAGGCTTCAGCTTGCTTGTGTATACAACGATGATAGTAGTGCTTAGCCCACTGATCCATTGCGAGGTTGTGACCTCGTATCTGAGATCACATACCTGTAGCACTCAGCACAGCGGCCAGCATGTAGAGCACATTGAATAAAAGGCAGCTCACTACTAAAACAGGGCTCCCTTCGGATAGGGTATGCATGCCACCACAGCTCTAAAGTTAGCCTAAGCTTGGAGAATTCAGCTCTTCCCACTTTGCTTCTCTTTACAGAAGGGGAATTTTTGGAAACTCCAGCCTGCTGCTCAGTGCTGAAACAAATGGAAAATGGTTTCAACTTGTCCTTAAGAGAAGGACAGAACAGACTGGAGGGATGGAAGCAGGCACCAAAGGAAGAGGCCCACCTAGGGAGGCATAGGCTCAGGCAACAAAGGCCAAGCCTACGTGCTGGTCCAAAGAGGTAATGCTCCCACATCCCTTACAAAGATTTTGTGTTTAACTTAACCGGATTGGATAAGAGTTTTATTTCTCAAGAATTCTTCTAGCACACTGCATCCCTCTCTGAATGCACTGATCACAGTCTGCCACGTCCAGACATGATGTGTGTGTGTGCACACACGAACACACTTAGTGGGCCCCACCCCACTTTATGTAATCACTCAAGGACAGGGATTGTGTTAGACTAATTCGTGGACTCCTATGAGTCTAGTCCAGAGATTTACACGTGAGTGCACTCAACAAACACACATGCCCATCAAGTATCATCAAGTTTTCATTGAATACCTACTAGCTATGGGCCACGGGCTTGGTGGGTACTCGGCAAACAGATATGACTACAATATTGCTCCTGCCCTCAGGGACTTTACAGTCCCACGGGGAATGCAGGACAAAATCAACTATGGGAATAGCCAGAGCAAGAGAATTCTAGGCAGAAGCAGCAGTATGAGTAAAGGTATGGAAGCAAGAGGTAGCCTCATGTGACCAGTGTGATGAGTTGGCTGGAGCAGATGCAGCCGCGGCTACATGGAAAGGTTTGGTATGATGAGGCAAGAGAAATAGGCGGGGCCCATAGGTCATACCAAAAACAAGAGACTTCTCCCTCAGGCCGTGGAGAACCAAGAAAGATGTCAATACGACATGCCCATGTCTCTGCACAATCACTCAGGAACTGTGTGGACAGAGATTTGAGAATTAGGTATAGAAGAGAACAAAGTGGTAGAACCCAATAAAAGCATTGGAAGAAAAAAACTGAAAGAAGATTTCAAGAGGAATTTCAAAGACACAAAAGGAAAAGGAGAGAAAAAAAAAAAGGTAAGGTTAGAGGACTGATCCAGGAAGTGTAATATACAATTATAAGAGTTCCCAGAAAGATAGAACCAAAGAAACAGAAGGAAGGCATCCAAGAAATAATTTGGGAAAATTTCCCAGAACTAGAGGGCACGAATTTGTAAAGTAAAAGTTCCATTAAGTGCTCCACACAATGGATAAAACAGAGACTCAGCACAACAGCCCAAGCTCAGCGCTGAAGCTTCCGGCTTCAACAAGAAAAGCCTACAGCTCCCTCAAGCTCTTACAAGAAAACCGAGAATGGGTAATATACAAAGAACGAGAAAGGGAAATGGCATTGACTCCTTTACGTCACCGAAAACCAAATGATCATAGTGAAATTTCTTCCCATTTCTAAAGGAAAACATCCAACCCCGAATTCTATATTCAACCGAATAATCAAGAGTGATTTTCAGAAAGGCAGATTTTTGCTTCTCATGGATCCTTCCTTAAAAGCTCTTAGAGGATGTTCTCTGCCAAATCAAAGTTGTAAAATGACGCAGAGGGAGACTGAAGGTGGCGGTGACTGTCACACAGGAGAGACGGGAAGGGCGTCCCAAGGATGGTGGCAAAGGAAGGTCCAGGATGAGGCGGTGGCCAGGCACAGGGCACTGTCACCTCCGAGGCCTAATGACTGGGGAGGGGGATGGGGGACGGGGGCGGGGACCATTCAGGATGACGAAACCAGTAGAGTGCTCAATGCAAGTGAACGCCTTGAGAGACAGCATAGGCAGGGGACAGAGACACTGGAGTTGAATGAGTGATAAGTGCACGGATAGGCAAGCGAGCAAAAGAACAGGATGCTTATTAGCTCAGAGGAGGACAAAATGTTGCACAGGAAAGGAAAAGCCAAGTACACCATAGGGAACTAGTTGCCTTCTTAAGCAATGCACATACATGACTTGGACAGAATTTTAAAATGAAACGGTCCCTTTTATTAATACGTAATACTTCAGAGTCCTCCTGGCCTCCTTCCTGTTTCCCCAAGGTGCCCAGAGCGGGACAAACCAAACCCAAACATCTCCCTCTGTCTGTCCTCAAGGAGGCACGGGAACGAGACTTACTTGGCCCCAGTGCGGGGGTTGGGGGCGGGGGGCAAGAAAATAAATTTGAAAAGAGACCTGTAAGACTAAAAGAGAAAAACCTGGTAATTAGTGCTTCAGACAGATAATAAATTCTGAATCTCACAAATAAGGCTTTACGAGTTGAGTGTGTATAATTGGTACCCCAGCCTGGAGAGCCTATCAGATCGCCTTAATCCTACTTTTTGTCTTGTGCATTTTAAATTATTCAGTTCCTTTGAAAACCAGAAATACTGCCTTTGTAGAATCAGACAGCTCACTCCACAGGGTGCCAATTTAGGATCTCCACAGTGGGTTTGGCCAGAGATGCTTGCCTTGAAGTCTGGAGACGGGTATCCATTCAAACCACAGCATTCAGGGCCGGGGCTCGCCCGCGCCTTCCCAGCTACGTTCTGCTGCCCGCGGCCGTCTCCCACCTGGCCACTCCACTGAGAGACAGCCAACCTCGGGGCACCAGGCAGAGTGAGAATGGTGTGAGACCAGGCAGGTGAAAGGCCCAGAACACCTTGGGCTGCTCAGAGACTCCCCAAGGCTCATGTCCAGCTCTAGCTACTCATGTTCAGCAGGGCAGGCCACGTCTCAGTTCCAGATGCTTCTCACCACAACTGAGTACAGGACTTGGCATTCTCCATCCATGATGCCATTTGATACTCACAACAGCCCTGGGGCAGAAGGTGCTACTGCTAGACCCATTTCACAGATGAAGTAACTGAGGCTCAAGGAAACAATGTGTTTTGTGTAAAACTAAGCAGTAGAGCTGAGATTTGAATGCAAGTCTGTCTGAGTCCAAAGACCATTTTATCGTGCTATTTTGAGGACTTCCTCTGGGCCAGGGCAGGAGCCTGTAGATGAGGTCCCCACCCTCAAAGAGCATAACTCGGGGCGCCTGTGTGGCTCAGTCGGTTGGGCGACCGACTTCGGCTCAGGTCATGATCTCGAGGTCCGTGAGTTCGAGCCCCGCATCGGGCTCTGTGCTGACAGCTCAGAGCCTGGAGCCTGTTTCAGATTCTGTGTCTCCCTCTCTCTCTGACCTTCCCCCATTCATGCTCTGTCTCTCTCTGTCTCTAAAATGAATAAACGTTAAAAAAAATTCTTTTTTTTTTTTTTTTTAAAAAGAGCATAACTCGTGGGGAGTCAGGCACATAAACCACACTGACATGTCATGGTGAGCTCCTTGATGGAGCACTGGTGAGCACCGGTTGAACAACCCGGGAGGGGGACAGTGATGTGTAAGGGGCTTCCCTACCCCCTCCTCCCTGGCACCAGCCTTGGACTCGAGGGCGTAGGAAGTTGTCTTCAAATCCCTGAAGGTTGTGGTCCTTCTGAGCAATCCCTAAAACTCAACCGGGCCCGGTGAACGAAAATCTCAGGAAGGTCAGTTTGCTCTGTGGGAGGAGAGCTGAACTGGAAGGCCCGCTTTGCAAGAGTGTGAGAAGAGTCTCTGTCACGGCAAAATATTTGAGCCAAAGCCAGACGGACTTGTCAGAAACGTAACGCAGAGGATTCCTGAGCTGGGGGAAAGGGACAAAGCACCTCATTCTCTGTTCTGCTCTATCTTCCCTTCTCAGAACATCTATTTACCATTTTCAGTCATGTGAAAAATTGGGATGAGAATAGCCCCCAACTCACCAAGGGGCTGGGGGGACTAAATGGGAAACCAGGGCTCAGACAGATCAAGCAGTTTGCCCAAGGTCACACGGGGTGCCAGCAGGAAACCAGGTCTCATTCACTGCATGGTCTTCCTTTTAAACCAGCTGGGCCACCCCTTCTTCGCTGGTGATCCCATTATGGTTGGTGACTTTTTTGTGCTCAAGATGTGAGAAAAAAAAGACTGGAGTTAGAATTCTCAACCCGGCAATCGACCCATAATCACCACCCCTAGATGCTGGCCCAGGCCTGAGCCCACCCTGGGCTCTCAGAGCACCGCAGCCTGTCTGAAGGAAGAGGGCTGGGCTTGAATCCAGAGGACATGCTTCAAGTCCCACGGTTTCCTCTTACCAGCTCCATGATCTTGTACGTGGGTCTCAGTCTTACGTCTATAAAATGGGGATAATAATTCCCGCTCTCAGAAACTGCCAGGGTTAGCAAATGCTTCCAATGAACAGTGTGTGCGAAAACCCTCTGGTCACTAACGCACTCGACGAACGTGAGGAGAGGGGGAAGGGAAGTGGTGTGCACCGAAATCCTCCCATGTTCCACGTCAGAAGCAGCCCCTGAGATGAAGACTCGCGTGCAAGTGATGAATTACGAAGCTGCTCCTGGGAGAACGTGATGAGGGAGTGGGGAAACAAGATGGGAAAGCAGCCAGGCAACGACAGGGTCACAGAGGACGTCCCAGCCTGGCCTGAGCCTGCACAGAGCTCTGGGGTACACGCTACACCCGCCACGTTTGCCCCACCTTGAAGCAAAGAAGCTGGGCTTTTTCATGCTCCTGCCTCAGCTGAACACTGGTTGCGGGTGACCGTGGGGACCCTGCCTGCTCTCAGATCCTTCTGGGTGAAGCAACTGGGATAGCCTAAAGGCGGCCCTCTGAAGAAGCTTGCAACTGCAAGCTACAGGAAAGAAGCATGCAGAAGCTGGGCAGTGGCGGGGAGGGTGGACAAGAAGAACTCCTAAAAGACAGCCGAGGGGCAGGAAACTGACACTGTCCACTACGCAGACCCTCAACATATGTGTTCTCATTTAATCAATATTCAGCTCAATGAAGAGGATACTATTGGCCCCACTTTACAAATGACAAAGCCAAAATTCAGAAATGGGACTCACTCAAGGCCCCAGAGGTAGTAAGCCACCAATTCCATCTGTCTTCCAGGTCATCCTCTCACAGTAAAGATGTTACCGTACCTCTCGTGGCTCCCATCTCCAGAGCCCCTCATGGCATTGGAGGGCCCCACTCTCCTCCAGGCTTCCATTCCGTCTGCTTGTCCCATCAACATCACACAGGGTCAAGAAGCCCACCAAAATGGGAGAAACGGAGACGCTGGTGTTAGTAGGGATGACAAGGACGGCAGCAATAATAATGATAATAGCGGTGATGGTGATAACGTCAGTGGCATTGGGTACGGAGATACTGGGGTGGAGGAAGTGATGAGGGTGGTGGTGATGATGGTTACGGAGCTGGCATTGGTGTTGTTACGGCGAAGTCGGTCATGGTGGCGGTGGAGGTGGTGGGATGCAGCAGCGGGGGCGACGACGGTGCACGGTGGTTCTGGATACTGTGGCGATGGTGGTGGTAGAGGTGGTGGTGGTAGACGTAGTTGTGGAGGTGATGATGAGGGCAGTGGTGGTGGCTGCGGCTAAGAACATACTGGCATAGAGAACGTGGTAGAGGAGATGATGGTGATGATGGCAGCGGTGATGGAACCAACGATAATGACGGTCATGGCGGTGATGGAGATGATTAGGGCGGCAGTGACAAGCGTGGCAGGGTGGTGACGAATGTGGTGGTGGTGGTAGTGAAGATAGGAGTGGAGGTGAAGATGGCGATGGCGATAATAATGGCTGTGGCCGTGGTAGTATCCATATGCTGGAAGGACCAATATGGTGGAAGTAATGATGGAGTTGATGATTAGGGAGGTGACAGAAGGAAAGCCTGCAGTGATGGTGGAGATGATACGGACAGGGCTAGCAAGCGATGGTGGTGGTGGAGTCGGTGATCATAATGGGGGTGGCCATCGTGGGACTAACACGGTGGAAGTGGTGGAGGTTGAAGCTGACGAGGGTGATGGTGAGGACAACGGGAACAATGGCAGTGGCGCGATGGTGGTGCGGTTACCGTTGGGACACCGGTAACGTTACTATTGGTGGTGACAGTGAGTAACCAGGAAGATAGTAGCAGTCGCCTCCTGCCTCCCTACGTGCATCAGAAAACGGGGCCCGCGGGTCCCCACCTGGTGGCCAGGGGAAGGCAGAGAAGCCCTCAAAGGGATTGGAGCTAGAACGAGAACACGTTCTGCCGGGATGAGGCCCAAACGGCCACGCGTCGCCCCTCAACAGAGAGCCAAAGTCTGCAGAGGCGCAAGGATGGCCGAGCGAGTGAGACGGCAGAGCAAGTCAGTCACATCATATTTCAGTAACAGCGTGTAGCTGCTTGTTAGCAGAGATCTGCTTTCCAACGGCAAATAATAAAATTATGCTTTTTGTGCGGCTAATGAAATGCAAATTGAAGCTGGATGCACATTAATGCAAAGAGTTGAATATCCATTTAATCAGCTCCTCCCTGCAGGGGCCAATGATAAAAATGACAGAGGAATTGCATTGCTAATTCCGGGCCTGTCACATCTTATACACCCGCACCTTGTAAACCTACTACTCCTGTGGCTGGCACCTGCCTGAAGGACCCAGGGTTTAGGTGTCAGGGCTCTGGAAGCCTGGGAATTCCTTTTGTGGGGGAGGGATTAGGCGGTTGGGCCCAGATGGGAGTGGGGAGGCCTGGAGGGAGCGGAATGAAATAGATGGGATCTTTCCTATATAAAATAAACTGCCACCACCCTCTCTGCCGTCCCCCACTAGCTTCTCTTCTACGTGGTAGGTGGGATGGCAGTCAGAACCTTTCTTCCTGTGATAGAAATCAGAGTTCACTGGTGTAACACTAAAGCTGACACGTATCAACTGTTACTCTGTGCCAGGTGCCCTGCAAGGTGGTTTACTAGCACCTGCTCATTTGACTAGCAGAGGTGGGGACAGTTACTCCTATTGTCAGGTGAGGAAACTGAGGCTCTGAGAGGTCAAGTCAGTGCTTTGCCAAAGGACACATAGCTAGAAAGGGATCTGAACGCAGACAGTCTGACTCAAGGCCACAGTCTCAGCTACTAGAGTATACTGTTTCCCCGGAAGAAAATGTCACCCAGGAAATAGTCCATTGACTCCAAGGGTCTGTGCTCCTCCATGTGCTCAGCCACGGGCCATCCCTGAGGGCAGCTATGGAAGAAGGAGGCACCGTCCCTGCTCTCCAAGACCTTATAAGTTCATCTGGGGTGACTGTCTTTCAAAAGAGTGAGTAGTTTCTCACAGATGCACCAACACGACTTAAAAAAGAGCAGAGCGGGGGGCTCACTAGGCTACCGCTGGTGTATAAAGGAGAGACTCCCTGGTGCCGAGCAACAGAGAAGGGCTGGAAGGAGGGAGAGGTGGTCAGGAGCAGGGAGGGAGGAGGTGAGGCTACTGCCAGGGGGTGAAAGATGGGAAGGATCCTCTCAAACAGTAAGAAGGGCTGGAGGTCATCTCTGCTCACTCTGAGTCCAGCCCAGGCCAGCGTCCCTGGAGCGGAGGAAGCAGTTCAGCCTGCCTGAGGGAGTAGACGGGAATCAGGCCAGGCATGTACTTGTTAAACCCAGGAGAAAGGCCATCAAGGTCAATCCGTAAGTCAGTGATTCCAGAGACGAGGGGGAAGACAGATCGGAGGGGACCAAGGAGCAGTAAGGGCGTGCTACAGTGACAGAGGCCAGGGGTGGTGGGCCGGAAGCGGGGTCCACCCGTGCACATCCTGTCTGGGTCTCCACCCTGCCGCGACAGAGGCACAGGAAGACAGCCAGAAAACACTGGGGCCTCGGGACCCTCCCCAACATTAAGAGCAGCTTCGGTGGGCTTTGAGGGGCTTGGTGGGGACGTGTAAGCCTGTCCAAACGACAGTGGTGACAAGGGGGTACTTCCTAGCACTGGAGACAGGGGTGGGGGCAGGCATGCTGATGAACAACACGCGTTGTCTTCGCAGAGCCTCTGCCGTGACAAGCTGTCTCAGGATTCTGATTGGACCCGACAGGTTCCTTCCAAACGCCACACTGCCACTCGGACGAGATTTACCTTTCGCCTGGCCTCTGACAGGACACAAACGGGGAGGCACGCGTGCCCAGCTCAGCCGGAAACAAGACCCCAGGGTCAGCTACGAGCCCCCAAGCTCGCCCACCCTCAGCAGCCGGAAGGGAGGTGCCAGTTCCTCAGAGCAGCCCTCAAGGCCCACCCTCATCATGACCACACTGATGCCACTCACCTTGGGGAGTCACCACGCTCTGATTTGGGCCACTTATTGAGCACCTACCATGTGCCGGGCACTGTACAGCTGGCACTATATGGAATCATGGCAACAGCAAAACCCTTTCAGGAAAGAACTCTTTTTGTCCCCATTTTATAGATGTGGAAAACAGAGGCCGCCAAGCTTGCCAAGAATGTGCTTCCATCGACTCCAAGGGTCTGTGCTCCCCATGCCGTGCTCAGCCACGGGCCATCCCTGAGGAGAGCGACGGAAGGAGGAGGCACCGTCCCTGCTCTCCAAGACCTCATAAGTTCATCTGGGGTGACTGTCTTTCAAAAGAGCGAGTGGTTTCTCACAGATGCACCAACACGACTTAAAAACCAAAGCGCGGAGCGGGGGGCTCACTAGGCTGCCGCTGGTGTATAAAGAAGAGAGAGAAATATATGTTTGTGTTTGCCGTAATGTAAACACATTAAACAGAGGCCCCTGGGACATGAGAAATCAGTAGCCGTGTCTAGCTCACCGGGAAGGAATGGACAGATGGGGGTGAGGGGGCTGGGGAAGAATTTTACTCTATGATCCTCTCATTTTATTTTTCTTTTTGAATACATAAAGATACCAACTCTTCAAAATTTTAAGTAGAGGTTTTAACGAAAAAATTAAATATCTTTTCACCTGCATTAGAAAACACAGTAAGACCGTGAGGGGGCATTTCTCAGTAAAGGAGCCTGAAGCACAGAAGTGTTGGTTGGGGGCTGTGGCTCATGCCCTGGTCACGGGGAACCATCCGTCCCCTTATTCCACAGGCACTGGCTCCCAGTCGTGTCCCACAGGGCCGGGCACCCCCTGGGTCTCAGTAAATATGACATCATTCCCCTGCTCCAGGACATAGATGGGAGGGCCAAGGAAAAGTAAACTGGCTTCCCATAAATAAATAAATAAATAAATAAATAAATAAATAAATAAAGGAAAAGGAAAAGGAAAAATAACTAAAGCTTAGCACCTGCAAGGTTTGGCTAGAAGAAGAGCCCCTCGAGAGGGAGAGAGGCAGGGCCAGGGCCTGTAGCCACTGTGACCTTGAGCTCTGCCTTCCTGGGACATAGGATCCGGCCTTGATTCTCACTGCCACCCCAAGGTAATCTCTTCCTTCTAGTGCTCCAGCCCTTTGCCTCCCTTAGCACATCCAAAACCAACATTACCTCTCCACAAAGCTACCCTTGGGGAATCAGGGGATGAAGACCAGGAGAAGGAGGTTCTGCTGCTGGGCCTCATTTCCGGTTCCCCCATCCACACACCCTCTGACCCGTCCACCTGGCGGCACCTTGGCCACATCCTTGCCTCCCCACTGCCCCGGGGGCTTCATCAGCCCCACATCGCACCCCCATGACCTGCCCCTGACTCCATTCCCAGGTCAAGCCTCTGGGCCTCATCACCAGGAGAGAGGCACCAATGAGGACCCTGCACCCCCAGACAGATCCTGCCCGGGTGTGTCTTCCCCTCACCAGCCCACACTCATACACCCCTCAACGCCAGGCAGAGACAAGTGCCGATTAACAAGGGCTCCATGTGGGAGGTATGGACAGCCTTCCACGACATGCTGCACTTTGGTTTGTAGTTTATGGGCTCAAGAGCAATGGGACAGACATAGACGTTGAGCCGTGGAACAAGGATATGAGGAAGGGAAACGGTTTTCCCAGAAGTTTTGAGCTAGGACCTCTCTACCAATGTTCTAGATCCTGGCCTGGGATGTAGGGTCATGAAGGTGAATGAGACAGGAGACACCACTATGAAAACAAGATGGGCAAAGAGTGTCATAAGTAAAAGAGAAAGTTCAGGGAGTTGACCACTGGGGACATCAAGGAGGCTTCCAGAAGGAAGGGTGAAGAGGGGTGTGCTCACCAGGCAGTCCGGCAGGGAGGAAACAAGCTTCCTTCACCACAGTTGTTCAGACCATGTCTACACCAACTATGCACCTGGTTAATTTTATTTTTTTAAGTTAATTTATTTTGAGAAAAAGAGAGAATAGGGGAGGGCAGAGAGAGAGAGGAGAGAGAGAATGCCAAGCAGGCCCCGAGCTGTCAGCACAGAGCCTGACATGGGGTTCAATCTCACAAACCATGAGATCATGACCTGAGCCAAAATCAAGAGTCAGACACTTAAACGACTGAGCCACCCAGGAACCCCATGCCTGGATGATTTCAAAGCAATGCTGTCTGGTAGAACTTTCTGCAGTGCTAGAAATGTTCTGTCTCTGTACTGTCTAACACAATTGCCACTACCTGTGTGCAACTATTGAGCACTTGAAATGCAACAAGTACAACTGAGGAAATGAATGTTTAAATGTTTTAAGTTTTAACTCATTTCCACTTAATTAGCCACCCGTGGCAGGCGACTACCATATTGGACTTTGACACTTCCAGAAGAACGAACGTGAGGAAAGCTGCTGGTACCAGTAGTCACTTGTTGGCTGTGTCCTAAAACGAAGAAATCTCTGAGGCAGTCCAGGAAAAGGCTGGTCAAGGAGAGAATTTTAGCCTTGGTGAACCTCTGACATCAAACCAAAGTTGGGGTCCAGCTCACCTTACACACCCAGGCCAAACATGGGCCGTCCGGCTTCCCTGAAGCCAGGGACAGTGGCTCCCTGAAATCATCACTCAGCTGAGTTTGGGGTGGCCTGAATTGTCTTTGTTTGGGGCTGTTTGTTTTAAGTGGTGTCATTATTTTATTTTTAAATTACCTATAATGCACCCTTTAAAAATTCCCTAATTACAGATAGGATAAATACATAATTGCAGACTTTTAAAAAGCACATATTATTTACTCAATACTCCATAATTACGGTCTTTTCCATGAAATGTATTATTTCCTGGATGGTCCGTAATCGCTCCTTTGAAGCCAGCTGGGGAAGGCCGAGTTGTCCCTCAGAGTCAGTCCACAGGTCACTGGTCCTGGCCCATCAGGCGGTTTATGAGCCTCTGCGGCTGGCTGTGGGAACCCAGCAGGTCCGCGCCCACGGGAAGCACCCGGCTCGGTTACCACACAGGCAGATCCAGACACGGAGGCGCTGGTCTCACTAAAGACGGTGGGATTTGGGGGTTGGGGTCTGAGGAGGAGGCGCCCCTGTTTCTCTCTTGATTGCTCTGATGACAGGCGGGTGGGCGGCTTAGAGGTGTGCGCTCAGGCTCGGCATCAGCGGCCCAGTGGGTGCGTATCTCAGGGCCGTCACGGACTAGCTCTGCAACTGTAGACAAGGCTCTCAGTTTGGGTTTTACCCAAAGCAGCCCCTGAGCCCAGGATCTGGGTGAGGTGATCCCAGGAAGTCCAGGTGAGGGGAGTGAGAAAGTAAAATGGGGCAGAGAGAAAAGCCAGATGGGTGTGTCTTTGTAAGCAGGTCGCCGCTGTCATCCACACCTCAAGAAACGGCAGGACTCACCGCAGAATCGTCCCCAAGGAGGCGAGGTGTTCATCTACCAACTCCCGCCCCTCACTTCTGGAGGGTCATCACTGGGCACATTAACTCCCCGACATTCCCAGGCTGCCCTGCCCACAGGCAGCTTGACGCAGGAAGCCATCAGCACAGACAGCCCCCGCCCATCGAGGCTGCAGGTGACCTCCAAGAAAGACCCAAGGGTTATGGGCAGATACCTGATACTGACAAAGCAATTCCTCCATCTCTCTCTGCTTCAGCTTTCTCATCGGCAAATGAAGATAAAAATAGTACCTGCCTTGTAGGTTATGGGGAAGAAAAAGTGAGGCTGGATAAACGGAAGTTGCTATGATTGTAAGCGACTACGGATAAGGCCTTAGCTCAGCCTTTGGCAGCCTAAGTGGCACCCCTCCCCGATTCAGAGAGGCTTTCAGGACCAGCCAAAAAATTATCGCAAGGCCTGCGAAGAAGAACCTGGCATGATGACAAATCCTTTGGCTGTGTCCCCACACCTGTCACCCCAAGTCAGACGCTGTTGGCCTATTTATCATTGTATCTCTCTTCTTTCTCCCTATAGCCCCCAAGTTGGTCCAAATATGAGTGGCTTCAGGCAGATGAATCTGGGTGGGGCTCAGCCAGTCACAGTCATTCCATTCTCCTCTTCCCAAGTGGCTGGTTTAGACATTTGACCTACTTCTAGCCAATGAGATGCAAAGGAAGACATTCCTCTCTGAGAAAAAGGAGATGTTCTCTCAAAGGAGATGTCAAAGCCTCTTCTGGCTTTGGACAGTATTGGCTGAGGAGTGATGCTTGGTGCAGCTGCAGCCATCTGCACCGTGAGGGCACAGGCCTGAGGACAAAGGCAGTACATTGACAGTGGCAGAAGAGACCATGGAAAAAATCCAGTGCCTTGCTTACATCATGGAGTCCCTCACTTGATAAGCCCTTCAACTATCCTAGCTCTGGTATAAATAACAGTCAATGTTAACGTAACACTTACCACACGTCAGGCACTGCTCTAAGCACTTTGCATTTGTTAACCCATTTAATCCTCACAAGCACCCTTGAGAAAGACATTATTGGTGGTTGCATTTGCAGGTGTGAAAACTGAGGCCCAGAAGGGTTAAGTAACTGGCTCAAGGTCCTACAGTTAGCAATGCTTCCACCTCAGGCAGTCCAGCTTTGGGGTCTGACCTCCTTCTGGTTACACTAGACTCTCCTATCATTTAACTGTTTTATAACAACAAAAAAAAATCTTCCTATCCTTTAAGCCATTTTGATGTGTTTCTTCTGTTAAATGCAGCTGGAAGTATCCTGATTGAGACACTTCATTGAGATAAGCCAAGAAGGAAGGAAGGAGGGAGGGAGGGAAGGAACAAAGGAATGAAGGAAGGAACGAAGGAAGGAATGAAGGAAGGAAGAAAAGAAGGAAGGAAAAAGGAAAGGAAGGGAAGGAAGAAAGGAGAGAGGGAAGGAAGGAAGAAGAAAGAAAGAAAGAAAGAAAGAAAGAAAGAAAGAAAGAAAGAAAGAGAAAGAGAGAAAGAAAGAAGTTTAATTTTAAGTTAAAGGGGCATGGCTAAGTTTTGAATGTGTGTCAGGAAAGTACCCGAAAGTTCGTGTCTCGTGTACTCCACTGGCAGTGCCCTCCCCTTGCAATAGCAACATGACAAAGGACCATTGTCACTATCAGACCACTTTTACTACAAGCTCAAATCTGTGCTCAGCACTAGTGTAGATCATCTCAGAGAGTCCTGGAGATGATTCTGCAAGATAGGTACCGCCATCCCTAGCTTACAAATTAGGAGACCACAGGCACATCTGGGTGGTTCAGTCAGTTAGCCTCCGACTTTGGCTCAGGTCATGATCTCATGGTTTGTGGGTTCGAGCCCCGCATTGGGCTCTGTACTGACAGTTCAGAGCCTGGAGGCTGCTTCGGATTCTGTGCCTCCCTCTCTCTCTGCCCCTCCCCTGTTTGTGCTCTCTCTCTGTCTCTCTCTCTCAAGAATAAACAAACATTTTAAATATTTTTTAAAATTAGGAGGCCATAATAATACTCTCTAGCACACACTGGGTTCTTATTCTGTGCCAGCCTCCAAGCTAAGTACTCTCCATGCCTTTTCTCACTTAATCTTCACAATAATCCAGTAAAGTTACCATCATTTTACAAAACGGGAAACCAAGGCTATGAGAAGCTAAGTATCATGTCCAAGGTCACAAGATGATAGGGAGAGCCATGATTCAAACTCAATCTCCCTGACTCCTAGCAAGCCTGGGAGTCTGTTTTTAAGAAGAAAGAAGGCATACCCAAAGAACAAGCCACCTGTGACCAAGAAATAGGGAGCTTGGCCAGCAGGGGCCCAAGTAGCCCTGAATCTGGGCTAATGGCCATCAGCTCCAAGGAGGAATGAAGAAGGTATTGGCTGGTGCTACCAAGAGTGGGGAGGCACCTCCCCATCACCAGAAGTGTTCAAAGAGAGGCCAGGTGAGGATTTGTGCTATGGGTAAGAGAGTGTTGAGATGCCCCCCGCCCCCAACCATCTCCACGAGTCAGGGACTTGAGGATTCTAGAATTCTGTAGCCACATATCCAAACTCTCTCCAAAGCCATGGAGACCACACAGCCTGTGTGTATCCTGCTGACTAAAAAGTGAAATCACAGAAGGAGCACTGGACCAGGATGCAGAAATCTGAGACTTGTCACTCTACAGCCCCTGGCTCAGGGACTCCAGAGCATTCATGTTGCCTCATCAAGTGCCAGCCCAGAGCATATGGCCAGGCATAGACTTTGCTCGTAAAAAAAGGCACAGGAATTGGTTTGAGGGGTGCCTGGATGGCTCAGTTGGTTAAGTGTTCAACTCATGGTTTGGCTCAGGTCATGATCTCATGCTTTGTGAGTTTGAGCCCCACATTAGGCTCTTTGCTAACAGTGCAGAACCCTCTTGGGATTCTCTCTCTCTGTTCCTCCCCTACTTGTGCACTCACTTCCAATCTCTCTCTCTCTCCCTCCCTCCCTCCCTCCCTCCCTCAAAATAAATAAATAAACTTTAAAAAAGAATGAGTTGGAACCTCAAGGGACTTATCATTTAAACGCCAGCCTACAGGATTTCTAGAGAAATCCATATTCTGGCTAACAAGCCCTCCCCAACCCTGTCTGGTTCTTCAGGCTTGTGAAGGCTGCTCAGGAGCAGAAAGCAGTCATCTACAGCTTGGCTACTCCTCAGGTAAATCTGAGGCAATTCTCTATTCCAGCCTCAGTTTTCTCTTCTGTAAAATGGGGGTATAAACAAGGAGTTCCTAAAGGTCCTTCCAGTTCCAGAGTGGAGGATGTCGGGGGTCTAAGAAGGGTTGCCATGTGGGTCCCAGCCCTTCAGAGAGAATGAGTTCTTCCCTGGCTTCTGGGAGCTCACACAGGGAAATGGGGAATCATGGGGTCCCCACTCCTTCAGGGCCTGGTCAATTGTTTGTACTCACAAATGGTCTCCAGGACTCACCTAGAACAGTAAATTTTAAGGAGGTCTGGCTTACCCTTCAGCATCCTCACTCTCTGCCTCATGGGGAAGGCTTCATGGACCCAGAAAGACCCAGATTGAGGTCCCTAGTCCTGCCCCATCATTGGCTGCATAACCCTGGACAAGTCTGTCTTACCTTTGGTCTGTCATCTTTGGAATGGGAATATACTATCACATTATCCCACTACTGGGAGGGCGACGTGAAATTAGACAGTAAAGAGCCTGGCCAGTACAAAGTACACAGTTGGTGCTCCATAATAAATGCCTGCTTTCTTCCCACGGGCAGGGGCACAGCTCCACATGTTCCTCCCAAGGAGAAGGGCAGCTGGAAGTGTTGGCTTTGACACTGGCCAGGACAGAGGTGACATCTCCCCCGCTGCCCGCCAGAGGCAGGACTCCTGCAGTGTGGGAGCCAACTGGGCTGCGGGCAGTTTCTCCGGCCAGATAAAGGACAAAGGAGGGGCCGAGGCAGAGCTGCATCAGCAGTTGGGAAGGGCAGTGCTGTGACAGTGACACCGAGCACAGCCCACTCTTCTGAGCCGGTGCCCACGAAATCACACTTGGCCCAGAAGAGCGTGCACCGCCTAACAATGAGGACGCTGCAGGCTTCCCTCTCTGCCTGCCCCGCCTGCCCCACTCCTTCCTCTCACCTCTCAGCTCCCAGTCGGGGCACCTCCCCCTCCCACCAGCCTGCAGGGACCCCCTCCACTCGGAGCTCCTGGTAGGGTCACAACTGTCGATGCAGCACACATGGACTGCCACGCACCCCAGCCGAGAAGCAGAGATGGACAAGCTGTACCCACCCAGCCCCAGCCCCAGGCCCAGGCCATGGAGAAGCAACCCTGGCAGTCAGCTAAAGCCAGCGGCTCCCTGCCTCCGCTCAGGGAGGTGCTTTGGGTGCCTGTGCTCAGGCTCCCCTGCAGGATAGCATCCCTGGAGCACTGCCCATAAACTGCTTATGACCAGCAATGGGTCGGATAACTCCCACAACAAATGTGCACATTTCCTGGTAGGGATGCCGGCCAGGTAGCATTGTTAATGATCATTCCTTTTTGCAAAACTGGTGAGTCAGGTACACATCGCTAAATGCCTTCCAGAAGTCAGTCATGGGGTGCTGTGGGAGGAGAGCCCATCTCCCTATCTGCGTAATTCGGGGTGGGGCAGGGGATCTCTAAGGTTGCTCCCAGAGCTAACCATCTGAGGGTCTGGGAACCCCGTGCATGGACAATCCAGCCCCAAGTCCCATTTCCAAATTCACCCACCGAATCAGGCCTCCCAATAACAATGTGGTAAGCTCCTGACAATGACAGGGAGGTGGACGCCTGTAGAAGAGGCCTGGGCACAGTGGGAGTGGACATTTAGGATCAGAAAAGCCTCGACAAGCTCCCAGGTGGAAAAGTAACGAACATAGTAGAACCGGAGCTGAAACAGGGGGAGCAAAGCCTCGGAGCCCACTCTCACTCCCTCCAGGACACCCCTGGAGCATCTGCACCCCTGAGCCCTTCACCGTGTAGGAAAATCTCAGAGGGGTATAACAGACCGGTCAGCACACACCATGGTACCTCACTTCATTCTGGAGGCCACCTGCAGACACTTCCCAATCATGCCAAGGCCTCCCAGCTTCTCCGCATGAGGGTGGTCTGGCCTGTGTGCCGGGCAGGGCAGAGAGCCAGGGAACTGACATGCCCCAGGAACAACCTTTGCCAATGAGAGAACAGAAATGGCGGACGCATGGCTCAACTCCCTTATACCCAGTGGGCCGATGCCTCGGTGTGTTCCACATAGTCTCCTAGGGGCCTGGAATTGGGAGGTGACCCGGCTCAACCGGTCAGAGGCAGCTGCCTGGGATTCTGAATCTGGGCCGAGGACACACGCACAAAAGGCACAGAGTTTCCATTCTGTTGCAGCAGCTGCACAAACATCCTGCTTCCAAGGGCCACCATGGCCAATGTACCCACAGAGCTGTTCAGTGCCCAGGGCTGGCAGGGCGTGGCAGGAGGGTCCTCCCAGATGGCCTGTGTGGCAGGATGGTGGCTATGATCCCGGACCCCCAGCCTATTACCTGAACCTGGTTCTTCGGGCTTCCTACGATGCAGCGAATACCTTCTACCCATTCCGTAAATTGTCCTTCCTGCTTACATCAGCCAGAGTCTATTTCTGTGGCTTGGAACAAAATGCCTAGCTGATAGACACACAGGGAGCCATGCAAGAACGATGACAAGGGCCTCAGGCCTCTTCCCCAACCCAACAATCCTGGATTCAAAATCACAGGAAGATGAAGACAACTAAAGAGAGAGGCAGGGAGAAGAGAAGGGTGCTGGGGTCCCTCCGGTAGCGACCGAGGCCTCCTCTCCTAAAATAAAGCCACAGTCCTGCCTTCAAGGAACGCTCAGTCCAGGAGGGAGACAGGCACACAAGCCAATAATCCCAAGGCACAGTGATGAGAGTCAAGCCAGAGGGAAGCACAAGGCATAGGAGACAGTGGCATCTGGGGTCAGGAAGGGCTTCCCAGAGGAACAGTGTCTGAATGCAGGTAAGTGAAAAGGCAAAGGAAGGAGAAGGGAAAAGAAAGCAAACCAGGCACTTCACGGCCATGAGCAGGCTGGCCCAGAGCCAATCCCTGGATAAATCATGACTCAGTGCCTGGCTCCAACTGTAAATCTGGGAGACAGATAGGCGGCTCTCTGGAGGGACCACTGCCCCCTGGGGAGGGCTCCAAGCTTGTCACCAGCTAATAGGAAATAAAGACACATCCACTTGTATGGGCAGAGATGTCTAAGTCTGCACACACACACACACACACACACACACATGAACACACACGCTTACACACATGTACCCCCCAAGGAAGGGCACAGAGCAAAAACAGCAGTTTGCCGCACATGAGTGTTTGTAAGGATTCACGACCAGGACAGGATTCATCCCTGTCAAAGTGGAGGCTTCAGGGAAAAGGTTTGCCCAGCCCAGACTCAAAGCTGCCTTCCTGAGGAGCAGGGCAGTTTTCTCTTGTTGCTGCCAAAGAGAGATGATGGTGTCGGGGGGGCAGCGGGACGCAGGCTCTGAGAAGCAGGCAGCTGGGCTTCCAGCCTCAGCTTTCCCAAACAGTTTAGGTGACCTTGGGAGAATCTCCTCCCCTACCTGGCCTCAGTTTCCCCATCTGTACACTGAGATTAGTCTAGATCAACAACGGTTAGTCCAGCTCAGTCGACTGGTAGTGGTCGCCTGAAACACTCTGATGAGAAGGAAGCTGGGCTTAGCAGAGACACTACTGATTAGCGATGTCTGCATAGGCACAGGTAAGGGCAGAAGTGGCACGTGTGCTAACTTACCATTCCTTACCTCTTGAGTCCTGACACTCTGTGAGTCCCTGATCTGACTCCTTGGGCTTAAACTGGGCTCCAACTTATGGTGCTGCAGTTCATCCCAGTCATAAGAGCCCATTGTGCACCTCTTCCCATCTCCATCTTCAGTGATATTTCATTGCCCACATCTTAAAATCAGCCACAGTGGAAGTATTTACACCATGGAAATTGGCTAACGCTACAAATCAGGGCTTCCCCTTCCTCACACTCCCTGAGAACTAGTTGTTAAACATGTACTAGCACACCCCCGGCTGTATCCCTGCCCACAGCAGGCCAGGACATGGGGAGAAGGGAATCCAGGCAGCTCCCCAGTCCTCGGACCCATTGGGAACCCTTGTCCCCCGACAAGTGGCCGGTGCCCACAGATGCTGGAATTCAGACCATTCTATCAGAGACTCACAACCCCTAAAACTCACCTTGTTCTCTATCCTTATCAGCCTTCGCCTGATTCCATTCAGGCTATTGTAACAGAATATCACAGACTGGGTGGCTTACAAACAACAGGCGTTTATTTCTCACCATTCTGGTAGCCAGAAGTCCAAGGTCAAGGCACCAGCAGATCCAATGTCTAGGAAAGTCCTGCTTCCTGGCTCACAGAGAGCCACCTTGTCTCTGTGTCCTCACATGATAGAAGGGGCGAGGGAGCTCTCTGGGGTCTCTTCTATGAAGGCACTGATCCCACCATACTCCTCCCTCATGACCTAATCACCTTCCGCAGGCCTTTCCTCCTAATACCATCACGTTGAAGAGTAGGTTTTGGCGTAAGAATCTTGGGGAGACACAAACGTGGAGTCCACAGCACGGCTTTTGCTTCACGCACCCCCAATTCAGGCCCCCACCCAATCTGCTTTGGTGCCAGTCGTGCCCCCCTCCTCCAGGAAGCCTTCTCAGACTGCTCTAGTTTGCAGGGATACCCTCACCCCCGCCCCCACCCCAAGCTCTCATTTCACTTTCTGTGTTTGTTGGTTCAGGGAGGAAAACTGCCTTCCTGGAAAATGTTCAAAGCCTATGTCTTCTCCTTCTTCTGTCCCCACAGTCCATGCCCCACATAGGCCTAGTCATGGAACAGACGTCTAAGGAGATGCCAGCTGAGTCACTCACAGCCTCAGACAGAGTCCTGAAATGCCTATAGCCGTCATCCCCATCAGATTCTCATTTCCCGCGTGGGGAAACTGAGGCCCAGAACAGCATGAAACTGCCTGTCAGCAGCCAAGCTAACTCCAGAACCGAGGTCTCCAGATGCCCACCACACTGCCTTAGGAGTCCCGTTTACAGATGCAGAGACTGAGGCCCACCGAGGTCAAGAGGTTTAGCCAAGCTCACCGTTTGACCCAGTAGCGAGTCAGGATAGACGCCCAGGTCCCCGGCATCCCAGAGGGGGGCCATGCCCTCTACACCAGCGCCCCCTGCCTCTCCCTTCACTTCATTCCCGGCTTACCTAACTAGGCCTTGACAACAATGTCCACTGCAGGGCTCTGGAGCCCACCTCCCACCTCTCTCTCTCTCCACCCCCAGGCTCTGACAATATCAAACCTCAGGGGTCATGTCAGCAACCAGGGGGCCCCAGAACCCCCAGGGCCACTTTCTCCAGGAGGGAGCAAGGCCCAGTCCGGGCCAGCACAGGCTGCATTTGGGGCCGCCTCCTCCCGGTTCTCTGTCCTCAGGCTGCTGTTTAACATGCACACGGGAACCTCAACGCTGAGCGTATAGATTTCTCTTTGTCTTTGGTGGTAATTATTAGCTGTCTCGGCGGGTGAATGCAGGCAGAAACAAAGGCAGCAAGGGTTGTAAAACCTTTTATCTCGATCAGGCCGCATTATTTGATAAGGTGCTAAGCTAATAGCAACGCATGTCAAATTGTGTTTAGACAGATCGAGGGGCTGGGAATGGAGGGTATATTTGTCTCCGGAAACCTGCACCTGCAAGGATAAAAAGAATAGCACACTGATAGTCACAGCCCCGTGCAAAACACAGACAGCCCAGCTTCTGGGACTCCTGGCACAGAGACTCCCTGGAAAGGGGGCGAAATAAGAGTCGGGGAAGAGAGAGAACGGGCCCACATCGTGCTCATCCCCACTCAAGACTATCTCAGGGTCTTTTCCCTGAGCCCCATAGGTCCCCACAGGGGTCAGCAGCAAAGGTAGGATTCAAACCCGGGTTCCCTGGCTCCCCAGCCAGAGCTCTTGCCACAAGCAGTTATTAAACCCCAAGTATGTAAATCTGTCCTGTGTATAACATCGACTCTTATAGACCGAATCCCTACCCACAGAATGTGGCATGGACCGTATAGAATTAGTAGTGAATCACAAGTGCCAGGAAAATCAAGGAGAGCTTCCTGGAAAAGGTGGAGTTTCATATAGGCCTTTCAGGATGAGAAGGGTTTGGAACAAAAGCCTGGGAAGAAGCACCTGTAACCACCAAGCTCCAAATGCCTTCCTGTGAACTCCCAGGTGAACGTTTGGCCGTCTTCCTGGATCCTGCCAGGCACTGCCTCCAGTCTGCCCTTCCCAGACCCTCCCAGAGCACTTCACTCCACCTTCAGAGTACACCCACGGCTGACTGTTCTGTGCCCTAGAACTTGGGCTGGAAGGTGGTGTTAGAGCAAAAAGAGAAGGGGAGGATGCACATGTCAGAGATACTTACCGAAGCTTTAAAAACAAACGCACACCCTTGGAAACAGTGCCTTTATGTCTAGAAATAGCCCCTGAGGAAATAATCAAGAATGTATACAGCTGTTGAGCTATGAGGATGTCCACCACAGGACTGTTTATATTCGCAAAAAATTGGAAGCAACCTTTGTGGCCAACAATGCAGGATCGGTTGAAAGAAGTACTTGGGACATTCTCATGAAGAAGTAATGACTGGCCAGAGTCTTCGCTGGGGTTCTTCCTGGAGCAAATCCAGGACTCAAATGCAGGTATAGGTGAAGGCATGGAAGGTGGAGGCAGAGGAGTGGGGAGGTGACACAGGAAGGAAGAGAGGCAGTAGTGACTGTGTTTTCAAACCAGCTGCCACGGTGGGTGGCTGGAGCTAATTCCTCTGGGTAAACGCTGGGACCAGTGTAACACCCTTGCCTCAATGTAACCCACTTGTCCCTTGGGTGAGAGAGTTGGGGTGTCTCTACACCGACTTGCTTCAGTCATTGTCTGAGGGCTGTTAGAGGCAGGAGACGTGAGTGTTGACTCCTCAGTACTTCCAGCCTGCCACCAGGCAGCCGAGCAGACTCCTGCAGCAAGAGAAAGCCCTCATGAAGCGAAACACAGGTACCAGCAGGTGGAACAGGGACCAGCAGTGCACGGAAGTGGCCGGGCCAAGGGCACGTCGGCTGCAGTCTGCGTTTCCTACATCACAGCTCTCACACGGGGAAAATGAAGACAAACTAAATGAAGACAAACTTATTTCTTTGCTTCAGGACGCCTGTTGACATACTGATATGCGCTGGTGAATTCCCAAGCCCTCGACCATCCGCTGTAGCGACTGTCCACCTGCCCTGATTTTTTTCCTCCCGAGGCACACCCATTAGTGTCTCTGGCGACATCGGTGCCGTCCAGAGCAGAGCAGGGGAAGCGCTGTCACAGCTCCTTCTTATTAACATGGAAAAGGGAAGGCAAGCTCCTACGGCAGTCGCTGCAAGATGCTCCCATTTTCTTAGTGTGTGTGAGACAAAACTGACCAGCAATTTCTCTCCTCAGCTTTGATCCTTGGGTGAAAGCATCCTCACCCAAGGAGGCCTGTCGAAGAGCACTGAAGACAGACAGCATTGCAACCACAGCAACAACAACAAAAGGCAGAAGCAATCGTAAAAGCCCGTCACAGGGGGAATGGCTAAATAAACCCTGATGTATCTATGCTAAGGGATTCCACCCAGCAGCAAGAACGAACGACTTACAGCTATAAGTACTGACATGGAGAAAACCCCAAGACTAATAGTTAGGTGACAAAATCAAAGTGCAGAACAATACATACTGTGTGATACCATTTCCGTTAAAGAAAACACATCCCGACACACTAAAAATAAAACCATGTATCTCTACGTGTCCAGATATAAATGCGTGTGTGCACTTAGAGCAAGATCAGGAGAGATACACATCAAAACTACAGCCGTGATCCCCTCCGCGGGAGAGGGACAGAAGCCCTTAGCCTGGTCTGTATCATGCTAACAAAAACACATTCCTACACCAAGTGTGTAATTAAAAATAAATGGAAATGTTTTAAAGAAGGAGAAAGGAAAACCTGACAGTATATCCAGCAAAATACCAAAATATTTACAGGGTTATCTCTGAGTGCTGGGATTAGGGGTGATTTTCATTTTCTTCTGTTTGCTCATCTGTATTTTTAAATTTTCTGCAAAGAGCATGCACATTTTTGTAATAAGAGGAAGAAAACCTGAAGTAACATTTAATTAAATACCTGCTACATCGGCCCCTGGTAGGAAGCTGTCCCCTCCTCCAAGCAGGGTTTGCACCTGCTGTTTCTTTTCTTGCACCCCTCCCGCGCCGTTTTAGATTTCTATTCCAGGTTTCCTAGACATTACATTCTGGGTTGGACACCCCAAGGACTGAGGTGCTGGCTCTCCTGATCATCTCTGTGATTCTCTGCTGTGCAACCTAGAGCCACACAATACCCTCTCTGGGCTCGGCGTCATCCTCTACCAACAAGAATTCTAGAACCCACACTGCCTCCTCCACCCTGCGGCCGGGAGGCCCCGGAGGTGATAGTTGGGCTTGTCGCCCAACTATTGTAGAATGCCCTGCCTGTGTGCAGCTCCCAGAAGGAACAGTCTGCCCAGGAGCCATCACTGCCGGCCGAGTCCCAGGACCCCAGACCCTGCCAAGGAGGCTTTGGGTCAGCTCCAGGGAGTCCACTGGAATTCAAAGTCAGGCTGTGCACAGAAACGTGAAAGATGCAAATCAGGCACGTGAGCGGCGCCGGGCTGGAGGAACTGTGTCTCCCTCAAAGCAGGGCTCTGAGTGTCAGATTTTCCACTCTATTTCTCTGTGGCATGTTCTGCACATCCCAGTGCTAAAAATAACTATGGCATGTGAGTGGGGGTGGGGGGCGGCCCCGGGTGGCTCCAGCAGCCATTGGGGCTGCTTTGGCACAACAGCCTCCCTTCATCTGGGCAGGACAGGCCCCAGCTGCACAGAGCCCTCTCCACCCTGCTGTCCGCGCCCATGCTCATTCCCCGGTCCATAACTTCCTCTCCCGCCTTGGGACCCCAGGGACCCTGGGAGCTGGCAGCCTGGAAACCACAGGGATGGAAAATACCAAAAGAGCACCTGGGAGGAGCACAGTCACCCCTTAAGGACGTCCTTAAGGACGACAGAGGAGACCCCTACATCCAAGGCAGGTCCCTGAAATCCCATCTGTCAAACGGCCGACAGCTTTCGCTTTGTGGAAAGTCATTCCCCAGCCCGGCTGGACTGTCTGCTGCTGTGCCAGAGGTCAGTTCCTACTGCTCTCACCCCGGGGGAATTAAGAGAAAAGTGTTGGTTCCAGGTTCACATCAAACTGAACACGGGGGCACAGGCACGGAGTGGTGGTGATGGCTACTGTGCCTGCACCCCTCCCCACCTACGGGGAAATTCCAGCCACGCAGGCTGGTTGCAAGATATCAACATGCCTTCTCCCCTGGACTTTCCCTGGTGCCCCCATCCACCAATCTAGCCATGGGAATGGACCGTGCATGTGTCACACCCAGCCCAGGAGGCTGTCAGGAGACCTGGAAGACACTTGTGCCCTTGAAGAGCTTATATTTAGTTCAGGGCTCAAGACACGTGCACGAAAAGGCAACTAACACTGTATCTAACCCATGGCAGAGGGAGGCATGGCCATCAGAGCACGCCCAGGTAGGGGGCCCTGGATGGGGGTCTCCCCAGAGAAGACAGTTTTGACGTCTGAGCAGAAGCAGGGAGGCCTGAGGCCACAGGTCCTGTGGACATCAGAGCATGCTAAGGAGAAGGACTGTCTGGGATCCAAAGGAGATGAAACTGAACACGGGGTTGAGATCCAACCATGAAGCCCCACCTTTGAATGCCAAGAGCAGAGATTTGGACTTCACTACCTAGGCCACATTTCTTATTCCAAAAGGCGGGGCGGGGCATTAAGTGATTTTGTGAAATAAAAGGTGCGGTGTGTGGTGCGTGTAAACCCAGCAGGGAGCGGCAGCCCCAGAGGAGAAGGCGTGGCAGGCAGATGGCCCAGGAGGAGTCCGAAGAGCTGCCGGGCAGCCATAGTCCTCCCGAATGTGGAGGAGCCACGTGACTTCCCGAACCTCGGTTTCCTCTCCTATGGAATGGGGTAGCAACCCTCGCAGGGCAGCTGGAAGGAGTCTGGAGCTGGTCCCATCACAGCTCTCAGAAGGGGTAGAACTGAGACACAGAAACCAACAACGAAGCCAGTGGAGGGCACTATGAGCCTGGGAGTCGCAGCATATATAACCTAGAACTTGAGACAGGACAATGTCCCTCCAACCTCTTGTCTTTGTACTGTTTCTGCCCCTCCCTCCAACCCTTCTCCTGACAACACAAAGCCTCCAAGGGAACAGAGGGTGGAATTGAGAGGGAAAATGCCGGTGTTCTGGGCCCAGCTCCAGCATTTCTAAACTGTGTGGCCCTGGACAAGTCCCTTAACTTCTCTGAGGCTAAGTGTCCTCGTTTGTGAAGGGACGAGAAGGATGGTGGCAACGACACATCTGAGGTTTGACAGTATGCCAGGCCACATTGTGCGTGCTTTACAACTCGTTGTGGGGAGCTCTACCATCACTACTGTCATCATCCTGTTGTACACATGCAAACTGAGACAGAGAAGCGAAGAAAGCTGCCCACGGTGGTCACACAGCAAGTGAAGAAGCCAAGACAGACCTGCCGAAGAAGGCTGTTGAGAGGATTGAAAATGGTGAAGAAGAAATGCTCTTGAGACTGGAATTTGCTCGTCATTTCCCAACACTATTATGATGCTGTGTCAGGCTGCATGTTCAAGGATGCCCACCACACCATCCCCATCTCCCAGGCTCTTGGACAACATGACCTTGCTCTCCTCCGTGAAGAAGTGAGTTCTGCTTCACTCCCTCTTGAATCTGGGTGGGCCCATGGCTTCTCTGTCCAACAGAACATGGGAAAATGGCACCACCGGTCCAACGTGCAGCCCTGCCTGGTCCAGTTGCCTCCGCTTTCTGCGTCCTGGGAGCCGGCTGCCACGTAAAAAGTGCGACGATCCGGAGCCTGCCACGCTGGGGGAGGCCCAAGTCATGCGGGGGCCCTGGAGACACTGCCCAGAGAGAGGCCAAGGACCCTGAGGGGCCAGACACAGAAGGCAAGTGGCCACCCCTTGGGTGACTTCCAGCCCAGCCCATGACGTGAGGCCCCATGTGACAGCTGCCCGGTCGAGCCCAGTCAACCCACAGGATTGGGCCCCACAAGAATACATTGTTGAGCCGCTGAGTTTGGGGATGATAGTCACACATCAATACAAAACCAGGACAGATGTCTCCCTCCCTCCTCTTTCACTTGTAAGAGAGGCAGTCATCACAAAGAGATGAGGAAGAGGAAAGATGAGCGATAAGGGGGCGGGCATCAGGGTTACAAGAAGCTGAGGCACACAGCCCCATTCTGCTCTGCCCCGGGGCCCTGACAGGGGTCAGCCTGGGTTAGTCCTCTCAGGCACTGGCCTGTGAGTCAGGGGCCTGTGTGCCAGGCCCTGGCTCAGCACCAGCCCCTCTGGTCTGCCTTCCCCACTTCTGCTAAGTGAGGAGCTGGCATGATGACCTCTGTGGTCCCTTTCAGCTCTTGCAACTCCAGCCTCTCCACCGTGGGGCTCATTCCAGCCCCGGTCTGTCCCGCAGAGCCAGGACCCCATACACCTGGTCAGACCTCAGAGGCCTGCCCTCAGGATGTCCCCATCTACCCCAGGTCCCAAAGCTCCTGGGAAGGAAACCACTGCAAGCCTCTGGATCCAGGAGTCCTAGCCCAGCCAGCCAGTGGAGCTGGACAGAGGAGGCCGTGCCCTACCAACCCCCCACCCTGCCGACACATCGTGGCTCTGAACCTTATGGGCTAACTGTGTGCCTAGCTCCATGGCAGATCCTTAACGTAGATGCTCCTACTTCACCCTCCTGGTCATGCAGAGAGGTAGCTACTGCTATCTGCTCATTTTTCAGATTAAGAATCTGAGCTCAGAGACGTTAAGTGACTAGGTCGAAATCACACAGCTGTGAATTCTGTTCATGGCCAGAATTTAAACCTGGAGCCCTGATTCCAAGGCTCTCCCTCTTGTCTACTCTATTAAGCTGCTGCCGGTGAGCATGTGTGAAAACACAAATATATTACCCTGTGCTCTGCCAACAACCTGCCCCTACACATTCAATACACTTGCGGCTACGCTTATACATAGACACAGACCAATGAGTGCAACACTGACAGATACACACACATAGACACATCTCACATTGGTACAACTGGTTCATACTAGAAACCCACATTCACATGGTTGAACATAAACACTCCCATGAGCACACATCATTCTTACACATAGACATAGACACTCATGGCCTTGGCAAGTGCTCACACACACACACACCTACACCTCTAGCCCCACAGACTCACATGCAGGTATCTGCATTCATACATCCTCAAAACACACACACACACACACACACACACACACACACACACACACTGCACCTTGTTTAATGATGCCCGGGAAATGAGAGTCATTATTTTTATTTATTTATTTATTTATTTATTTATTTATTTATTTAAAAAAAAAAAAAAGAAGGCTCTCAAATGCCAATAGATTCCAGTGTGTTTTTTCAGTGTTAAAAGGTTTCACAAGCAAAAGTCACCCAACAGTGCCACCTGCTGAAGGCTGACTACTCTCGGTCCTCTCTTCTCATGCCCCTCCCACCCTCAGAAGAGACCCTTCCTCAGTTTCCCTCCAAGTATTCAGGACCCTGGAGCTGAGTGGGGAAACGAGGTAGGGAGTGAATGCAGAGGGGGGAGAGGAGGTGCTGAGGCAGAAGAGAAACATGGAGAAGGGGAGAGGGAAGCAGACTTCCAGACCCAGCCAAGGAGAGGAAGATGCAGGGAGGGTGGTCGGCAGGGACACAGAGAGGCAGGGGGGAGCAGAGGGAAGAGGACAGCAGGACACAGAGGATTCTAGAGAGACAGCAGAGACAGCAGACCTGGAGGATGATTCAGGCATTCCATGCCTGGAAAACAGATAGGGAAGGGATCAGGGAGAGACAGGGAGACAGGAAACAGGAGACCCAAGGGAGAAGACAGAGGGGCAGGCCACCAGGACGTGCAGAACAGGCTGTCAGCCACTCCCACAAAGCGCAGCAAGCCTCACCATGACCCCCCGCCATCCTCCCTCTAGAGGACAGCAGGGACCTGAGGCTGAAGTATTGTTCTGGAGGCCAGGACACCCATGCCACCCCCAGCCCTCCAAAATGCCTGTCTAGCCCCTAAGCAGCTCACTGCTCTCCCTGTCCCTGGGTCGGGGTGGGCTGATTCTCAACAGGGAAGGCGTCTCATATGGAATGTCTAGGCTGGCTTCCGAGATGCAGAGGAATACTGTGGAGAGGACTTGTCCATGGTCACACAGCACACTGGGAAGAGTCAGCCCCGGAAGCTTCCAGGGGCCAGACACTTACCTCCACCCCCCTTGTCTTATGAAGCAAAGAGAAGCCCTGAGGAAAACCAGAGCTTTGGATAGAAAGCTCCTTTGAGTCATGCCCCCAGTTTTAACTCACCGTTCTCAGTGGGCCCAGGAACACCCTACACACAGCAGCTCCTCAGCACAGCTCAGGGTGTAGCTGGTCAGGGGGCTTAGCCTCAAGTCCCCTGTGAGAAGAATCTGCCTCACCATCACCAAGTCAATAATCACCCCTCTGGGGCGCAAGTGGGGTCAGAGCTGAACAATCAGCAGAAAGCCACAGACCCTCAAACCATAGGACATTGGTTCTGGAAGATGCCATAAATCCCACTGCGCAGAGACTAGCTGTGCAGAAGGGATGGGAATCCCAACCCTGCCCAGCTTCCCATGCTAATGTCTTGGCATCTTTCAAAACCAGATCCTCAAAATCCTAAGATCTGGACTCCCTGCAGGTAGCAATCTTGGGGACTTCCTCCTGCCCTTTGAGGTCCTTCCCTCTCCCAGTCTCCCAGTGGGACATTCCTTCCAACAGAAAGGCCCCTGGCAGGAAAAGTCTTGGGGCACTTTTCTTATTAAACAGCCTCATAAGAGGTCCCGTAGCTCAGCCCCGGCTACCATGCACAGGACCCTCTCTTCGGCCGAAAGCCCAAAAGCCTGCTGAAACACAGCACAGAGCAGGTGCTGGCTTGCATCTAATTTGCATGTGGTTTGCATATGCTTCCTGACTTCTCAAAATACCGGGAAACCCTCCTCCTTCCTCTAACTTCATGGCGTTCAAAATCCCTCCTGACTTCCCAAAAGTCATTTCAGTGCTGTGGACTTCCATTTGCTTAACTAGAAAAGGGGTCACCTGGAAGCCAGGGAGAATCTAAACTCCTTAAAAGACGAGTCCTGGCTCCAACCCACTTTTCCAAAAGGTCACGTCACCCACCCACTTTTGCTGCCCCTTCCCCTCCTGCTGGGCCAGACCACACATGGATTCATTGAAAATGCCCGGTTCGTCCATGTCTACAGGAGCTGGCTATTCCCCGTATGTGGAATACCCTTTCCTCTACCTGAAAAACTCCTTTTTATCCTCAAGACCCAGTTCCCATGGAACTTCTGCCATGCTTCTGCATGGAATCTTCCCTACCTCAATGCCACCGCGCAGGATTATTGCCTCTCCATGGGTCTCGGCACTTGAGCTCATTAACAGCCAACGATTAAAGGGATGATGTATTATATTCCCAAGAAGTGTTATGTAGCACACGTCTTATTAGACTGTGCACTCACTGAGGGCAGGAACTGTGGGAGGTGCAGTCATCACCGCACGGCCTACGGCTCCTCACTCAAGCTCCGCACTCAAACACACCATGATGTTCCCTCCTTAATGGTTTGCCCAGTATCCGAGAGCATGAAACGGCACCAGGGCGCCGGGCTGGCTCAGTCAGCAGCGTGTGCACCGCTTGATCTTGGGGGTTGTGAGTTTCAGCCCCACATTGGGTATCGACATGAATTTTAAAAATAATTTTAAAAAAAAAGAAAGAGCAAGCACAGAACAGAGGATCCTCGGAGACCCAGCTCCGTATGGATCCCTGTTCTGCTGTTAAGCGCCCAGCTCATCACAGACAAAACTCCAAATCAGGGTGTACAACCCCATGTAGAGCCTTGGGCTCACAGGTAAGTGAAGCAAGGGGACCAAGGCTGCTATTTAAGAAGCAAATAACCAAGCAGGGAAATTTACAGTCGGATAATTGGCAGCTCTGGTGCATAGTCAAATGCAGTAAATTAAGTGTTTTCCTGTAAATCAAGTTTATGATTTGCACTGGAGATGTAATTGTTAAAACTGTTCATTTTACCCGCAAATAGCAGTTGAAAGAAACCAATTTAGGAGTGACAGATTGGTTTTGATTCTAAATGTAGTGCTAAAACAGTTAATTTTAATAACATCCATTGGACAGGAGTCTGCCTGTTACTTAATATCATAGTCAACAATTTGAAAACTGCACGTTCAGCCACTGCTGCTTCCGCTAGAAATTAATCCCATTTTTCCCCCAAATGGAGGCATTTCTCAGCAGGAAGTAGCATATCCACGCAGGAGGGCTTTCCTCATTCGCGAGGTTATGGCCTTCCTACACTGCAGAAGGAGGGCCACCAAAAGGTCACCTAGAGCTGGAACAAAAGACACAAGTCCTGGAATATTGGGATAGGAGGGCACCCTTTCCAGCGCAGGAGCGCCCGGGACGGCAAGCAGGATCTCCATCCTCTGCTTCTGCTGCATACCTCCGGTGATGGCACGCTCACTCTCACACATGCCTCCTTTCCCCCTACGTGAATGTCAACTCCAGTTTCCACGGTCCAGCCCTCCAGTAACTGGAAGACAGTCTCCAGGTCTCTGGCTCTCCTGTGTGGCTTCTTTTCTTCTTTGAGCTATACGTGCCCATGCCTGTGCCCAAGGCAGTGTGGTGTGCCAGGGGGTCTTGGACACCAGTGGGTATCTAGTAGGTCATTCTGAATGAACAGAACAAATCTTATCTTCTACACTTGTCACCATCCTCATTACTATCTCAGGACACGCCCTCCAGTCTATCAACATCCAACACTGGTTTGTGGCGTCCAAGACTGGACCTGCTTTTCCATCATAAGCCAATTTGGGTCCTAAGCACACAGTGGGCCTACAACTTCCCAGGACCAGGGAGCCCTTGAATTGTTTTAGTGGTTCACCCAGATTATGAGCCAGGCCCTGGGCTCTGCTCCTAAGAAGTCAGAGTGCATCAGAACCATCTGGAAGGCTAGTAAAACAGTGCTGGGTCCCCACCCCCAGAGATTCCAATTCATTAGGTCTGGACAGAGCCAGGGAACCTGCATTTCTAGTAAGGCCCCAGATGCACTGATGCTGTCAGCCTACAAACCTCACTCTGAGTGGCACCAGTGTAAGGGATCTGCATGGTTGTCAACACCACCAACCTGTTACAGGTGACGCAGTTGGGGCCCAGAGAGGCCGCAGAGGGGAACACAGCCCCCCGGATGCCGACACAGCAGCAGCTACACCACAGAACCATTCCTTCCCAACGCGTCCCTGGAGCTCCAGATTCCCAACAAGAAGACGCACAAATCAGCCCATTTACCCAGCTTTCGTTCAATAATTTCAAGAGGTATTAAAAAGGGAAACTTTCGTAAAAGAAGGAAAAGCCTGTTCATTTTCATGGCCACCACTTGGAGGAATGGTTTTCTGAAGTCTAGGCAACCGCTTGTAAGAGTCTATTATAAAGGGAAGCCTAAATCACATTTATGGCTCATACTGTAAGGCAAATGTAGGTATTAAAATTGTTCCTTTTAAATGATAAACACCCGCTGAAATGGCGCAATAGAGCCACATCAGAGACTGTTTTCACCCAAAACAAACTGACTCAGGAAAGGCAGTAAATAGCAAATTTGACTGCAGACCCCATCACTGCTGTTGATATAAGGAGGGAGGAGGGAGGGGGTGATGCAGAGAGGCCAGCACAAGTCTGTCTCAGCAACATGCGACACCCCACCCGGCCCAGTCTTCTCCAAGGCCTGAGAGGTAGAATTTCTCCCCAGAAGGGACCCTGACTCCTTGTTTTCTCACCTGGTTTTAGAGGCCAGGGCCTCCACTTAACTGTGCATATCACAATTGTTGTGGTTTTGATTTTGAGAGGGAAGTAATGGAAAAAATAGTTAATCACCCATTCATAATCTCTTAAACATTATTTTCAAGCTGATAGTTGCAAAACAAAATGCAATCTTTCTAGCATCTTCAAGCAATTACTTGTCATTTTCCCAGTTTCCATAATAAAAGGAAATTAGGCTGGGGGGGAGGGTGGTGGTGAATAAAGGGGAGGGAGCCAACTCCTGCCTTTGACTTTTGGAAAGATGAAGGACAGACTGAAAGTGAGTCCCTCCCAGGTTTTCCTATCACAAAAGAAGGCAAATGCCAAGCCGGGACAAGTGATGAAAATGAGGGTGGGGGCTTCTCCTGGTACACCCCACCCACCCCCAAATAAAATATTATGTGGGTATAATTACCTGAGCTTTGTTAAGCAAACTTGCCTCTGCCCACCCCTTGAAGGAATTTAGGGGACATCCACCTCTCTATGTTGCCCTAAAGAGACTCAGTAATTACGGAGTCATAGCTAGGAGCTAATTTAGCTCTTCTTATCATCATAATGAGGACTTAATTCATGATGGATGGATGGATGGATGGATGGATGGATGGATGGATGGATGGATGGATTAGGTGGATGGATGGGGGGATGGATGGGTAGGTAGATGAATGCATGCATGCATGGAAGGATAGATGGATGAAAGGATGAATGGGTAGACAGATGTGTGGATAGATGGACAAACAAACAAATAAATGACAATAGACACTATGTCCTGAGATTTCTTCCATGCTGAGGCAAGGCTTCTCAAAATCTCAGTGTGAAAATCTCCAACTAATTCATTTTCTAATCTGTTAAAGATACTTTGGTAAAATAAATTAAAAGGTCATGGTAATGCCATGTTTCTGTACAAGTTTCTAATTCTTCCTCTCAATTCCTGTAATCAATAGTGGAGGGCATGATGCTGGTGCCAGGCCAGGCTTGGAGCAGAACCACCCTTGGACCCACCACAAGGCAAGCCACTCGTGCTAATCTCCCCTTCTTCCAGCCACTCTCTGAGATGGGTGCTTCTATCCCTGCTTTCCAGATGGGGAACCTGAGGCCCAAGGGAGGGTTAGTGAGTTGTCCAAGTTCCAAAAGCTAACAGCTAGAGAGCTAAGCTTTACACCCAGATCCCTCAGGCTCCAAGCCTTTGTATTTGCCTGACTCAGGGCCCCAGAGATGGCCTCAAAGTGTGGGACAGAGCAATATGCTTCCAGCTAGGCCCCTCCAAGGACGTGGATAGGGGCACTGTCGGGAGATAGGAGAGGAGAGAGATGCTAGGCAGGAAGCAGGACTCCAAGGACCCAGAGTCAGGAGTGTGCATGCGTGTGGTGTGGGACAAGGACTACGGAGGAGCCAGAGCAGGTGGAGAGAGGGGACATGAGCCTCCTGCAGGTTGGCCTGGTGGCTACTGTCCCTGGGCAGCTAGGCAGGCGGTAGGCCTCAGCCCAGAGCAGGGGTCGGGGAAAGAAGGGGACACTGGAGTGACCCCCTATGCTTGATCCTCACTGTGGAGCCTGGGTTTCCCATTTTGAAACCCGTGGATTAGTAGTTGGCATTAAAAAAAAAAAATGTAAATCTGACAGAAGACACTCCCGGCATAGTATTTCTCCTTTACAAGAGTTTAAGAGACTAGAGGGGTCAGAGCAGCCCCCACTCCTGCTGAGCTGCTTCTGTGAAGCTTTGAGCGCGGAGGGCCAAGGGCGCAGGGCGGCATGTTCACAGAGGCCGAAATGAAAGGGAGGATCAAGAAGGACGTGCCAGCTGCCCCAGCCTGGGGGAGCCGTGCTCCCGTGGGCCCAGAAGACAGAGCAGGACGCACCAGGGAGGACCGAGGCCTCTGGCAAGACTCACAGACAGAATCGGGCTGGGAAATGCAAGTTAAACCTCATCACTCTGCAAGGGGTTGGGGGGGAGGGGGCGGTGCTCGCCCCTCTTCTCCTGGACACGTATCCAGCTCTGTCATCCAGCGATTCTTGGCGGAGGAGCCTCACAGACCCTGAAAGCAGGGTCTTCCACTCCCCCTGGTCCCAAGGAGAAAGCCCTGATCTGAAAGTCCAGAATCTCCTCCAGTTGTCCAATGTCAAGGCAGTCTGACTAAGATTGAATGTGGTCTTCTCTGACCAGGGTCTGTGCTAGGGGTGGGAATTTCCAAGATGTAGGATATCCCACACCTGCCCCCAGGATGCTCCCATGCTGGGCAAAATCAGTTGCACTACTAGAGAGATGAGTGTTTTGACAGAGGGATGCCCAGGGTTATGGGTACCAGAGGACAGGCCCCAACCCAGCCAGGAAGCATGGTCAAGGAAGGCTTCCTGGAGGAAGAAGGCATACCTAAAGCAAGCCCTCCCAGAGCAATGAAGGGAAAGTGGCATTCCAGGCAAACACACTCATAACAATAACAGCAACAACTTTGAATGAAAGCCTCCTTTCCTGATGAAGAGGAAGAGAATTCTCATAGTTTCTTGGAGCTGGAGTCCAAGCCCCTTATTTCTTTTTTTTTTTTTTTTAATTTTTTTTTTCAACGTTTATTTATTTTTGGGACAGAGAGAGACAGAGCATGAACGGGGGAGGGGCAGAGAGAGAGGGAGACACAGAATCGGAAACAGGCTCCAGGCTCTGAGCCATCAGCCCAGAGCCTGACGCGGGGCTCGAACTCAGGGACCGCGAGATCGTGACCTGGCTGAAGTCGGACGCTCAACCGACTGCGCCACCCAGGCGCCCCAGCAAGCCCCTTATTTCTGAGTGAGGAAACTGGAGCTCAGAGAGGTGAGGGGCTAACCTGAGGTCACACAGCAAGCTGTTGACGGGAGGCAGGGGCGGGGAGGATCGGTGGGAGGCTCTCCCAGCCCTCAGGCCAGCTCCTCTCTGCCCCACATTGTGTGACTTGAGCTGTGCTCTCCCCCAGCCAAGCATCACCAAGCAGAAAGTAGAAAGAAGGCCCTGGGGGGAGCAGAGGTACCACTTCACCCTCCACCCCACTCACCAGCTCCCAGAAGCTCCCCTGAGGGAAGGCAACTCAAGGGAGCCAGCCAGTCCCCCGAGATCCCTCGGGAGCACGTCTACCTAGTGAGACACAGGGAAGCCGTGCAGAAGCAAGTTACAATATTAAAGTCCCTCAGGTAAACAGGAGGCTCTGTTGTTCCAACATCACCCCCCCATCACCTGCCCTCCTTCTCCACAGCCACCCCCCCACTGGCGTCTCCTTGCCCCCCAGGAAATCCCAGCACGTAACCCATTTGTAAAACCTGGCTGCTGGGCCAGCCTCAGAGGTGGTGGGGAGCCCCCTGGGGGCAAACTGGCTGGACTTGGGCATCAGGTGACCTATTTGGGCTGGAAGCCCCACTCCTATGTGCTGTCTGGCCTTGGGGGAGTCGGTAGTCACAGCAATAAGACTATAACAATAACAGCAGCTAACTCACAGCCCTGAGAAGAAGCTGCCTTCAGACAAGGCACATGACCTGCACGACTCTGCCAAGCTGGTGCCACTGGCACCCCCATTGCACAGAAGAGGACACTGAGGCTCAGAGGCCTTGCCCCAAGCCCCAGAAGTGGGGAGTGGCAGGGCTGGGAAATGAACTGGTCTAGACACTCAGTGTCCTTGGAGAAACGAAGCCAGGGAGAGATGGGAGCACCTGTGCCTGACAGGGCACACAGAGAGAGAGGGGAGGGCCCCCATAGTGGTGGGGCAAGAGCAGAGGGGACCCTGTACCACAGGGCACCCAGAGGAAAGAGCACTCAATCTGAGGGGATTCTGAGAAGCAGGCCAGTGAGGCCAAGCCTTGAAGGGCAGGCAGGTGGGTCCACCACACAGGGGCTGTGAGTGGGCACCACAGGCAAGAGAGAGCACATGCATAGGCTTGGAGAGGAGATGCTCCAGCTGCACAAAACACTCTATCTTTGGAGTTCCTGGAACCAGGATGGGGACAATGACACTAAAAAGGTAATGAAAGCAATGGTCACACTTCCAGAACATTTCCATGCGAGGCACTATGCCAGGTATTTGCCATGTATGAGGTCATTTAGTCCTCAGCTAGACGAGAGGGAGGCTGGACGACCTGCACCATCTGACAGAGGAGGAGCCTGAGGCTCAGAGAGGGGAGCAAACTGCCCCCAGTTCACACAGCTGGTCAGGGATGGAGCAGGACTTGGATTCGGGCTGTTGGGCTCTGCATCTTGCTGTCCTCACTATCACACTGTCCACTCCCACTCCAAAGGCAGCACTGAGGCGCGAAGGTTGGAGAGGAGAAACCAAGGCACAGGAAAGGGAAGGGACTGACCCAAGGGCACACGTCAGTGTGTGCAGCGTCAGGGCTCAAACCCTGCTCAGGGCCTCTCGTCTGGGTGGGGGGAGGGGAAGGCGTTCCTAGAAGCCCAGTTGTGGCCCACATGCCTGTCTGAGGGTTTGGTGAAGGTGTGGGGAGCAAGCTGGCTGCGAGCAGCTGGGGACACCATTGGGGTCCCGTGGGGGCCACGGTGAGTGATGTCACCAGCTCTGGCAGAGGTCTGGAAAGATGATCATCCTTGCAAAAGTGAGGTGCTGCATCTGTCTCTCCGCCCCAGCCAGCACCACTTGGTCTGGTGGGGAAGGAAGGGATCCCCACAGAGGGGGCTGCCCCAGAGCCCCCTTGTCTACATCATTCACCCAGCTGACATTTCCTGAGGCCCTGCTCTTTGCTGGCCCTGGGCCCACCAGCCGTGCAGCCTAGTCCAAGCCCCTGCCTGCTCTGGTTTTCGTGAAAGGGCTGGGCCAGATCACCTCATTCATACATGCATGCATTCATTCATTCACCTGTGGAGGGACACCCAGACCACAGGACCCTCCTCTCAGATACCTGCATTCGTTTCCCAGGATGCTCTAACAAAGGCTCACAAACCAGGGGATTTAAAACCACGGGAATTTATTCTCTCGTACAGTTCTGGAGGCCAGAAGTTTGGAATCAAGGTGTAAGCAGAGTTTTGTGCTCTCCAAGGCTCTAAGGAAAAACCTTTGTTCGCTTCTGCTAGCTTCTGGCCAACAATGCCTGGCCTTCGTCGGTTGTGACAGCCCAACTACAACATCGGCCTTCACCTTCACATGGAGTTCATCCCTGTACACACCCCCACTCTCCACTGTGTCTTCAAATTTAGGGCCCGTCCTAGTCCAATACGGCTTCACCCTAATCCAATAGGATTTTACCTTAATTTGATTATATCTGCAAAGACCCCATTTCCACATCACCAGGTACCAGGGGTTAGGATTTCAACATATCTCCCTTTTTGGAGGAGGTGAACAGAAACAATTCAACCAACAACTATGCTCAGGCTGCATCCCAGCCCCAAGAGTCTAGGCTTCCTGGTGTGAGGCACAGAGCCCAGCCCAGGGGGCCAGAGACCTGGGTTAGGAACCCAGGTTCCTAACTGTTCTGGCTGTTGCTAACTTCTCATGTGACCTTGTTTACTCCTGCATTCAACTAACAGTCACTGTCTACCTACCAGCTCTGAGAAACTGTCCTGAGCACTGAGGCATGGATTAGTCCACAAAACACAGTTTCTAGAGCCTGCCTTCCTAGAGCCCATGGTTGAGCGGGAAGACAGACTATAAAGAAATGAACAAGTAGTCTGTCCTCCAGGCCTCAGTTTCCCAAACCCTATACTAAGACACTCTCTGGTAGAACTGGTGAAGCACGTACTATGTAGGAGAGCAAGATGACACCAGAAGCCAAAAGATCCTCTGTGCCCCTAACTGGATGTGCAACCTTGGGCAAGTCACTTCACTTCTCTGTGCCTCAGTTTTTTAGCCTGGGAAATGGGAAGTATTACAATCTCAAGTCCAGCTAAAAAAAAAAAAAATCTATCATCTATTCATTATCACCTGAGAATATGCATGAGTTCAAGTGCATGAGGTCTGGGCTCATCCACAAGCTCTTTTAAGGACCCTCTGCTCCTCTGTGTCTCTAAAGCCTGGCCCCACACTGCTCCCTATCTGCTTTCCTTCCTCAGGACAGTTGCACATGCTTGTTCTTCCACCCAGAATTACGATCCTGTCCATTGTCTTTGTCTGGATGATCCTCTCTAACCTCTTCAGTTAGCTTTGCCAGCTTCCACTTCACTCCTGATAGAAATAGCTTCCTCCTCTGTAGGGGGTTTATGTATGTGTGTGTGCATAACTGATTTTGAAATAAAAATAAAAATGCCTCTGATAAAAATTTTGAACTGTTCATAAAGGTAGGAAATAAAAACAGGTCTTGCCTTCCACACGGATCCCCCTCAACACCCAAAGTGGCCCATGCTAACATTTTGTGTGTCTTTCCGGGAAAAAAAAAAATTATATAAGCATAAGAATAATAGCTAATAAGGACTGACTCTGGGCCCAGTCTTATTCATGCTTTATGAATAAAAGGACCAGGTGCTATTATCAGCTCCATTTTATGGCTGAGGTAACTAAACCCAGAGAGGTTAAGGGACTTTCCCAAGTCACACAGCTGATGAGTGGCAGAGCAGGAACTCACATTCAAGTGGGCTGTGCCAAAGGCCATGCTTTCAACCACCCCTTTTTATACACATAAATGTGTTCATATATGTACAGCTCTGTTCCCTGCTTTATTTTGCTGAAAACGCATCTCTGAATCTCTCCATATCAGCACAAAAACAGCTACTCCGTTCTCTCGAGCAGCCACTTAGCGTGGGAGCGCCACGGCTCATACACTCAGCCCCCTGATGGACATTTTGGTGGTTTTCTAGTCGCTGCTATAAACATTGCTGTGTTAACCCAGGCGTGCGGCTGTATCTCAATATACTTTTGCAAACACATCTGTGGAATGTGGTCCTGGAAGAGCTGGGCCAAAGGGCATGGGCTTTTCAAATTTTGGTAGACACGATCCTGTCACCCTCCAGATGGTTCGGCAAGGCTGTGCTCTCACCAAGGCAGTCACGCCCATAGTGCTGTGCACCCACTTCTCCTAGCATACCTGAGGTAGACGTTGGTCCCTCAGGGTCCCTCCCTGATGTGAGCTCCCTCAGGGAGGGACTTGAACTAAGTTGTGGAAACGTTGAAGGAAGTCCAGGACCTCTTAAGCAGAACCATCTAGAGTCTGTTTCATTCAACAAACAATAAGAATGTCCTTGGCACCTGCCATATGCTCTGTTTGGGTACAGGAAGCAGAGACTGACCAGGGTTCTCAAGGTCAAGTGCCTGCAGGGGCCAGTCAGGCTGCATAGAGGAGGGACCTGGGCTAGATGAAAGTGATGCTAGGGAGGGCAGGAAGAATGTTAGGCTGTGAGCCAGAGCTTATGATTTTTCCAGAAAGCCGGAAACCTGGATTTTTAGGTGTATTTGCCCTGATGCTTAGCAGAACACCTGGCCCTTGAGGATATCATATTTAAGTGAATAAAGAATGACTTTGGAGTCTATGTTCTTTCTTCTGCAGCTCAGCCTGGAAGAGGGACCCACCTCTCCAGTAAGATGTGCGAGGCCCCATACTCACTCTGCGCAGGTAGGCAGGGCAAGGCCTAGGCCCCTGCCCTCTGCTTCCTTAGCTGCAACAGCACCCAGAGTGGGGCCCTCCAGCAGCCATCCCCACCTGCCCCGACGTGGGCATACCCACCATCCAGGAGATATGTGTCTCCCAGCGGGCTGCAGGGGGGACGACTCCTCCCTGGTTTGCAAGGTAACATTTTGGTTTAAAATGAGCTTTGTTCAGCAAATCTCACACCCTGAACTTCCCTGCTCCTGCCCAGACCTCCTGAATTTCTGAATTCCTCCACCACCCCCCAACAATTGCACGGAGACATAAATAAGTGAATTGAAAGAATCAGCTGTTTCATGTTGAGGGACAGTCACCCCATCTCCCATCCTACCGTCAGTAAGCTTCAAGGAGGCAGGGATCATACCTTACTCCAATTATGTAGCAGTTAGTAAGACTAACGAATCATCAATATGTGTTCCTAAATTCCGTGAACATGTGATGGGTGATTAAGACTGATGGGGGAGGAGAGAGCCTGGGTGGCTCCATCGGTTAAGGGTCCAACTGAGGCTCAGGTCACGATCTCACAGTTCGTGACTTCAAGCCCTGCATCAGGTTCCATGCTGTCTTACCCTTCCCCTGCTCCCTCCCTCTCTCTCAAAATAAATAAATTTTTAAAAAAGTTTTTTAATTTAGAGGGAAAAAAGACTGATGGGAGAAAGGCGGTACCATGGCCAGGGTGGGCCATGGGTTTGCTGACCCCATCTCAGGGGTCATCACCCCATGAAGCAGGGCACAAGAACAAGGTATACCTACCCCTGAGATATGCCTTTCTAAGAGGCATCCAGAAGCTCCTGGGGCTGAAGAAAGGAAGGGACAAGCTGAGGCCGAGAGGAGGCAGGTAGCATGGGGACACCTACCAAAAGAAAAACATCTGGGCAGGAAACAGGAGCACGGGGCACTCAGCAGGCCTGGGTCTTGGTTTCTATGGGTCTCAGTTTCCAAACCTATAAAGGGCATTTTTAGTGTGAGACATTGTTTATCATACAAACTGGGAAACTATATTTAGATTTAACCATACGAAACTGCTATCTTGTAGGTCAAAGACAGCTGGCTGCTGGCACTGCCTCTTGATCCAAATTCCAAATAATTACCGCAGGACACCAGGCACAAAGCAGGACAGTCCTGAGCACACTGGGCCGTGCAGTCACCCCATGGCTCGTGACCACACCGACTGTTTCTCCGTACTTACTTGTATTACAAAGTCCCCTCCCGCCCCCAGCCCCTCTGTCATTAGGCTGAGGTATAAAGATTAAGTTAATGGCGGGCGGAGAAAATCAGCTTTGTTGGCAAATTGTCTCTGATATTTATTTTGAACATTAAAACGAATCATTCCGACTAAAGAGGGCTGTAGTGCGCGGCCCATTAAAATGCATGCATTATGTATAACTCTCCCGGCTTCACCTCCAAGTATTATCAGCCTAAAAAGCAAACATGGTTTTTAAAGCCCCTTGTTTACGACATCCCATGACAGCTGATTAATGGCCACAGTTTCCAGATCTGAAAGCTTAGTAACCCAAGCTAGAAAATTCAATCTTATTCTAATATAGGTTGGGGGGAGGGGGGACAGGGGGAGTGCAACCAAATGGGAGCAGAGCACAACTCCTCAAAGGCATCCTCGCTGTGGGCTGTAACCACCATGGCAAGATCAGCTGGGGTTTCTCCGTGGGCACTATATTAGTTTCCTAGGGCTGCCGCAGAAAATGACCACAAACTGGGTGGCTTGACACAGCAGAAGTGCATTCTCCCACAGCTCTGGAGGCCAGAAGTCCAAAACCAATGTGTGGGCAGGGCCATGCTCCCTCCGAAATCTCTAGAGGGAGACTATGCCTTGCCTCTTCCAGCTTCCGGTGGCTTCCAGGGACTCCCAGCATTCCTTAGCTTGTGGCCGCATCCCTCCAGTCTTTGTCTCTGTCTTCACATGGCATGTTTCTGGGTCTTTCTGTCTCTTATGAGGACACTTGTCATTGGATTTAGGGCCCAGTCTAATTTGGTATGATCTCACCTTGAGACCCTTACCTTCACTATCATCTGCAAAGACCCTTATTCTAAAATATCACAATCTGTGGTTCCAGGCAGACCTATCTGTTGTGGAAGGACATGTTTCAACCTGCTACAGGTCTCCGTCCCTCTCCCAGAGTGTCCCCTTTCTCCTTAGGAAGGTTGTAAGACCAACCTGGGCTGGGGATCCTACTGGATCCCTGGAAGCTGTCTGATGTGTCCACAAGCGGTGCTCTCTGACCGGTTCCATGCTGCCACGCCGACCCCCTCCCATGGGTTCCCAACCTGCAGTAGAGAAGTCCCTCTAAAGAGCCCTCCGGGGGTGCCTGAGTGACTCAGTCAGTTGAGCGTCTGACTTCGGCTCAGGTCATGATCTCACGGTTCATGAGTTCGAGCCCCGTTTTGGGCTCTGTGCTGACAGCTCAGAGCCTGGGGCCTTCTTCAGATTCTGTGTCTCCCTCTCTCTCTGCCCCTTCCCCACTCGTGCTCTGTCTCTGTCTCTCAAAAATAAATAAACATTAAAAAAAATTTTTTTTAATTTTAAAGAGCCCTCCTGATCCTGTCACACCTCCTCTTGGTCCTCAGAGGCTCCCCAGGGAGCCCCCCTTGTCATGCTTAGGAGGCACTGCTTGATCTGCCTTCTGACCATCCTGCCGACCCTACTCACAGGATACATCCCTTCTGGGTGGGTTTCGGCCATACCAGGTGATGCTCATCAACGAGTGCTCCTTGGTGCTCCAGCCAGTGCAGCTGGCCTTCCAGCGGTGGATCCAGACCCTCAGGACACAGCACAAGGAGTTTGCCAATAGCCTGGCCCGGCAGCGACAGCAAATCCAAATGCCACAAATGGAAGCCAAAGTCAAGGCCATCCCATCCCCGCCTGCCCTGCCTCTGGCTCCGACGCCCACCCCTGTCATCCCACCAACCACCCACCCTGCAATGTCGCCATTGTTCCCAGATGCCTGCCTAATTCCTGTCTATCCCACAGCGCAGGCCAAGTGCCCCTCCACAGAACCCCCTCCTCCTCTTCCCCGAGTCCCTCGTGTGCCCAGCCTCTGTCCACACTGCTCCTCTCTGTTGACCACTCCTGCTTTTCCTCCTGGGCACACCCTTGGGGCCGCCCTTCTTGCCTGAGTGGGAACGTTTGCTTGATGAGTGTGTTCCTGGAAAGGTTCACGGGGATTAGCATTCCTGCTGGCATCTATGTCAGTCCACCCGGCCTAAGTCCTGATTTATGATGACTTCTTTAATTGGCAATGGCTGACTTTGGGTTGTTGTGTTCCCAGTTCTTGATCATATAATTAAAGATCTGTGAACCAATACACAAATGGGGTGAGATCAGAGGCCTCCTATTTCAGGGACCCTTTGATGTGGGGAAGAGGGTGACTGGCCTCAATCATCCCCTCCATACTAAGTTTATTTTGACAGACTAGAATTTTATTGCTTATAAATTTTCCAAAACGCTCAAAATACAGAACATTGGTCTTGAAAGCTCTTTTCTTATCCAATATCAAAATATTTGATGACCACAATAGATGTCACTTTCCCTGTTTGTTAGAGAGGAAACAGAGGCCCAGAGAAAAGTGTGGGGCCCCAGGTCCCTCCATGAATCAGTGCCAGACCAGGAATGGAGCCCCGGCTTCTGTACCAGGCCATGATTCTGCCTACAGCCTCTGGGTCTTGCTCCTGGGCCTCTGAGAGGGATTGCCCTTGCTGTGGGCAGCAGTCCTCAACAACGTCCCACCTCCCTCCCCTACGGGAGACCCTTTCCTGTCCCGGCGGATGGGGAGAACCTGCCCTCCACCTTCTGAAGGTCAGGAAGGAAGATGAGTGGAACTAGGGATACAAAGCTGAGCTCCTGAGAGGTCTGAGAAGAGACCTCTCTTCTCATGTTGGTGCCGCCCTGCACTCCGTGGAGGCAGTCATTTAACTTAGAAACTGTGAATTTGGGACCGTGGCTGGTGCCACCTCCATTGCCAGGCCCTTGCAGGGAGACCACTGTGCTGAGATCTGAGCAGGGCCACCCTTCCTGGGATGCCCTCTGCATCAAGAACAGCAACTGCCTGCTTTTGATGTCTGTTCTTACCTAGTTGCTCAAGTCTTGATCCTAGCAGTCATCTCACAACATCCACCTTGGAAGTCAGAGTCGGTGGGGGGGGGGGGGGGGGGGGTTGGTTGGAGGGACATTTGCACCCACCCCTGCTGGGCTCTACAGGCCCCAGGCTGTGCATGATTAGGGCATGCTGCGATGCTGGCCAAACCCAGGGCACCTCCATTTGGAGGGCCTCGCACGCAGCCTGCCCTCCAGAAGAACACAAGCATCCAGGCCCTCAGATGGCATGAAATCCAACCTCCCAGCCTGGCGCTCAAGGCTCTACTATTCTCCAATACCAGCCTGGCTTCCAGCAATCCTGGCTAGGCTGTTCCCCATGTCTAAAGTCCCATTCGCCTTTCCTTTATGTATATATCCAAACCCTCTCTCAAATTCCAACCAAGAGTCCCCCTCTACCAGGAAGCTTTCCAAGATTTCTTCAGCCCCCCAAGTCAACTCTCATAAATGGTTACGTAAGGTTCCTACCTCTTCCACTCACTTCATACTTAGAGGTAAGTTTCTTATACTAATTTCATAAGTTATATTTTCACGTGGCATCGTTGTGTGCTTACCTGAGCTGACTTCCCAGGAAGAATGGGCTCTGTTTTCTTAGTCTCTGAGTCCCCAGGGGGTTGCCTACTGCCCATCACAAAGTAGTTTTCAGTACACATTTGATGTTTGTCTCTAATTGGGCAGTCCGCTCTTAGCAATTTAGATTCAAAGGAGGAAGACTGAATTAGTGCCACAACTGGATTCCAGGATATAGAGAAAATGCAGGTTATGCCGTTAGTGTACCACACGTGGTAGACCATGAACATCGGGCTTCTGGCGAAAATTCTGCTCCTCCACCGAGAGAACTCCTGATCAATCCTCAATGCCCAGCTTAAACGTCACCCTCTCTGGAAGTCTCAAGGCAGACACAGATATACCTGGGTTTGAATTGTTAGGGGCTGAAACGTGTCTCCCAAAAAGGTGCAGAAATTCTAGTCCCCAGTACCTGCAAGTGTGACCTTATTTGGAAATAGGGTCTGCAGATAATCAAGCTAAGATGAGGTCTTTGGGATGGGCCATACTCCCATATGATGGGGAAATGTGGACACAGATGGACACCCACAGAGGGTAGCCTATATGAAGACACAACAGGAATGCTACCTGCAAGCCAAGGAGTGCCCGAGCTCACCAAAAGCTAGGAGACAGGCAGTTTCTCTCTCCTGGCCCCCAGAAGGGACCAATTCTGCCGATGACAAAAATGTATTGTCTCACAGCTTTGATTTCAGACCTCCAGCCTCCAGACTATGAAAGAATACATTTCTGTTGTGTAAACTGCCCAGTCTGCAGTGGTTTGATATGGCAGCCTTTGCAAGCTCACACAAATTCTGATTCTGCCTCTTTCCAGCTGGTTGGCCTCAGGCAAGGTCGTTAAACCTCAGCCTCAGTGTCTTCCTCTTTATTTTTTTTATTGAAGTCTATACTTTTATTTTTATTTTTTTTAACTTTTATCATTTTTTTAACTTACATCCAAGTTAGTTAGCATATAGTGCAACAGTGATTTCAGGAGTAGATTCCTTAGTGCCCCTTACTCATTTAGCCCATCCCCTCTCCCACAACCCCTCCAGTAACCCTCTGTTTGTTCTCCATATTTAAGAGTCTCATGTTTTTCCCCCTCCCTGTTTTTATATTCTTTTTGCTTCCCTTTCCTTGTGTTCACCTGTTCTGTGTCTTAAAGTCCTCATATGAGTGAAGTCATATGATATTTGTCTTTCTCTGACTGACTAATTTCACTTAGCATAATACCATCTAGTTCCATCCATGTAGTTGCAAATGGCAAGGTTTCATTCTTTTTGATTGCCGAGTAATACTCCATTGTGTGTGTGTGTATATGTGTGTGTGTGTGTGTGTGTGTGTATATATACATATATATATATATATATATATGTATATATATACCACATCTTCTTTATCCATTCATCCATTGGTGGACAGACATTTGGGCTCCTTCCATACTTTGGCTATTGTTGAAAGTGCTGCTATAAACATTGGAGTGCATGTGCCCTTTGAAACAGCACACCTGTATCCCTTGGATAAATGCCTAGTAGTGCAATTGCTGGGTCATAGGGTAGTTCTATTTTTAGTTATTTGAGGAACCTCCATATTTTTTTCCAGAGTGGCTGCACTAGCTTGCATTCCCACCAGCAGTGCAAAAGAGATCCTCTTTCTCCACATCCTTACCAACATCTGTTGTTGCCTGAGTTGTTAACATTAGCCATTCTGCCTGGTGTGAGGTGGTATCTCATTATGGTTTTGATTTGTGTTTCTCTGATGATGAGTGATGTTGAGCATTTTTTCAGGTGTCGGTTGGCCATCTGGATGTTTTCTCTGGAGAAGTGTCTGTTCATGTCTTTTGCCCATTTCTTCCCTGGATTATTTGTTTTTGGGGTGTTAAGTTTGATAAGTTCTTTATAGATTTTGGATACTAACCCTTTATCTGATATGTCGTTTGCAAATATCTTCTCCCATTCCGTCAGTTGCCTTTTAGTTTTGCAGATTGTTTCCTTCGCTGTGCAGAAAGTATCTTCCTCTTTAGAATGGGAACACCAATGAACTGCAAACCCCTTTCTCTCTCCCATCCTCATACCACCAGCCTACTTTCCAGTGGTCCTACAGGTAAGCGTGGCCTGGTAGCCTGGGGACTGTGGGTGGTGGGGGTGGTATGCCCCAGCCCACCCAGAAATTCCTCCTGCAGTCCTCCACACTTGCTCCCCTCCACTTTTGCCAGCAGACAATGGTGGGGCCTTGGGAGGTGACAAAGCCACAGACCAAAAGAACCTTAGTCCCTGCTTGACTGCCAGGAGGCACCTTGGAACGTGCATTAAATATGCACTGCAGGAAATGTTGAGGCTATTCACAAATGCAGTTACCTTAGTCTGACTCATAGAAAGACTGACCACGGGGAGCCTGGGTGATTCAGTCGGTTAAGTATCTGACTTGATTTTGGCTCAGGTCATGATCTTACAATAGTGAGATCAAACCCTGTGTCGGGGTCTGGGCTGAGCATGGAGTCTGCTTGGGTTTCTCTCTCTGCCCCTCCCCCATTCACTCTCACTCATTCTCTCTCAAAATAAACTAATTAAAAAAAAAAAGACTGGTCACATAATACTTCATGAGGATCAGAAATACTGTGGTAGGACGTTAACAGTAAGTTTTTCCTAGCATTACTACTCCCTCAAACTGCCCCACCACCTAACAGAGCCTGGCATAAGTAAGGAAACAAATAAGAAAAAAAAAAAAAACCACGGAATTGTTTCAGGTGAAGACCACTGATACCAAGAGTCCTTCGCTCTAGCTCTGCCCCAACCTTAGGCAGAAGGCTTAATACCCTGGGCCTCAGTGTCCTTGCTTGTAAAATGAAGCATTAAGCCAGGTTTTTTAACTGCACATAAGCTACAGCTCACTAATCAACGAAGGCTTGCTTTGCTCCTCATCAAAGACTCTGCCTCAGAATCCTTCCTAACACAGAGACCTAGACAGACCCTCCAGATGGCATACATTAGCCATCCCTGACTCACCTGTGATGTGACCGTGGCACTGACCTATCTGTTCTGAGGATAAGAACCTCAGTCCCCAAACTCAAGCTTACAGGAAAAAAAATCACATTTAACCTCTTCTACAAATCATTTTCATTTTGAATTCTGGAGCCCTGAACCTGCTGGCTAGAAATGTGATCCCAGTCATTCATGGCCAGGAGCTCTTCCTCCCAGGCAAACATTTTACAGAGGTCCCTGCGTCTTACACAACATGTTGGCTTGGGGAACACCTGCAGATACAGCCCCTGACCCCAGCCTCAGTCCCTTTAGCTGTCTGGCACTCTGCCTCTGTCGCCCTCTGGGGTTGGAACCCCCAGCCATTCCTCCAGGGGCCTCTGCAGGGAGAAGTTGTAAAACCAGCAGCCACCCTTTACTCTGGTCTGGAGACACCTCCGGGGAACTGGGGGGCTCCCTTCCTTCCTCTCCCTGTTTCCCTTGGGACCCTCCCACCCTCCTTCTTCCTCCTCCCACCTCCCAACACCACTGCCTCAAGGTGGCTTTAGAAAGGAAAGCCTGACGTCACTGTCTTCCAGACAATTTCTCTCTCCCCCCTGCCACAGCGACTCCTGAAGGCAAAAAGCCCAGAGCTGCTACCTGATCTGGAGAGAGTGACAAAATATATATCTGGGACACGACACAGCCTCAGAAAATCTGAGAAACCTGGTTCTGGCGAAGGACTCCCTCTAGGACACGTGGGCGCTGGGAAAGCACGGGCATCTAAGTCCACTCTGCAGGCTGGCCTCACCGTCCCCCACAGGTGGTTTGGGCAGAGTCTGCCCTGAGCTTGAACTTCCCCCCAAAACACCACCGAGGGGCGGACAGCATGTGGGCATGCTTTGTGCCATAAACCCTGGTGTCACAGCTCAAGGGGCGTCCCACTCAGGGGGGGACATGAGTCATGGTCATTTTATAATAGATGCCAATGTTTGTAGGCGATTCACCTCCTTCATAAATACCACTCGCTCCCATTCTGACACGTTCTCCTGCGAGCGAGCAAAAGGGTTCGCAGCGTTTTACAGCCACTCATATGAAAATTCCACAGGACCCAGGGACAAAGTCGAGAGTCTCCAGGGCCCATGTACATTCTAAATGTGTCCATGGACTGGAGGGCACACATCTATCATAGGAGACGACCACCACTCTGCTCCAGGCCACAGGCCATTTGCCAGAGGGACTTCCCATTTTTGCCAGAGAAGGCAAAAAAAGCGTTTTTTAACATGCAACTGCCTTTTAAATTGTTGGCTGGCTCAGAGTATTTTTTAATGCTGTGAGCCAGACAAAATCTAGTTGGGGTTGGGTTTGCCCCCTGCGTTGTTTTGATGGGCTCTGTCAGGACTGAGGGAGCACCTGGTCCCCGTGAAGCCCCAGCCCCGGCAGGGAGCTGGGCTGCTGGTTTGGTGCTGTGAATGTGGGCACTGGTGCATGGGGAAGACTGGAAGGCTTAGGAGAGTGGAGCGTAGGGTTCTTTAAGATGCTAGGTAAATGTCACCTCCTCCTAGAAGCCTCCCTGCAGTCCCCACACCCACATCGTCTTTAACCAGGGGTCACTGAGCACGCCTAGGACAGTATGAATGAACAAATGACAATGAGTGAATGAAGAAACTCGAAGCGGAGCATCTGCTAAAGGCGAGAGCTCCGCTCACCCTCTGCACGCCGGATCCTGATTGCGGTGGGCACTGCGCACGCCGGTGCGGTGAGGCAGGTGGGACCAGGCCTGGTGGCGGCCAAGCCACTTCCCACCCCTTTGTACAGAACGACCTCCCTGGGAGGTGAAGGTAAAGAGCACAGTTCTACCCACTTGACCAGCCCCCATCCCACGTGGACCCTGGCAGGGCCCAGGGGCCGGCATGACAAGGCCGTGCAGCCGCCTCTTCTCCCCGTCTGGAGCAGCGACGCAGGGATGGCACATGGCCCACCATCCAACCGAATGCTAATGTCCCCTCGCCTCCACTCAGCCTTGCGGACAAATGTCACCCCCCGGTGTCAAGTGTCCTAAAGCTCTGTGCCTCAGCTCTCTCGTCTGCCGACTGGGGATGATAGAGATAGATCAACTGAGGCCAGGAGTGCCCAGCACATCATCTGATTCTGCTGACCTGGTGTTTGCAGCCTCCCAGTGCTACCGGGCCACTCTCTTCCACCCCTCCTCACATTCCGGAGCACCCCGTCTTAGGTGGCCTCTGTGTGCTCCCTGTGGGTCAGTCGGTCTTGCCCCCACCCGCAATTCCGTGGCTGTTCCCACAGTCGCCCCTCACCCTACTCGCATCTCCATGTTGTTCACTATCGCAGGCCACCACAGGACGCAGCAGCACCCCACAAAGATTCACTGATGGGCCAGACTCCCCGGATTCCACACTTAGGACAAGATTTCTTGATTTCTGATTGAGTAGGCCTGAGTAGAGCTGAGGAGTGTGCATCCCCAACAGGCTCCCGGGTGATCCCGATGTGGCTGGCCTAAGTTAGGGCTCGTGGGACAGACGGGCCCAAAAACTGTGCAGTAATCAGACAAGGATGCAAACTCAGGATGGATGACAATGAAGGAAACCAAATGGCTGAGACAGAGTGACAGGGAGAGCACTTACTGCCCACAGGCCAATCAGCAAGGGTGACGGAAGAAGAATGAGCCATGCCACGGGGCGACAAAGCATTTCAGGAGGAGGGAACAGCATATACAAAGGCCTGGGGTAGGAAGAGCGGGGGCCTTCAATGGCCGGGGAGATCGGGGACTGGAACACAGTAAGTGAGGAGAAGACTGGGGTCAGCGCAGGAAGGTAGCTGGGCATAAGGCTGTCTGGCTGGACGTCACTTCCCAGCTTCCCTTGCACATGAGTAGGTTCTGGAATGTGGGTGAAAGAGACGTGTGCCACGTCCAGTCTGGCACCGCCTGTCTGGGCCTCAGCTACTTCATTATCAGGAGAGTCAGACAGGGGGATCTGGAGCGCTGCGTGCCTCTAGCACTCCTCCTGCAGTCCTTGCACAAGCTTCACACCCACCTTGGACCACAGCAGGGGAGCATGAGCTGCGGAGCAAGAAACAAAAGCTGAGGGAGCCTGGGCTGCTGACTCCAGCCCTGGGCTGCCCCACAGCAGACTCCTCGGTGTGAAAGAAAACCAAGCTTCTATCTTGGCTTGGCATCTGAATTGTATCCCTCCAGCCACAGTATCACTCCAGCCCTCGGCCCCCCGCCCACTTCATCTTGCTGTTTTTGCCTTCACCTTCCATCTAGTAAATGTTTGAGATTACTGTGACTTTGAGAGTTCTCTCAATGACTGGTATTGCACATGGCAGAAAACCTAGGTGACCGATATGTTGGCAAACTTTTGGTACTTCGGGAGGGCTTTACGCACAGGGGGCTGAGAGCAATGATGTGGGGCCACGAGGCTACACCACGGGCAGGGTCATCTTTCCCCATTTCATCAGTGCAGGGCTTCTCAATCTCAGCCTTTGTCATCTGGGGTGATTAGTCCCTGCTGTGGGGGCCACCCTGAGCATCGTAGAATGCTTAGCAGGCTCCCTGGCCGCTACCCACTAACTGCCAGTAGTACCTCCCTGTTTGTAACAATCAAATATGTCTCCAGACATTGTCACACGTCCCCTGGGGGGCCAAAATGCCCCAGGGTTGAGGCCCGCTGCTCTGGAGTAGCAGTTCTCTCCCTTGGTTGCACAATGAAATCACTTGGGGAGCTTTAAAAACTATACACTCATGCCTGGGACTCCCCCCTCCCCCTGCCCCTGAGACACTGACTTAATTGGTCAAGGGTGGAGCCTGGGCATGGGGATTTGTAACCCCTCCCCAGGGTGTTCCAATCGACAGCCAGGGCAGAGAACCACACTCTGACTCTCACTGGGATGCCAGCAGTCAGGGTGATGGGAGAGAAGGCAGAAATGGGGCAGGGGGGGTGGGGAGGCGGGACTGTGATGTGCTGCACTGGAAAAGAGAGTCGGTTCTGCAAGCTAGGGATGCCATGTGCCTGTGAGAGCCGGGACAGGGACAGGCGATAACCCGCACCCAGGGTGTTAGCCTACGTTAGGACACAAAGTGTTCTAAGATTGTGTACAACGACTGGTCTCTGCCTTGCTTCAGTTAACCCATGTCGCAGATGAACCAGAGTCAAGCCAACAGGACAGGGGTTCTGGTTAAAGTAATCAGCTTGGCCCTGCTGAGACCGTTTCTCCACCTTTGAAACAAGGGGCGAAGCAAGAGTGAGGTGACATCCCAGGTCTTCCTGGGCTTGTCCTTCTGAAGCTCTTAGTAAGTGAAGGCACTTTGACTAGTCCCTTGACTAGTCCCCGAAACGAGTCCAGCGTGGCCCACTCTTCAGCTGCCGGAAGCCCTCCCCCATTTGGTCTCTAGTGTCTTCAAGACTTACGGGCAGGTGACACAGTAATCAAGGTGAGAATGGTATGGAAGACAGTGTTCCCAGCCAGAGTTGACCAGGAGTCCATGGTTTGGCCGGTATCTGCCCAGCGCACGGACCACAGATCCTAGGACCCACAGGCTAAGTGTGGCCCGGAGGCAAGTAAAGAAATTGGGTTGTGCCCCTGTTCTCATGGAATCACAGCGTCCTAGAGCCAGATGACCCGATCCTATAGATGCAGGAGCACGGAGCATCCGATGCTGAGCTGCCTGCATCCAGATCACCTGGGAGCCTATTAAAGAGAGTCCCTGGCCTCGCCCCCAGAAATTTTGAACCTATAGGCCTGGAGTGATGCCCAGGAATCTGATTTTCAAACTCTCCGGGTGCTTCTGATACAAGGTTTAGGAAGACCCAAACCCTAATACACCCTTCCCAAAGAAAACAAATTGGGGCCTCAACATACCCAGGGTGTTGGCAGCCTGTGCTCGGGCCCCTCTTGGCCTGCACGGACCTCCGTACAGCACAGCATCTTCTTTTCCCTGCATATAACAGCCCCTCTCTGTTGGTAAGGACTATGTCATCATCTTGACATCTTGACTTGGCTCTGAGAGCACAAGCGACTTGCCCAGCAAAGTAGATGCAGAGTCGGGAAGCTGGTCCTCCTTTCTCCCAGGTCAGCCCATCGCAGTGCAACCAGCGGCGTTAGAGCACCTGCTCGGCGCCCAGGCCCGAGGCCGCCCAGCCGGCTCCCAAGCGCGGGAGGCTGTTTATGCAGGCTGACAGCTCTGATCCGCCAAAGGCGCCTGCTTCCAGCTCAGCCTCTAATAATAGCTCTTCCTCGGAATCCCTCCCGTCTTGGTGGGAGCGGAATATTTAGACATATCAAAGATTCTTTCCCCTTCTTTCATCGAGCCAACAGTGATATGAAAGGAGTACAATGAAAAGACGGGTCTCTATGACAAGCTTCAGAGAGCAGCCAATTCCCTGACATCCCTCAAGACTCCAATTGACTCCGCGCTTCTCAGATGGGAGTCAGTGCGGTTACATAATAATAACACCTTCCATCTCTATGGCGCTATTGTGGGCCTTTTGCCAAAGTGCTTTCACAGGCATTAGCTTTTGAGCCCACAAAGTATCCGGGAGGTGGGCAGGGCAGGGATCCTTCTCCGATTACAAATAAGAAAATTGCTGTGTGGAGGGGTTAAATGACTTGCCTAAGGTCATACAGCAAGTTAGTCGCTAAGCATGGAGTCCCTGGGGGTCTGGAGAGCACAGAATTCTAAATGGCCTTCCCTGAAAGGCAACAGAAGGGCCTTCGCTGGCGGGTGGGCCCCGCCTGCCCCCACCTCTTCCGTCGCCCACATTCCCTCCCTACCTGCACTCTAGTTCCACGAGATTCCTCTCAGTGCCTCCAAACCCACCGTTCTTTTAACACTTCTGTGTCTGTGCACATTCTGTCCCCTCCACCCGGCATACCCCTTCCCACTTCCTCTCCCCCATCCTTAGAACCAGCTCCTTCTTGTCCTCCTGCCTCTACCTCCAGCACCCCTGCCTCCTCCAGGGAGCCTCCTCTGATGCCCACCTGGCAGAGCCGGGTGACTCTTCTCTGTGCATACACCCTCTGTCCCGTGTTGTGCTGCATTATAATTAGCAACCTTAGCATCTCTGGCACCAAACTGTGAGCCCCCGTATTAGTCCACTCGGGCTGACTTCACAAAGTACCACCACCGGAGTGGCTTCACTAAGAGGAATTTATTTTCTCACAGTTCTGAAGGCTAGAAGTCCAAGATCAAGGTTCAGTCAGGGCTGGTTTCTGGTGAGAGCTTTCTTCCCGGCTTGCAGGTGTCCACATTCCTGCTTCTCACGTGGCCTCTCCTCTGAGTGCTCTCAGGGAGGGAGAGGTCTCTGGTGTCTGTGCCTCTTTTTATAAAGACACCAGTCATAACGTCCTATCGGATTAGGGCCCCGGGTTTATAGCCTCATTTAACCTTAATTACCATCTTAAAGGCCCCATCCAAATACAGTCACTTTGGGGGTTAGGGCTTCCACATATGAACTTGGGGAGACACAATTCAGCCCATTACACCCCTCAAGGACAACAAGCAGGTCTGGCTCTCTTTCAAGGAGACGGTATGTAGCCAGGCCTGTCCCACAGCAGGGTTGGACAAATGTCCCATGCAAGAATCCCTTTTACAAGTCCCAGGCACTTCACCCTCCACCTGCTCATCCGCCAAGGACAGGAAGCTCACCATTCATTCTTAGATAAGGAGATACCAAGTTCAGAGTCCTAACACCTGTCTACAAAGCCCAGAGGTTCCTACTGAAGTTGTCAAAAGAACCCATCCCTCATTCCCATTATTTGAAAATAATATCATGCTTCCCCTCAGTCTTGGCTTTTCTAGGCTCCTCACCCCTAGCCACCCAGCTGCTTAGAAAGTATTTACCCCAGTCATCCTCCCTTCCCTCTCCCAGATCAGTGTGCAGGGCTCAGAAAGAACCAGACAGAATCACCACCACACTGGAGCCCCTTCCTCCTCAGTGCCGAGAATAGACTGCAGCCCCTCTTTGACTCTCAAAGGTTAAGGCGAGGCCTTGGGGATGACCTGTTCCCTTGTTCAGTGACTGCCTGGTGCACAGAGGCCGCCTCCTCCAGGAAGTGCTCCTGATTCCCTCTTCAATGCTCCCAGGACACCAGCACTCCCTTCTCATGTGTATAGCACATGCCCTACTCTAGTGTACGTTTTTCCGATCACCTCCTCCGCCACAGAAGGGTAGAATGTATGTCACTTTCATCTCTCTGCCTCCAGCACCCGACCCAGGTGAGAGGTGTCTGTGACCATGCTCCGGGAACCACGCTGCCGCACACAGGACCTCACCACTTACCCGCTGCTGAATTTTAACAAACACTCCAAGAGATAATGGTTAATTTCACAGAGCCGTGAGTGGAGGCTGTTAAAATGTTAATATTATTTAAATTGTTTTACATTTTCGACAGTTTGAGCTGCAAATATAAATGTTTTCCATGCTTTCCACAGAGCTGAGCTCACAAAAATGATTGATGAGGCGCCCAATGTGGAATTTCCCACTTGAAATTAAGAAGTGCAACATGAGTAGGATGAGAAAAATACTCCCCACCATGTGAGGTACCCCGGTGGATCTGCCGACCAAACTCCCTGGCTTACGGCCTGGACCAGGTCATTTGTCCCTCTGGTCCACAGTGGCCACGTGGCCCTAGGCTCTGGCTTCACCTCTCTGGACCTAATGTTCTCATCTGGAGATGGGGATATCTACCAACAAGCCTTTCTAAACGTTCCACGGTAAACTTGCATTTAGGGGCTCTGGGTATTTCCTGTGCAACGTGTCGCCTAGGCTCACTGCAGTGGTTGAGAAGGTACCATTTTATACCCATTTCACACACCATATGCACCATCACGTACCCAGAATTGGGGGCGCCTGGCTGACTTTAAAGTAAGATTTTTCTTGACTTGACTTGACTTGACTTGACTTGACTTGACTGGCTGACATATTAAGTAAGATTCAAAGTGCCTGCCTCACAGTAGTGATAACTACTAAATGGTCGTTTGCTCCCCTCCCCACGCCCCACCTCCCTTCTACCGCACTCCAGTATTCCAAACCCTCTGGGTGAGACAGCTCCCTCCCTGGGCCTCTGCTTCACCACACTGGTAAATCTCAGTGTCTGCTAACTGGTGAGAGCCCAGCCTCAGCAGGCCAGCCTTGCGGCAGGGTGGCGAAACGCACGCTTTGTGTCTCCCTCTTTTCCTCTCCCGTGGATCCAGGCCTCAGGCCTCCTGACTGCAGAGCCCAGGCCCGTCAGCCCCACCTCCCGGTGTCAGAGAGGCTTCCAGCCTGGCCCTGGCCTTGTGCCCAGTGGGGGATACCTAAGCTCTCTGCTCAGTCCCTAACTATCCTCTTTGGGGCCCACCACGGGGCCAGTGCTGCACAAGCATTATCCCCAAGGCCTGTCTCCACAAGTTCTCAGCAAAGCAGGTACTATTACCCCTGTGTTGCGTGTGAACAGACTGAGGCTTGGAGAGGCCAAGCCCAAGGACACATAGCTCGTGAGCAGTAGGGTCAGGTTTTAAATCTAGGTGTTCAAACTTCAAAAACCACACTGCTTCCTCCTGTAGGGATGCTGCCTGGATCTGAACCCCTGATCCATGCCATACCTTCCGGGCCTCGTCTTAGCCTTAATAGGCATCATTCAATCATTCATCACATCATTCATTCCTGTATGCAGGGCCTGTTCCAGAACAGGCCCCGTGCTAAACCCTGGAAGAACGGGGGTCAGGCGGACACACTCACTGCCTCCCTGGAGCTGACGGTCAGTAGAGGGTGACAAGCAGGGAAGCAACCGGGGACAGTGCGGTTTGTGCCATAATGGAGGGACGCACATAAAAGGGTCCCCTAAGCCCAGCCTGGCATACCAGGGAAGCCTCCCTGGAAGAACTCACATCTAAGTTGGGGTCTGAGTGATCAGCCGGAGTTAGCCAGGTGAGGTATGAGATGGTGTCCCTGCTGAGAGCAAAGCGGGAGCAGACGCACCAGCTCGAGCAAGGAGGCACCAGGCAGGGGTGAGGGGCAAGAGGGGCCTGGAGAGGGGAGGAGCCCTGGAAGGCAGGCCAGACGAGGGCATGTGGGCCTTACCCCAAGTTAAGCAGAGGAGTGAGCAAGCAGATGCGGGCTTCTGAACAGTCCCTTTGGCTACAGTGGGGACAGGAAACAGGACACCGGCAAGACATTCAGGAGCTAGAGCAGTCCCCTGTGAGCAGGCTGTGACAGGAAAGGGGGATGGATTAGGGATTGCAGAACAGTTCGCAGGGAGAGCTAAGAGACTGGACACTGAGGGGGTGGGACATGCCAGAAGGAGCCAGGTTCTGGCTGGAGTAACTGGTTACGGGGAGCGACTGGCTGGAGTAACTGGTTAGAGGGAGTGGACACCTGTCCTGTGACCCCTTCTGTCCTGGAGCCCCCAGACCTGCCCTGGCCAGGGCCATCCTCCCCTGGGAACTGTGACCACCAAGTGCACTGGGACCCTCAGGCTCCACCTCCACCTCCCTGCTGAGCACCTCTCCTCCCCCCCCCCATCCCAGAACGGAGAAGGGATGAGGGGAGTCCTGGTCTCACACACCTGAGCTCAGTGTGGCTCTAGCACCTTCAGGGTGACTGTCGGCCAGTGACCAAACTTTCCTGAACGCCGGGCTCTGCATCTATCAAATGGCAATGATAACTACCTGTCGTAGTTACAGGGTTCAATGAGATAAGACACGTAAGGTGTTTAGGTCTGCCCGGAACACACCAGGCATTCAATAAGTGGTAGTCTTGTGATTATTAGGACTCAGCCAACCCTGCAGCTCTTTCTCAGACCCTTGTTCAGGGGAAGGAGGCAGCCCCTGGGCGCAGGGCATGGCCAATGCTGTCCCCTCTCCTGCCCTCTGCTTCCCGAGTGCCGGCGAACAGGGGCCGAGGCCCCCTCTCTGGGAGTAGGTCAGGAAGGCAGGCGGCGGGGGGTGGCCGTGATGGATGGCTTTCGGCAGTTCTACGATGCGTCAAATGTTTAATGGAAGTCAGCGGAGTGAGCCAGCCCTTCCCGCACCGTGGGGCGCGGGTTTGGGGGCCCTCTTCTCCCGCCTTGCTGATGTTCCCTGACGTTCTGGGAGTGTGGAAGGCACTTAGGTGCTTTGGCGAGAAGGAAGAGAATACCAAATGAAGCTGAGACCTCTTTTCCTCATCTCTGACAAGGACACGTTCTTTCAGGGAAGGAGAGGGAAGTGAGCCAAGCACCTTCAAAGGCAAGAAGGCAGAAAGGAGTTCCAGCTCCCAACGGCCCCCCCCCACCCCCCCGGGCTCACCTCTTCCTGGCTGTGTGACCTGGGCAAGATGCAAAACCATTCTAGGCCTCAGCTTCTTGGTCTCTAAAATAGGAGAAATACAAATAATCCCTACTTTGTAGGGCTGTTGTAAGATTTCATAGGGAAATACACACATGCAAAGAGCTAGAACAGTGCCTGGCACACAGTAGGTGCTCAATCAGAGCTGGCTGTAAGAACAGGGGAAAGAAACAGGTATGAGGCCCTCTGGGCTGCTGTCCTGCCCTACTGCTGACCTGCTGTGGGACCCAGAGGAATTCCCCTGCCCTATCTGGGCTCGGGTCTCCTCACTCTGGACCTAGGGCGTTGGTCTCCATGATGCCCCCAGCGCCCTTCCAGGGTTTCGAGGCTCCTCTTTGCACACAGTCAGGGTCTTGCCCATGACCAAGACAGACTCACACACCTGAGCTTGATGTGGCTTTCCCAGAGAGCCCTCTCAATTCTGGTCTCCTCAAAGCCAAATTCATCCCGAGATGAGCAATGATGACAAGAGGGGCTGGCTTCCATCACCTCCCCCTCTTCTCTCCTCCTTTTCCCCAGCCTGGCAGCTCCCCATAGCCTGGCTTCCTCAACCCTCCCTTTCTGCTCATCCTCACCTCCAAGACTTTTCTTTGCTCCCCTTGCTCCTCTGCTCCCCAAATCCTTCCCACCCCTCAAGCCCAGTTCAATCCACACCTCCTCCAGCCAGCCCTCCAGCTCCACCTTCCTGGTCTGGGTGACCAGGACAGGCCATCAGCGTTACATATTTTAGAAGGAGCATGATACAGTAGAATCGATTGGGCGGAACAAGACGAGGCAAAATGGGTGGAGCTGTGGGCCAGAGATGCCATGTGAGAACCAGAGTTGTGTGTCATAGCCGACAAGCCGTGACTGGAGGCGGGGAACTCCATTACCACAGTATGATGATAGCCATCCCGTATGGGGTACAGTACAGCTGCCAGGCGCTACCTTGGTCCTTATGACCCATTTTGCAGATGAGGAAAAATGAGGCTCTGCGTGAGTCACAGGCAGATGAGAAAGTCAGTGAGTGGCAGTACCAGGATTCCCATGAGTACAGGCCATCAAGTGCAGGGACCACACCATTAACCCAGTCACAGGCTTCTCGGGCTCCCTCTCCAGACAGGTCTGTGGCCAGAACCCACAAAGGGGTAAGGCTGGCGCTCAGAAACACAGCTGGTCCCGGAAGTGGAACCCTGAGCTCTTGCAGGGGAGGCTTAGTCAAGTCACCCCCAGCCTGGGTCCTCGAGAGCTCGGTTTTATTAGGGAAGTACCCTCCGCTGGGCCTTAACAGCCGGATGTGACAAATTATGCTGCAGTGATGAACTTGGTAGGCGCTCAAAAAGAGGTTTCCAAACGGGTGACAGGCAAGGCTTGGGCTGCCGGGAAACCCCTTTGGGCACACCCCAGGCCACAACAAGTCCACAGAGCATCGCCCTGGCTGGAAGGTGGTTTACTGAGAACCTGCAGACCATCCCACCTCCTCTGTGAAGAACATCAGTGCGCCGGGTGTGGGTTCGCCCCCCTGAGCTGCTGACAGCCTGGATTTCTAACAGCCAACTTCAATTCTCTTTCCTCCTTCTCCAGCTCCTCTCCCCCGCCCCACCCCCACTCCCAGTAAATAGCCCCGAGCTGGCTGTCCTGATAAACTGGGGCTTTGGGGACTTTCTTCAAGTGCCTTGTAAATGGAAGCGTCTCAGACCGACAGCTCTCAGTGTTCAATGAGATTATATTTCTTATTTAAATAGCTGATTGGAGGATTGGTTTCAAAGTAAGGCGCCGTATGCCCATGGCCTCCTCTGGGCTCCTGGGGAGAAGCAATATAGTGTGGCATTGTGCAACGCAGGAAGCTCTCCTTCCAGCTCCCGCTCGCATTCAGATGCCTCCAGGATGGGGGGGAGCCAGCCGGGGTGGGGGACACGAGCCGCCCCCCCCCACCTGGTTTGGGGAGCCGGAGATTATGCCTTTCATTCAAGAGCGCCTTCTCCAGGGCTCCCCACCACGCTCTGCGCCAGTTGTCTCCCCTCTCAAAGCGGCGAGGAGATAAAAGGCAATGTGTTCGCTTCATCCCACCTCCGGGGAGAGCTCAAATCAGTCTTTTGTCAGTGGAGGATAAGCGCCACCATTTTAGGAAGGGTCGTTGTTCAGCGTGCTCTGTTGGAAGGTTTTGTGCCTCTTCCCCCATTTGTGCCGTGGTTTCCCTGGCCCCGTGCTGGGCCCTGGGCAGGCTGATGCAGGCTTTCCAATTCGGAAAGCCCAGCCCCGAGAGTAGTGGCATCGTTGTGGGTAGCAGGAGACCCCGGCCCTTTGGGCAGGATGAAGTTTGCCTAGGACCAAATTCTGCCTCAATTGTGCCGTGTAGATCCTGCGAGGGCCCAAGCTCTTTGCCTAGAGCGAAATTGCAATTAATTGTGTGTCAAAATAACATATTAGTAACAGCAGCACTGGACCATGTGCAATTCCTCTCCTCTTAAGCTTTTGTCTGCCCGGGACCGGAGGGGCTTGTCAGGGCATCTTTGAGACAGGCTGGTGGCCCCCATCAAAAGCAGCCCCAGAAACTCGGTGACTGTCCCAGAGCCCTGGACAAGATAAAAGGCCAGTGGTAGCCTTGCAGGATGCCTGGCTCTGTTCACAGGGCCAGGCGGGGCCAGCGATCTCCAGTACCGGCAGCTGCGGCACAGGGGCAGGTGGTTTGGTATGCCAGGCACATCCAGCGCCTCGTGCATCCAGGGACCGCAATCAGGTAGCTGATGGGGATGCAAGTCACATCGCCTGGACCACTGCCGCAGTGAACTGATTCATGCTGCTACTTTGAGGCAGGGAGAAGGGACAGCAGAGCCCGGAGACGAACCAGCCTGGCTTTATTATACAGCTGCTGTTTTCAAGCTGGAATATTCCAGCCTCTCCTGCTCCCTCTCTTTCTGCAGAGCCGGCGTTGGCTGCCTACCTGCAAAGACAGTGCTCATTCTGGCCCCTGGCTCTGACTGAACAATGGCATTATGCAATGCATAAAGAGTACCCGGGCAACGGAGACAGGCATGGCTTAATTCGCTCAGTGCCCAGTGGCTTTTGAACGCCCCTGCATTCAGCCTTTATCCTGAGCAGCCCTGGGCCTCCCCAACCCTTTATTCCCCATCCCTCCCCATCCCAAGCTTCCCTACACAGGTCTGCAATGGAGCTGATGGCCATGAAATGAGGGACACAAAGGCAAGGGGAGACAAGAGCATTCTGTAACTGGGAAAGACTCTGGCGATGGGTAAGGAGACCTGGCCATCAACTCACAGGGTGGCCTTAGCGAGTCCCTTCCCAGCTCTGAGTTCCAGGTCTTGTCTGCAAATGAGAGATGAGAGCATAGTTCCAGAAGGTTTTTTTCCAGCTCTGAAATTCTATAATCTGTATACACACAGCTCAGTGACATTGTTCTGGCCTCACTTATTGAGAGTGTAGGTCCTCCAGTGTCTCGATGATATTTGCCTTGACTGTGACCTAAGGCCAGGCCACAGGTCAGGAGAGTAAATATTGAAGCAAGCCAGGTGATACCCATGGCCACTGCTGTCTGCCTGCCCTGTCTAGATCAGCCGCCACAATTGCCCTATAGGACTAGTTTTGTGCGATCCTTCAATTCTTAAAAAAAAAAAAAAAAAAAAATACATCGAGGGGCCCCTGGGTTGCTCAGTCAGCTGAGTGTCCAACTTCAGCTCAGGTCATGATCTCACAGTTCACGAGTTCAAGCCCCACGTTGAGCTCTCTGCTGTCAGTACAGAGCCTGCTTGGGATCCTCTGTCGTCCTCCCCCCTCTGCCCTTCCCCCACTTGCACACAAGCTCTCTCTCTCAAAAATAAACATTTTTTAAAAACACACCATAACCCCAGAAGTGTGAAATTTTATGCCAAGTCTCATAATTTTAAAACGTTTGCTCAATTTCTTGAAAACACTGACAAGTCAAACAAAACCCATCAGAGACCTTATCTGCTTAACAGGCTTTTAGCTGATAAAGTCAGGACCTGACAGGGAAACTGGGTATCTCGACTCCAGGGGCACCATCATGTAGAACCCTGGAGTTGGATAATGGGTGCTCCTGGCACTGGGCAAATTCTACGGGGCAACGATGCCCCATTATGCTTTGAGAAGAGAAGAGGAAATCAGGGGAGGGGACAGCAGGGGAAGGAGAAACAAAAACAAAGTCAAAATCTGGGCTCACTGGATGGCCCCCTTTCCAGAAGTGAGGGAAACACCCTATGGAGCCTGCTGGATCTCTCTTCCTCACTGTTCCTGCCACCCAACCAAGTAGGGCCAGATGACACACCTAGACCCCTAGCACCCCAACCCTGTGTGGCCGAGAAAGTGATTCTACCGCCTAAGTTACCACCTGCCCACCCAGACCCTGGCTCCCTGCACTCTGGGCCTCAGTCTCCAAATCCTGCCTTCCTGATGCAAGGCATCCCAGCAGAGGGCATTTCCAGGCACTGTCACGTGAAGATCCCAGGACAAGCAAGAAGACTTCAAGCACACTTCTGCCCACAGAATCTGAAACCAGCTGCCATGTCCCACCAACCCAGTTTATAAAAATACACCCTAAAGAAGAGATGCCACATCTTAATAACATGCCTGCGAGTCTCTGAACCCACAAGTTCATTTTATTCCAACAGGTACTGAACAACTAATATCTGCCAGCAGGGAGGGAACATATTAGGTACAAGGAGCTCCTTGAGGGCCAGGAGAAAGGACATACTCATACACACGTTCAGTTAGATAAAAAAAAAAAAAAAAAAAAAAAAAAAAAAAAAAAAAACAGGGAGTAGGCAGTCTGTGGCGAAAAGCAACCATCTTTTGTCCTGATGGAGGGATCGCTATGTTGTGGCACCAGACTTGCTGTCAAAAACATCTTCACAGACACAGCATTAATATAGGAGGCAGGAGGGCAACTCTCTACTCATCACTGTAATATACAAAATCAAAATCCTCTGTAGGATGTAGACCAGATCACCATGGCAGGTGAGAGGAGAAAGAGGTGATATTTGATCCGTCCTCTAAACATACATGCGGGGGGTGCAGGAAGGGTGTCCTCCTCCCAAAATAAGGAGGAGGGGCATCAGTGAGAGCAAAGAGGGGGGAGTGTGTAGAACGTGGAAGGGATAACCCATTGAGTGAGTGGACGGTCAGTTGGGCAAGTGGCCCCCAACTCCAGGAAAGTTCAGGCTGGCTGCAGCAGTGGGGACCTGGAAGGAGACAGTTGGAAAAGAGGTCAGAGAAGTTGATTGGTGGCCAATCATGATGAGCCGTAGGCAGATGGGAAGAGTTTGGGCTTTATTGTGTAAGCAATAGGGAGCCATTGGGTGTTCGCTGAGAGAGGGATTCCCTTAAAACGAGTTCCAGAATGAGCCTCTGCTGGCTACACAGAGAGCAGACTGGAGGTTAGGAGAGCGGCCAGGAGACAGAAACAATAGAATTGGCGGGAGGGAGATGGATGGTGCCCTGAAGCAGGGCAGGGGCGATCGAGTGGCAGAGAGGAGATGGACACTGTAATCAGTGCAGAGAAAGAGTCCAAACAGCTTGGCAGGTGGTTGGACACCAGAGGTCATAATGGGAGCTGCCTGCAGTGTAGGTGGATTGTGGTGCCACCCTCAGAAGGAGGAGGAACAGGTTTGGGAGAGAAGAAGATGGTCTCGGACCCACGCTCTGAACGCATGACCAGCCAAAGGCCGACAAGTGACCTCCAGGCTTGGCTGTGTGGGTTAAAGGGCCCTGGCACGGGGGAGGGGGTCTGGAGCTGGGGGATACTGGGCAGCCAAATCCCCAAGGGGACGCCGCAGAGGAGCCACCAGCCCACCGACACTCCTGAAGCCCCCGTCTGCTAGGCCACGAGCCGGGCCGTGAGCTCCAGCCTCTGAGTGCCTTATGGGGGCCGTAAACATTTGCCTGGTTAAGAGCCCCAACCAGAGACTCGGCAACAGCTTCTCCACTGTGGTAATCGGCACATCTTTCATGGAGGACTCACATCTCAAGGGACGGCACTTCACACTCGGTACTTGACATTTCCGAGGCACTCCACAGCATTAGCTAATTAATCCTTGAGTCTGTTTAGCCCCCAAAAGAACTCCCAGAGGCTGCACTTGTACCCCATGTGCAGGAGTTTCACACCCTCCTGAGACTCAGGATAGCAAGCGGAGGGGTGACGGCCTTGGGAACGGCCACTCGCCCACTCCCTCCCCAGGCAGTTCAACAGGCCGCAGGCAACCAGCAAGGGAGCCTGAGAGAAGAGGCCTTCGCTGTGCGGGGTGTTTCTTGGGAGAGAGATGGGAAGGAGGGGGGCAGGGACAGAGACGGACACCCACCCGGCCAAACCAGGGGCTGCCCCACTGAGCACTTTACTTTTCGCTGAGCATTTTTAGGGACTACTCATTTACCTCTCAAAACAGAACCATCCTGGGATAGAGATACTGGTCTTAGGTTTGGATTCCCCCAGGGGAAGTCCCTGAGACAAGGATTCAAGGTCAAGCAGTGTACTTGGGAGGCATCCCAGGAAACACCAGTGGGGGCTGGGGGGAGGGGGGAGGAGAGACAAAGAAGGGACAGAAGCCCACACGGGATGTGTCGCGGAGCACGCCGCGACTGCGGACAGGCACACTGCACCCGGCTGGGGCACTAGAGATTTACAGAGCACGCCTCGGGGAGCTCCACCAGCCATAGGCTGAAGGTTGCAAGCGGAGCATTAACTCCCCACTCCACCTGCTGGCGCCACGTGTGCACTCGGATCAACCAGAAAGCCCTTCAATGGATGTCCCCAGGTGCTGGCCTCCGACACCACCAGGGTGGAGAGTACGGGAACTGTCAGTGCCCAGAAATACAGACAGAGCACCAGCAGCATCTGGCACAATACCACTATTCCTGTTTTCAGAGAGGAGGCCCCGAGGTGGGACCTATGTGGCCAAGCTCACACAACTAGGAAGTGGCAAGGCCTAACCGACCCAAGGCCATTCGCTTCCAAAGCCTGGGTTCTTTCCACTGTGTCCCACTGTCTTCCAGGCCCAGCTTCTCCTCTCGGCCCCCTCCTTTCTCCTCGTCCTAAACCCCACATAACAAGGGACAGGCTAACGGCATTGCCTCCCCCTGAATCTGTCTCAGACACCGGACTCTTGAGTAGGTTTCTCTGAGATGAAGGCTTAACGGTAGATCTGTCTGTTGACAAGGTCTGGAACCAAGCGGGCACCCATTCCTCGGCAGCCTCTATTCATCTGCTAGCCAGTCCCATCCTTTACCTGGCCCTTTAATTCATTTGATAACTTTGTGCAGTGCAGATCTGCAGAGTTTCAAAGAGCTGGAAATTCTCCATTCCGATGCCACAGCTCCTGCTGCTCGGTTTGTGCTTTGTTTGTGCTTGCACAAGCCAGTGGTAAGCACTTAGTGCTGGTTGGAGGATTGACTTTGGCAGGAGAGATTTCTGTGCATTTGGGGGATTAATTTGCCAAGCACCTTCCCCGGCAGAAATTATAAGGACGGCAGCCAAGTGTAGAGGGGCACAGGCAGTCTGGCAATCATGGGCCAAACCCTCTTCTGTAGGTGGTTCTCTCCAACCTTGAAAAGAATGCTACATTTCTCTGCTTTCACACCCCAGAAGGCACTGTCCCCTCCACCACCAATTAGCACTGTCCCATCAAAAGTCCAGCTCAGGAGGGAAGCGGAGGGTGAAGGAGGTGGTGGAGTGGCCAGGTGGAAAGAGGAAAGGTCCTGGAGCCAGGCATGTCCCTGACTGTGGGGCACATATTTAGCCCCGCTACCAGCACTAGAAGATTCACAGGTAAGCAGGTGTGGCAGTAAGTAAGGATGGCCAGCTGCGAGCATCATTAGGACCAGCTATGGTTAATAAGCAAGAGAGTGACCAGAAGTCTCAGAAAGGGAAATAGGCAGAGGTCTGGCAGGTGGACTGGAGGAATACTAGTCATTCTCTCTCAAAAGTGTGTTGGAAATGGCTTATACAGCCCTCAAACGGCAATTATTAAATTTTCAGAAAGTCCACAAGTAGCTGTTAAACACAGCCATTATTAAAAATTATGTAAACTCACAGTTAAACAAATTAAGAACAGAGGTTAAAAAAAAGGACTCAAAACTTATTACTTCCTAATTCTTTTACTAATTCTTACTATTATCTATACTGTTGAGCTTATTTACCCATCTTGTATCTGTATGACGGAAATTCTTTATCCCAGCAGCTGCTGCACATCTCCTACAGGTAACTGTGTTGGTAGTATTTACACCACGGAAATTGGCAAACACTAAAAATTTGGGCTCCCTTTCTCCCCCTCCAGAAAGCCAGTGCTTACTAGCATTTACCAGCTACTGGTAAATTGCTACCCTAAATCAAACACTTCCTCCCTACCTGGCTCGCCAGTTGTTAAACTACTGATTTACTTTCATTTTGGTTGGCAAAGAGCTGCTGCTGTCCCAAACCCCTGTGAAAAGGACATTCTTTTTCTAGCCACCCAGCCCTTCCCCCAGTGTCACTAAAGGTTAGTGTTTGAGCCTACTCCAGGGCTGGCTGATGGCCGGTGTTCATGCAATACACATTGTCAATACCTCTACCATAACCTGTTTACAACTATCTTACAGGTTAGGTATTATCATCTGCATTTTAAAAATTATTTTTTTAATGTTTATGTTTGAGAAAGAGAGAGAGAGCATGAGCAGGGGAGGGGCAGAGGGGGGGGGAAGAGGGGGCACAGAATCCGAAATAGGCTGTCAGCACAGAGCCTGATGCAGGGCTCGGACTCAGAAACAGTGAGATCATGACCTGAGCTGAAGTCAGACACTCAACCGACTGAGCCACCCAGGTGCCCCCATCCCTATTTTAAAGGAAACTGAGGCGCTGAGAAAAAAAAGAATACTCACCAGAGTCACACAGCCAGCAAAAAAAAAAGAGTTGGAATGACCCTTAAGTTGGCCTGAGCCCAGCCAGTGTTCCCAACCATGGAGCCACACCATTTCTCATTGGCCTGGAGGTCTGAGGGCTAGTGGCAGTGGCCGGGCTTCAAGCCCTAGGAGATGAACTGAGTGAAGTAAGGTATCTCCTCAGATTAGTTGAGTAGGGCCCTGGGCACAGGGAGGCAATAGAGGGACCCACTTAGTAAAACAGATGGGCTTGTCTCATGAACAAGGCAAGCCCTGGTTCCTAGAACCAGACAGCACACCAGAGAGGGCCCAACAGCAAGGCTACCCTGGAGGTAGAACCCTGAGATCCAGCCTAGAACTCCTGAGATCTCAAAACAAGGCTGGCCCATGAGGCTCAGGTGGTTCAAGACTCCTCACAGCTGAGCCACTAGACGTTATGAGGGCCCTCCCTTCTCCTCCTCTTCCTTTCTGTGCTCAGTCTGAGTCCTTGAACAGTGAAGTATAAAACGCTATGTCTGTCCTCAGGAAGCTTACAATCTGAGCTAAGGAGAAGTTGTGTGTACATATGAACAACATAAATACTAAATATTTGGTTAACATAACACATGTGAGGTCACAAAGTAGGTATCATGGCTAAGAGAAAGCTTCCAAAACCAAGAGAGATGCCCTCATGTGTAAGACATGCCATCTATTGGACAACACAAAGATTTTCCTATTGCTACAATTGCCAGACATAGTGTGTACCATTGTAAGACTGAGTCACGAAGTTAGCAGTTTTCTGGAGGAAAAATAGTGCTGCATAAAAATATGTAAAATTATAAGAGCTGTCCTGATTTCAGAAATGTGCACTGTAAGACAGAAAAATATATCCTCATGTTCCAAGGTCATGAGAACAAGGAATACAGCAAAAAGCCAGTCCCTAAAAGCTTCCTTTGAGATTCAGTCGATCATTTGGTCATTCAACAAATAGGCATTGAGAAACCAGTGCTGGGGACACAGCACAGAGCAGTAAATGCAGATTTTCTCCCTGTTTTCCTAGAGCTACCAGCTAAGTGGAAGAGATGGCCATTACCTTAGGAAAACAAATACGTATGCACGTACAAATAGGAGCATCTGCTAAAACAGTGCAGGATGCTGCAAGGAAGTTAGAGATGAGGGACTCACTTTAAACAGTCAGTCAGGGAGGTTCTCTCTGAAGAAGCCCCTCTACAAAGGGAGGGTGCTCCAGTGAGTGCAGAGAGTACAAAGGGAGCGTAGGACAGAACCAGGTCAGAGAGGTCAGCAAAAGTCAGACCAGGCACAGCCATATAGGCCATGACCATGGGTTTGGCTCTAATATGAGCACAACCAGAACTTGGATAAAAATTTTATGCAGGGAAGTGACATGGGCTGATGTAGATCTTAGAAGGATCTCCCTGGATGTTGGGTTGAGAACAGACCAGCTGGAGGTGGTGGGAAGAGTAGACATAGGGAAACCAGCGACAAGGATATTGCAGCGATCCAGACACGCAATAGTGTCGGCTGGAGTAAGGTCACAGCCGTGGAGAAGGAGACAGTAGACTGATTCAGGATTTGGACAGAGCCAAGAGCATGTTGTGACTGATTGGGGGAGGGGAGGAGGGGTGCCTTCATGGGCATTGCACTTGGGTAGGTGGACGTGCTCTTAACAAAAGAAACACTAGTATGTGCACACCACCATCTAACCCAAGAGGTAGAAAAGGTACCATGACAAGAGTCATCATTTATAGAAGCCTCAAGAGAGCCTGAGAGAGCAAGTACTGATACTGGACTGAAACCTTCCTAACTTATTTGTCCCCTAATCAGCACAGAGCAATGATCTGAGTAGCAACATACAAAATAAATGCTGCACAAATATGTGAGATGAAGAAAACATAAGGCAGGTGTGGTCCTGGAAGGCTTCGTGGAGGAAGCAATTTCTTGTATAGATAAAGAATGACAAATAGGTGAAGTGACAAACAGGTGAGAAAAATTGGGAAGCCATGCTCTGGAAGAGGAGGCAGTGGGGGCAAAGGTGGACAAATACAAATATCGGGAGACATTAGAGCCAGTAGCCTATTCCATCCCTCCCCTCCCCTGCAGGCAGCAGCTTTCTTGGGGTGCTTTATCTGGTCCAAGGGTTGCTGGTAGAGCCATACCCTCCTTTTCTTTTTAAAACAGCATTTTTAAGATATAATTGACATATAATAAACTGCACATAATTTAAGTGTACACTTTAGTAAGTTTTGACATATACAGACACCCATGAAACCATCACTGCAAGTAAGATAATGAACATATCCATCACCTCCAGAAATTTCTTCCTGCCCTTTTTTGAAAACCCCCTGCCCTCATGCCCCAACAATCACTTATCTGCTTTCTGCCACTATCCATTAGTTTGCATTTTCCAGACTTTCATGTAAATGCAATCATATAGTGTTACTCTTTTTTTTTTCTGACTTCTTTCATTCAACATAATTATTTTGAGATTCATCCATGTTAGAGCATGTATCAATAATTTCTACTACTGAGTAATATTCCACTGTATGGATATACTACAGTTTGTTTATCCATTCATCTGCTGAAAAACATTGAAGTTGTTTCCAGCTTGGGGCTATTACAAATAAAGCTGCTATAAACATTTGGGTACACGTCTTAGTATGGACATATGTTTTCTTTCCTCTTGAGGAAAGAGCTGGCTGTGGGCTGTCTGGATCATATGGTAGGTATGTGATTAATTTTCTAAGAAACCATCCAACTGTTTTCCACAGTGTTGTAGCAATTTACTTCCCACCCACAGAGAGTTCCGGGTCCTCCATACCCTCACCAACACATGGTGTGGTCAGTCTTTTTAATTTTGGCTACTCTGAGAGGATGTGTAACAGGATCTCATTGTAGTTTTAATTTGTATTTCCCTAATGATTAGTATGTTGAGCACCTTTTCCTGTGTTTATTAGATATTTGTATCTCTTCTTTAGTGAAATGTCTATTTAAGTCTTTTGTCTGCTTTTAATCAGTTTGTCTTATTATTATTGCAAGCTCCTGTTATATCTGGATACAAGTTCTTTATCAGATATATGGTATGAACTTATTTCCTCCATCTGGGACTTGCCTTTGTAATTCCCTTGACAGCATCTTTCAAAGAGCAGAATTTTTACATTTTTGTGAAGTCCAATTTATATATTTTTTTCTTTTGTGGATTATGCTTTTGGTGCCATATTTAAGAACTCTGCCTAAACAACGGTCACAAAGAACAAAGATTTTCTTCTGTTTTATTCTAGAACTTTTAAAGTTTTAGGTTTTACATGTAGGCTTATCATCCACTTTGAGCTAATTTTTGTACACCCAAGTTTTGGATCCAGGTTCATTTTTTTTTGGCATATGACTATCCCATTGTTCCATGCCACTTGTTTCAAAAAGACTATCCTTTTTTCACTGAATTGTCTCTGCACCTTTGTCAAAAATCAGTTGCCCATATATGCATGGGTCTACTTCTGCACCCCCAATTCCATTCCATTGGTCTCTCTGTCTGTCTTGACACCACGGCTATGCTGTCTTGATTACGGTAACTTAACATAAGACTTAAAATCAGGCAGTGTCAGTCCTCCAACTTTGTTCGTTCTCAAAATTGTTTTGGTTATTCTAGGTCCCTTTCATTTCCATATGAATTGTAGAATCAGCTTGCCAATTTCTACAATTTCCATGCTGCTGCACACCCCCTCTTTCTACTTGGAGCATTTGACAAGAAAACAAATAGGGAAAATCTGAGCTGGGGTTGGTACTGCAACTCTGAACAAAGTAAGTACTCAGGAAGACTGAATTGAATTGAAGGAATTCATCTCCATCTCCAAGATGAAACAAGGGTTTTTTTGTGCTCCCAACAAAGCACCCCGGGGTCAAAGGTGATGGATACATAAGCCCTCAGCAAGCCTGTGCCCTAACTCCAGGCATGGAGCATTGCCTCTTATTCCTCCATTAGAACACACTCTCTTCTGCTCTTCTCTTTCTTGGCCATCGGGTATAGTTCCTGCCTGTAATGAGCTCCCCTACTGTATTTGTATCTTCTATATCTGGGTAACCACAGAGTCCAGAACAGAAAAAAAAAAAAATCAGCCCTCAGTAGATACCAGGGGGGAAGAGATAGAAGGAAAAGGAAACAGGCATGCACACTGGTAAATCCAATGGAATAACAATTGTGGGGCATTGCTTTCGTAGCTTTAAAGGCTGTTTGGTGGGGTTTCTAGAAAGAATAATAGTTCCCATATAGAACATGCTAGGCTCTGTGCTAAGCTTTGCTCTGCACGAATGTTCTCATTCAGTCCTCAAAAGCATCCAGTGAGGTAGGAGTACAATTCTACCCATTTTCCAGATCAATTGAGGCTTACAGAGGTTGAATGACCTGTCCAGGTCATTGCCAGCAAGTGGCAGAACCAGAACAAGGACTCAGGTTCGTCAGATTCCAAAGCCCACACTCTAGACTGAACCCCAGGATGATTCTCCCTTTAGGAATGGAAAGTGGAAAAGCTCCATAAGTGTGTGTGGTCAGATTATCAACACAACTTAATGAGCTGCTGCTACGAGCCAGGATTGTGCCCAGGACCATCTGATATAACCATATGTGATATAACACTCAGGGAAGATGCCTGACTCTCCTCTAGCCAACTTGGGAAGGCACACCTTGACAAGAGAGGGGAGTTCTTTGATGATGGATTTGAAAACAGAAGGGAAAGACCTAGGGGTGCCAGTTTCTTTGGGAAGGGGGTCACCTGGCAGAATCTGGACTCCTAGACATTCTTGAACTGGCTTAAGCACAAAAGATAATTTATGGGCTCTGGTACCAAGCCACCAGAGATGGTGTAGCTTTGGGCCGATGGGAGACATTCTCAGCAGGTTCTTTCCAGGGGGCAACTTTGTGGCCACCCGCATCTCCAAAGTTACATTTTCTTCTTCTTAAAACTTCTAAAAAAGAGAGTTACAACAAAAATCCTAAGCCAGGCTCTTATTGTCTCAAGTAGGCCATTCCAGAACCCATCCATGAGACTGCTGGGCCAGACCTGAGTTCCACGTCACTCCTGGAGTAGGAGGATGGAAGCCAGCCCAATGAAACTCCCCTGCCAGAGAGCAGGAGAGCGGTAGATCCCCAGAAGAAAACAGAGAGCTCAGCAGGCAGAACAACAGATATACTCTGAATTCTCTCTGACTCGGACATGCAGGGCAGGTGCCCCCAGTCCACCAAGCATTAACTGATAAGGCTGTGTTAGCTTTGTTGAGCTCTGTGTTAGCATCCTGCAGCTGGTGTATGAAATTAAGAATCTGCAGATTATGGGGACGCCTGGGTGGCTCAGTTGGTTGAGCATCCGACTTCAGGCTCAGGTCACGATCTCATGCTTCGTGAGTTCAAGCCCCGCATTGGGCTCTCTGCTGACAGTGCAGAGCCTGCTTGGGATTCTCGCTCCCTCTCTCTGCCCTTCCCCCACTCTCTCTCTCAAAATAAACAAATAAACTTTTAAAAAATAATAATAATAATTTTAAAAATTAAAAATACATAAAAAAAAGGTGCCCTAAGGAAAGCAAAGCAGAGGAACTTGGGGCAAGAATCCTCAGCTCTGGTCCTTACCTAAATGTCCAGACTCGGGGTGTGAGCAGGGTCGTCATACTGCCAAATGTCTAGGAAGCAACTCAAAATAGCTGTTTTCACATCACAGGCTCTTCTGGTTCGATCCTCACAAACTCAGGGATGTGTGTCTGCTTCTAGCAGCCAGCTCCTCCTTCTTTGACCTCTTCTAGCCAACCAATCTCAAATCCTGGTAACTACAGCCTACAGAAGGCATGGGCTTCTTTCTGCTTTAATAGCATCCTATTTCAGATTTATACACTCCTGTGTGTTCTTCCCAGGAGCTAGGCCTGTAATCTGATATGCACCTCAAGGTACAATGAGAAGGACATGTGGAAGTAGAAACGTCCCCAAGCACCTGGGCTAGACACGGTCAATATACCCATAGTCCCCTAACAAGCAGCATGTGGATGAGGCCAGGAAACAGTGCTTGGGCTGGAAACCCTTTACCCTCTCCCTGGGTGCCCTTGAAGAATGACACCTTGTCCCAGAGCCCCAGGAGGACAGAGGGGCTACTCCAAAAGCTATTGTTGGCTCCAATTAACTGGATAATTTAACATGGGACAGATGAGATCAAGCTGACCACCAGAACATCCACGGTAAGAGACTAGACCCCAAGCTCCTGGGTCTCTTCTGGCTCACTGCTGTCCAGCCCCTGGACAAAGGAACCCCAAACAGGGTAAGGCGGACCCCTCTTTCCTAGGGAGAAACAAGGGTGTGAGATGTTTCGCATGCAGCAGCAGCAGCCACTGCAGCAAAAAAGGCAAGTTCAAAGGTAATTGGACGAGGAATTTTAAGCACCGCTGTTCCTGTAGCAAACTGCTTCATGAATACCCATCGGGATCTGTCCATATGGACAGCAGAAGGGCTCCTGCTGTTCTTTTGCTAATAAAAACTGTTGTGATTACATTTCCAATCCTCTCGGAACGGGGTCTCCGTGGGGCCACAGCACAGCACGCTGAAAATGCGTCTTCCAGGCTGATAGGCAGTACCTCTCCCTGCCACAGTGGGATGTGAAGACCAGCACCCACTGGATGTGGAGGGAGGGCCCTTAGGGGAGTTGGGGCTGAACAGGTGTGTGTGAGTGTATCTGTGACTGCGCAGTCTCACACACACCACGCACACTCACAGGAAAATCTTAATTAATGGAACAATCTTCCATAAGTGGTTCCAGTTACTAGCATTTTCCGGTTAATTAGAGGTTAACCTGCAATCGCTTTTTTATTTCAACCTCCCTGTTGAAGTACATTAGTCTAATTTCACCCCTACCCTCACGCCTGAGCCCAGCCATTGTCTTGGTAAGGAATGGCCTACCCACTCCACCCCCCCATTCTCTGTCCATCAAATTCCTACCCTTCCTTTCTGCCCCATGACTCTTCAAATTCTGCCTCCTCCATGAGGCTTTCTCTGATTCCCAGCCTTAAATGGAGAAAATTTTCCTTCTGAATTTTCCTAGCCCTCTGGGGCCTCCTCTTACAAAGCACTTATACTTTCTGTCTTGGCCTCTCTCCCCGAGGAGGCTCCAAGCTCCAGGAGGTCACCGTCAGGGACTTGCCTCTGAAGCCCCAGCGCCAATAGCATAGGGGTCTGGGATGCAGCAAGTGCATGATAATTGTTCATTAAACAAAAGAATTAATGTAACCTAAAGGTTTAGGAGACTGGGACCAATCAAAATTCAAGACCTCTAGAATATTGAAAATTTTATCGTGTTTTTTTTAAGTTTATTTATTTATTTTGAGAGACACAGAGAGAGCACGCACAGGGGAGGGCTATAGAGAGAGAGGAAATCATAAGCAGGCTCCGCACTGCCAGCACAGAGCTCAATGCAGGGCTTGAACCCCCGCAACTGTGAGATCATGACCCGAGCCAAAATCAAGAGTTGGATGCTGAACTGGCTGAGCCACCCAGGCACCCCAAAAATATTATAGTTTTGAAAAACAAATTCCTGCTTTTTCGCATTTTCTTCATCTCATAAAAGGAACAAAAATTATTAAAAATCTCAATTAACTGGGTGCAGGTTGATCAAGAAGGTTTCTTCTACAAATCCAGTCTCTTGCCTCAGCACACACATATCCACAAGGTACACCAGAATGCACATATGCACATAAGTATACATGGACACACGAATATACGTGGCATCACTATTTTTTTTATCTCCAACATACAAAAGTTCTAGCTCCCAAAACACGTTAAAGAGAAAGCCAATATTCGCCTTCTTACTTCACTTAAGGGGGCATCCCAGCGTCCCTTTCAGAGTAGACTATCCCACCACATCTGAATGTTAAGTTTGTTGGCATCGATTGCTTGACCTCAAGTGTAGAGAAGCTTCCATTGTCTGTGGTTCCTCAAACTTCACCTAAGGATAGTCAAAATGATGATAAAGCAGCTCTGACAGAATTGAGTAAAGCCAATGGGCAAATGGAATTTTCGTTGTGGGAAAAAAAAAATTCATGTACACACAACTTATTAAAACAAAGACTGTAAAGTACAGCATTGCTCCTAAACCAGTCACCTAACTTAAGCTTGTTGCTCAACTTCTCTGGTCCTCAATTTCCCATCTATTGAGTGGTTTTAAAAGGGCTGGCAAGGGAGCTGAGGTCTAATACAGGAACGTATCCCTAGAACACAATATAAATGGAACTTGCGCAAAAATATTTGACTGAGTCTATGAAATATCAATATCCTCTCCCATCACTGCTACCAACTTCCGGGCATCTCAGATGTTCACTGGGCTATGGACACAACCTCAAATTTTCTATGGCTCAACATAACAAAGGTTTACTGCTTGCTCACAGAGCCGACTTGAGTCTGAGGAGGGCGCTGCTCCACAGCGTCACACAGGTACCCTGGCTGACAGTTTCTTCCATCTTAAATCTGCACCACCTAAAACTCCTGTCGTCCCCCATCACTGCAACAGGGAGACAGACAGCTATAGGGTCGCACACCAGGTTTTCTATGCTGCATCCCAGAAATGACCCTCTCACTCATATTCTCAGCCATTGGCCAGAGTGGTCACATGGTCCTGAGGAAGCAGGTGATAGGACCGCCCCTGTCTCTACCACATCCTAGGACATGCCCCACTCCCACCCTCCCATCTTCTTAGGGTAAATCCAGACTCTTCTCCATAAAATTGTCCTCCATAAGAAAGTCAACAGGACATCAGTGTCCCCACCCACAGGGCCAGTGTTGCCAGCCCTTGCCGTTGGCCAAAGAAGCCCTCCCGTTGTGGCAAAAAGATCCTGGCTTGTGCCAATTCAAAACTAAGCCAACCCAGCCATCCCCAGGCTCCAGAGAGGCTCCAGCCTCCACTGCCATGGGAGTGACATGGTTAGGCCCAGCTGCACACCCACCTGAGCATTCTCTATTTCTGGGCAAACCAACTCACCGTATTACAAAGAGCTACCCCAGTCAGACCACTCCTCCAGCCCCTGCTATCCCTGCCATCCACCAGCCTCTGCCCACTGTGGGGCTCTGTGCCTCCTAGCTCACAATGGCCATCCCCCTGCCTGAGATGGCAGCCTCCTAGGGAAGATCCTCCTCACAGGCCACCAAGGCCCTCCCTCTTGTGTAGTCCTCAGTCCTCAGCCCACAGTGCTGGTGGGGCAGCGAACGGCTGGAGAGAGGGGCACATTCAGAGCCCATCAGTCCTTTGGGAGAGTTGTTGAAATATGCTCTCATTCTTTTTACTTTGTTGGCCCATCTGGAGGCCACATTCATCAAGTTCACAATAGAGACTGAAGGGAAATGACTGACTTCATCGATAAAGTAGAGAAGTACCCCTTCCATGGCCAGAGGACAGCTTTGATCATGAGACAGGGAAGACATAAGGAAGCTCCCGCCCTTTTCTGATGAAGCCCTTAGGTGAGTCATGTCAACTCTGAATGGAGAAGAGAACAAGTGGATGAATGAAAGAATGCCACGTGACACGTGCCTAATTGAATATCTGTTCATTTACTCTTTACAGCATTAGCTGACGTCACCTATCAGCAGATCCTAGGTCTTTCTAAGAGAACTGGGCAAGATTGCTAGTAAAGAACAAGAGTTTCCTATAATTTGTTTTAGCATTCATTATGCACCACAGTGTATATACACATGGTCTTTATTTTCATTAGCTCTTCTGACCATGACGACAACCTTATGAAATACATTACTCCTACGTTATGATTACTCTTATGATTATCATTCCTATGATACATTATTCCTATGATATATTATTCCTATGATTATTCCTAAGTTACATATTGAGCAAACTGAGGCCTAGAGTTGGTTACGAGAACAGCCTAGGTCATCCAGCTTGCAAAGGGCAGAGCCAGGCCATGAGCTCAAAGGTCTGTTTGATGTCAAATGCTGCTCAGACTCTCAGAAATGTACAGTTATAGAATACGGTTGGAATTCAATTCAGTCAGAACTTCTCAGGCACCTACTATGAGCTCCTGCAGTCTACACTATGTGGTGTGGGGAATATGGAAATGATGAGTCATGCTTCCTATCCTAAAGGAGCTGTGACCTGGCAGAGGAGGTAAGATGTGGACCTCAAGAGCTGTGCCAAAGCACATCCACCCCCATGACATTCTGCACAGCATCGTGACATGTCCATGGGTTCACATTCACCTGGGAGAATAAAAGAGGGCTTCCCAGAGAAGGAGGCATTTGAGATAAGCCCTGGACCTCAAAGGAGGAATAGGATTTGTGCAGGCAGATAAGGGAGCAGCATAGAGAAAGAGCAGGGGCCACAAGATTGCAAAATCAGGATAACTACAATGGCTTAACAAAGAGCCCCGATCTTGGAAGCCCACAGCCTGGTTTCATATCCCCAGTCACACAGTAACTAAATTTAAGCAATCCCTGTGTTCTTAGAGCCTCAGTTTCCTTATCTAGTATATAGGGATACTGGCAATGATGCCACACTCCAAACCCATCTGGGGGACACCATAGGTGACAGCTGTAAAAACACTGGGTAGACAGGAATCACTAAACAGAAATGGGGAATGTGGTTGCTATGGCTACACACAGGGCACCCAGGGAAGCCACACTCCCAGCCCTGAACATCACAGTGAGGCAGAAACCACTGTTTGCTCCAAGGAGGCAGACTGCCCACTCCTGCCACCCTCCTCTCAGAGAGCTCAAAACAAAGCTTGAGTAAGGAAGGTCTGCTGCTCCTGGGGGACCCACAGACAATAAACACAGTTCAGGCAAAAGTAGTGTGTTCTCTCCCAACACCATGATGACTAAAACCCAGTGACATGGGACACAGCTGTGTTTCCTAAATATAGCCTGACTTCAGCTCCTCATGGAGCCAGGAGCCTGAGCCATCTTCCAGTGGCGGCTCTAAAAATAAAGCTGCAAACAGACGCGGTGCTCCCCGTGTCTGCTGTGGGCCCACAGGTTGGGGGTCTGCACCTGAGGCACTGGTAGAGTGTGGAAATGAGGCAGTGGGCCATGGGCTGGCTTCACAGTCCCTGGGACCCTTCTAGAACCCACACTTGGAACACACAGTCCTCTCTAAAGAGCACTATTGGTGTATCAATCAATGTCACTGCCTTCAGTAAGTTTACTGAACGTGGCGATTTGGCAAAGGGCTGGCAAGACATTACATTTCATCCAAAGTATTTATTATTCCCACTTTACAGATGAAGAAACCAAGGCTGCTCAGAGAGGAAACATGACTAGGCCATAGTCACACTAAGAGTAAACAGTAGAATCAGGACATCATTGCAGCTTTCTACATCAGACCCACTAATTTTTCTACCCCACAGCCTGGCTTCACCCTGTGCCCCCTCTCTCTCCACTGCCTCCATCAATTGCACTTACCCCCTCCTTCACCTCCTCACCCCACCCCCACAAGAGCCCCATGTTCCACCCCAGTCTTCCCGAAACAGACAGAGAAGAGTGTGGAGAGTATGGTCCATGAGGGACGGGATCGTATCTATTTTACGCTTGCCTATTCCTTCAGCTTCTAGAATAATACAGGGTAGAGAAAGCACTCCATTAACATTTGCCAAATAAAGATCTCCTTTTCTTTCTCTCATAGCCCAGACCCAATCCATTAAAATTCCATATGCGCCACATTTCCAAAGCATATCCAGAACATTTATTTGAATAGCTAAAATTAACAAGACTGACCATACCAAGTAGTTGATGAAGACATGGGGAATTAAAACTCTCACACACTACTAGTGAGAAGGTAAAATGGAAAATAGTGTGGCCGTTTCTTAACAAAACTAAACATACACCTACCGGAGGATCCAGCCAGTCCACAGCTAGCCATTACCCAAGAGAAAAGAAAGCAATTTGTCCACGAAGGGATCTGTACACACATGTTCATAGCAGCTTTATTTGTGACGGCAAAGAACCAGAAGCAATGCAAATGTCCCTCAGCAGGTGAATGGACAAACAAACTGTGGCATAGTGGAACACTACTCAGCAACGAGAAGGAACGAACACACAACAGTAATGAATCTCAAAGTAATTATGGGGAGTGAAAAAAGTAAAGAAAGAAAAAAGAATACATACTTTTCATATGATTTCATCTATAAAAATTTCTAGAAGATGCAAATTAACCTGTAGCGGCAGAAAGATCCGTGGTCATCTAGGATGTGGGGGCAGTGGGCAAAGGGAGGTGAGAATGAGCAGGAGGGAGGGTTTTCAAAGGGCATAATGAAACTTTAAGGCATTAGAAATATGTTCATTATCTTGATTATTAGATAATTTCGTGGATACATACATCTGTTAAGACATTAAATTAAACACTATATGTGCAGTTTACTGCTATATGTCAATTTTATCTCAGCAAAGCTGTTTGTTTTTCTAAAAAGAAATGTAACCAGGGGCACCTGGGTGGCTTGGTCTGTTGAACATCTGACTTCGGCTCAGGTCGTGATCTCACTGCTTATGGGTTTGAGCCCCATGTCAGGCTCTGTGCTGACAGCTCAGAGCCTGGATCCTGCTTCGGATTCAGTGTCTCCCCCTCACTCTGCCCCTCTCCTGCTCGAGCTCTGTCTGTCTGTCTCTCTCTGTCTCTCTCTGCCTCTCTCTCTCTCTCAAAAATAAGTAAACATTTAAAAATTTTTTAATTGAAAGAAAAGAAAAGAAAAGAAAAGAAAAGAAAAGAAAAGAAAAGAAAAGAAATGTATCCAAAATCCAACCATTTCTCACCACCCCCATTGCTAACCACCTTGGTCCAAGGACTACCACCACCTGAATGCCTCACTCTGTATAATCCAGCCCTGCTGAAATTTCTCTGGTACCAGAATAGTCCTTCCTCTGCCGTAGATGCTACAGTTCTTGCTCACCAGGTCCACCCACCCCAGCTGCTCCGATAGTCGGCCAATAGCAATTCACAGATGCCTCTCCTCCAGAGCATTGCTCTTGGCTGACAGAAGTCACTTTGCTAGGGAGGTTACACCCCCATCTCAGGGACAAGAACAGCCAGTAGCTGACTGGTAAGCAGTACAAAAGTATAGTCCCCTTAGGGGTGCCTGGGTGGCTCAGTCGGTTGAGCATCCGACTTCAGCTCAGGTCATGATCTCACAGTCTGTGAGTTTGAGCTCCATGTCGGGCTCTGTGCTGACAGCTCAGAGCCTGGAGCCTGCTTCAGATTCTGTGTGTGTGTGTGTGTGTGTGTGTGTGTGTGTGTGTGTGTGTCTCGCTCTCTGCCCCTCCCCCACTCATGCTCGCTCTCTCTCTCTCTCTCTCTCTCTCTCTGTCAAAACTAAATAAACATTTAAAAATTAAAAAAAAAAAAAAGTCTAGTCCCCTTGCTTCAAAAGCAGATGGCTTTGCAGTGTGGTTGATGCTCCAAAGCCCCACCATCATGGGTCAGGCTAAATCTAGACTTTATCTGCAACCATATCCTTGGTCAGCTCCTTCCTTTCCCTATGGCAATTTATTCCCTTCCCCTACAGGTTTTTCCTAAAGGGCACTCCCTCAATAAATCATGGAAACCTCAATCCTTTCTCAGGCTCTGAGAACCCAACCAAAGACAGTTAGTGCTGGGGCGGACCTGGGAAGCAGATGTAAGGACAGGATTCTGGAGTGGATCGCCCACAGGCCTGATGGCAGTCCTGAACAAGTGGTGGCAGTGCTTTCCCGTGTGGTGACTGGGGTGGGATATGGGCGGGGAGTCACATACTCACGCTGTATCTCTGGAGTTTGAGAGATACAGGGGGAAAAGTATAAGGACTGGAAAACTGGTGGCTGCTATGAAACACTTGGTGCTTTGAAGAGAGAAAATGATAAGCTTGGGACAATCAGGCATTAACTTAGAGCAACTGTGAGAGGCCGAGAACTTCTTCGGTGGCATTTAAAGAGACCCTCACCTCCTGCAGTTAGTGGACAGAGTGGAGAGAGAGTAAAGCCAGGATGGAACTGTAAGAGAAGCAGAACCGCAGAGAAAGATGTCTTCTCGGCCCCAGAAATCCTGATATGCCAAGTCAGGTACCTCAGGGGAGGAAGTAGGGCTCCACAGCTTGGGACAGAGATATCTAAGTAGATACACTTGAATCCCCAATTCCCCTGAACTCTTGGGCCTGCTGAAAAGGCCCAGCTCCCACCTGTTGCTTTAAATCTGAACAGAAGCCTCAGCTGAGGCAGGTGCCTTAGAGGACAATGCTGGCCCTATTCATAATGCGCCCCACCTACTTTCGTGGCCACCAGGACCCTAACCAGAACTAAACTGCAGCGTGGTCACTAACAAGTGCTCAGCCTGCTAAGGGAGAGAGAGACCGTGCACTAAAGGAGCTGCTAAGATCTGGCTCATAGAAACCAGGAGAGCATAGATGAAAGTGGATGCTGAAGGAGGAAAGCAGAATATAAAACTAGATAAAGAAAAGTTTATCAATATGGAGGCACCTCCCATATTGGAGGATTCAACATCCTGGAAAAGAGCCCTAAAGAGTGGTTCTATACGTTGCTGGTATGGTTTTGGAAGCTGCTGTCAAAGACGATGAGGAAAGGAGTTCAAAGACTCAAATGGAAAACTTCTATTCAACTAATGTTGAAGGACCATATGGCCCTTAAAACCTAAAATATTTACTGGCAGCCCTTTACAGAAAAACTCTCCTGACCTCTGATGGATGGACATGGCTAGGAATAACATAATGTCCTCAGGGGTGCCTGCCTGGCCGTCTCAGTTGGAAGAGCATGTGTCTCTTGCTTTTAAGGTTGTGAGTTCGAGCCCCACACTGGGTACAGAGATTACTAAAACAAATAACATCTTCAAGAGCCAACAAGGGTATTTATAACAGATGTATAGAATCAAACAAGATGAAGCATAAGCAGAAGGCTGAGATTAGATACCCCAATGGAGAATCAGTCCTTTGCCCCATTTCTAGACCTGAGACAATTCTCAGACCCAGAACCCCAGCTGAAAAAGAGGACCAGTCCCTGTGAGATAGTACCTTGCAACAGTAGAGTAAATATGGACAGTAGTCATTCCCCAACTGGAACTCTTTTCATTTACTCAAGGGAAAAGGAAATTGCAATGAGGAAATGGAATGTCTAGAGCTTTTAAGGAATGTTAGAGGATATAAGCCAGTGGGGATATTCCAGGACCCAAAGTTCCATCATGGCTCCTTCATTATAGTAGAGGCATATGGGGGTCAGATAAAAAATGGAGTCATGACTCAGGGTCAGTTGTCATTTCTCAGTTCCCAAATACATAACTGGAATATATCCACTTAGCAATGGGCAGAAAGAAGTGCACAATGATTCCTTGACCAGTAGAATGAGCTCTTCTAGTACAAAAGGCCAAGTGAAGCTGAAGCTGCCCCATCCAAGAGAGACATTGGTACATACATGTTTTGTGACACTGAGTATTTGCCATCTGTTTGTTCAGTTACTTCTGCTCTCTGGACCTGTTTGAACCTGATCCTGGACATGCCATTTCTCTCTTCTGATGGATTGCAGACTTTCTACTGAGAAGACGGACCAAGATGGTAAACCAAAAATCTTATCATAACCTGGGCAATGGCAGAAATTAGTGTCATCCTCAAAGACTTAAAAAATGCAGGGGAGTTGGTCCCTCTGTCCTCTCTCCCGTTTAATAGCACATTCTGGCCTGCATCATGGCAGATAACAATGAACTGTGACAAACTTAACCAAGTAGTAGTCCCATTTGCAGCTTCTGAGCTGGATGTGGTATCTTAACTAGAACGGATTAACGCAGTTGCAAGTAGGTGATATGTGGCTATTGATCTGGTGAATGCTTTCTTTTCTATAACCAGCAGAGAGGAGAACCCAAAGCAGTTCACATTCACGTCAGACAAACATCAGTATTCATTCACAGCCCTCTGTTCCACCTATCACAGGGCCCTGTTCATTCTCCTTCACTCTGTCATAATATATACAAAGGGGACTAGACCATCTAGATATTCCACAGAACACATTTGCCCATTCTCTTGATGACATCATGTAATTTTTTTTTAATGTTTTTGTTTTTTGTTTATTTTTGAGACAGACAAAGACAGAGCATGAGCAGGGGAGGGGCAAAGAGAGAGGGAGACACAGAATCTGAAACAGGCTCCAGGCTCTGATCCGACAGCACAGAGCCCGACACGGGGCTCGAACCCACAGACCATGAGATCATGACCTGAGCTGAAGTCAGATGCCCAACAGACTGAGCCACCCAGGCGCCCCGATGACATCATGTAAATCAGACCTTTATGAATAAACAGTAGCAAGTATGATAACAAGTAAGATACAAGTGCACAAGAGGGTAGGAAATAAATCCTACAGAGAATCAGAAGACTGCCATTGTTTTTAGAGATTTTATGGTCTTGGGGATGCTGGCCATCCCATCCAAAATAAATAGCAAGTTATTAGATCCTGCACCTTCTACCACTACCAAAGTAGCAAAATGCTTTGGAGGCAGCATATTTCATTGTTGGAAATAATTCTCCAACCCATTTGTCAGGTGTTACAGGAGGCTGCCAGTTTTGAGTAAGGAAAGTACACTGCAGCAGATTCAGACTATGACACAAGCAGCACTTCCCCTTGGGCCACGTGATACAGCAGAAGTAATGGTACCAGAAGTATGTGTGGTGGAAAGGCCACCCATGAAATCTCTAGCAATTACTAGAGTCATAGCAGACCCATGGGGTTCTGGAGCAAAATCATGCCATCTGCTGCACAGAACCACCCATCGTTCCAAAAACAGCTCTGGCATACTACTAGGCCATGGTAAAGATAGGAGTGTTTGTCTTTGGGACATCAAATGGCCATGAGACAAGAACTACCCATCAAGATCGGGATACAGTCAACCCTTCTCAGTAGAAAGCCTGCAACCCATCAGAAGAGAGAAATGGCATGTCCAGGATCAGGTTCAAACGGGTCCAGAGAGCAGAAGTAACTGAACAAACAGATGGCAAATACTCAGTGTCACAAAACATGTATGTACCAATGTCTCTACCCCAGCTCACACCTATGAGAGGCCTCCCATGGCCAAGTGATGGAGAAAAGCCCAAATTTGGCTCATAGGCATTGATACAAACAGAAAAATGGGTATCATTGCACTACAACCCCACTCAGGGGACCCTAAAAAAACAGAACTCCCAGTGGGCCAAGCTTCAAGGAGAGCATCTGGTCATCCACTTTGTGTGGAAAGAGAACTGGCCTGAAGTAAGGATATACACAGACTGATGGCAACCCCTTAAGCCCCCAACAACATGGTAAACAGCATGGCTTGTTAGTGAGGAGTCTGAAAGGAGCAAGGTTGAAGTTCAGGGACAAGGAAGTCTGGGGTAGAGGCATGTGAACAGGCTTATGGGAGTGGACAAAAAATGTGAAGATTTTTTGTGTCACATGTTAACACATGCCAGCAAGCATCCACTGTGAAGGACCAGACGGCGTCACTTAGCCGGGCAATGTTAGCTAGGCTGGGTCCCTGGGCACCACTGCCAAGATTAGCGGGCACAGGAAGGATATCTATACATACTGTCAGGGGTCAGTGGCCCTGCTCACCATAAGGAAGTGTGGCTTGCTTTCCTATAATGGAAGCATGGAGAAATGTGTTTGGCATTCACGTGACCCACTGGAGTGTCTCTTGGTATCCCCAATGCCTACTGTTATCTATTAATAGCAAGTACACCAACCACAAGAGGAAGGCATGGCAATCAAGTGCTCAGAATCCTTAGAGGTGAGTGACTGGGCCACCCCACCAGGCAAGCCATCCAGACCAACAAAAGTGCTAGTAGCCAAGGATAAAAAAGGATAAGAAAAATCTGAAGCAGGTAATAGAGGAAAAAAAATAAAGCAAGTACTAGAGGAGAAAGATAACGATGATCGATTTTGGCCTTGAGACCAAGTACTACAATAGGGACTGTGTAGTTCGTCTCACTAGCCCTCCTCTTTCATCAGGTACCCCAGGAACTGTGACTGCAGAAATCTAGACAAGGAGGGACCAGACAGAGTGAACTAAATGTGAGAATCAAGAGGATGTGGCTGGTGCAAGTGGGCTGTGGTAGACACCATCAGTGCCCACATAGATCCCCTTTACCTGGCCAGCATGCCTACCTCCCAACCGCTGTGCCCTCACTCTGGTGGAAACTGCTTTGCCCAGAGTTTACACAACCCCAAAGGGCAGTCCACAGCTGATGCCTGATTGATAGGAGAGTATCGAAGGCAGCTCCTCTCCCCTGAAAGAGGAAAACTTTGCAATGTGATTTACGCTTCGTGGCCCATCATCACCACCTTGGGGATCAGATCCAGGCAAAAGTTTACCTCAATTCTTTCTCCTCCTCTCTCCTGCTTCACTCCCTCTATGAAAGGTATTTCCTAAGAGGACACCATTGATAAATCATATACATCTGAACCTGTCTTGGGCTCTGCTTCCAGAAAATGAGACAAAGACTTTCTTTTGGTTATGTCTTATGTATTACTGAAGCCTCATCACCTAGTACCACGATGCCTATCACAATAGTAAATGCACGAATGAACAAATGGAACTGAGGCAGCCCAGAAGTCAAAGCCTTGGCCAAGATCATCTACACCATAAGCAGCCAAGACTTGAACTTGCATATTTTGAGGCCAAACCCTGGCACAGTCGTGTCTGAATAAATGAATAAATAGAAGAAGGAATTCATGCTTAAACAAAGGTTGTTCTCTAAAAAGACACATTCCTAGGGGCACCTGGGTGCCCCAGTCAGTTGGGTGTCCAACTTTGACTCAGGTCATGATCTCTGCAGTTCGTGGGTTCCAGCCCCACATCAGGCTCTGTGCTGACAGCTTGGAGCCCAGAGCTGCTTTGGATTCTGTGTGTCCCTCTCTGTCTATCCCTCCCCTGGTTGTTCTCTCTCTCTCTCTCTCTCTCTCTCTCTCTCTCTCTCTCTCTCAAATAAAAAATAAACATTAAAAATTTTTAATAAAAAAAATAAGAAGACCCATTCCAGGTTCTTATGACTGATCAGCTAACACAAATGAGTCTAAATCTTGAAAGCTTTAAAAGGGAAATAGGAACCAATACTTTTGAACCCCTGCCATGTGCTAGACACTATATGCATTACGTTATTTCATCTTAATAATTGCTTGGATAGATTTTGTGAACATCCCCATTGTACAGATGTTCAAGAAGTTGCCAGTAAAGCAGGGATCTCCAACTCAAGTGCCTATGAGGACCAGAAGTTATAAAATGAGCAAAGGGGCCCCAGTTATAGGCAGCTGGGAGAAGTAGGGACTGTGACAAACTAGAGGGTGTGTGTCCCATCAAAATGAAGCAGCCCCTGCTCAGCAACCAACAGAGGATGTGAAAATTTGTCCAACTGATTGTTCAGAAGGAGCTGGAAATCACAAATTCGGGGGGGAAGTCTCCTACTTGGTAACTGCTAATAACTAATTCAACAAATTACAAAACCCTGTGAGGATCAAACAAAATGCATGTCAAGCCCATATATGACCCATGGGCCATCAGTTTTCAATCTCAGCAGTCAAGGATTCAAGCATTGGGACATCTTAGAATAAAACCCCTAAGGATCCTTCACACCCAATATTCTGCCATCCTGAGGCTCCGAAGGCCCTTCATTGCTTTGATCACCAGCTCCATAGGAAGAGGCTTTCTCCTCCCCTGTCCCACGCAGGACCTCCTCCAACCCCAAAATTTGTGTGTCCAGACACCTGGAGACGCCCTCAAGGCTTTGGGGTAGGAGGGTGAGCTCAGAGTTTCAAACAATCTAGTTTCGCTTTCTCCAGGGAAGGTGGTGGCAGAGCATTACAGCCGGAAGAAGGAAAGATTCCTAACCCTTAACACGGTCATTGTTCCTGATGTCTTCCAAACTTCCACATGCTCTGATCTCTTTTGTTCCTCCCTTTGGCAAGGTGGGTGTCACTGCCTATCTGACAGGTACAGAAGTTGAGGCTCAGGAAAATTCAACGGTTTGCCTCAGGTAACACAACACTGTCACTGGGGCCAGACTTGAGTTTCCTGAGATTTCTTCTAGGGCTCTTTTCACATAGCCACACCATCCAAGACAACGGATGCCCCGGTACAGAGATAGAGCAGCCACACGCAGCCTTCCAGCCCAGGAACGTCCAGCCAGCATCATATGCCACGTGTGCCTAAGAGCCACAGAGGGTTCTGCTGCTCCCCCTGTCCTCACCTTGGGTCCTCTGGGAAGCTCCCCACCCACAGGAACATAGCACCTGATGTGCTGGCTTCCACTGTGGTCCTGCTCTCTGTCCCCCATCCCTAGCCTGTGCTGAGAGGTTCATTTGCCTAATGAAACCCTGGGCATTAAAAGGGCCAAGGAGGATTTGGTAACCACTGACTGCTGCTGTTGCTAAGAAACAGGTCCTTTAAATTCAATTTACAAAAAAGATAGAGCAAGCAGGCAAGTGAGAGAAAGGAAGAGATACTCGAACATCTGGTTATCTTCCCTGGCTGTCTCCGGTGGCTATGAAAATCAGAGAAGTACCTTCCGAGATGGATGCCGACCCTCTTCAAGCTGCTTGCTAACTTTCCTCTGAGCTAATATTTTACACCAGCAATGCGGGTAAGCGAGGTGGGGGAGGGGGGAGGGAGACTTGCTGGAAACTTGGTGGGTTTAAGACAATTCCAATCACTTTTCCCTTCCAGTCATGACTCGGAGCCCCCAAGACAGTGAGCTCCCAGGTTTCTGAATCCGATGCCCCTCACCCCTACTTCCACTGACAGGAACCCTTCTGCAGATTTGCCTAACCCTCTTCGGTTTAGGATTCCCATACATGTTACATTAGCCCTTATGCAGTAAATATAATTTCCCACAGGTCACAGATGAGGAGGGGAGGAGTACAGTGGTTAGAAATGCACTGAACCAGGAGTGGAGGGGGCGTGAGTTTCATCTGCCGACAGTGGGCTCAGCCACTCACTTCCTTCAGGCATCAGACAACTCAGCCATCAGCTGCAAGGCAGGGTTGGACCATGACTTCCTACACAGTGTGGACCATGGAATGGTGTTTCATGGGCGGTTACTAGGTGCTTGGTAAAAAAGAATTCTCTGGGGGCGCCTGGGTGGCTCATTCGGTTGAGCGTCCAACTTTGGCTCAGGTCATGATCTCGCAGTCCGTGAGTTTGAGCCCCATGTCGGGCCCTGTGCTGACAGCTCAGAGCCTGGAGCCTGCTTCGGATTCTATGTCTGCCTCTCTTGCTGCCCTCCCCAACTCATGTTCTGTCTCTCTCACTCTCAAAAATGAATAAATGTTAAAAGATTAAAATAAAAAAAAAAGAATTCTCTGGTCAAACAAGTTTGGAAAACACTGGGTTAAAGTTAAATAGGCCTCCCCACTATAGGGTATCTCCGAGCCTTTCATGTTTTAACGCGCTGTAAGAATCTACGAGAGCAGGCATCCTGGCTTGGGTCCCACCAGAAGCAGGCTATGATACAAGGATTTGAGTACAAGTAGTTAATTTGGAAGGTGATCCCGGGGAACCCTGGGAGGGAAATGAAGAAGAAAAGCAGGGAAAGAAAGGCAGCCATGACTTGAGTTATTAAGCCAGTCACCTCTGTGGGCAACGGGAGCTTCAGAGCTCTCTTGCCTGGAGGCAAGGGAGCTGAGGTAGCCAGACGCCAACTGTGGCCGGTCATCAGTTGACGGCTGCTCTTGCAGGCTGGAGAGGGGTGTCAGTGATCGTCATCTACTGCCTAGCACTTCCTGTTGTTTTCTAGGCATGAGCAGAAAGACCTCAGTCAGAGCTGCAGATACTGGCAGTTGGAAGTCCAGCCCAGTACGGTGGCACGGCAGGGCCTGGGAGGGACAGGCGAGCCCCTGACTGACAGCTTCTGCTATGGGGGAGAGCGCTGCTGCTTCCAAGTCTTATTGACCACAAGACTCTTTAGAGAACAGCTCCCAGGACTCATGTTCCTTGGAAGAGTCCATAGAAACATCAAGCTAGGAGCTCTGCAAGGGCTCGGTGGCTCAACGAGTCTGAGGCAATAACCTTGTAATAGCCACAGAATCACATTTGCTCACCACCTCCCAGAAGCTAGACAAATGAATTCTCACAGACATGAGACAAGTTTACCCCTGATCTGCCCCCAGTTCATCTTACAGAACATTCTGCCCTATTTCTCAGACCCTACTCCCTGACCTAGGTTCTGGTCTGACCATCCCAGCTTGACCTCATACCCATTCAGTAAACTCTCATTACAGCAGGTTTATCATATTCTTACCCCCCAGGGTCACTGCCTCCTTCTGGGTTCCTTAGGTTAGCCCAAAACAGGGAAACCACCCTAGAGCGCCTCCTCCACTCACCCCTCTCCTCCCACTGATCAGCTGGATCTACAGCCTTGCTTTTGAAAATAAATAACAATACTAATCCCAAAAGAAGTGGTAGCAGGGTGGTTAAGAGTTTGAGTGCCTGAAATCAAGTTATACCTCCACTACTCACCACCTACATGGCCTTGGGCAAGTTACCTAACCTCTCAGTGCCTCAGGTTTCTGTAAATAATGATACTATTATTACAATAATAACAATACTTCCATCATACTGTCCATCCACTGGTCCATCCACTGGTCCATCCATTGGATCACTGTCACATCCACTGTGACATGTTAATTACTATGAGAATACAATGCACATGCCTGAGGACAGTAAGTACTCAGGAATGACATCATCAGAAACAACAGTATGATAGCAGCTAAGGTTTATTGAGCACTATCACACGCCAGATACTATGCTAAGCACTCTGTATGCATTAAATCATTGAATCCCTAGGGGCGCCTGGGTGGCGCAGTTGGTTAAGCGTCCGACTTCAGCCAGGTCACGATCTCACGGTCCGTGAGTTCGAGCCCCGCGTCAGGCTCTGGGCTGATGGCTCAGAGCCTGGAGGCTGTTTCCGATTCTGTGTCTCCCTCTCTCTCTGCCCCTCTCCCATTCATGCTCTGTCTCTCTCTGTTCCAAAAATAAATAAACGTTGAAAAAAAAAATCATTGAATCCCAACTACCTACCTACCTACCTATGTTATTATTCTTCTATCAATGTAGAAATGAGGCTCAGATCAGTCATGGCCCTAGCTCAAAGTCACTATGTGGGTAAGCAACCAGGAATGATTGACTGTCTGATGGTAGAATTTCAGGCAATGTGAAATAGGGTTTGGCACTGCTCAAAGGCTCCTGGGGTTGTCTTCTAGATGATCTGACCATGATCTTTCTCTTCCCTCATTCCAGAAATCTATAGAATATGAATGGCTCTCCTTGAGCCCCAAGATAAATACCTGCTCTTTGGAAATAGAATCTTTCCACCTATGTCCTCTCTGCCTATCAAAGTCTATCCCATGCCAGGAGATCCCTTTCTCCCAGGAAGCCTTCCATGATCCTTCCCACACCCAACCAGAAGGATGTTTCCCTCTCCCCTAGTAGAATACTACATGCACATGACATCCTTTCGGCATGTTGACATCCTGACATCTTCATGTCAGGCGTCTCTGTACATTTGATCTTATGAACAGGTATGGCTGCCCCACAGAGGCAGAGGCATTGCCTTAAACCCCAGGCTACAATCCCAAGTCCAAGTGTGTCTCATTCTTCAATAAAGAGTCAAGCGCCCTAGCACTGACAGAGACCTGAGAAATCATCAAACACTCCCATCTCCCTGCATTTTACAGAGAGGGCCAACAACCTGCTCCAGTCACCCAGACAGGCAATGGAAGGACCAGACTCAAACCCAGGAGCTCACCCTCAGGATGCAGAGGACTGTTTCCAGCATGATTTATGATCTTGAATTAATCAGTAATATTTCTAGCAAGGAACTCACACCCCCACCCCCGCTGCCTCCCTACCACCATCACCCATCAGAGAGGGGATGCTGAGTACCTCTCTCATCTCCCTGGCCTGCTTGCTCCTCCTCTCCTTGTGACTTCTCTGCAATTATAGCCCAGTATCTGGAGGTTTATGTCCCATCCCTGAGACACTGAAATGTCAGCCATTAGTCTCCATTCTCTGCACCCTCAAATGAGAGAACCAAGATTAATGAAGCATCTTCTCTCAATCAAGAAGCCATTTCAGGCTGTGCTTTTAAGCCCACTGAGTTGTGCAGATGAATTAACACCATTTGACCTTTTTATTTTCCACGGGAAGATTTGTGGTTCTCCCCTCTACCCCTGCCCCATCTGAAGAGCAAGCGTGCTCCCAGCCACTTGCATTCAGCAGCCTCAAGTGTGGGCCCAGAGGGAGAGTATCGTGTCCCAGCACTGCAGTCAGATTACTCCACGGAGTGACTGGGTGAGGGGGAAATAGGTGGACATAATTTCTGGGGGCTCCTCCAATTCAACACACCTGCACCTAACAAAATACAAGAGACCCTCTTCTTTCAACAAGCAGACAGAGCCTTGGGAGCTGTTGCCAAGCCAAGTCCTTGACATGCAGTAGGGGAGCAAGAACTGAGTCCAAAGCTAAACTGGAGCAGTACTGAAAACAGCCAGCAACACAGTATGGTGTGCACACTGGCCTATCGGGGCAGACTCCTGCCATTACCACCATAACGCTACTGAGGCACATCCCAGGGGCTATCAGCTGCAAACAGCATTTGCTCTTCCCAAGAAATGGGAAGGGTTGATCCAGAAAGACAGCGAGCAAGCAAAGAGAGAGGAAGACCAAATAACATGGTGGAAGGCTAGAACCCAAGTCATAGACACGGATGAGGGGCATTAAAAAATAAAAATGTCTAATATTAAATTTTAAGTTGCTTGTGTTTTGCAATATAAATCACTCCTTCACAACCTTTCGGTGAATGTTTCTACACACACAAGTGCCTGAGAGAATGGGATTTTGTGTGTGTGTGTGTGTGTGTGTGTGTGTGTGTGTGTGTGAGAGAGAGAGAGAGAGAGAGAGAGAGAGAGAGAGAGAGAGATGTAGCAGGGATGGGGAGTAATGGGGAAAGGGCTGAATTCTACAGCTGATCCCCCACATTTCTGGATAAGAACAGCACATAAGGGATCCCTAAGTCATCACTAGACTAGACTACGTTAGCAGAAGCAGAAGCTCAAAGCCAGAGATGACCATGAGCCACCCAGGCATTTTTAAAATTCTTGAGGTCACATTTGCTTCTAATAAATCCATTCAAGGCTCAAGGAACATTGGGTCCAAGGAAATCTTATTCATATCTGAATAAGCAGAGTAATCAAAGGTGATATCTGAATTACACATGCAAGACTGAAGTCAGCCTCTACCACCAGCTTCCACCCACACCCCCCCATACGTGGCTGAATGCCACCCAGGCCAGGAAGGCTAAACCCTGGAGCCATCCTTAACCTGTGCCTTCACTGCCCGTGGCCAATGCTGTTAGATGCCTTCACTAAATCCATTCCTCACCTCTTCCCAGCTAACAGAGCCATAATTTGGTTTAGGGGACAATGTGCCCAGTCCCAGAAAATGGATTGCAATTGGTCTGAGCCAATTGTGACCATCCCACGCCTCATATTCCCGGACTCACTTGCTGCTAAGGGTGGCCATGTGAGCCAGGTCCAGCCAATTTGACCCAAGCAGAAGTCTGCTGAAGATTATTCTGAGCATTTAGTTGGCTCTTCTGATACAGGGAACTGATGGGTCACTGGCTTCCTCTTCTTCCTGCCTGGGATGTAGATGAGATATCTGGAGCTCTAGCAGCCATCTCATAACCACAATGAGAAAACCAAAGGAGCGTCACAAATGTAGGCTCTGACAGTTCTCAACAGCTGAACCCCTGCCTACAACCACCAAGACTCAGATGTATTCTGACATGACAAAATGAACTCTATTTATGTAAGCTAAAATTAGTCAACTGTTATGCATCTTGCACCTGAACAATTCCTGAGTGATCCACTCCCCTTCTCACATATCCAAATGGTGACCAAGTTCTGTTCCCTTGACTTCCTGAGCACGTCTACCTCCAAGCACCTGCTCTCCGCCTCTGCTCAGCCCCAGTCCTCAATGGGGACACCAAAGGTGTCTTTCTAAAACACAGAGTAATGTAAAACCCAGCTCTCACTGCTTTAGGAGAAGATTAAATTCAAGGTTCTTTATGACATGAGCCCACCTGCTTTCAAGCCTCATCTCCCAGTATACTGATGCTCCAGCCACATTAACCCACAATAACCCAGACACATCAGGCTTCCTCAGGTCTCCATGCCCTGGCATGTGCTAGTCACTCTGTCCAAAGTCCATCCCCCACTTCTGCTCTTGGGGAATCAAATGTCCCTTACAAAAAAATAAGGGGCATTTGAACTGGACTTTAAAGGATGAGTAGGAGTTTTCTTGTGTGAAGGTCTCCCTTCCCTGTGTTTCAATAGCAAGTCTGTTCCTACTTCCATTGAATCATTAGCAAAACTTTGTCAGTGTCTATCTATGCACGACTCTCCCTTTAGAGTATATGGTCCTTCCTAGAGGGACCTTGTTTCTTTCATCACTGAATCTTCAGCAACCAGCATAGGCTGGGCCCAGAATCATTGGCCTGTCTTTACCACTAGAGAAAATGTATTCATGTATTCAACCACAGTAGCAGAAAAGGGCTAAAAATAAAACAAGATGGGGGAGAGGCCACATGCAAGACGGTATGGATGAGGGTGATGTTCAAGATGTATAAGGCTACCATCTTCTGGTTCATGACCTCTTATTTCCTGAGTGAAACTTGTACATACTCTGTTTACATGTACACCCCATGCCCAATGTCAGCGTCATCACGTGCAGTTACACACGCCCGTAAACACACCCTCACACATACTTCCTGACAATACTGATGATAACAATGATGATGATAGGGTAGGTAAGCGCTCGTCTCCAAGCTAATAATCCATACTATTGTGCCCAGTGGGACAAGTTCCAAAAGGAAGCCAGCACGTGAGTTTTCGTGAATTCATCCAGCAAACTGACCTGTGTGCCTGGAGCTGTGCTCCGTACAAACATTAAACACAGTCCCTCTGACCTCATTGAAAGGAAGGAGTCATTTCAGCCAGGAGTCACATGAGATGTTGTTAGTCTATGACATGTCATAGGAGCATAAAGAAGGAAAGGAGGCAGTGGCATTTTAGCTGAGCACAGGAGAGATGGGATTTGGGCAAGGAGAGGAGCAAGAAGGGCATCCTGGGGAGAGCACTGGCAGAGTGATAGCCCATGCAACTTTCTGCCACATTTAGTACTGCTTTTATGACCTATTAATAAATAGTTTTTCTCCTTAAAAGAAACGGCACTTAGAGCCTGCAGCAAGTTAGAAAAGTGATAAGGATACATGAACCACAAAAAGGAAAGTACCTTTTGGCTACAGCCTGGTTAAGGAATTTGGACTCTAGTCAACATGAAGCCATTGAGGTTTTCCAAACCTGGTGACGAAGGAATGGAGACCAGAGGCAGAGAAGGCTGTGAAGATGGCCACCTGTTTTCCAAGACAGCTCCGTGCTCCACTCATTGTTCCCAGGGCTCCCAGCGAGCACCCCCACCCTCCTGTACAGACATCAGCATTTGGGCTGTGTGAGGGCCAGGAAACACTTTACTCATATAAAATCATCCTTCTCCTCATTGTTTCCCTTTTCTAATAAGGAAAAAAAATGCCTGTGGTCTCTGCCCACAGTTGTACCACTCACCACGTCCATCCTGGTGAGACAAAGGCACACTGAGGTAGTCTCCACGGAGAGGCTATGTTGGTCAGGAGTGGAGGACAGAACCATCTGGACATCTGTCTGAGCCTGCACCTGGGCAAACTTGGCATTTCCCAACAGCACACAGCAGAACACATCCTTGGGACTGGATCAGCTCAGGAGAATTCCCTGTACTGAAAACAAAGTTGAGAAAACCAATCAGCAAGAGGTGAAACCCATTCCTGAAATAAACAGAACCCCAGCCACCCACTGTGTCCCTACAGCTCATTCACGACCGGAACACCAATCTAAATATCTGTCTTACTTGGTGCCTCTTTTGTAGCTTGTCAATAAATCTTTTCAGTTTAAAAAAAATGTTTTTGGAGCACCTGGGTGGTTCAGTCAGTTAAGCATCTGACTCCGGCTTAGGTCATGGTCTCGTGGTTTGTGGGTTCGAACCCCGTGTCGGGCTCTGTGCTGACAGCTCAGAGCCTGGAGCCTGCTTCGGATTCTGTGTCTCCCCCTCCCTCTGCCCCTCCCATGCTCATGCTCTGTCTCTCTCTGTCTCTCAATAATAAATAAATGTTAAAAAATTAAATAAATAAATAAATACAAATAAAAATAAATGTTTTTATTTCCTTGCAGAAAACGTACTCTCCTTGTATCAAAAAAATCTAAGCCTTTATGATCAAATTTTTTAGCGAACTGATGGAAATCCAAAGGGGAAATACATCCTGAAATATGCAAAACGAGCCTCTCCACTCTCCATTTTAAAAAAAAAAACAAAAAAACAAAAAACAGCAGCACACATGCAACTCCCCAGCTCATTCTCCAGATCCCCGGAAACCTCCTTGCCCTTGGCAGCCAGGCCGTAGAGAGCCTCCCCAAATCCCCACCATCTGGCATTTTTGTCTGCAAAGCACAGCCCCTTCTACCCTGGGCTGCCTGCCCACTCTGCGGATGGAGGCCAGGCGTTGGCGGGGACTGCCTGGGCTTTGCCTCCCTGCTGGGTACACACACACATATACACATACACACACACACACACACACACACACACACACACACACACACTCTAACACTAACACTCTCAGTCCTGCCTGCTTCCCGGCCCTGCCACAGTGCACTCAGGCCAGGCCTGCCCCCTCTGTCCTGACCCCACCTTCCCCATACACAAGCCAACGGGGTACAAATGTCAGAGAAGGAATGAGGTGGAAGGAAGCAGCTATGGGAGTTGCAGCAAGACTTGGGGGAGAAGGCAAGGCACGGTGGCGGGGGGGGAGATGAGTGGGCAGAGTGGGGTGAGGGGGCAGGTGGTAGAGAGGTTCTCATTTGCCGAACCATCTGTCAGAAGCAAAGGAAAGGCACCTAGCTCCACAGCCCAGAACCCCCCCTGCATACACACTCATACACACTCATATATGCACATGCCCACACACACACATATACAACCACATCCACACACGTATAGTCATTCACACATGCACACATAACCACAGAATCACACACACATAAAGATACACTCAAGGGGAGCCTAGGTGGCTCAGTTGGTTGAGCATCCAACTTCAGCTCAGGTGATCATCTCACTGCTCGTGAGTTCAAGCCCCGTATTGGGCTCTGTGGGCTGACAGCTCAGAGCCTGAAGCCTGCTTAGGATCTGTGTCTCCACCTCTCTCTGCCCCTCCCCTGCTCGCACTCTATCTCTCTCTCTCAAAAATAAACATTAAAAAAATTTTTTTAATAAATAAAAAAATTTTTTGAAAGATACACTCAAACACACATACTCTTGTACATGTGCACACATAAATGTATACAAATGGGCACCCTCACACACATACACAAGCACACGCACAAATATGCATACCCAGCCGTAGAGTCATACACAAACTCACACTCACGCATACACCCATGAACAGAGATATACACAACCATATGTACACATATTAGTCATATGTACACATATGTAGTCAAACACACACGAACGTACTTACACACGTAATCATGTACTCCACACTCATACATGGTCTCTCACACGCACCCATGCAGAAATACATAAACGAGTGTGTACATATACATGTCTGCAGGTACATAGTACACGTGCACACACATATACTCCTGCCCATATACTCTCACACTCCCACACAACACAGATTTGCCTATATACACACATACTCCCTCACATGTGTACCCCTGTACACATTTATACACGTAGGCACATGCTCGCATACACACGTACACACATACACAACTCCGTTGTCCTAGTCAGCTCAGAGTGCCTTAATAAAATACCATAGACTGGGTGACTTAAACAATAAGCACATGTTTCTCACAGTTCTGGACGCTGGGAAGTCCAAGATCGAGGTGTCGGCCAACCGAGTGTCTGGTGAGGACCTTCTTCCTGGCGTGCGAACAGCCACCTCTAGCTGTATCTCCACACGGCAGAGAGGGAGTACACTGGTGGCTCTTGCTTTTTTATCAGGGCATTCGCGCCATCATGAGCGCCCCACTCTCATGACCTCGTCTAACCCTATTTACCTCGCAAAGACCCCACCTCCAGACACTATCACATTGGGGACTAGGGTTGTAATATATGAATTGGGGAGGCTGGGGAATACATTCAGTCCATAGCATATGTGCACATACAGATATACATGCATATACCTATATACAGTCACACAGAGGCACACACCCCTACATACGTATGTATACAATCATATACGCACATGTTTATACTAACACAAGCACTCATGTATGTAGTCAAAACACACGCACATACACACACACACACACACACACATACACTCCCACACTGACGTACATACATACAAATACACGTGTGTACATACATGTGCCCACAAATACATATACACAGACATATACACTTATGCAAATATACTCATACAATCCCACACACAGAGATACACTGATACACACACATACTTCCTCACATGCACATATATGTCCACGCACACATGTCTGCAATTATATAAGTGCACACACATGAGCATACAAATACTCAATCACATGCACACACACTTTCTCTCTCTCTCTCTCTCTCTCTCTCTCTCTCTCTCTCTCTGTCTCTTTCTCTTTCGTACACAGACACAGACACAGACAGCCTGCTGGCCATCTTTTCTTCCCATTAAGAAAAATCACTTTTGCTGCCAATAGGCAGGAGCCTCCAGTGGGGTCACAGCACCACGTCTGCAGGAGCGAGAACAGCCGCCACCATTCCCCACTATCCCCAACATGAACCCACATTTACCCTCCCCTGCCTCTCCCACCTCAGCACCATCTGCTGCCCCCAGGAATACACCTGAGCCGCTGTTCTCGAGCCTGGCCACACATCAGAATCACTAGGGCACTGTCCACCAATAGGGACCCCAGGACCCTGATTTAATTCATCTGAAGTGGGACATGGGTATTGAGTTGGGAGTTTTAAGTTCTAGAGCCTCTCTGGTGTAAATCCCCATCCCAGCTCCATAACTTCGGGGAACTTAAGCTACTTAAAACCCTCAGAAATTACTTTCTCCATCTGGAAAATGGGAGCGATAATAATGCCTATTTCACAGGTTGTTCTATGGAGTAAATCAGATACTCCATCCAAACCACACAACACCTAGACCATAGTAAGAGTACATAAATGTCAGCTATTGTTACGATTTCTGGTTTTACACTACCACAGTATGTCCCCCAAAAATGTTGAGTCCAAAATGTTTAAAACCAAAAGTAACCCCTGAAATCTGTATGATCCCGAAACCATCTGAAGCCCATTTGGTTGACCTCTTTCTGATCCTTTTCCCCTGTGGTACTGACAGTGCCTTGGTGCCTGCAGCATCCAGAAGTCACCTTTAGGGATGGAGCATCACCCTCTTCCTGCTCGTTGTCTTCTTCCCCTCTTATTTCTTTAGTACAATAATGACAATAACATCATCCTACACACGCCTGAAGCTGACAATCTAGAGCAAGCTCCCGCCCTTGAGGTCGATCACCACTCTGACCCATAAGTCATATCCAGTCCCCACTTTTGTGATGAGAAAGCAGAGTCACAGAGAGCTTGGCAATTTGCACCAAGTCACATAGTTATCAAGCAGCAGATGCATCTGGTTCCACGTCCAGTTTTTTCTCTCCTGTCATCCTGCCAGGCTTTGAATCCTCCACCCCCCTTCTCTGCGCCCCCTTCATTCTCCATACCCCTCTACTCTACTCAGAGGTCCTTCACAGCCAGGCTGGCCCACCACTCCCGACAGGAGAACAAGGGGTGTAACAGACTTGATGGGCAAGAGTTGAATGATGGGCAAGAGATGATGACAATCTCGTTCTGGAAATTCTTGAAACGGAGGGAGATGAAGGGGCAACCAGTACCGACCAATGGCTCTCTGATTTCACTACTTTACTAAAAGCAGGACCTAGACAAAAGGGAAGAAAGGGACGAGACCAGTATTTCTGACTACCTCCGAAGCCCGAGGCACTGTGACGATACAACTTGATATTGTAGAGAAGATAGAAGGTATGCAGGTTCAGAGCACTGAGTTGGTTTGAGTTCCAGCCGCACCGCGTCCTAGCTGTGTGATCTTACTCTCTTAGCTTCTTTGAAGAGTACGCGGAGGTCTGATGAGGTCATATCTGGAATATGATCACCTAGTGCCTGGAACACCCTAAGAACTCAATAAACGTTGGCTATTTTAATCCTGTGAACTATTATCCATATTTCCAAGTTTTATGAAAGAACCAAGATTCAAGTAAGGACTCAAGATTTTTTAAAAACATATTTTATTTTGAATGAACTAACATGGTATCCACTCGCCGGACTCTGTGGTTGTTTCTGAGCTTCCACTGCTATCTAATTATGCTCCCACATGGAGCCACGGAGACAGCACAGCCCCTGTTCCCAAGGAGTTTAGATTCTCCTAGGGAAGAAAGGAAAGTTAGAAAGAAACATAAGGAAGTAAATGAAAAATGAATAAAATGATCCACACCCACATGCAAATAAGAAAAATGAGACCTAGAGAAGCAAAATAATTTGTCCAAGGACACACGGCTGATAAGGCAGGGCCTGGAACTCAGGCATGTTCTGATGCCGAATCTACTGCTCTATACACCAAACGTAAGAGCTCAGGGGACTCAATTTTTAGAGCAAATAGAAATTCTGGCAGACTGGGTGGTGGGGCCCTAGAAACATGGTCTGAACCCCTGAGAGACTCAGACCCAACAAAAACAAGAAGTCTTAGAGAATGACTAGCAAAGCTCAAATGGGAACTTTTAAAACCTCCATCCATAAACACAACGAAATACATAAACAGTCAAAGAGTGACCCTCACAGTAATAACACAGCATTTTCAGAGGGACCTGCACAAACTGAAGAAATAACGCGACTTCTACATTTGAAGAGGGACTATCGAGAAAATGTTCACTTTTCCAACATAGCCCATGACTTTAACCAATTCTAATCAAAATCCTGAGAGAATTTTCTTTAGAACTTGTAAAATTGATTCTAAGTTTCATCTGGAAGAATGAATAGAGTTGGGCAAGCAAATATTGAGAAAAAGAAACACGGTGACAGAACCAGATATACTTGATATGAAAACTTATTCATACATGTATAAAGTTCAACACCGGTAGGGGGGTAACAACACACAGGTCAATACAACAGAGTACGCAGCCAGAAACAGATGCTAGTAAATACAAGAACTTAATATCAAATCAAGGTGGCTTCACAAACCAGTGAGAACTGAAAGGATGAATCAATAAGCACAGGTGAAAAAAAAAAATGGATACCTGGGGGAAAAAAATCCTGTTAGAGCCACACCTCATGGCATTATATCTTAAAAAAACAAAACAAACAAACAAACAAACAAAACTAGGAGGAAAATGTAGCTGAATATCTATCTGGCATCTCTCTAAACACAAACATCAACGTTGGGAGGAAGTACAATGGAAAAGATGAAGATTGAACTAGGCACAAATTTAAAACTTTGAAGGGAGAGGGGTTGCATTATGCCATCTGCTCTGCCTTTGTGTGTGTTTAAAAATATCCACAATGGGGAACCTGGGTTGCTCAGTCACGTGAGCATCCAACTTTTAATTTCAGCTCAGGTCATGATCCCAGGTTGTGGGATCAAGCCTCATATCAGACTCTATGCGGAGGATTCTGCTTAGGATTCTGTCTCTCTCTCTCTCCCTCTGCCCCTCTCCCCTGCTCACTCTCTCTCTCTCTCTCTCTCTCTCTCTCTCTCAAATTAAAAATTTTAAACATAGGGACACCTGGGTGGCTCAGTTAGTTGAGCGTCTGACTTTGGCTCAGGTCATGATCTCACAGTTTGTGGGTTCGAGCCCCATGTCAGGCTCTGTGCTGATAGCTCAGGGCTTGGAGCCTGCTTCAGATTCTGTGTCTCCCTCTCTCTCTGCCCCTCCCCCACTAGCACCCTGTCTCTGTCTTTCAAATGTTAAAAAAATGTTTTAAAAAATGTTTAAAAAATTAAAATGTCCATGGTTATAAAGAAGATATATATATATATATAATATATGTGATATATAATATATAGGAATAATATATTATATCTAATGGAATATTATGCAGCCATTAAAAAAGAATGGATCTTGTATTTGCAACAACATGGTTGGACCTAGAGGGTATTATGCTAAGTGAAATAAGTCACACAGAGAAAGACAAATGTGACCTGATTTCACTTATATGTTCACTCCAAAACAAAACAAATAAACACAAAAAAGCAGAAACAGACCCACAAATACAGAGAACACACAGATGACTGACAGAGAGGAGGTGTGTAGGGGGATGGGCAAAAAATGGATGAAAGGGAGTGAGAGGTACAGTCTTCTAGTTATGGAATGAATAAGTCACAGGGATGAAAGGTACAGCATGGGGTATATAGTCAACGGTATTGTAATAGCAATGTATGGTGACAAATGTAGCTGCACTTGTGGTGAGCATAGCATAATGTTTAGAGTTGTTAAATCACTGTGTTGTGCCCCAGAAACTAATGTAATGTTGTGTGTCAGCTATATTTCAATTTTAAAAAGTCTTTAAAAAAAAGTATTTAAAATTTTTAAAAATTAACATAAATTTGAAAGGCAAACAACCAAAGGGAAAAATACCTTTACCACCAATATGGCATATGAACCATTACCATGTACTTCTTTGAGGTACAAAGAGCTCCTCCAAATGACTAACATTCATTAAATCATCAGTAGATGGGGCGCCTGGGTGGCGCAGTCGGTTAAGCGTCCGACTTCAGCCAGGTCACGATCTCACGGTCCATGAGTTCGAGCCCCGCGTCAGGCTCTGGGCTGATGGCTCAGAGCCTGGAGCCTGTTTCCGATTCTGTGTCTCCCTCTCTCTCTGCCCCTCCCCCGTTCTGCTCTGTCTCTCTCTGTCCCAAAAATAAATAAACGTTGAAAAAAAAAAATTTAAAGCATCAGTAGATAAGAAGTGACCATTTGTGGATTATTCCCTCATATCCAATCCCCCCTTCTGCTTCCTCATGGCCTTTGATTCCCATTGAAAGACCCACAGGTTCTGGGGAAACTGACTCCATCCTCCACTCCAAGGGGATCATGTGACTTGGCTACCCCAATCAGTTCATCCTATTCCCCAACCATTGTGATTGGCTGAGGAAGAGGCATGTGACCAAGCCAGTCCCCCACCCCCTCCACCTGCTGAGCAGACTCATTCCCAGAGCTTCTGAGGAGATCAGAGACAAAGAAGCTCTTTCTTTCCCGATGGACCTTAGTAGAACCCCAGGAGCTTCTGGGAGAATGCTGGGGCCCACAAGAACAGCTGCAGCATGACCACCTTCACCCCCAGGGTAAAGCCAGCACTAGGAAGCAGAGCCAAGAAGTCAGTAGAGACAGAAAGAAGACTTTGTAACAGTTTTTTTGAATTCAGGACCAAGTTTCACTAAAGTTAAACCCACCCACCCCTGTTTAAAAGTATTGAACAAAAATCCCATTTTTTTCTGTTGTTGTTTTTTTTTTTAATTTACATACATATACGTGCATACAGTGCAAAATGATTTCAGGAGTAAAGTCCAGTGATTCATCCCCTATGTATAACATCCAGTGCTCATCCCAACAAGTGTCCTCCTCAATGCCCTTTGCCCATTTAGCCCACCCCCCACCCACAACCCCTCCAGTGCCATCGGACGGTTCTCAGTATTTAAGAGTCCCTTGGAGCACCTGGGTGGCTCAGTCGGTTAAGTGCCCGACTTCGGCTCAAGTCATGATCTCATGGTTCGTGGGTTCAGGCCCTGTGTCAGGCTCTGTGCTGACAGCTCAGAGCCCGGAGCCTGCTTTGGATTCTGTGTCTTCCTGTCTCTCTGCCCCTCCCCTGCTGGTGCTCTGTCTCTCTCTCAAGAATAAATAAACATTTTAAAAAATATGAGTCCCTTATGTTTTGCCCCCCTCCCTTTTTTTATATTATTTTTGCTTCCCTTCCCTTATGTTCATCTGTTTTGTTTCTTAAATTCCACATATGAGTGCAGTCATGATATTTGTCTTTCTCTGACTGACTAGTTTCACTTAGCATAACACACACTAGTTCCATCCATGTTGTCGCATATGGCAAGATTTCATTCTTTTTGACCACCAAGTAATACTCCAGAGTGTGTGTGTGTGTGTGTGTGTGTGTGTGTGTGTATACATACCATATTTTCTTTATCCATTCATCTGTCAGTGGACATTTGGGCTCTGTCCATACTTTGGCTATTGTCGATAGCGCCGCTATAAACATTGGGGTGCATGTGCCCCTTCAAAACAGCACACCTGTATCCCTTGGATAAATACCTGGTAGTGCAATTGCAGGGTCACAGGGTACTTCTATTTTTAATTTTTTGATGAGCTTCCATACTGTTTTGAGGAACCTCCATACTGCACCAGTTTGTATTCCCACCAGCAGTGCAAAAGGGTTCCCCTTTCTCCACATCCTTGCCAACATCTGTCGTTGCCTGAGTTTTCTGGGTTTCTATTGCTTGCAAACAAAAGCAATCAAACTAAAATGAGCCAAGTAAGTCTGACTGTGTAGAGATCTCAAGCACGCTCCCAAGCAAGGAGCAGAGGTCAGATTTTTCATGTGAGCCTAGGTGGCCAGGGAAGTTCAGGGAGGGCCGGTGCAAGCAGCCTCTCCCTCCCTCAGAGGTTGAGTAGGGTCTCACTTGTGCTCTGGCTTCTACTCTGACTCATCTCCAGTCTCCCCACAGCCCCCTTCTGTCTCCCTCCCTCTGAGAAAATAGACTCAACACCACTTGGGCCCCTGGCATCCCCATAGCAAGGCAGGCTTCCCTCAGTACCATGACTTCCTCTGTCCAAGAAGGTGGTGAGACAGCTGGGGGCAGGTGCTTTTGAATTGTTTTGGTAGAGACCCAGAATCTCCAGCCTGAATGTCCTTTCTCCTGCCCTAAGATTGGAAAGCAGATCAAGGAATCTTCCAGCAGGATGCAGCCTCATTGGGGGTGGTCAAGAGTGGAGACCAACTTCACTGACTTTCTGGGTGTGGCCTCTTCAACTTTATCAGGCCAAAATGGAACTTTCTCCATGCACCCAGAGAGAACCAAATTCTCAATGACAGACAGTTAAATCAGAACACCTGGTGAACAAGCCTAACAGTGAAAGCATTCATCCACAGTGGTAGTCTTCTCTTTGTAGACCTGAACTGTTCATGCCCATATTCAGGGTCCCTCCAGGTCTCTCAGTCTCTGAAGTGGCCTAATGAGCATGATATTGGGGCCAGTGGGGACTCAGATCCTCTCCAGGCCCAGAGGTGCCTGGTGATCTGAGCTGTCCCCTGCACAGGGCCTGTGCCTTCTCTTCCAGGACCTGGAGCTCAGCCCCAAAATGTATTTTGCTGAATTTGCCTCTAAGAACCCTGCTTTTCTAAGACAACTCTTTTCCATAATCACTTTTGTCAAGTTTCAAATTCTTTCTTTTCCCAGTCAGTATTTTTGCATTCTAATTATATTTTGAGCATAGTTGACACAGAACAAAAAGGATAAATGCACCAAATATAAGTTAAAATCTATATTAAAATGACCACCCCTCAGCTCACATTCCAACTTAAAAGCTAGAACACTACCAGTAACTTGTATCCACCAACCCCATCCACATCGCTCCCCTGCAAAATAGCCACATCTTGAATTTTGTGTTTACCACTCCTTTATGTTTTTTGCAGTTTGCACATATAAATGGATTCCATAATTGGAGTTATACTCCGTATAGTCTTCTACAGACTTGCACATTCTGCTTAGTATCATGTTTCTAAGGTGTATTCATGTTGTTCCAAATAGCTGGGGTTTGTCCATTTTAATTGCTGCACATTATTCCTCTGTGTTACAATGTGACCTGATTTTTATGTCCATTCACCTGTCTACAGACCTAGAAGTTGTCTGAGTTGTTGAGGGCCTTGTGCTGTACTAAACATGCTGCTATAGACACTTCTGCACACATGTGATGCCCATATGCAAGAAGCTATCTGGGGTCTACACCTGGGAGTGGCATTGTCGGCTCAGTGGAAATTCAAATGTTCAGTTTCACAAGACAATGTCTAATTGTGCCCCCACACTCTGTCTTTAAGTATGTGGTTGCCAGTATTACTGTTCCCCGTTATTCGCTCCCAGCCTATAAGAGGATTGATAATAAATCCCAACTCCAGCCGGTGGCATGCAGTGTCTTGTTGTGGATGGTGCCTGCCTCCCTGCCATGTGACTTGCACTGACCAATGGAACGTGACAAGAAATGACAAGTACGTTATCTAAGCAGAAACTTTAAGGGCCACCACAAGGTTCTGCCGTCGTTCTCAGATGGCAGCCGCTGCACCACTCCGGACCCCAGGAGGAAGACACGTGGAGCAGAGTTGCCACCATCACAAGTGACAAAAGTTATGAGGGAGAAATAAACCATGGTTAGAAGCCACTGAATTTGGGGGCTGTGTTACCGCATTGTAATACGGCAAAACTGCCTGATTCAAGACAAGTATTTACTGAGCACCTCCCACATACCAGGCCTGGTGCTGGGTTCTGCAAAAGCAGTGACGGCCAAGACAAACAAGGTCATGACCTCCTGGGGTTCACACTCTACACAAGCATCCAGTCCCAAAAGTCCTTGGGATTTTCACATTTAACTCCCAGGAACAAACCCATCAGTTAAGACTCCTTCTGTCAGAAGGGATGCACTTGAGAAAGAAACATGGAAATTTGTGGATTCTCATAAACAGAAAGTCCAGGACTTAAGCTTGAAGCAGGGCTATCCAGGTGCAAACAAGACTATTGGGGCCCATTCTCATTCTCTCTCTCTATCCTCTCTTTCTCTCTCTGTCTGTCTCTCTCCATCTCTGCCGTTTTCCTCTGTGTTTGTCCCCATGCTCATGTAATCAATCCGGGCTACTCCTCCCTATAGCTCTAAGAGCACTAATTCAAAGTCCTGGGCCTGACTCCCACAGACAGATTGGCCCACAAGCCCATCCCTGAACCAATCAATGTCCAGTGAGAAGGGATACACTGACTGGTCCAGGCCTGGGTCACGTGCCACTCCTGGAGCTGGTGAGGGGGTCACCCTCCCCAAACCACATGGGCCAAGAAGAAGGTAGGGGGTAGATATCCTCAGGAAAAATCAGGGCACTCTTACAGAAGGCACAACAGATGCTAGATGGCAGACCAGCAATCACCCTTCCCGATGGTACACTGAAGCTGGCTCCCCCTGGCCCATGAGAGACGAACACACTCCACATTCAGTGACGTCACATTGGTAGTGGGAAGTCAGCTGCTGTAGGGTGTTTATACCAAAGGAATAGGCAGGCGCTGCACAACAGGGCTCTAACTTCCCCAGAGAACCAGTTGCTCTGTGTTTGCCAGCACACTCCTGCCCCCAACTCCGTTTCCTACTGGTTGTATTCCAGCTCTGCCTACCCCATATCACAGCGTCACTTGGACATGGCCACGGACCTCAATGGGACTTGACTTCTCACGACTGTAAAGCGGGAAGTTGGGCTCACTCCTTTTGAAGGGACCTGCCATCTCTGACATTTGTGAGTCTGTGAGCCCCTGGAAGGTGTGTGTGTGTGTGTGTGTGTGTGTGTGTGTGTGCGCGCGCGCGTGTGTGCGCGCGTGCGCAAGTTTAAATTTGCTTTCTCTGCATCAGAAATCACAAATGCAGGCATTGGCTATAAACTCCAATATAATTTGGTGAGCTGTACCTCTTCTCTCAGGCTATTAAATCATTTCTCCTCCAAAGGTACACATGTTGCGGCATAAGGAGCAAACTGTTGACAGATGGTGGAGAAACTTCACAGGCCCATAATTGAGACTTATTTTCATACATTTGTGCCAGTTTGAAATCTAATTGCCAATAAAACAATACTGTGATACTGCCACATCTAATACCTCTGCCACTCTCCAAAGTTACACTTGAATCCACTAGTAAATTCTAATCTCCCAGAGAAAAATATTTCCCCCTCTCCGTCGGCAAAGCAGAGCTATAAATCCATGTACAGTGGTTCATTTTCAAATGCGAACCTCCTTTCCCTGGTCCCCAAAGAGCCCTCACTCGGCTAATGTTAGTGCCTGCCTGAGAGCAGTAGATATTCTTTGTTTACTTGACAGAAGCACAGATGTGGCCTAGTGAATCTGGGATGAGGCCTTTTGCAGAGAAATGCTCTGATGGGTCGGTCACCCTCCCTCTTCAGAGTGACCCAGGACCGTGGTTAGAGAGATTTTGCCCCAGTAGTAGAAAAGTGGCCAGAGACCCATCACTGCCCACTGAGCAAGGGAAGGTGGAAGAACCGAGAATCCCCCTCCCTGCTTTTCTATTTTCACCCTCCTGATGAAAAAAGGTTTGAGGATAGATCGATCCAGATCAATTGAGACTGTAAATAAAAAACGGGCTTTTGGCAGGAGGAAGGAGGGCAGGGGCTGGGTTCATTTGTGTCTACTGAAAAATGCATCCTGTCACCTCAAACCACAAGACTGCACGTAGCAGTAATAGCCATTGTTCACGAGTCAGAGCTTTGCCCAGTTTACAAAGAAATCACCATTGCGGGCTGAGCGCGTGCCCCGTCTGTGCCAAGCCCAGAGATGGTGTGGTGAATACAGCCAATATGGCCCTTGCCTCTGCGGTCTTATGTGAGCCCTGGTAGGTGGGTTAGTATTTCTCTACCATATAGACAGAAAGCTGAGGCTCCGAGTGGCCAAATAACTCTTCCTGCAGGACACACAGTGGTTGGCAGAGGGGTGGCCTGCACTTGGATCATCTGACTCAACTCCAGGTCCAGTGCTGCCGTTACCAGGGTTCAGTGAGACAGTTAACTCTGGAAGCTTTAAACAGGTCAGGTGCCTTCTTCCCCCCCACCCCACCCCCGCCCCAGCCCCGCCTCCCCCGTTGTCCTCTCTTCCACTTGGGACTACATCTCCCTCACCTTCCACACACAGACCTTTAAACACGTGAAGATTGTTATGTAGCTTTCTGGAGGCTTCCCTTCTCCATGCAAAATACACTCAGTTGCTTCAGACATTCCCCAATCCTGGTCCGACATCTGACCGCCGCTTCTCAAACTGCGGTGTGCACAAAAATCAGAGAACTTGCGGAAATGCAAACTTCGGCTCGAGAGGTCTGGATGGGGCTTGAGACTGCATCTGTAACCAGTTCCCAGGGAGTACAGGTACTGCTGGGACACAGACCACAACTGGAGGGGTGACCTCAGGGCACAGAGCTGCACTGCCCTGTATTGGTAACCACTGGCCACATGTGGCTGCTGAGCATTTGGAGTGTGTCTGGTGCAAGTGAAGAACTCAGTTTTTATTCATTTAATTTTAATTCTTTAGAATGTAAATTTTAAAAAAACTAAAGCATTAAAATTAAATTTAAACTTAATTAAAATTAAAAAATATTTTTCCATTAAACACAATTTATTGTTTTGCTAGGACTCTATTTTTTTATTTTAACCACTGAAAATTTAGCATGTGAACTAAGATGGGCTGCAAGTGTGAGATACACTGAATTTCAAAGACTTTGTACTTGGGAAAATATTGCAATACCTGACTAATTATTTATACTGATTAATACTGAAATGAACATGTTTTGAATATACTGGCTATTATTGGCTACTAGAAAATTTTTAATTTTAGATAGATGATAGATAGATAGATAGATAGATAGATAGATAGATAGATAGATAGAGTGAGCTTACATTATAATTCTTCTGAACAGCCATTGTCTAGATCATTCTCTAGCCTTTTTTTTGTCTAACCTCCAGCTTATCAACATTCCATTAACCCATGGTCTGGACACTACACTCAGACGGACACATCCTGAGATTATTGGGTTGTTTTGCATGAGTTTGAGGGGCAACGACATCACATCGACCCCTTTGTCTTTTTGTCACCTGATATTCATCAGCTCTCCCCTAACCTCCACACGTGTGGTCTAGACTTGTGAGCTGTTACCATTGTTCAGATGGTACCATTTGCCTTATTCAATTTCTCTTGCTTGTTTCAGCCCATTCTTCCTGCCAGTCAGGGTCCCCCTGCACCTGGATTCTGTCATTCAACATCTGTGTCTCAACTTCAAAGCTCCTTCCTGTTTGATAAGTTTGCCCTCGTGTCTGCCACTAGGGCAGCAATTCAAACGTTGAAGGGGATAGGCCACATCTACATACTCATTGCTGGCCCCCAGAGCCCTGCTTCCAGGGAGACAACAGCCCATTTATCAGCACCCTTTGGGTACTGTACAAAGAGGCGGCACTCTGCCTGTCTGTGCTATCGCCCAAAATCTGCAGGAAGGTGTAAGAGTTTGTCTACCGCTCAGCTAAAATTCCATTGCCAGAAAAAAACCTCCCTGGGGAATAAGCATGCAACAACCACAAGGAAGTTCAAAACAGAGCCATTTAGTATAGAAAATAGCAAGGAGCACCTTACACGCTGTCGATAATCAGGAATTGTTTAAAACAGAGTATGATAAGTCCTGCTGGAACGACCTGCAAATGTTTTTTTTTCAAATGGTGTTCCAGAAAAACATTTAATGACATGGAAAATTGTCCTTAATATATTTAAGTGTTAAAAGCATGTACCATAACAGTATGTAAAGAATACTATTTTCAAGTATGGATTTGTAGTAAGTGGAAAAAAGACTGGTACAAAAATATATCAAAATGGTAAACATGGTCATCTCTCGATGATGGACTTTTATTTTCCTTGTGGAGGGTTCTGCTTACATTGTCTTGTTTAATACTTGCTTGTTTAATACTGGGGGATCACTGGCATTTTATAAGAGACTGAAACCAAGTTTCAGGGAGGTTACCCAGTCTGTCCTGGGCCTCTCTGCAGGAGGCACAGGGCCTCTAGGAATCTAGTGTTTCACTGGCAAAGCTTCAGGCTCTTCCCCAAGACCCACTGCTGCCCTCCTAGGGGATGGGCCCGGAGGGTCCTGTAAGTACAGGATATCCAGATTTCAGCAAAATGTCTAATTACAGCCTATCTTCCTGGTTGTGCTTTAAATCCACTCCCCTCTTGCCTAGTGGAGGACATGGTTTCAGCTCTCTTTCCTCTCTCCCACAGCACCATGCTCCTCCTCTCTACAGGATCACCCCTTTCAGCAAACGAACAAGCTCTTTAAAGAAAAAAAAAAGGCTTCCCTAACCCCATGTTTCCCTCCAGTTACCACCCCATTTCTCTCTTTCCTTTTGCAACAGAAATTCCTGGAAAAAACGACCACACAGGATTATTGAACAAATGGTACCAATTGTTAGGTACCCCATCAGACATGGCAAGGAGATGATGGGGTGACCAGCTTTGCAAGACACTTTGTGACAACTGTCTCATTTGGCTACTCAGAGCCTATGTATCAATGCACAGAATGTTCTGCCATTTCACACCTGACCCCTATGGCAAGTAAGAGCTAGAGTGGCAGGAGCAGTTCCAAGGCCAGGGCTCCTGGTTCCCAGAGGAAATCTACACAAAGAATATGATGAGACCCTCAGGAACCAAGCCCCAGAACATACCCCATCTCTTTAAGAACAATAGCAACGGAACTAGTCAGAAAACAGAAAAGTAGGCAAAGATATAAGAAAAGACGATATTCTAAAATAAAGAGCTGAGGGGTGCCTGGGTGGCTCGGTTGGTTGAGCATCCGACTTCGGCTCAGGTCATGATCCCATGGTTCATGGTTCAGCAAGTTCAGGCTTGCTGCTCTCAGCACAGAGCCCACTTCAGATTCTCTGCCCCTCCCCTGCTTGAGCTCTCTCAAAAATAAATAAAACATTAAAAAAAATAAAGATTATTTAAAAAGCAGGGAGCACCTGGATGGCTCAGTCGGCCTAGCTTCTGACTTCAGCTCAGGTCATGATCTCACAACTCGTGAGTTCAAGCCCCATGTCAGGCTCTAAGCTCAAAGCCTGGAGCCTGTTTCAGATTCTGTGTCTCCGTCTCTCTGCTCCTCTCCTACTTGCACACGTGCGCTCTCTCTCTCTCTAAAAAATAAACATGAAAAAATAAAATAAAGAGCTGAGGAGCACCTGGGTGGCTCAGTCGGTTAAGTGTCCAACTCTTGATTTTGGCTCAGGTCTTAATCTCACTCCCGGCATTGGGCTCTGTGCTTACAGCTTGGAGATTCTCTCCCTCCCTCTCTCTCTGCCCCTCCCCTGCTTGCTCACACATGTTCTCTCTCTAAATAAATAAACTTAAAAAATTTTTTAATAAAATAAAGAGCTGAAATTGCAGATCAAAGGGTAATTTGTCCTCTCAGATTAATTCACTCAAGAGGTAAAGACTCCAGTGGGCGGAGAAATCGAGTCAGCTACACAGGACACAGTTAGGCTGCCTCCATGCCCCTCTCTGGAGCAGTCAATGTCAAAAGGTGGAAAAACAACTCTTGGATGACAGAGGGAGGTGCGTGGGAGATGGGTTAGATGGGTGATGGGGATTAAGGAGGCACTTGTGATGAGCACCGGGTGTTGTATGTAAGTGATGAATCACTAAATTCTACTCCTGAAACCAATATTGCACTGTATGTTAACTAACTGTAATTTAAATAAAACCACAGGGGGAAAAAAAGAAAAGAAAAACAACTCTTACAGAATTTAAGGGTTGGGGGTGGGAAGAATGGGACCCAAGACTTTTATTAACCCAGATAAAGTGTCACTATATATAAAGACAACAGAGAAGTTCTCAGAAAGATAGCACTCATCAAACCCTTCCTGGTGATAAAAATCTAGCCAACCAATAAATGAATCCAAAAGGGGTAAAAACAGGAACTTGTGAATGGAAAGGCTGTACTGTACAAGACAGTAAAAAATGAATTCAGTTAACTACAGAGAAAAATCTAGGGAAATGTGAGAAATGAGGTTACACTGAGAGCTTCAAACAGTATAGACCTTGACAATGTCAAAATCATAGTATAATGAACAACAATCGGAAGGCACAGGCAGAGGAGGAAAAGGTGGAGGAAGTTTCTGCACCCAAAATTCCGGGTGTGCCAATGTGAGGAGTCAGTCCTTTCTAAGGCTGAGTTCTGCAATTTCCCAAGCATTATGCCATCAAGTCATCAGGCTCTTGGCCCTGAAGTCCTCCAGATTCAGCTTTACCCATGGTCAGTTAAATGACTCACCCGCACTTTTCTTGGGAAGCTAATTTTCCCAAATCTAGCTCAGTGACAATGCTCTGATTAAAATGTTAGGCCTAGGGGCGCCTGGGTGGCGCAGTCGGTTAAGCGTCCGACTTCAGCCAGGTCACGATCTCGCGGTCCGGGAGTTCGAGCCCCGTGTCGGGCTCTGGGCTGATGGCTCAGAGCCTGGAGCCTGTTTCCAATTCTGTGTCTCCCTCTCTCTCTGCCCCTCCCCCGTTCATGCTCTGTCTTTCTCTGTCCCAAAAATAAATAAACGTTGAAAAAAAAAATTAAAAAAAAAATAAAATGCTAGGCCTAAACAACTGGCTAAAAGAGCTCCCAGCTTCCTAAGAGACAGGGGTCTCCCCCCAACTCCAGTCTTGTCCCACCTGAGATCTGTTCCTCCCCCCAACTCTGGGGCCCCCTCCACACAAGGCCCCTCCACTCTGCTCAATATATGCCTTTGCCAGCTCCTGCACTCAACACCCCCACCCTCCCCACTTTCTCCTACACCTCTGACCCCATGCTTGGGGAGAAGGGGTCCATTCCTCAGTGCCCACAGCCCCCTGCAGATCACTGTCCCCCTGCAAATATCCCAGAAAGTCTCTTCTGCCACCCCCCAACCTCATCACCATCCTCTTCTACAACGTTTCTCAAAATGTGGTCCACAGATACTAATCTCACAAAATGTTCCATTGAATAAGGGTGTCATAGCCCCATATGTTTGGGAATCATAGCTCTCATACCATTGTCCTGAGTGCCACCAGGTACAGAGGTGTGTTAAAAGCAAGAAAGATCTCACAGTAAAGATTTCCCAGACTTCCCCCTTCATGGAACCCTTGTCACAAAAGTGCCTATTAACATTTGCTTGAATTGGCAATCAGTGGAACACATTTGTGGAAACTGTTCTACCAAACTCCATGACACTCTCTCGCTCACCTAGTAGCTGTATCACATAGCACACATTCCCCTTCTGCTTGCCTGCCTTCCTCCACAGCCCTTCTCCACTTTGCCCTTTCTGCAGGTATAGTGGAAATGACTTTCTGCTTGCCCAGTATCCTTCACCCTTCTAATAAAAGCATTTGCTTTGGGGACCATCCTACCCTCAGACCATGTGACTCAGCTCTGAAGGTTAAGTGTGACTCAGACCTGGCCAATGACAGAATTGAATTCCCCTGGCCACAGTAATCGGATCACCGATGGGCTGGGAGCAAGAGCCAGGTCAGTAAGACCCAGCTCCAAGCCTTTGCTGAAGCTTCCAGGGAAAGGACTCTCTGTCTTCCACTGGCAGTGCCCAGCTAGTAGGATGTAAGCACAGAGCAGCTGGTGGGTATCTTCCAGACAGTCTGCCTGAGACATAAATCGACACAGAAGAAAGGGAGGTCGTAAGATATCCCAAAGAATTAAATGGATCCAGCAATGCCTGCTTTCTTATGCTTTTCAGTTATAAGGATCAATAAATCCTTCCTCTTCCCTAATCTAGTCGTGTTGAGTTCCTGTTACCTGCAACCGACTCAATCATAATAATAGCAAATATTTATTTAATCGGTGTTATGTTCCATGCACTGTGGTAAATGCTTAACATAGGTTTCCTCATTTAATCCTAACAAATACGAAGAAATAGATTTTAATATCACTGTGTATACCACGGGTGGAGAAATCAGGACACAGGGAAGTTAAGTAATTTGCCAAAGTCTGCACAACTAGTATATGGCAGATCCAGGCAGTTGCCCTTGAGCCCACCTTCTTAACCACAAAGCCATCCGCCTCCATCATTACGAATTCTAACCAGCGTAGCAGACTCAGCCCAAATGCTGTGCCCAATCCCATCCTTAATCAGGAGGGAGTTCAGTGGCTGATTAATTCAGGAAAAGTTGGCCTCAAGTAATCCCAGGCTCAGCTGAATTCCCTCACTGCTCCTCAGAAAACCCTTTCAACCCACTTCGTGTCAACTCCCAACCAAATTCCCCACCTCAGCTGTTCTAAATTTTCTCTGTTACTTTACAGAAGCTCTCTGACATGCTTCTCTTCAACAGCAACCTTCTCAAACTCAAAATTTGTCTTCAGTTATCCTTCATTTGTCCTCCAACACAACTCCTCAAGTGAGGCCAGGCCTCGTTCGCTCACTTCCTGGGCTAACCATGGACGGAGATCCTTCTCCCTCTACTGTCCCCTCCCCTGGGATCTCAACCCCTCAGTTTCATTATCCCAAATGGAAAAATGACTTGGTATACAATGACATACAATGAGATCAATACAATGAGATACTCCAACTAATTATATGATGCTAGCAACACCAGGAAATAATATGCAATGTAAAAAGCAGACTACAAAGTTGTGCGTGAAGTAGACTCTGATATGTAAAGATAAACAGGGAGAGAATAAAGACTACAGAAAACCCACAAAAGCACTCATAATGGGTGTCCTTTCTTTTTAAAAAAAATTTTTTTAATGTTTATTTATTTTTGAGAGAGACGGAGACACAGAATCCAAAGCAGGCTCCAGGCTCTGAGATCCAGCACAGAGCCCATTGTGGGGCTCAAACTCGCAAACCATGAGATCATGACCTGAGCTGAAGTCAGACGCTCAACTGACTGAGCCACCCAGGCGCCCCCAGGTGTCCTTTCTCAGTGGAACAATGGGTGATGGTTTGTTCTTGTCTTTCTACTCTTTTTATTTTTCCAATTTTCAACTGGTATTACTTTCAAGGGAAAAAATATTTCAAATATACACACACTATAAACAATTTACTTAAAACTCCCTTCAATTACAATACTTTATTGCCTAATCCCCCCCCCCCCCACACACACACACACACACCACCACCACCAAAATTTTTGAGAAAAGACATCTACGTACAGCTGAGTGGCTCAGTCAGTTGAGCGTCTGACTTTGGCTCAGGTCATGATCTCATAGTCCGTGAGTTTGAGCCCTGCATCGGGCTCGCTGCTGTCAGCACGGAGCCTGCTTCAGATCCTCTGCCCCCCTCTCTCTCTGCACCTCCGCTGCTCACACTCTCAAACAAAAACATTTAAAAAAAGAAAGAAAAGACGTCTATACTTACTGTCTCCGCCTTCCTCACTCCTAACACCTCCCCCCCACTTCTCCCCTTTGATTTCTGGCTTTTCTCTACAATATTCTCCTAAATAGCCCCTCTGGAACATTGCCAAGTTCACTGGCACATTTCTCAACCTCTGCATCAGATAATACTGCTGATCACCATTCACTGTCTCAATGAAATTTTTTTTGAGTATTGACACTAGTATAATGAACCCCCTGAACCCAATGTCACCCCCCAGCATTCACCATTATCGACTTATACAAACCTAGCTCAAGCCATCTTATCTGGTTCATGGGATAAGGAAATCCAAACAGAGCACCATAGCTACAGAGGCATAACTCTTTCTAGGAATTCAAACAGTGCCACCTGGACCACAAAGAGGGTGGGAGGTTGGAGGTTATAGACAAGAACTCTAGCTGCATAATCCACTACAAAAAGCCAGAAGAAAAATGATGTCCCATATTCCCCTTACTCAAAATAATCACACCTGATGTTTTGGCATGTTTGTTTCATCTCTTAGCCATGCACATTTTACCCTGCTCACATGGAAATTTTCAACCATGCCAAAGTATTGCATCCTATACGGTGGCAATAAAGACACAGACATATTTTCATCAACTCCATCACAAGAAGTAACCACTGCACCAATACATTACTTACAGTCCTCACAGGGAGATGTCTAGGACGGTGTGTGATGCCTGCCCAGTCTCTCTACAGCAGCCGTTCTACAGTGGCAGTGCTGTCCAACCGAACTTTCTGCAATGACCTGTGCTGTACAATACGGGAGCCATTAGCCACATGTGGCTATGAGTCCTTATAATGTGGTTAGTATGACTGAGTAACTGAACTGTTGATTTTATTTAGCTTTAAATAACTTGAAATGTTTAACAGCTTTATTGACTTGCCATAACATTCAACCTTTTAAAGTGTACAATCAGTGGCTTTTAATATATTTCACATAGTTCTATAATTATCACCACTAATTTTATTTTTTAGTATAACTTCATTTATTTTGTTTGTTTTTTTGTTTGTTTGTTTTTTCACTTATTTTTTTAAGTAAGCTCTATGCCCAACGTGGGGCTTGAACTCATGACCCTGAGATAATGAATCGCATGCTCTACCAACTCAGCCAGGCAGTCACACCACCACTAATTTTTTAAAACATTTTCATCATTCCCCAAAAAGAAACCCTGTACCTATTATCAGTTATTCCCCATTCTCCCCTCCCCTTAGCCCTTGACAACTACTAATCTACTTTCTGTCTCTATGGATTTGTCTATCTGGACATTTAATATAAATGACATCATATAATTTGTGGTCTTTGGTAACTGATTTCTTTCATTTAGCATAATGTTCTCAAGATGCATCCACGCGGTAGCATGTATCCATACTTCATTCCTTCTAACTGCTGAATATCATGCTATTGTATGGATATACCACTTTTTGGTCATCCACCATCAGCTGATGGGCATATGTGATGTTTCCACCTTTTAGCTATTATGAATAATTCTGCCACTCTGAACAGTTTTGAGAGGATGTAGGCTTTCATTTCTCTTGGCTATATGCCCAGGAGTGGAATTTCTTGGTCATATGGTTATTCTGTGTATAACATTTTTGAGGAACTGTACAACTGTTTTCCAAAGCAGCTGTGCTATTTTGCAATCCCACCAGCAGCGTACGAAGGTTCCAATTTCTCCACATCCTTGCAGACACTTGTTGTTGTCTGTCTTTTTTATTATAGTCATCCCAGCAGGTGTGAAGTGGTGTCTCATGGCTTGAATTTGCATTTCCTTAAGGATGAATGATGTCGAGCATCTTTTCATGTGCTTACTGGACATTTGTGTATCTTCTTCGGAGAAATGTCTCTGCATATCTTTTGCCCACTTTTTAACTGAGTTATTTATCTTTTTGTTATTGAGTTATAATAGTTCTTTCTATATTCTGGACACAAGTCCTTTATCAGATCTATGATCTGTAAATGTTTCTTCTCATTCTGTGGGTTCCTCTCATTTTCTTATCGATGCCTTTGGAAACACAAAATTGTTTTGTTTTTTATAATGACCAGTATATCTGTTGCTTGTTTTAGTATCCTATCCAAGTAACTATCGCCCCTAACCTCACATCACAAATACTTAATTCTATGTTTTCTTCTAAGAGTTGCATAGTGTTAACTCTTAACTTTTGTAAATGTTATCAAGTAGAGGTCTAACTTCATTCTTCTAGATGTGGTTATCCAGTTTTCCCAGAACCATTTGTTGAAAAGAATATTCTTCCCCCAGTCGAGTTATTCTGGCACCTTTGTCAAAAAGCAATTGACTGTAAATGTGAGAGTTTATTTCTGGACTCTCAATTCTATTCCGTTGATCTAAATGTCTATTCTTATGCTAGTACCACACAGTCTTGATTGCTGTCTCTAGTACATTTTAAAACCAGGGATTGTGAGCCCTCTAAAGTTTGTTCTTCTTTTTCAAGAACTTTACTGTCTATGCTAGGTTCCTAGAACTTGCACATGAGTTTTAAAATCGGTTTGTCAATCAGTGGAAAGGGGAGGCCAGCTGGGATTTTGACAGGGATTATGTTGAAATTGTAGGTCAACTGGGGACATATTGTCATTTTAACAATTTTAAGACTTCTAAACCTTGAACATGGGAAGTCTGTCCATTTAATTGTGTCTCATTTAATTTCTTCCTACAGTGTCTTGTAGTTTTAGTCATACAAGACATACAAGATTTCTTTTGTTAAATTTATTCCTAAGTATTTTATTCATTTTGATTCTATCATAAATGGAATTTCTTTCTTAATTTCATTTTCAGATTGTCCACTGCTAGTGTAAAGAAATTCAATTGATTCTTTATTTTTATCTTATATCCTGCAGTCATGCTAAAGGCAAGAGATCCTTTCTTGCCTCTTCCCACTTTTGATGACCATGGGCACTCCTTGGCTTGTGGCTAAGCCACTCCAATTTCTGCCTCCATCTTCACATGGCATTCTTCCCTGTGGCTCTGTGGCTTGTCTGTCTCTTACGAGGACATTGGATTTGGAGTCCACTTGTGTAATTCAGGATGATCTCACCTCTAGATCTTTATCCTAATTACATCTGCAAAGGAACTTTTTCCATATAAGATAACATCCACAAGTTCTGGAATATAGACATATGTGGAGGGAGCACCACTGAACTCACTACATCCTCTATTCCTAGCTTATTGAGTGATTTTAATTTACAAAAGTGTGTTGGATTTTGTCAAGTGCTCTTTCTGTGCCTACTGAGTTGATCATGAGGTTTTTGTCTTTCATTCTATGGACAAAATACATTGTTGATTTTCAGATATTTAACCAACCTTGCATTCCTGGGATAAATCCCACTTGATAATGTATATGATCTTTTTATGTGTGGCTGGATTTAATTTACTAGCATTTTATTGAAGATTTTTGCGTATATATTTGTGAAGGATACTGGTCTATAGTTTTATTTTCATGTGATGTCTTTGCCTGGTTTTCATATCTAGATAATGTGGTTTCTGGCTTATAAAAGGTGTGGGAGTGTTCCTTCTTCTCCTGCTGTTTGAAAGAGATTGTGATAGGTATTGATTTTTCTTTAAACATTTGGGAGAATTTGCTAGTGACGCCATCTGGGCCTGCTATTTTCTTTGTGGGAAGTTTAATTACTAAGCCAATCTTTTTATTTGTTACAGATTTATTCAGATTTTCTATTTTCATGAGTCAGTTTTGGTAGTTTGTGTATTTATAGGAATTTTCCCACTTCACATAGGTCATCTAACTTGATGATGTACAGCTGTTCATAATGCAGTTATAATCTGGTTTATTTCTGAGATATCGGTCATGATCTTATTCTATAATCTGTTTATTTCTGTAACATTAGTAGTGACATTGCTTTTTCATTTTTGACACTTTTCATTTAGACACTTGATTCTTCCTTTTTTTGCTCGGTCAGTCTAGCTAAAACGTTGTCCGTTTTGTTGATCTTTTCAAAGAAATAAATTTTCACTTCATTGACTTACTCTATTTTTCTATTCTCTCTACTAAGCTTACTGAGACTTGTTTCCTGGCCTAGCAAATATTCTAAACTGGAGAATGTTTCATGTGCACTTAAGAAAAACACATTATTTTGCTTTTGTTGAAGTGTTTTGCAGACAGTTGCTTGTTGATCTCAGCCTCATTCTATCCATTATTGAAGGTGGGGTATGGAAGTCTCCAACTATTACTGTTAAATTGTCTATTTCTCCCTTCATTTCTGTCACCTTTTTGCTTGATGTATTTGAGGTTCTGTTGTTAGATGCATATGTGTTTATAATTGTTATGCCTTCCTGATGGACTGATCCTTTTATCGTTATAACATGCTCTTCTTTGTCCCCAGTAACAAGTTCCATCTTAAAGTCTCTTTTGTCTGATAATGGTATAGCTAATCCAGCTGTCTTTCTGTTACTGTTTGCATGGTATACCTTTTTCTATCATTTACTTTCAACTTATTTGCATTTCTGAACCTAAAGTATGTCCCTTTTAAGACAGCCCACCAGTTCATTTTAAAGCAGATACCAAACAGGAGATCATTTCACAATACCATTATCATACCTTAAAACATTCATGAAACCTCCTAATACCATCAAATTCCCAATAGGTAATCAGTGTTCATTTTTCAAATCTCCACTTCATGAGTTCCTAGACACAGTGCCCTCCTGGTGTCCTACACCAGGGGGCTGCAATTCTCACCTGAACCTTCAAAAGATGTCTCTCTTCCCCAGAGACTCTGTCCTCAGTTCTCTGATCTGTCCTCGCATTCTCTCAGGCATCTCATCCTCTCCTAGGGTACCAACTATCAGTTCAACACAGGAGACAGCTCAGATTTGTTCTCAGGCAGGAACTTCCCACTTCCAACTGCCTGATGGAATATCTGTATGGGAGCCCTCACCCTTCAAACTTCATGCTTTCCCGAACTTAATGCCTCATCTGGCCCCCAAATTTGTTCTTCTCCCAGCTACTCCATCTTGATCATCCACCGTCATCCTCCCAATGAGCTACACTCAAACCTCCTATCACCTTGGTCCCCTGCCTACCACCTCCCATATGTGCCTATACACTACCCTGCCAGTTTCCCCAGCCCACCACCCCAGGCAACTGCCAGCACCTCTCTGGTGGATCTCTAGGGTTTGGGCTCTCATAACCCATCCTACCTGCAGGAAATTCCTGTCATCACACTTCTCCTCAGCTTGCCTCATCAACATGCCCTCAACGAAAACTTACCTTCACGGTGCCTTACAGAGTTTGGCATATCCTATTTGAATCACAAAATGCGCAAGAGGAAGTGATGGTCCAGAGAAGTTAATTTAGTTATCCAAGGACACAGAGCTGTCACCTGGGGGAGTTGAGACCTCGACCAGGTCTACCCGTCTCCAGGTTGTTCCATCGAACTTAGCAGTGAAAAGTACTTCACCAGCCTTCTGGAGGGAACAAAGATGACTAAGACACAGTCCCTGCCTTCCAGGAGTTCATGAGTTTGATGGGAGCCAAGACACAAATAGGAGAAAAGTCTATTTTGTTAAAAGGATTTAAAGCTTAGCAAAGACAGCAACAAGAGACATTGAAGCATTCCTCAGGTGTTTGAGAGTGCCATTTGCTGTAACATGCTTATCAATGAGGGGCCTGGGGCTTGTGTCCAGGAGCTGTTAAATCAGCATCGGGGGACCAGCCTATAAGGCTGTGGCGTGGCTAGGGCAAGGGGGGAGGGGTCAGAAACAACAGGAAGAAAAGCTAGGTGAGGGTGGTGGATTCACACTGGGGAGGGTTGTGCTATCAGGATGAAGACTTTGTACTTAATTTAGCAATGGTGGTGTTTCCATTTGTTTAGAAACTTCACCCTGCATGACTGGTACAGGGCCTGAGGTTAGCTGAGATCTGAGTGCCAGCCTAAGTTTCTCAACTAATAGACAACGCGTTGTGATAGGTCCTATTCTAAGCATGTCATGTATGTTAACCCACTTAATTCTCACAGCCCTATGAAGTCGGTTTTTTATCCCCATTTTATTGGTGGGAAAACAGAGACACAGTAAAGTGAACTACCTTTCTCAAGTTCTGATAGCTAGTAAGTGATGGAGCCAGGGTTCAAACCCAGGCTGTCTGTCTCAGACAGATGCTCACCAGCTAATACTGGTATGCCCCAAGCTAATACTCTGCCACTTCCCTACTGGGCCTCTCCTCCTCAGCCAGGGGCTCTACCCACTCTAACTTTGGTTTCTCCCTTTCAAAGTGACTCAGTGGTCTCTAAAGTCCTTTCCAGGACAAGAAGACAGAAAAGCAGAATTTGAACCTATAGTTCTTGATGGTGAACCAGCCATCTCTCTCCTTGCCTGAGGAGATCCCTGTAAAAGGACAGTGGGGGGATTTAAAAAGAATAAACTCAATACAACTCAAGAGAATGGGGTGGTACATCAATGTAGAAGTGATTTTGTGCATTTCTAGAATATGACTGGAAACGGACTGGAAATTGACAAAGTAGGATGGAAAAAAAGGCAGCCGAGAACACATGAGAATAGGGTTATAGCCAATGAGGAAGCCATCCTGCCATGTCTAACCACAGAGAGATTTGAGACGCAAAGTTGCCAAGTAAGAAGGGGGCAGGAAGTCAGAACAGGGGAAGTCAGAACAGGGGATCAACAGGAGGTTGATCCAAAGTCTTTACAAAGAACACCCAACCCCATATGCAGGGGTCTCTATATCAAAGCATGCATCACACAGTGAAGACTGCACTGTCAGGAGCTGTGTGGGATAAACTATCTGGGAAGACCAAAGACAGCTCAAAGGGTGTTACAGCTCCCACCTTATAGCATTTAGGCTCTCTCAGGGTAATAGCAACTTCCCGTTTACAAACCGTAATGGGAACCATGCAAGTCCTATGTTCTCAGAGCTCCCGAGCCACTCTTTCTTAAACTTGAATGGACAACTCAGAATCATCAGACATTTGAGGCAAACTGCCAATATGAAAGTGAGTGATGAAGAAATATTAAAAAAATAAAATAAATAAGGAGGCTATGATAATTCAGCACACAGAAGAGCACAGAGATTCAAAAAGCTATTTCATTTGTGAAGGAAGAAATATAAAACAGGAAATAGTACACAGAAGAAACATAAAACATGAAAAAGTACAAATACCATGAAAAACAGAGCATGAAAGACTTGTTGGAAATGTAAAATGAGATTATCAAAATAAAAGTTTCCATAAGAAGGGTTGGAAGATAAAGCCAAGGAAATCCTCCATATGTAAATCATAGATACTTAGATACAAAAATAGTCGAAGAAGGGGCACCTGGGTGGCTCAGTCGGTTAAGCGTCTGACTAGCGTCTGACTCTTGATTTCAGGCTAGGTCGTAATCTCACCATTTGTGAGTTCGAGCCCCACAATGGGCTCTGTGTTGGCGACACGGAACCTGCTTGGGATTCCGTCTCCCTTTCTCTCTGCCCCTCATCTGCTTGCTATCTCTCTCAAAATAAATTCTAAAAATAAACTTTAAACAAATGATTGAAGAAGAAAATACAGTGATTAATCTATGGGCTCCAACATTTGACTAATAGGATTTCAGAAAAGAGACAGGAGGAAATCCTCCACAAAGGTGTCATCTGGTAGGGACAGCACAGGCATTCCAGGCAGAGGAAACAGCATACATAAGACATGGAGACCTGAGAGAGCATGAGCTATTTAGGGAACTGCAAGCAGTTCTGTGTGACAGAAGGACAGGATTCCTGAGAGGAAGGGCAGAGAGATGAGATCTCAGAGGTACCCCCAGGAACACCTTAAATACCACGGGTCTTTAACCAGCAGGTTCTTGAGGAATTTTTAAGCAAAAAGGTAAGGTGATCAGGTTTGCAATTAGGGAAGATTGGTCTCAAGTCCAAAATATGGAAGATAAACTGCTCTGGTCAATTGATATGTAACAAATCACCCCAAACTTGGTAGCTTAAAACAACAACAGTCTTCTTTTTGCTCACAAATCTGTAATTTAGATGGGTTTCGGTGGAGACAGTTGTCTTTGCTTCATGTAGCAGCAGCTGGGGAAGCTCAAATGCTGGGAATGATTCAATGGCTTGGGGGCTGAGATCACAAAATGGCTGCTGCAGCTCCCGCCTCACATCCCTTTGGGAAACGTGAGAGAATGGCTTTTCCTAGATTCCCAGCAAATGTCTCATAGAGGCTCAAGGTATCTGACTGGGTCACACATTTACATCTGTGAGCCAGTCACTATGGCCCAGGCAATGCAGTACGCTGATTAGCCCGGCTTTGGTCACATGCTCTCCCTCCCAACTTGAGCTAGAGAGGAACCCCACCATAGCATAGAGCGAGGGTGGTAAAGGGGAACATCTCCAAATGATAAGCTGTGGAGGATGAGGGATGGAAGCTGGACAGGCAAACATCAGGTATGCATGCTTCTCCATCTTCTTGTGCCTCCCCTCCCCCTCTGCCCATTCTTCTACGGAAGGAAGCTCTCGGTTCCTACATCTTGATGGTTGGAAGGAATGCTAATTCCCCTAACTGGAGAGCTCTGTACTCAGAAGGGTCATTTACACTCTGCTCAATACAACTGATGAAGCATAAACTAATTAATTCTTAGAGTGAGAGCATCCCTATCAGGTTTTTCCAAATAGTAATGAATCATTATCAGCCAAAACCTTAACATCTGCTTACTCAATCAATCCACTGCTAGTCACGTGTTATTAATATCATTTGCACTGCTGCCCCAGTACCAGGCAGCCTGCATCCCCAGCCCCCAGTCTCATGAGCCTGTGTAGCCAGAGGACCTCAGGCCGCAAGAGGATGAGAATTTTACCATGGGCACTGGGGTGCAGCTTTTTGGGGGAATGGCTGTGGGTGCCGTCAAAGAATTGCCTACTCCCAACTGTTATCATCAGAAAATCTCAGAACTGAAGGGATCTTCGAGACTTGTGGTCTTCCAGTCTTTTCTCACACACCTCCAACAGCATGGAGCTCATGATCTCACAAGGCAGCACATTACACTGTTTTACACATCTGTTAGAATTTCTCAGTCTTGGGGTGCCTGGGTGGCTCGGTCGGTTAAGCATCCGACTCCAGCTCAGGTCATGATCTCACGGCTCATGAGTTCAAGCCCCATGTCGGGCTCTGTGCTGGCAGCTCAGAGCTTGGAGCCTGCTTCATGTTCTGTGTCTCCCCCTCTCTCTTTCTCTCTCTCTGCCCCTCCCCTGCTCATGCTGTCTCTCTGTGTCTCTCAAAAATAAATAAACATTTAAAAAATTTAAAAAAAAAGAATTTCTCAGTCTTTCCCAGTTAGTTTTAGATTAGTTAATTATATCCAAATTTGAGGCAGCTTGAATGAATATATCCAATGCTGAAAGAGAAAATGAACAGCAAAGGGACAAAGGCAGGAAGAAAAGGCAGGGGGAAAAAAAAAACAAAGCAGGGGCTAAGATTAGCAGGCAGAAAGGCAAATCATCCCATTTTATAGAGCCACAAATTTGACATTAAGCTTCCTTGTGGCCTAAAGGAAGAGGGAATCATGATTAGTTATAAATTCACATCAGTAAGAGATAAATGACAGAGAGAGATAAATAGATATCAAAAAAGGGTTTAAAAACTTGTTACAGGGGCACCTGGGTGGCATCTGACTTCGGCTCGGGTCATGATTTCATGGTCCGTGGGTTCGAGCCCCACATCAGGCTCTGTGCTGACAGCTCAGGCCTGGAGCCTACTTCAGATCCTGTCTCCCTCTCTCTCTGCCTCTCCCCCGCTCATGTACATACACACACACACACACACACACACACACACACACACACACGCACACACACACACACTCTCTCTCTCTCTCTCTCTCTCTCTCTCTCTCTCAATTATAAATAAACATTAAAAAATTAAAAAATAAAAACCTTGTTACAGAAGTCTGTTTCTCCTGAAAGTGTTTGCTGATATTTAACCAAAATCTAATTTCCCTTTAATTTCTACACATCAGTTCAACTCAACATACACTTAAGAAATCCCCATGACTGCTTCATTCTAAGACTTCCAGTGTGTTCCTGTGATGGGCAAGACCTTGGACTGTGTGTTCTGTAGAGTTCCTATTCCCCAGCTTCTATCATTTATTATCCATATGACCTTAAGCAAGTCACTTAATTCATGAGCCTCTGTTTCCTCATCATAGCATATAAACTAATAACCCTGGAGTACCTACTTTACAGGGTGGAGAGATGAAAATGATGCATGACACACACCCCTCCCACTCTACCCTTCCAGTTGTATTGTTTCACAAACTCACTGTTCAAGGTAAAAATAATTGCTTGGTATATCCCCAAATTCCAGTTTCTCAGTCTTCTTTTGCCCAAGCTGTGGCTTCCACCTAGAACACCCTTCTCCCTACTCTTACCCCCCACCTGAATCTCTAAATCCTGCCCACCCTTCACCTCCCAGCTCACATGCCAGCTTTGTGAGTCCTACAGCTGCCCTTAATATTTACCTTCTCCAAACCTGCTAGCTTTTATCTGTACCTCCCTCAAGACCAATGTATCCATTCAGAAACTCCCTCCTGTTCTTTCTCAGGGAACTTAAATATTCTTTCAAATCTCAACTCCCAAGAAAAAGCAACCAAGAAAACCAGAAAAAGTACCATATTCTCCTGTGAGAATTAACAATATAGAGGCATTACTGGTTTGAAGGAATCTGCCGATGTCAAGTTGAAACCAAAAGGAGGAAAAGCTGACAGGCAGAGTTGAAGGTTAAGGTTGACCTGAGTCACTCTTGCTCATGGCTGTTGTGTTATCAGTGTGTGTTTGGTGCCCTTTTTCCTGCTAATGGTGAGTTATTCTTGCAAATAAAATATGTATTAATAAGTTTACGTGCACAGCATATTTTACATAAATCCTATGAGTGGTGTTCCAAGAAATAACAAGTTTTGGAAGACAAGGAATTCCTTAGTACTGTTAGCCCTACTGGGAGAGCTCAACATTACATTATTCAAGCACTACCTGATTATGTTGACTGGCATTTTCCCGGGTTTTAATACACACTGTAGGCTATATATAGTTCTCTACTAACTTAATATTTCTTATTTCTTCATCAAAAATTTTAGTTATACATAATAATGAGGAAAGAAAATGAAGAACATTGGTAGTCTTGAGAATAACTTAGGATGTTAAAAAGTCCCTGGAATTCTCATATTTTTCCCCTGGATTCCCAAAATTCCACTCATTGCATTTAGATCCTCCTTTCTCCTTTGTTACAGTTATTCACCCATTGTCAGCTCCTCTAATAGACTGCTGGGTTGGATGACAAGAGTCACACTCGGTCAGTGCTAATTCTCCTTCCATCCCCTGTGCTGCTTAGCATGGACCTCACACACAGGAAACCAAGACCACTTCTCAAAGTACAAAGAGCAGGGACACTGGGGATTTGAATGTCAGTTCTGTCACCTTCTCATTATCTGGACTTATATGTGGCTTAAATGCTCTAAACTTCAGCTTTCTCATCTGAAAAGTGAAGGTAATGATAATGTCCACCTTGAAGGGTTGTAGTAGGAATCAAATGAGATCATGTATATGAAACACACCCAGTACATGTGTCACCTTTCTTTCCAGGAAACATTCAGTGCTAAGAGAATGGATGACTGGGTGGATGGATGGATGGATGGATGGATAAACTAGTGGGGAGAATAGCAAGCCTTCCCATACACACATTTCTCACTTCTGTCCCCAACTCCTCCCACAATCAGACAGAGAGTCTAAACTGAAAGAATCTAATGAGAAGCAGGGACATTCCCTGGGTTGGAAAAAGCAGCCATCAAAAGCCAGTGTGCTTTTTGTGATGCCACAGGCCCCAGGAGATGCAAAAACAAATCCCACATTCCTCAGCAAAACTGATATATCGCAAATGGGAGGACCACAGACTAGCTAACAGAGACAATGTTGGCTTTTAAATTCTTCCAGATGTAGACTGTCTTCCGGAAGGGAAGAAGTGAGTCGCCTTTGAACATAGGAGCTCAGATCCTTTCTTTAGAGATCTCTCTCTCTCCCTCCCTACCTATGTCCCCACCTCCCCATCTTTTAGCTCTGTTCCCCTCAGTTTTGAAGTCACTCTCAGAGAGACCATCTCCCCATGGTGTCCCTTGCATGCCTTACCTCAAACCAGTTTAGCAAACACTAAAAAGAGAATTTCTATACTAGCAACAAACAACTGGCAAACGAAATTTTAAAAAAATACTCTTTCTCATAGCATCAAAAAATATAAAATACTTGGCAATGAACATAATGAAAGATTTCTACATTGAGAAAAAACCTTGCTGAGAGAAGTGAAAGAAAAGAAAAAAGAAAAGAAAAGAAAAGAAGGAAGGAAGGAAGGAAGGAAGGAAGGAAGGAAGGAAGGAAGGAAGGAAGGAAAGAAAGAAAGAAAGAAAGAAAGAAAGAAAGAAAGAAAGAAAGAAAGAAAGAAAGAAAGAAAGAAAGAAAGAAAGAAAGAAATGGAGAGATATACCATATTCATGGTTTGGAAGATTCTATATGGATAAGATGTCAACTTTCCCCAAACTGATCTGCAGATTCAGTGAAGTCCCAATCAAATCCCAGCATGTTTTGTTGAACAATTGGAAGGATAATTCTAAAATCTGTATGAAAATTCAAAGGACCTAACTAACAAAAACAGTCTTGAAAAAGAACATAATTATAATATTTATACTGCCTAAACTCTACGGCAGTATATCAAGGCACTGTGATGTTGAATTAAGTATAGACAAATAGATAAGTGGAACAGAATGAAAAGTCCAAAATGAAAAGTTCTAGAACAGGAAAGGCAATCTATAATGATAAAAGTCAGAATAATGATTGCCTCTGGTGTGTACTCTGGGAGGCGAGTGGTATTGACTGGAAAGGATCAGAAGAGACTTCCTGGGATTGACTGGAAAAGAGCCTGGGGGAATTTCTGAGGGTGATGGGAATAATCTACACCTTTATTTGGGTGTTAGGTACACCAATGTGTATACATTTGTCAAAACTCTTCAAACTAAACACTAAAGATCAGTGCATTTCATTCTATATAAATTATATCTCGATGTTAAATTTTTTTTTTTAAAAAGGAGCTTCTCTGTTATAGGCTCTAATAAGTTCCCAGAGCTGTCTCTCATGGCACAAATGTGGTCACATGTCCATCCCTGAAGCAGTCACTGGCCAGGGGAAGGGAATGGCATGGTTGTCCAGGCCTTAGTTACCTGTCTGTCCCTGGAGCACAGGCATGGAGCCAGCATCCTTGAACCACATGACTTGTGGTGCTGTATTTCCCCAAAGTAAAAGTCAGGGTGTTCACCCCTTCACATTCACAAAGCTGTGAGAAGAAAAAAATGGATAAAGGGAGGGAAGTTCAGGCCATTGTGTTCTACGTTTCCCCCCTAACTGTAGTCTCACCTTGAAGAGATAAATTAGGTGGGTCAAGGGGAAAGGGAAGGCCATGCAAAGAACTAACGGCCCACTTCCCATGTCTACCAGCAGGAGTTTTTCTCTAGGAAAAAAACACTCAAAAGCTTTCCAACAGGGGCACCTGGGTGGCTCAGTCAGTTAAGCAACCAACTTCAGCTCAGATCATGATCTCACGGTTCGTGGTTTCGGGCCCTACACAGGGCTCTGTGCTGACAGCTCAGAGCCTGGAGCCTACTTTAGATTCTGTGTGTGTCTCTCTCTGTCCTTCTTCCACTCACACTCCCTGTCTCTCTCTCAAAATAAATAAACATTTAAAAAAAAAAAAAAAGGTTTCCAACATGGCAGAGGGTGATGGCACAGCAGCCACCGTAGGAAACCACCAAAGGAATGAGTCTGAGGCAGCACCCTTGAACCTCCGTCAGAGAGAAGATGGCACACAAAGGTACTGAGAGGGCAAAGGCCTAGGGTCAAGAGAAAAGAGGCCATCATGGACAGGAACTTTGTGACTGAGGACAAATGGCCAAAACCACAAACTCCACCAGCATATCACCCAGAAGACCAAAAGAAATAAGTCATACCTGAGCGGCCAGCAGACCAGACTAGCTCCTGGATACAGAGGACACCATGCAAATCTAAAGCCCATCTCTGTGCTACCTGAAGAATGCAGTAAAGCCCTCAAATACCCAGTTACCGTCTTGGAAAGAAGTAGGGAAAGAAGTGAAACCCTGAATGACAGGACATTTACTTAAAGAGTTATCCATCAATCCCAAAGGAACTATTTAAGCCAGCTCTGATTGGAAGATAAAAACAAAGAGTAGGAACATTTTCACTGAAAGGAGACTAAATAGGCTAGTGGAGACTGTCAGCTGGCATGTGAAGTTTCTCTATTCCTCTGTAGGAAAGGGGCTCCTCAAGAAGATCAGATACAGATAATAAAGGGGCTACATTTTGAAGCATGGTAAAGTGAGGAAATTGGCAGGTTCTACCACACAGATCTCTTTGATTTTAACGTCATCAAAGCAAAATTATGTGCCCAGGGTCACATAAGCAGTGAAAACAAGCCTGAGACCAGAAAGAGGTCTGCCATGTGCCAAAGCCACAGTCTGTCCCCTGCCTTAGGCACCCTCCGTACCTCTGTGCCCTTCGTTGCTCTGTCCTGATGTATCTGGAATCCTACTGCCCAACTCTCCCGCAACCCCGACCATGCCTTTGTCCTGAGGGACGTTTCTGCCTAAAGTAGCCCTTTCCTGTTTTCCACTTGCACAGGGGATAATGGCAGAACACCCCAGCACTTCAGCACAGGGGCAGCCTCAGAAACCCCACACTCCAGGCTTCCTCCTCTTTCTCCCACAGCACACCTCCTCTTTCTCCAACTGCAAACATCTCCCATGGCCTGAGGGAACAAAGCCAAACTCCTCAACCTTACATTCCAAACAACTCCTGACCTGGCTCCAACCTGCCTTTCCTCCTGCCCCCACTGTTCTTACACAGTGTCAGTGCCAATCAGACCTACCTACTCTTGGCTCTGAGCTCTCACCTGCACACCTTCTCTCACCACCCTCCCTGTTTCCATCATATCCTCTCAGCCTGGAGGCCTTGCTCAAGACTGTCGCACCTCCTTCTGGCCTCCTCTCCTCTGGCTCCTCCAAAGTCATTTCCTGGGAAATCGTTGCTGGGTAGAGAGACTTTTGAAAATCAGGCAGAACTGGATTCAAATCTTGCCTATTACTTCCTTGACATTGGGCAAGTTGTGTCATCTCTTTGTGCCTCAGTTTGGCTCATCTGCAAAACTGGAATGGAACTGCTTACTCATAAAGTTGCCCAGGGAGTTAAATGAGATATTGTGTGCCAAGTACATGGCAGGGCCTGGCACGTGGTAGAAGGTCCAGAAACGTCCGTTCCCTTTTGCCAAATCCTGAGAATCTTCCTAATTTAACCTTCCTGCCCACAAAGGAATAGCTCACAGTGTGTGTCTCTCCTGTCTACTCCAGAAAGCAGTAGTACTCCACTGAGGTCAGTGTAGTATGGCACAGTACAGCAAGTATGGCTTTTAAAAGTATACTTGGAGGCAGACAATCTGAGTTTGAGTTTTGACTAGCTACTTGATCTGTGCACCACTAGGCATATTACCCACCCTCTCTGAGCCTCGGTTTTGTGATATGGAAAATGAAAGTAGTAACAGACACTGATTCAAAGGATCATTTTGAGGATTAAATGCACTGGTAGTTGGACTCAGTAGAGTCTGAAATTAGCCACATATAAAAAAACAGCTTTGTTTCTTCAAAGTACTGCTTTCGTCCTTTCCCTGATGGATGAACCTCACATTTCCTGTTTTGTAATGACATCACAGGATGACCCTTCAGCCTCCTTTCATTTTCAGGGTCTAAGTGGAAATTCCAGTCTGGTTTAAAATCTCAGCCGCATGTCTCATTTAGTCCTCACACCCTTCCCATACCAGTCAGATATCAACCTGAGAGTCTCTGCTGTTGAAGAAAGGCATATGCTCTGCTCTTCCGAACTCCTCCCCCTTCCTCTCCTGGGGCCCTTTCTCCTTGGGAGCTTTTGGGCCTGGAAAGGATAAAAAAGAAAAGAGGATTGGTAGACATTAGTGAGCAATAAATATACCCAGTTCTACTCCCAACATATGGCTGGATTACACTTTCCTGTCCCCTTGAAGTTAGGTGGAGCCATGTGGCTTGCTCCATAGCAAATGACATGTGAGGATGGATCCCAGGAGGATGAGTAGAGATAGACATAGAGAATGAACAGGGAATTCATTCATTCATTCATGAACAGGGAATTCATTCATTCATTCATGAACAGGGACAACTCCATTGTCATAAAGCTCTAAGAATTGGGAGCTGTGTGTTACTTAGCATAACCGAGGCTAACTGATATGAGTGGCTGATGGCTCTTCTATGGCCACTCTTCAGTCTCTATGTGGTAGGTCCTAAACTGATCTTAGAATACAGGCATGAGTGCTTCAGGAGGCCTTACCAGAAGGAGAATTCTCCACTACTCATCCCCAAGAGCTGCCCCAAGCTGACACCCTCTGCCCTCCCTCAACTACCACCCTTAGTGATCAACCCCAAAGCCTCTTGCTGCTAAGCTTCCTTCCCCTGCATCCAGGCTCTTGGGTGGATCTTGCCAGATGGCTTAAGCCTGGCTGTATTACAAAATGCACACTCAATTCATGAGCAACTCACGCAGTTTTATTGTGCCAAAGTACCATATCCTCTCTCCAACTCACTGTCTCTCTCTGTATTTGCTTCCTATTGCTGCCATAACAAATTACCACAATCGGTGGCTTAAAACCACACAGATGTGTTATCTTCTGCTTCTATAGGTCAGACATCAAGTGCATATCTCCTGGGGTAAAATCAAGATGTCAGCAGGGCTATGTCCCTTTCTAGAGGCTCTAGGGGAGAATCTGTCTCTGTGCTGTCCCCAGCATCTACAGGCCCCCCGCATTGCTTGGATTGTGGCCCCTTCTTCCATCTTCAAAGCCAACAATGGCAAGCCGAGCCCCTTTCATACCCTCTCATCTTTCCTGCCTCTTTTTCCATCATCCTAGTTATCCCATGTCTCTCTGATGGCAGCCAGGAAAGGTTCTTCATGGTCAAGGACTCATGTGATTAGATTAGGCCCAACTGGATAATCCAGAATAATCTCCCTATCCCAAGGTCCTTAACTTTAATCAAATCAGTGAAGTCCCTTTCACCATGTAAAATAACATATTCACAGGTTGCTGGGATTAGGACGTAGACATCTTGGGGCAAGGATGGGGGTGGTAAGGGGACATTTTTCTGCACACCACACTTTCCAATTATCCTTTCCCCCTGTTCAAATAAGCACAAAGAGCAGATCAGCAATTCCTCTGCTAAGGAGGAGTTAAGGCACAAACTAAAATGTCAATCTTCCTTCATCCAGCACCCCTTCATCTCTATGAGTAGTTCTCTTAGAACCCCTCACATGAAGTGGGGACAAATGCCCCTCCAGCCTCCCCCGTGAGAAATGAGAAGGGGAAAGTCACATCACCACCCTCCATACTCCCATCAGATAATTATTTGAGTATTTAAATATTCTTTGAGATAATTCTATAGGAAATATAAATATAATGTAAGACATATAGGACTTTAAATTTCCTATGATTCACAACAAAATAAGCCAAAAGAGGGGGTGCCTGCCTGGCTCAGTTGGAAGAGTGTGTAACTCTTGATCATGGGGTTGTGAGTTTGAGCCCCACTTTCAGTGCAGAGATTACTTAAATAAATAAAACTTTTCAAAATAAGCCAAAAGAAACAAGTGAAATTCATGTTAATATTCTATTTCATTTTTTTAATTTTTATTTTATTTTTTAAGTTTATTATTTTGAGAGAGAGAGCACGTGTGCAAGCAGAGGAGGGGCAGAGGGAGAGGGAGGGAGGGAGGGAGGGAGGGGGAGAGAGGGAGAGGGAGAGGGAGAGGGAGAGGGAGAAGGAGAGGGAGAGGGAGAGGGAGAGGGAGAGGGAGAGGGAGAGGGATACAGAGAGAATCCCAAGCAGGCTCCGTGCTGTCAGCACAAAGCCCAACACAGGGCTTGATCTCAAGAACCATGAGATCATGACCAAAGCGAAAATCAAGAGTCAGACACTTAACTGACTGAGCCACCCAGGTGTCCCAATATTCCATTTCATTTAACTCAGTATATCCAAAATATTATTTCAACATATAATCATATAGAAAACTATTGAGATACTTTACATCATTTTATTGAACTAAATCTTTGAGATAATCCAGTGTGTACTTTACACTGCTAGTACATCTCAATCTGGACTAGCCACATTTCAAGTGCTTAATAGTCATCTGAGGCTAGCGGCTACCATATTGAACAGTGCCACATCTAGACTTTGATCTGTATAGGCCATGACAGTGTGGGGCCAGGGTCCTGGGCTGCCCAGGGTCTGGGTGGAGGTAAAAGAGCCCATCCAGTAGCTTCTGGAGGAGTGTCTGTACCTGTTTGCTTTTGGTGCTCTTTATAAAACAGATGTTTTCTGCCTCTTAGCTGTACTTCAGGGTGGCCCGTTCCCAAGCAGTGGGAAAGTCTCATTCACCACGCTTTTAAACATCGAAGTGCTTAGTGCAGTTTGTCTTCATATATGTGCCTATTATCCTACATGATGATGACAGTAGGGACAGACACACAGTAGGTACCCAAAAAGAAGCTATTGAATGAATTGGCTTTTATTTATTCCCCAAGTCCCATGAAGTCATGCCAATACCAAGCCCAGGACCAGGCACAAAGTGGACTCAATAAGCATATTCCATACATGCTCCCCAACATGGCCCGGTCCCGGGCACTGACCACAGCAGACGCTTGATAGGAATGTACTTTCACTGCACACAGAAGCTAGAAGAGAGGGCATAGTCTGTAAATGGAAGCTAGTTCTCCTTCCTCAAAGTATGAAGCCTTAGCCAATTGGGGAACTTAGGAAGTGGATGACAATGTGGGATGTCAAAGCTAAAATAAGGGGGTCGGAAAGGTCATCTCATCCAGCCCCTTTGTTGTATAGACAAGGAAGCTGAGGCCTGGAAATGGAAAGGGAGTTGCAAAGCCAGGAAGGCAAGCCAAGTCCCCCACCACAGAACCTAGAGCTCGGTTCTGAAATCGAGACTCGGAAATGCTCCCCATGCCTTTTGGTGCAGACAAAAAATAATGTTCTGACTTGGGGGATGGAGGGGTCATGAGAAGGGGATCTGAAAGTTATGTTGACTCTGCCTCTGATTTCCCATTTGGTCTTGAGAAAGCCCCTCTGCGGTCCCCATCTAGAAGACAAGGAGCAAAATGCAAGCGAGTGACATGCTGCTAAGCTTCTACCAAGATTTCATCAAATCACACAGACCACCCAGCCAAGACCCGTTTTTCAGATGGGAAAATGGAGGCCCAGAGATAGGAAGGGGCTTGTGTAAGATTGGCTAAATAGTGGCAGATCCTCACTTTGGGCTCTTCCTTCTATGTCCAGAAATGTCTCTCCCGATGACAGCACTCACTTCCTCTCCAACCCACCTCTTTACTCCTGAGTTCCATAGTAGGGGCCACCCCTTCTTTGAAAGGCAGGAGAGGAGAAAGAGGCATCTGGAGGAAAGGTAGGCAGTCAGCTGATTTTTCTAATCAGGGTTCTGACTCTGCGGGAAAGAGGAGTCCAAGATCCCAGCTGAGGTGAGAGCTGGCAGCCACCAATCAGGCCTAGAGAAAAAAAATGCAAAAGGATTGCAGCCAAGGAGAAGAAATGTGGAGACCTGAGGCTGGTTCCACGAAGCGTGCATGCACGGCGCACGCGCGTGCTCTCTCTCTCTCTCTCTCACACACACACACACACACACACACACACACACACACACAGGCACACGCTCAGCCTCACGTCCCGCGCCATTCAATTCCCCTGCGTGTTCTAAACCTAGATGATCAGATAATAAGAGGTTGAGTGGTATGCATAACATCAAGTTGATTAAATTTGTTTACTGATAATTCTTTCAGGTTCCCATGAATATCGTGTAATTTCCTTGCTGTATTTCAAACAGATTTGGGCTAATGCATTATTGACAGCACCCTTGCAGACCATCTCGACAATGTCATTCAGGATAATTATTTCACAACAGATTTCCAGAGCCCCTGGTTCCTGTTGGGATTCACTTGGGCATAAATTACAGAGCCGAATATTTAATCAGTGTCCCCATTAGAACCCCGCGGCTTATTTTTAGGAATTGAGGAGGGAGAGCGGGTGGGGGAGAGGGTATTTGTATTATTACAGCATGAATACATTTCTTCTGTTCTGGGTGGGTTTTTTTTTTTCCCCAAAGCTCAACCAAGCTGAAAAGCAGCCTGAAGCATCCTTGCCTTTTTTAGAAATAAACACAAGCATTAATCTTTTGACTGCATTAAATTAAATATTAATGTTAACGGATCACATAATGTGAAGTTAAAAAAGCGATTAACATTTATACCACATTCTCTCTCTGTGACTTTTCCATTACACAAATTAGTCCCTCTCTTAACTAATAACACCTAAGCAATGGTACCTTGGAAAGGTAGGACCAGGAGGCAGGGGCTGGGTGATGGTTTCTGGTGTTTCTCAAAGAAAACTGGGGAGAAGGTGTCGACGGGCAGCCGCTGACCAGACCTGCCTCCCCACGCAGCCCATCCAACCATAACTGAGGTGTAACGTGGCTGCTCCCTTGCAAGGAGTAATCTGAGGGCTAATTAGCAATGCCAAGGGGTGCTGCGCCGGATCCAGCGGTGTTTACAGTTCCGGCTATTTGTGTTGCTCAAGCAGCAGAATCAATCAAGCAGCAAGCCTGTGCTGAGCGCCCACTCCACACCCATGAGCAATGCCTCGGCTGCCTGCCTACCACTGCAGTCCGGCTTTGCCACCGTCACACCCCAGAAAGCAATCACACGGGGCTGCCGGTGGCCTCCCACCGGCTCACTCCGGCCACCTCTCCCCCAGCCCCTCCACAGACTGACCTCTGAAGCCTGTGAGGTTGGCCACCACCCCTCCTTTTTTAAATGACTCTTTCCTTCTGCTGTTGAGACTTCCTCTGACCCCTCTTGTCACTTGAAGTTCTGTATTACCCACCACCAGGCCCATGAGAGGCCACGAGGCACTGTGAGTCCCCTCCAGCCCTCTCTTCCTTCCTCTTCCTCTCCTACGACTACGGATCCCAGCTCTGGCTGTCCCCTACGAGGTCTGCCCCACTGCCTAATTCAGATCCACCCAGGGTGCCAAGGCCTGCTGAGTCCCTGGCCATGTACATCCAGGCTCTCCCTGTCGGCCCAGGCTTCCCACCTCACCGCCGCCAGAGAGACTGCACAGGTTAGTTCAGCACCTCTGATGGCCCCCAAGGTCGCCGGGATAAAGTCTGACTGTAGCCTGCAGGAAAGGCCTTCACGACCAACCCCAACTCCAAGTACTAGTCCCTGGCCACTTCCTGCCACACACACCCTCTGTTCTAACTATATGAGACTCATCATCATAAATGATTTCTGTCTGTGGAGAGGAGAAATGAGGGCAAGAGCCCTTACAGGCTTCACAAAGCATTACTGTGCGCCTGTAATTTGCCATAGGGTAGGCAGCCTCAAGGAATCCAGTCCTGGCTCTCTGCTCCAAGGAGGGCTCTGAGGAGACTCTCTCACTCCGCCTGGGCTTCCAGCAAGGTCAGAATAGAGAGATTCAACCCTCCAGGGCTGATGAGAGAATCTTCGTGGAGGACGGGCATTTGAGCTGGACCTTAAAGGAATAACCGGATTTCCACAGGCAGAGAATGCTCATTGTATTCATTTATCTGGCCAGACTGGCACATGCAATGAGAAGAGGAAAATGGGACCAGGCCATGGCAGAATGCCTCACAGGGTCCCAGAGCCACTTCCATCCTCCCTGTGAGGAAGTAGCCTCGGCCCCGGCCGGAGGAAGCTCCTCCAGGCCGGCAGCTGCCCGTGAACGGACAGCTCTACCAGCCACTTCTCAAATCTGGGACCCTGAGTTCTTTCAGCCCGAGCCGTAAGAGGGGGATGACCGTTCCGTGCTCAGGTCATTAGCAGCCAGCAACCTATTTCCACCATTCATTGCAGAGAATTCGGAGCCAGTAACCTGAGTTCCAAGCCCAGCTCAGCCGTTAACCGGCAATGCAATCTTGCACAGGTCCTTGGGAAAAGGAGCCCCCGTTTCCTTGTGTGCAGAAAGGGGTTAACAACAATGCCCTCAGAGGCACACAGGAGATCAAGAAGGGAGAAGGGCGCTGTGAGTGGGAAGCCCCATTGGTGAGCCTCCACGCTCCGGCACAGCCTCCCGCCCCGCACCCCCTGGCACCTCTGGGGTCCTGGACTCTGTCTTACAAGTGCCCAGCTGGAACCTACCATGAGAGCGGTGCCCTGATTGCCTGGCAAGCACAGCCCCGCCCTCCAGAGCTTCCCTGCTCAGCCCGATCCACCGCCTACGCGCAGAGGCCCTCTCTACCTCCACATCTCCCTTTTGTTTGCAAGGTGCAGACAGAGGCCTGGCGAGGGGGCCGTTTGTGCGTGTGTCACAGTGAACTCTGCCGACACCTGCTGCCACACTTTCCTCTCCTCCTCACTCTCAGGGCACCACATGAGCCTCGTTCATCTTTGACTTGCGGACTTGGCTGCCACTGCTCCAAGATCAAAACATCAGAGAGCCAGACAGGACTGTGGTTCTCTATTGCTGGTGCTTTTTGTTGCATTTTGTTTTTTGACTAGTACATGTACAGTTGGTCCTTGAACCACGCAGGGGGTTAGGGCGACCGGCCCCCTGCGCAGTTGAAACTCCACATATGACTTTTGACTCCCCCGAAATGTAACTATTAATAGCCTACTGTTGACCAGAAGTCTTATCAAGAACATAAACAGTCAATTAACACATATTTTATGGGTTATATGTATTATACACTGTATTCTTACAATAAAGTAAGCTAGAGAAAAGAAAATGTTACGAAGAAAATGATAAGAGAAAATACATTTACAGTACTGTACTGTATCAAAAAAAAATCCACACATAAGTAGACACCACAGTTCAAACTCGTGTTGTTCAAGGGTCAACTGTATATGCTTTAAAACCGGTACCAAAGGGGATTTAGTGACCAATGAGTCTCACTCCCGTTATCTCCAACCCCCAGTCCCTCAAGTGTCCTTTCCAAGTGGTATCTGCTACAGCCAGAGATATCTTACATATATTTAAACATATTTATATCTTTTCGCACAAATTTTAGCATATTATACATAACATTCTCCACCGTGGTTTTTTTCACTTACTGTATCTGAGAGACTGGCCCCAATCAGTACATGTACATTCTCCTCATTCTTTTTTGCAAGTGCAGAATATCATATTGCATGGATGCACCATAATTTAGTGTCCTACTTGTTGACACGTGGCTGTTCCCGGCCTGGTGCTTTGAAAATCAGTGCTGCAGCAAACCATGTCGCAAAAAAGCAGCATAGCACACACTGGGATCCACAGGCGGCCCGCAAAAGTCATCCAATCCTGTCCATGCCCCAAGGTACCACCTCCTCCATGAAAAAGAAAACCGTGCCCAGAGAGGTTTTGTGACTCAATGAGGCTCTGCTAATTGATAACATAATAGAGTGAGGGATCTGGGTTTTTCCATTCCGTGGAATTATTTCAATATGTTTAAAAAAATCATTCAAGGGTGCCTGGGTGGCTCAGTCAGTTTAGCATTCAACTTCGGCTCAGGTCATGATCTCACCATCTGTGAGTTCAAGCCCCACATCAGTCTCTGTGCTGACAGCTCAGAGCCTGGAGCCTGCTTCGGATTCTGTGTGTCCCTCTCTCTCTGTCCCTTCCCCGCTCAGGCTCTGTCTCTCTCTCTCTCAAAAATAAAGTAAAAGCATTAAAAAAAAAAAAAAAGCATTCAAACTCTCCACTTTACAGAGGGGGAAACTTGAGGCCCTTCAACAAGGAGAGCATCTCCTCAAAATCCTAAGGCAATGGTTCTCAAACTCAAGCGCGAGCATCCCCTGGAGGGTTTGTTAAAACAGAGGGCTGGGCCCCACTGCCAGTGTTTCTGATTCAGTGAGTCTACTAAGGAGTCTGAGAACTTGCATTTTTAACCTGTTCACAGGCGATGTTGATACGGAGACCACACTTTGAGGACCAGTGTCCTAAGGGTTCCTGGTGTTTCCGGGGATGCAAGGGGAGGCCCTGTGGATTCTGATTCCCCAGACAGCTAGCCACCCACCTGAGCTTTGAACACCACAGCACTACTCTTTCTGCTATGTGAATAAGTTTAACTTTTGTGTTTTTTTTGCTGGTGTTTGACTGTTTCAGTGCTGTTTTGGGGAAACAACTGGACTGCATCAGAGGCCTTAACATTTGGTCATGAGAAGCTACCTTTCATTTCCCTGGAGCACAGTGGTCACCCCCCATGGGGGGTTGGGTGGGGTAAAGTCCCTGGGATATGAGCTGTGCTGTCAGAGCAGGGAAAGGGCCTTTCCAGCCTACCTCCTCCCCACTGGATACACTGGATCAGAGTTGGGCCTGGTGAGGAGGGGCATCACAACCCAGATGTGTCCCCAGAAAGGCAGTTCTCCACCACAGCTGCACTGCTGGCTCTCCCCCTGCCCTGCAACCTTGGCTCAGATTCACTGGTTCTCTGAACAGCTGGCCTCTGCCCTTGGCCTGAACTTTTTGACCAGATGCCTTCGAGGGCAGGTTAAAGTCCAGCCATCAATGATTCTCTCACTCTCCCCATGCCCCCAGAGTTCCCAAGCACCCCATCAAGGCCCATCTCAAGGTCTGGGCCTCCATTTCCAGGAACACAAGTCCCTTTCTCAATACAAGAGAAGACACAGAAGTACCAGTCAATGCAGAAATATGCCGAAAATGTGTCAGGTAAGATTTCAACATCCTCGTAGTCCACTGGGTGGGGATTTGGAAGATTTCTGGTATTTGTCACTGACATAGGTCACTTTATGGCTGAGCCTTCCTACTGTAGAATACTCTACTGTGTGTGTGGGTCTTCAGGAGGCAAAGCCCTCCTCCTAAGTCAGAAAATAATGCAGGCCTGGGATGCCTGGGTGGCTCAGACAGTTGAGTGTGGAGCCTGCTTAAGATTCTCTCTCTCCCTCTGCCCTCTCCCCCGCTCTCTATCAAAATTTTTTTTTCTAAAGAAAACAATACAGGCCTGACACTTGTTTCATATTTCCCTTCTCTTTGCAGCTGAAACCCCGTGTGTCACCAAAGAAGAGTGGACCAGATGCCCAGGACCCGTAAGAGGCAAGGTCAGGAGAAAATGTGTCCCAGAAGAGGCAGCTCCCAGGTCCCGAGGGCATCACAGTGGGGATGGAAGTAGCACCAGCTCCGTGCCAAGCCTTCCCTGCAGCTCAGTTCAGGCTGTTATCCTCATGTCGGGCCACCCTCATCCCGCTTCCCTAGCTTTCCCGCTGATGCTTTGATGGGTCATATTCCCTTTAAGCAGATCCCTTTCCCACTTAAACCAGCCAGAGGTCGCTGGCAACAGTGAACTTGGACTAACACTCATACCAGCGCAGAATCCTCGGACACCAAAAGGAACTTTTGCCCTGGACTTCCTCCCCCATGTCATCAGAGCAAGCCAGTCACCCCTGCAGGATTCTGCAGCCTTCGACTTAGCTAACGTTGGTAACAATAATCCCTTATGCTCAAGCACCAGTTAGGTCCTTTTCAAAGCTGTCCCCTCCACTATCCTGCTCACTATCACCATGCACAGGAGAGGCTGAGAGAGGCCAACAGAGAGGAAAGCAGGGAGAGACTGGGACTCAGGACACCTGGGTGTTGTTGTTGTCTTTTTGTTTTGTTTTGTTTTTGTTTTTTTGCTGTTATCACTACATAACAATAATAAAAGCTACTATTTGTTAAGAGTTGGCTATTTGCAAGCAATGGGCTAAACAATTCATTATATATTTTGTGTAGCCCTGCAAGGTAGATGTTTTGATATGCATTCTCAGAGAAGTCAGTTAATTTGCCTAAAAGCATCCTGTTGCTAAGTACAGAACTAGTACTGAAATCTGGGTCCAAAGCCAGGATTCTTAGCCATTATATTAAATATTAAATGGCTTCCAACTGATCTGCCTCGGCCTACCTTTCTGGACAAGCCACTTAAGCCCCTCTGAACTCCAGGGTCACCAGCTACAGTAACTGCTCTGACTTACAACACTGAAGTTTAGATTGTCCAGGAAGAAACAGAGCACCCTTGAGACAAGTTTCTCTTGAGCCAAGCTTGGAAGGTATCCCAAACCCCAGCACCAAAGCCTATTGGACAGGCTCACATCCAGCCAACCACAGAGCCCTAATTTTGCAGCCTCAGCATTAGTAAATCCTCTCTTCTGCTCTTCGGCGGTCTTGGAGGCAGGGTGGCGGGCTAGACAGGTGGGCATTGCCACATTATCAATTTGGCTGCTGATTAACTCCACCTCCTAACTGAGAAGGATTCTAATTACAAAACCTGGAAAGTGGCAAGTCCTGGGAGCTGACGGGATCAGCCCATTACTGTTCCTTCTCTGGCCTTGCCCCGGGGGCAGTGTGGAAAGGGAGCACAGAGCCGAGGGAGTGCGGGCCGGAGAGAGCCTGTTGCCAGTTGAGGGAGGGGGCTGTGGGCCCTGCCAGGTAGCAGAGGCAGGGGGCCAGGTTCTAGGCAGCTCTGTTGGGGAACCAAGTAGCTGACTCTGCCCTTTCACTGTGCTCAGAGGAGGCGGAGCCACGCCCCACCTTCAGCCCAGTGGGACCAATTAAAGCATTTACAGTAAAACACGGGAGGGGATGCACCTCCAGGTCTCCATCTTGCCACGTTTGCTGAAGGAGCGCCTATGACATTACACAGATTAATACTCCACTGAGCAAATTAATCCTTGGGATTTCACTCACTACCTGTGGCTTATAAATTTTAATTGGCTCTAAGCCACCACCTGAATTGATGTGGGAGTGTGGTGATGCAAGGCAAGACATCAGAAAGAGTGCCAGCCACACGTGTAGCTTCAAGCAGGAAGGAGGGGGATGCCATATTCCAGGTGCCAAAGGGGTGAGGGAAGAAGGAAACCTTTCAGCAGCAGTATTTCCTTGTGCATTCAGCGGAGTGGGCAGAAGGATGCAGAAGCAGCCTTTGGCCTCTTCTTTCTCTCTGCTTGTCTCAGTCCATCGTTCAAATCTCACATGAGTTTGAACACTTCAACACTCCACAAGCTTTGATTGAGCACTCGGTATGTGCCACGTCCTGGACTGGGCAGTGAAGAGTCAATGTGTTGGGTTGTAAGAAAGGGAAATTCACTGAAACACCCTGGGTTAGAAGTAGAGACAGCACCACTGTGAAGATGTCCAGGTGTCACAGGGAGAGGAGAGGGCCTCATGGGAATTGGAAGGTGATCAGAGCCATACTTTGCCTCTGACATTTTCACAGGCGTTGGCCTCTTTCTTTCTACACACCTGCTGTGCTCTGCTCTCTCCACAGGTAGGTTGCTCATCTTCCTGCAAAAAATCTCCATAACCTCCCAAACATGGGAGCCTCAGCTGCCACATTTAATGGCCCCAGTCACTGTGTCCCATTCGAATTTCCGGGAGAAAGGAGCAGGCGGGCCCGGGCTGAGTCTCTCTTAACCATTCCTGCCCTTTTCTAGGCTCACCAACGGCTCCCACTTGTTGAAACTTCCTTCTTGGCTTCTAGGACTCAGCTGGCACCATCTTTCCTCCAACCTCTAAGGCCTTCTCCAGACACTCCCATGGTTTTGACACTGTTAAGGGCCTCTGAGCACTGCTTCAACTCCGTGCACATGCTATCCTTGAACTTGGCTCTACTCTGGTTCCCCCACCTCCACACCCATCTCTGCCTACAGGGAGAAGTCCATGGATGCAAGGGGATATGCCCACCCAGACACCATGGTTCTGTTCTAGACTAGCACTGTCCAATAGAACATTCTGCGATGATAAAGTTCTACCTGCACTGTACAACAGTAGCCTCCAGCTACAAGTGGCTACTACTGCTGAGGAGCTAAAGTTTTATCCTTTTATTTTTTTTATCTTATTTTCATTAGCTTTATCTCCCACAAGTTTCCTGGTCCTGCCACACTTCTTTTCTAATCCCACCCCCGCCTAACAGCAGCCTTGAGTCACTCTTCTTAACTGTAAAACATTAAGTGATCCTCTATCACCTGTATTTCATAATGAAGTCTGGCTTTTCAGCCTAATAGTTACGGTTTTTGTAATCCTGCTTCATCTCCCAGCCTCCCTCCCTCCTTGCCCCTACAAAGGCAAACAGCAGTGTCTGCACCCCTTCTCTATGCTCATTGAAAAAGCCTTGCCTTTTCTCACCTCTGTGCCTTTGCAAAGACTGTTCTTTCTGCCCAAAATGTTCTCCACCCTACCTTCACTCCAGTGCTAGCAAACTCCTATTTACCCTTCAAGCCCCAGGTCAACGGTCCTCTTATCACCTCCCCTATTCCTGTTCTCCTCTCTCCAAGTTAACATGCCTTTTTCAGTGCTCAGTTACCAAGGCTACTTAAATGTTAATTCTACCCAGGGTCCCCTATACATGTGGGCATCCCTCTGCAAAGGCCTGTGCAAAGGAGTAATTTGTCATTTTGCACAAGTGTGGATTTGAATCTCATTCTGGAAGGCTGGTGTGCAGGGGGAATTATACAGCTGTTTCAGGAGCCTGACTGGCCATTCAACATCCATTTCTCAACACATATTGGTTATTTTCTATTCATTATTTATGAGAAAAAAGTGACTCTTTAATGGAAAAACTTTGTGTAAAAAAATGCCACTCTCATCTGCCAGGCAAAAAAAGCTCTGTGATGGTGGTCTATATAGGTATATAGATACCAACCTTCTGCTTTATTTTTTTATTGAAATATAATTAACCTACAATGTTGTTTCAGGTGTACAATATGATTCAACAATTCCATAAATTTCTCAGTGCTCACCAAGATAAGCAATCTCTTTTATCTATTTCATTCACCCCCCCTTCTCTGTATTTAAGAGTCTTTTGTCTTTGTTTCTTAGATTCCACATATAAGTGAAATCACGTGGTATCTGTCTTTCCCTGACTTATTTCACTTAGCATAATACTCTCTAGCTCCATCCACATTTGCAAATGGCAAGATTTCATTCTTTTTTATGGCTGAGTAATATTCCACTGTGTGTGTGTGTGTGTGTGTGTGTGTGTGTGTGTGTGTGTGTGTATCACATCTTCTTTTATCCATTCATCAGTTAAAAGACACTTGGGTTGCTTCCATATTTTGGCCATTGTAAAGAATGCTGCAGTAAACACAGGAGTGCATATATTTTATCGAATTAGTGTTTTCGTTTTCTTTGGGCAAATAACCAGTAATGGAATTACTGGATCATATGGTAATTCTAACTTTTTGAGGAACCTCCATGCTATTTTCCACAGCGGCTGCACCAATCTGCATCCCCAGCAACAGTGCACGAGGGTTCCTTTTTCTCCACATTTTTGCCCCAAAACTTGTTTCTTGTGTCTTTGATTTTGGCCATTCTGACATGTGTAAAATTATATCATTGTGGTTTGAATTTGCGTTTCCCTAATGATGTCTGTTGGCCATCCATATGTCTTCTTTGGAAAAATCAAGATGGTCTTGGGATAGAACTCCTAAATCTCAGGAGTCTCCCAGTGTTTTTCACAGGGTGATCCCTAGACCAGAACATCATAAGCAAATGTGCAAATCATGAGCCCTCCCTAGTCTGGCAGAATCAGAAACTCTGGGGTGGGGCCCAGCACCTTGTGCTGTAACAAGCCCCCAGGTGGCTCTGATGCCCTGGTCTGTTTCTGTCTTATGAGAGCTCCTGAGTGGAGTGGCCTGCCACCCTCAGCTCTCCAGGCCCAGTCCCCAGTCCAGCATTCTGGTGTGACAGGCCTTCCATAGCCCGATATGTGTGTACTGAATGAGAGAATGAATGCATGCGTGAGGGAGTGAACAGAAAGTTAAAAACAAATAGGAAAGAAATTGAGCAACAGATGCAAAAGAAACCAGAATAACTTCTTGTTAGGCATTTATTCCGACCTTCTGGTCCAATGAGTAGGAAGAGAAGTGGGAATAGACGACGCAGGCATTGTAGACCCCCTGGACCTGCTCCTCTCCCATCCCCCCGTCCCCACCCTTGTACTAAGACCTGAGTGGCAGTGCTTGGCCCCTCACCCTCTCCAATCCATGGCCCAGGTGAAAACTCCTAACTTCCTCAAAGAAGAACCCAGGAGCAAGGGAGCGCTGGGTCCTAAATGGCCTGTGCAGGACCCATAAATTAATTACTTAATATCATTTACAGAAGGCCAGTTGGTCTCAAGATGAATGGAGCTAATGCTGTTCTTGGCATCCAACTTAAAGATTCAAGGCGCCAGAAATACAAAGGAAGGCTTCTTTCAACTTCCAGACTAGGCTGCTGAATTAAAGCTGGAAGGATGGGATGGGGGGAGGGGGGCTATTCAAAGAAGGAAGAAAGGTTTCTTTGGTGAAGAAATATTAATCTCAATATTCACATGGCGTTAAAATATATGTTTGAGATCTCCAGAATGAGATGTTCATAAATAGATAAGCTCTAAGTGGATGATTTTTTAGCCTTGATTTTCCTTTACTGAAATATAATTAACACTTCCTGAAACCAGCTAGCTTGGAATAATTTAGTTCAATTGTAAGTATGCAAAACACTTAACAATTAGCTCCATGAAATGAGACCAGCCAGCACTGAGCCGACTTCATTAATGCCCTAAGTGCATATGCCCTATTATAAGAGCTTTCAGAAATATTGTATAAATCTGAAATGCCCCCATAGAATGGAACGGGGAGGGAGTTTCCGATTATTTCCATTCATTTGAAAGCTACATCTCATAAACGCAGCGGTCTGAAAGATGACGGCAATTGGTTTTAATATTTTTACAGCCGCTTCGAGGTGGTAAAAAGAAAAGAAACCAAGGTATTGTAATGGGGTCTTTAAAGCCAGCGTGATTTAACCTCCCATAAAGAGGGGCAGCTGGGGCGGGAAAAGCTTATGGTTTGTCATAGTCAAGGGCCCCGGGTTCAGCTGCATGGCCTGGTACACGTCCTTCACCTACCTACGTCTTCTCATCTGTAAAATGGGGATAGACAGGGATACTATTTAAATAAGTAACTGTCAGTGCTGCACAAGCACTGAGCAATGGGAATGAATGCTGGCAACAAACAACCAGAACCATGGGCATGGTGGTACGATCTGCACACCCAGTACCCTCGCTTGTTCATCCTGCTTGAACCTCAGAGCAGCAAAATGAGAATACAGACCTCAGAGAGTGCTGAGAGCGTTACAGGATACATTGAATGGAATAAGCCTTCAGTGTTTCTTTATTTTTTTAGAGAGACTGAGACAGAGACCGAGCGTGAGCAGGGGAGGGGCAGAGGGAGAGGGAGACACAGAATCTGAAGCAGGCTCCATCCAGGCTCTGAGCTGTCAGCACAGAGCCCGATGCGGGGCTCAAACCCATAAACCGCGAGATCAAGACCTGAGCTGAAGTCAGATGCTTAACCAACTGAGCCACCCAGGCGCCCCATGAATGGGACAAGCCTTCAAAGAGGGAAGCCTCTATTCAAATACAAGAGGTTTGGATATTTTTATATTTTTTCCTTCTTTTCTAGATAGATAGTGGCTGTGGAGGCAAAGCCATCATGAGGTTTACATTGACTCAGCTCTGAGTGGAGTGAAAAATGAAGAATTGCCAAAGCCAGAATGAAAAAAAAAAAAAGTACAATTTTCAGTGTGTACATTTACCAAAATACTGTTTTAACCCACCAACCCGAAACAGAGCAATCAGGGTGATTTTGCCAGTCACAGAATATGGAACACTATAGGCAGGGAAGGCCAGGATGGGCACACAAGTTCCAGACTGCAAGATGCACATCTTTCTTCCAGTCACACCAGCGAGCTCTGTGACTACATGTGACCACATACGGTGACAACATCAAAAGTCCACGTCTGAAGTCCAAGGGGAGGGCAGCTGTAACACCTGAAAACAAGGAAGGTGGCCAGCTGCCGGTTCCACCTCTGGAAAGCCCTGGCTGAAAGCAGGTTCTTCCTTGCGCCTGGCCCTAACTCTGTCCTGGGTGCTGCTGGCTGCACCATTCCCCAGGAGGGCCCCAGAGATAGGAGGCACTGAACACAAATCCCGACTAGGGCTCTCCTGGGGAAGCGGGGTACGGTGCATCGAAGTCTGGGGGAAGAGTAGGCAGCAACATTACTTAGAATGTAACTGGTTAGAAGCTACTGAGTACCTGGCCATGTCAGGTATTTTTCGTATGTTAAACTCTTACCTTCACAGATATGAAAATGGTGGCTCAGAGAGGTCAGGTGACTGGCCCAAGATCACACCACTAATGAGCAGTATAACTGGGATTCCCACTTGCCTCTTCTGCATCGAAGCCCATGCTCTCTGCACCCACTTATGCTGTTTATAGGGACACATTTAAGTGAGCTACCTAGCATTTAGGTGAGTTCCTGGCCTGGAGGAGGTGCTTATAAATGCCTGTGGAATTTGAGTAGAAAATACTAAATATGGATCTTGTATTGATTTCTAACTGCTCCTGTAACAAATTAATACAAACCTGGTGGCTTAAAACAATAAAACAATTTATTACCTTACAGTTTCACAGGTCAGAAGTCCATAATGGGCTGGCAGGGCTGAATTCCTTATGGAAGCCCTAGGAGAGAATCTGCTTCCCGTCCTTTTCCAGCTTCTAGAAGCCGCCCACTCTTCCTGGTTTGTGGCCTTTTCTTCCAACTTCAGAGCTAGCAGCAGCCCATCTTTAAATCTTTCTCTATGAACTTTGTTGCTTCCGTCATTATATCTGCTTCTCTAACTCTGACCTTTCCGTTGCCTTCATATCAGGACCCAATGGGCCCACCCTGGCAATCTAGGATAATTTGCCCATCTCCAGATCCTTCATTTAACCACATCCGCAACGTCCCTTTTGCCACATAAGGTAACATTCACAGGGTCCCGAATAGGACTTGGACGTTTTGGGGGCCCGTTATTCAGCCGACCATCGACCTTAATATAAATGAAATCATAATACCCATTCCTTTCTTAGAAATTAGCTTTAGAAAAAGCTTTAGCATATCATTACAACAAGCTTAATTCCAGATTTTCAGGATAAGACTCAATATCAAATATTGGCACTCCTTACCAATAATAATAATTTAGTGGCTTTCACCTGCATACTTGTGGTCACAATAAATGCCTTTCAAGGATTTCATTTCATCCTTAAAAATTCTCTGTAATTTGGACATTATCATCTCCAATTTACAAAGTAGGAACTGAAGCTTCAACAGTTACACAACTTGCTCAAGGCCACAGTACATGGTGGAACTGGAATTTGAACTTGGGCTGGTGGAGAAGGACAAGACCATCCTGATTGCTGGTTCAGGAATTATTTCTACTAGACAGCCTATGCATGGAAGAAAAAGTACTCTGGAAAATTTAAAGAGGTCTTAATATTAAGAAGAAACACAAAGAATATAAGAAAGCATTTGGAGCTAAATTCCGGTTCTGCCACTTGGGACTCAGTTTCCTTATCTGTAAGTATCTGTAAACCCAGCTCCTTGGGTTGGTGTGGACATTAAGTGGAGACAAGGCAGGTAAAGTGTGGTAACAGTGTTCCATCTGTGTTGGCTGGGCAGGGAGGAAGGTCAGAAGTGGCCCTAAGGGTCCCAATGCTGGGATTAACGCTGGTCAGCCTCAAGCTGTTTCTTCTCTTATCTGGACCCGAGCCCCCCATATGCAGTGAAAAAGATGGGCTCAGCAGCTCTGCAAGCAAGCTTTCCCTCTCCAGGTTCCAGCAAGAAGACTGTACAGGCTTCCTGACTCCAGCTCAAAGGCCTTTTGAGCACAGCATCCTGGTACTGCAAGCATTCCCATTTCTCCATCCCAGGGCAGCCTCAAAATGGATAGGAATGTGTAAAACGGCCTTAAATCTTGCTCAGAACCACTTTGCACAGATGCCCTTCACACCTCTTCCAGCAGAATCGTTTACCGGGCACATGAAAACAGTAAAGCAAGCACAGGGTCTGGAGCCTGGTCCCAAACTGTTTTACATGGGGATTAATGACTAGTGTGATCAATCCAGAAAGGCTGGCTCTGGCGGCTTCATGATGACATCATCTGGGCAGCTCCTTTGTCCCTGGGAAGAGAGCTCCACCCCTCTCCATCTCACACCCTTGGGAGAGTCCATGGCCAGACTGCAGTGTCAAAATGGAGTAGACAATAACAGGCAGGGCACTACAAGACCAGCTACCCCATGGAAAGAGGCCCAGAGGCCTGCACCAGGTCACACAGCTGGCTAGCAGAGCTCATGACTGACTGCTCGGTCACTAACTGGCTATTATGATCTTGGGCAAGTCACTTACCCTCTCTGTGCTTCAATTTCATCAACTGTAAAATAGAGGCAATAAGAAACCTATTTCACAACACTAGCTGCATTAAAATATGCAAAGTGCTTAGAAGAGTACCCAGCCCACAACGAGTGCTGTGTTATCATTAACTACTACCTTCTTGTAGCTTGGCTGTATATTCATGCTCTTTCCATGACATTAAAGCACACCTTTCGGCCAGATCAGTGCTCTGACACGGTCATATGTTCTCTCCTCAGCTAACATGAAGTCCTGGGCCAATAGGCCACTCCCGATGTCCCATTCTCTCAAATCATCCACATAGGACTGTTCCTTCCCCAACACTCTCCCTGGTGGTTTCTGGGACTCTTATAACATAAGGAGTTGCAACAGCTTAGGAGTTAAGCACTCTCAGCCAGAATTTCCTTCTGTAAGAAGTGATGAAGGCAATCGGGCAGAAGGGAGGCCTTCACCCCGGTTCCAGAAAGCCAGGTTCCCAGAGCCAGAGGGAAGGCTGTCCCTTGTTCTCCAGCCCCGCCTGATTCCAGCTGAACCTGAGAACTGACTGCCATATGGCCCCCGACACAGCTGCCCTTCAAGGAAGCACGAGGTCTGTATGGATGTAGCATGGCCCAGTTGGCTGTAGTGCTAGCCAATTAAGGATAGTCACCTTGTCACTTTGCCCATTAAAAGCCCCAATGCCAAGGCCTGCCTTGATGTCTAGCCCTCTCCCCCTCGCACACACAGCTTGTTTCTTCAGTGAAGACATGCCCCTGACAGAGAGGAGGTCCACAGGAGCACAGAGGAAATGGCTGGCAGGGGCAGCCACAAATATGGCCCCAGTCAGCCAGCTGGGCCAGCAGGACTCATCAGACACACACACGGCATCCTGGTCCATTCGAGCTACTACAACAAAACACCACAGACTGGGTGGCTCATAAACAACAGAAACTTATTTCACACCTTTCTGGAGACTGGAAATCTAAGATCATGGCAGTAGCATGTTGGGTGAAGACCCTCTCTGGGTCTGGGTCACAGACTTCTCACTGGGTCCTCACATGGTAGAAAGGGCCAGGGCACTCTCTCAGGCTTCTTTTAGGAGGATGCGACTCCCATTCATGAGGTCTCCACTCTCGTGACCTAAACATCTCCCAAAGGCCCCACCTCCTAACACCAGCACCTGGGAGACTGAGATTTCAATACATGCATTTTGGGGAGACACGAATATTCAGACCACACCACATGGTATGACAACATGGACCACAAGAAGGCAAGGGTCTTTATGACCTTGGGACAGGGGAAACCATTCAAGGAGGAGCAGGAATGTGGTGAGAAAGCAGAAACAAAGCTCTGGAAATGAACGAGGAAGGTGGGAGGGGCACAGCCAGGAACCCCACTCCCTACCACTCCTTCAGGAAATAAAGGAACCAGCTGAGACAAAGGCCATGAGAACACTACTTCCCAAGTACCCCTTGGCCAGAGAAATCTCTCTACCCAGAACTCCTGGACTAAATGATAACAGGCCATGGGCCTGGGTTCATATTCAGACCGTGCCACTTACTAGCTGTGTGACCTTCTACAAAAAGTTAACCTCTCTGGACTCCAGTTTCCGCATCTGCACAATGGGTCAAAAACAGAAATTCTCTCATGTTGTTGATCTGAGGCTTGAAAGGGATAAATATATATCACTCCCTTCCTTCCCATGGTCTCTGCTCTACAGTTAGCTTGCAGTAATATTAGCCACCATGCACCACTGTATCTGCAATAACCAGGAGAGCCGTGGCACCCCAGAAGCACTTGAGAAATACCTACTGAACGAATGAATGTTCCATCATCTGGATGTAGTAATCAGCCCTATTTTTTCCTGGCAAAGTTACACATATCCATGTGGATATGTGTCTCTCACAATGCCTTCCCTCCCTCATGGGCGCAAAGTGACTTGAATTCTGGAAGAACGCGCCAGTGAACTGTGGTCTTTAAGGCCTCCCCAAGGGCACAACCTCCCTGCTCAGAGCCTTGAGGAGGTAGCTGCCCACTAGGAGAAAATAAGACCCCCCACCCCCACCCCAAGAAACCATGCCTGGTTCTGTTCTGCCCATGATCTGGAGTGAGACGAACAGCTTCAACTTACCCTTGGTCTGTGGCAGATGCATTTGGTATATTTGCCCCACCCATAGCCCCAGCTATAGGGGCCACCCTAAGTGTCCCACATGTTTTCCTCTGACTCAAGCAGAGACGGATACCTGACCTAAAAACATCTAGGTCCTTAGGACATCTGTCGGCTAACCAGTGATCGGTCAGATTATTTCCTGTCAAGAATTTGGACCACGGGATAGGCATTGTGGGCTGTGTAGAGACATGGCCACAGCTGGCCCTACAGCAAACCAAGCCATCTGCAAACAAGCTAGAGGAGGGGATGTACAGAGCAGAGAAGCCACGAGTAAGCAAAGGAGTACTGCCTACAGGGAAGAAAACAGCAAAGAGGCTGCTCAGAGAGGGGCAAAGAGCAAAGGCCACACAGCCCAAGAGAGATGGGAAATGAGAGGCAGAGGGAAGTTGCCTCATGCTCCGGTGGCCTACCTCATCTGGCTGCTGTGAGCCCAGCTGGCTTCACTCTCCATCTGTAGCCCCCTATACTGTTCCAACCACCATGGCCTGCCTGGTACACGAGCTGGCTCACATGGATGGTAGTCCATGCAACCCAATGATCCCCACCTACAACAATGGGCATGGTGCTGCTCAAGGGGCAGGGGTGTTTCCTGGCCCTGGGGTGATTCCATGCCATCCTAATGTCCTTCTCTCCATCCTTCCCAGGGGCCCATTGGGCCCCTTGCAAGGGTTTCTCTGCAAGGATTTCTCTGAGTTCCTGGGCAGGATGCAGGTTACACTGCCAGAGAATTCAGGACATCAGGGCTCAGCTGTCTAGAGATAAGAAGAGGCATCTGTAAAATATTCCTAGAGTTACTGCCCTTCTATGAGGAAGCTTCAGTGCAGCCATGACATGATAGATTGTTTTGGCCTCCTAGAAATGAAAGAATCTCCTCCACCAACTGAAATAAAACTGTAACTCAAAGTATTGTATCACTAGCCAAGCGATCGGAGTGGAAAAGCTTGGGTTCAAATTCTGGCTCCACTACTTACTTTGTGACCAAGGGCAATAACTCAACCCCTCTGTTGTTCAAATTTCTCATCTCCTGTGGAAATAGTATCTGCTTGGTATGGTTTGGAAAGGGCTCAGCAAGATAATGCATCTAATTGTAAATACTGGAAGAGGTTGCCTATCCATCGGCCTGCCTTTCCTTCATTGTAAGTGACTGGCAACAAGTAGGTACTAAATGAGTGTATTGTGATGGCCAAGCCCTCCTCAGCCTATGGCAGTGCCATCAAGCACACACATCACAGAATCCACTCCTGGCTGCACTAAACCATGAACCCCTGGAGAAGAGGAGCTCTATCTTGTTCATCCTACCATCCTCCAATTCCCAACACCAGCTCTAGTACAGCTTGGAAGAGGGAAGGAACAAACAAGTGGGTTCCTTAGGGCACATCCAGCTCTGGAATGGTTTGGCTCTGGTTATCACGGACACTCTGTGAGTCCGTGCCTTTCACCTAGGAGACTCACGCCCAGGCATGGACTTGGACCAGGCCTTCTATCCATCTGAGATGGAATACTCCCACTGTGTTTAATGCACGTATGTGTGATTGAGAGCCAGGGCCAGTGGTAAGGACGCCCAACTTCCTGTAAGCCCCGGAACAGATTCTCACCTTGGACACTGACTCCCTACCAACCTACGTACACGCGCACGCACACACACCCACACACACACATGTATAAAACCAGGTCAGGGAAGAACATATCCAAGCTGACCTCACCTACAAGGTCTCAATCCTCCTAGACAGTTGGGTAGGGGCCAGGAGTTGGGAGAACCTGGGCCAGGTCCTCTAGGGATATCTTGGGATCCACAGGTGCATCCTTTTTCCTGAGGGTATATCCTGTCATGTACAAAATGCCAACACCAACAAAGATGGATCCAACTAGGCTGCCTATTCAAGGGGCCAGATGGAATCAAAGAGCCAGATTCTAGAACAAATTCAGGGACCAAGAAAGCAAAGAGAAGTCAAGGATCAAAGAGATTCAGAATTCGGACCAAGAGCTGAGCTCAAAAGAGGTCAGGATCAGGGCACAGGGGCTGGCCATGGGGTAGCAGCTTTACTCCAAACAGCCTCCCCATCTTCAAGTGGTTCCCCTAGCCCACCTCCCCTAAGAGAGACATCATCATACTCACCTACCGACGACATGATGAGAAAGTGGGAAGTAGGAAAATACCATGTGATGAGCCGCCTCAACTTGTCACTCATCCTATGGTGGGACGCATGGCAGGGCAACATCCTGCTTAAGAGGAGACAGCCACAACTCCTTACACATGGGGGACTAGGGGGATAGAGGCCCAGGAATGGAGACGGGAAACCAGCGCATCTCTTACCATTTCCTCCCATGCAAAATAGACCCCGGGAACATGGAAGCACTTCAAATTTTCAGCACATTCCATGCTATTCTATATGCCTCCATGCCTTTGTTCTCGCTCTTGCCTTTCCTCAGGATGCCCTTCAAATATTTCTTACCCTGCCAGTTACCACAATCCAGGACTGAGCTCAAAGGTCATCCCCTCCAGGAAGCTCTTCCTCAGTGCCCAGGAGCTTAGTGAACTAACATATGAGAGCTCTCCCATCCCTATGTTCACCTTAGCTCTTTCCATTTCATACCAAGAGTCTCTCTTAGGTGTATGGTCCCCAGTGGGCCAAGAGCTCCTTGAGGGCAGACACTATTCTTAGTCACCACTTGGTCACCACCCCAGCATCTATCACAGGGCTTGGTGTTATAGTGAGTGCTCCATTAGTGCTTGCTGAGCAAGTTCTTAACACACAGAAAACAGTGGTTAGGATTGTGGAGAAGAGAGTGGAATGAGAGATGAAGAGGCTGGATATGAGCATATTGAAATCTGGTGGGATGCCCAGGTAGCGACAGAGCCACAGAGAGAGCACAGGGCTGGTGATAGGTTTGGGGGTCTCCCATGTGGAGCTAATAACGAAAGGCATGGAAGCAATTTGAGCTCTTTGGATTGAGAGGATACTTTGGAGGATAGGAACCCTCATGATGCTTCTAAAATTGTTCCACTCACAGACCAACTCTCTCTCAGTGTGTGCACAGGATGTCAGCTGGAATTTTTACTGTTGCCCCCAGACTGGTATGTGCACATAGTTAAAGGCAAAAAAGTACCTGGAAAGGCACTAGTAGCTGACACCTTCCCAAAGGTTTCACCAAGAAACTGAACCAGCACCTCTAACACCAGGCCCCACCGCAAACCATGCCACACACACATGGTCTATATGAGAGGGAAGGAAGAAAAAGAGGATCGCTGGGGAAACTGGTGTCCTAGAGAACATACAGTTTCAGTGAGAGGGGCTCAAGAGAATCACTCGTAGAAATGCGGGGAGTGCCCACGAGAGGGGGAAGCTGGTATTTCCCTCCCCAGCCGGGTGCTTGCTGAGCTGTGCTGTCTGCAGCCCCACCTTGTACTGCCAGAGAGAGGCAGTAGTAGTGCCAGGAGAAGCTGACGTGGGTCCCCTGGAGCTTGGAGATTCCATGGGCATGGGATGTGGCACCCACTTTTTCCTGGGAATCTCTCAAGGCAGAAGGAGCCTGCAGCAGCACCAACGTATGGAAAGCAGGGGGCAGAATGCTTAGGGAAAAAGGGGGTGCCCACACCTCTGACCCCACCAGCCCCTGAAGGCATAGTAGGGCCTCAGCTGCTCCTATACAGCCCCATGGAGGTGTAGAGAAGAGAGGATGGGCCAGAACCACAGGACAGCCCAAGAAGCAGTACCCCTCGACACCCCACAGAAAGGCGGCAGAGTGTGCACCATTCATGGGACTGAAGCGATCCGTTGCCGCTGAGCACATCATCAGGGATGGGTGGTGCTGGCATGAGCTGTACTCTGCCCCAAGGACACCGGCCTGCTATCTACCCAGGTCAGCCACGGCAGTAAGCCAAAGTAGAGATGCGTCCCACCACACACGGGGACTTCTCTAGGAAGCCTGACTCCACAGCCCCCTGTCCTTGCACCTGACCCCAGGGGGTGGGCCCCAAAGCTCTGGACCAGGAGGAGGAGTGAGAAAGCAAACACTACTTCCCCCCCCCCACCACCCCCTGCCCACTTCCATCATCTGAGTACAGGCCTGGCCTACAATGGGCCAAGGAGTGTTTCAGTCCAGAGATACACCAGTGGTTTTGACCATAAAGCTATGGACTCTACTCCAGCTAATGTTAAGGGTAATTTGGCAGAGTTTAGCAGAAAACAGTGACTAGAGAAAAATAAAACCATTTCACATCTCTATGCTACCAAGTTGACACTCATCAATAAACCAGTTACACAGAGGCCAATGTGGAAGCCCCTCCCTAAACTGACAAATGAAGGAAAAAGGGAACGGGGGAGAGCTCTTGGCCCCCCACCTCTGTTTCTCAGGAAGATAGAACTTAAGTCAAAACCTCCTCAGTCTTAATTACCAAACAAAAAAATAACCAGACGAGCTTCTCACTGTATGTCTTTATTTATACTGTCATCTGCTCCGGCATTTTAATATCCAACTTTCCGTTGGAAGACAGATGCCTGGATGTTCACACCCCGTTCTAATGGCTTAATACCCTGGGTACTGGAGCAGGGAGGGGGCCGCAAGGAAGGAGGGGGATGAAAGCCGCCGCCACATTGAGCACAACTTTGGAGCAAATGGGTTTGAATATTCATTAAACAACATTTAATTTAAACACCCAAACTCTGAAAGCAGCAGCATATGGCCTGTTTTATTTTACATAAACTGAATAGGAGGTTGGGCCATTCGTTTCTGCAGACATAATGTTCAATACCAATGAATAATGCTTCCCTTTGAGGACGCCCCTGCACTATACTGGGCCCACTGCCCCACTGCCCCCACCAGCTCAGACCAGCCCACTCGTGGTGGCACAGCAACATCAACCAAACCCCCATCACCCTTTGGGGGCAGATTTGGATTTCATTAGGGAAAGAAAGAAGATTCTGAAGAACCATTCTCCTGGTTCCTTGGTTTGTACCCTGGGAAACATGATTGGAAGAATTCTCATCCTAGACCAGGTCTCCCCGGTGCCTGGGGGCTAGGTGGCGGCCTCCAGATGGCATGAGCCTGACTTCCTCTGCCTGTGCATGGCTGCCATGCAATGCTCACACTAAGCCCCAGGGCCCTGGATCCCCCACCCCAGCCTGGAACTTAGGATTGGGCACATTTATACAGAAGGCTCTAGGTACAATGAGATGTGTGTGAGCATATATGTGAGCCTGTGTGTACGTTCTTGTAGGGGGATGTATACACATGGCCCCGCGTGCTGGATATATGTGTGCACATGTGCACATATATGCAGTGTCTCTCTGGGTGTGCCTGTAGCTGTGTGTGTGTGTGTGTGTGTGTGTGTGTGTGTGTGTACAACACATTCACCTGGAGAGGTACGAGGTGTTCTCTGTAACTTTCTATGCAGGTATGAAAATCCCAGTAGGTGTGTAGGTACATGCATCCACACAACGTGTATGAGACAGAGTATGTGTGTGTAAGGGGTTTTGTTTTTTTTTAATGGTCACTCAGTTCTTAACTTGGGGCCCACACACATCTACCATGGCATCCATGGACAGAGTACAAGAGGAACATGAACTTGGATGAGGAAAAAGGGGACATCTTTATTTCACTAACTTCTAATTTTTTTCCTTTATAAATGTAGACAACAAACCCACAGTAGTAGTCTGTGTTGCCAACAGAAATCAGAGGTATCTTCATATAACACCATGGACATTATATATCTCAAGATGTTCTTTACACTCTCAGTCACTACTTTGAATCGTAAGTATTTAGACCTGCTGTGAGATACTATTATCACATTAATAAAGAAGCATATATGATACTTCATCACAAATTATCTGATATTTTGCTATGTGTACCTGAACAGAATTGGTTTTCTTCGTAAGTTCGTGTTTTTTATGCACTTAGAAATATTCCGGGATGGACCCCATTGGTCACCAGCCCGCCCAGGGGCAAAGAAAAGGTAAAAGAGCCCATGTGTGGGGATGGACAGAGCCAGCTGTGGTCCAGCAAGCACTCACAGGATGCCACATGGAGAGGTGTGCAGGACCCCGGCAGAGATGGAACCAGTACCTTCCCCTCTGAAGGAGACCCTCCCAAGAAGGCAGGTGTCCACAGGGGAAGAGGGTAAAAAGCCAGTAACTATACAGCTATAAAAGACAACTATCTCTGCATGCGCCCAGTCGTGCTAGACACTATGCAGACGGCCCACGCTGGCATCCCCTCGGCACTTACACTCCAGGCCTTGTGGGACAGGCTTCTCAGAGGAGCAGGGACTCGGACAGGGCCATGGGGCATGCTCCCAGTAAAGACCGTACCGGGCTCACCTTCTCCACTCATGAGTCATCATCACTGCCCATTCACCCAAATATCAGTTAGGCTTTCTTCAGTGACCAATTCAAACTATCTTAAACAACAGACAGCATTCATTAGCCTCCATAACTAGGGTCCAGGATAACAGGTGCTTCAGGTAGGTTTGAGCAGGGCTCTGGCTGTTTCTCCGCTATTCTTTCACCTCTTCTCTGCTCCAAATCTCAACTCTGTCCTCAGGCTGGCTTTCCTCATGGTAACAAAATGGGTACGGTGGTTCGAAGCCTTCTATCTGCACATCACACCACCTGGAGCACGAGGGATCGATCTCTCCCCAACCATGAGCAGAAGCCTTCCCTCCAACTGTGATAAGCCTAACCTCAATCAGTTGCTCTGGCCAGGGGCGATTCCGGCACTGATCAGTTTAGGTCCGGGTCACTGCCCATCACCAAGCCATTACTATGGCTTTACTATTACTAACGCCACACTTTTATTACTTAAGCCAGTCAAGACCCACCTCCCCAGAAAACAAGTTGGGAGAGTGGCAAGGGGATAAAGTGGACGTCTATAAGGGAAACGGGAAGATTTTCCAAGATCCGTCTTTCCAAGAACTGCTAGCAGGCATGGTGGCTTCCAACCAGACTGGCAGTGCTGGGGCAGGGGCCAGCTTATGCCTATTCACCAACTGCAAGATGACCACTTCGAAAAGCACTTCATACATCACCATGACAGGCCCTCAACCTGCCATTGAGCACACGAAAAGCCCCTTTCGGTCACTGCCACACAACCTGAGGGGGCTCCCCTCTCCCACGGAGACCAGACTTCTTCAATAAGATACTGTCTGGGAGGCAGGAAGGCTGGGGAATTCCTTTTGTGGACCTCAGTTTCCCCACATGGTCAAAGGGGGGACTGGACAAACTAAACCTAAAAGCACTTCTCAACTGACAGTTCATGCACCACAGCAAATGGAGAGCGTCTAAACCTAAGAGTCCCCATCACCTACTGTCAGATTCTGCCACAGCCTGCTGGCTGGTTTCCCCACCCCCCCTCCAGCCCCGCACCCCAGCCCGATGTGCTCTCCACAAAGCCGCCATTCGTTGGGTCAGTCAGTCGGCAAGCATTTACTTATCCTGCTGAGTACCAGGCATCGTTCCCAACGCGGGGGATACAGCAATGATATACATACAAAAAATAAAAATAAAAATTGTTTGTGTAGACACACAAGACCCTGCCTTCATGAAGCTTCCTTTCTAGAGAGAAGACAGTCAATAATCAAGAAAATAATAGAAGTGAATGTTGAGGAGAAAAAATTAAAGTCAGGAAGAAAATTTGAGGAGGGATACAATCTTTGATAAAATGGTCAAAGAAGGCGTCTCTGAGAAGATTAACACTTGAGCAATGACCAGATGAAAGGGAGAGCATGACCCACAAGGTTAGCTGGTGCAGAGTGGGCCAGGCTGAGGGGACAACACGTGCAAAGTCCTAGAGCAGGAGCAGGGCTGACAAGCTGGAGGAGCACAGCTAGCGGCACGGCTGACAGCTAGGAGCACAGCTAGCGGTGATGGGAGGCCAGGTCACAGGCCATGTGGATCATGGAGAGCCTTTTGGCATCGCATTAAGTGACTGTGCAGCCACTAGAAGGTTCTGAACAGAAGAAGGACTTCATGTGACTCTCATTTTCACAGCTCACTCTGGTTGCTGCATGGAGAATAACTCTAAGGGGTGAAGGTGTCATCAGGACTGCAGTGAAGGGGCCACGGTGGTAACAAGGTGAAAAATGTGCAGACTTGGGCCAGAGGAACCACAAAAGTGGTAAGAAACAATCACATTCTGGATAACTTTTGAAGGAAGAGCCGGAAGATGTGTAGATGAACGGGCCATGGGAGTGAAAGTGGAAACCACCTGCCATCCATGGGAGAGGATGGCCAGCAAGAAGGAGGACAAGCAGGGACTACCAGGGGCTCAATTTCTGGCCAGTGGCCTCTGTAAAAGGCACATGATACACGATTCCTCTGCTTAAAATTTTCCAGCGGCTTCTCCCTGCCCTCTAAGTCAAGTCCAACCTGTAATCACCTGCGTAGTCCAACCCCTCCCCTCACCACATTTCTATACGTTCCCAGTCCTGCCTTTTCCAGCTCCCACAAACCCACCCACCTTATCTTGCCTCTAAGTCTTGGCCTCTGCTAGTCTCTCTTCCTGAAAGATCCCTCGCCTGTTTGCATCTCCAGGCCCCAACTGCCTCGCCTGCAGAAAGAAGATGCAGAGTGTAGTACCTGTTGACTTGCAGGGGACCATCCAGCCACACCAGGCTGCAAGTCCGTGGCCCTGGGTTTCCACGCCCTCCCTTGCCCGGGGAGGGGAAGTTTGGCACCAGAGTCCAGCAGAGAGTATCCCAGTGCAGGCTGGGGCATGCCCCAAGGGCCAGCCTGAAGTACAAACCCTAAGACTCGAAGGGAAAAAGCATGGAAAGGATGCAGAAGAGCCTGAGTAGAGGTAGGAGTGACAAACTCTTGTCTAGAGTAGACAAGAACCCCAAAGCCAATCTGTGTTTGCCAAAGCAATGCGCTCCACCTGGGGAACCCTTCCCTTCCATCCCTGCTCATCCTTCACAGACCTGCTGTAACTCGGCTCAAATCCCCTCTCCCCAACGAAAACTTCCTGCTGCCCCTGGACCCTCCCCTGCAAGCCAGTTAGTGGTGAACACACCGGTCTTCCCTCTTACCTCCACACCCAACCACTCCATCACTGACGGAGCCGACTTGGAGCCTCACGCACTACAGATTTATCTTAAACTGTTCATGGAATCAGATCGCCAATATACTCTGCACAAGACATGAGCTTCCTGCTGGGGCAACGTACCCTTATCCAGCAGGCAACCTGGTCTTTGTATGGGGAAGAAGCCAGAGGGGCTGTGATCCAGGCCACGTCCCCAGCCCCTGGCCTGTACCTAATCCAGCCACTTCCTCTCACCTTCAGGATGTTAAGAAGCCAGAGACTCCTTCTCCTCTCTCGCCCTCCCTCACCTTCCGCCCAGGGATGTTATGAGAATTAATGGGATAACAGATGAAGTGCCTCCAAGGAAACGGGCTACATAAATCCAAAGTGTTGTTATTAAATTCCAAATTTAGCCCTCGGGATCAGTGAGACATGACAGATCTGGGCTGGGAGCAGTCCCAGCTGTGTGTACAGGAAGTCCCCATAAAATCAGAAGCCACAACGTACAGGCTTTAGGGGTCAAAGAAAACCCTAAAAAATCCCCCAGGCCTGCACCTTGCAGAAGGCCCAAAGAGCCTCCACAGCAATCCCACAGAGCAAGCAGCTAGACTCTGCTTATACACAACCAGTAACAGGAAGCTCACGACTCTCCAAGTCAGCCCCTGCCCTCCTCCATCAGCTCTGAGTTTTAAAAACTTCCTCCTATCCAGCCAAACCATTTTGCCTTATTTTCCACACACTGGGAGAAATCTCACCCTTTTCCCACATGATAGCCCTTGACCAATAATACCTATCCCCGCTTGTTTACAGCTAAATACTTCCAGACCTTTTCAGGGGTGCCTGGCTGGCTCAGTTGGTGAAAGCGTGCAACTCTTGACCTCGGGGTTGTGGGTTTGAGCCTCAAGTTAGGTGTAGAGATTACTTAAAAATAAAATAAAATCATAAATAACTCCAGACCTTGCAAACAGGTCTCATAAGCCATCATCTGAAGGCAGGCTATCATCCTGATACTCCTCTCTGAACAAGCTCCACTTCACAGTTTCCAAAAATAAAATAACCCCAAGGAGTGGTCCAAATGGACAGGGTAAGAGGACTCACTGTTCCTTCACTCTAGATGCCCACTTCCTATGGAGGCAGCTGGAAGCAACAATTTGTGCTTTTTTTAGTATCCAAATCACACCATGAAATCATATAATCTCCATTTAGGTTTTAGGCCATAATCCCTGCCACACATGTATCTGTCTAGTTATGGCCGTGAAGAACCCCAGAAATGACACCCAAGGTGGGTGGGTGGCCTCCTGGGAGCAGAGAACCATAGCACATGACACAGCCCTTGGAGCCAACACTGACCTAAATTCACGACCCTGCCACTTACTGAACCTTTGGAAAATGACTAAAATCCTGAGTTTCAACCTGTTTATCTCTGAGATGAGGATAATAATGCTTACCTTGCAGAAGTGTGAGGACACAGAGTATGTACGTAACGTGCCTAGCACGGCAAACAGTGAGGATTCAATAAAAAGCATTACTGTTCTATTCAAAGTCTCACGGGAGCCCTGACAGAAGTTTCTAAGGACAGAAAACTCAGGAAGTGACAACATAGTCCACTGATTTTCCACAAGGGTGCCAATGCAATTCAACGAGAAAAGAACAGTCTTTTCAACAAGTGGTGCTAGGACAAAATGAGTAGTCACATGAAAATGAATGAAGTCAGACCCCTTCCTCACACTGTCCATAAAAATTAACGCCAAGTAGGTCACAGACATAAATGTAAAAGCTAAAACTATTAAATTCTTAGAAGGAGCCATTGGAGCAAACCTTCATGAACTTTGGGTTAGGCAATGGTTTCTTAGATTTAACATCAAAATCACAAGAGACAAAAGAAAAAACAGATAATCATCAAAATGTAAAACACTTGCCTTTTTATTTTTTTTTAACATTATTTATTTTAGAGAGACAAAGCGCGAGTGGGGAGCCAGAGAGGGAGGAAGACACAGAACCCAAAGGAGACTCCAGGCTCTGAGCTATCAGTAGGGCTCAAACCCACGTGAGAACCGTGAGATCGTGACCTGAGCTGAAATCTGACACTCAACAGACTGAGCCACCCAGGCGCCCCAAAACATTTGCCTTTTAAAGAGCACCATCAAGGGGCACCTGGCTGGCTGTCATTAGAGCATGCGACTCTTGATCTTAAGATCTCGAATTCAAGCCCCACACTGGGTAGAGAGACTACTTAAAAAGCATATGTTTTAGTGGCACCTGGGTGGCTCAGTTGGCTGGGCGTCCGACTTTGGCTCAGGTCATGATCTCAAGGCTGGTGAGTCTGAGCCCCATGTAGGGCTCTGTGCTGATAGCTCAGAGCCTGGAGCCTGCTTCGGATTCTGTGTCTTGCTCTCTCTCTGCCCCTCCCCTGGTCACCCTCTGTCTCTCTCTCCCTCTCAAAAATAAACATTAAAAAAATTTTTTTAATAAAAAAATCAAATGTTTTAAGAAGAAAGTAAAGAAAATAATAAGAACATCATCAAGAAAGCGTAAAGACACTGCACAAAATGAGAAAAAAATATTTGCAAACCAAACATCTGATAAGACATATCTAGAATATACAAAGAACACTTACAGCAATAAAAAGACAATCCAATTTTAAAATGAGCTAAAGACTTTCTAAAGACATATGAACAGCCAATAAGCACATGTGAAGATGCTCAACACCACTAGTTACTAGGAAATGCAAATTAGAACCATAATAAGATACCACTTCGTATCTACTTAGCTGGCTAAAATCAAAAGTACAGATAATAGTAAGTGTTGACAAGGATGCAGAGAAATTAGAACTCTCACACACTGCTGGCAGGAATACAAAATGGTGCTGCCTCTGTGGAAAATACTTTGGGAATACCTCAAAATGTTAAATACAGAGTTATCATATGACCCAGCAATTGTGCTCCTAGGTATATATCCAGAGAAGTGAAACTGTTATATCCACACAAAAACTTGCATATAACTGTTCACAGTACCAGAATTATTCCTAATAGCCAAAAGCAGAAACGATTCAAATGTCCTTCAATTGAATACACAAAATAGGGCATAAGCATACAATGGGATATCGTTTGACAATTAAAACCAATAAATTACTTCTACATGCCACAACATGCATGAACCTTGAGAACATCATGCTAAGTGAGAGAAGCCGGTCACAAAATGATACACATGAGATGATCCTATTTACATGAAATGTCCAGAATAGGCCAATCCACAGAGACTAGAAAGCAGATTAGTGGTTGTCAGAGGCTGGGAGGGAGGGAATGCTAATGGGTAAGAGGTTTATTTTTTGGAATGATGAAAATGTTCTCTGTAAACATACTAAAAATAGTTGAATGGTACACTTTATAAGGTGAATTTTATGGCATATAAGTTATCTCAATAAAACCGTATTTTTAAAAAGGAATGAAGTATAGGGGCGCCTGGGTGGCTCAGTCAACTGAGCACCGACTTAAGCAGCCGACTTCGGCTCAGGTCATGATCTCGCAGTTTGTGAGTTCGAGCCCCGTGTCGGGCTCTGTGCTGACAGCTCAGAGCCTGGAGCCTGTTTCAGATTCTGTGCCTCCCTGTCTCTGACCCTCCCCCGTTCATGCTCTGTCTCTCTCTGTCTCAAAAATAAATAAACGTTAAAAAAAAAAATTAAAAAAAAAAAAAAAGGAACGAAGTACTGATACATGCTACAGTATGAAGCTTGAAAACATGCAAAGTAAAAGAACCAGTCATAAAAAAGATCCCATGTTGCAGAATTCCATTTATAGGAAATGAAATGTCCAGAACAGGCAAATCTATAAAGAGCGAAGGTAGACTAGTGGTTGCCCAAGGTAGGGAACAGAGGCTGGAGGAAATAGCGAGTGGCTGCTAAGAGGAACAAGGTTTCTTTTTGGCATGATGAAAATACCCAGAAACCCGGTGGCGGTGATGAGGTGTACAATTCCAAAGCCCACTGAATTATATACTTTTAAAAGGATGAACATTGCAGTATCTGAATTACGAGTAAAGCAGTTTTTAAAAAGAAAGTTTGGTGGGTTTTTTTTTTCAGTGGCAACATGGGGTGGTCTGGGAGTGATGAGGAGGAGGCAGAAGTCCTCGCAACACAAGCGGCGGCTGCTGTGGACACGTCGGCAGTGCTCTCTGTTCATCCCCTCAGGAAGTGCTCCCTCTGCCCCAGTTAAGTGGAGACTGGGCTGCAGGAGCTGGCAGGACAAGGAAGGGACCTCTGTCCTGGGCGGGGCCGGTCAGTGTCACATTGCTGGTAAGTGACAAGTTGGATGCCAGGTCTAGTTAATGGAACTGGCTACCTGGAATAGGAAGCAATGGGGAGGTGGGCGTGGGGAAGGAGAGCATAGAAAGCTGCCTGCAAAGGAGGAGTAGGAGTGGACTCACAGAAGGGGAAGGAAGGAGGAGGGAAGGGCTGATTTGTATCAGAATCCTTTCCCAGTCCCGATCCCAGGGAGGCTGCCGGCAGGGCCTACACTTTGGTTCTTAAACACCTCTCAGCTTTCCAGTAACTTCCTTTTGCTTGAGAGTCTCTATGAAGCATCCATATTCTTCATCCAGCCATGGCAGAGACTGGTTGCTGTCCCCCAAAAGCATTTTCCCTACTTTTGCCTGGGCTAGAGTTAGCCTACATTTTCCAGCCCTCTTACAATTAGGTGTGCCAGGAGACTGAGTCCCAGCCAATGAGACAGGAACAGCAATGATGTGGGTGACTTCTGGTCAGGACTTTGTGGAGAAAGGGTGCCTCTCCTCCCTCTTCCCCATTCTGCCAGGTAGATGCAAGTGACCAGGAGGCCCTGAAGATGGCAAAAGGCAGAGTAGGAGGAGCCCGGATTCCTGGCTCACCACATGCAGAGGAGAGCCTCCTGCTGACCAGGAATAGCCCCGCCGTATCTGGCAACCATTTGCAGAATGGAGCCAATACTGTGAGTAGCAAAGCAGAGGAAGTGGCTAGGTCCTCATAACACTCTTGATCTGCTGCATCAATCAACCCTGAAGACCCCTCTGCATCTAGATGGCTTCTTATATAAACAAATAAATGTCCTCATTGTTCAAGGCAATTTAAGCGGAGTTCTCAGTGTTCTGCGACTGAAGGCTTCCTACCCAAAATACCATCTAAACCAAAGACAAAGCCAGCTCAGGGAGCACCAGTCGTAGACGTTTTGACTCTTAGCTTCTCAAGAAAGACCTCTGTACCAGTGATACTCTGCAAGATAGCACAGGGAAATGAGCTGAACAGCACAGAAAAGTGCCCCAGACAACACTGCAGTGCTTTATAACCTTAAAAACAGAAGGAAGATGGTGTTGGAAAAACTGGACAGCCACAAGCAAAAGAATGAAACAGGGCCTCTATCTTACACTATGCACTTATACATAAATCAACTGAAAATGAATTAAAAGATTGGGGCGCCTGGGTGGCTCAGTGGGTTAAGCATCCAACTCTTGTTCTCAGCTCAGGTCATGATCTCACGGTTCGTGAGATCAAACCCTGCATCAAGCTCTGTGCTTATCTCAAAATAAATAAATACTTAAAAAAAAAAAAAAAAAGTAAAGAAAAATGTGGTAGACACCACACACACACACACACACACACACACACACACACACACACACAGTGGAATATTATTCAGCCATTAAAAAGGGAGGGGCACCTGGGTGGCTCAGTCAGTTAAGCATCCAACTCTTGGTTTTGGCTCAGGTCATGATCTCTGCTTCATGAGTTCAAGCCTCACACTGGGCTCCAAGCTGACATGCAGAGCCTGCTTGGGATTCTGTCTCCCTCTCTCTCTGCCCCTCCCCCACTTATGCCGTCTCTCTCAAAATAAACTGAAAAAAGAAAAAAAGTAAATCTTGCCATGTGTGACAACATAGATGGAGCTTGAGGGCAGGCAATACACTAAGTGATATTCGAGCAAGAGAATACCATATGATCCCACTTATGTATGGAATCCAAAAGAAGTCCCAAACTCAAAGAAATAATAGAGATTGGTGGTTGCCAGAGGCAGGGGGTAGAGTGTAGAAGAAACTGGTGAAGGTAGTCAAAAGGTACAAATTTCCAGTTATAGGATAAACACATCCTGGGGATGTCATGTACAACATGATGACTATAGTTAACAATACCATATCATATATTTGAAAGTTGCCAAGAGAGGTCTTAAAAGTTCTCATCACAAAGGGCGCCGGGGCGACGCAGTCATTTGAGTGCCCAACTCTTGATTTTGGCTCAGGGCATGATCTCAGGATTGTGAGATCAAGCCCAGCGTTCTTTCTCCCTCCACCCCTCCTCTGCTCTCTCTCTTTCTCTGTCTCTCTCAGAGTAAGAAATGACACCTGAGTAGCAAACAGCTCAGTCTGGGGTCAGAAGGGGAGTGAGCTCAAGGTGAAGAGGACTGAAGCTTAGTCTTCTCCCTACTACTGATGAGCTGTGGGACTTAGGGAAAGTCAGCTGTGCCTCCGTGGCCTTATCCATAAACAGAAGAAAATGCAGCGCTACCTGCCTACAAAATGGGAGATGCCAGATCAACTAAATAACTTTCCTTCTCCAAGGAGGCTGGCTGGAAAGATGCATCTTGTTGAACACATTTCCTCTGCCAACAAGAGCTGCAGTTCAATGGTGTTTGCCTATGGGTCGGACAATTTCTAGCCAAACTCTCAGAGTATCATTGCAGAGGATGGCAGCCAGCAGAGGGCTGTACCCAGACCCTCCCTTGACTCCCCCATGCCTCTGTGATGTGCACCTCTACAGCTCTCCGAAAACACAATTCCAGAGACTAACTACCCAGGCAGAGCAGCTCAGCTGGGTGAGCAGTCACAGCAAGCTGTGTGTAGTACGCCAATCCCTGGATTAATGAGGTGAATGCTGAATGAAGCCTCGCACAGTCACGGCCCCTCCCTCTGCGCAGTGTGTATGTGGAATACACTCTGCAGCTGAGAACAGGGTGTAAATCTTTCCTTCTTCCAAGAAATGCAGAATAGAAATCTATAGCAAATCCTTTATGTCTAGAGATCTGTATTTTAAAAAACCCAATTTGATAGTTTCCACCTTACTGCCTTGCACCAAGTCCCAGCAAGGCTTACTTAAGTGGATACAGGAGATGGATGTCTTACAGCAGGGTTTATAGCTGCCCTGCAATCCAGGTTCCCCGACTAGGACAAGTCTGTCTCAACTCCCCAGAGCAAAATTTTATAACAGCGTCTGAAGGCCACCACTCTCGGCACCACTCCATCTTGCAGAGTAGGGAACGGAGGCCCAGAGAAAAGGGACTGGCCTGAGGAAATATGGTTGGGACAGAGCTGAGGCCTGAAGATGAGTCTCATGACCCAGCACTCTAGCCCCCCATCCAAACCATCCAAAAACTGGATGGAGGCACTGCACCACAGGGAGAACACTGAACCAGAATCAGGCCACTAGGGTTCAAGTGCTCTCTTACCCAAATAAACTGCAAGCCCCTTAGCTGGGGCACACAGCTGAGGGGCAGCTTACAAAGGAGAAACGCTATTTGCACTGAATCTGCAGAGACACTGCAGCACGGATGGGTAGACATCGCCACGCGCACGTGAACAGCAGAAAGCCCTGCAGGTTCAGCTTCCCTACGAGGGCCGAATCCTATAAACAAGATTACCACCCCCATTAGACCTTCTCTGAGAAGAAAGAGTGACCTCTCCAGTTGATGTGGCATTAGGCTTTTTTCATGCTTCCGCAAGGAAAGCGGCCAGGACAACAAAGCAGGCTGCATCCGAGCCTGTGCCTACAGTGCCACCTTGTGGGAGTCTGTGTGGCTCCACAGACCTCTTTATTCCACCAAAGGAAAGGCTAGTAATTGGAGCAGTCCTTACCACCGCCCTCCCTGGTCCCCACAGCTGTCGCACTGAAATGTCCTCCCCTGCCCCTCAGTGGTTTTCAAACTTCAGCCTGCACAAGAAGCTTCTTAAAACACAGGTTGTTGGAACCTACCCAGTTTTTGGTTCAGTAGCTCTGGGTTGGGGCCCAAGATTTTACATTTCTAGCAAGTTCTCAGGTGATGCTGATACAGCCAGTTCAGGACTTTTGGAAAACCACTGCCTTTGCTAATCTCTCTGCACCCACCAATGCTCAGCAAAAATTCTAGCCCTTTATGAGATGTTCCAAATGCCCCCAGACTTATACCATGTCAAAGCTATGTTAACTTTGATCAAGTTCCTTAACCTTGAGCCTCAGTTTTATCTGTAAAATGTGGATATTAATAGCTCCCTCACAGAGTACTTGAAAAAGATAAATGATACACAGGTCTCCCCCTCAAAAAACCTACATGAGCACTTATTTTTGCTAACTGAAAGGAATCCAAAGAGCATTTTCATTTTTGCGGGAGTGGGGGGGGGAGGAAGCAAAAATAGCATTTAGTTTGTTTTGCAGCACTCCGAGTGGCACAGGTCACCGCCAAGTCCCTTGCCCCGACATACACTCAGCACCAAGATGCCATAGCTTTGAAAGGTGTTGTGAGCACCTGTGCTTTACCTCAATGTATTTTGTGCATCCATTAGTAAGATGTATCCCAAGATTTCAGGAAAGCCCGAGAGGTTACTCTCTGGGTCTGAGAACACTCCAAAATTCATATAAATTAATAACTTTGTTCTTTACACCTTCTGAAAGGCTTCACAGGATCACTCTACTTCCAGATAGCCAGGAAAAACTGTAATTCCTCGAACAGGTTTACTGGCATGTAGAAAATAAATGTCAGCTATTCTGCCATTATTTTATTAGCAGTAGCAGTATTACTGTTCATGTCCCAGCTTCTCGAGGACAGGGATCATTTCTCCTACTCAACACCTCTGAGGCAGAAGGGACCTTAGAAGCCCATTAGTCCAAACTTCCCTAGACTAGAAGCAGCACCTGGGGAAGTTGTCACAACTTCAGATGCTTGGGTGCCCCCCACAGCTAACTCAAGAGGCCTGGACATTTGTATTCTCAACCAGCACCCAGGTGCCAAATTTAGGAACTACTCATCTAGCCCTGTACCTCATCTAGACACGTGAAAATGGAGGCTCAGAAAAGTCTTACCATCCATAGCCCCAGGTGTCTAGAGGCTGAGCAAGGATCAGAAACTAGGTCTCCGAATTCTAGTCTAGTCCTTTTCCAAGCCAGACTGCATGAATGCCATCTCTTCAATCCCTAGCCTCCTGCGCAAATCCCCTCTCCAGCATGCATGATGAACAGTCCAACAGCTTTATGTATCCCCCATGCAGAGGAATTCAGCATGGGACACGGACATTCAATCCACAGCTCAACATCTCATTCTCCAGCAGTTTTTTATTCCAAAATATTGAACAAGGAAAAAAAAACCCTTAGCCTGTTGCACGAGGTCCTCAGTAACCTGCTCCCTGCTGACCTCTCTAGTCTCACTTCCCTCCAGAACCTCACTTATACCCTAACCCCCAACCAGTGTGGACTCTTATTTTGGGTGTCTCACTTCCACGTCTGGCCTACAGAAATTCAACAGGGAGTAGATGGTAAAGGACAAATGAAAGCATGGGTGTTCACCCCCCTAGACTCACACTGCAGAGTTCTAGAACTCAGGAGAGCCTCTACTTCGCCAGCACAAATGAACTTCTGGTGCCCTTAAAGCCAACCCGAAGTCTTATTTTTGAAATGGGAGTTTCTAATACCAGAAACACACTATGCCAAACTGCTGAAGCCACCAGTCACCACAGGGCCTTCCATCTGATCTACAAGCATGCTGCTCCCACCTTACCCACCTGTACCCCAAGAGTGGGCTCACTTCACCCACACCTGCTGCTTGTTCCCACCCTGCGAAAGTTATTTTTGAGCTTCCATGGCACTAGATCAAAAAACCCTGCTCCTGTGCATCCAGATTAGATTGTCCCAGTTGGTGGTATTCCCTCAGAAGCCTTCTAAGACCCAGTCACCCTGCACGGTTTCTCTCACCTCTGGATACCTATCATGTAATTTAACACAATTAAGCACCGTCTGCTGCTTCACGGTGAGAAACCAGGCCAGGAGACTGTGGGGAGTTGCTTAACCCCCTGAGCCTAGAGGGAAGGGATATTTTCTCCATTCACTTCCCCAAGTCCCCACCAGAGACCAGGGCACACAGCAGCTCAGTAAACAGGGGATTCAGTTGGCCATCACTACGTCAATAATCTCACGGCAACGGGCAATTTGTTGAGCACAGTGGACATACAAATCAGTTATGTTGGAACGCCTGGGTGGCTCAGTCGGTTGAACGTCCAACCCCTGGTTTCGGTTCAAGTCATGATCTCACGGTTTGTGGGTTTGAGCCCCACATCAGGTTCTGCACTGACACTGGAGCCTGCTTGGGATTCCCTCTCCTGCCTCTCCCCCACTCACGTTGTCCCTCTCAAAATAAACCTTTAAAAAACTCACGTCTTGTTCACCTTCACGTATCTTGCAGACAACAGCTACTCAACATGTGATCAGAGGCACAGCAATGAAGACTGTATTCGGACAGCTGTGTTCCACCCCCAGCCCCACTACTTGCACAGGTTGCTTAACTGCTGTCAACTCTCCAACATGGGTCCAATGACACTTGCCGCTTATGGTTACCGTACAGATTAAAGGTGTTTATCTGGAATCTAGAACAGCGCTTGCCCTGGCTCCAAGAGTATGACCTATTAAGATGCTGTAAGGAGAACCCAAAATAACCAACCAGGGAACCAAGCCCACAGCACTGTTAAAAGCTGCTTGATCCCTTGGGCACATGCAACTACAAATGAGGCAAGCTGTCAAGAAGCACCCCAGTATTCACTGGAGACTATAAAACCACCCCCATCAGAATCACCTCTAGCTTTTTCAAAGATCCCCGCTACCTCTCACCAAGCCAAAGCCTCCCACTAGGGCCAAATTGAGGAAAGGGAGGTATTCTCCCTCACTGTTGACTCCCCTTAGTTAACTTTGCTTTTTACAAGGGCTCCTTCAAAGCCTGCTGACATCACAGCATGGTCTGGTTACTGTCAGGGTCGACAACGCTGGATCTGAGAATCCTGAAGTTCAACAGCACAGATGCCCACAATTTAAACTGAGTTACTACCAAGTCCTTCCTATCACACATTGCTTAGCAATGCAGTTCCCAAACTGTTCTTACAGGTGGATGCTACATCATTTGAGTCTCAAAATAGCCTTTAAGTCAGGTCAGCAGAGCAGGTACCCATGGGTACCTCAATTTGAAGAGAAGTTAACCCTATCATTTGACCAAATGACTTGCCCAGACATCTACATGGACTACATGGAAAAATCACACGGAAGGGACATGAGATCAGAGCGCAGGCAGTGAGGGTGTGAGCTAGGCGCAGGAGCAGAGGCTGCGGTGGAGGCGATGGTGGACTAGACAACACTTATCCTGAGGCAGGTGGCCAGGCATCTAACCTTGCCAACTGTCAGTATGGAGGAAGGTGAGCCTGCTCTTGGGTCCCAATATTTCAAGAGGCTGTAAACCTGGATTGTTAGGTATCATTTGTTCAGTTTCAAAATGTGCCCTGTGCAACAAAGCTCACAGACAAGACTACCAGTTGGTGACTTCGGCAGCCGCCCAGCCCAGCAGGTCCCTTGGAATAGTGAGCTCAGCCAGAGTTCAGCACAACTCCAAGAGGCTACTGGATAAATGCCAACTCCGCCCTCCCTGAGCACACCCCAACAGAAGCTTCCATGCCTTGCGACTGCTACCAACCTTCACTTCCACCCAGGCTCCCTGCAGCTGTGCCTGCTAGCTCACATCAGTCCCTGGGACTCTGCTCTGAAAGCCACCACCAACCCTTCAGTTTGCTTCCACCAGTCCTGCTTAACCTTCCATCCACTGACTGCTAGTTCACACACCCACCTCCCCCAGCTCCAATTTACCTGGTGCCCTGCATCCCCTCTGCCAGCTGTCCCTTCCCTTCAGCACCTCGCTCCTGCCTGCTCCTCCCCAGTCCTCTGCTCCCTCAGTCTCAATGCCACAGAAACCCCTTCTCTTTCTACAATGTTGGCCACCAGGCACCAGTGACCTCTGCACTGCTAATTTGAAATCCCCCACTCCAGGGGCGCCTGGGTGGCTCAGTCGGTTAAGCAGCTGACTCTTGATTTTGGCTCAGGTCATGATCCCAGGACTGTGGGACCAAGCCCCACATCCATGCTGAGCATGGAGCCTGCTTAAGATCCTCTCTCTGCCCTTCTCCCCTGCTCACTCTCTAAAAGAAATAAAAATTAAAACAAAATAAAATACCCCCCCCCACTCCTATTCATCACCAGTCAGCCATTTTGGTGAAAACGGACACTTGCAGGCCTGAATCTCCCACTCCTCCACACTCTCCTACTACATCCTGGCCCTAGCAAGGACACCCACAGGGCCATGGGTTCCACAAACCCAAGAGTGCAGCCTGAGCATACAGGTGCAGCCAGGCGGAGCAACTGCACCCACCCTACCAGCCGCAGGCCTTGGCCAGCAGGTCCAGCCCCCACATCCCTATCCTCAGGTCTCCAACTTCTTCAGAGTCTCTCACACCATTCCTACCAGCAACCTTGTGCTTTCTGCTATCACGATTCTTGCCTTTACCTGAATCCCCATCTACCAATTAACCAGGTCTTTCATTCCATTACCACTTCCTGAGGTTTCTCTGCTGCTTTTTCATCCACAGAGACAGTTCCTATAGTATTTATAAGCTTGACTCCCATATGGACCCACGTTAATATGCAAACCAATCCTACACCAACTTCAGGGCAAAATAGCATCCAAAACCCTTAAGCTATTAATGCCTCTTCACCCTCAACTCAACTTCTGCACTTTCCACCCTCTCTATCCTCTCATCAAAAGGCACCACCCCCCACCTTTAGGGCGCCAAGGTGGTTTAGTCGGTTAAGCATGTGACTCGATTTCAGCTCAAGTCATCTCACACGTGGGTTTGGCCCCGCACTGGGCTTGCACTAACTGTATGGAGCTTGCTTGGGATTCTCTCTCTCCCCCTCTCTGCTCTTCCCTCACCCATGCTCTTGAGCTCACTCTAAAAGTAAATAAACTTAAATTTTTTTTCAAAAAAAAAAAAAAAGGTACCCCAACCCTCACAGTAATCTTAAAACAACCACTCCTCAAATCTCTCAAATGTACACAACTGACCAATCATCCAGAGCTTGAGTACTCAACCCTGATGCCTGAAAAAGACAAACTCAGAATCAACATCCACCAAAGAAAAAGTAACACCACATAACCCTCCATATTTCACCAAAAGCACATACTATCAGATTTACCAAGCTATTACACACTACACCCAAATATTCATTACACTAGAGCCTCTGATTCCCCACTCATAATACATCACTCACTTATCCCGTAAGCACAAACTTACAGTGGACTAACAATGATTTTGGTGGATCCTACTGACTTCATGATAGATGATGAAAACATTTAGCAATCTAGTAATTTATAATCTAGTAATTTCCTGTTGGGGCCAGCAAATTTTTCAGTTAATTAAGAATAAAGTCAGGTTCTAGGAAGACCAAAAAGGAATTCAGATTTCAAGTGTCTTTTTCAGAGACTGACCAACTAGACTGATGGCAAGTATTCACATGAGGCAAAAGACTGGCCCTACCTATATGCTCCTGCTTTGCTGAGACTGTACACCCAACACCTTTGTGCCACAGAAAGGAACAACAGTCATGCCAAGTTTTCACTGAAAGCTTATGTGAACATGTGAATCCGGGCAGCAATCTAAATCCGCTCTAACAGCAAATTATCATAACACTTCCAGTAAACGTCAAATGTTTCAAACAACCAGACACATAAAAGTTCTTAGTTTATTAATCCCCTCATGAAAAATCTGCACAAACGCCAGATAGTCCCTGAAGCATCTTTACTCCTTCTGTGGAACAAAGAAAAAGAAAAATTTAGTTAGTTAACCACCTTTAAAAACCTGAAAATTAAAGTCCAAACCCTTCAACAAACTCCAAACTTAATGACGCTCATGCAGAAAAAGTATTAGTAACCTAGAATATTAACTTTGTGATAACACAAGGGAAGCATCAAGAAATAAAACTTGCAAGCATTCAAGTCAGAAATGAAATAAAAAAGCAGTTAAATACTACTAGGTTTTAAAAACAAAACCATGTAATTATCAGTATTTAAAAGTCTACAGTTCTTGAGAGAATTTGTAAGTGGACTTCTAAAACCATTTCACATGCTCTATAGTTTTAAATTACCATTATCAGCAAACAAGTCTAATGATCTACATGAAAAGCTTAAATTATACCTGTTGTCCAATCTCCAGCTCACTGAATCAGTGGCAGGGAAGGGAGAAAGGAGGGAAGAAGGAAAAGAAACATTTCATTAATAGTCCCTTTTCAAACTCCAAAATAATCTGCATTTACATGCATGCAATCAGACACCTTAAAAATGACTGTTTTCTTTGTAATTGTATACCAAACACTCTTCAGACACTGATTTTATTCCCCCCCATTCTGAGAATACCTCGCATGATTCCTACCGTTCTTATGTAAACAAAGTGGCACGAGGACTTCACAATGAAGAGATCATGCCAACGGCAGTGCCAACCCAAGCTGCCACCGCCTACATATACATGAAGTACACATGCCTGACCCTTATCCTTCCTGCTGTGCTCAGCAACATCATGCTGGGCACACAAGCACCATCAACAGACCTGGGAAGCATCCCACACAAGAATCTAAATTAATTTAGCCTCAGAGAGAACTCTAAATGATCAAGCAAGCCTAAAACCTGTCTCAGTTCAATACTTTAAACGTCACTGTTCACAGCCACCGAAAGCAGTACGAGTTAGTTTTTAAAAAGGCAAAACTCAGTCAATGAAAAGGTTTCAAATGCTCTTCAAAAGCGAGACTATTTATTCCTTCATTTAAAACAACTCTATCGTGATCTCCCAGTCTGTGAGTTCAAGCCTCTCGTTGGGCTCTGTGCTGAAGGCTCGGAGCCTGCTGCTCACCCTCTGTCCCTCTCTCTCAGAAATAAATGAAACATTAAAAAAAAAAAAAAACTATCGTACCCAAAAGCTAAGAGCAAATACCAATTTCAACATCCAAACAAAAAACAAAAGTTAACATCAGTATGCCTGGCCATTTTGAGTCAAATACACGTGCATATTTACGCATTCATCTCCCAGCCAGGTTTTCAGAGCTATGCTAGTGAAAGGCACCAGTGCAACCTGAAGTAGGGACAGGGATGCTCAGGTCCACAGAGGTAGCCCCTCCACACACGTCACCGTCAAGCACTAACACACAGGTCTCAAAGGCTGAATGAAGACAAGAACGGGTTAAATGTCCTTTGGTCTAGGTCAGTCCACTGACTGAATCTTTTTGCAACCTCTGGGACTTCCGTTGACAGGTATAAGCCTCACAAACAGGGAGCAGTTCTAAGCAGCAAGTAGTTCCTCTGGCAGTTCATCCATTACTAGAACTCCACGGCCGGGAAGACAATGTGATTAGAGAGGTGGGCAGGCATAACACATTCACTGCCTGGCAGGGAGTCATCGCTAGAGGAAGCACAAAGGGACAGTGACTACAGCGTTTCAAAACCCTACTACCCTCCAACCCAGTCTTAGCCCACTTCACATGCTATGGATTGGGGCTGCTCAAATGCACAAAAATGGTTAACATGGGGTAGTGAACTACTGTGACCAGATAGTTATAGAAAAAGCGTATTTGTCGAAAACCTTGGTGTGAATATACAATTACCTTGGAATTTTTTCAATTAAAAGAAAAATGGACAGCAGATGGAAAATCGGAGGTCAATAAAAAGCAATGTACGGGCTCCTGGGGGGCTCACTCGGGTCATGATTTCAGCTTAGGTCATGATCGCACCATCATGACATACAGCCCCGCACTGACAGTATGGAGCCTGTCTGGGATTCCCTCTGCCTCTCTCTCCACCCTTCCCTCCTTTGCGCTCTCTCAAAATAAATAAACTTTAAAAACTTAAAAAAAAAAAAAAAGGAAAGAAAAGAAAAGAAAAGAAAAGAAAAGAAAAGAAAAGAAAAGAAAAGAAAAGAAAAGAAAAGAAAAAAAGCAATAGAATGGTACAAGGCCATTCTATTGAGCAAATGCTTCCTGGACAGATGCTTTGCCAAATTTCCTAGACTAGAGCTGCCAATGAAATCAACCAGTCCCAGGGTCCCTAAGGGAAAGACTGTTGACAAAAAAAAATGAGAGAACCCTTCCCAAGCCCTGTATCAACCAAAGCCATTTCCTGGGTATGTAACTGGGGCACAGCATTTCCCAGTACAAATTAAAAGGTGCCTACTTGGTAGAGTACCCACCTTCCTCCACCAGGTCACTTCGCAACATAACATGCATTTTTGAGTTTCCAAAATAAACGAGATTAAGAGTGTTTCTCCTTTGCTCATAATCTACCATTTTAAAACATAGCATTTCAATTATAAAACACCATACTACAGAAAACTCTTGTTGTCCAAAAGCCAACATGCAAAGCATCAAAGCAAACTCCGTGAAGGTGATGCATCCCCACACCGTGCTCACAATCTCAGTACCTGCTAGACACTTCATTTCTGATGAACAAGAAATCCAAGAAAGTAGAGGGAAAAGGCAAAAAAAAAAAAAAAAAGTTCACAGAACACTTGATTATTTGTTAATTTAACAACCCAGCACCTTAATTCCATTCAACTATTATTTACAGTTAGCTAGCAAAGCTGGTAAAAAGCTGCTTATCATTAAAATCACTTCAGTCTTGGCTAACTGGAGAGGAAAGCAATTGAGATCTCTCAGCTGCCTCTCCAGCATGCCAGGAGAACATGGGCCACATTGATTCAACAGCTTCTTAAACCAGTTATCCGTTTTAAGCAAATAAATTTAATCTCCGGGAACCAGACATACTTCCCCATTAACAGTCTAAACCAATTAGCAGTAAAATGGGAAACTTTTCCTAACAGGGCTTGCAAGATGCCCACCAAGATGACTGAACCGATGTGGCCCGTGTTGTGCTAATCTGTGAGCTGACAAAGGGTGGGCAAAGCTACTCTAGTGAGGTGTTAAGATACTACATCGTGTAGCGTCTCAAAACACGTTACCTTCTGTAATCCAGAAGAAGTGGGAAAAGAAAAAACATTAAAAAAGGTTATTAAGAAAACAAATCCCTCCTTTCTAGAAACTAAAGACCTGCAACTGACATTTCTGTATTCTCCTTGATGAACAATACCTTTTTGCCAGCACCAACATTAGCTTTTGCAGTTCCCCTGACTTTCTTCATTCGGTTCTTGCGTTCCTTCCGCTGTTTTCTCGACGTCTTTTTCTTCTCATACAGGCCATGCTGAAGGAGAAAGGAGTACCTCATAAGTGACTGGCAACATCAACTCAGCATTAACTAATCTGGTAAGGACCATAACCAAGCCAGACAGCTCAAGAAACGCAGCTTCCCAAAATCAATACTTCTTCAAGTACATTTAAAAATATTTGTTTGTGCTAGTACCTGGTCATCAAATTAAGGGACATGTACAAATGGGACATGACAAATCAATGGCACAGGAACCAGATGTGCTCTCAACGCCCCATGTCACTCTGCCGTTCCTGCTGCCTGAAGACTGCTTCCAATCAACCTTCACATGGACCTCAGCTTCAACGTCACCTGCTCAGCAAGGCCTCCCAGACCACCCAATCAAAGAGTGCAGCATCTATCTACCACATCATGTTTTCCCTCACCTGTGTTCTACTTATCTGATGGCAGAGAAGGAGAAAGAGAAACAGAAGTACTTGAAAGTAACCGTCTGCGTACTAGTTTACGACCTAGAATCTAAGGGAGCTTCTCCGGCTCACTGCTGTAGTTCACTGTAGTGCTTGGCACCCACAAAATGATCAAAAACCTTTCATGGTTCCTGGCTACCTGTGAGAAACAAATCCAAACTCAGACTTTAATATCAAGGATCTCAATTTGGTGCCAACCTTTCAAACTCATCCCCCTATTTCCAGCTCCTATCCTCACAATTATTACTTGCCCTTCTAAACACAGCTCCAATGCCATCTCTTCAAAAGCTGTAGACTCCATTACTGACACCCTGCACTCTTTCTTATCCGTACATCTGTCGAAGAACCTTCTCTCTTAACCCCATTAGTGTTTAGATCTGTAGCTTGTCCTTCCCCAGACTGCTTGCTCTTGCTCATTCCACTGCACCCACAGCACAATGCTGTTGAAATTCAGTCTTCAGTAACTGTTGAACAAATGAGAACACCTACTCGTGCAAGTCTATGTTTGGGTTCATTTTTCTTTGCATAATCCAAGGAATCATAAATCATGCCAAAGCCAGTTGTCTTGCCACCTCCAAAATGGGTTCTGAATCCAAATACAAAGATGACATCTGGTGTGGTCTTGTACATTTTGGCTAGTTTTTCCCGAATTTCTGTCTTAGGTACTGTTGCCTTTCCGGGGTGAAGAACATCGATGACCTTAAAAGAAATAACAAGTTTTAGCATTTATCATTACGAAATGCATTTTTTGAAGCAAAACAACTAAATTGTGATGTGTCCTTCCTTACCATCTGTTTCCGCTGAAGTAGTCGGTTGGTCATGAACTTCCTGGTCCGGATAGTTACTGTGTCATTCTGAAAATATTACACACTAGTTAATGATACCACTCAACCTTTTCTTGATCCCGCTGTAACTTTCCAAGCTCTGGAACTGCCAAGGAGTAGCCACCAGCCATATGGGAATAATCTCTAAATATCAAATGACATTTAAGATGCAATTCTGAATCCCGCAGCTGCAGGAGCCACATTTCAAATGTTCAAAAACCACAGGAACTAGTGGTGGGAATGCTTCCATGAAAAGAAAAACAAATCCCAAGTGCCTACCTTCTAGGACACCTCTAACACATGTAAACTCAGTACCAAGAAAACCCACTCAACAGCTTTCTGGAAACTTACTTCTCTTTGCTACGGGATCACTCTGGAGCAGTTTCTCTAACTCAACACCTCATTTTGGTCCTAATTCTGTGAGGTTTGTCCTATTTTAAGCTGTTTAGGAGCACCCATGGCCTCTAACCACTAGAGGCCAGTAGCACCCCCAACTCCCCAGTCGTGATAAGAAAAAAATGTCTCCAGATTTTGCAGACTGTACCCTTAAGTGTAAACAAACCCCAAAATCACCCTCACCCAAGAACCCATTCTCTGAACTAAAACTACTTCCACTTTAACAAAGGTTATAGTCTCAACTACGTTCCTAACATCCTGCACAAATCTGACACAAACACTGCACTCTGCATGTCAACTACCCGTCTTGAATGGCCCACAAGAAATCCTACCCCCTTCTAAATGGCCCAACAGCTCTTACACAAGTGACCACCAAGGAAACGTGGGCATTCGGCATGTTTCCACTAAGAAAAAATTTTACAAAAAGAGGAGAGAAGGGAGAGGCAACAATTGGTTGCTACGTTTCAATTTCAGTTTGAAAAGCCACTCCAAAGTAAGTTCACTTCAATAGTACCCAACTCTTCAGAAGATCGGGGGGAAGGGGGGGTTGCAGAGGAGGTCGACTTAGAAATGGGTGCTGAACCTTTAAGACAGAGCTGACTAGTCATGACTTAATCCACACTCTTTGCAGGCTTCCATGTCCAGGGCCTCGGTTTCTCCAGTGTGCAAGAAGTTCCATCCGGCTGACAATATTTTAGCTTACACGTGGAATCGGCTTCACTCGCCACAACTCGCCCGGGCGCCGCCAGTACCCGCTTCACCTCTAGAGCTGCCATCACTTGCAAACCGCCTATCGCAAACTGAGACCCCCGGTGAAATGAGTCTCGCCCCACCCAGCCCAATCCACTAGGCTCCACGAAGGCGACAAACGCAGGAGACGCTCGCGCAGTCCCCAGGCCCTGGACCCTGAAACCCGGCGTGTCCGGGTCCGGCAGCGCAGCCCGGACTCCCCACCGACGGTTCCGGGTCTCTAGGCAACCAGCCTCCGTCAGACACACCCAAAGAAAAGCGACGGGGCTTCAGGTGGCCATAGCGCAAAAGGCAGGACCCAGAGACGAAGGATGGCTCAGATACGCAACGGATGACTGCACGGGTCTAAGGAAACTCACCATGATGGCGGTCGAGCTTTAGGCAGCCAGGGAGGAAAAGAGAACCACTAACCGCGGGCCAATCATATCAATGCGCTCGGAAGGACCCCAGGAGGCGCCGGCGTGTGGGCGTGGCCCGAACCGTGAGGGCGGCCGCGCCAATGCCGGATTGAAAAAGGCTTAAGGTGAGCCAAGGATCTTCGGCCACACCCCCGGGATTTTGGACTGGCCAATCCAAAGGCGGAACAACTCGGGCCGACGGATTTACGCCAGCGTGGGTTCCCTTTCAGCTCAATTTACTGTCTTGAACTGCGCTTCTTTAAAGTTCCGATAAGCCGAATTATAGTTTAAATTGTCTCATTGCGAGTTAGAGGTTCGTAAAGATGCAAGACATCTTAGGAGATACTGTCAACCAGCCTCCTCATTTTATAGCGAGGAAAACTGCAGAAATCCTGACTCAAAACCTTTGTTATGTCAAATATATAAAACTATTTTCGTTGATTGCTACGTATTGTTTTTCTGAGATTTTCCTGGTGATTTTGTAAATTAAAAACAAAAAACTCATTAATTAATTTGCTTTTTCTGAAAATCTTAGTCCTTATCAACAACAAAAAAAAGCTGTTTGATCCATAAATTCGTTTAGTTGTTTAAAGTAAAATGGTCATGCAAAAATAAAGAATATATGTACATGTTCAAAGAGACATTAGGAAAGAACTTTCCGAAGGTTAGAATAAACGAGAAAACCACAGTGCAGGCTTTGAGGACAACTTTGCTATATTTTTTAGAATAATAATAGTTAATATTCACCGAGTGATTGTTATGTGCCTGTTACATTCTAATTACTTTCACCTTCATTTTGCCATTTGACCAACTAAGACGTAGGGTACCTATTGCTGACCCCTTTTATAAAATGGGGAAACTAAGACATAATGAGGCTAAATAGCGTTCCCAAAGTTACACAACTTTTAGGTGGTAGTACCCACGGAGGCACTGTGGTTCCAGAACGTTTGCTCTTAACCTCTCTATGACAAAATCACTCATCAAATCTTGTTAGTATGGTCTTGTTAGTATAGTATTGTCCACAATAAGTAAAGTAAAATCTGATTTGCTTTGCTTTTCGTCTGTTGCATTTGTGTTTTGCTAGTAAGAATCCATGGAGTCTAACGTACCTTCTTACAATTCAAAGGTGTTAAACCACTTCATTGGATTCGGTTTACAGTTCCCCACAAATAGTAAAGATATTTTTGGCTCTGTAGCACTGAATCCTATGGTAGTATGGTTTCCTTGGTAGTCTCATGTGCTTAGATATCACACTAGGGTCACCTCCCACAGGTTGTCACAGACTGGGTAAGCAATTTATCTCCTGTACACATTAATGATTTTCACTTCGCAGTGTCCCCTCATCTTGTATCCCTAGCTCATCATGGCTAACTTTTCACAGATTTACAGCTTCTGTTTTTGTAATCAATAACATGTTTAATTCATTTCTTTTTCAAAGTAACTTCGTAAACTGAAGGTGCACGCATGGCCGTGTTTTCTGACCTGTTTATTTCCTTCCGTGGTCGTCCAGTTGGTACCTCTGTACCCTGGGCAGGTTCATTTTAAGCCTCCACCTTTACTTAAAAAATTAGAGGATCTTAATTAAGATGTTGTTGGTGACGATGACGACGATTTTCCTCTTTATGCAGTTTTTGTCTCCCTGACTGCCTGAAAGTCCTGAGGCAAAGCGTTGCAGTATCTCTGCAGGTGTCAGAAGACCTGGAGAAATGGACCGGAAATGGGCTTTTGGAAAATACAGCACAGGCCCTGGTGCAGTTTCAAAGAGGCGCCGCAAGATGGCAGTGCAGGGAGAAGGCGAAAAGCGGCGTGTCCGAAGCCTCTCTTGACTGACAGCCGCGCCGGCGAGTAGCGGAAGAGGAAGCGACCACGTGGGGCGCTCTACGGTGGCCGAGAGGATGCCGCTGCTGTGTTAGCAACTAGGCAAGAAGCACGGCCGGGAGGTGCAGGGACCTACGTTTCTCTAATCTGGCTCCCCCGGTCTCGAGGAGGGTGCCCCGGCAGCCGTCACCATGGTGAAGGAGCAGTTCCGAGAGACAGATGTGGCCAAGAAAATGTAAGGAGGGGCAAGAATGGCCAAAGGACGGAGAAATGAGGGCCAGAGGGGCGCGAGGTCGGGGTCCTGGGTCTCAAAGAGTCGGAGATGAGGGTCAGTTGGAAGGGGAGGGCCAGGAATCAGCGGAAGGTGGTGGGCAAAGCTCAGAAGTAATCAAGGTAGGTCAAAGAAATCGGTCAGGCAGAGGGCATTCCAGCACTCGGGGGACTGCAGGCCGGGGGTGGCCCCTGGGCTTTGGGAGGAGTAGGTGGGATGGGACGTGAGCCTTGGGCCTAAGCACGAGTCCTCTCGAGGTCAGACGATGGCCCCTTTGTTTCAGCGAATCTTCTGCCACTGCAGCGTGGGGGAGCAATCTGGGCCGGGGAGTGTGTCTAATTCTGGTATTACTGCAAAGCACCTAACACGGAGGCAACATTTGCTGACCAAAAGCTTGGAGTTACCAGCTAGAAAGCTGTACCACTGGGCTGTGGGTGGCAGTCTCAAAAATAAAGCTGCGCTTCTGGGTCTACTCCTTCAGAGCTTAGTTACCAGGCCACGACCTCTCCTTAATGCTTCCAGTGGGAAAATGAACCAGTTGCTGTTGCAGCAGATGCTCACTGAGGAAGGTATGGTGTGCTAGACCCAGCCATAGGCTTTAGGGATGGGGCGTGAATAAGACCTTACTGCCTAGTCTAGTCGAGGAAGGTAGATAAGTGAACCTTGGCAAGTACAAGCGTAGGTATAGGGGTTCGGAGAGTATGTTATGAGAAAGCAGAAAAACACCGACCAGATAAGGAGCGCACTGGAGGGAGAAAGGGGTAATGAGAAGGACGTGGGAGATCTGAAGCTGTGTTCCAGAGTCATCTGACAGGCAGTAAGGAACCTTTGAAGCGTGTTAAGCAGGGAAGTGTCTTGATAAGAGTGCTTCTTCTGGAAGATCTCTTGATTCTTGGGGAACAGAGTAAGAGAGAGACCTTGGAGGCCACTGCAGGGGGTCCAGGCAGGGGTTATGATGGTCTGCATGAGGGTGGTACAGTCATTGGAGAGAAGTGGATTTTAGAGGAGTTTAGGATATAAAATTGACAGGAGTGTTAGGGATGAGGGAAGGGAGAAATGAGATTGAAACACAGAATTTCTTGCTTGGGCAGCTGTGTGGATGGCTGCCATTCAAGGGGAACAAGTATCTTACTTGGAAGGATCCATATTTTCCTGGCCCCTCATGCCCACCCCAAACCCCATCCATATTCAGATGTAATCTGTTCTCACAAAGCAGGCTGGCAGACTCTGTTAAGATGCAAATTAGGTATCTGAGACTTCCATTTAAAACCTTCTACCAGCTTTCTTTTGCACTGACATTTAAATTCTCTACCAGAGTTCCCAAGCCCAACCTGACCTGAGCCCTGTACACCTCACTGATTTCGTCCTGTACCGTTAGTTTTCTGTGCTCCATCATACTGGCTTGGTTCATTTGGTTCTCGAATGCCACCCTTGTGCTGGCTCTGGGACCTTTGCCCTAGTTGTTCTCTACTAAAAATGCCGGACCTCTGTCTGGTTTTACGGCTGTCTCCCTCTTACTCAGAATTCAGCTTAAATGTCAGCTTTACAGAGGCTTTCTGACCCCATAACATAGTTTTCTTAGACTCTGTCTACCACTTCATATCATTTTTAATCTCTGCATCTATTCACTTTTGTGTCTGTATTTGCTTGTCTCTCTTGCCCACCCTGAACCGTGAGTCCCATGTTGGCAGGGTCCTTGTCTGTGTCCTCTAATATGGATCTTCAGCTTGGCACATCGTAAATCCCCGGTTTGTTGGTCAGATGGTTGAAGGAAAAGATTTGGGAAAGAAAGTTCTGGGTTCTGTTTTAGATGTGTCGAGTTTGAGGTGCCTGTACGGCTATGCAGAAGAGGTGTCTATTACTACGTCTCCAGCCGAGTAGTAGTAGCTGGTCTATAGGAGATTAGACAGACATTAACAGGTACTCCAGTGACACAGTCACTCAAGAGGGACGTGTAGAATAAAAAGGAGTTGTGTTGCATCCCTAGGTGAGGAGAGATTATACTTAAGGGATGGTAGTAGAAAAAACTACAAGAGACTTAAGAAGGAACAGGTGGCATGGGGCCAAGGCATTCAAAGAGTATGTGGTGTCACCAAGGTCGTGAGAAGAAAATATTTCAAGATAAGGGGGAGAGAGAGTTAACATCCAGCACTGCAGAGCAGGAAAATAAGAACATTCTCCTAGAATTTAGCAGCAAGCAATCATTCACTTGATAGTAAGAATGGAAATTATTTCAGTAGGACGAAGGGATGCTTACCAAGGAAAAATGGGAGAGATTTGAATATATTTAATAATAGCACAGCGAGCCTACAGACAGTTGGAAGGATAAGGTTGGTTGTGGTGGCTCACTGTGCAACAGCCGCTTTTGGTAAGCGGTTTTGATGTAATTTCTCCCCTCTCTCGTTATTAAGCTCTGTGCACTACATTGGATTTCCACTTGCGATCCCAAGATCAAGAGTCTTGGTGCCCTACCGACTGAGCCAGGCAGGCACTCCAACTCCCGTCTCTTTTTATTCCAGAAGCCACATCTGTTTTGGAATGAAGTCACCTGAAGAGATGCGCCAGCAGGCGCACATCCAGGTTGTGAGTAAGAACCTGTATAGCCAGGACAACAACCACGCCCCCTTGCTGTATGGTGTGCTTGACCATAGGATGGTAAGGTCCCAACCCTTCCCGCTTCTGTGCATTTTGACTTGCCAGATTGGAAGAAGCAAGAGCTTCTCTCCATCTCCCTCGTTCCCCCTGCACATCTCAGGGTCTCCAGACCTCGGTCTGGAGGATTTGAATACACTGCACTTTCCCAAGCGATTTTGACTCAGAGTCACCTGGTCCCTCTTTCCTGTGCAGTGGTCTCCATTAGCGATTGCGTGTGCTTTTTTCCAAAGGGTACAAGTGAGAAGGACCGTCCTTGCGAGACCTGTGGGAAGAACCTGGCTGACTGTCTGGGACACTACGGGTACATTGACTTGGAGTTGCCATGCTTCCACGTGGGCTACTTCAGAGCAGTTATAGGCATCTTACAGGTAGGTGCAGAGGTGTCCGTTTTTAGGCTGTAAACTTAGGAACTACTGCTCAGGGACACTGGGAGTGAGCTTAGGAGCCGTGAGTGGTCAGAGGGACATCTGGGGAGGATTTTTACATTACATAACGTAATACTGCATCTTACAAGAAGACGCATAAGGATTCTTTACTCTTGATTTTTCTTGAGTAGGAGGTAAGTATGTGTTGTAAAAAGTAATCATGGGTGCCTGGGTGGCTCAGTCAGTTAAGGGTCCAATTCTTGATCTCTGCTCAAGTCATGGTCTGACAGTTCGTGGATTCAAACCCCACATCGGGCTCCGTGCTAACGGCACAGAGCCTGCTTGGAAATCTCGCTCCACCTCCCTCTCTCTGCCCCTCCCCTGCTTGCTTTCTCTGTCTCTCTCTCAAACTAAACTTTTTAAAAAAAAAATTTTTTTTAACGTTTTACTTATTTTTTTGTTTTTGTTTTTTATTTTTTTTCAACGTTTATTTATTTTTGGGACAGAGAGAGACAGAGCATGAACAGGCGAGGGGCAGAGAGAGAGGGAGACACAGAATCGGAAACAGGCTCCAGGCTCTGAGCCATCAGCCCAGAGCCCGACGCGGGGCTCGAACTCCCGGACCGCGAGATCGTGACCTGGCTGAAGTCGGACGCTTAACCGACTGCGCCACCCAGGCGCCCCTCGTTTTACTTATTTTTGAGAGAGTATGAGTATGAGAGACACACAGTATGAGTGGGGGAGGGGCAGAGAGAAGGAGGAAGACACAGAACCCGTAGCAGGCTCTAGGCTCTGAGCTGTCATCACAGAGCCCGACGTGGGGCTTCATCCCACGAACCATGAGACCATGACTTGAGCTGAAGTCAGACTCTTAACCAACTGAGCCACCCAGGCGGCCCATAAGTAAACTTAAAATAATGGTAATCATGAATCAAGCAGTACAGAACAGCACAAAATTTAAAAATCAGCAAAAATTCTACCAGGCAGCTCTGACTATAGGTAGCATTCTGGTGAACGTCAGCCCCCTCTCTGTGCATATCTCTGGGCACATCGCTTAAAGTCTCCTGGGCAAGAGGTAGGGGTAATTTTTTTTTTTTTTTCCTTCAAGAAAAGACTTTTTCATCTCTCATCCTTTCATCGGTTTTAATTTTTAAAAGATGATCTGTAAAACCTGCTGCCACATCATGCTGTCCCAGGAGGAGAAGAAGCAGTTTCTGGATTATCTGAAGAGACCCGGCCTGACCTACCTCCAGAAACGTGGCCTGAAGAAGAAAATCTCTGATAAGTGCCGGAAGAAAAACATCTGCCATTACTGTGGTGCTTTTAATGGTGAGGAGAACACATAAAAGGTTTGGTGGTAGTCATTTCCACTCACTCTGGTCCATTTAGCTTATTAGTTTTATGGAGTGTTGGGAGGTCAGGTTTTTTTCTTGCAAACTAGACATTAGAGCCTAGCAACTGATGCCCTGTTAGCCAAATGCATTTTCAGTGATTTCATTAGCCAGGCTGCAGCCTCAGGCCAGCCTGAGCAAGTATCTCATTTTCCCAACCTTGGTAAATAAATTCTCTCTTACAGGTACTGTAAAGAAATGTGGATTACTGAAGATAATTCATGAGAAATACAAGACCAACAAAAAAGTGGTGGATCCTATTGTATCAAATTTCCTTCAGTCTTTTGAAACAGCCATCGAGCATAACAAAGAAGTAGAACCACTGCTGGGAAGGGCGCAGGTGAGCCTGAAATCACATGCCTGCCTCCCCCTGCATCACACACACCCGTTCTTACCCCTCCCTCTCTGATAGACACGTCTTCTGAAATGAGAAGCTCCGTTAAGGTAGATCTCTAGGAATACTTCCATGAAAAGTGTTTATCTTACAGTGTGTTCAGTGTTTAATGTAGGCTGATCATGTAACTAATACGCTTTTTTTTTTTTTTTTTTTTTTTGCATTTATTTATTTTTGAGAGACAGAGACCGCATGAGCAGGGGAGGGGCAGAGAGAGAGGGAGATACAGAATCCGAAGCAGGCTCCAGGCTCCGAGCTGTTGGCACAGAGCCTGACACGGGGCTCAAACCCACAAATTGTGAGATCATGACCTGAGCTGAAGTCGGACGCTCAGCTAACTAACACACTTTGAATTGTGCAGACAGCATGTCACAGTTGTACCATAAGAGATTGTGGCATCACAGCTATACAGAGCATAAACTGAGAGAGCCTGTGTCTCACATGGGTGAGATCTAAGAAATTGTAGGTAATTCCCGTTACTTTTCTTGGTACAGGCTTAATTAGTAGAATTTTATGAAGTATCCTGTTCTGCCTCACTTTGATTTCGATTAATACTGAATTCACATAGTACCATCCAGAACTGGTAGTATACAAAACTAACAAATCAGTTGAGTGGCTACTGAGTACCAAATTCTGTCAGTCATATGGGGAGTGTCAGGAACTGTAGGACAGTGGGTCTGTTGTCACTGACCCCACTGTTTAGATGTGTCACGAGCAAGTAGTCTGAAAAGATAACTGACATCCTGGGCCAGGGCGCTAACCATACTTGAGTGGCAGAGACCGGAAGTACAGTACGGTGGGAAAGGAGGAGGAACGTGTTGCCTTGGACTTGGTTGGGAAATACTGAGGAAAGGTGTGGTTTGTTCTGGTCTTCAAACAGGAGTAGGGTTTACAGAATCGAGGGTAGTGAGCTCAGCACATCCAGGCGGCAATGCCTCGGCTGATTCTGAGGCTGAGGCTCTGAAAGACCAGAGAGTGCTAATGAAAGCACTTGCCTTCAGGGACTGCTGAGAGGGACAGGACCTGTTCCTTGCTCTTCACATGGATTGCCTCTGATTTAATCCTCAGCAGCGCTTGAGACAGCCCTGCCCAAAGTGACAGAGAGGACTCAAGCCACGGCAGCTGGAGTGCTAGAGAAAAGACACAAGTGAGAGCTTGGTGTAGAGCGCGTCCTGCTCCGAGGAGCGTGGCCCCATCAGAGGCTTTGAGGTGGTGAATGGTTCATGGTGAATAAATGACAGAATTGTAGGACAGCCTGACTGCTCTTCACAAGACCCCATTACCAGAGAGAAAGGGCAGGTCACGGCTTAGGAGAAAGCGGTCACAATTCATATATCTGACAAAGGACTCTCGTATCCAGGAAACGGTCCTTAAAAATCAGTAAGAAAAATAACCTGATTTTTTTAAATTTATATTTATTTTGAGAGAGAGAGAAGGTAAAAGGCAGAGAAAGAGAGGAAAAGAGATAGAATCCCAGGCAGGCTCCGCACTTCAATGCAGAGCCCAGTGTGGGGCTTGAACTCACAAACCGCGAGATCATGACCTGAGCTGAAATCAAAGGTCAGACTCTTAACTGACTGAGCCAACCAGGTGCCCCAAAATACAACCTGATTTTAAGCAGTGGGAGCAAAACTTGAATTGGCACGTCCCAAAGCATCCATTCCAATGCCAATAAACAAAGGAACATTGCTCAATGTTGTTAGTCATCAGGGAATCACTAATTATAACTATACCCATACGGAAAAATGGAAATGTAAAAAAAACTGAAAACTGCCTGCTTGCAAGGACGTGAAGTGACTAGCACTCACATTGATAGTGTGGAAGGTTACCGCTACTTTGAACGGCCGTTTAACAATTTCTTACAAAGTTACGCCTACACTAACCATACAATTCAGCTGTTTGGTTTTTTTTTTAATTTACATCGAAATTAGCGCATAGTGCAACAATGACTTCAGGAGTAGATTCCTTAATGCCCCTTCCCCATTTAGCCCATCCCCCCTCTCACATCCCCCCAGTAACCCTCTGTTCCCCGTATATATGAGTCTCTTATGCTTTGTTCCCCTTCCTGTTTTTATATTATTTGTGTTTCCCTTCCCTTATGTTTATCTGTTTTGTCTCTTAAAGTTCTCATATGAGTGAAGTCATGTGATATTATAGGTATTTCTCTGACTAATTTTGCTTAACTTAATACTCTCCAGTTCCATCCACGTGGTTGCAAATGGCAAGATTTCATTCTTTTCAACTGCCAAGTTATACTCCATTGTGTAATATATACCACATCTTCTTTATCCATTCATCCATCGATGGACATTTGGGCTCTTTCCATACTTTGGCTGTTGTTGATAGTGCTGCTATAAACATGGGGGTGCATGTGTTCCTTCGAAACAGCACACCTGTATCCCTTGGGTAGATACCTAGTAGTGCAATTGCTGGGTCGTAGGGTAGTTCTATTTTTAGTTTTTTGAGGAACCTCCATACTGTTTTCCAGAGTGGCTGCACCAGCTTGCATTCCCAACAATTGAGCAATTTTAATCCAGTACATACCTGAGAAAAATGAGTGCATATGTCTGCAGAAATATTTGTATGAGAATGTTCATTGCAAGTTTATTAATAAAAGCCAGAATTGGAAATAGCCCAAATGCCTGTCAGCGGGAGCATAGCAAATTGTCATAAAAAAAATTTTTTTAATGTTTATTTATTTTTGAGAGAGAGACAGAGCATGAGCCAAGAAGGGGCAGAGAGAGGGAGGGAGACACAGACTCTGAAGCGGGCTCCAGGTTTTGAGCTGTCAACACAGAGCCCGACACGGGGCTCGAACCCACAAACCATGAGGTCATGACCTGAGCCGAAGATTGGCGCTTAACTGACTAAGCCACCCAGGTGCCCCTAGCAAATTGTCATAGATCCACACGATGGAATACTAAGCTGTAATGAAAGAAGTGAACTCGTGACGCACAACCTAGCCAAAGGTCAGAATCCTGCAGAGAACAAGAAGCATATACAAGAGAGTACGTAGTGTATGATTCCACGTAGATCAAGTCCAGCAATAGGCCAGACTGATCTGTGGTGATTGACATCAGGAGAGTAGTTACCCCTGGGGTGAGAGCTTGGTACTGACTGAAAAGAGGTATCAGGGTCCTGGGGCGCTTAGGTGGCTCAGTTGGTTAAGCGTCCGACTTTGGCTTAGGTCATGGTTCACGAGTTTGAGCCCCCCATGGGGCTCTCTGCTGTCAATGCAGAGCGTGCTCAGGCCTCTCTCTCCCCCCTGCCACTCCCCTGCTCGTGAGCACTGTCAAAAATAAAAAATTTTTTAAAAATACCGAGGTCCTTTTATGGAGAGATGGAAATACTCTGTATCTTGATCGGAACACTAGTGTGTGTCTGGTATATATGCGTAGAAACGTGTCAGTCTCTTTAGGATTTGTGGAATTTAGTATGTGTGAATTATGCCTTGACTGGGGAACAGAGCGGGTACAAAGAAAACAGACCGTGAACCTGGTGGTGTTAAAGGAGCCAGAGGCCAGAGTCACTGCACGCAGTAAGAATGGTCAGGGGTTGGGGCGCCTGGGTGGCGCAGTCGGTTAAGCGTCTGACTTCAGCCAGGTCACGATCTCGCGGTCCGGGAGTTCGAGCCCCGCGTCGGGCTCTGGGCTGATGGCTCGGAGCCTGGAGCCTGTTTCCGATTCTGTGTCTCCCTCTCTCTCTGCCCCTCGCCCGTTCATGCTCTGTCTCTCTCTGTCCCAAAAATAAATAAACATTGAAAAAAAAAAAAAAAAAAGAATGGTCAGGGGCTGCAAGTGTGCGTGCAGACATCTGGGAAAGGGGAGTGTTCTGGAAATGGGGAGAGAGGGTGTCAGCAATTGATTCAGGCAGAAATGTCTTCAAAGGCAGTAAGGGTGAAGCTGCTATAGAGGACGTGCGGGCGGGCTAAGGAAGATGGTCTTGGCCCTTGTACAGCCCAAGAGAGAGAGGCACTGTCCAGGCTGGTGGCTGTGCAGAAGGCTTTCAGAAGCCTGGTGAGCAGCCTTGGTCATGGGCGTGAAGGGTGCCTGGGCTTTCCTGGGGGCGGCCTGACTTGCAGGGTGCCCCTGCACACACTCTGCCGCTCCTGGATCAGCATCCTTGACAGCCCACCACTGCCTCCTGCCAGCTTTCTGTCCAGGACGGGTGACCACTGTCTCTGCTCCACACACTCTCCATAGTAGGGAGTAGTACGATTCTCCCATACGGCCTGGGAGGCATCTTGTTTGGGAAAGTCTCCTTCCTAAATGACTCGGCCCTGGAGGTAACCCCTCCCATTTCAGAATCTAGAGCATCGAGCTTGGCTCCCTGGGCATTCCCCCACTGCCGCCACCCCCGTGTATCTCACCCCACTCTATCCAGATTGATGCCCCAGAGGTGGTTTAAGGTAGTGGTGAAGAGCTTTGGCCTTGGAGTCGGACCCAAGATTAGAGCCCAGTTCTGCTGCTTGTTTGTTCTGTGACCTTAGACACGTGACCCAACCTGGACTTGAGTTTTGTAAATCTAAACAGGGATTACAAGAGTATCTGCTTTAAGGCTATTGTGAGGATTAAGAGTTGAATTCCAGATCAAGTGCTTAACAGAGTGCCTGGTGCAGAGCAAGTGCTTAGACCGTATTACCCAGTTGCAGTAGTTAGCGCTGCTACTGACAGTATGAGAACAATGACAGGGGTGCCCAGCTGGCTCAATGAGAAGGACGTGTGACTCTTAATCTCAGGGTCATGAGTTCGAGCCCCACTTTGGGTATAGAAATTACTTCAAATAAATCAACTTCGAAAATAAATAAAAGCAATTTTGTCTAGTGCATCTATATGATTCAATTTACGATAATGAAACTATTTTTAAAAAAATAATGACAGACATGGTGAGGATAGATGAGGTTTCCTCCCCCTCCACATGTAGGCTCAGACTCCATGTCCTTTTGGCTTTACTCAGCCTGCTCCCTTCCCCTCTTTACCAAACTCTCCCTTCCCTTGACTTCTTCCCTGCAGCCCGGCACACCTCTGTTCTCCGGACCCTTTGACCTCACTCTTTCCTCAACCACATGTCCATTGTCTGTGCCTCCATAGCACCTGTGTTCCATCTTACATTTCTGCTGGTTTCTCTTTTAAGTATGGTCTATAACAAGATCTGTTTTTCTGAGGCCCTGTTTGATGCCACTCACAGTGCTTGGACAGTGTGGGGGCCTCCAGACTCATCAGAGACCATCAGCTCATCCTGCCTTTTTTTTTTTTTTTTTTTTTTTTAAGTTTATTTATCTCAAAAGAATGTGTGCACGCTGGGGAAGGAGCACAGAGAGAAGGGGGGAGAGAAGCCCACGCAGGCTCCATGCTATCAGTGCAGAGCCCAACATGAGGTCGATCTTGTGAACCCAACCATGAGGTCGTGACCTGAGCTGAAATCAAGAGCCAGACGCTTAACAGACTGAGCCACCCAGGGCCCCTCATCCTGGTTCTTATACCAGCTGTGGAAGAAGGGAGGGGGCAAAACAGGAATTCACCATTTGCCTGATTCCGAATGGCCCTTCCTCAGAACTGCTTAGTAACCTGAAGTGAACAAAGCATCAGTGACTTACTTTTACCTTTTGTGGAGAGGGGCATTGTGCAGACAGGCGAACATATTGCCCTGAAGCTCATTGATCTCAGGATGATCCACATCCTGACATGTTTACCTACCCATTTAATTTCCAGGAACATGGAACCCCGTATGCCTTTATGGGTAGCATAGCATTCTTGAGTTGATGGAGACCATAGAGCAGTGGTTCTGGACCTTTCCTGGCTCACAGACCTCTTTAGGAATTGAACAAAAACTCTGGACTCGATCTCCAGAAGACTAGTGTATATCCACTCCCCATTTTTTGTTTTGTTTTCAATTTGTTTTCATTTTTTAGAGCATGCAAGCTGGGAAGAGGGGGAAAGAGAGTCTTTTTTTTTTTTTGGTGTGGGGGGGGGAGAGTACCCTCAAGAAGGAGAGAGAGGATCTTAAGTAGCCTCTGTACTTGGCATGGAGCCTGCCGTGGGCTCAATCCCGCAATCCCGGGATCGTGACCTGAGCTGAAATCAAGAGTAGAGTTGGACGCTCAACCAACTGAACCACCCCAGGTGCCCCATCCAGTCCCAGTTTTAATGCAAATCCAGGGGTTGGTGGACCTGCAGATAAAAGTTTGTCCATAGATGGCATCAGTCTTGCCTCCCCACCAGGTATAAATGCCTTCCACAGCATCTCCGGCAGACTGAGCGGCACGCTGAGAGCACGCGGTGCTCTCTTCACCACCACCCAAGGCAGCCCACGCTCCACCAGGGAGCCCTAGCTGTTGGGATATTCCGCCTCAGACCAAACAGCCCTTCTGTCTCTCTAGTGGTCCCCAACTTCTGTTTCCTGTCACATAACGGTAAGTCAGGCCCACTTCCGTGTGTCCCTTGGGAGATTGTTGTTACGTGACCCTTGCCAGTCTTGCCCCCCTGCATCGTGGATGTCCGTGATGTCCTTGTCTGGCACGACTCTGGTACTACAGGTGACATTCAGCCTTCATCCTGTTCCTTGAGCTCTTAGTTTTAGATTTCCTCCAACTGCTTCAGGTGGCCATAAGGTGCTTGTTGCTGGGGGACAGGGAAGCTGAGGGAGGTGAATTCTGTGGGCAGGGACCAGACTGCAAAACGTCAGGCAGGATTCCTTCTCCCCAGCTCTACTGCCATCTCTTCCAGGGTAGGACCATGGACACTTCCTCTTGCAACAGTGTTTTAAGGGCAGTGGCTGTTCAAACATTTCTTCTTGGTTTTGCTCCCTATTTCATTAAGTTACGCATAGCAAGTTCTGGTTGTAACGTGTTCTTGGTCACACAGTCTCTCATCCCAGGAAAATGTAATAAGCAGCAACAAGACACAAGCTGACTGTTCTTAACTTTCATCTTTGGGTATCTCTGATCATTTGTATAGTTCTTGTATTACGAGTGAGTTGTTGTAGCATAGCACTTCTATTAAATGAAGTTAATACAAAGGCAATATAAGTTCACTGTAGAAAATTGAAATGTAAACAAAGAAGCGATTATAATTCCATTCACCTGCAGACGGTACTGTTAACACCTCGCTAAACGTACATTTCCTCTTTTCTGTACAGATGTACATTTTCCCCCAAAATGAAATCATATTATACACACACTTCTTTCATTTGCCAATGTCTCATGAACACCTTCCATAACAGTGGTTACATTTCTGTAATGTGGTTTTTTAATGGCTTCATGCTTGCTCACATGTTGTGGATATACCATGACTTTGTCTAGCCAGCAGCCTATCAGACAGTCTCAATTCTTCGCTATTAACGGCTTTACTGAACATCCCTATAGCCAAATCTCTGTGTTGACTTCTAAAGTCAGACCCTGTGGAATAATTATGAGAGGTGGAATTACTGGCATTAAATAATTGGAAGGAAAGGTATACACATGTTTAGGGTTCTGCCAGTGCAGCGTGTTACCAACAGAAATCTCTGCCCATGTTTGTACTTACTCTGAGTTCCGTGGTGGGTCGGGTAGAGTGCACGGAGAAGTAAACCCGTGCCCAAGCTGTGGGAAGTTAACGTGTGTCTCCATTCTTCCTTTCCTGCTCTCCATAGGAAAACCTGAATCCCTTAGTAGTTCTGAATTTATTTAAACGAATCCCAGCTGAAGATGTCCCTCTACTTCTAATGAACCCAGAAGCTGGAAAGCCCTCTGATTTGATTCTCACGCGACTTTTAGTGCCCCCTTTGTGTATCAGACCCTCCGTCGTGAGTGATTTGAAGTCTGGCACCAATGAAGATGATCTGACGATGAAACTGACAGAAATCATTTTCCTAAATGATGTCATCAAAAAGGTCAGTATTTCCAAGCCCCAGGTTTAGGAGTGTATCTATGCAAACCCTTCTCATCGAGAAAGATTGACCCAAGATCATTTTTTTTTCCTTTATTTCTGCTCATTTTTAGCATCGCATATCAGGAGCTAAGACCCAGATGATCATGGAAGACTGGGATTTCCTGCAGCTGCAGTGCGCCCTCTACATTAACAGTGAGCTCTCGGGCATCCCCCTCAACATGGCGCCCAAGAAATGGACCAGAGGTTTTGTCCAGCGCCTAAAGGGAAAACAGGGTACGTTTCCAACAAGATGTTCAGGAGACAGTCTTCTGCCTTTTGTTACCCTTTTTTTGGAGCGTGTCTAGTGTATCTAGTTGGAAATTACAGAATTTTCTTGTTTGTGGTCATACTATATCCCCAAACAGCATACATTTGTGCTGCAGAGACCTATAACCTATTTTTATTGATTTAGGTCGATTTAGAGGCAACCTTTCAGGAAAGAGAGTGGATTTTTCTGGCAGAACAGTCATCTCACCTGACCCCAACCTCAGGATTGATGAGGTAGCCGTGCCAGTTCACGTGGCCAAAATTCTTACTTTTCCTGAGAAGGTAAGTACCATCCAGCCGCTCGATTCTGTTTTGACTCCAGTCTTTTACATTATTATTTTGAGATTCCAAACAGTAGGCAGTTGGAAAATCCCGAGGTGTGCGTGTTATCTTCCAGTCTGACGCGTATACCACCGCATGTAGTGTCTGCAACATACACAAACACAGATATGTCTGCCTTTGTGTGTATATATTCACATTTATGTCACACATCTCTTCTGCAACTTACTTCTCCAAGGAGTATGGTCTTTGACCTCTTCCTGTGTTGGTTCTTACCTCTTCTTTTAAAATAACTAATGATAGGGGCACCTGGGTGGCTCGGTTGAGCATCTGACCTCAGCTCGGGTCACGATCTTGCAGTTCGTGGGTCCGAGCCCCGCGTCAGGCTCTGTGCCGACAGCTCGGATCCTAGAGCCTGCTTCAGATTCTGTGTCTCCCACCCTCTCTGCCCCTCCTCTGCTCACACTGTGTCTCTCCCTCTTTCTCAAAAATAAATGAAAATTTTAAAAAGCAATACAATAAAATAAGGCCACTAAATGATAAACACCACACCCAGTTAATTTTCTTGGGATAGATTATTATTTTTAAGGCCTTAACAACCATCGAGTCCAATATCTGGGGTGTTTTAAGACTATTGAGGCATAGCCAGAAAGGCTGCCCCACTTTACACTTAACTCACACTCATCATGAGTGTAAAATGGCCTTTACAGTAACTGAGGTATAGAAAATGCAAGGCCTGATAGCAGGAAGGTATTGGCTTCGGGTTTGCTTTTGAGATTCATAATTAGCCCAGATCATGGAAGCTTCTGGTAAAGCTTGTGTAAAGTATCCTTAGTTGATTTACTAATGATCCAGAGTTTCCTTCTGACAGTATTTCACGAGACTGTTGTCCAAGAGGTCATGGGACATGATGTTGCAGACCAGGGTCTAACAGTGCTGGTGCCACAGCTTTTAAACCTCGGGAGCCCATGGTAAATCACTGCTAGTAAAGTTGCCAACTGCTCATAGAATGTTCTGGAAGGTCCTTTCAGCTGAGTCCAGCCCACTCATTTTACTAATGGGGAAACCAAAGGCCAGAAAGGACTTGGCCATTTCACCCTTCCAGTGGTGAGTTCGGACTGGAACCCGGGTGCCTGTGTGCCAATCAGCTGTTGTCGTTAAACCCAAGACTCTAGGCAGCAGGAGATAAACAAGTTTCTTCTCTTTCTTCTGGAATCACTCAAGGAAAGTAAAGATTGAGACACAGTACAGTATAGTGTGCTAGCTTACGGAAAGCTAACAGCCTCTCCTTGTGTCTTCTATCGTGGTTGTGCAGGTGAACAAAGCAAACATCAACTTTTTGAGGAAACTGGTTCGAAATGGCCCTGAAGTTCACCCAGGAGCCAATTTCATTCAGCAGAGACACACACAGATGAAAAGGTAATGCTGTCTCAATCTATTTTTCTTTTTAATTTTTTTTTAACATTTATTATTGAGAGCAGAACATGTGCATGGGAGGGGCAGAGACTGGGGGGGAGACACAGAATCCAAAGCAGGCTCCAGGCTCTGAGCTGTCAGCACAGAGCCTGACGTGGGGCTCAGACCCACAAACTGTGAGATCATGACCTGAGCCAAAGTCTGATGCCTAACTGATTGAGCCACCCAGGCGCCCCAAGCTGTCTCAATCTAGCTGTGTGTAACGACCTTCTCATGACAGAGGTCGCCATATTCAGCCAAAGAATGTCGTCCAAAATCCGGCATTTGTGACATTTTAGCCTGTGGAAAATACTGTTTAAATTGTAGTGAGCCTAGGTATGTCATTTGCTGTGCTTACTCGTTGCATATACACAAAATGTCTATTTGTTCCCTTGCGTTTAACGTTGGATCTAGGAAGACAGAACACGTGGGGGTGTGCAAGCCAATCATTTTCTACATCATGTGGGCTCTCTGGGGTTACTTGACTCTACTCACAGCCTAGGGGGCACTGGTTTGGCCAGCTCTGACCCTTCACTGATCTCTGGTGCCTTTTTATCTCTTGAGACAAACATGAGACAAAACATATCAACAAGGTGCTGTGGGAGAAGCTGACTTATGACTGCATTTTTGTGATTCTAAGACATAATTTTCTCATATTTAACATTTACACAATGAGGACCTATCTGTGTCATAGTTTAATGGCTTGTGGAGGCAGCTTTGATCCAATGAAATATCCATCATTTTAGAGACTGAATCCTGACATGAAGAGGGAGCACCTTGGTGAGGGAGCTTTGTTCTCACAGATCACGTTTCTTGTCACATGTGTAGGTTTTTGAAGTACGGAAATAGGGAAAAGATGGCTCAGGAGCTCAAGTACGGGGACATCGTGGAGAGGCACCTCATAGATGGAGATGTGGTGCTGTTCAATCGGCAGCCCTCACTGCACAAATTGAGCATTATGGCGCATCTGGTGAGTGTGAGATTCTGTTTTTATTTTCTGTTGGTGGGAGTCTGCTGTGTGCGCACGCTAAATTCCAGACTCCTAAAATTAAGATTGCCGGTAATCTGAAATTTTTTGTCACTTTTGATTTTTCTCTTCCTTCACTTTTTAGTTTGAGTGAAACTTTTACATTTTAAGCTTCCCTTCAACGTTTTTAATATTTATAAAATCCGCACTCAACAGTAAAACAGAAAGGAACTAATTGAAAATTGGCATGAAAGTAACTGGCATGATTTCACTTGCAAATGAAAATATATACATATATATGTGTATGCAGACTTATGTAAAACAGATAGAGCTGAAAGTTGACTTGGGGTTTAACGTGGCTTATTAACTATGGAACTAAAATGCTTAGGAGATTTTTCGTCACAGTGACCCTCCAATGAAGACCTTGGAGCATATTTTTTTCAGTGATTTCGTTTTGCAACAACGGCAGTTCCTTTTTCTGGAGATTTAAAATGGAAATGAGGTGCAACTTTAATTCGTTAAATATTCATAAATTCTCTTATCTCCAAAGCCGTTAAATCCACGAGCATTTGCAACAGCATTTAAACAGGCTCTTCAGTTAGTGTTTTTCTAGATTCGGTCTTTCAGTTTACGAACATGCTGCATCAGTCATTTTACTTAAGCGTGGAAATACCGAAGAAGCACTTTATGACTATGGGATTACGATCATGGGGATCTGGGAAGGTGAACAAAATCCCTCCCTTTCCAGAAACTTTTGCTTGGCTTTGGGACATTTTCAAAGTAAAGGTTTTTTTGCTTGAAAAATTTCAAATATATACAAAAGTAGAAAGAATACTATGATGAACTCGTATGTTCCCATTCTCTATATTGAATAATTTTCCAAGATTCTGCCACACCTGTTTTCTCTCTCCCTTCTTTCTTTGATGACCCAGGTGCCAGGTCTTTTCTCCGTGTGTGATCAGTTCACGCATGTGATGGGGGCACCTGGGTGGCTCAGTCAGTTAAGCAGTTTACTTGTGCAAGACACACACAACCACAGCGCCATTGTCACACCACACAGAATGAACACTCACTCCCTACTCTTGTCTAGCACACAGCCCGTGTGCACATTTCCCCAAGGGTCTCAACTGTCTTTTCGCAGCTACTTTGTCCAAATCAGGATGTAAAGTCTGCATGTTACATTTGGTTGATACAGGTCCTCAGTCTCTCTACAACAATCTCCCCTCCCCCTGTTCTTGTAATTTCAGTGTCGTTGTTGGAAAAAAACAGGTCACTTGTCCTAAACAATGTGTCGTGTGTGTGTGTGTGTGTGTGTGTGTGTGTGTGTGTGTGTAAGCATACGGCACTGAGAGTTTATTGTTCCTTTTATCCCTCTGAACTGGGCAGTACTCGAGGCGCGATCAGATTCAGGCTCAGCTTCTGGCAAGAATGACTCCTAGGTGGCACTGGCTGCTTCTTACCTTATTTCAGGAGGGGCGTGCTGTCTGGCTGCCCCACTCTTCTTATGTTGAGAAGGTTAGAGCGTCAGATACTTCAGCCTGATGCCTCCCTTCAAAGTTTCCTTACCAACCTTTTATCTAAAGACTTCATCCATGGCCAATTATTGCCCGTGTTATTTCATTGGGGCTGCAAAATGAAGAATTTCTCATTTATCATGCCTTTCATATTCCATACCTCTCATTTTATTAAAAAAATTTGGGGGGGAGTGTCCCTGGGTGGCTCAGTCGGTTAAGCACCTGACTTTGGCTCGGGTCATGATCTCACCGCTCATGAATTCAAGCCTCACGTCGGGCTCTGTACTGAAAGCTCAGAGCCTGGAGCCTGCTTCCAGTTCTGTGTCTCCCTCTCTCTCTCTGCCCCTCTCCCACTCATGCTCTGTTGCTTCCTCTCAAAAATAAACGTTAAAAAAATTTTTTTTAATTAAAAAATTAAAAAAAATTTTTTTAAATCTTTTATTTATTATTTTTGATAGAGAAAGAGTGAGCAGGGGAGGAGCAGAGAGAGAGGGAGACAGAATCTGAAGCAGGCTCCAGGCTTTGAGCTGTCAGCACAGAGCCAGACATGGGGCTCAAGTTCACCAACCATGAGATCATGACCTGAACCGAAGTCAGGTGCTGAACCCACCAAGCCACTCAGGCGCCCCTCCATACCTATCATTTTTATAAGGAAGAGCCTGTTCTTGTTAACTACGGTTATTTGTTTATCCAAAAATATAGCGCCTGAAGGAAAGGCAGAATAAATGCCTGATTCTTGTTCCTTTATTGTCAGTCTGGGAAGGAAAAAGTTGGTGCTTAGTTTCTTCCAACGAGGTCGGGTTGGGTTTATTTGTCTGTTTTTGCTTTCTCTTTTTTTGGTGTCATTAACCCATGGGTTTTTCTATAAGGGACTCTTGAATACAGAGAACATACTGAGGGTTGCTGGCGGGGTGTTGAGAAGGGGGATGGGCTTAATGGGTGATGGGCATTAAGGAGGGCACTTGTTGGGATGAACACTGGATGTTCTATGTAAGTGATGAATCACTAAATTCTATTCCTGAAATCATTATTATGCTATATGTTAACTAACTTGAATTTAAATTAAAAAATAATAATAATAAACCCTGGGTTTTTATTTAGTCCATGTGTTTTATTCAACTTCTGCCATAAATCTTTTTCATACCCAGCTGTGACATCACTGGCCAGTGGGAGCCCCTTCACATGGCTCTTAACCTTGGTGCTTGCCTCGTATTAAAACAAACTCATTGCATTTTTTGATCTCATAAAGAATACCTCCACAAGTGACATGTATCTCTTAACAAAACATACAAAGATTTTATTTCCTTAATCTAAAGTGTCCAGTTTTCGAGGAAGCCATTTATTAATATTTTGAAACCATGAAGCTTTTGGATAAACGACTAAGCCCCTCTCCTATTTTGTTTTTTTTGTATTCCACAGGCCAAGGTCAAGCCGCACCGGACCTTCAGATTTAACGAGTGTGTCTGTACACCCTACAATGCGGATTTTGATGGTGATGAGATGAACCTTCATCTTCCTCAAACAGAAGAAGCTAAAGCAGAGGCTCTTGTTCTCATGGGGGTATGTAGGGTAGGGCAGCCCCGCTTCTGTGTAACAGCTTGAAAGGAGGGGGAGGGGAGCGTGTGTCCTGTGTGAAAACACCCTGTAGGGTGTAAGGGAGTGTCAGTGACAGGTGGGGAGCTGAGAGGAGTGGGTATTCTTCTGGCCTGTAATATGCGTTTCTAAGGTACAGGACATACATGAAAAACAGCTGGAAAAGATAGATGTGGGCGTAGCAGTATCTTGACTGTTGGGTGTCAAGGGCACAGTAGATGTTCTGCATAAGTAGGTTTTCTGGTAGCTGAAAATTCTTTTGAGTACCCATACACTTTATTGAAGACTTTCCCATAGTATGTTACATACTTGTTTGTCGTCTAAAGGTCACCCTAAACAGAATCATTATATGATGACCCATACCACCATTTCATTTTCCAGCAGTTAAGGGGAGCCCCTTAGATGGCAGAGAAGTTCAGCGATGAGTCACACAGACACCTGCTCTCCAGGAGCGTGCGGCTGGGCTCTCGTTGCTGTGTTCTATGGGCTACCGGCTCGCGAACCCAGCTGTAGCACAGTGCTGCGCGGGGCTCATCGCTCCTAAATTTAACAGGGCCCCGAACTGTTGAGTTTTTAGAGGCTAGGTTTTCCTTTTTCCCAGTATTCTGGTTTTCTTGTTATGAGTAGATTTGGCTGTGGTTGTTAGTGTTTCTACCCACAAAACACTTCTTACCATTTCTGATAGAGTGTTTTTCATCTCTTTTGGGGTAGGATGTTAGTATCGATTCTAAAGTGAAGGCTGTTAAGTTCTGTAAGCAGATCTATTAAAAGTACATGAGGATTTGGTGGGGACAGGAACGAGTGGCTGCATTCATGGCCTGTGCCTCGGTTTTTCATGCCTAAAGTCGACATCTTTTCTAGTAAAGTATCTGATGTGTTACTTCTTTTGTACACACACTTAATGCTAAGAAATTCATGCGGGTAATTTCAGTTTTTTTAGAACATCAGTTTCTTACTTATTCAAACATTGTAGTGTAATGGAGTTATTTAAGGTGAGGTTTTTGCACATCACATCTCTTTTTTCTTTATCTCCATCTCTTTTTTTGTTGTTTATTTATTTGAGAGAGAAAGAATGGAGGAGTGGCAGACAGAGAGGGAGAGAGAGAATCCCAAGCACACTCCACCCTCAGTGTGGAGCCTGACATGGGGCCCGATTTCACAACCGTGAGATCGTGACCTGAGCCAGGATCAAGATTTGGATGCTCAACCGACTGAGCCACCCAGGCACCCCTATTTTTATCTGTTTGTTGCTTATCCACGAACTTAGATGGTGGCAGTCATGGTTTTTAGTAGCCTTGGTTTTGCTTTTATCTACTTAACATGTTATAAATGCCCACCTTTGTTGTAAAGTTTTCATAATTATTGATTATAATGGCTTCACAGTATTTCACAAGCTTAGCACACCATGATTCACCTACCTTCTGAAAATTTAGGGTGTTTTCCCTGTTTGCTATGAGGACAAATCCCTTAAGGGCCATCTTTGTGCATTTGGAGTCTTTCTTCCGAGTTATTTCTTCAGACCTCTCAGCCTTTTTAAATGATTCGGTTGATGCTTAATGAGTACCTACTGTGTGCCGCCAAGTACTCTCCTAGGAGGGCAACACAGAAGAAAAAAGTCAAAATTCTTGCTTTTATCCTTATTCGAATGGGGAGAGGTGGAGAATAAACCAATATAAAATAGGTCGTGTGGTGGCAAGTGCTGAGAAGAAAAGAATAAATCACAACAAGGAGGAAAGAAAATGAGAGGGGTCCTGTTTCATGGAGGATGGTCTGAGAGAGCCACTAGAACGATAACACTCAAGGCAAGTTCTAAAAAGTTGACGAGCAGTGTGGTTGTCAGCAAAAGATCAATCCAAGCAGAGGACCAACAGGTACAAAGACCCTGTGGTGTGATCATACATGAGGTAACAAGAGGCTAGCCTGTTTCCTCCTAAGCCTTGTATTTGTAGCAGTTGTGAGGAGTGCTGTGCTCTGTATTGGGAGATAGCAAGAGAGAAGATGAGGAGGGCGAATGGCCATGAATGAGATCCACACTCCCACAGTCAGATGGTGGGTTGCGTTGACCAGTGCAGTCATTTTTTCTGACCTTGTACTCTTATTCTAGTAAACTCTCCAGAGGAAATAACCAGTTGCAAAATCACTTGTAATGATAAAACATTAGAAGCAGGCATGTCCGCCAATAAAAAAGTTGGTTAGGTTAAATCACATGACATTCGTACCACAAAATCCTGCCTGGCCCTTAAAAATGATGATGTAGTATTGTTGTCAGCATAAAGCTACTTATGATTTATTTTTTATTTAAAAAGCAGGCTGTGTGTAAGACATGATCTTATTTCATTTGGTAAATAGATGTTTCCGTGTTTGTAAAAAAGCTTATAGCCAGAAATTGGGAAGGTTATGTACCAAAATGTTTTAACTGCAGTTCTTTTGGTTTGGCAGTTCCATGCAGAGATGTTTTTTTGGGATTCTGGGTGGGGTTTTTTTGTTGTTGTTTTGGTTTTTTTCGCTTATCTATATTTTTAGACTTTCTGTAAAAAACATACTATTTTTGTAACAAAAAAGCAATAATTAGAATGTTGCTAGTGATATCAGCTATGTAAGCTAGTTGCTAGAGATAATGGCCTGTAGCCAACTACTTGGACTTCAGCCTTGAGTTCGGTACTGAGGATCCATTTTGTTATAACAGCATATATCATTGGTTAAAAATGACAATAAAACACAGGCTCTAAGGCCAGGATGGAAGATCTTTGTTACCATCAGGACAAATCCCCTCAATTACATGTAAGAAAATTATCATCTAACTGTATCAACTCAGCAGTTCTGTCTCAATAGGTAGGGCTGTAGCCTGAATGTGGTCCCAAATTACTGGGGAGACTTTTACAAAATATGCAAATCCCAGCTTCACGTGCTCAGCCCCAGACCACTCCATTTCCCATCCCAGAGAGATTCTTGAAAACAATCATGAACGATTACCTTCCAGCCCTCATTGGAGGATCTTTGTTCTGTGAATGTTCACAATAAAGCAGGAACAGGTCTCTGCCTTGGAGGGCCTTTTACTCCAGGTGAGGTTGCCTAGACAACCCACAAATAACATAAGCATCTCCACATCATGATTTGAGCAAATTTACATGTCGCTTATTTCCCAACAACAACAACAAAACTTGAGCATATGCACTCTGATGCACAGAATCTTTTTTAATTTGTTAATTATGTACTGGACAGCTAGCACCCCTTTTTGCTCAGTGTAGGCATTCATTAAATTTTCATTAAATCGTGTCATTAATTATCATTAGTACTCACTGTCTTCATTAAGAGTTCAACAGTTCTGCCCTCGTTGTGGAGAGGTATGAAATTGATTGACCTCAAAGAGAACAGTGCTATTTATCATTCATAGAAGTGAATTTTCTTTGGAGAAGTGAATTTATTAATAACTAGGAAGTCTTACACATACAGAGTTCTTACAGGGATCCAAAGCTTCACTCAGTATTTAGTGTTGGCAGGAACGTCTGACGTCAGTGTTGCAGGTATGTTTGACTCCTCTTAACAGATGAAGGAGCAAGGAGCTGGTGACAGCTGGGATTGAGAGCCTTGGCTGCCATTTCTCAGCCCCACTTTTCTGCTCGCCTGCTCTTCTTTATTTATGTGTGACAATTCAGAGCCTTTGTGGTGCGGTTCTTTGGACTGCATCACGCAATCCAAAGAGTGTCCGAGAATGGCTAACATGTTGTGTTTGTTTTTCCTTTAGACGAAAGCAAATCTTGTAACACCAAGGAATGGAGAACCACTGATTGCTGCTATTCAGGACTTTCTAACAGGTGTGTTTATGAATTCACTTGAAAGGAGACTGTGGAACACTAGGATTCTCATTCACAGTGATTCATGTAACAACTTGAGAAGCGATTTAATTTCATGTGTTTAATTCTGTTGTTTACTATGTTTGATTCTGAATCTGCTTGAGAGATTTTGGATTGGCTGGTTATTCATTGAATCAGTAAGCATTTGTTCAGCTCCTGACATGCACTAGACAGTTTTCTAAGCACTGGAGATAGGACAGTGAGTCAAAGTCCCTTGTGGAGCTTAGATTCTAGTGGAAGAGGGAGCCAGCAAGCAGCTATAGGTTTTAACTCACTCCTTAGCAATATTCCAGATTCCTTTTAAAATCGAAACCTTTTGGGGCACCTGTGTGGCTCAGTCAGTTAGGCGTCTGACTTCGGCTCAGGTCATGATCTCACAGTTTGTGAGTTTGAGCCCCACGTCGGGTTCTGTACTGACAGCTCAGTGCCTGGAGCCTGCTTCAGATTGTGTCTCCCTCTCTCTCTCTGCCCCTTGCCCTGCTTGTGCCTCCCCCCCCAAAAAAAATAGATAAACTTTTTTAAGGTAAAAAAAAATAAAATTGAAACCTTGTAATTGTCTCGCACATTCACTCCGTTTCTTTTTGTGGTGTTTGCAACATTCATAGGCGCCTATCTCCTCACTCTTAAGGACACTTTCTTTGACCGAGCCAAGGCCTGCCAAATCATTGCTTCAATATTAGTTGGCAAGGACGAGAAAATTAAAGTTCGCCTTCCACCACCTACAATATTAAAGGTTTGTGCTGGGAGCACCCGGGTGGCTCAGTCGGTTAAACATCTTACTCTTGGTTTCTGCTCGGGTCATGATCTCATAGTTTATGAGATCAAGCCCTGCCTCAGGCTCTGCACTGAGAGTGCAAAGCCTGCTTGGGATTCTTTCTCCCCTCTCTCTGTCCCTCTCTCTGTCCCTTCCCCATGTGTATGCATGCATTTTCTTTCTCTCTCTATGCAAATAACTATACATTTAAGACAGTAAAGCTTTGTGCGGGAGCCAGGCATGCCGGGTACAAGTTTGCATGTGAGTACTCTGCAGACCAGGCTCAGCCAGCTGACATTGTGACTTTCTTCCTCCTTCAGCCTGTCACCCTGTGGACAGGAAAGCAGATATTCAGCGTCATCCTCAGACCTAGTGATGACAATCCAGTAAGGGCCAATCTCCGAACCAAGGGAAAGCAGTACTGTGGCAAAGGAGAAGATCTCTGTGTCAACGATTCCTGTGAGTCAAAGCAGCGGGGTGGGAGCAGGCAGAAAGCAGGTGGCCAATGACTGCCTTCAGTTAGCAAGCAAATGCAATGTTTCTCTTAGGCAGGAAGTTTATTCTTTAGGGAAGTGTAGTTGGTATGTCTCCTCAGCTGTGATTCCCCATTTCTCTAAAAAGTAGAGATCATGTACATACATGATCCAGTGATTAGAATGTTCCTCTCTGGATGTGTTTTAGATGACTAGTGTCTGTAAATTAATGCAATTTCTTTTATTCTGCCCCCCCCTTTTTGCCATAAGAAAGTATCTTATCATATGAGGCATATAATTTATCATTTTATGTCCAAAAAATGCGTTCATTGTCTAAAAGTATAATGGGACTATTTTTCTATCGCCTCCTGGTCAACTTGTTTCTTATAACACGAAGATCAGGTGTAACCACAAGAGGATATAAATGTTAAGCCATCTGAGTCATCCAGACTAATTCAACCCAAAGTATAGTCCACAGACCAGTGCCTTTCAGCCAGCGTTTCCTTTCTGACACGAGCTCCCTTGCTCACCCCAGACTGCTAACCAGCAGCTCCCCAGTAGGCTCCTCTGAATGGCACTGACTTTGAATGGGCTTTGCTAGCAAGGTCTTGTGACAAGAAATGGATCTCCAGGACTCTGTGCTGAAGAACTGAACCACAGAGTCTCTGAAGGTCAAGATTCCTCTTTTGTAATGAAGAGTAAATGTGTTGAAGGGCACCGATTTTTCTCAGGGTTAGAGCCTTTGCTTTGAAAACACACCTCTGGGGGCGCCTGGGTGGCGCAGTCGGTTAAGCGTCCGACTTCAGCCAGGTCACGATCTCGCGGTCCGTGAGTTCGAGCCCCGCGTCGGGCTCTGGGCTGATGGCTCAGAGCCTGGAGCCTGTTTCCGATTCTGTGTCTCCCTCTCTCTCTGCCCTTCCCCCATTCATGCTCTGTCTCTCTCTGTCCCAAAAATAAATAAACGTTGAAAAAAATAAAATAAAATTTAAAAAAAAAAAGTCTGAAAAAAGAAAACACACCTCTGGTCTTTCAGGTGTTTTGGCTTTCTTGTTTTAGATTGTATTTTGTTTCATCTCCATGTAATTCCATTTTGTTGTATAGGCTCTTCATGGTGGTATCATCAGTTTTCATCATCTTGGGGAATAACAAAGTGCTTTACAGTTTATGGAGTAGTTTGTGGCATGTGATTTCATCAGATGCTCACAACATCCCTGTGACACAGGATAAGTGCTCGGTGCTGTCACTTATAGTTCACAGTTGAAAATGAGGGTCCTGTAGTACTTTTCAGAGTTAGGACTGTAAGGTAAACCACTAGGCTTTTCATGCTTTTCAAAAGTCCCTAGATTTCTCTCTTTTTCCCCTCAAAAAATTTTGAGAGAATTTTGCTTTGCTTTGCTTTAATTTTCATAATGGGAGCATGCTTTCTCCACTGCCCCACGTTGGAACGAGGCTGAGTAGTAAGTAATTATTCAAGTGCCCAATCTTTGCTGTCCTTGCAGACGTTACCATCCAGAACAGTGAGTTGATGAGTGGCAGCATGGACAAGGGAACGTTGGGATCAGGATCAAAGAACAATATTTTTTACATTTTGCTGCGAGACTGGGGGCAGAACGAAGCTGCCGATGCAATGTCACGGCTTGCCAGGCTGGCTCCTGTCTACCTCTGTGAGTATCTCCAGCGTCCTCGGCGTATGGTGGTGGTTGCTTGGGTTTCAGGGCTGTGCGTTAGTTTGTTCTTTTACCTTTGTTTCCTTCCCCCAGCCCCCACATGCCACACACATACCCGCACACAGGAAAGGAGACTTACTCCAGGCTGAATCATTTGGGACTTACAGAATGGGATCAGCTCAGTACTGACTTGCCTGGTTTCAGATTTGAACTTGCTCTTGAATTCTTGTCTCAAAATGCCCAGTAGCTCCACGATGCCAGTCAGACAGGGTTGTTAGACAAGGGCCCTCCACAGGCTGCTTCCAAGGTACCTGCGCTCCACCTATGGCCCTCTGGGCCCTCACAGCTCAGCTCTGCTGGGTTACTCTGTGTTTCCCTTCTCTCCTTGCACTGTTCTGTTTCCTTTGTTGGCCCATCTCTGAGCATGCCATACGTGCAGGTTTTTACGTGCCCAAAAACGTTCCATTTCCACCCTTACACTTGAAGATTGTGTGGCTGGGTATAGAGCTCTAGATTGAATTTTATTTTTCGTCAGAATTTTGAAGGTACTGCTCTACAGAGTTGCCGTGAAAGTGTATTTCTATTCTTATTTTCAACTTTTGTATGTGTCTTCATTTTGGAAGCTTTGCAAATCCTCTTTGTTCTGGAAGTTCACACTGTAGACGCTTGGTAGGAGTCTTTTTTTCATTCATTGTGTTGGGCACTCTGTAAGCTCTCTTAATCTGCCTCCATGTGTCCTTTGGTTGTGGAAATTTTGTTTTTGTTTGATAATTTTCTCACCTTAACTTTCTCTGTTCTTTTTGGAATTTTTGTTCATTTTGTAAGTAGAGCTTCTAGATTGACTATGATTTTTCTTACCTTCTTTTCTCTGTTGTCCATTTCTTTGTTTCTGGATTCACTTTATCTTTTTTTTTTTTTTTTTTTTAATTTTATTTATTTGGGTGGGGGAAGAGGCAGAGAGAGGGAGAAAGAGAATCCCAAGCAGGCTCCAGCACTGTCAGCAAAGAGCCCAGTAAGGGGGATTCAATCCCATGAACCGTGAGATCATGACCTGAGCTGAAAGCAAGAGTCAGGACATTTAACCAACTGAGCAAGCCAGGTGCCCCTCAGTTTAACTTTTAAAAATGATTTCCTAGAGGGGCACCTGGGTGGCTTAGTGAGTTAAGTGACCAACTTCAGCTCAGGTCATGATCTCACAGTTTGTGAGTTTGAGCCCCACATTGGGCTCTGCTGATAGCTCAGAGCCTGGAGCCTGCTTCGGATTCTGTGTCTCCCTCTCTCTCTGCCCCTCCCCTGCTCGCGTTCTGTTTTTCTCTCTCTCAAAAATAAATAAAAAACATTAAAAAAAAATTAGGGGGTGCCTGGGTGGCTGAGTCAGTTAAGTGGGCCAACTTCAGCTCAGGTAATGATCTCATGGTCCGTGAGTTCAAGCCCCACGTTGGGCTTTGTGCTGACAGCTCAGATCCTGGAGCCTGCTTCAGATTCTGTGTCTCCCTCGCTCTCTGCCCCTCCCCCACTCACACCTCTCTCTCTCTCTCTCTCTTTCTCTCTCAAAAGTAAATACATAAATAAAAAATTAAAAGTGAGTTCCTCGGGGCACCTGGGTGGCTCAGTTGGTTATGCATCCAACTCTTGGTTTTGGTTCAGGTCATGATCTTACAGTTCATGAGTTCCCCCTGGGCTCTGTGCTGACATTGCAGAGCCTACTTGGGATTCTTCTCTCCTCCCCTCAGTTGCTCTCTGCCCCTCCCCCATTCATGCTCGCGCTCTCAAAAATAAAGTTAAAAAAAAAATTTAAGTGAATTCCTCTATTGATTTTTTTTTTTAATTTTTTTTTTTCAACGTTTATTTATTTTTGGGACAGAGAGAGACAGAGCATGAACGGGGGAGGGGCAGAGAGAGAGGGAGACAAAGAATTGGAAACAGGCTCCAGGCTCTGAGCCATCAGCCCAGAGCCCGACGCGGGGCTCGAACTCATGGACCGCGAGATCGTGACCTGGCTGAAGTCGGACGCTTAACCGACTGCGCCACCCAGGCGCCCCTGATTTTTTTTTTTTTTTTAACTATCATTTATTTCACTTCCAACTATATTTTCCATGTTTCTTATTTGCAGGTAGATTTTGGTTTTTGGGTTTGTTTTTTTTTTTGTAGACTTCCTGTTCTTGATCTCCAGATACCTCTTCTCTATCAGAGACAATGTTTTTCATAGATTAATCTGCTCCCTGAATTTTCTCTTTAGTTTTGTTTTTCTGTGCATTTGTTGTCTTTAGTCTTTCATGTTGAAGACTTTTCTCAGAGGTCTGGTGGTCCCAGGGGCACCTGGTTGGCTCAGTTGGCTAAGCGTCAGACTTTGGCTCAGGTCATGATCTCACATTTTGTCAGTTCGAGCCCTGCGTTGGACTCTGTGCTGATAGCTCGGAGCTTGGAGCCTGCTTCAGATTGTGTCTCCTTCTCTCTGCTCCTCCCCCACTTGTGCTCTGTCTCTCTCTCCCTCTCTCTCTCTCTCTCTCTCTCTCTCAAAAACAAATAAACGTTATGGTTTTTTTTTTAATCTGGTGGTCCCTGGCTCTCCATTCATATTTTGGGGAGTGAGACACCAAACACCGATTGGAAATGGATGGAGGCTATTGGTTGATGGACTTCTCAGCCCCTTGATTGAGCTGCAAGGCAACATTTTCATTGAGGAACTACCAAATAGCCCTGTCAGTAATACTTTTCTCTAGGGAGGCTTGGTTTCTCCAGGGACATATCTTCCACTCTCAGTCTCCCATCCAAAGTTGAGACCTGCTTCTCAGGATTCTGGGATGTGGCCAGGGAAAGGGACTAAGGAATCACAGTCATGGTATATACAGACCTCATGCCCTGCTTTACAGTCCTCCCTCTCTGTTTGCACTTAGGATCCCTCAGTCTAGAGCTCTCTAATTCCGTATACTGGGACATAAAGTCTCATCTTCCACAGGAAAATACTGGTTTTCCATCAGGTTTCCTTATCTCCAACACATACGTTGTCTCCAGCATCTGCAGAAGCTGGCAGTATAGTTTCTGAGCATTTCCAGACTCATGGGTCCTCATTTCCACAGCCACTCTTAGGTGTCCCTTCCCCACCCTGCTAAGCCAGGTGCCTCTCATCCACCCATTTTCTACATATGTTAGCGTTGGGATTATTGACCATGTGTAGTTCCCTCAAAGGTGGGGTTTTTCTGTGTTTGGGGAGGATTTCTGAAGAAGGAAGGGGGTGTGGGCAGAAAGGTATCTGAGATGATGTCTTAGAACAAGAAGTCAGATGGCTCGTTTTCCATTGCTGACTTTGTCCAGCTGCTTTTTGGTATTTAATATTGGTCTGCTGTATATCATAGTTAGTTGGGGACAGTACTTGCTCCCCACTGGGTTGTAACGTCTCTGACAGGATTCAGTGAGTCTTGGTCATTTTGATGTAACTCTCTACAGACTGATACATTTTTATTTAATTGGGTCATGATATATTCTCTCAAGGTATAAACTGGTTTGTATATAGTGGGTTGACTAACATCCATGGCACTCTCTTTCTGCTCTACCTGCCCACTATTCTGCAGCAAACCGTGGATTCTCCATCGGGATTGGTGACGTCACACCTGGTCAAGGGTTGCTAAAGGCCAAGTATGAGTTGCTGAACGCTGGCTATAAAAAATGTGATGAATACATTGAAGCCCTAAACACAGGAAAGCTGCAGCAGCAGCCTGGTTGCACCGCTGAGGAGACTCTAGAGGTGAGTCTGCTCCTCGGGTGGGTTAGCCGCTTCATGCCCACAGGGCTGTGCTGCAAGCCTGAAGAGAAGGTAGCAGAAGGGAGGAGGAAGTAAAGGCAGTGCCTTTAGCCCCAGGTCAGCCCTGTGCGACGTGTGTGTGTTCTCGTTTAACAAGGGGAGGGCCTTCAGTCAGATCCTTTACATCCCTAGCAGCTTTCACGTTCTAGGTGGTGAAAACAGGGCCATCGGTTCACTTGACCACATGGGGCTGCTCTTGTTCCAGCGTCACACTTAGGCCCCTTCTGTAACTGGTACTCACATGCTTGTGCCCTTTCTATTTCTAGCATCTTTGGAGTAGAGACTGGCAACCGCAGCTCTTTAAACGGATGGTCTTTGAAGGAGCACCTAGCTGGTTCAGTCGGTAGAGCGTGCAGCTCTTGATCTCAGGGTTGTAGGTTTGAGCCCCACATTGGATATAGAGATTACTTAAAAATCAAATCTTTAAAAAAATAAAAATCAATGGATGGTCTTCAAAAGAGACTTGGGCACAGAAGAGGGAAAATTCATATCACATGCTTATCTGCTTCCCCTGTCACATTAGAAACTAGGTTAGCTGAGAACGTGCCGAGCAAGGGTCAGAATCAGAATGAGGAACAGCCTTTGGGAGCTCTGCATTCTCTCAGGCAGCCTGGGTCGGCAGTCTGACTGCACCAGGATTTCACCTGGCTTTCTTCTGTCTCCCCTGCAGCCCATGGCTCAGAGCTTTAACTCACCTAAGTGTGGAAAAATGGATAAGCAATAAGAAATTTGCTGATGACATGAATTTTTTGTGAAATAGGAAGAAAGCAGAGTTGTAGGCACCATTCACCATTAGCTCATTCTTAATCTCACTGAGTCTTTTAATTTATTTTTTTACTTTTTAAATCCCAGTTAGCTAGCATATAGTGTATAATGATTTCAGTCATAGAATTTAGTGATTCATCACTTACATGAAAACCCAGTGCTCATCCCAACAAGTACCCTCCTTAATGTTCATCACCCATTTAGCCCATCCCCCCACCCAATACCCCACCAGCAACCCTCAGTTTGTTCTCTGTATTTAAGTCTCTTATGGTTTGTCTCCCTCGCTCTACTTATCTTATTTTTGCTTCCCTTCGCCTATGTTTATCTGTTTTGTTTCTTAAATTCCAAATGAGTGACATCATAGGATTTTTATCTTTCTCTGACTTATTTCACTTAGCATAATACACTCGAGTTCCATCCACATTGTCGCAAATGGCAAAGATTTCATTCTTTTTGATTGCCAAGTAATTTTCCATCGTGTGTGTGTATGTGTATGTGTGTGTGTACATACACACACACATACATATACACCACATCTTTATCCAGTCATCAGTCGATGGACATTTGGGCTTTCCATACTTTGACTATTGTCAGTAGTGCTGCAATAAACATTGGGGTGCATGTGCCCCTTCGAATCAGCATTTTTGTATCCTTTGGATAAATACTTAGTAGTGCATTTGCTGGATTGTAGGGTAGTTCTATTTTTAATTTTTTAGGAACCTCCATACTGTTTTCCAGAGTGGCTGCACCAGTTTGCATTCCCATCAACAGTGCAAAAGCAGTTCCCGTTTCTCTGCATCCTCGCTAACATCTGTTGTTTCCCGAGTTGTTAATTTTAGCCATTCTGACAGGTGTGAGGTGGTATCTCATTGTGGTTTTGATTTGTATTTTCTTGATGATGAGTGATGTTGAGCTTCTTTTCATGTGTCTATTAGCTATCTGGATGTCTTCTTTGGAAAAGTGTCTATTCATTTCTTTTGCCCATTTCTTCACTGGATTATTTGTTTTTTGGTATTGAATTTGGTAAGTTCTTTATAGATTTTGGATACTAACCCTTTATCTGGTATGCCATTTGGAAATAATCTTCTCCCATTCCTTCAGTTGCCTTCAGTTGCCCATTCCTTCAGTTTTGCTGATTGTTTCCTTCACTGTGCAGAAGCTTTTTATCTTGATGAGGTCCCGGTAGTTCATTTTTGCTTTTGTTTACCTTGCCTTTATCAAGTAAGAAGTTGCTGCAGCTGAGGTCTTTTGCCTGTTTTCTCCTCTAGGATTTTGATGGCTTCTTGTCTTATTTTTAGGTCTTTCATCCGTTTTGAGTTTGTTTTTGTGTATGGTAAGAAAGTGGTCTGTGTTCATTCTTCTGCATGTTGCTGTCCAGTGTTCCCAACACCATTTGTTGAAGAGATTGTCTTTATTCCATTGGATATTCTTTCCTGCTTTGTCGAAGATTAGTTGGCCATACATTTGTGGGTCCACTTCTGGGTTGTCTATTCTGTTCCATTGATCTATGTGTCTGTTTTTGTGCCAGTACCATATGATTACAGCTTTGTAATATAGTCTGAAGTCCGGAATTGTGATGCCCCCAGCTTTGGTTTTCTTTTTCAACATTACTTTTACTATTCGGGGTCTTTTCTGGTTCCATACAAATGTTAGAATTGTTTGTTCTAGCTCTGTGAAGAATGCTGGTGTTATTTTGATAGGAATTGCATTGAACATGTGGATTGCTTTGGATAGTATTGACAGTTTAACAATATTTGTTCTTCTGATCCATGAGCATGGAATGTTTTTCCAAAAAGGAAAATTGTCAGAATTGTCTTCTTCAATTTCTTTCATAAGTTTCCTATAGTTTTCAACGTATAGATCTTCCACTTCTTTGGTTAGGTTTATCCCTAGGTATTTTATGGGTTGTGGTGCAATTGCAATGAGAGCAAGTCCTCTTTCTGCTGCTTCATTATTGGTGTATAGAAATGCAACCAATTTCTGTAAATTGATTTTATATCCTGCGACTTTGCTGAATTCATGTTATCAGTTCTAGCAGTTTTTTGATTAATCTCTCTGAGTCTTGAGAGAGAGAGAGAAATGGATGTTCCTCACTGGCACTTACCTAGGAATTTACTTGAGGCTCCAGCAGCATTTGTTTTTAGTGGAACCATGACTCGTAACTGATTTAGCACCCTCTCTGTGAGCTGAGAAAGGACACCTTGTGGATGAGCTCATGGACTAGAATATTCCTGTAGAGTCACCTCATCACACGCTTAACTTGTGGGAATTCACATGTGTGCTTGGAAGGTAAAAATAAGAGGTAAATTTTAGAATTAGCATAAACAGTTTTCCATTACTACATACTACACGGTAGCTTCTGTTCCTAAGTGTATTTGGGCCTACGTGTGCATGTACAGTTGATATGTATACAGACATATTATAGAGGATGCTATACACATGCTATATACTTTCTGCCTTAGGGGCCATTTAAAGGATTTTTCAAGACTTTGTTACTAATCATTTTTACCTTAAACACTGATTTGGAACCTTTCCTTCCTTGTGGAAGGTTAGGGTCTTTATAGATAAGGCATATTGATCTTCAAAAGCTCGAAACCCTTTCTCTATTGGAAATCTGACATCTGGCTTAAATTTTGTCAGATTTCATTAAATGTCAGGTTGAAAAAATAAATAAATAAAATAAAATAAATAAATAAATGTCAGGTTGAATGTTGGTAATCAGCAGAGTCCTCATGCACCTCGCTTTTTCCCTCCAGGCTCTGATCCTGAAGGAGCTGTCTGTGATCCGCGACCACGCGGGCAGTGCCTGCCTCCGGGAACTGGATAAGAGCAATAGCCCACTCACCATGGCTCTTTGCGGCTCCAAAGGTGTGCGCTCCTCCACCAACTGCCCTCATTGCATTCTCTGTATGGGTTGACAGGTTTTCTCCCAGAAAATGCAGAGCATTCATTTATAAGGGTATGTCTTGGGGCACCTGGGTGGGTCTGTTGGTTAAGCATCCGACTCTTGGTTTCAGCTGAAGTCATGATCCTTGAGGTTTGTAAGTCAGAGCCCCGTGTCCGGCTCCATGCTCTTAGCACAGAGTCTGCCTGGGATTCTCTGTTTCCTCTGTCTCTACCCCTACCCCACTCGTGTCCTCTGTCTCTCTCGAAAAATAAATATATGTATATTTAATATATAAATATGTACATATTAAAAATATATATAAAGGCATATCTTTTTTTATTAAAAAAATTTTTTTAATGTATATTTATTTTTGAGAGAGAGGAGACACAAAATCTGAAGCAGTCTCCAGGCTCTGAGCTGTCAGCACAGAGCCCGACATGGGACTCGAACCCATGAGCCGTGAGATAATGACCTGAGCTGAGGTTGGACGCTCAACCAACTGAGCCACTCAGGTGCCCCAGGGCATATCTTTTTAAATCCTATGTATAGAAAGAGACTTAATTATTTACATCTTAGACATTTAACTCCTATTTTTTTTTAATTTTTTTAAATTATTTTTTTTAACGCTTATTATTGAGAGACAGAGAGACACAGAGCGTGAGCAGGGGAGGGGTAGAGAGAGGGGGAGACACAGAATCCAAAGTAGGCTCGAGGCTCTGAGCTGTTAGCACAGAGCCCGACGCAGGGCTCAAACTCACAAACTGCGAGATCATGACGTGAGCCGAAGTCGGTCACCCAACCAACTGAGCCACCCAGGCGCCCCCCTATTTTTTTTTTAATTTTTTTAACGTTTACTTAATTTTTGAGAGACAGAGACAGAGCATTAGCAGGGGAGGGGCAGAGAGAGAGGGAGACACAGAATCCAAAGTAGGCTCCAGGCTCTGAGCCCACGTCATGCTCTGTGCTAACAGCTCAGAGCCTGGAGCCTGCTTCAGATTCTGTGTCTCCCTCTGTCTCTGATCCTCCCCCATTCATGCTCTGTCTCTCTCTGTCTCAAAAATAAATAGATGTTAAAAAAATAAAAGTTAAAAAAATAATAAAAAATTAAAAAAGCTTTCTAAATTAATGTATTTAGTGATATGGTAAATGCTTTAATTTCATAGTTGTCTAGGACCTAAAGCGTTAAGTTTCATGGTACTGCATTCAGATTCAAAACCTCCATGCTTCTATTTCTGTAAATTTTTTTGGCAGAATAAAGTCCAACTTTGCTGCTTCCCTCCCGCCCCCTGCAGTGTTCACCTTCCTGCTCCTGGTGAGCATGCCCCCCACTTTCCCATTCCTGTGTCTTTGCTTCCCACTTTTCTACTTCCTTTGGAATCTCTCCCCTCATCCCTTCTTATATCCACATTGTAATGTCCTCCAGAAGTTCAGCCTGGTGGCAGACTCTTCCCTGCAAGTCTTTCCTCCAGCCCCAAAGTGCTTACACTCCCTGCTGAGCCCTGCAGCTCTCCCTCAGCTTTTCTTCTGTTGCTGAGGGCTCCACCCTGTATTATTCTCGTTTTGGCTCTTACTCTCTCTAGACCGTGAGCCTGCGCTGTCATATTCCTGTTTCATCCCACGGATCTTCTTGTGCTTCAATTAACGTGGTTCGGTAAACAAATGTTACATTCCTGACCTGTTTCCCCAGGTTCTTTCATTAACATATCACAGATGATCGCCTGTGTAGGACAGCAAGCCATCAGTGGCTCTCGAGTGCCAGATGGCTTTGAAAACAGGTCCTTGCCTCACTTTGAAAAACACTCAAAGGTAAGTAGTAGTGGTTAAGACAGAACTTTGGAGGGCAACCGTGGGGAGTGCGGAAGAGTATTGGGAGCCCTGTGCTGCCAGCGCTCCCAGAGGGGGCGTGTGTGGGCGGGCTCCTCTGGGGCCTTCCCTCTCCAACCCCTACAGAGTCGTGTGGGAGCCTTGTTAGATTTGCTGCTACCAAACTTGATCAATGCCCTCTTGTTTTCTCTCCAAGAGGGAGGATTTCAAGGTCCTTTCCAATAATCAAAATCTATAGATACCTCACGTCTGATCAATGTGTGATTATGGGAACACTGACATCAAAGTATGGGGATTTTAAAATAGTGATAATATGAACCACACTAAAACGACCAGGAAAGTCCAGATTTTCCTCTCGACTTCTCAAACTCGGTTTTTAAATGACCTCTGGGTTTCAGTGGCGCTGGTGGTTTGGGCACTGGTATAAGCAGAAATAGACAAATCTGTGCTAGGCTTCTTCTGGGACTCAGGGACAGACAACTTTTAAGTCTAGGTGAGGAACTTAGAGTAGGTTTGGTCACTCAGGTTCTGGATTTGGAGTCAGCGCTTATTCCCATTAAAGCACAGATACTGCAGCTGCTCTTATCCTATGGGACTGTGGGGTTTCTGTCCACCCACCCCCCCCCCCCCCAACTCCCGGGGAGACAGGACTGCTGTACTGGGAATGTGTAGGTATTTTCTGTATCATACAGTCTGAGGAACATTTTAGGGACTCTGTCCAAGATCAGAATTCACTAGAAGTCAGAGAGCCAAGTGGTCACTGGAATGGTGCCCATCTGTGCATGTCAGGCTCAGAGTTCTAAGGGAGCCTGACACATTTAAAGGGGAGGCTGGGGGCATTCAAACTGCTTGGTCCACTTGCCTGCTACTGGCACCAGCACCTGCCCTGCCTGGGAGCTCACCCTCCTTGTCTCTGGGAAGGATGGTTTATGCCAAGTTCTTTCTCCTTTCAGAAAGGGCGTGTAAAGTCTGCCCCTTCATAAGCGTGCATTGGCCAGGTATTTATAGTCTAAAGGTGGGGCATTTTGTGATTTGAATGAGGTTTGAAGTTGTGGACCTTGAAGGTTTTTTGTCTGGCTTTTCTTTTTTCCCCACCTCTCTTTAGCTCCCAGCTGCCAAAGGCTTTGTGGCTAATAGCTTTTATTCCGGTTTGACACCGACCGAGTTTTTCTTCCACACAATGGCTGGCCGGGAAGGTCTAGTCGACACAGCTGTAAAGACTGCTGAAACGGGATACATGCAGGTAATTTGAAGAAATGTAGGCCATTAGCGGCAGAGCAGGACAGGGTTCCGAGGATTTTGACTGCTGAGTGTTTACATATTTTGTACATGAACTGTCACATATCGAGTCTTAGTATTTAAAAAGAATAATTGGGAAATGCGGGAGCCCTGGAAATAAACAGCATAAAAAGGTAATATGTTCACTTCATCCCTTATGCCTTAAATGATTCAGACCAGGCCAGGGCCACACTCACCAAAGCTGTACTGAGAACGTGGACTGGAAGTGTATCCGGGGACACATTACTGAGCCTCACTGGGCCTCTGTTTCCTAATCCATGAAGATGTGGATGACAGTACCTACGTCCCAATGATTGAGAGGACTCTGCTTCTCACTTGGCAACTATTTATGTAGCCTCTTGTTTTTTAATTTTAACTGACTCCAAGAACTTACTCCGGTGCCTGCAGGAGGTCTTGGACACTTGGAGGGATGGCTCTCCATCATATATGCAGCTCCAGGACAGTAGGCTCAGGGCGACAGGATGAAACTAGAGGGCTTCCTGTTCCCATCCTTCTCAGACCGCCATAAAAATATCCCTAAATGGCAGAGAAGTAAGAACACATCCCAACTTCATTCTTCCTTATATAAGACCACAAGCAGAGGATTTCATTTCATTCCCTGATTATCATTTTCTCCTCTGTCTTCCATGACCTGTGTTTGCTTTTATATTTTTTCAATGTTCCTGTCTCCTTATAACATCAGATAAAGTCAAATCTCCCAGTTGCTAGGCTGTGAACTTGCTGTGGCTTTGAGTCCCCTTTGTCCCCACTGTGGATCCCAGTTTAAGAAGCACAGCCCTTTGCAGGCTGGGAAAGCAGAACTGATCAACCAGAGGTGTGAATAAGACAGGCAGAGCAAACAAGGTTGATGAAGGTGAGAGCAGACTGGAGTCCATAGAAATAGCTATTTCCATAAATATGTGTGTGTCTTCATCAATACTTCCCCTTTTCATCACGTTTTGATGGGAAATTGCCCTTCAGTTTTGGAGTGTGCTGCTTTTGTCAAAAACCCAACAGACTGTGAAATGCTTTTACCACTCTTGCCAGAATGTCTTTTGACTGTATTTTTTGACTTTACCTTTTTGAAGTAGAGAGTATGACTTTCCCAGAGCAGTGTGTTAACTTAGAACAAATTAGTTCTGGCACGAGGGATTTTTGTTTTGAGGTTGCCTGGAGGAAGATTTCTTTCTCTTTAATTCACTGCACCATCATCACACTGCTGGCTGGAGCATTCTACTGGTGGAAGGTTCTCCCTAAGCAGATGTGAGAAATGGCTGCTGCCTGCTGGTTCAGACACAATGCCATCCCTGTTCTCTTTTCTTCCCCCTGGGTCCCAGAAGGGGGTATGCACCTGAGATCCTCTGTAATTCATATTGAAGTCCACCCACAGGGGTCCTGGATTCAGTTGTGTTTAGAAATGTAAAGCTGTTGCATTAATTTATACCTTAGGGAGAAAGAGAGGGAAGGGGCAAAAGGGCCTAGGAAAACAGTTAGTGTTTACAGAATCCTTTGGGGGTGATGGGCCTTAAATTACATGTATTCAAAAACACACTAAAGCACTCGAGGTTGGGCATATTCTGAATCCCACTGCACAGGCTTACGGGTCACTTCTGGTCTTGCTGTTCCAAAGGGCCAGGGGACTCTTTTTTAAGGGATTTCTAATAAAATATTTTAAATGATGAAAGTGCTGGTGACCTTGAAAGTTAGCATTGCAGATCTCATCCCCTGCACACGTGACTGGCCTTCTCAAAGCAGCTGAACGTTTGTTTCCTCTCCTCCTCTTCCTTCAGAGAAGGCTTGTCAAGTCCCTTGAAGATCTTTGCTCACAATACGATCTGACAGTCCGAAGCTCTACGGGTGATATTATCCAGTTCATTTACGGGGGAGATGGCTTGGATCCTGCAGCTATGGAGGGAAAAGATGAACCTTTAGAGTTCAAAAGGGTTCTGGACAACATCAAAGTAAGATTTAGCATTATATCTGGGGTTAGAGTGTTTCCAAGGACGTGTGTTTACAATGGAGGCATCCTTTGGAGTATCACACACAGTGAATACTCGAGTTATATCTATCCAGCCACCGGTAGTATTTTTCGTCTTGTGTTACCCTGCATAATTTCCCCAAATTTGAAGGAAAAATATTTTTTCAATTTCAAAGTCTAGTATTGGTAGTAATCCAATGCCAACAGAAGAGGGCTTTGGTTTCTATCTAGTGAAGCATGTTACTGGCCAGTGTTAAAAGTCGTGGGTGTTAAGAAGCAAGCTTTAAGCTTTTACTAAAGCACATGCTTTAACTAGGGGTATATTTTAAAAAACCTTTTTGAAAGGTAGTTTGACAATACTAATCTGAATTTATATGTGGGTGTCTTTTGACCCAGCAATTCCACTTACAGGAATTTGCCCAACAGAAATGACTTAAATGTACCAAGAATGTTTTTCTAGCACCTTTTGCCCATATATTAGGGTAATATGCAGCCTTTAAAACTTTGGGGGACTCCCGTGAGCTTTGGGGTAGGGGAGTAGTTTCACTCCTGAAATGTTTGGGTTTTTTTTTATTTTTTTGTTGTTGATTTTTTTTTTTTTTTTTTTTTAAAAACATCAATACATAATTTCAATGCAAATCTGGGATGGGGGTGAAGGTTGAGAAGTAATGGAACGGTACCCACTGAATCAGTCACACTCACTCTTTATGTGAGATGGAGTGGGTTTATCCTGTCTTCAGAATATAAAATATGCTTTGAAAGAAAAAAAAATCATAGATTGGTGAGAAAAAATCATGCTCACTCTGAGAAAAGTCATTTTGTCTCTTGTAAATTCTTTCATTTAATCCTGCCCCCACCCTCAGTCACCCCCATACACATCACACTATTTCCTTTTGATACTTGAGGCAGTCTTCCCGTGTCAGAGCGAGCCTGCGCTGAGTAAAAATGAGCTGGTCCTGACCACGGAGTCAATCATGAAGAAGACGGAGTTCCTCTGCTGCCAGGACAGCTTCCTGCAGGTGAGCTCTCTACTGGTGGGAGCACCCAGCTTGGCCATCAGCAAGAGATTGTTGCCCGGTGCCGGCAGATGGTTTTTATAAGCGAGGGGTGGGGGCTGTGGGGTGGAGTGTGTTAAAAGTGTTTTCTTTGTTAAAAATTTCAGGAATGGCCCAGGCAAACTCTCAGCAGCCGACATGAAGAATTCGTGTCATGTCCTTCTTAGTGTCTGTCTCTCACGCAGGTGTCACCCTGCTAGAAGAAAAATACTTCCTTTAGAGAACTATTGTTTTTTGTTGTTGTTCTTGTTTTTTAACCTTGCCCCCCTATCGACCCCTTTACCTGCTGTCTCATCTTGCAGACCAGCTCTTCCCACAGTCATTGCGAATCCTGGTAACTTAAGACTTCATTTTTTTTTTTTTAATTTTTATGTTTATTTATTTTTGAGAGATAGAGCATGAGCAGGGGAGGGGCAGAGAGAGAGGGAGACATAGAATCCGAATAGGCTCCAGGCTCTGAGCTGTCAGCACTGAGCCCGACTTGGGATTCGAACTCACAAACCGTGAGATCATGACCTGAGCTGAAGTCAGAAGCTTAACCAACTGAGCTACCCAAGACTTCCATTTTTAAGTAATCTCTACACCCAACGCAAGGCTTGAACCCACACCCTGGATGTCAAGAGTCTCACGCTCTACTGCCTTAACCAGCCAGACACACCTGGTGGTGGTGGTATAAATTGCTCTTCCTGTTACCATAGTGTGGATCAGTAGTTCATGGAGTCAGCCAGCCTCCTTTTTCCAGAGAGCTGTTACCTTGATAACCTCTTAGGGCTTTGTTAGTTTATTGTTTTTTTGTTTTTTTTAATTTCACTGACCTGCTGGAGCAGCTCCTTCCTGTTTATTATCACGGTTATGATCAAAAGCAGAGGGATACAGAAGCCGGTAAATGGTTGCCTTTGTGTGCCAATGGGTGATTCAAATGCAGCACAAAATTGGCAGGAATCTATCCCTTTCAGTATATCAAAAATGACAACAGTCATGTGAAACTGAAAGAGTATTCTAATCAAGTATGCCCTTGATTCTTTCTTTTCCTATGTTGAGGTGTGAAAGGCGAAAAAGAGACTTCCAGATTTCAATAAGTTTAAATCCAGAGTATGGTTGGGCTGGGTGCCTTTGTTTGTGGTTTTTCCCAAATTTTCATTTTTTTTTTAACAAATTAGAATTGTGATTTGGTGTTTATGCATGATTATATTATATTCACCTATTTACTATTCTGTTTATCCTCAAAGACCTTAACTGAGACAGGCTATGAGAAGTACAACGAGGTAACGTGCTGAGCATGCTGGGAGTGCTAAGCTTAAGGGGTGAACTTGGCAGCAGTCCGGCTGTTTGCCCGCCCCGGCAAGCTTCCGCCTCACTCCCGGCACAATCGGCTTCCCTGCTCATCACTCTGGCTCCCTTCTTGCCTTTTGCAGGGTTTTACGGGTGCCTCCCTGACCAGGAGTGTGTGCGTATTCAGTGAGCACTCCTAGCCCTCAATATGTCACACGCCCTGCAGATCCCGGGGACACCCAGATGACTGTGTCCTTGCCCTCTGCGGGCTGACGGTCTAATGAGCTCAGGTCCAAAATCCACTGGCCGGAACCCGATTTATCTGAGGCCACGGAGGCCACTCCTGAGTGGCACAGAGCCCTGGCCGCCCCAGAGGCTGCTGCCGGTGCCCACAGTTGTGCTGCGGAGGGTGTGAAGACGTAACTGCCGCTTAACCGTGTGATTAATTGCCTGCCAGTTGCCGTGTTGTGAGTTCTCTTTTAGTATGCATGGGTTCATTCAGTTGAGTTCTTAGTAGCTTATTTCAGTTTTCATTTCTACAGAATGAGCCTTTTTTTTTTTTTAAACCTAACTTTCAGAATATCTGCCCTAACTTTTGTGTAAGGAAAGTCATTCCTTTCAGCAAAGCCACTGGAAGCAATGTCCGTTTGGGTGGTAGCTGAAAGACTCCTCTCCAGTGCTTAAGCTGAGCAATGGTTGTAGGTGTGTGTTCTCTTACTCCTTCTGCGTTCAGAGTTCCTCACAGGTGAAAATCCACGGGTCTGCTCAGCCGTGGGCTCTCCTCCGGTTTCTCTGTGCCAGCAGGTGGGGCAGCCTTTAACAGCTGGCGCGAGATGACCACACCTGGACCGAGAGGGCTTTCAGGAGCTCTCCCTGAGGGCACACAAGCACAGCTAGACGAGTAGGCTGGGGAGGAAATCACCAACCTGAGAGAGGCTCTTCACGCTGAATGGCGCAGCAGGAAGACGAGGCCGTAGCACGTACTCGTGCCTTTGCACGCTCCTGCCGTCGAGCAGAGCCACGCCAGGAGAGACGGTTCCAGTGCCCTCTCCGGTCTGGTTCCCTGCTCTGGTTTGCAGGAGCTGACTGTCTAAAAGTGTAGTCTCAAACTCCCAGTTAGTGAGTAAATCTGGAGAGCTTTTTAAAGAGTTACTTAAAATTTTTTTAAGTTCTTATAAATTGATAAAAGTCCTTTCTGAGTAGAATGACGATGGGGCACAGTACTCCTCGTGTATTCCACGCTTGGTCGAGGAGAAGGAAGAGAGTTGGCGCACAGGAGCAGTCGTCCTGAGGAAGCTGCATTCGTGAACGGGGAGCAGCCAGAGGGCGGTGGATCTCTGGTAGCCCCTTGGTTAGCTGGGCTCCCAGTGGGCAGAGGTGGCACTGCAGAAACCGCTGGCCCAAGACCAGTCTTCAGAGAAAGCATCTGACTTCAGGGACAGGCCTGTTGCCTTGGCCAAGCCCATGACCTCCCAGAGCCCCTCAGGGCCCTCCACTCTAGCCTGTTAGGGTTAATGCCATACCACCTCAGGGGGAGGTCTCAACCCCTGGGCAGCTGCTGACCGAGAAGGGCCCATGAGCCATGGACTGTGTGGATATTACCTAAGGCTATTTAAACATAACAACAGTAAGTGTTAGGGGTTTTTTGCTTTCAGAAAAGATAGTAAGAAATCGCCAGGTGGTCTGTGGGAAGCTAAAGAGATTAATTTTTGCAAGGTTATGATAAAACGGCTCTAGTAAGTGTTAAGCTCTCTGTGGGTGCCCATAGGATTTTATCTTTGCAAAAGTAGGCTTCTGGTTCCATCTGCTTTAAAATATTTGTTTCAGACAAAACATTAGACATTTTCAGCTATGTGATACAGACTGAGTAGACTTTGGGTAGGGCATACTGGTCTCTCCTTAGGGTCCCTCAGCCCGCCTTATAATCAAGAAACAAGACTTCTTGAAGCTTTGCGGCCACCGCAATATGCAGTCCACCCTCGGGCTGTCCATGTGTGTGGGTCTGTCCTCTGCCAGCCACACAGAGCAGCTGGGTGCCTGCACTGACATTCAAGAGTGACATTTAAGCTCACTGCCACCGTTACTTGTCCACGATCAGTGAGGGAAATTACATTTCTAGGAGGGCTGCTGAGGGAAGTGCAGTCTGTCTACTCTCCCATATTCTCAAAAACGCCCCTGGATCAAACTAGAGCAGGTAATCACCAGCCCCCATGCCTGCATCGCAGCAGCCTCTAAAGGATGGCTGCTGCATGGCGTGTGCCATCAACTCACCTGGGACCTGCCCTAAGAGTCAGCACTTGACGTGTGAGCGCCTGGGAGCCGGACTTTGATGGGTGTAGCTCACTAAAGCTCACCACCCCTCTGTAAGTCCTCCTTGAGTGCCGGCCAGTCCTGCTTCCAGGAGTGACTACAGGGTGGATTTATTTCAGAGATACACCATAAATTGCAGAACAGATGGGTCTTCCCCTTTGAACGGTTGCCAGAAAAGTTAGGCCTGTGGCCGATAGCCCTGCCCTGTGCCTCCTCCACATGATGTCCTTGTCGCCTTCTTCCTTGCTCCATGTAGATCTCATCCAGGGCTTTGAGTACTATTCTGAAATACAGAGGGGACAACAAATACACAGATGTTTCATTTCCAACTTTGCTTTCCAGGAATCCTTACAAAGTCCTAATTGTTGGGAAGGGACAGTGACCCCGGGTGGGGGAGATGCAGAGGTGAGGGTCAGAGAGAGAAAGAGAGGCAGGGATTTGGGAGTGTTTTCTTTGAAATGAAGGCAAGCTGAAACCACGTGTTTGTGATGTATATACAGCATCTACAAAGCTATGCGTTAGCTGCTACTTAAATTGATCATAAGTTCAGAAGAAAGCCCCAGAGTAAGTCTGCTTAGAGACTTCAGGTTTGTTCTAGCCGTGCTGAGCTGTGTGAGTGCAGGTGATGGGAGAGCAGAAGAGAAGGCGACAGCTTGGGATGCGCTCCCCGTGCCAGGGTCTCGTGGAGCAGGCGCAGGGGGCGGAGCTAGCCATCACGAAATCAGTGGACACCTGCCATTATTGATGTTTGTAAAACAAACTGCCATCTAGGTTCCCGAGAAATACACAATTGATGCTTGCTGTGTAATCTTTCAGGAAATAAAAAAATTCATTAAGGGTGTTTCTGAGAAGATCAAGAAAACCAGAGACAAATACGGCATCAACGATAACGGCACAACAGAGGTAACGGGCGGCCTTCCCCGACCGGTTCAGGCACCCTTGTGGGCTCAGGTGCCACCAGCCTGACCCTGCACTCGGCTTCTGTCCTTCCAGCCCCGGGTGTTGTACCAGTTGGACCGGATCACCCCCACCCAGATTGAGAAGTTCCTGGAGACCTGCAGGGACAAGTACATGAGGTACGCATGCTAGTTTTCTCAGACTGCCAGGCAGTTGCATGGGCCTCCTGTCCTTCCTGTCTCCCCAGTGGAGCAAAATCCTGCGTCAGCACCACTTCCTGACTGTCAGCATCTGAGCAGGTTCTGTCCCCTCATCTCTTAGGGGCTCCGGTGGGGAGGTAGGCTGGATGCTGCAGGCGGTGGAAATAATCTCAAAGACATTTCCGAGTGTCCTCTCCCTGTGGAGTAGCTATCGATATGTTTGGCGGGTACCAGCTGCTCTGTCCACCGTTGGCACCGTGTGTCAGCAGGGCTCTTGGATCTTCTGCGGGCAGTCGATGTTTGGGCCCAGTCACCACATGCTGACCACAAGGAGCCAGTGGTCACTTCCGTTAGCAGAGCCCCCCTGACTGTCATACCCCTTCCCCGCCTCCATCTGCACCTCCTGCCGACCTGTTGCAAGCACAGCCCAGCTCGTAGCGTATTCCCTCCTGACCCTGATGACACCTTCGTTCTTGTCTGTGGAGGGAGGAGAGAAGCGGAGCCTCCTCCCAGCAGTTTTGCTGGGCTTTTCTTCCATACCCTTCCCTTCTAGAGCACAGATGGAGCCGGGTTCTGCGGTGGGTGCACTCTGTGCCCAGAGCATTGGTGAACCAGGCACCCAGATGACCCTGAAGACTTTCCACTTTGCGGGCGTGGCCTCCATGAACATCACCCTGGGTGTGCCCCGGATCAAAGAGATCATCAATGCTTCCAAGGCCATCAGGTGCCCGCCCTCTGTTTCCCTTTTGTTTTCCTGCTTCCTGTCACACATTCTCTCATCACGTGTGATACTCTGATGGGCAGTGTGGTCAACTCTGGTGATAGGCTTGTGTTAATCAGATCTGGGGTTTTAAAAGACCCGCTTGAGAAAAGTCAAAATTAGATACAGTGAAAACTAAGGCAGTGGTTGCTTATGGCCACAAGTCACATGAAAGGGAGAAACAAAAAAAAAAAAATGACTGGGAAAACTATTAATATGTCCCTGTAGATTTCAACTGGAGATCTGATTATTCCCAGCCTAATCATGCCTGACAGTGAGTGTATCACTTGACTATTGGCCATATTCTGTGACTCCCAGGTGATTTCGTGGTAGGGCTTGTAGGTCATCTGAGACTAGAAAAAGATTAAAAACTGTCTCTCTCTGTCTCAAAAATAAATAAACATTAAAAAATTAAAAAAAGAAAAAGATTAAAAAAATACGTTACAGTGCATTCTGTGACAAAATCATGATTCACTCGCGCTCCACATCCAACAAAGGGATGACAGGTAACATTCAACAAAGGAGCGCCACGCTTGGTTCTAGAGCAGCACCTGGAGGCGTCCAGGGTGGCAGGGGCTCTGCAGCCTCCCTGGGAGGCTCCAGTCTCTCCCAGGAGTGTGTTCGGGGGACGCCAGCCAGCACGTTCGGGGCACAGGCTGGTAGAGAGTGACTGGAAGAGTTGGAGACGTCCTGGAGAGGCGGTGGTGCGGGTAGGGCACAGCGGTGGGAAGCTGTAATACACGAACACGAAGGGTCGGTTCACTCGGGGAGCAGAACCAGAGTAACACCTGCGAGGACCAGAGAGGAAGAGATAGGTTCACTTGGTCAGGAAGAACGTCCCAAAAACTGTCTCATTCACTGATAGAGTGGGTCGCGGCATGATTTCTAAAAATAGTCAGTCTGGGTGAGAATGTCTGTGAAGCCCCCAGTAAATGCCCCGGGAAATTGCAGTTGTGTTTAGCGTTAGGATCCGGTAGTGCCTGGATTTCACAGAGCAGCCGTCTCCCGGCGGGCTCTCTCCTGCTGTAACCACTGTCCCCCTGCCTTTTCTCAGCACTCCCATCATCACAGCCCAGCTGGACAAGGACGACGACGCAGACTACGCTCGCCTCGTGAAGGGCAGAATTGAGAAAACCCTCTTGGGAGAGGTAAGAAGAAATCCCTCTTGGCAACAAGAACACTAGATCAGCAACGTTGTGAGCAGGCGTAAACACCAGTGGTGGGTGTACTGGTCATTGTGGCCATGCTGGCCCGTGTCCCTAACCACAAGCAGCGTATGCTCTTTGGAAAGGGAGAAGTGACTGTGTAACGTTCTGCTCTTTTGACATGACAGATTTCAGAGTATATCGAAGAAGTGTTTCTTCCGGATGATTGCTTTATCCTCGTCAAACTCTCCCTGGAACGGATCAGACTTCTGAGACTGGAAGTGAGTCACGTAATTAAATGTGGGCAGGAAGTCATCCTCCGTTAGTCCCAGGATGGGCGCCAGTAAACTGGGGCAGGAGCTAAGCGAGGCACGAGAAGCACTGCAGAGGCTTTATTTGGGTTTCTGCTCTGTAAGAGTCCATTGTACTTCCCTCCCTCCCTCTCTCTCTCTCTGTCTCTCTCTCTCTTTTCTTTTTTAAGTTTATTATTTTGAGAGAGAGAGCACGAGTGGGGCAGGAGCAGAGAGAGAATGAGAGAAAAGCCTAAGCAGGCTGCCATCTCAGAGTCACATCTCACAAACCGTGGGATCGTGAGCTGAGCTGAAATCCAGAGTCAGACACACAACCGACTGAGCCACCCAGACCCTCCCCCCCTTCTCCCTTTCTAAACCCGACCCTGACACACACACTCCCATCTAAAGACACGCAAGAAATTAGTTGAGATTTTATGAAGCCACGATGCTTTTTCACTATAGCGTAGTACTGCGGGGTCTGGCGGGAGCATAGGGCCACCCGTGTCTCACTCGTCTGTGGGCCCTCAGCACAGCGCCTGTCTGGCTCGGCGAATGTTCTTGGCTGGGTGGCCTATTCCGGCTTACTATTACTGGTGTTCCTGAATACATAAAGATTGAAAGATCATCAGCCTTTCTCACAGATCAGTTGAGGCAAGGTTGCAAACTGAGTAACTTCCTGGCACTTTCCTCTTCCTCCCAGGTAGTTAACATCCATACTGCCCTTAATACATTGTTTCAGCCCATTCTCTCAAGTACCAAGTTTGTGTTGCCCGTAGTCTGTGATTCCAGATTTGAGTGCCCAGTTCCCCGGCCTGGGGGCTTCTGTAGCCTAGCTCGGGCCACCTGCCTTGTGGCTCTTCTACCAGAAGAGCTGGGTTGCATTGAGGAATGTGGCTCATGAGCAGTTGTAGTGAGGTCAGTAAGGGGGAGGCTTCACTGACACTTTTAAATTGTCCTGCTCTCCAGCCCCCGCTCCCAGAACCTTAGAGCCTGTGTGTGTTGCTGTGAATTGACCATCCATTTTCAGTGGGGAAGAACGTTGGTTTGGGGATAAGGGGAGGTTGTGAAAAAAAAAAAAAAATCTCTACCTAACAAGGAAATACATAGTACGTCTCATTTTAAAACTTCACGGTGAGAAGCAAGATTAGGGGGGAAAATGAGGTGGCTCACTGGGGGGCAGCGATGGGAAAAGGCCATTGAAGCCTCCACACACGTCAGTGACGTCCTGCGTGTGTGGCCCGTGCCCGGCCACCTTGCAGGTGAACGCTGAGACAGTGCGGTATTCCATCTGCATGTCTAAGCTCCGTGTGAAGCCTGGTGACGTGGCCGTTCACGGTGAGGCCGTGGTGTGCGTCACCCCCAGAGAGAACAGCAAAAGCTCCATGTACTATGTGCTGCAGTTCCTGAAAGAGGATCTCCCCAAGGTGAGACGAAAGTCCCTTCTTGGCCCCTCCCCCAGCCTATGCCCAGAGATTTGTAAAGGGAGAGGTGGCATTTACCTCTCCCCCAAATACCCAGCTGTCTGGCAACCTGAGGACTGAAGGTCCTGCGGAGACTGAAGGTGGTGCCTGTTTCTTCTTTTCTGCCACGTCCCTCTGGGATCAGGTTTTTCCCATCTTAGCACTGCCATGCTGACTCTGCTTGTTAGATTCCTGTCTGTTCTGTCGTAAAACTGATGGAGTATATATGGCATGGTCCCCTGATCTTCCGTTTTCTGCATAACCCCTAACAGCACACAGGCACTTTTCGGTTTGGTAAGACCTGAGAAACGGGGATGGTCAAGGTGCCAACCCAGTTCTCACAGCCTGTGTGCTTTCTGAGGGTAACGGGGCCATGGGCACCGCAGGGCCTTGAGCCTTCTGTGTCTCCGAGTGCAGGTGGTGGTACAGGGCATCCCAGAGGTTTCCAGAGCTGTCATCCACATCGACGAGCAGAGTGGAAAGGAAAAGTACAAACTCCTGGTGGAGGGCGATAACCTGCGGGCAGTCATGGCCACTCACGGTGTGAAGGGCACCCGCACTACCTCCAACAACACCTACGAGGTACAGCTCCTGCCCAGGGTCACCTCCCAGTTGTCCCGGCACACCCCTCTGACCCTGCCGCTTGCCCTGGACCTACCACTAAAGATTGCCCAGCAGTCCGTTTCTGGTAGAGGGCCCGGAGTTTGCCGTTTAGCTTCTGGGCAGAGGAGAACTGAGGGAGAACTTGGGACGGCTTGCCGGAAGAGGCTGCTTGCACTCATCCTGGCTCTCTGTAGGTGGAGAAAACCCTGGGCATCGAAGCTGCCCGGACAACTATCATCAACGAAATCCAGTACACGATGGTCAACCACGGAATGAGCATCGACAGGAGGCATGTGATGCTGCTATCCGACCTGATGACCTACAAGGTTCGTGGGAGGGGTGTGGCGTGCCGGGCTGTCTCACACACGGCTGTGATGACACCATTGAAAGAAAATCAGATGTTACCCCATCACCCAAAAGCCAAAGCATGTGGTCAGGCTGGGTGTTCTGGTTAACTTCCAGGATGAAATGTGCCACCTCATGGAATGAGGTGGGATGTTATTTCTGTCCTTATTAGAAATGTCCTCCTAAAGCAAAACTGGCCATTGCCGAAAGCTTAGGGATTTCCATGGAAAACCAAGGTGTTTATTTCCCTTCGAACCCATTCATCACACTTCTGTAGCCATTTCCAGGTAAATGATAAGTTAATGTGTTCTGAAGGGGAGGTTAGATGGGAATGAGATTGGTTATTTTGTTTTCCTCTTTTCCCACAAATCATATTCCCCGGAGTAGTGCCGTAAGATTTTCAGGACGCCTCCGCGTAGAACTAGGTGGGGAAATGACCCGTTTCCTCCGCCCTGTGGTAAAGGCTCTCGTTTTTAAGTCTTCCCTTCCTGTGCTGTTCCCTACGCACGTATGTGTTACGTAGTTGCAGTGAGTAGTGGACATACCGTTTTTATCCTGTTTTATTTGTTGTAAGTACCTTCCACATTGTTATGTAGTTTTTATAAATATCCTTTTTAAACGATGATGCGGTATTCACTTGAATGAAGGCACCTAAATTTACTTAACTCTTTCCCTACTTTGAAACTCTCAAATTATTTGACTTTGGAGTTCTTTGAGCCATAGTAAACATCTTCAGAAATACTCTTTTTTAAAATTAGGTCTTTAATTCTAGCTCTCAGTTCCTAGTTGTCTCTTCCAATGACACGTGGTCATGAGTGTAAGGGTCCGTGTCGCCGTGGGGTACGGGTGGGACAGCTGGCCGTTAGGGTCCTGTTCACACCTGAGACTGACCTGAACTGCCACCTCGCTGACCTCTGCTTATTCTGTTGATGGGGTTGCTTTGGGCCTTTGTAAGGGGCGTGAGTACCACCCTGTCCTCTCCTCTCCTGATGCAGGGTGAAGTCCTGGGCATTACGAGATTTGGCCTGGCCAAGATGAAAGAGAGTGTGCTGATGCTGGCCTCCTTTGAGAAGACAGCCGACCATCTCTTCGATGCTGCCTACTTCGGGCAGAAGGACTCCGTGTGTGGTAGGTTTGGTGTCTCTAGGAGCTTCACCAGAGGCCCTTGTTGACAGCTTATCTCGTGGGCTAGGGCTTCCCAGGAGGTGAGGGAACTGAGTAGGCAGAGCTTTTATTTTTTGAGAATAAAATCACGGATCATCTTTTTTTCTCCAAAGCCTGGCTGTGGCACCCTGCGTCCCTCCCTCTCTGTTACATGGCTCCTCTGTCAGTACAGACGGCTTTGGGGCCAAGAAGAAAAGATCAACCTTGGGCACCAAGGAATTTTCTCGACCTTGGAGTTGCAGTCAGCCACTCTGATCCTGCACCCTCTGTGTGGTGCCTGGGATGACAGGAGAGGGGCAGCGTCCAGCGCCCCTGCTGTCGTGACCCCCCGGGAAAGAGCCGCCGGGCCCAGCACCGTGCGTGCACTTCCTTCAGCACATGTGTGAGGTGCAGGTATTAAACCCTGCATAGGCGAGAAGAAGAAACTAACTTGCTTGCTGACAGGTCTCGCCCTACACCGGCCTCCTCCCCCTGCTATGCAGCGCATCTCTGATGACAGCCTGGGAGAGGAGAGCTGTGGGGGAGCCATCCCGACAATGCCCGCTGCCCAGCTGGCTCTTCCCTGAGTCCCAGCACTGAGTGCCTGCTGTTCTCTATCCTTTCTCATGCGAGACCCTGCAGGCCCGAGGCCGGAGTCCCCGGGGGACTCAGTAGCCTGCCCAAGGTCACGTTCTCATCTGGCCCAAGCAGGGATGCCCAGCCTGGCCGCCGTCCCCACCACCAGAGCTCTGCTTCCTGGCGGTCGTTTCCCGTCTCCTCTCCCAGTCTTAGGTGGATTTGCCAAACAGGTGGCGGTCAGGTGGGGGTGCCCATCAGGGTAGACACCTCTGCTTTTTTCGTTCCTAAGGCTAACTCTTCCTCCTTTCGGAAGGGACGCAGCTTGCAGATAGAGGGACAGAGAAATTACTACATCGTTTTTAAGATAATGAATGGTCAGAGGAAAGAAAAGGGAGCAGAGATTGGGGCAGGAGAACAGGGCAAGGCCAAGGCAAAAGTAAGAGCAAGCATGCTTGACGATGGGACTGACAGCCAGCACGCACCCCACACACTGCCACCTCTCTCCCTGCCGACCGCCTCCAGGGCCTGGCGTGGTCACACCATTCCCACTCTGAAATCTCCCCCTTCCTCGTCCTTTAATGTTGCTAATTCATTGTCAACCCTCACATCGGTTGGTCTTTAATTTGGTGGTTGTCTCTCTGGTCTCCTGGTAGCACAAAGCCCAGAACACGGTAGGCAGGCACTCATTATGGAAGCAGAAGCCTGATCCAAAGTTGGAGTGGAGTTCAGAGAAGGAATCTGCCCCATCACCTCACTCCTGTGTCTGTGCAGGAGCCTTGTCTTCTAAGTGCGTCTGGTTAGGGCTGTGGGTTTCCAAGGCACAGGTGTGCTGTTAGGCCTGGCCCAGCCCTGACCCCGAGCACAGGGAACAAGTTTCTGCTGCTGTTTCCAAGGGGATTGGCATCTACCGACCGTCAGCCTGGTTGCTTTTCTTCTAGGCCCTCAGTTAAGGAAATATTGGGTGGCTTGGTGTTTCCTGAGCATCATTCAGTATCCTTGCTGTCTACGTGAAGGCGTGCCTCCAGACAGTGGGGACCTGCTGGGCTGTGAGCCCACCCCTGTGTTGAAAAGCCCTCTCATCCCCTTTCTGGTTGGTTTCAGGGGTGTCTGAATGCATCATCATGGGGATCCCCATGAACATTGGAACTGGGCTCTTCAAGCTGCTACACAAGGCCGACAGGGACCCAAGCCCTCCCAGGAGGCCCCTGATCTTCGACACAAATGAATTCCACATCCCCCTTGTCACATAGTCCAGGGAAGAGGGGACCATTCCTGACCTTGGCTCCTTGTCCCGTCTGGAAAGGGTCGACATTGGCGGCCAATCTGGAGAGCTTGTGCTTCCTGAGACAGACCCTGACATCCCCACCGTGCTGCCAGGTACCCCAAAGTCACGTGGTTTCTTCCCAGGCGCCACGGCATGCAGCCGGCATGCACCCCAGGAGCAGCTCACCAGTGGCCCTGATCACACCACGGTGCATGGTTGGGAGAACTGAGGTTTGTCTGTTTGAAACCCTGGAGTCACGAGGAAACCCTGGCCAGGCATCTTTGTCCTTCTCACTTCACCCATCACACCATGACCCAGAGCCAGCTAGCTGTAAGCCTCACGGTCAGGGCATGTTCCTGGTTTTTCTGTCCCTCAGTCATGCTAGAATCTCTCAACATGGCCTACTCATGTAAATGTTATCACTATTATTTATTTGTTCAGTAAAGAGTCTCATTATTTGTTATTATTTTGGCTTTACTTTCAAAACCAAGAAGCTATAGAAACTAAGAGAGCCAGCATCAAAGTATCATGGGAAAAACTGGTTAACCAAAGGGACCAACTAGGATTTGTAACCAAGTTGAAACTGTTATGAGGCCCCAATACTCTGAAACATCTTTAACAGACACCCCTGGCCACCCCATTGTTTTTGTTTACCTCTGACCCCCGTAGGGGGAGTCTCTGCCTTGTGACAGGAGTCAGACCCTCCTTTGTGGCCAATAGAAGCCTTGCCAAAGTTTGGAGCCCGCTGAGGTGGGGACTGTCAGTGTACATGGAAGTGATGCATGAGGCTGGTCCAGGCCCCTGCACTGCCCGGGTGGCGACCACACCCCCTGAGGTATGTGTGCATTTGCCCTGCCTCCCACATCCAAAGAGCAAGCAGGGCAGGTGCAGAGCTGTGGCCTAAAAAGTGCCCCGGGGGCTGCGGTGGGATAGGGCCCTCCTGGGTACAGACAGGCCTCCTCCTTACATACAGGTAAGGGGTGAACGGGCCACCCAGACAGGAAAGGAGGACCACGTGGGGGTGGAGTGTCAGAGCTGGTGGTGTGCCCCATTTGGCAATAGCAGGCTACTCAAAGGGTAAATCTGTAACAATCGAAAGCACCTGTCAGGCTGGGAGGAGAGCCAGCAGGGTATCCCAGGAAAACCCACGTTTAATTGACTTCTTGGTGTTCTGCTGGTGACTGCACCATCACTGGTGGGTTTTCCAGGGCTTGACATGGGGTTTTGTGCAACAGAGGAAAGAAATGGGCATAGCATGTCTCAGAGAGCAGACGGTTTTACTGCTGGAGACTGCGGTGCTTTGTACTGAATTAGCTCCTTAAGATTGGGCCAGGGTCACGGAGAAGAGTGATGATGGCCGCAGCTCTCTACTCTCTCTGGAGAATGTTCTGTGAAGTCTGCTCTCCTTCCCCTCCCTGTCCAGAGCCGAGTCCCACTGATCTGGTTCTTACCTCCTCACCAGAGGCTTGGGAAACCAAGGCTGTTTAGTTGGAAGTGAGATGGTAGTGAAAAGTGGGGCTTTGACCCTACTCCCTGGCTCCATGTACCTGAGAAGGTCTACTTCCGAAATGATGTCGCCATTCTCTCATTGTATCCAGCCGCTGGAAGAAACAGCAGCCCAAACTGAAGACGTAAGAGTTTATTGTTGAGTAAGAAGATGGTTGTGGCTGATTGAAGAGGCGGATGTGGTAAAAGAAAAAGTAGGGGAGGGGGGCCAGGCCCCCCCCATCTACCTCTTTACCACTCAGTCAATTAAGCATCCAACTTCAGCTCAGGTCATGATCCCCTGGTTTGTGAGTTCAAGCCCCACTTGAGGCTCTCTGCTGTCATTGCAGAGCCCGCTTTGGATCCTCTGTTCCCCTCTGTCTGCCCCTCCCCTGCTTTCTCTCTCTCTCTCTCTCTCTCTCTCTCTCTCTCTCTCTCTCTCAAAAATAAACATTAACAAGCAAAGAAAAGAGAAAGTAGAGAAGATACACAGAATTCAAGTAGTATTACACAGAACTATGCTTGGCTTCCTCGGACGTTCCCTAGCTGGTTCCCCCAGTTCTGAGTTCATGCTGCTGGGGTATATTTCATATAACCACTCGTTCTGGGGTCTGTGTTAGAATGAATGCTTTCTCTCCCATACTGCAGTGATTCTGAATTCAGCATTCTTGACCTGAGCGTTTGGCCATTCTCTGGCTTAAAATTCTGTTAAAATTAGTTTGGCCCTGTGGTCCCTTGCACCCATGAGGTTGACTTAGGAACTTCTCTTTAGGTGAAAACTCACTTTTCAGGTTCTACCTCCCACCCTTGTATCTCTGACCTAAGCTAGCCTGGTTCGTGACACAGGTGAAGCCTGTCAACTGGCTTGTTCGGGGTTGTCGCTTGAAACGTCACCACGGGCACCGCTTCTCTCGAACAACCTGCAAAGAAACCTCAGAGCCACACCACCGCCTTCCTGAAAACCAGCCTGGCAGGGAAGCATCCGGCCTGCCCAGAGGCAGAACTGCTGGAGTGCACAAACGCAGAGGAAAGATGATGCGCGCTGCCGTGAACGGTAGAGACGATCCCGCCGGGAGCTGCGTCCCACTCGAGCCAGTGCTCTGGGTGCCCTCAGGAGTTGTGTGTGACTGTGCTGCATGCGGGCACGGGCCGGGTGTGGGTCAGCGTGGCGCCTGGGAAGAAACCACATGTCTTTGGGGTGCCTGGCAGCCCCCGCCCTGCTCCCCACCATGGGTGCCTTAGTGGGCGTTCACCTCTCCCCGAGGGGTCACCCGCCCTGCTCTGGCACTGGGCCGTGGGCAAGCACAGAACTCGGACCCCAGATCCACGCGGCAGTGTCCTCCAGAGCAAGCTGAGTACGAGGTTAGGATTTTTCTGTGTGCCTGTTTGGAAGAAATAAGAAAAACACATTTACATTTTTTTTTTTTTTTTTTGTAATGTGTATATATTTTTGAGAGACAGAGCATGAGCAGGGGAGGGGCAGAGAGAGAGGGAGACACGGAATCTGAAGCAGGTCCGGGTTCCAAGCTGTCGGCACAGAGCCCGACGCAGGGCTCGAACTCACAAACCATGAGATCATGACCTGAGCCAAAGTCGGACGCTCAACCAACTGAGCCACCCAGGCGCCCCAAGAAAAACACATTTAAATTGTGTCCTCCAGGGGCGCCTGGGTGGCGCAGTCGGTTAAGCATCCGACTTCAGCCAGGTCACGATCTCGCGGTCCGTGAGTTCGAGCCCCGCGTCGGGCTCTGGGCTGATGGCTCAGAGCCTGGAGCCTGTTTCCGATTCTGTGTCTCCCTCTCTCTCTGCTCCTCCCCCGTTCATGCTCTGTCTCTCTCTGTCCCAAAAATAAATAAATGTTGAAAAAAAATTTTTTAAATTGTATCCTCCATATTAACAAATTCGTATTTCTGACTAGTGACCTGTCCAGTCCTTTGCCCTTTTTACACCTCTTGTACAAGGGGATTAAATAGCTGTCATCAGCTCAGTTACAGCCCCCTGCTTGTTCAGCACTGTGGGGGTGGGAGAGACATTCTGGAGTCTTTCAGAAAGTGTGTCAGAGTTAAATCACGGTGCTTCGTTTCTGTTTCAGGGTGTATCCCTGCATGTTCACACTGATTCGTGTCTGATTGAGCCTGACACTGTATGATTATTTCTCTTGAATTTTTGCAGCATCTCTGCAGAACTCTACTTTTTGAGTAGAACTGAAAAGAGGAAAACTTGTTATACATACAGTGGTAACAGTTCAGGCCTGTGGGTTGGGACACCTGTGGGCTCTCACTCCTGAAATAATCAATGTCCCCTGCCACAAGCCCACCTCCCAGGTGCTGGAGGTCAGCAAGGAGTGCTGTGCCCCACCCCTGTCATGTGGCCTAACTCCCAACTCCCAACTCCGTGGGACACAATGCAGCATCTCCTAAGCCTGTGCACTTCTAGAAGTGCCACCTAGCCAGATCAAGTGCCTTGCCTAACTGTTTGGGTTTTTTTCTTTTTTTTTTTTTTTTCGAGTTTTTCTTAACTTACTCTTAAATTCATTCAGCTAATAAGGGCCTGCTGAAGCGCTAGGTACTGGAAGAGCAGCAGTAAACGAAACAGGCAAATCAGATGCCGATGCACCTAAAACTCATTCTTCAGCAGAAGAGGGCAAAGAGGTTGTGGATCAAGCCTGCAGAAGTGTGTCCAGCACCGTCTAGGGTCACAGCTGCACAGCTGAGGATCCAGTGGCCGGCCCGCCAACTCAGGCTCACTGGGAAAAAGAGAAAGTTCCCTCAGCCAGCACAGCCCCCTGGTTCCAGCCCCTCTACAGGGTCTTTCCCTGCTGATTTGGCCTCTGTCCCTAGGACTTGGATTCTAGAAGGTGGGCACGGAGTGGAGGACACTCACTGGGTGTCCTGTGGCCCCTGGGAGAGGACGCTCCCATACTTACCCCACCTTCCATGTACAGTGTTACTAAGTGGACATTTAAGTCCAGGAAGATTTGTTCAGCTTCCGCTCTGTGCCAGGTGGTGTGCCCGCCTCAGAGAAAATCCCTGCATGCATGGGACTTACCATCTGGTCAGCCAGCTTGCCGTTAAGAGCCTGGGTTCCATGAACAGACTATCAGAATTCAAATCCCAATTTCCCCTTTCTTCCTGGTGCCCTTGAACTAATGATTTAACCTCTCTGCCTCATTGTATAAGATAGGAGTGCTATTTAGTGGTACCCAATTCATAGGGTCATTGTGGAATTTCAGTGTGATTATGCATGTAAGATCCACATATAGCGGCTGGCACAAAGGACACACTCATTAAGTATGGTCACAGTTATGGTGACTATCAGTATTTTTTATGAAAAACATGGTCTGAGAATTCAGAACTAAAACTCAAACTCCCAGGGTGCCTTGGCGGCTCAGTCAGTAGAGCGTCTGACTCGATTTCAGCTCGGATTGTGATCCCAGGGTTGTGGGATTGAGCCCCACGATGGGCTCCACACTGAGTGTGGAGCCTGCTTGAGATTCTCTCTCCCTCCACCCCTCCTCCCCTCACTCTGTCTCTCTAAAAGTAAAATATATCCTTAAAACATTTTTTTTTTTTTTTTTTTTTTTTTTAGTTAAAAAAATATATATATGGGGCACCTGCATGGCTCAGTCAAATAAGCTTCCAACTCTTGGTTTCAGCTCAGGTCATGATCTCATGGTTCGTGAGTTCGAGCCCTGCACTGTCAGTGTGGAGCCTGCTTGAGATTCCCTCTCTCCCTCTGTCTCTCCCCTGCTTGTACTCTCTCCCCCTCAAAATAAAAATTTTTTTTAAACGTTTGTCTATTTCTGAGAGAAAGCGTGAGCAGGGGAGGAGGGAGACACAGAATCTGAAGCAGGCTCCAGGCTCCGAGCTGTCAGCACAGAGCCCGACGTGAGGCTTGAACTCACAAACAGCGAGATCATGACCTGAGTCGAAGTTGGATGCTTAACCGACTGAGCCACCCAGGCACCCCGATGAACTTTAAAAATATAAATAAAACCCAAACTCTGATCCTTTTAATTCACCCAGATGGAGCTGTCCTTTGTGGCCTTGAGGATCCAGCCTCCCTAGTCATAACTTCTGCCCCACAGTCCACTTGATCAGTAGATCCAGGAAGTATATCATACCAGGGAGAAGGCTAGGGAAGGGGACTGACATTAGGCAGTCATATGACTGGGGCCTTGAACGTTTTACTTTAGGCCATAAAGTAAATGTGACCTCATTTTAAGAGTTGTGGGCAGTAAGACCAAAATAACTCAGAGTCTTTATAGAGGTGGATATTGATACATTTATTTATATGGGTTTATTAAACAATAGGGTGTCACAGGAGGTGCAACGTTTTTCTCTTTAAAAGGGAGGTGACCGGGGTGCCTGGGTGGCTCAGTTGCTTACATATCTGACTTCAGCTCAGGTCATGATCTCGTGGTTCGTGAGTTCAAGCCCTGCATTGGGCTCTGCACTGACAGCTTCTAATCCTCTATCTCCCTCTCTCTGCCCCTTCCCTGCTCGCTCTTTCTCGAAAATAAAGTAGAAAAACATTACAAAACGAGAGGTTACCATTTAAAAGCCTTCCGCAAAGAATATGTTAAGAAACCGGCAGTAACAGTTGCCTCTGGCAATGGAAGCAATGACGGAGGATGGAGGTATTTTTCACACTGTGTTCTGTTGGGCTTTTCTAATTTCGTGCTTTCTGAAGGTATTGCCATTTTTTTAAATCAATATCTGATGGTAACGAAGTCGTGTTGGAAAGTGCTCAGGTGTTTTGAAAGTAGTGGAGTGGTGGGCTCCCAGTTACTCAAACAGCAAGTACACACCAGATACGCAGGGGGGACACGGTCACTGGGATGAGGTGACAAAGATGTCTTCAGTTGACACGGCCTTAAATCTCCAAGATTTTCAGGATGCCTGGGGGGCTCGGTTGAGCATCCAACTTTGGCTCAGGTCGTGGTCTCACAGTCCGTGAGTTCCAGCCCCGCAGCGGGCTCTGCGCAGTCAGCAAGGAGCCTTCTTTGGATCTTCTGTTCCCCTCTCTCTCTCTGCACCCCACCCGATGCTTATGCTCTCTCTCTCTCAAAAATAAACCTTTAAGAAAGAAACCCCCCACGATTTTCTCTTCTGACATAAGAAGACCGTAGTGGGCGTTGCAGGGCTGAAACGGCACTTGCACGAAGCTGTCAGACCCGGGCCCTGCTCCTCCCCTTGTACCAGCTCTGGTTTATGGCCCTGAACTCATCCTTCATGATCCAAGGCGGCCCCTCCATTTCCTGACATTCTAGCCAGAAGACAAGGGGAAAGAGAGGCATAGCACTTCCTTTAAGGAAAGTTCCCAAAAGCTGCATGACGTTTCTGTTTCCATCCCTTCCGCCAGAACTAACCGAACCTAGCTCCAAGGGAAGCTGGCAAATGCCGCTGGGGTTCTGGGTGGCCGTGTGCCTAGCGAAGATAACCGGAGGAACAGGAAGTGGGCAACAATCGTGTCTCTGCTTCTGGTGTATCAGGACCTTCAGGGTTTTGTTGTTGTTAATTCGTTGTTTTGATTGACAAAGGTCCACAAGTCCCCCTGAACCCCTCAGAACAGAATGTTGCTGGGGCAGGTGGGACCAAGGAACCTCTTCCTCTTCAGAAGAAACGGACCGAGACCCTGACCCCTCCATTCCCCCTGTTCTTTTCCCCTTCTGGCAAATTTTACACCTGACAGTTTTTCTTTTGGCTTTTTGGCTTGGTTTTTTTGTTTTGTTTTTTAATAAACTGATATTGAAATTAGATCACATTCCCTTAGCAGGCTGTTCAAAGTGTTTCTGGGCTCTTGGAGAATATAACTCAAACATTCATTCAGTAGCCCTGATGATTGCTCGCCTGCTACCAGGTGCTGGGTGGAGAATGTGGGCAAAATTTCCATGGCCCCTTACCTTGTTGACTTAATCCAGTCACAGCACTCTCCAGCAGAAACAAATGTAACCTTAAATTTTCTAGCATCCATACATTTTTTTAAAATGGTAAGCTTAATGTCAACGATATATTTTATTTAACTCAACACATCCAAAATAAATATTTTTATTTACGTAATCAATTTAAAATTTATGAGATATTTTACTCTCTTCATGCTAAGTTTTCAAAATCCAGTGTATTTTTTTTTTAATGTTTATTTATTTTTGAGAGAGAGAGCAGGGGAGGGGCAGAGGAAAAGGGAGACAGAGGATCCAAAGCAGGCTCCAGGCTCTGAGCTATCAGCACAGAGCCTGATGTGGGGCTCGAACCCACGAACTGTGAGATCATGACCTGAGGGGGAATCGGACACTTAACCGACTGAGCCACCCAGGTGCCCCATAATCCACTGTATGTTTTATACTTAACAGCACATCCCAAGTTCCATGTGTGCAATAGCCACATGTGGCTGGTGGCTATCGTATTAAGACTGGAAAGCATGGGTTAGTGGAAGAAGAGAGACCGTAAATGGTACGCAATCATGTGCTGTGCTGAGCCAGGGAAGAGCTACAGTAATGAAGAAGAATGTAGAGCCGGTGGTCTGAGCGGGCCTCAGAGCAGGGGCCACCTGAAGGATGAGAAGAGCAAGGGCGACGGCTCCCGGAAGAGGGACTGGTGCACAGGGAGGCCCTGGGGAAGGGGAGCCTGGCCCGTTCAAGGGCCAAGGGCCACCAGCAGGAAGCCAGTGACGTCCTCTCCAGAAACTTCTAACCAGTATCTGAGCTGAGCCCAGGCCCAGGGAGTTTCCACCGACTTCTGTGCCTTCTGAGGCTAGCCACTCGGCTCCCCCCAGTCACTGTCCAAGGAGCTTTCTGGTGAACGTCTATCTCTTGGGGTTTGGAAGTGTCCAGAAGGCATTTTCTGTGGCCTCTTCACCTGGCCCCAAACCCAAGTCCTATTAGAAGGTGGACGATCCACACTCTGAAAAGGCAGAGGGAGCCTCGCGGAGAAAGACCGAATCCCACAGCCTCCGTCAGAAGCTTTTTGGCACAGAGTTTGCTCCGTGTTCACAGTGCACCTGGGGCCTGTACTTCCATACTCCTTTCCTGGAGGAGGGATTGCCTCCAAGGGAAGCCAGGGGTGAGGAGAATCATGCCCCTGTCCCCTGCAGTCACTTCAACACCAAACAACAGGCCTGACCAATTCACCCCATACAGGTCGGGGAGCATATCGTAACCACCTGAGGCTGGCATGAGAAGTAAACTTGACCAGACTCCCGGCTAGACTACACCAGTCTCCCAGGTGCTCAAGGCAAGCAATGTATTCAGCCTTCAGTAAGACAGCGCTCAGGCTCCGTGTGAATTTACAGAGGGGCCAAGAACTCCACGGGTCCGGCAGAAATGGTCTTGGTCTGAGCAAGCCAAGACCCACCCTGCCTGGGTTGGCCGCCTCACCTGCTTTCCCTCCCTCCCAGTTTCCCAGTCCACAAACCACCATCTGGCCTGCGTATTTTAATTATTTTGCTAATTGTGTCTCCCCCCAGTGGAATGCAGGCTCCACGAGGATGGGTAGTTCCTTTTGTTTTAATCGCCCACTGTGTCCTCCGGGCTTAGCATGGTGCCTGGCACGTAGTGGGTGGAATAAATGAAGTGGATTCAGTCTTGAATTCCCTCTTAGTATTCAGCATCAAGGAGTGAGGCCCTTGGAGCCCAGCAGCCTGGATTTCTATCTCTGCTCACTTTGCAGCTTCCTCGAAGCTGCCCGGAGCCCCGAGCCCACAGGCCCGTTAAGGGTGTCCTCGCTGCAGGGTCTCTGTCCAAGGACTGTCGTCTCCCACTTTTCCCCCACCAAAGGCTCAATTCCACCTTTGCCCAGGGCGGGCCCCTCGCAGCGCGCTGGAACCGGGGCAAGTGGCTGATGAGCACCTCCCCGCCTCCCATTCCTGTCTGCAGGCCTGGGCCCCAACCCTGGCCCCAAACAGAAGAGTCGGAGCCAAACACTTCCAGCATATACCACCATGGGTGATTTATTTAAGGGTCTCCAAATAATCACTTAAGTGTCACCATGGCAACCTGAAGAGTTGCCATGGAGATTGGAGCAGGAAACGTCCCCATGGAGACCCCTGGGAGACTCTCTAGGAAATCATTACCAGGTGGATGGGGCTTGAGAAGGGGGAGCTGGGCACATGAGGGAGCCCCACGGTTCTGTGTACTGGCAGGAGGAGGGGGTGAAAGGGCAGGGTGGGAAAGACCAGCCTGGGAAGGCAGGCAAGTTAATGATCTCCACCAAGTCTAGGGTCCCGTGTGATAAAGAACTACCGTATGCACAGAATCCATCTGACGGGAAAGTCGGGAAACTAGAAACTTTGGTGGCCCCAAAGAAGGGGGTGAGGGAGAGAGACTTATTCGTCACGTGTGCTCCTTTGTGTACTGTCGGACTTTGTTTTGTCAGGTATGTAAATATTAAATATTCCAAAACTAAAATTAAATAAGTTATTTACAGAGCATTTACTACATTCAATATTTATACCCTCAAAACAACTCCATAAGGTTAGGTATCAATCCCACAACACAGATGGGCAAACTGGGGTTCAGAAAGCAGCCCACCATCACACAGATCAGTGGGAATTAAACCCAGAGCTCTCCAGCACCCCCAGCATGTCTGAGTTCTCTGATCTGCCTCTGGCCCGCTGAGCACTGTTAGGTGACTGTCACGCCCCTGGACCTCAGTGTCTTCCCCTGCAACAGTTGGGCGGTGGGGACTGGGTGAAAGCTAAAGTCCTGCTATAGCGCTGGCATCGTGTGACTGGGGGCTCTTTGGAAGGGTTTCTGAGAACGATCACCAGAGTCCTTCTCTTCCTCCCCCTTTCCCTCAGCCACTCTCCAGTCCCCATCCACAGCAGTGCATTTTCAGGGTTCCAAAGGAAACACTTCACTCAGAGCCAAGCCAGAGGGACCTTTGAAGAAGCTCTATATTCCCTCTTAGCAGAGGAGGAGGGTGTGGCCCAAGAGAGGGAAGGTGACCCACCAGGCAAATACAAACCCAAACCGTGACCTATCTCCACGCACCCATTAGGGTGGTTATCATGGAAACAAAACAAAACAAAACAAAACAAAACAAAAGATGAACCAGGACAAGTGTCTGGAAAGATGTTGAGAAATTAGAACCTTCATACGCTACTAGTGGGGAGATTGGAACCTACATACACAAATGGCTATCAAATGGTTCAGCTGTGTCTCAGCTCAGGCTGCTATAACAAAATCCCATTGACTGGGTAGTTTAAACAACAGACACTTATGGGGCACCTGGGTGGCTCGGTCAGTTAAATGTCTGACTTCGGCTCAGGTCATGATCTCATGGCTTGTGAGTTCGAGCCCTGCATCGGGCTCTGTGCTGACAGCCAGGAGCCTGGAGCCTGCAGCCTGCTTCGCACTCTCTCTCTCAAAAACAAATAAACATTTAAAAATAATAACAACAAAATAAACAACACACACCTCTTTCTCACAGTTCTGGACACTGAGAAGTCCAAGATCAAAGTGCCACTATATTCAGTTCTTCATGAGGGCCCATGTACAGACAGCCACCTGCTTGAGGTATCCTCACATGGTGGAGGGAGAAGCTCGGGTGTCTCTTTTCTTCCTATAAGGGCTCGAATCCCATCATGGAGCTCCACCCTCATGGCCTCATCTAAATGTAATTACCTCCCCAAAACCTCACCTCCTAATAGCATCACATTGGGGGTGATGGCTTCAACCATTAATTTAGTGGGGGGATGGACGCAAACATTCAGTCCATGAAAAAAATTCTAGAAAACAGTCTGGCAGTTGCTCAAAGGGTTAAACATAGGCATCACATGGCTCAGCAATTCTGCACCTAGGGTGTATCCCCAAGAGGGTTCAAAACATGGGTTAATGCAAAAACAGGGACATGAATGTTCACGGTGCCATTCTACAAAATAGTCAAAAAGTGGAAAGGACCCAAATGTCCATCAGTGGATGAGTGGATAAACAAAATGTGGCACATCCACAAATGGAATGTTATTTGGCCATAAAAAGGGATCAAAATATTGACCTACGCTACAATGCGGGTGATCCTTGAGAAGGTCATGCTAAGGGAAAGAAGCCACTCGCAAAGCACTACACAGAACCACATACCATATATGTGATGGCACTTACATGAAACAGGGGTATCTCTCAAGACAGAAAGTAAGTTAGCGCCTGCTCGGGGCAGGGGAAGGGGGGGGTGGCGGGGAAGATTGGGTGGTGACTGCTAATGGGTGTGGGGTTTCTTCCGGGGTGGTGAAAATGTTCTCAAATTGACTGTGATGATAGGTGCACGACTTTCGGAGTATTCTAAAAGTCACTAAATTGTATACTTTAAGTGGGTACATTGTATGCTACGTGGATAATATCTCAATAAAGCTGTTTAAACAAGAGAGTGAGAGGGAAAGTACTAACCCAAGGTCGCACAACCACTAGTGGCTGCTTTGGGGTCCCGGCTCCCGGCGAGCCTCCTCGCACCCGTTCTCTTTAGGAGGGCCAGTAGGGCTTCTCAGGCTGTTTCTGAAATGAGTGGGCGCCATGTGCTGGGGGCTTCAGATCGTGCCCTCCTCCCCACGGCCCTCAGCCAGACCATCATTCTTTAACAAATGGGGCAACCTCAAGATTTCATTTAGAGAAAGGGGTCCACTGTCAAAAGGAAAGAAAAGTAAAAGTTTGAAAGCCACTGACCAGAGAAAGTATTAAGTAGGGATGGCAAAGTGATTAAGAACCTAGCCACTGACCTTGTAGGAAGCCTGTCTTTTTATTTTGATGCTTTGATATCCTGGGGCCTTGCTGACCCTGGAGAGACTACCCCTTCCAGGACTAGCCAATTCCTGGAGATAAAGGATTGTCCTGGGAGTGCACTTTTCATATGCAAACCAACTGATTTAGAGCCCATATCCCAATCACCCTTTTTTTTTTTAATACATATAAGTTTTTTGTGTTTTTTTTAGGTAATCTCTACACCCAACATGGGGCTTGAACTTGCAACCCTGAGATCCAGAGTCACATACTCCCATCGACTGAGCCCGCCAGGTACCCCAATAGCCTTGTTGTTACACTCAGCCACTATTCCCCTGCCCTAATCACCCCAGGGCCAGGTGCCAGACAACGAGGGACAGCCCTATGTCCCAGAGCCACTGACACTATTCAAACTAGACAATCTTGAATGTGCTCACCCCACCTTGCCCATCCTTCCTGCAGAAACCACAACAAAGGGTCTCAGCCATGTTTCCCCTTCCCCACCTGCCTTCTGGTGCTTCCCAGTGTGCCCCTGTATGGCACGTCCCCTCCTCTTGGGAACTGTGAGTAACATACTCTCTTTTCTTTTTACTGAGGAATAATTGACATATGCCATTACATTCGTTTCAGGTGCACAACATAATGATTCAATATTTGTGTACGTGGAAAATGATCACCACATGGGGCGCCTGGGTGGCTCAGTTGGTTAAGCGTCCGACTTCGGCTCAGGTCACGATCTCACGGTCCATGAGTTCGAGCCCCGCATCGGGCTCTGGGCTGATGGCTCGGAGCCTGGAGCCTGCTTCCGATTCTATGTCTCCCTCTCTTTCTGACCCTCCCTCGTTCATGCTCTGTCTCTCTCTGTCTCAAAAATAAATAAACATTAAAAAAAAAAAAAAAGAAAATGATCACCACAGTAAGTCTAGCTAACATCTGTCACCATGCATAATTATAAAACTTTTTTTCGGGGCGCCTGGGTGGCGCAGTCGGTTAAGCGTCCGACTTCAGCCAGGTCACGATCTCGCGGTCCGTGAGTTTGAGCCCCGCGTTGGGCTCTGGGCTGATGACTCAGAGCCTGGAGCCTGTTTCCGATTCTGTGTCTCCCTCTCTCTCTGCCCCTCCCCCGTTCATGCTCTGTCTCTCTCTATCCCAAAAATAAATAAAATGTTGAAAAAAAAATTTAAAAAAAACCTTTTTTTCACTTGTGATGAAAACTTTTAAAATCTACTCTCTTAGCAATTATTGTTAGCTACAGTCACCATGCTGGGCACACACACTACCTTTCCTAGGACAATTATCCCCCTATCTGTTGGCCTCACCATACCTAAATAAAAATGAGGTCTATGTTTTAAAGCAGGCCTCGTTCTGCTCTAAGTCTGCCTTGGCCCCCCGTGACCTCAAAGTCCTCCACCTCTGTGTCTCCCTGTGCTCCTCCACAAACCCAGGTTACCAGCTGGGCCGGGCTCAGGATCCTCACAGACCGGTGTTGTGTTTATAATCCACTGTGGCTTACAAAAGAAGGCTGTGCCAAGGGCCCGAGTGGGCACTCCAGTCCAGCTCCTGCTCTGCTTTTCAAGCTATGGGTGTGCCAGGAAAAAAGGGCATCGGTTCCTAATACATAAAAAGGCCCCGGTGGGTCAGCAGTGGCCCTCAGCCACCATATGGTGCTACTACCAGGACTGGTAGGGTTAAGAGTTGTGGAGTACCTAGAACAGCACCTAGCACGCCAGAAATAGTGTCATCATGGTCCCAGAAGGCAGGACAGGGTTCCTAGATACCGTGACGGTATCAAAGAAGGGTTCCATTCTTAAATTTTTTTTTTAATGTTTTTATTTATTTTTGAGAGAGAGAGAAACAGAGTGTGAGCAGGGGAGGGGCAGAGAGAGAGGGAGACACAGAATCTGAAGCAGGATTCCAGGCTCCAAGCTGTCAGCACAGGGCCCGATGCACATGGGCTCGAACTCACCAACTGTGAGATCATGACCTGAGCCGAAGTCGGACTGAGCCCCCCAGGCGCCCCAAGGAAGGGTTCCATTCTATTTTGCTTTTGGGGGATAAGGGGCCATGGGTGTACTTAAGCCGATGTCATTTAATTTTTTGAAAATTTTTAATGTTTATTTATTTTTGAGAGAGAGACAGAGCGTGAGTGGGGGAGGGGCAGAGAGAGAGGGAGACACAGAATCCGAAGCAGGCTCCAGGCTCCGAACTGTCAGCACAGAGCCCCACACGGGGCTCAAACTCCCAAACCGCGAGTTCATGACCTGAGCCGAAGTCGGACGCTTAACCGACTGAACCCCCCAGGCACCCCTAGCCGATGTCATTTAAATCTCAAAGGAAAGTGAACTGAGCTGACGCCCAGTCTACAAATGAACACATATTTGCACACCCACATTCATAGCAGCATTATTCACAAGAGCCAAAATGTGGAAGCAACCCAAGTGCCTGTTGACAGATGAATAAACAAAATGTGCACTATGAACACAATGGAATATTATTCAGCCTTAAAAAGGAAGGAAATTCTGACGCACGCTACAACCTAGATGAGCCTTGAGGACATTACACCAAGTGAAATAAGTCCGTCACCAAAAGACAGATCCTGTATAATTCTACTTATATTAGGTGCCTAGAAGAGTCAAATCCACAGACACAGAAGTAGAACGGTGGCTGCCAGGGGTTGAAGGGAGGGGGAAATGGGGAATTGTTGTTTAATGGACACTGAGTTTCAGTTTTTCCAGGATGAAAAAGTTTCGGAGATGGATGGTGTTGATGGCCACACAACAACGTGGATGGACTGAATGCCACCGAAGTATACACTTAAAAATAGTTTAAGTGATAGATTTTATGTAATGTATATTTTACCACAATTTCGTTTTAAAGGCACAGCCAAGTCATTTGCTAACAAATCCATACACAGGAGAGTAATGACCCTCGTCCTTTAGGAAAACTGCTCAGGGCAGTGGGGAGCGATCTTTAAAATCCTTCTCGACCATAGAGGAAGGGAAGGAAAAAATAAGTTACCAACAGAGAGGGAGGGAGGCAAACCATAAGAGACTCTTAAATACAGAGAACAAACTGAAGGTTGATGGGGAGGTGGGGGGTGGGGGCAGGAAAAATGGGTGATGGGCATTGAGGAGGGCACTTTTTGGGATGAGCACCGGGTGTTGTATATACAATGAACCATGGGAATCTACTCCCAAAGCCAAGACCACACTGTATACCCTGTATGTTAGCTAACATGACAATAAATTATTAAAATAATTTTAAACCGAAGAAGGGAAAAATAAATAATAAGTAAGTAAGTAAGTAAATAAAGTGCTTCTCCACTAGGCAGGTGGTAACATTTGTTTGGACCCCTCAGAGCCCGCAGAGGCCGAGCTCTCTGTCCGTGAGGTGCCTGGAATGTGAGGTTTCCTGCTCACACCAGCGATTTTATGTTTTATTTTCTTTCCTTTTTATTTGTATTCCAATATAGTTAACCTACAGTGTTGTATTAGTATGAGCTATTTTAAGTTAATCGCACGCACATAGATTCATGCTAATGTGACAGGAGAAAATGCTCTCTCTCTAATTTGCACTTGTCTGTTTTCTCCTGAGGTTCAACTTGTTGTTGACTGGTGGTTTTCATCTTTCACAAGTGGTCTGCTGTCGATGCTCCTAGAACAACCAGAAACACAAGTGCTTCCTGGTCCCCCTGGCACCTCAAACGTCATTGCCCTGTTTTTGAGAAGTCGCTAGTCTTGGACGTCAGGTGTCTCAGTCAGAATTCCTAGTGACAAGAAATAGAAACCAAATCCAGCTCACGATGTGGAAAAGTTTTGTTGTGTTTGTTTTTGGAAACGTATCAGGCAGCCCACAGAGTCGTCACAAAGGCGGGGAAGGCAGTGCAGGGATTCACGATGAGGAGATAAGCAAAAGGCAAGGGCAAACAGCAGCAGAGAACCAACGGGGCCGCACCCCTGCATGGTCTGGTGAGGGCCCGGGCGCCTTGCTGGGGGGCCTGGTGCCGCCTTGGCCCTACTGCTAAGACTCTCCATTCTCCCCTTGCAGGGCAACCGGTTGACCACACTGGCCACCAAGGACCAACGACAGGGGTAGTAAGGGTCTGTCATTCCTGTCCTGGGGAACAGGAGACAAGGAAATGCCTTCACTTGATGGAGGAAGGAGAGATTTAGATGCTGGGCCGTCCAGAAGATGAGAAACACCAAGTACTTTGTGTCCATAAGAGTAGCAATCAACAGCCGCTGTTTATCGGGTTTTGCTGATAGGGTTATGCAGCAAGAACCCCGGTGAACATGTCAAATGTTGGCATTAACTCTTCAAATGATCCTGTAACAGGTATGCTTGTTCCTGTTTTGTAAGTGAAAAAACTGAGGCCCAGAGTGGTTCTTTCACTTTTCCAGGGCAGACATAAATGTTGGAACCAGAAAACAAACCCAGTTCCATCTGACTCTAAAGTCACCAGGCTTTCTACGTGGTTGACCAGTCACAACACCTGCCTCCCCTGGAGTGGCCAGAGGCCACCCAGAGAGCACGTAGCAGAGTGTGACCCCGGAGCCTCCGGCTAGATCTGCTCTGTCAGGATCTCTGGATGCTCTTCAAGGTCCGGGAAGGCTCCAAACACAACCACTCCCCACCTGATTGATGTAAGGAAGCTTTTGCCGGGGTGTTTTCTTCATGTTCTCTTATTTAGCCAGGAAGAAATGTATAGAATGTGTATTTAAAAAAATATTTTTGCCAGGGGGGTGGCGCCCGGGTGGCTCAGTCAGTTGAGTGCCCAACTTCAGCTCAGGTCATGATCTCCCTGCTTGTGAGTTCGAGCCCCACGTCAGGCTCTGTGCTCAGAGCCTGGAGCCTGCTTTGGATTCTGTGTCTCCCTCTCTCTGTCTGCCCCTTTCCCACTCACACTCTGTCTCTCTCAAAAATAAATAAACGTTGAAAAAAAAATTTTTAAATAATAAAATAAAATAAATATTTGGGGGGCACCTGGGTGGTTCAGTCTGGTTGAGCATTCAACTCTTTTTTTTTTTTAACGCTTATTTATTTTTGAGACAGAGAGAGAGAGAGAGAGAGAGCATGAACGGGGGAGGGGCAGAGAGAAAGGGAGACACAGAATCGGAAACAGGCTCCAGGCTCTGAGCCATCAGCACAGAGCCCGACGCGGGGCTTGAACTCACAGACCGCGAGATCATGACCTGAGCCGAAGTCGGACGCTTCACCGACTGAGCCACCCAGGCGCCCCAGAGCATTCAACTCTTGATTTCAGTTAGGGTCACGATCTCATGGTTGGTGAGTTCCAGGCCCACGTCGGGCTCTGTACTGACAGTGCAGAGCCTGCTTGGGATTCTCTCTCTCCCTCTTTCTCTGTCTCTCCTACTTTCTTTTTCTCTCCCAAAAATAAATAAATAAACTTAAAAAAAAAAAGATATTATAAACTTCTGTTTCCAGGTATGATGGAATAGTTGGAATCACATGTATCCTTTCCTGCCCCTGGTGTAAGCAACTGTAGAAGCTGGACCAAGTATACGAAACAACTCTCTGCCCACATGAGACACCGAGTGTGAGGCTGTGCTTGTTAAGAGAAAGTTTGCCTCAGTGGTCACCTTGCGGATATTTTCTTTTTTTCTTTTTCATTCTTTCAATGTTTATTTAGTTTTGAGAAAGACAGAGACAGAGCATGAGCAGGGGAGGGGCAGAGAGAGAGGGAGACACAGAATCCAAAGCAGGCTCCAGGCTCTGAGCTGTCAGCACAGAGCCCAACGTGGGGCTTGAACTCACGGACCAAGAGATCCTGACCTGAGCCAAAGTTGGATGCTTAACGGACTGAGCCACCCAGGCGCCCTGAGGACATTTTCTAAACTGTGGAAAATAGTGTCCAAGGAGACAATGGCCGTCTCGTTTGGTTGGGAAAGCAGATCAGCGTGCAAGGCTGCCAAGGCAAGGGGTATGGTGAGGAGATACAGAAAAGGAGACTCTCCCCCCAAAATTTACATTACAATCCCCCTTGGGGGCATAGGAAGCTTTCTGAGGTGATGGGAATATTCTATATTTTGGTTGTGATGAAGGTCATACAGCTGTTTACATTTGTCAAGATTGTACTCTTAAACGAGCGAATGTTCTTGTAAGTAAATCAATATCTTGTGTTTTAAATCAGTAGAGTTGATTATTTCAGAATCCCCCTTGAAGCTTGGCTGACCCCTAAACCAACCCACCCAGAGCGCCAGACTCGGGAACAGAGCAGAGAATCAGCCTCTGCAGCTGGACAGCTGAGTGGAGATTTCTAGCTGCCCAGCACCGGGACAGCTGGAGTCTGGCCCCAGCCACAGTAGACAGACCTTGGCAAAGACCTAAGCGGTCTTTCGGCTGAGACCCTACAAGGACCATGAACGTGTAGAAAGGGCCAGGCGTTAGGAAGGGAATGGAGCCTGGAGCCGGCAACACAACTCAATTTTGGAAGCTGGAAAACTAATGAGTGGCAACGAATTCAGCAGGTCCGTGAAGGCTGAATCCTAAATCGCAGGCAGGGGGAGAAGCGAAAGGCAGCTAGGTTTACTATGTGGAATCTCCAAAAGGCTCAGGAATCAGTGGCGCAAGAATTAGCAGTGAGGTTCAGGCTAAGAACAAGAGAATTGTTTGAGAATTTAAGAAGAGACTAGACGCCCCAAATACCCACTCCTATTCTACCATCTAAACTACTGTGTAACACTAAAAGTTTATTTTCAGGAGAAAGTAAACCAGAGGGTCTCAGATTAGGAGATATTGGGCTAAACCAGGCGTGGGGTTCTGTACCTAAAGTGTGGGATTAAGCACGCTGACACTTTGGCTCAGGTCATGATCTCACAGCTCGTGAGTTTGAGCCCTGCATCAGGCTCACTGCTGACAGTGCAGAGGCCACTTTGGATCTTCTGTCTCCCTCTCTCTCTGCCCTCACCTGCTCATGCTCTCTCTCTCAAAAATAAACACTAAAAAAAAATTACTTGAAACAGTTTTCTCCAAATTGAAGGACATACAGGGGTGCCTGGGTGCCTCAGTAGGTTAAACACCCAACTTTGGTCCAGCTCATGATCTCACAGTTCATGAGTGTGAGCTGTGCATCCGGCTATCTGCTGACAGCTCAGAGCCTCCTTCAGACCCTCGGTCCCCTCTCTCAGCCCCTCCCCCACTCTCTGTCTCTGTCAAAAATAAACATTTAAGAAAAAGGGGGGGACCCACAAAGGAGCACCCGGCCAGCTCAGTCAGTAGAACATGTGACTCTCGATCTTGGGGTTGTTGGATTCAAGTCCCACGTTGGGTGTTACTTAAAATAAGTTTTGTTTTGTTTGTTTGTGTTTTTAGAGCACAAGCTGGAGAGAGTGATGGGGCGGGGGGGAGAGAGAGAGAGAGAATCTTAAGCAGGTTTCATACTCAGTGTGGAACTGGATATGGGGCTAAATCCCACAACCCTGGGATCATGACCTGAGCCGAAGAGTTGAAGTTGGAGGCTCAACGACTTAGCCACTGAAGTGCCCCCAAAATAAAATCTTTAAAAAATAAAAATAAATAACAAATAAGTGAAAAATAAAAGGACCTACCAAATACCTGACACAATGGATGAAAACAGAACCACATCAAGAAAAATCATCATAATCCAGAACACAGAAGACAAAAAGAAGGTTCTACAAATTTCCAAAGGGATAGAGGAACCGGTCAGATTTAAGAATGGCTTGGGGAACCTGAGTGACTCAGTCTGTTAAGTGTCTGACTTCAGCTCGGGTCATGATCTCATGGTTCTTGAGTTCGAGCCCCACATCAGGTTCTGTACTGACCACTCAGAGCCTGGAGCCTGCTTCGGATTCTTTGTCTCCTTCTCTCCCTGCCCCTCCTCTCACACTGTTTCTCTCCCTCTCTCAAAAATAAACATTGGGGCGCCTGGGTGGCGCAGTCGGTTAAGCGTCCGACTTCAGCCAGGTCACGATCTCGCGGTCCGTGAGTTCGAGCCCCGTGTCGGGCTCTGGGCTGATGGCTCGGAGCCTGGAGCCTGTTTCCGATTCTGTGTCTCCCTCTCTCTCTGCCCCTCCCCCGTTCATGCTCTGTCTCTCTCTCTCTCTCCCCAAAAAAATAAACGTTGAAAAAAAATTAAAAAATAAATAATAAATAAAATAAAATAAATAAACATTAAATTTTGTTTTAAAAAAGAAAGAAGAATGACTTGAATGTCTCAAAAGAAGCACCACAAGTCAGAAGACATGTAAGGAATGTTCTCAAAATTCTGAACGTAAGTTATCCCCAACTTAAAATTTCATACCCAACCAAGTTATCAATCAAATTTGAAAGTAGAAAAAGGCATTTTCAGTCATTTAAGATCAAAAAAGCTTCTGGGGCTCCTGCGTGGCTCAGTCCGTTAAGCATCTGACTCTTGGTTTCGGCTCAGGTCATGATCTCATGATTTGTGAGTTCAAGCCCCGCACTGACCTTGTAGAGCCTGCTTGAGACTCTCTCTCTCTCTCTCTCTCTCTCTCTCTCTCTGCCTCTCCCCAGTTCATACTCTCTCCCTCTCTCTGTCTCAAAATAAATAAATAAACTTGAAAAAAAAATTTTAAAGATCAAAAAAGTTTTTTTTTTCTTTCCTGACAGGGCAAAGCCTGCTTGGGATCCTCTCCCTCTCTCCCTCTCCCCCTCCCTGCTTGTGCTCTCTCTCCTTCTTTTCCCTCTCTCAAAATAAATAAATTAAAAAAAAAATTGGTCTCATGTACTTAGTTAGAAATGCTGCTGGAGGATATGTTTCACCAGAATAAGTCAATAAACCAAGAAAAAGACAACTGAGGGGAGCCCAGCTGGCTTAGTCAGCAAAGCATGCAGCTCTTGATCTTGAGGTTGTGAGTTCAAGCCCCACATTGGGCCTAGAGATTGCTTTAAAAAAAAAAAAAAATAGAGACAGACCAAGGAAACTAGGAATCTGACCCAGGAGAGAAGTGTAGAGAGAATCCCAGAGGATACTTCTGCAGGCAGCCTGACTACAGGAGGAAAGCAGTGTAACAGGCCTAGAGGGCAAACAGCCCAACTCAGGTTAGGTCAGAAAACTCCAGGAGAGATTTCATGAAGGAAATTCAACTGGGTGTGGGGGGGGGGGGGTGCGCCTGGGTGGCTCAGTCAGTTAAGCGTCCGACTCTTCATTTTGGCTCAAGTCATGATCTCACGGTTTGTGAGTTTGAGCCCACATGGGGCTCTGCACTGACAGTGAGGAGCCTGCCTGGGATTCTCTCCCTCCCCCTCTCTCTGCCCCTCCCCTGCTTGCTCTAGGTATCTTTCTCAAAATAAAAGCAAACTTTAAAGAAAAAAAAAAAAATGGAAATTAACTGGTAGACTATCATCTGAATTTAGTGAGGGGAGATTTCAACAACTGATAGAGTTTGGCATTGAGTACAAAGAAAATGAAGCAAATGAGGGGGCAGGGTGGATAATTATTCCCTCCAGGAAAAAATGAAAAACTTGTGCATGAAATGGGAAGTAATCACAGTCTATCCATAGCTCGTGGTATAAACGCATGGGAATAGCGTTTATCTAGTACCAGTACCGTCAACACCTACTGCTGTTCTAACCAGATTAGCATATGGCGACACTGGAAGGATGGGGGCCAAAAGAGTGAGTGGGTTGTTGGGAGTAAGAACGAGCCATAGAAATTGAAGGTGGCTTCGCCGACGAGGGAGAAGGCTCTTTTTCCTAAGTCTTGCGCCACCCTTTGACTCTTTGAGCTGTGTGAATGAATAACGTTACTAGAAATTAAAACCTTGCCCTGATTTCTATCTTGGAATATACAAGCTCAGGCAGGCCGGCCCAGGAAGCAATGCTAAGATATAAATGAAGAATCTAGGATCCTAAAAGAAAACTCTAGTGGTAGACAGGGACGGAAAGAGTACCTGCACATAAAAGGAACAGTGGTGCTTCCAGATATGGACTCAGGGTAAAAGTGAGGCGTCCTTAGACGCACCCAGGAAGCTGGTACACAGAACGTAATCTTTGAACTTGACCTTCAGGATGCAGCCCTGTTCTCTAGAGAATGTGGCACGGGATGCAAGGCGAAGCAGCCATGGCTCCCCACCCTTTCCTCCGCTCCTCTCCATCCTTCGCTCCACCCTCCAGCCCTGCTCCTGCCCCTCAAGACTGCCTGGAGGTGTTGACCTGTGCTCAGGCTTGCAGAGATCAGACCGGCTGTGGGGATCAGGATGTGCTTCAGAGCCAGCAGACGAACCTGGCTTTACTTTTGCCCCCCACCCCAACCCCCGCATGTTCTAACTCCCGTCATGGTCATGTCTACAATATCTGGGCACACTGCTCAGCCGACCCACCTGCATAGCTTCACCAGACATTCCACACTCAGACAGTGGTGCCGGGAGTAAAGCTGCAGAGAAAGGGAAGGTATTAGGGAGAATTAAGGTGAGGAAGTGACTCAGCCCAGCAAAAGCCTGCAGGCACCCACAGGAGTTCTCGGGAGCAGGGAAGGCTGCCTATTTGGGCTTTCGAGTCAGCTTGGGAGTGTCCCTGAAATGTGGCTCTGCTCTGCCCCACTGAGCCCTGGGGTGGGAGGGTAGGGTGGGGGGCTCTTGCCCATGCTCTCCCCTGGCCCCCAGAGCATCCCTGGTGGGCTGGGGGGCCATGGATTTGGCAAGCCTGCTGGTTTCTTTCTCCAGGATCTGTTTGCCTTGTGCAGAGTGGAGCCAGGTTGGGGAGATGACTGACTCTAGGAGAGGCTGCTTCTCCCCACCACCTCCAGGAGCTGCTCCCCAAGAGGACTGAGGGTGGGCCTTTGGGCCTGGCAGGTGGAAACCAGCCTCTTGGGGCTCAGGGGAGAACCACTGTTGTATAGAGAATGTGCAGTCTTACAGTCAAACGATCCCAATTCAAGCTCTTGAGCTTAGAAAAGATATTAGCCTCTCGGAGACCTACTTCTTCATCAAACAAACCCTGGGAAACGAAACTACCTCATCCATTTGTGGTCAAATCCACTCATCCACTCGCTCCACAAACATTCTGATATGCCAGGGTCTGGACTCATTTAGCAAGAACTCTATAAAGGAAACCACCCCACACCCATCAGGATAGCCACTATTAAAAAAAGAACAACAGAAAATAAAAAGTGTTGGCAAAGATGTGATCCAGCATTTTCTGAGTATATACCCCAAAGAATTGAAAGCAGGGTCTCATGTGGTGCCGGTGTGGCTGACTCTTGGTTTTGGTTCGTGTCATGATCTCATGGTTCATGGGCTCTGTGCTGACAGCATGGAGCTTGCTTGGGATTCTCTCACTCCCTCTCTCTCTCTCTGCCCCTTCCCCACTCATGCTCTCCCTCTCGCTATCTCAAGGTGAGTAAATAAACTTAAAAAAAAAAAAAAAGAAAGGAGGGTCTTGAAGAGATATTTGTACACCCTTTTTCATAGCAGCATTATTCATAATAGCCAAAAGGTGGAAACAACCCAAGTGTCTATTGATGGTTGAATTGATAAACGAAATGTGAAATGTACGTATACTGGGATATTCAGCCTTAACGAGGATGGAAATTCAGACACATGATACAACATGGATGAAACTTAGGCACATTATGCTAAGTAAAATAAGCAAATTACAAAGAGACAAATATTGCATGATTCCAGTTATATGAAGTACTTAGAATAGTGAGTTCATAGTAACAAAAAGAATGGTGATGGCCAGGGGCTGAGGGAATGGGGAATGGGGAGTCGTCCTTTAAAAAGGCACAATTCCTTCTACCAACATACCCAGATACAGCTGGGCAGAGAGATGGGAATATAGCTACACATAGGTACCAGTGACAGCTTTCTTGGAAAGTGCTGTAAAGAAGAATGCACACAGTATGAGCAAACACAGATGAGGAAGCATTTCATTTTGCTTGGGGGTGGAGATGGGGGGGTGGGTTCTGGGAGGAAAGGACATTTGAGCAGCACCCTTTACAGGAAGTAGGGTTTGATCAGAACAGAAGATCCTGGTTATCTATCACACCAGTTTTAGGACTCTGGGAAAATTCCATGACTCCTTTGAGCCTCAGTTTCCTCATTCATTGTAAGGGTGCCATGAGGATTAAATGAGAGACTGTATATCAATAACCTCACACAGGAATAGGCACAAAATACACAGTCATTTAATGGTAGCTTACAGTATCATCACTATTATCATCACCATTATTGTTATATTTTAATCCATGTTGGGAATGGTTGAAGATAAAGCCAAAACTTAGGTCAGGGTCAGATTAGGTCTTGAACAGCCTAGAAATTAGTCATATTTTCCCAGGAGTTAGGAGCCCTGGAAGGCTTTTGAGGAAGAGATTCTGTGGGATGTTAGAACTGAATTTGCTTGCAGCCAAGTTTATATATTTACCTTATATTTATCTGGGCTGGATGTGTGGGCTTCTAGGCCATCCCATCTGGGTTTCAGTGCCGTGTTTATGGATCAGAGAGGTTTTAAGTACCAGTTCCAGGAGGAGCCCAAGAGAAAAGCCCTAGGCTTTAAAAAAAAATGTAGAAGACCTGGAGAGGTGGGTGGTACAATTGTAACTGGGGAAGAGAACTTACTTTATTTTCACAGTGAAGCGAGGCTTTAATCAACGTTCTTGCAAGAGCGGGTGTCTGATGGACCGGCACACTGGGGCAGTCACAGCAGACAATTTATCTTCTAGCGCACAAGTCCCTCCCCTGGTTCCTCATTGGCTGAGTACTGCAGACACAACAGCTTTCCCTGGATGTTGCCTATGTCCGTGTAAGGCCAAAGTAGTCTGATTGGAATAAATGTACATTTCCTGAGGTGATGCAAAGACTTTCGGTCCCTCCTTTGTGCATTGGCACATGCCATTGCAAAGCCCACAAAAATAAGCCCTCAAAAAGGAGAGGGGAAGAAGAACCAGGAAGTGAACTCCATTATGCAGGGGTGGGGGTGGGTCATATATATTTCCAATAAGTTGTAAACCTACTGTTAACTAGACAGCACAGCTTTTATTTGGTAAGAAAACTTACTTTAAGGGGTGCCTGGGTGGCTCAGTCGGTTAAGCATCTGACTTTCACTCAGGTCATGATCTTGCGGTTCACGGGTTCGAGTCCCACATCAGGCTCTGTGCTGACAGCTCAGAGCCTGGAGCCTAATTCAGATTCTGTGTCTCCCTCTCTCTCTATCCATCCCTTGCTCGCACTCTGTCTCTCAAAAATAAATGAAAACATTTAAAAAAATTAAAAAAAAAAGAAAACTGGCCGTGTGGGCACCACAGTTTCCTCAGTGAACAGATAGTATAGCTTGCAACATTTAAGAATGTGGCCTTGTTAAGCATGTATTTTTCTCTCCAACATTTTGTGTTGTGAAATATGTGTATGTGTGTATGTTTGTGTGGTAAGAACATTATTAGGCAGACCTGTTTGGAAGCGCTCTTCTGAGCAAGTACATCTTTGGAAGAGATTGTTCATTGTCCTACAAATGCATTCTCTCTCTTTTCTTATAGTTGGGCACATGGGCACAAAAATAAAGACTACGTTTCCTAGAGTTACTTGCAGTTAGCCACTGGGATATGAGAGAAAGTATCTTGTGTACCTTTCAGAAAGTATATTCAAAGAAAAAGGGGTGAAATGTTATTTTCCTTTCATCCTTGTTGGCTGGAATATAGATATGATGGCTGAGGTCACGCAGCCTCATGGGAGTTTAAGCAGCTCAAGTCACGTGCAGAGGAGAGTGGAACAAGATAGAAGAAACCATGGAGCTTTATATCAACCTAGGTAGCTGATCTGTGGTCTTCATTTATGTGGGAGAGGAATATACTTGTAGCTTAATCGGCTATTATTTGTGGGGTTTTGTAACTTACAGAAAAACAATCTTTTTTGTTTGTTTACAGGGAGAAAGAGAGAGTGAGCAGGGAAGGGGACAGAGCTAGGGAGGGAGAGAATCCCAACTAGCCTCCACGCTGTCAGCACAGAGCCTCACACAGGGCTCAAACTCCTGAACCATGAGATCATGACCTGAGCCGAAATCAAGAGTCAGACACTTAACCAACTGAGCCACCCAGGTACTCCAGGGGGAGAGGGGCAGAGGGAGGGAAAGAAAGAATCTTAAGCAGGGTCCATGCTGTCAGTGCAGAGCCCGGCGTAGGGCTCAATACCAGTACCCTGGAATCATGACCTGAGCAGAAATCAAGAGTCAGACACTCAACCGACTGAGCCACTCAGGAAAACACAGCAAAACAATCTTAACTGTCATAGCCAATAAACTCTGGGCTTATTCCCTTTGGTGGTCTTTCTGAACAATTTTTGCTTTTGACTTCCCTCAAACTCTCAGCCCGATGAAAGGAAATTCAATTGGTGTTACAGGCCCGTGTTAGAGAGACCACCCTGGTGTCAAGTGAGACGAACTCCAGATGAGATGCCTAGAAGCAGGTGAACCACTTCAGAAAACAGTTAGGCATTACCTGGTGAAGTTAAAACTCGCATACACGTGACCCAGCAATTCCCCTGAAATATGTGAAAGAGATTTGTGCACATGTGCATCCGTCAGGAGTCACATCCAGCAGCCTTGTTAGCAATCACCAAAGACTGGACACAATCCAAATGACCATCAGCAGGAGAATGGCTGCGTAAATTGGGGTGTGTTCGCACAATAGAATTGACCATGCAACAGGGAGAAAGAATGAACCACCTCAAGCATCGACATGGGAAAAACTCCAAAACAATCATGTTGCAGAAAAGCAGTCGGCCACAGAAGAAAATGCACAACCCTAGAAAACCCAAAACCAGGCCATTCTAGACAATGTGTTGTTTAGTGGTATATATATATAGTGGTGTATATATATATGCACATATATAGGGCCAAACTTCAGAGAAGAGCCAAAAATGGTTCACACCAGATTCGGGATGGAGGTTGGAAGGGCAGAGAAGGGGTGATGGGCTGTCATGGAAGGAGCCCAGGAGGACTCTGAGGTCTAGTGAAATGGTATTTCTTGCCCTGAGGGGCAGGAGAGGGGGTGACTGTACGGGCATTTGCTCTGGCATGACACTGTAAACTATACACATACATTTTCTGCTCTCCTCTGAATGTGAGCGAGACAGGGAGGGAGGAAGAGTTAAGGCTTTATTTTGACAGCGCAGGGGAGAGAGGGTGAATGCCTTTCCCCTCTTCCTTCCCTGTCAGCAATAATGACTCATTCCACCACCATTTAGCACTTACTCCATTCTGCTTGAATTACTCTGAGCTGTTAACACGTCTGTCTCCCTCTGTCATTAATTTATTCATTCAGCTGACAATTACTGAAAGTCCCCAAAGTGTCAGCAGGAGGGAGGGGGCGACAGGAGGGAGTCAGCCAATAAAGAGGAACAAACCTGGCATCTGGAATCTGGCTGGGGACACACACAGGCCTCCAACAATGTGGCCATATTTGGCTCTGTGCCTTCAGGGCTGGGCTCCATAGAGGTGGCAGTGTTTGAGCTTGAAGGAGTGATCTACCTGAGAGGCTGGATGGGCCTTCCTGCAGCTCTGTGTCCCTCGCCTCCCAGCGAGGCCTCAGGGGCACTCGCAGCGTTGGTCAGGGCCGGTGTGCAAGACAGTGTGAGGCTCTGTGAGCTTAGCCTGCACGATGCATTCAGAGAGTGCGGGTCCTGGGTTCTGTTTGCCAGACTGTGGTGAGATTCACCTGGTGTGCCGGTTAAAACGTCAGGTTGGCAGGCCGCTGCCCTGGAGGGCCTGGCCGTGCAGGTGTAGACTGGGGCTCCCGAGTCTGGATGTCAAACCCTCTCCTCTGTGTCACATGTGTTGTCCAAAGAGGCGTATGTTCTGCTTCCTTCCGAACGTAAGCTGCATTTCACCGCCTAGGAGGCCCTGAAGTGACTGGCAGGGCCATTAGCAGGGGGACCTCTTCATTCCCAGAAAGGTACTAGATCTCAGGTGGAGAAGGCCTTATTCACAACCATCCTCTTGTTCTCTTTGGGGTTAAAGAGCGTGTGTGGAATCAAAATGATGGAAGAATGAATGAGACACAACCCAGCATATCTGTGAAACTAGAAGAATCCTGCTCCGAACTTCGGGAATCCCCCACAGGTGCTTCTGTTAGTATTTGTGTCCATGTGGAAACACGTAGAGGTGGTGCCGTGAGGTGCTGAAGGAGCTTGCCTCTTTGGACCTGGTTTCCATGGCTGTTCTACTTGCTAGTCAGTCATGTGACCTTGGACACCTCACTTGACCTCCTTGTGATTCAGTTTCCCCATTCGTGAAGTAGGCCCGCTAATAATGGCACACACTTCAGAGGGTTGTTCTGAGGATGAAGAGAGCTGATACACGGGAACCTGGTAAAATAGTTCTCGCCCGGGGCTAAAAAAATGGTAACTATTGGGGCGCCTGGGTGGCTCAGTCAGTTAAGCGTTCGACTCTTGATTTTGGCTCAGGTCATGATCTCACGGTTCATGAGTTGGAGCCCCTAGTTGGGCTCTGTGCTGCCTGTGTGGCCCTGCTTGGGATTCTCTCTCTCTCCCCCTCTCTCTCTGTCCCTCCCCCCCCTCAAAATGAATACATAAGCTTTAAAGAATGGTAACTGTTAACATTGTGCTCCTGTTGCTTCTGTCTTGTGGTGAGAAGCTGGGGCCAGCAGTGGGTGGAGCTGACCTCAAGAAAGGAGAGGCTGGGTGGGGTGTCCCAAAACCAAGGAGGAAAATCCCCTCCATGTACAGGCCATGACTAGGCTTCCCTGGTTGGGAGGCTTCTACTAAGGCTCCTGGTAACTCACCCTTGGGTGCGTGGTTGCTCTCTTTAGCCTGCTTCACTTTCACCGTAGGTAAAGGTTGACACCGGTGGAGTTCCTGCAAAGGCTCACGTGTTTGCTTTCACCTGGGGTAAGTAGGTACTTTCCCTCCCTGGGCTTCAAGGTCCTTCCTTGGGAAAGAAAAATGAGGGCCGTGGACAAGTGGATATGCCCAGGCGTGCTCAGAACAAGAGGGTAGTGGGTTATGTGCCTGCAGAATTGAGATCAGAGGTGACTTGGGGAGCGGGGGAGTATCAGGAGGTTCTCCCGGAACCCAAGGCAGTTTCTTCCCCAAAGATTCATACCCAGAATTATTATCCCATTTCACAGGTACGAAAACAGAGTCACAAAGCAACTAGGCAATGAAGAGATGTGGAAATAAATGAAGACCACCCAAACGAGGACAAGCAAAGGCCATCTACTCTGAGTGTGCAAGGGAGTCAGCCACCATCACCTGCTTTTTGGTGTGCGGAGAAGTGGTAAAGTTTTAGAGAGGAAATGGGGAAGACTTCAGGTACTACCATACCAGACTGGAGGCTTGGCAAGGGGAAGCCAGAGGCAGATTACCTAGAAGTGGAGCACCCTGTAGGACTGGCTAGGGGAGCACATTTGGCTTTCTCCAATTGGTCCTAAGCTGAAGCAGAGGCAGAAATTAAGGAGGCTGTCATTTCTGAAGTTCTGGCTGTTTGGGGCCTATGTGTTGCTTCAGGCAGTGAGGTGGCTGTTCAAACTGGTTGCTTCAGATTGAGGGTCAGAGTTCTATTTTTATGTATGGTCTGGCCGTTGTCCATTTGTGTTTTTTTGTTTGTTCGTTTAATTTTTTTTTAATGTTTATTTATTTTTGAGACAGAGAGAGACAGAGCATGAGCAGGGGAGGGTCAGAGAAAGGGAGACACAGAATCTGAAATAGGCTCCAGGCTCTGAGCTGTCAGCACAGAGCCCGACGCGGGGCTCGAACCCATGGACCGCGAGATCATGACCTGAGCCGAAGTCGGCCGCTTAACCAACTGAGCCACCGAGGCGCCCCTGTTCGTTTAATTTTTTAATGGTTATTATTTTTGAGAGACAGAGCGCGAGCGGGGGAAGGGGAGAGAGAGAGAGAGAGAGAGAGAGAGAGACAGAGAGAGAGAATCTGAAGCAGGATTCCTGACCTTAACTGTAGTCGGTCGCTTAACCAACTGAGTCACCCAGGTGCCCCTGGCCATTGTCCATTTGCATATTCAGTCTCTTAGAGGTCTTCCTGGCTTTGCACTCCAGCGGCCACCTCTGCTGTGGCCCTGCTGCTGCAGATGCAGAAATGCCTGGGTGTGCATGCCTAATGAGGCCTCCCATGGAGGGACTTTCACCCCAGGGAACAACCCCAGGAAGGCTGCACGGAGCTGGATGCTTCCTGGCTGGAAACTGGAGGCCAGCGTTCCATCGGGCAGCTGTTTCTTTAGCTGCTGCTTCTGCAACAAGGAGGTTCGCCCTGACGGCATGTTCCTAATGCCATCAGTGCTAACCCTGATTCTGTCGCGTTCTCCCATTGTGATCCTGAGCAGGCTGACTTCTCTGAGCCTCCATGTGGAGGAGAGGCACTGTTAACTGCCACGTGGCGGAAGGAGAGACAATGGAGAGAATGCGTGAAAGGATTCTGAATGCCCTAAAGGGACTGGCTCGCCCAAGTGGGTTTCTGATTTACCCAAAGCAGAGTTCCCAAGCTGCACCGTCCCTCCTAGCACGCAGTTTCTGGCTTTGGTTCATTCTCACCACCTCCGAGAGAGAGTTCGCCAGGCTCGTGGGTCCATTTGCATTTGATGTACATATGTCTGCACGGCAGGACAGCTGTTGCTTTCTAGCCTGTTCTCTGGCAGTGGGGTTTCATTCCTTTGAAAGCAGGGGTAGTTTCCGGTGCATTTTCAAAAGCTCTTCTGAGACTTCTTGGCTGTTCCCTGGCAGTAGAGATTCTTTGCCCTACCAGATGAGAGACACACGCACACAGCTAGTAGGGCTGGGAAGGGTAGGAAATGAGACTCAGGCACCACACCTGTAGAATGGAGCTGATCGTGGTCCAGTACTGCCTGTGGGTGTAGTGGACAGGGATTGGGGGCTGGCAGGGAGACATTCAGTACAGGGCAGGGCATGTAAGGGGAACTGTCATAATGTCCTCTGTGGCTGGGGCTGTAGTAACCCCAGAGATGCTGATCCTCAGACTAGAATCTCTGGTCTAGACTAGGGAGACAGAAGTGCCCCCTAGGGAGTTCCTGAGCGCAATTCCGGACACCAGAAGCAGGTCATATCCTCACCTTCTCTAATTTGTTCTTCCTACACACAGTTCTGAGCCTCTATCATGCATCAGACTGGATGCTGGGGATACACAGGTGAGCCAGACAGGTGTTCCGTGGAGCTTATAGTCCAGTGGGAGGCGGTCGCCAAGCGTGGAGTCACATAAGAAATGATGTAAATTGTGAGGAGCGCCAGGAAGAGAAATTGCTGCTCAAAGGGGATAGAACCCCATTTTGATAACTTGGGGAGATGCTGGGACTAGGTAGGCTTCTGCAGAAGTGACCTTTAAAATGCGATCTAAGGGGTTCCTGGGTGACTCTGTTGGTTGAGCGTCTGACTTTGGCTCTCAGGTCATGATCTCACACTTCATGGGTTCGAGCCTCTTGTCGGGCTCTCTGCTGTCAGTGCAGAGCCCTGTTTAGATCCTCTGTCCCTCCCCCCCGCCCCTGGCCCTTCCCCTGCTCTCTCTCTCTCAAAAAATAAATAAACTTAAAAAAAAAACTGAGATCTAAAAGATAAAAATGTGCTTGCCCTGCTTTCCCTTGTCTGGGTTCTTTCAATCCTCAGGTCTTTCTGGGAAAGCCTTTTTTTTTTTTTTTAATATTTATTTATTTTTGAGAGACAGAGCACAAGTGGAGGAGGGGCAGAAAGAGGGGGACACAGAATTGGAAGCAGGATCCACGCTCTGAGCTGTCAGCACAGAGCCCGATGTGGGGCTCAAACTCACAAACTGTGAGATCATGACCTGAGCTGAAGTCGACGCTTAACCGACTGAGCCACGAGGTGCCCCAATCCTCAGCTCCTCTGAAGTGTCTACTGCAGGCCTCTACCTGCATAGGCCATACTGTGAAGGGCTCTGAAAAGAGTAACAGTGCAAGGTCCCTGTCCCAGTGTGTTCAGGGTGGTGGAACTTACCCCCGGGAAAACATAAACAATGCAAGGCAGTGGATAATGGCCCCTGGGGGAGAAGTGGTTCAAGGCATAAGCACCTCTGGACTTCTGGGGAGGGGGAGCGGGGGTCAGCAGGAAGCTTTCCTGGTCCTAAGGGATGGAAGGGGTTTGGACATGTAAAGAGGAACCAGGAGGAGTGGGCTCCAAGGCGAGAGCAGAGAGGGTCAGTCTCTGGAACATTGGGGGGTAAGGGTGGGTCTGGGATGATAGAGGAAATGAGGAGCCTTGGACGTCCAGCTAAGGAGGTACACTTGGTCCTGTAGGCCATGGGGAGCTAGTGAAGACTCTTGAGGAAGCGAAGAGGTAGCAGTGTTCTGAAGAGGGGAATCCTGCAGTTGTCGAAGCATGGATGGGAGACTAGGCAGCCAGTCCGGACCCACTGAGCTAAGGTTCATGAAGGTGACTGCTCACACCCGAGGCTCAGCAACATTGTTAAACTGACCATCCTTTGGGAGAAGTAACCAAAGGAAGATGCTATCACATGATATCAGAACCTTTCCAAATGTGGCTTTAAGCTGGTTTCTGTAGAAGGGACACACCCAGGAAGTGTTTTAATGCAGGGGAGGGATGAAGGGTGAGGAGCTGGGGCATGAGCCTTACAGGGTTGCTGCACACAAACTGTGTGGGTATGCAGAGGGACTAAAAAACTGGAGTGGAAGACTCCAGGGAGGGCGTGGACTAGTGCAGAAAGAGCGATGGATTTAGGTGATGAACTGGAATCTTTGCCCCAGTTCTGACAGTGTAGTTTAGGGCAAGCGACTTCCTGGCTCTTTATTTGCAAAATGAGGTGGGTAGCCTTAGGGCCTAAGCCTACGGCATGGCACACAGTGAGCACTCAATAAATAGTTGCTAATTATTTATTTAATTGTTAATCATTAATTACTTCTTTCTAAGGTTCTCACATGCTTTGAATCTCTGATCTCAGAATTTTGCCTGGTCTCAGGTACCCTGGACAAGACTCATTATTAAATGAGACTCTCCCAGATTTCCTGCTTTAAAATTGCAGGAAATTTGCCCCTAGGCTATTCCTGAACTAAGAACGAAAGCCATCTGGAAGAAAAATGTCTTCATGATTTGAGAAGCTACCAAGAGCCTAGCTCAAGCTAATTTTTTTCCTAACAGGTATATAGTCCATTTCATTGCCATAGTATTCCGAAAAAAGTTGTGTGAAACATAACATCATTATAAATAGAATTCCATTTTCAGCATCCTGGGGAAGTTCATTCTCTTCAAGAACTCTTCAAGGAAATCTAAATGTCACACCTCGGATGTAGGGCCACCTGCAATTTCGGGGGGGGGGGGGGCAGAGAAACTACTCTAGAAGGGGTTACTTCTCTAGTCACACACATCCAGGTGTTCATCCTAGTGCAGTTTGTACTCCCAGACACCCGCACTCACACCACAACAGTCCCGCACTGCCCTCACATTCTTGCTGTGCACACATGCGCACACACTGTCTCGCGTGCAGCCTCGTTTCCTGTCAAAGGAGCTGGGCACGTGGAGCAAAGCATCAGTCTCTGTTTCTCCAGGGAACAGCTGTTGCTTATCTATTAGAACATAAAATTCAGGGTCAGAAGCCTCTGGGGCCCCAGCTCACTCAGCCTGCAGACAAAGCTTCTAGGTTTCTTCATTTGAAAGCCTCCTCTCCAATTGTTGGTGGGGAACTGAATCTTGTTTTCATTAAAAAAATTTTTTTTCATTAAAAATTTTTTAAAAATTTATTTATTTTGAGAGAGCGCACACACACACACACACACACACACACACACACACACACACGTGCAAGCGGGGGAGGGGCAAAGAGCAAGGGACAGAGAGAGAATTCCAGGCAGGCTCCCCATTGTCAGCATGGGAGCCTGATGTGGGCCTTGAACCCACGAACCTTGAGATCATGACCTGAGCCAAAATCAAGAATTGGATGCTCAACCGACTGAGCCACTCAGGTGCTCCTGGATTTTGTTTTTAAAAGATGGCATAAATAGGGGTGCCTGAGTGGCTCAGTCAGTTAAGCGTCCGACCTTGGCTCGGGTCATGATCTCATGGTTGGTGGGTTCGCGCGGACAGCATGGACCTTGAAGCTTGCTTGGGATTCTGTGTCTCCCTCTCTCTCTGCCCCTCCCCCACTTGCGCTCTGTCACTCTCTCTCTCAAAAATAAATAAACATTGGGGAAAAAAAATCTTAAAGATGCCATAAATAATTACCCCCAAACCAAGTCCTGCTGGAAGAGTAGGTTTCCATTCACTCATACATACAAGAGGGTTTGTTTTGAGTGCGTACCAAACAGCAGGCACCATGGGAAGTCCTGGGGGTTCAGCAGTGAACGAGAAGATATTGTTCCTGGGTCCGCAGAGCTCAGAGTCTTTGGGGATTGTCAGTTTTCTGTTGCTGCCCTAACAAACTTACCTCAAATGTAGGGATTTAAAACAACCTACATTTACAATCTCCTAACTCTGGAGGCCATAGGTCCAAGTGGGCTCAACTGTTTTCTACTCTCAGGGTCTCACAAGCCTAAAAATCAAGGTGTCAGCCAGCCGGGCCCTAACAGGGAGCCTGTTTGCTTGCTGACTGTCAGCTGGGGACCTTCCTTTGCTTTTAACAGCCCATCCTGGGTCTTTGCACTGGGACCTTACATCTCAGGGCCAGCAACGGCAAGTCAAGTCCTTCTTGTGCTTGGAATCTCTTGGACTTCCCCTTCTACTGCCTCCAGCCTGAGAAGATTCTTTGCTTTTAAGGGCTCATGTGATGAGACTGGACCCACCTGAATAATCCAGGCAGCTCTCCTCATCTTGAAGTCTGTAAATTCGATCACATCTGCACAGACCCTTTAGCCTTGTAACATAACATACTTCATGTTCACAGGCCCTGGGGACTAGACGTGGACGCGTTAGGGGGACCATTCTGCCTACCTACCGCAGATATATATAGGTAAGTAAACTGATAAGTTTAATACACACCCATAAATGTTAATAAGGGGAGGTAAAAAGTTGCAAATGAGAGCACAGATCAGACACCTTTTGAGAGGAGGTTGGTGAGGCATGTCTGGCTTCTTAAAGTAAATAACATCTGAGTTGAAATGTGAAGAACTGGCTCTGAATTGAAGGGTTAACACCCTCGGGGCAGGACTTAGTTTGCAGTCCTGAAGGGGAGCCTTGCCTTCAAGACTACATTAGCTAGGGCATCTTCTTCTTCAGGGTCTGGTGGGTGGAGCTGGAAGCGGGGGGGGGGGGGGGGGGGGAGGGAAGGGAGGGCAGACAGGAGAGGGTGGGAGGGGCTCAGCATCCAGGGGGTAGGAGGGCTCCGGAAGTGGGAGGAGTTCAGGCACCTGTACCCACTCAACCTGCTGCCCACTTCCGGGGATATGTCACTTTGCTTCCGAAGCTGCTCCTATTTAAGGCATTCTCCTTCCCATCTTTCTGTTTTCAGCAGAAATTATGTTTGAAATGTGGCCTCAACGCAAAACTCTTTAGTTGTTTATTCATTCATATGTTCACCGATTAATTAAAAAAGATCTGTTGAGCACCTAACACATGCCAGGCGCCGTGTTAGGACAGTAAAGCAGAGAACAAGGTAAAAGGGGCCCCTGCCCCTTCCAGCTGAATACAAGTCAAGTGGAAGTCTTTAAGCCGGAGGCCACAACCTTCCTTCAGGAATCTGGAAACATCTGCTTCAAACCTGTCTCTACGTGCCTTGGAGAGTCTTTCAGACCTAGGAGAGAGTGGAAGCCAAAAGCACGGTGACATCTACTATTGAATGAGCACTCACTGTTATCGATATCCCTATATTAAAGATGAGGAAACTGAGTGTGTGCAGAGAGAGGTTTATCCAACAGCACCCAGCTAATAAGTTGCAAGGCTAATATTTAAATCAGGCCTTCTGACTGCAGAGTTGCCTGTTCAAGTGCTACACCAGGGAGGTTCTAAGTCCACCAGACATCAAGCATTGTGCTAGGGCTTTGTATCAGCCCTATCTCTGAATCCTCCTAGCCCTGCCAAAGGGTGATGTTTCTTACCAATTTAGAAACGCAGAAATTGAGGCTCAGGAAAGTTAAGTAGCTAGCCCAGGGATACATAGCCAGCGAGTGTAGTGGGATCTCAGTGCATATTTCTGAGTGATTTCCCTTCAGGAGGGAAGGAGCTCGGGAGACAAGAGGAAAGAAGGTGGTCAGCCGTGGGGAGAAAAGAGCCAGTGGGGGTGGGAGGGGTGGGGACAACAAGTTCTCAGAGTGGGGTGAAGCAGAGCAGAGTGGACACTGCAGGGCCTGGGTGGCACCAGGACGTGAATGCCTGCCGGGAGAGGGCGGTTTTCTGTGGGGGGCTGTGCTCGGAAGGCGGATTGCAAAGCACCAACTAAGTAGTGAGTGGTCGATGAGCTTGTGGAGGTCTCTGTGTCTCCTGAGGACAGTAGAGAGGCAAAGGGGGCCTCTGAGAATGGGGAGACCTGCATCAGAGCAGAGGGAGACCGTGAGCACGCATGTGTGTTGAGAGTGTGGAGACTGTACCCAGAGGAGGGAGCCCTCTGTTTCTAAGATCAGAAGAAAGAAGGAAAAACGGGTCCATCTACAGAGAAATTCCTAAGCAGTAGTAGTCAGGTGACAGGGTGACTTGTAAATGGGGATGCCCAGCCTTGTCCTTCCAACCTCCCCCATCGTGATGGAACTGTGTTAGTTTCCTGGGGTTGCCAGAACAAGTTACCATAAACTGCAGGGCTTAAAACGACAGAAATTTAGTAATTCACAGTTTTGGAGTCCAGAAGTCCGAAATCAAGCTTCACAGGGCCGGTTTCTTCTGAGGGTTCTGAGGCAGAATCCATTCCAGGCCTCTTTACTAGCTTCTGGCAATCCTTGGTGTTCCTTGGCTGGTGGACCCATCACTCCAACCTCTGCTTCCATCTTTTTGGAGACAGAATACATAGTATTCTCATGTGTGTGTGTGTGTGTGTGTGTGTGTGTCCAAATTTCCCTCTTATAAGAACACCAGCCTTTGGATCAGGGCCCACCCTAATCCTATGTGACCTTATTTGAACTTGACTACCTCCTCAAAGGCCTTATTTTCAAATAAGGTCATGTTCATAGGTACTGAGAGTTAGGGTGTGAACATATCTCTTAGCAGGATACAATTCAACCCAGAAGAGGGCACAAAGGAAATAGTGTGTGAGAACGTGCCCTAAAGGGTATAAAATGCTACAGAAATACAAAGGCATTCGTTAAAGAAATGCTAAAGTTAAATATGTTTGTAAAGTAAACTATTTCCTCCTGGGGATTTATGTATTGCATACAATGCTGTAGTTTCCAACAAAGGGTTTGCTGAAAGTAGTGTCTATCACTGGGAAATAATGCTCTTAGCAAATGAGCTTCCTCATTGCATCCCTTTTAGGGGGCACTGGGAGACTGGGTCTCCCTGCTGTCTCAGGCACCCTTTGGATCAGGACTTACTCCTACATGGTTCTAACCATAAGCCAAATTAGTCTCCAGCTTCTCCTCTCCCCTTCGTCTACCCCTCCACCCCCTAGATTTCTAAGAACAAAGGGCCCATCCTTCAGGTGTGTCCTGAAGGACGCCTTTGTGGATAATTTAGTTTCTGCAGTTGCTGTGGAGGAGGTGGTGGCCAGAAGAGGGAACCATCTCTCAGGGGCAGGGGTGAAGGGACAGCTAGGGAGCCTGTCTAGACCCTGGCACTGTGCAATAACCAGGCTTCTGCTACCCTAGAACCTTGCTTGGCTATCGAAGCTCAGAGTATCTGAGCAGGGAGGCTTCTTAAGAGTTTAGTTCTGCCATTTTTGGTCACGGAGGTCTCAAAGAATTTAATCAAAGTTATGGACCCCCGCCCCAGAGATACATACATGTGCACACAAAGTTTCAGATAATTTCAAAAGTTTCACTGACACCCTCCAGCTTATTTGTGAACCCAAGGCCAATAACCCCTGATTAAAAACACCCTTCCCACCCTGTTTTTCTGAGGAGAAAAGTAAGATCATCCAGAGTAACTGATTTGCTCCCACACTGCACAGTTATTTAAAGGGAAATCCAAAAGTGAAGTGCAAATTCTGGTCTGCTCATTCTAACCGCTATGTATATACAGAGTTTGTTTCCATTAAATAAAAGTGACTCCTCCCTTAAAGAGGCAGAATTTGAAGAAAATTTTGCTTTTGGTGGGAGGAAAGGAAGTGGTTGGGGTAGGAGTGAAAGTCAGTAGGAAAAGCACCCTTGGCCCCTGGCGTTGGTAATTGAGATTCATTCACTCCAACACAGACATTTGCAATGGTCCCGGGATCCCACTTTACACTAGTGCTGTGGGGTTACTGAGCCAACAGTTGGGATTCCAGCTTTAAGGACCTCCTCCTGCATTTGGGGGGTATGTGGAACGTGTCTGTGAAAGCCTATAAAGGAAGGCAGAAGAGTTCTTGGACTAGGAGTGGGACTGTAGATCCTCACTGAGTGCGTCAGGCTACAAGGTTTCTGTACCCGGTGACTTGCCTGGCTAGAATCTCGGGGTGACATCTAGGGGGTGCACCTCTCGTGTGAAAAACACCAAGGGCTCCACACCACAGAGCCCCCTCCTTCTTCATCTAGCAACACATCCCCTCCTCCAAAATCCAAACCCCTCTAAGACTCAGGGACCATCAACCCGTCTCAAATAGGGGTGAGGGGAAACATCCTGATGAAAGGTGACTCAGGGGAGTCTACTGGGAAATTATCTAGGGGTTCCTGGGAGTGGGGGAAATCTCACATATTCAGAAGAGGCCTTAATTTTGAGACGTCCAAATTCAGGGGGCCCCCACCCCCCTCATTTGTCTCCAGGCTTTATTTTGGAGTTCTCAGGTTGAAGACCCTGGATTGGGACAGGGTTTTGTTTGAGGCCGGCTCCAACAGCCTGGGGGCTGGCCGTGTGCCTGGTCGAGGAGGGTAGGGGTAGCCTGCTACTTCCAGCGGGTTCTCTAACTCCGAGTCCCAACCCCGGCTGCGCTCGGGCCTCGGGGCCCCGGAGAGCGAGCGGGCGAGCGCGGCGTCCCCGCCTCCCGGGCGGACCGGGGGCGGGGAGGCGGGGACCCCTCCCCTCCCCTTCGCCATCCCTTCGGGGCCGGCCTCCCGGGCGCACGGAGGGACCGCGGGGGAGGGGAGAGGGCGGAGGGACGGGAGGCGGCGGCGGCGGCGGCGGCGGCGGGGCTCGGGCCTTGGCTGACCCGGCGGCGGCGGCGGCGGCGGCGGCGGCGGCGGCGGCGGCGGGGCCCCGGTGAGCCGGGCCGGGGCGGCCGCCGAGCCGGGCCCGAGCCGTCGGGGGCCCGGCGAGCGCGGCGCCGGCGACTTCCCCGCGGAGTTGTGGTCTAGTTTGGGGGGGCGGCGCGGGGCCCCGGAGCCGGGGCGCGATCTCTCGCGGGGCCGGCGAGGGAGCGGCGGGCGGCGCGCGCGGAGGGGGCGGGGGAGCATGCCCGGCTGGAGCCCGGCCTCGGGGCGCGCCCCGGCCGCCGTCCCCTCCTCCGCCTCCTCCTTCTCCTCCTCCGTCTCCTCCTCCTCCTCCTCTTCCAGTCCCGCCGCCGCCGCAGCCAACATGGCTGCGCTCCTGAGCCCGGGAGGCGGCCGCTGCTGAGCGCTGCTCGCCGCCCGGGCCCCCAGCCCGCCAGGCTCCGGCCCATGGCCCCCGCGGCCCCGCGGCCCCGGGCGCGCTAGGGCTGCAACCGAGCGCCCGCCGCCCGAGGCCACTCGCCGCCGCCGTCCGCCCGCCCGCCCGCGCGCGCCCGCCCGCCCGCCGGCCTCGGGGAGCCGGAGCCGTCCGCGGGGCGGGGCGGGGCGGCCAGCCACCATGGAGCCCCAGCGCCGGGAGCTGCTCGCCCAGTGTCAGCAGAGCCTGGCCCAGGCCATGACCGAGGTGGAGGCCGTGCTCGGGCTGCTCGAGGCCGCGGGAGCGCTGAGCCCCGGCGAGCGGCGGCAGCTGGACGAGGAGGCGGGAGGCGCCAAGGCGGAGCTGCTGCTCAAGCTGCTGCTGGCCAAGGAGCGGGACCACTTCCAGGACCTGCGGGCGGCGCTGGAGAAGACGCAGCCTCACCTGCTGCCCATTCTCTACCTGAACGGCGTCGTCGGGCCGCCACAGCCCTCCGAGGGCGCCGGTGAGTGGCAGACCCCCGCGGCCCGGCCTCTCGGACCGCTTTCCACCATCTCTCTTTGCAGCTCTGAGTCGGGGGAACTCGCGAGGGCCACTCATCCACCTGGCGCCGGCCGCGCGGGTGGAGCCTTCCCTCCCTTAGCGGGTCTGGGGAGGGGGCCCCTGCGTGGTCCTCTACTTTGCACCTCCTCCCTCAGTCCCCGCCTGTCGCTGTGAACAATGCCCGGCACTGTGGGCCTTGACTCTCCGGGTGCCACGGCATCGGGGTGCTCCTGAGACCAGCAGGTCCAGCCGCGGGGGGACCTCGGAGGGATGTCCGGCAGTCTCTCCTAAGGCTCTTCGTCATCCACCAGTCATTTTGGAGTCTCTGCTAGCTTTTAATCGGTGATACGGTCTAGAAGAATGGAAATTGGGCCAGGACTGGTCCTCCTGAATTCTGGTCCCTGCCACCCCGTTTGATGATAACTGGTGCCGTTTCACTTTCTGGCTCTCTCTGCTCCCTTTGCCCAGAGCTCAGTCTGTTTGCTCGCCCAGACTTGTGCTTGATTATGCACAATGCCTGCTAGGTTTCTTTGGAAACTGTGGGCCTGGAAAAGTTGGGGAAGTTGCATTGCACCATGGGAAAATCCTAGTAGTGGCTGCTGGGGCTCAGATCCCTCCCTGGCGGTGCTGAGCTGCCTGAGGAGGGAAGGCTGGTGCCTGGTGCCCTTGGGTGATGGATTTGTGAGTATTCCTGTGTGTGTGGGGGGGGAGAGGGGGTACTACTGGGTGTTTGTGATAAATGATAGGCCTGGCCTGGTTGGGGAATGTGGAAAGCCAGCCTTTTAGACAGAAGCTCGAGGAAAAAGGCACAGCACTGAGGAAGGAAGAGAACCTGCATTTATTAGGCACCTACTGTTGTGGCAGGCACTCTGCCTTATTACATTTATTGTTACCATTCTGTGAGCTGTCTACTTATTATTACTTTGCCAGAGAGAAAACTCTGGCTTGGAGTGGTTAAAATGCTCACAGTATTAGGCACCAGGAGTTTTCAATTATGACCTATTGTTTTGTTTAACACGTTCAGAGCCCGAAAGTGGCAAATGCCACCTTTTCTATGTCTTGTCCTTGTTTTAAGAGTGAACGGAGAGGGCTGACAAAGCAGCCCTGAGTAACTGTAGGCCAGAGGCTGATGAAACCCATTTATTTGGCTGTTAAAAGCCTCACTTATTAAGGGGGTGATTTTATAAGCTGTTCCTGGTTAGAGCTGCAGTGTATATTGGCCATCTCAACCTCACATCTTGTAGTGGAGGAAACTGATATACAAGGAATAAGCTGCTGGTCACACAGTGTACATCATTTCATCGGTGGTCCTCTGTCTCCACTTTGGGATTTCTGACTCTAGCATTTATATCCCTCAAGCCTGCATTCTGTCCCCCCAGTTTTGGTCGTATTTGAGTCGCTGGGCAAACCCAGTCTTCTGGGACGGTGGTTTGGAGGATGCTGAGGAGGGCTGTCACATGTGTCCATGAGGATAAAGAGACAGGGAACTCTCACTGGGGTAATTGTTTTTCTCCTTAATTGCTTTCATCTTTCTATTTTTGAAGGAGAAAGTTTGTCAAGGAAGTGCATAAGTTAGAGTGCAGACCCACGTCCTCCCTGGGATGTGTTTGAATCAGTGCTAGCTTTAATCTCTGGAATAGTTGGACGGATTGCCATTAGTTAGTTCCCCCTGCTCTGTGCCTGGCAGAGGAGGTGGGGCCTCGCTTGGGGTGAGGTTGTAGGAGCTGGTCCTGACCTCTGAGGAAGGGATGGAATATGGTTTGGGTTTTCCTCCTGAGGGCAGTGATTGAAGACCCTAGTTTTACCACAGAGCAGAATTCTGTGGCTTTCCAGAGGGTCATGCAAGCCTCAGGAGAATTGTTGTCGGGAGGGGGGGGGGGGAAGTTATGTTCATTTTAGTTAACGCTTTAGAGAAAAATTAGGGCAGCATTTGGTATGGCAAAGTAGAGCTTCTGGGGAGGGGTGATGTGGTGTGCAAATAAACAGTAGCGTTGGGACCTTTGTAAAGGATGAGTTATTGTGCACTGGTTTTCCAACTTTTTTTTTCTCTCTTTTAGCCAGCGAGCTCTTCTTCTGGGGCAAAGCTCAGTACAGGGCTGGAGGCACCTTTCCGTAGGCACGCAGGTCCGTGGCTCTGCCTGTAGTCAGCCTCTGTGCAAGGCCCTTGCGAGAGCCCGAGAGACAAACCAGCTGCCTTCCAAGGATCCACAGCATCAAGGGGCAGCCAGTTTGTCATGTCTACTTTGCAGGTGCTGCCATCATCCAGTTAGGGACTTTCCTGGTGGTTTCCGCACCCTTTGTGGGCCCCTGGTCCAGAATGCCCATTCCCTGGCTGGCACCTGTGCACTGGGATTTTGGTCCACTGCAGGCAAATGATGGCTGGTAGCTCCCCACAAGGGCCTGGAGCCCAGGGCGAAACTAGCCTGGGAGGTCCTGGGTAGGTGAGCCAACCACGGGCTCATGCTCAGAGCCCCAGACATTTATAACCCACCGTGCTCAGGCCTGGGGTATGAAGATGACTAACAAGCATACCATTTGTTTTATTTCGGGGGCAGGGACATTCCTATTCCAGGGTTGATGGTACCTTGCTGCTCAGCATTTCGAATCTCACTGCATACTTCCATGTCTCACTTAATTCTGTAGCAACCCCAGGAAGATGGGGGTGGTGGTGCCTTATTTGCAATTCACTGGGTTCCGCACTCACATCTCTATGGTTTGACGACAGGCCAGAAGTTGCAGAAAGGGGCAGAAAGGAGGCTGAGTCGAGACTAAGCTCAGTGCTCCTGGTTCCGTGTTGGGGTGTTTTTCCTGTCACCTGATTAGGCCCCCTCAGTACAATTTCAGGCCATCTCTTACATTTGGAAACTCTGGAATTATGAAGCCTTTCCTGTCCCAATACATGGATCTGTGAGGAAGAGGTGATCACCTTTGCCCCTGCTGGCAGTGGTAGTAAGAGGGAGGACTCTTGTTCTTGGAATGGCTCAGGTGTCTCATGTTTTTTCTGCAGGTGTACCAGGATCTTGTTTGGTCATTCAGAATCTGCTCCGTCCTTTGTCATTTGTTTCTCTTTGCTTCAGTTACTGACACCTAGGTTTTCTCGCTTGAAGACCTTTGACTGCCTGTCCCTGGAGTGAGGGTCCTTTCCTGGCCGGAAGCCTCAATGTCTTCATCTGTGAGATGGGGCTAAGGGTGCTAGGCTGCCTGTCTCAGCCACTGGGAGGGAGGAATGTAATTGGGGAGGATGGAAGTGCCTGGTCCTGTGCTCTCCCCAGGTGGGGCTGCACTGCAGATGGAGACAGGGGTGGGTAAGATGTAATTCCAGCCCGCAGGGGGAATGGGTCACTCAGGAGAGTGACATTATGCGATAGATCAATTGAGTGATGTAGACACAGGTAGGCTTTTTCTTCCTTTTATTTATTTATTTATTTTTTTAAAAAATTTTTTTTAACGTTTATTTATTTTTGAGATAGAGAGAGACAGAGTATGAATGGGGGAGGGTCAGAGAGAGAGAGACACAGAATCTGAAACAAGCTCAGGCTCTGAGCTGTCAGCACAGAGCCCGACGCGGGGCTCGAACTCACGGACCGCGAGATCATGACCTGAGCCGAAGTCGGCCGCCCAACCGACTGAGCCACCCAGGCGCCCCTTTTTCTTCCTTTTAAAACACTGATTAGCACATACTTTCCCTGAATACTCTCATCTACCTCTAGTGGCTCTAAGTACCACCCAAACGTGAAGGTCTTCTCAAACCACGTCACCCCAGGCGTCTCTTATGGGACAGAAGTGGCAGAACTTGGTAGCTGCTCCTGTGTGCTCAGAGATGCAAGTTTCCTTCTCATCCCCTCTATGTGCCTTCTCTGCAGCATCCTAGCGAGCTGCTGACTTGGCTTCCCCAGAGGCAAGAGACTGGAGACAGCGATGGCTGCTGGATGAAGGCCTTCGAGGAGGGACTGGGGCTCAAGCTGGGTGTCAGAGAGGCCGTGTGGACGTGCAGAGGCAAAGGAGGAGGACGTGCTGGTTCAGATTGTGGAAATGAGACCAGCCTGAGCAGAGGGCGGCCTAGGCTCTGGGTGGATAGGGGTGCAAAGGTGATCCGGAGGGACCGCGATGGCTAGGCTGAGCGAAGGGTTTGGATGGCAGTACGAATTTAGACACTGTGCACTTGTCAGAAGTTAAAGCTGGAGGAATTTTTTTTTTTTTTTTTAAAGGATAACTTGCCAGGCTTTTCCAGCAGGATGAGAGCTGGTGACTGCCACTTGTCAGGTGTGGATTGTTTATTATTCATTAGAGATTTCCTGGGCCTTTTGTTCTCTATCTGCTCTCTTCAGGTACCAGCTACATCGTCTTCATCTACTCCAGCCTGGAGGGTCAGCAGGGACAGAGACATAAGTAAAAGTTCCAACCATTGTAGATTTTCTTTTGGTTCTTTTAACTGTGTTATTTGAGAGGAAGTGGTGGAGGAACTTGAAAGTAAGCAGAAAAGAGAAATTTATTGTATAGTATTCCAAGAGCTTGGGATGGATGGGAGAAAACCAGCCTTGGGGTGATTGATCCCCGAATGTGATGCTTTTCCTGTGGGCCTGGAGCATGGTCTCAGGACCCAAAGGATTCATCTTCATGGCCCCTGGCCAGAGACTAAAGGGAGCTCAATCTAATCAGCCCAGGCAGAACATCTTATGGAAGGATTCTACGTGGCCGGACTAGGGTCTCTGTCCATGTCAGGCCCAGTCACTGTGGCCAGGGCTAGGGGACTAAGACTGGCTCAGCAGCTGACACAATGAATAGAGTAGGGTGATGGGATGCTGTCACTGGCAGCCCGTATAGTATCATGGTTCTTTCAACTGGGGGGAAGTGGTTCTCCAAAGGGAGGATGTTGGTGTGGCTAAAACATCAGATGAATATCCACCATAGGTGGTCCCATCTTTGTATGATGATGCAGCTTGCAGGCGAGGTCATCACTGGAGTGGGGTGGGGCAAGGTGGCCAACTTTTACTAAGTTTTAGACTTTGAGCAGAGCAGTTCAGCTTATCTCCTACTCTACAAAACAGTTGAAACAATAACTGCTTCAGTATGCTATTTGACAATCAGTAGCACGAAGTTATTTTGTTATGGTGGCGAGCAATATAGCCTGGAAGCAGCCTTAGGACCAGAAACCTGGCATTCTCCTGATTTTTCTGAGAGCTCCTTGTAAACTGTGCTAGAGCTGCATTTACCGTGGCTGTGGGTCATCAAGAGTAGAATATAATCTCTCTGAATTCACTGTTGTATTGCTGATGCCTAGAATAGAGCCTAGCCCAGGATAGGTGTTCAGTAAATTTCTGTTGAATGGATGAGTAGTCTGCTGTGTGTAGAATGAATGGTGTCTCCTGCGTAAGTCCAGGTTCTCTTCCGAAATGCGTTTATAAGTGGTGACTTCGCGGTGACAGAAGGTTGTGGGAGTGTAGGAAGGCTAGAGTGAGTCCCAGGTGCACACACGGATGTCACCACCCACGGTACGTCTGTGATGGAAGCAGGTGGTGTGACATTGATGTCTGAAGTTCCCAAGGTTACCCATCAGGTATCAGCACGGTGGGGCTGGCTGCCAGGAGCCATGTGGAGTGCCCACATTGGCTGTTGAGGGATTGGAGAGACCTTTCCTTTTCACACTCAGAATTTGAATATCAGCCTGGTGTCCTCGAAAGAGACCTGGATGGGGATCTGCTTCTAACTGTGTGACATCTTGACCTTGGATGAGCTTCTTGGCCACCTGGTGCTTGGGGGTTTTTCCAATGTAGCAGTCAAACTAGAAGTTTAGCATTGACAAAGTAAGGGCTTGCTCAGTCCAGTGGGATTCTCAGCACTGCCAAGGTGGTATTAGGTCCAAGGAAACTTGGATTAGGAAACTAGATTCTGAGGCTTCTTCTAGGTCTGTACCATGGTTACTATTTTCTGATTTAATGTTAGGGTTGAGAGATTTTTTTGATACTCTGGCTTTATATTTCCTGAAAAAGTGAGCAGACTAGGGGAAATGTTTGTCTTAGGTTTCTTTGGTTTTTGCCCCCTACCTTGTTCCAGCCACTTATATATTCTGCAGACCAGTACAAGGGGGCTCTTTAATAAGTTCTGTAAACTTGGGAAGGCGTGAGCCACAGAAAAATTGGGCATAGAGCAAGAGGGCTGAGCTGCTTATCAGTCTGCGCAGAGGGTGGCCCAGTTGGTTAAGCATCTGACTTTGTAGCATCTGATGTTGTAGCAAATGTCAGAATTTCCTTCCTTTGTATGACTGAATAATATTTCATTGCATGGATAGACCACATTTTATTTATCCATTCATCTGTCAGTGGACATTTGAGTTGCTTCCACCCTTTGGCTTTGTGAATAAAGCTGCTATCAAAGTTGATGTACAAATACCTCTTGGAGTCCCTGCTTTCAGTCTTTTGGGGATATATATACTGGTAATTCTACATTTGATATTTTTTTTTTTTTTTTTGAGGAACTGTCCTGTTTGCTTTGAGTTTTAATTATGAAATCCATAAGGTCCAAGCATCTTGACTCAAGGATGAATGGCCTGGTTGGAGTCCAAGTTCCAACATTTTCTTTCCTTTTTTCTTCTAAAACTTGTAGATTTTTGCCTGCAGCCTACTTTGGAAAGTTCAGGACAGTTTCTTTGGACTTTAAAGAAAGATTTCAGTTTCAGTAGTTATGTCTGACTTTTGAGGCCAGAAGTTAACTACAATCCCAGCAACATTCACATCTGGCAGCTGAAGGGTGTTCACGCATCTCCGTCTCGTTTCCAGTACTAATATCTCCATCCCCAAAGGCCTTGAAGTATGTTTGTTATTTCTGCTTTGTGCACACTTTCTCCTTACCCCACTCTGGGTTGATTTAGTTTGCTTTCTCAGTCTTGGATCCAGGGTAATGGCTAGCAAGATTTTCTTTCAAAAGGCCTAGGTCAGCATTTCCCAAGGAAACGTCTTCTTAGCACTGGCCTGGTGGGATGTTAGTGGTGTTACTTGACGAGAGGGTTCTGTGGTCAAAGCATTTGAGCAGTGCTGGTTTGAGCAGGTCATACAGGCTCCCTTACTGGGAGCCTCTTGAGAGCCCTAATAGGCCAGTATACTTGGAGATTTCACTGGAGTGGGTTCACCATGCAGTGTTTCCCGAACGGATTTGACCACAACATCTTTTTTCATTGAGCATCTTGCGACATCAGAATTCTGAGAAGCGTACTTTCTGGAAAATTTAGCATTAGTGCACGGAGCTGGAACATCAGTGTACGCCATCTTTTTTTTCAAACTTTCTCCCCGTTCTCTCTCTCTTGGGGTGCTGGACCTTGAACTTCCTCATCTCCTAAACTCCAGTACCAGCTGATGTAGGCATGTGCGATTCTGGGGCCAGATCTTTTGGATGTGTGGATAACTTAGATATGGTGTAGAATCTGGGACCAGAAGATGTTGAAGTGGTGTGAACCCTGACCTCTCTGGGCCTCCATTTCTCCAGTGTGGCTCGACAAGAATGAAGTTTGACTTCATGATGGCTGTTCTTTCAGATGGTTAAACCTCTTGTGGTCATTGTCGTCTTTTTTTTTTTTTTTTTTTTTTTTTTTAAGTAAGTTCTATGCCCAATATGGGGCTTGAACTTACAACCTTGAGGCCAAGAGTCGCATGCTCCATCAGTTGAGCCAGCCAGGTGCCCCCCGTCTTGTGGTCTTCTTTAGGTCTGTTTTATTTTAAATATTTTTTTTTTTTTAGTTTTTTTTTTTTTTTTAACGACTGTTCATTTTTGAGAGACAGAACATGAGTGGGGGCGGGGCAGAGAGAGAGGGAGACACAGAATCCGAAGCAGGCTCCAGGCTCTGAACTGACAGCACAGAGCCCAAAGCAGGGCTTGAACTCACGGACCGTGAGATCATGACCTGAGCCAAAGTCTGACGCTTAACCGACTGAGCCACCCAGACGCTATTTTTGAATATTTTTGAATATTTTGAATATTTTTGTTTTATTTTACTTTTTTCAATGGGCTCCACACACAACATGGGGCTTGAATTCATGACCCTGAGATCAAGAGTCACACGCTCCACTGACTGAGCTGGTCCGGCGCCCTGTCTTGTGGTCGTCTTTGGGTCTGAGTGAGTAGGCTTGGGCTTTGGTCCCCAGTCAGGGTTTCCGGGGCCACCTGGTGAGCATGTGTGATCTGTCCTGGTGGTGTGACACCTGCAGGTCTGGGACTGGCTGACCGTTGGTACTGGACTGGGGAGCAGGAAGATAGTCTCTGCCCTGAGAGTGCTACATCATTTCTGGGAAGACCGTTGACACAGAGGAATGAGCCAGGTGGCTCAAGCATCGGTGGTAGGTTTGGGGCCAGGGAGGGAGGCTATAAGACTGGAGACGGCTGGGTGTCATGAACCAGTCTTGGGGCCTCCCACAGACTGGGATTTAAATCCTGGCTCTTCCATCTTAGGCTTTGGGACTTCAGCAAATTGCTTACCCTCTCTGGGTCTTCTTTCTCCTTACCTGTAAAAAGGCTAATAGTATTCTCCCAGGGCTTTGGTGAGGACTGAGGCGATTTATGTGAGATGAGGGCAAGCTACTGGAGCTGCTGCTGCTCTTGGGAGAGTCCTGTCCTTGAGAGGAGAGCCAGTGTCCCACCTGGGCTGGGAGTCAGGAGGTATCATAGGGCCCATGCCCTTCCTGGAGTCAGGGGAAGTCTAGAGTGTGCACGGACCAGGAGGCCCATCTCCTTGGGCTGCTCAGGACACACTTTCACGGTTGCTTTGGCCCTGGAGCCTACATTTGTTTTTAAAGTTTATTTATTTTATTTTTGAGAAAGAGAGAAAGCACAAGTTGGGGAGGGGCAAAGAGGGGAGAGAGAGAATCCCAAGCAGGTGCCTCACTGACAACCCCAAGGCGGGGCTTGAACCCATGAACCATGAGATCATGACCTGAGCCGAAGTCAGACACTTAACCAGCTGAACCACCCAGGCGCCCCATGGAGCCTACATTTGGAGGAGGGCATTGCCACTGGCTTCACAAGGACTGTGGGAGTAGCTTATTTTGGAGGAAAGGAGACTTAGAGGGGCTTGGATACCTGTTTTCAAATGGATACAGGGCAGTGGTGAGACCTGATTCTTCTGGACACCAGAGAGCTAAACATGGTCTGACAGGTTAAAGATATTGGGAAGTAGAACTGAGTTTGACGTAAGGAGGGACCTGCCCCCTTCCCTCCTTTCCTTTTAAACTTTATATTACACATCTTTCTTTTTCTAAAATTTTTAAGAGGTTTTTATTTTTAAGAGAGAGAGAGAGACAGAGTGTGAGCCGGGGAGGGGCAGAGAGAGAGGGAGACACAGAATCCCAAGCAGGCTCCAGGCCCTGAGCTGTCAGCACAGAGCTTGACACGGGGCTTGAACCCACAGACTGCGAAATCATGACCTGAGCTGAAGTCGGATACTTAACCAATTGAGCCATCCAGGTACCCCCATATTACACATCTTTCAAACACACACAGGGACGGAGCGTGTAAGGTAAAGCATGCTCCACTCTCCCAACAACTTTTGCTTTCCTCAGTAATGTAAAACAAACTCCAGACAGTGTACCACTTCCCTATAAATGCTCTAACAGATAATAAGGCTTTTAAAGAAACATAACCAGAAGACCATTTTTACAACCAACAATATTCATGATAATTCAATGTCGTCTCCTACTCACTTGATACTCGGTTTTCCTCGTCTCAGCAATGCCTTTTTTGGGGCGCCTAGGTGGCTTAGTCGGTTGAGCATCCCACTCTTGATTTCGGCTCACATCACGACCTCAGGGTTCGTGGGATCGAGCCCCACATCGGGTTCTGCTCTGAGAGTGCGGAGCCAGCTTGGGATTCTCTCTCTCCTGCTCTCTCCCCTCCCCTCCCCCACCCATACTCTTTCGCTCTCGCGCTCTTGTGCTCTCTCTCAAATAAATAAACGTTAAAAGAAAAGAGAGATGCCTTTTTATGGATGGTTTAGTTCAAGTGAGGATTTTAATAAGGTTCACACGTTGCATTTAGTTGATGTCTGCCTTCTGAGTCTCTTTCATAATCCCCGGCAGCTTCCCTGCCTCTGGTCTTTTGCTTAAGAAAGAGCCTGCCAGTGCCATCCAGCCATGGCGTCGACTGTTCTAGATCTCTTCCCGGAGAGTCCACATAGGGTAACCACAGGGTGGTTACTAAGAGAATGGGCTGTGGAGTCCAACCATAAAGCTCTTTGGCCTCAGTTTCCTCATGGGGCTGTTACAAACAATTAAATGAAAACATAGGAAGTGTGAATGTTTATTATGACTTAAATTTTTAAAAAAAGTTTTACTTATTTTGAGAGAGAGAGAACGAGCAGGGGAGGGGCTGAGAGAGAGGGAAACAGAATACGAAGCAGGCTCCACACCGTTAGTGTGGAACCTCAGGAACTGTGAGATCATGACCTGAGCCAAAACCAAGAGTTGGATGCTTAACGGATGGAGCCAGCCAGGTGCCCCTTAAATTTTGATTTTAAGCTGTAGGGCTCTTTTCATTGAGTGGACTTGTACGTGAAAGCCAGCTGTGTAAAGCAGACGAAAAGTGACGACAAAAGTGGTGAGTGTGCGTGGAGGCCTAGAGCGTGCCGGTTTTCCTTGTGGCCTCCCCGAGGCCCCTCTGCAGAGGTGTGTGAGGTTCTCCAGGGTTCACGGAACACAGCTTGAAAACCACTTGTTGGGATGCTTTTGTTTCAAGATGCTCCCCATGTGGAGAAAGAGAAGAGCCACCTTCCTTTGCCTCAGCTGAGCTGGGCTGGCGAGTCACAGCTGGGACCCAGAGGCTGCCATCAGTGACAGCTATGTTTCCAGGAGATACTCTTGTCTTTGTCTGCTTCCTCCGTTTACCTTTGTAGGTTTCCTTTTGGGATGACCCATGCTCTCAAAAATGACAAATGACCACAATGCAGCTGATAAAAAACAACAACAACAAAAACACAAACCACGCTCTCTGCTATCCAAGACAGTACTGTGGTTAGGTGCACAGTGCAACCCCATCCGTTGGGGTCCCTTGTAGTGGGAAGTGAGTGCCGTTTTTGAAAAATTCTTCCTATTCTTTTGTTTGCTTGTTCGTTTATATTGTCACTAGCTGGCATTACCCCTACATTGCATAAGGGAACTGTTAAGGTTGCTGCGTGCATGAATAAGCCCCTGCTGATATGCATCCTGCAGGCGGAGTCCCTGCGCCCGCCGCCTGTGTGTGAAGCAGCAGCTTCCGAGGTAATCAGCCACAACCCTGAGCTGCTGCCTTGGTGGCCGTCTCCAGCCAGTGCGTGTTCTCTCTGCCCACAGTGTTTTTCTAGGTGTGATGTGTCTCTCAGGCCTCTTTCTGAGTCAACCTCAGGTTGCTTGTCTGGATGGTACCTGTCTGACTCCTTAGGATGGCCTGGGATCCCCAGATGAGTCTTCTGAGACATCATTTTGACCGTTGTGAGTCTGCTGTCCACATGTGAAAATCTGTCCAGCCAGTGGGGAGTGATGTGAGAACAATTGGAAAGAAAATTTTATTTTTATATTGTGATGTAAGAAGTCATGCTTTAAAAAGTTACAATCACCTTTTTTTTTTTTTTTTTTAATGTTTATTTCAAGAGAGGGAGAGCACGCGAGCGAGCACGAGCTGGAGGGGAGAAGAGAGAGAGGGAGAGAGAGAGAATCCCAAGCAGGTCCCTTGCTGTCAGCATACAGCCCAATGTGGGCTTGATCTCATGAACTGTGAGATCGTGACCTGAGCCACAATCAAGAGTTGGATGCTTAACCGACTGAGCCACCTGGGCATCCCTGTAATGACCTTTTCAATATTCCCGATAATCTCTATTCTTACCCAGAGTAGCCTTTTTTTTCTTATCTGACCAGAACTTTCTTTTTCTGTTTGTATTTCTTAAGCAGCTTATGATTGTTGAATGTCACAGTTGGGAAGGGTCTTGGAGACTACTTTGCCCAAACAGCGTATTTTGTAAATGAGCAACAGCAGTCCGTAGACACAAAGGGACTCCACCAGGATCTTCTAGCATGCCACTGGCAGAGCTGAACACAGGACCCAGATGTCCTCCCAGGTGGGGGCTCCTTCCAAGGCATCTCTGTCAGCCATAGACTGGGTGGGGAGTTGAGGGAACCTTAGCTGGTTTTTCCTGATCTGGCCTGGCTTTGCAAGCACCGGCTTTCCAGCGAGGGAGAGCAAGAAGCAGGTGTCTCAGTTCTCAGAGCTGTGCTCTAGCTTCTCATTCCTGACCATTGAGAACAGCCTTTACCAGTCTGTGCGACTGATGTTTACGTTCTACAGATGGGCAGACTGGGCCAAGAGAGGCTCGCTGGCTTTGCTCCGGGCCACCAGCTGCTGCGAGGCTGGGCAGGCTTCGGAGTCCTTGTCAGTTTCTTTATAAAGACTGCATTTGTTGTGTGTACTCCAGCCCATCCGGTGCGGGTCCCCATTGAGTTGTCTGTGTCCTGAGCCTTGGACACTTCTTGCCGCAACACTCATTCATTCAGCACCTGTCACACGGGGGACTGTCTGGATGTAGACACAGGGCATGACATCTAAATTTAGTGCTGAGTCAGAGAATGGGTTTGGTATTGGCAGGAGATACCTCCTTGCCTCATTCTTTTTGTGACACAGCGAAAACCTCCAGTGCTGTAGCTTCTTATTGCTTAGTCACAGGACAGAGTTCAAGCAGGAAAATGACGCCACCGAGCCTCTTGCCCCAGAGGAGAAAGTTGTCAACAAAGATAAGAGGGTAGAGGCCTGTGGACGCTGAGTTGGGACCTACCTTCATGCCTAACATTGGTGGGAGCTGGATATAGGGAGAAGCAAGAAAGTAGATAAAACCAAAATGTGCTAGTTCTGGGTCTTTCTATGGAAAAAAATACAGCTGAACCTGAAGCAGCTTAGAATTTAGGGGCTATGTGTGTGCGAGTATGTACATATGCCTTTCTGTTCACCTAGCTCATTTCTGATAGGAAATGGCGGACTGCCATTTTTTATAAATCAAATCCTGCCCTATTTTCTCTCCCATTTTATGAGCCCAGCGGGAGGGAGCAAAGCAGTGAACAGTTGTCCTTACTTTCTGTGCCAGATTGTGGAATTTCGTGTAAGCTTGTTCTTCCGTCAGCCCCCCTCATTTCAAGGCTTCTCGTGAAAACTCACTGGACGTGGCCACAGTGTCGTCTTGTGTGAGGTCACCTGGCTTTAGGGTGGAGCCCAGATTCAGACTCAGATTTTACCAGTGGGTCCATCCATCCATCTGCCCACCCATCATCCGTGCAGCATGTCCCTGGTCAGTGCTCTGCTAAGTGCTGAGTGTGAAAAGGTGAGAAAACCCTTAGCATCCTCCGTGAATGGCTCCACAGACTTGTTCCAAACACTCCTTTTAGCTGCAGTATATATCCTATCGTTCATCGAAGGTTTTTCTTCTCTGTTGCTCTGTCATGGAGCTTTTAGGAATGCCAGAAAGTTATCAGCCCGGCTTATTGACTTCCTGTTCCTCACCTTCCATTTGGTGGTTTCAAGCAAATGGCATGGGTTTTTGTTTGTAAAAAGCTGTAAGATCCTCCGAATGACGAAGAAGATGGTTCCTGCCCACTAGGAGTTTAGTGTCTCATTGGAGAGCCCCAGCGTGAGGGAGCAGCCATCCAGCAGTGCACATCCCCCAGAGCAGATGAGGCTGCCTCAAGGAGAGGGGAGTGTACAGCGAGCTGGGTGTGGGCAGATGGCCGACAGGCTGGTTGGGTGCTGGGGAGGCACAAGGAGGCGTGCGGGCCCCGTGAAGGCGGGACGCGGGGCAGGGGCAGGAGACTCGGAGGAGAATCCATTCTGTGAATGGTGGGAATTCCGGGCTTCTGCTTGGGGTGTGCACTCAGCAGGCACTGGGAAGATGAGGCCAGGCCAACCAGGCCCTGGGAGGCACAAGGCAGGCCTGGTTGCTGCTTCCAGTCGTTCTTCCTGTGATCGGTTCTCCATGAGACGCCTTGAGCACGGGGCTGGAGAGAGAGGAATGGGTAGCGTTGGCCTGGGGTGGGAGGGTGCACTGTCAGAGGAGGATGGGGTGAGGGGAATAGGCCCAGCAGCCTTTGCAGAATCCCTGGAGATGTGTGATTGGCTTTCTGTGATCTGTTAGCGGGACCGAAAAGTCAAATGTTTCCTAAGGTGCAAGTCTGAGAGTTAACGGCTGGGATATTTAGAAGTCAGCTCATGAGTAGTGTAGGGATTGCTGTCTCATGTGCTGGCCTGCTCTTTGGGGAGGAGACAGGGGTGATTAAGGAATGAGGTGGTTGAGGGTAATGAGCGACCACTGGTCTCTAGCTGTGCCCCCTGGCCTGTTCACATAGCCTCTCCAGGCCTCATCCTTGTCTGTCTGATGGGGTCCGTGACACCGCCTCCTTCTGAGAGCTGGTGCGAAAGTGTGCACATAGGTGGTTGTGTGCTGTGCAGATGGTTCACGTTTCTATTGCACAGGATGCTTTGTCTGTTATTTTTTATTGTCTCATTTCATCTCATTAGCAACCCCTTGTGGGGGGTGGTGCTTATTCCACCTGACAAATGAGGGAACAGGTTGGGGAGGCCATGCCCCTTTGGGAGTTAGTTCAGAAGAATGGTTAAGAGCCTGTATCTGAGCCAAGTATTGGGTTCAAACTCTGGGCAAGTCACTTTCCCTCTCTCTGCCTCCGTTTTCTCACCTGTGAAATGAGGATAGAAATCATACCTTGTATAGTAAGGAGTAAAGGATTTACTGTTTGTAAATTGTTTAGAGTAGTGCCTGGCACACAGCCCTATGTAAGCAGCGGCTGTTCTTTACGTTGTTATTAGTGACCCTGTCCCATGGCTGTTTAAGTGCTACCTTAAACTGACTTCCAGGGCAGGTTGGTTTGGTTTGTTTCCCCACACTATCCCACACTCAGGGTGTGGTCTCCAGACCAGTGCCGGTCTGTAAACTCTTGGTTCCTGATCTGTGATGAAGTTAGCACAGAGATCAGAATAAGTGTTTGGCAACCTTTAGAGCGATTTGACCTTGCCAAGACTCATTGAACAGGTATAGACTGCTTCAGGTGCTGTCAGATCACATGGGGAGTCACACGTGGGAGGAGCCGTGCATAATCATCATCAGTAGTAGGACCGTGTGACTGCAGATAAAAAAGTGGAGTGTCGTGATAGCTGGGCTCTGTTGCTGCCCACTTCTGAACAGTTGGCTTCCTTGGGAGGAACCTCTGCCAACCGAGCAGACCAGGCGAATCCACAGCATTTTGTAAGCCAGTGCGTGATGTTTGTGCTTCGGCAGTCTGTGACAGCTCAAGGCAGTGAGGTCTCCCCGTGGAGATTTTTATTAATGAGCGTTTGTTTCCATTCAGCGCCGTTGACGCTCACAGTAGCAAATGCCTTTCTTGCTATTCTCTTAGCAAGTGTGGTTCTGGCAGGTTTGTTAAGAATCCACTGTGAACTCTGTCCCTTTCCACCTCTTAGGCTGGCAGCAACTAGAAAGCTGGATGCTGTCCGTGCACAGCAGAGTGTTGGGGGTGCAGGAGGTTACCCCTGCTCATGTGGCCATCCTGAAACCTCCGGCAGGGCTCCCACAAAGCCGTGACCCTGCAGTTCCCCTCCTGGGTGGAGATCGCCCAGCTTCTCACACAGGTCCCTGAGGGGACAGGTTTAGGTTCACTGCAGTGCCCTGTGGGGTGGCATCTGTCCTTGGGGGAGCTGGTGGGTGCAGCGGTGGGTCCTCTGCAGTAGTTGCAAATGGCTGGTGAGACACTCGTGGCAGTGGAATCGATCCTAAAGCATAGCATTCAATGAGAAAGAAATAGAGTAAGGTGAATGATGCGGTGCTATTATGTAAATTAATCATACAGATGATACCCATTTTGCAAGAACACAAGATAAACACAAAAGAACAGTTGCTTGTGGATGTGGGGGAGGAGAATGGGCAGGGAAATGGCAATAAAAGGAAATCAAGCGAGGGAGGAAAGAACATCACTTTTCCTCCAGGCTGCTGTCTTTGAGGGAAGGGCCTGTTGCCTGCTCTCTTGGCTGTGCTCGATTGCTCAGTTTCTGGTGGTGCAGCGTCTGTGTGTCTTCGTGGAGCTGGCAACCTCCAGCAGATGGTTCACCCAAAACTGGCCTCGGTGAAGAGTTATCCATCCTGGTACTGGGCCACCGGATAGGGGCGGCTGTTCATGGAACAGTGGACTCAGTAGGGACGCGGGTGGTTTTTTTTTTTTTATTTTTTTTATTTATTTATTTTTTTCAACGTTTTATTTTATTTTTGGGACAGAGAGAGACAGAGCATGAACGGGGGAGGGGCAGAGAGAGAGGGAGACACAGAATCGGAAACAGGCTCCAGGCTCTGAGCCATCAGCCCAGAGCCCGACGCGGGGCTCGAACTCACGGACCGCGAGATCGTGACCTGGCTGAAGTCGGACGCTTAACCGACTGCGCCACCCAGGCGCCCCTTGGGACGCGGGTGTTTTAATAATCATCTAGGTAATTGTGAGGAGTAAGAGGTGAACAATGCTTGCTTTAAACTTGGCATTGTGAACAATGCTTGCAAAACCCCACACTCTCATCTTGGTCATAGTGGGAAAGTATGGGCAGTTATCCTGTAAGTCAGTTCATTGAAAAACAGCTCTGTTCCATGTGTTTATTGATCATATGATGCCAGGTACTACCAACTGTATAGAGAGACTGGGGATTTTGGCTTTAGGAAGGTAGAATCCTGTTGAGGAATAACTTTTTAATTGCCAGAAGGTGCTGCTTTAGGGAAAGGGTTGACCTCCTGGCTGCTGGAAGTACTCAAGTAGAACTTCAGGCAAGATAGAAAGAGTTCTGTCATGTTCATGGTTGGAATAGATGCTTCCTGCAGTCCTTCCTGTTCTGACTGAATGGGGCTTTAAATTTTAGGGCTCATGCTGATAATTAAAACAGAAAAGTTACTTGGTTAAAAAAATATAATTAGCCGTATGTATGGTCAAGAGTTTAGAAAAGGTAGATAAACAAAAGGAAAATAAGTTTATAGGTCATCTTACCAGCTGGAATTAACCTATGTACATTTTTTTCTTTTCTTTTTTTTTTAAATTGTTTTTTAATGTTTATTTTTGAGAGAGAGAGAGACAGACAGACAGAGCATAAGCAGGGGAGGGCAGAGAGAGAGGAAGACACAGAAACCGAAGCAGGCTCCAGGCTCTGAGCTGTCAGCACAGAGCCCGACGTGGGGCTCAAACTCATAAACCGCAAGATCATGACCTGAGCCGAAGTCAGACGCTTAACCGACTGAGCCACCCAGGGGCCCCCTTTTTTTTCTTTTAAGAGTACGAAAGGAATCATCTTTAATGGTTGCAAGTATTACCCTATTATGAAGTGTATCACCAGTTCCCCCCGGCTGGAGATTCAGAGATTTCCCATTTTTCAGTATAAATCATGCTTTAGTGAATATCCCTATGCATAGATATTTGTGTACTTTTTTATTTCTTCAGGATAAGTTTCTGGAAGTGGTGACTCTTTTGGGTAAAAGGGTGTGGGTGTTTTGGGGGGCTGTTGATATACATTGGCAGGCTGATGGCACTGAGTCACTCCTAGGTTCTCTGGGTGTGGTTTTGGCTGTCTTCTTTAGAATCACCTGGGAAGCTCCTGAAAAATGAGACTCCAGGGCCCCACCCCAGGCCTCCTGAAACAGAATCTGGGAGTGGGCTGGTCTCCACATCTGTATGTTTCAACATACAGGAGAGCCTTCCACTCAGTGCACGGCCAGGCCTCAGAGCCAGAAGAGCCAGTTCGAGGACCTACCTCTGGGCACCCTTTTCCTTACCTGTAAAGTAAGGAAACCACCTCAGAGTGGTTTTGATGAGCCGAAATACTCTCTATGTGAATACATGTGTGAGTGTTTCTCTTACTGATGTCACAGGTGAGCAGGATCTTACTGGGCCAGGCCAGATCCGGGAAGGGAGCTCTGGGAAAAATGGGTCAGGACGCAGAGCTCCTCTTTCCGCCTCTTCCCCAAGGGGACCTGGGACTGATAAACTGTTGGAGCAGGGTGCTGCCAGCTGAGGCCCCCTCCAGGCACTGGTGTCTTTCTGTCCCGGTCGGCAGAGAGGAACCGCTTCTGCCCTTGGATTGCTGCCTCCTGTGTCCACGGGCAAGAGTGCCAAGAGGCCCAGGGCAGAGAGCCCCAGGGAGGATGGTGGTGGAGAAGGCAGGGAGGTCACTCCCCAGCAGAGTGGCCCCAGGAGTCCCTAATGTTGCCTTTGACCACAGGGTCCCCATGTGGATGTGCTGCGTCCTAACACTGGAGTTGGCAGTCCCTATGGGGTTGCCCAAGTGGTCCCCAGCTAAGGATAAACTGCTTTGCCGTGTATAATCTCCAGCAGGTTACCCTAGACAGGCTGTTTACCAGTTGTCCCTGCAAAAGCCAGGTCCACCTCTGTCCTCTGTTTCCTGGTCCGTAAATCTAGAAGGGAGATCATTCATTCACTTACTCAAGCAAACACGCTGAGCTGTGGTGGTGTCAAAATAAATGATCTACGTTAGGAAGCAGGGAGCAACACTGCCAGCTTGGGGATTGCTAAGTTGTGCTCTAATGTGGTTAGAGACTGTGCTATGAAGCATAGCCAAGCAAGGGACTGATTTTGTCTGATGGAAGGGAGAGTCGGGCTGAGGGCCGTCTCATGGAGGACATAACTGGACAGCTGGGCAAAAGAGCTGAGTAGAAGTTGTCAAATGTTGGATAGGTGCCTTCCAGGCAGGGGAAGAAAGAGCATCGAGTCAAGAAGGAGCCAGGCCTGCTGGGTAATCGTGGGCACCGTGGTGATTGGGTGGTCAGGGAGGGTCTGGAGGAGGCAGGGGCCGGGCCATGGACCTGGCCTATAAGTCTGCTTCTGACGCTTCTCAGCTCTTTGGCTTAGGCAAGGTGCTTAATATTTTGGAGCCTTGACTTCCTCCCCTATGAGATGCAGTAATCGGACCAACCTTGGAGGAAATTATTAAGTGTGTAATACACATAAAGTATGTAGCCCAGAACTTGGCACAGGATCACATGCTCCATAAATGTTTATTTCCTTCCTTGCAATGCTAGGGTGAGACTTTTTGGCTTTATCCTAGTAGGCCAAAGGAGCCATGGAAGGTTGTGGAACACAAGGTTAATAAGATTATATCTGTTTACTTGGGTGTTTATGTGTTTTATTTTATTTTTTAAAGTTTCTTTATTTTGAGAGAATGTGTGCACGTGCGTGAACGAGTGGGGGAGGGGCAGAAAGAGAGAGAATCCCAAACAGGCTCTGAGATGCCAGTGCAGAGCCCGACGAGGGGCTCAGTCTCACTAACCATGAGATCATGATCTGAGCTGAAATCAAGAAGAATCAGACACTTAGCCAAGTGAGCCACCCAGCCACCCTGTCCCTGTTTGTGTGTTATTCTGGTGGAGGATACTTTTGGGGTCTTCGGTGGTGAGGCTAGAGCCATGGGCCAAGACCAGGACGGGTGAGAAGAATCCTGTCCCACATGGTCTCCTGCTGAATTTCTTGTCTACCAGCTGCAGTGGGCTGCTGGGATGCCCTGCCCGAGCTCTGGGCAGAGACTTTGCCAGGAGAGGGTAGGGTTTGGAATGTGTCCCCAGGGAGCTGGTTAGCGCTAAGGGAAACTACAGAACTGGATACTTGTGGGACTTGAGTCTGGTCATGAGAAAGTGGGATGAGTGTCCTAAGGCTGGGCTCAAGTCTGCAGAACAGGCCATGATAGTGATGGTTAGCATGGTGGCAACCATAGTATAGCCATAGTCGCATACACATTTACTGACCACTTTGGGTGTGTGATAGGGAGCTTATGGGCTCATCCCAACCACCAGATGAGGGGCTATTATTGTCCTCATTGTATTTTGTTTTATTTTATTTTATTTTATTTTATTTTATTTTATTTTATTTTATTTTATTTTATTTTATTAAAATTAAGTTTATTTATTTTGAAAGAGGGAGAGAGAGGCGGGGGGGGGAGAGAGAGAGAGAGAGAGAGCGAGAGCAGGGGAGGGGCAGAGAGAGAGTTGAGAGAGAGAATCTGCCAGCGCACAGAGCCTGATTCGGGGCTCAATCTCACGAATCGTGAGATCATGACCCAAGCCGAAATCCAGAGTCAGACGCTTAACCGACTGAGCCACCCAGGCGCGGCACGTCCTCATTTTGTAGATGAGGGAACTGAGGCACAGAGAGGGGAAGTTACTTGCCCAGAGTCCCAGCAGGCTAGTGAGTCGGATTTCACCCCTGGTGGTTGGAATCTAGAGGGCATATCCACTGAGCTGTGGTGGGAACTGGAGCAGCTGTTAGGTTTGGAGTTTTTGGCTCCCAGTTCCTGGTGGTAGGTTGTAGTTGCCCACAAGGAAGCGCGCTGGGCACAAAGAGCTGGGCAGTGATGGGATGGTTGCCTTTGGAGGTGGTATGCTCCCAAGTCCTGGAGGGCCTGGATGGCTGTGTGCCAGGGCCGCCGCACGCGTGGGGGAAGGCGGGTCTGCACCTCCTAAGGAGAGGGGCTGCCTTACCCCCCCCCCCCCCCACCGTCCCTAGCAGCCTCCAGACATCCGGATTGGTGTCCCCACCTCCCCCACACCTCCTTCCCCCACGTCCTTCATAGACACAGGCACAGAGACAGCCCCTTGCATGGGGGTGGGAATAAACCCATCGTGTCTTAGAGAGTGTTGCTACCATATCCCGAATGACTGCAGGCTGTTGGAAATCAGCCTTGCAGGTGGCACTAACTCCAGGCTGGTCCATGGGTTGTCAGAGTGCATGGAGGGGTGGCAGGTCTGGGGCGGTACCGAGTGGTCTTGCTGGCCGAGCCTGCCCACGGAATTCCTCTTGCCGTGAATCCCAGGCAGCCCGTCACAGCCCGCTGATAGCAGCTGTTCTTGCGCCGCAAACCTCGTTGCCACATCTGGATGGAAAGGAGATCCTAGGATCGCTGCCTCATCCCGGCATGATGCCAGCATGCTCAGTGACCAGTGCCTTCCTTTGTCCAGTCTTTGCGTGTAGCGTTTGGTGACCTACAGAGTGCGGCAGCTTCCTGTACTTCCTCACCTACCGCCTCACCCTCCCAGGCGTGCACGGGCCTGTCAGCAGCCAGGCCTTGGAGGGGCAGGGGCCCTGCTTCCTCGGGAGCAAGGAGCAAGCCCCAGCCTGAAAGGAGAGACCCAGGGCCCAGCCTCGTGACTCGTGTGCCCTCAGGAGCTGCTCCTGGGCTGGTGCCAGGTGGTGTCATCCGGGGGTTGGATTAAAAGATAACTCCGTTGGCAGGAGGAGCGGCCCCTTGCTGGCTTTAATCACCAGGCCCTGGTGAGCTCCGTGCAGGTGCTCCCAGCCCCTGCTGCTGGGTGCCTCTTCCTCTCCTTTTGCTCCCCTCTGGTCCTTTCCCTCCTGCTGCCGGGACTGCCCTCCTCAGATGGCACCTCTGCCCCCGTCTGCCTCTGGGGACGGGTCTTAAAATCCTAACGAGCAATTCAACAAGATTTGCTTTCCTTTGTCTCCCTTCCTCTCTGAGAAAAACAAAGTCCCCTGGAACTGCAGACAGAAGTGTGGTGGGGCAAGGTGGAGACGAGGAGACTGAGGCTAGGCTGGTGGGGGTGCCAGGTTGAGGGGGGAAGCGCAGGGCCACTGTGGCTGAGCTGGCAGCCGTGGCTCGACGTCGCTGATGCAGGAGGCTGTTTGGCTCCTCGAGGACCTGTGAGTCTGGGGAGGTAGGTGCTGCTTCCCAGCTGGCGTGGCTGGGAGTGGGCTTGGGTGGGACCATGACCCTGGACCCCGGGGAGGTGGTCACAGGGCTCCTGAGGCTCTCTGGGCAACCCCAGGATGGCTGTACCGCCTGTGGGCAGCGGAGAGGGAGAGGAGAGCCCTGCCTGGAAGTTCTGGAGCCTTCAGGTGACCCACAGGCAAGGGGACCAGAATATTTTGGTAAAATATTACCAAGCTTCTTCCCCATGTCACCTATCTTTGGACAGGCCCTCATTTTGGGAATCAAATCTTTTTTTCTTTCTTCTTTTTTTAATTCATTGTACTACTAAAAAACGGTATAATAGACTTTTTTCTTTATGTATTATTTATTTGCTTAAACATTCATTTGTTAAGAGAAAAAATGCTCTCAGGGTATTTTCCCTCTGGGGTAGGTAAAACATAGCTGCGACACGTGCAGCATTATCCACCTCTTTTTAAATCAACGATTAAGTAGCAGCGATTTAAGAGTGTTGTGTAGGCAGTGGTCAGTGGCATCAAGAGGCATTTTATTTTTCTTCCTATTTTTCTGTGTGTGTGTGTGTGTGTGTGTGTGTGTGTGTTTAAGTTTATTTTTGTGAGAGAGAGAGGGAGAGACAGACAGAGTGTGAGCACAGGAGGGGCAGAGAGCCAGGGAGACAGAATCCGAAGCAGGCTCCAGGCTCTGAGCTGTCAGCACAGAGCCCGATGCAGGGCTTGAACTCACAAACAGTGAAATCATGACCTGAGCCAAAGTCGGATACTCAACCGACTGAGCCACCCAGGTGCCCCGACCTATTTTTCTGTTTTAAAACAAATTTCTTAATGGTACTATTTTTACCCCCTGATACTTTGTTTTGCAAATTTTCTGATGCACAGAACAGTTGTGAGAACAGTACAATAAACATTTGTATGGTCTTCGCCTAGATTCACCAGTGGGTGACAGCCTGCCGTCTTTGCTTTTTTCATTCTGTCATGTTCTATATTCAAGTACAATTTTTTTTTACCGATTTGCTCGGACAAAAAATGGCGGGCATCAGGACACTTCACCCCGAAGCACTGACGCGTGTGTCATGTGTGAACCAGGCCATGCACCTACGTGACACATCACCATTACCAAACCTGAATTCCAGGCTGGCGTATATAGTATGTTCTACTACATGGTCTCTTCCAAGTCTTCCTGGTTGTCCTAAATATGCCTTTATCAATTTAAAAAAGTCCAGGCTCTAATAAACACGCATTTGGTTGTTAGGCTAGCGTTATTTAAAAAAACTCTGGATTATACACTTGATTATCCGTGATTGACATATGTTTGTTAGAACACAGTGCTGTACTGTGGATGTGTACATATACCATATTCATTGATATCCCCTAGGCGGTCTTAGAATTCTTGAAACTTGGGAGGGGCCCGGGAGAGATGCACCCTCTTCTTTTTTACAGAATCTGTGTCTGAACATCAGAGAGACCTTTCCAGTATCCCAGTGTTGAGGTCTGCATATGTGTTCTGAATTTCTTTGGTTTATGAAATCTGACACCTCCGAGTCTGGACATTTTAAACTGTCCTGCTAAATTCTTTTAAGTACCCAGGGCTCAAATATACCATTGCCTGGAGGGTTATAGGTCATTTGACATAAAACAGAGAAAAACTGGTAGTGTCTTCTACAAAGCTCAGAACCTCCTCCTCCCCTCTCCCCTTTTGGTGTGGGGTCACTGGCCTTCTTAGCTCTGGACACCCTCAGAAGGGTTGATTGCTGCAGCGGGGCTACCAAGGACCAAAGCCCAGCCAGGGGAGGAGGGAAATCCTGAAGAGGGAAGAGAAGGGATATGGGTGACAGGACGTGGAAGGGAGAGAGCAGAGAGAGGTGCCATGGTGGCCACTGTCGTTCTGCCCTTATGGAGCTGGGCCACTCGGTTGACCCGAGGGTCTGTTAGCCGAGGGCCTGCTGTACGTCTCCCTCAGCACTGGGAATGAGTCCTTGATTGGCATTGGTTGGACTGGTTTTAAGTCCAGCTGTGAGGCTGTTTCATTCCGTCCTTTCCCTGAACCCTTCATCCCCAGTCCATAGAGTTGTCATGAGGATCCGAGAGGAGATTTGGGTAAGTTCTTTGAAACTGCAATGGAAGGAGGTGGCTCTCCCTTCAAGACTGTTCATGGAGGAGGTGGGGGAGGATTGATAAGCTCATCCTCCTGGGGACTGTCAGAGACTGGTATAAGACCAGCTTGCGCTTGGGGGGCAAGTGCCAACGAGGAGGGGACAGAAGTGAGGACAGGTGGTGTTCCCAGAGAGGAAGGTTGCAGTGTGCGCCCACAGGAGGAGCTTCTGGCACAAGGTCAGGCCTGAGTCTTACTGGATGCTCTGGCTAGAGAAGAGGTATAGTGAGAGTCAGGGAGCAGAAAAGTCGGGGCCTGCCTTAGGCAGGAGGCTTCCTGCCCTAAAGAAGATCCTCCAGGGGCACCTGGATGGCTCAGTCGGTTAAGTGTCCGACCCTTGATTTTGGCTCAGGTCATGATCTCACAGTTCATGAGTTTGAACCCCGCATCGGGCTCTGTGCTGACAGTGCAGAGCCTGCTTGGGATTCTCTCTCCCCCTCTCTCTGCCCCTCCCTTGTGCACTTTCTCTTTCTCTCAACAACAACAACAACAACAGCAAAAAAACCCAAAAAACAAAAAAAACAAACCCCCAAACATTAAAAAAAAAAAAAAAAGATTCCCCCCCCCCCCCCCAAACAGCCTGGCAGTGAGAAGGCTGCTTTAGTACTGTGTGTTTCGAGGAAAGGGTTACTTGGGATTATGAGTTGTTCTTCCTACCCCATCTCAAAAAAAAAAAAAACAAACTTTATTCTTTGCTGACAATAAAGCATGCACATTCATGTAGAAAATTCAATTAATGAAGAAGAAAAAGGAAAGGCACACAGAATCCCAGAGGCAACCCTATTAACATTGTGCTGGGGGAAAATGGAGCTTTTATTGTATGCCAAGCATTGTGCCAAATGTTATCTCATTTCATCCTCACAAAAACCCTGGGAGGTAGGTACTTTTATTATCCCTCTTTTATGGGAGAGGAAAATGAGGCACAGAGAGGTTAAGGAAGGTGCCCCGAGTCACTCAGACCGTGTTTGAGCTGGGATTCCCAGCAGGCAGGTGGGTCTGGAACTCATACTGCTAACCCCGCTGGGGTACTGACCACCCCTGCACGTATCTGATCACTGTGGATGTGCGCACATGTCCTTAGACACACAGCCTACGGTTCAGATTCGCAGTTTGTGAAGAGAGTTGCTAACCACCGTACAGAGGTGCGTATGGAGGGGCATCGCGGTTCTGTGCCGTCTTCCATCCCGTGGCTCCCTGTACAAAAGCCTTTGCTCTGTGGTCTGGGGTTTAGAAACGAAGGTTTTACCTACTTGCTCTAGTTGCCTGAGGGATAAGTAAATCAGTCCGTCGGTGGGAAGGACCCAAGATGGCCGTGTTGGGAAGAGGAGAACGAGGGGCTCCCCATCTCAGGCCTAGGGGCAGGTGGGGACTAAAGCTGTCCCCCTCCTCCCCCCATCTGCTGTTAATAATGTTCCTTCCGAGGAGAATTGGTAAACCAGGTAATGGTGTCTGTGGTGATTTCTAGGCTGTAGGGTGTGGTTCTTTTTTGGTTATTTTTTACTTGGCCATCTGAGCTTCTTTGGACTTCTGTCCTTCTGTCCCAAGGCATGGGATGGTCCACAGCTGGTACTTCCCTGTGGCATCCAGGGACTGGCTGTGGACTTGGCGGTTCACAGCCAGGAGTTGCCGCCCAGCGAGATGTGGGATGTGGGATTGGCTGCTGTTGCTTGCCTGGGGGCAGGCACTCCTGGAAACCTTCCCTGCCCCTGGGGCAGTTGTTCGAGCAGGAGCAATCACCCGGGCTTCCAGGGACACTGCAGGGACTGGAACAGCCTCTCGGTACCTCGTTTTCCCGATGTGCAGTGGGCTGATGGTGTCTATTCTTGCTGCTTCCCAGAGCTACGGGAGAAATAATGAGCCGGGGGATCAGGGAGACGAGGCGTCGTCGTTCAGGAGCTCAGTCCCGCTGGTGCCTTGTCCTCAGCGCACGGGCACTTTCCTTCTCTCTCCTTGCTCTGGTACTGGCAGGCAGGCAGGCAAGGTGAGACTTGTTTCTCCTCCATTCAGAGTGGACTGTTCATATGGTCACATGACCCATACACCCGTGTCAGAGGCAGGGCTGGAAACAGGTGTGGCCTCCAGGCCAGTGCCCTAACCCTGCAGCACACAGCATACTGGTCTTGCCATTCTGAGTTTTGTGTTTCTTCACCCAGTTATCTAGCACTGCATTCAGTCCGAAGAGAGCGGGAAGCCAGGGGTCCAGACTCAGTCAGCTCTGTTTGCCCAACTCTGTGGCTCTGGGATACCTCTCTGGGTCACTTGTTCGTTCACTGGTTGTTTACTGAGCACAGATGCATGCCTCGTTCTGTGGGAGATGCTGGATCTGCAGACACGAAAGAGGTAACACCCTGGTCACAGGGAACTCACCATCTGGTGTGGGTGACAGTTTGTAAATAGTCCATGCTAATACAGCAGGCGGGTGCAGTGTCCAAGCAGAGCAAGGTGGGACTCTGTGAGTACAGAAGTAGGCGGTTTGGACCCTTTTGGAGCCTCAGTTTCCCCATCTGTTAAATGGGTGCATTAGACTACTTGGTCTTTGGGGTCCCTCTGTCTTTTACATTCTGTGGCTCTTTGTGAAAAGAGTGTAATCCTGAGGGTTAGAACACACCTAGCGTCAACCAAAATTTTATGTTAAAAGTGCTCCCGAGTCAGACGGAGAGAAAGGTGTCTCTTGGGTTCTGTATCTCTTTTCACAAACAATCGTGCATTCTCTGACGGCCAAATACATTTGTTTTGTATGGCCAGGGAATGTTTTTCTCAGAAGTTGGTTTGGCTTATGGCTGTGTGTTGGTGCCAGCAGGCTGCTTATGGGTCACGGGGTAGAGAGGGATTGAGGGCACGTGTCAGATGTGCTACTGCGGATCTGAGCCAGGACTGGGTGTGATTCCATTGGCTGAGGTGTCCCAGGGAAGCAGCTGCCATCCCTGGTTCGTAAGGCCATGTCTGGCCCATGGGTGTGTCTGTCCTGAGTCTGGGGCTTGTGGGCGCCACAAATACAGACTGTGAGCAGGGTGAGGTGGTCGGGGTGGCCCCGAGGCCCTGGACCAGGCTGCAGGATGGGGGTGCTGGCTGGGGAGGGTTGGAGGGGCCCTGCCTCCTGGGGCTCCTTTCTGGGCTTCATGCTAGGGAGCTGGGTCAAGGCTGTACAGTCAGCAAGGGGTAGAGCCGGTGACTCCTGAGACCATGTTCCTGCATCCTGAAGCTCCCCAGAGAATGAGCTTTTCAGCAAACCAGTGTCTCATTAAGATGAAGCCCCGAGATGCTACATCTTCAGTTGGGTCCAAAGAACTTTCTCATGGTTTCCTGTGGAGCGCTGTGTAGTAGGGACCAGAGGGGAATGTGGGTATAGAGAATGGGCTGAGGGGGATTGCTCCCTCCTCTGCTGTGTGAGTACTGGGGGCTGGGAGGGAGGGAGGTCAGCTTGCCATGTGCGAATGAGCTGCCCAGGATGGCAGGGATGTACGTTAGCTGTTCACGCAAACAGAGATACGCCCTTTCCTCCCTCACTGAATTCCCTGCTGTGTAACAGGTACTACTGTGTGCTGTGGGGAGTATAGAGGTTTGACAAAGCCTCTTCCTTGGGAAGTCATCATTAGAACTGGATACTTGATTTGTGGCCTGGTACAAATTGAAAATGTAGAGTCCCTGCTCATAAATCATTAAGAGTTTCAAGACGGTGACAGCAGAGCATGAAGCTAGGTGTGAGGTTCCTGAGACTGTACAGGCTGTGCTCCATGACACTGGTCCTGGTCCTCAGCTTCACGGGGAACCGTAGGGGAAGTACAAGCAAGATAATGGTAGAACAGTGATTTCCCAATGGAGGGGTCTGGGAGGGCTCCTTGGAGAGGTCCCATTTAAAGCTGGAGCTGGGGGCGCTTGAGTGGCTCAGTCAATTGAGGGTCTGACTCTTGATTTTGGCCCAGGTCATGATCGTGAGATCGAGCCCCATGTCAGCCTCCACACTGAGCGTGGAGCCTGCTTGGGATTCTCTCTCTCTCTCTCTCTCTCTCTCTCTCTCTCTCTCTCTCTCCCTCTCCCCCTCTCTCTCCCTCCCTTTCCCCCTCTCCCTCCCTCCCTTTCCCCCTCTCCCTCCCTCCCTCCCTCTGCCGCTCCCCTGCTCACGTGTGCTCTCTCTCCCTCTAAAATAATAGTAATGATAATACTAGTAAAGCTAGACCTGGAGGGATGGTTAGGACTGTGGTGGAGGTGGTGGTGAGGGTGGAGGCAGGGGCCCATGGGCATGGGCAGGGAGTGATGAACTCATGGCTCTGTAGCCTGGCTGGATGGCTGGGTGGTGGTGGGCGGCATTTGGGAGTGTGGACAGGCTGGGCTCAGCTCTCGAAGACCCTCAGGTGCCAGCCTCAAGGGAGGCTTTATTCTGCAACCGGCGACTGCTGGGAACTTGGAGATGGCACCGTGGAGCTCTGGGAAGCACTCTGGGGATTGGTCCTCGCTGATGTTCCAAAGCCTCGGAATGGCTCTGATGTCGATGCACTTTACACTTGTTCTCTCAGTCCTCCCAGGCTGGTGCAGATGGGGAAGCGGAGGTGCAGAGAGGTGTCACGAACCTCGCCTGCGGTCGTAGGCGGTAGAGCTGGGACCCTAGGGATGTGGAGGGGAATCGGGAGGCGGGCGAAACAGTTGAGCTGCCATGGGTACCGGGATGGTGGCAGGGGGGAGAGGTGACCAGGGTGAAAGGGGCTGCAGGTGGGTCAGGTGGACATGGGCACCTGAGCGCGTCTCAATGTCAGGAGTGCCCCGCAGCCGAAGATCTGCGGTCCTGGTGGGTGGCATCCTGCTGCAGCGGCAAGGGGCGGGGGGGGGGGGGGTCCTGACTTTGAGAAGCTGCCTGTCTTTCTCATCGGTGGATCCTGCTGGTTGTTACCTCTTGGGTTTTGGCCCCAGTCTGTCTCTAAGTTTCTCCTTTTCCTCATCATCACCCTTTGGGCATGTAGAGACCACAGTCTGTTCCTCCAGAGCTTTTCTTTCTTTCTTTTTTGCAACCCATGGTTCATTCCTCCCCTTCCTACGTTTGTTGTGGTTTTATGCTGCGTATGGTGGCTCAGGTGTGGTGAGCAGCTGGGATAGATGGGATTGACTTTCAGCACATCTCAGCAGATGCTGTTGGGTTTTGGATCTTCCTGCACTTTTAAGATGTTCATTGTCTGTTGGCCTCCACCCATGGGGGTCTGGTGTGCCCCTTCCCATCATGTGTCTACTAAACCGTGTCCCCGCACATCTCCAAGCACCCCCTTGGACGACTATACTCTTCTACTTGGCACCCCAAGGCCGGCTGTGGTTATTTGTGTGACCTCTCCTTGTGAACACCTTTCTTCTGTCCCCAGTGTCGGAAGATCTGATGCTTAGTGTTGAGAGACGAGATGGAGATGAAATAGCCTGCAACTGACCCTGCCTGACCCTTCCTGGGTCTGGAAGCTGAGGCCTACCGTCTCCCAGCCTGGCAGGTGCTTGGTAACTTGACACTGCCTTGCTAATTGTCTGCTGAGATCACAGCGAGCCCTTGTCACCACCCATCTACAAGGACCACAGTCCCTGACTGGGCCAACTGGTTGAGCCACTGTTCTGGGCACTCATGGGAAACAAGTGGCCTTTGTGGTGAGCTGGTGGACAGAGTGGCCGTCAGCATGGGCGAGGTGGCTGCACTCGCAGGCCTTCTGGGCTGGGTGGGGCCCGGGGCAGCCAGCTCTGAGCTGAGAGGCCCACAACGGGCCCCATTTTTCTTGATGTCGGGGGTGTGGGGTACAGAGTTGCAAGGACCACTTCTCTCCCCTTTGGGTTGCTATTGAAGACAGTATTTTCTAGTGGTTTTCTAGTGCCTATATGAAGAGACTTCATTGGTTCTTCTACCTGACATAGGCCTGGGAGGTCACCTGTGGGTTGTGACCCTTCTTCATGGCCGGGCTTTTACCATGTCTCCTTGAGATGCCAACAGAGGAGAAATGAGACTGTAGGAGGTTTGAATGTTTCAAATTTGGCAATTCTTGGCAGTCTCTGAGGGAATCTCTCTCTCACTCCCTTCCTCAACGCAAACCCCAAACATACCACACATTTCAAAAGACCACACACCTCAAGGGAACTCGGTAAGTAATAGGTGATGTGGTTTAATTAGCTTTAAATGATGAAACTCGAGAGGAAGATGTATTTAGTAACAGGGGCTGGGCTGGTCCTTACAGACGCTCTTGGCTCAGAATGCCACGTGCCCCACACGCGCTGATGGTGTAAAGGTGGCTTTGGGCACATGTCTGTCTGTGTGTTGAGACTATTTGACGAGGCTCCAGTGAATGATCTGACAATGAAAAAGTGGCCGGCCCTTTAAAATGGTTCCGGAAGGGGCGCCTGGGTGGCTCAGTCAGTTGAGCGGCCGACTTCGGCTCAGGTCAGGATCTCACACTCCGTGAGTTCGAGCCCCGCGTCAGGCTCTGTGCTGACAGCTTGGAGCCTGGAGCCTGTTTCCGATTCTGTGTCTCCCTCTCTCTGACCCTCCCCCGTTCATGCTCTGTCTCTCTCTGTCTCAAAAATAAATAAACGTTAAAAAAAATAATAAAATAAAATAAAATAAAATGGTTCCGGAAGAATCTGTCTGTATCGTTAACGAAAACTACATTCAACAGTTTTGCCCAACCAACATGACTGATAGCTTTAAGCCGCTCGCCTAATCCTGTTCAGATGGGAATCCTGCTTTCCTCTGTCGTCCATCGTGGTATTGTCGCTGCTCCCCACCTTGAAACTTTTTTTTTTTTTTTTTTTTGCCTGTTCTTTCACATTATTTTCCTCTCAAGTCATCTGGAGGCAAGATGTGCTAACACAGATGGGGACAGCCACACAGGAGCTGCTGAAGGACGGCCCCGCGAGGTCATTTCTCTGTGACTGTGAGAGGCTGAGCAAAGGGGCTCCTGCTGCGTCTTTGCCTTCTAGTCATTCAGCCTGCTCTTCCTGCACTTTGCATTTGCTCTGCTGTGCTCCCAACGCCCCCCCAACCCGCCTCTTTCATCTTTGATGTAGTCGCCTCGGACAGAGAGCTCAGAAAACGAAAGAACAAATTGTAGACTCACAATGTTTGCCCCCAAGGAAAGTGCATATTTGCACAAAATCCTGTCTGACGGTTTTCATTTTAGCTAAGAAGTTGGGGGCCCAGCAGGCTGTAGGAAATATGAAAACTGGCGCTTCATGGGCCGCATGCTGATGGTAGCTCCCTGTCGGAGCCCTGTCTGTCACTAGAGATCTGAATTTTTCAGATGAAAATCACTGGCTGGCCACGGGCGACCATCGCCTCGGCCGCAAGCGTGCACACGTGCTGCGAGTGGCTTTGGAGCCTGCTTGTCTGCCCCTCAGGGTCTCCTCTTTGTTTTTCTGAAATGTGATGAAATGGAACGTGCTTTTAAAAATAGATATTTTCTGGGGATGATGTCCTGGCTGGGATTATTGGTTGTGGCGGTCTTCTTTCTGCCCCGTGAGTCCCTTATCTCATCTTGGCTGATAGGACACTGGCAACGGCTGCTTGTATCCCCCATACCCCCCTTTATTCTTTTTTTTTTTTTTAACATTTATTTATTTTTGAGAGAGAGAGAGCGCGCACGCGAGCGCGAGTGGGGGAGGGGCAGGAGAGACAGGGAGACACAGATCTGAAGCAGACTCCAGACTCTGAGCTGTCAGCACAGAGCCCTACGTGGGGCTTGAACCCCCCACTGTGAGATCATGACGTGAGCCGAAGTCGGACGCTCAACCATCTGAGCCACCCAGGCAACCCCCGCTTTTTATTCTTAGTAGTCTTTACAAATATGTTCCTTTTGATTACTTGTCTATTTGCACACAGGCCACAGATTCTATAGAATTCCTTAACTGTGTTACAGTGTTTTTCCTTAAGAATAATATATATATTTTTTCTGATTACCAAAGCAATGCTCATTAAAAAAAAAAAAAAATCAAGGAAAAGATTCCAGAACCATGTAACAAGATAGAAAGCCTGAGTTCCCTTAAACCTGAGTATCTGCTGGGGGCCAAAGGCTGGGGGAGAGGCTCAGTGGCCTCAGACGGTGGTCATCCAGGTGGACAGGGTGTTCTAGGGGATCATACTGTGACTGCTGGGTGGGTGAGGATGGGCAGAAGGGTTTGGTTTAGAGGCAGCTTAGCCATAGTTAAAGGTTCAGGGCTCGGAGGTGGGTGCTGCTGAGTCATCAAGGGCTTGTTCCTTAATTTCTCTGAGCTTCAGGGTCCTTGTCTATAAATAGGGGCTAATAACAATACCTCTTTCCTGGAGTGCTGTGAGTTTTCAGTTACGATTTGATGGTTTTTCACAGCTGGCACTGTATTGAGTGTCTGTGTTAGAAAGGGCAGCACAGAGCCTGGCACGGTAGCAGCTGTATTAGTGCCGTGACAAAAAATGTTGATGTTGGGGGTGTGGGGCACAAAGTACCCAGGACAAGATGGCTCAAACCACAGCCATTTATTGTCTCACGGTTCTGGAGGCTGTGAGTCTCCTCCGATCAAGGTGTCGGCAGGGTGATCTTGGGCCACTCTCCTTGGCCTGTAGATGACTGTCTTTGTGTCCTCATGTGTGTGTGCTCATGTCTGTGTCCAAGGATCAGGGCCCATCCTACTGACCTCATATTAGTTGAATCACCTCTTGTTCCCTATCTCTAATGCAATCACATGCTGAGGTACTGGGAACTTAGGACTTAGACTCTGAATTTTGGAGGGGACACAATTCAGCCCTTCATAGCGGTTATTTCTATTATGCATGGTTCTGTAGTGATGAGGGGCCCGGAAGCTGACCTTGGCACTGTCTCCAGCTCTCAGTGTGACCTGGCTCAGTCGTGCCTCATCTGGACATCTGCACAGCATCAGGGCCCGGCTGTACAGGGGTCCTTGTAAGCTCTGAGGCAGCTGAAGGTAACTGGGAAACGTGGATCTAACACTACTCTTCAGACTTTAACTGGAGACAGCAGGCAGAGTGACACAGGCTTGGGGGTGTCCTGTCCACTGGGAGGAGGCTGGGTGTGTTTACTGTCGTGACGACCTGCAGATGGCCAGTAGACAAAGAGCTAGGAGAAGACTGTGACCTTTGGGGGCTGGCACATGTTGGTTTCATTTGTTGTACTCTGTGGTTGTGGATGTGGATTTTGGCTTTTTCTGCTTTGAAATATTTCCTCTCGTTACCCAAGATCTTGTTACTTTCTCTCCTGAGGGCTGCCTGTGTGTGAAAGATAACCTACATCCCTGTGTGCATTAGAAATCCTCCTCTGATTTCTTCCCCCATTTCCTGGGGTTGACTTGGGGCACTTTGAAGACCCTGCGTGGCCAGATTTTGCCTTGGGTGGGTGGGGGGACTCTTCTTTCTGCGTTTGATGAAAGAATGACCATGGGCCTGTTTTCTGAACATGAGAATGTGAAATCGGTTATGTACTCAAGTTGAAGGTTAATGGGAGCACTAGATCCGCTGAAATACGTGTGAAACTGGAATATGACGGAAGGGAGCCTTTGTTACGGGGTTTTTAGGGAGAAAGATGTTTGAGATGTTTCACCTTTATTTGATGGGATGTGGGGTGCCTGCCAAGGGGAACACTCACAGCCTGAATGTGTTGGTGCAGTGGGTCTGTAGCCCCAGGTGTGCCCTGCTCTGGGTGTGCAGAGGTGAGAGCATGTCATACCTGAGTGTGTTTCTGCAGGTGACTACGTGTAGCTGTCCCTTTTGTAATACAGTGTAAAAGGTCCCTGTGGTTTCAGGAATGGATTCTTTCCACCCACTTCTGGAGGTCACCTTTTCAAAATCCACACAAGGTGCTGTGAGAATAAGGAGTGAACCCTCCTGGACGGTGTCTCCTTATTCAAGAGGAAGTGTCTGGGGGCTCTTCTTGGACAGGAAAACCATCTGCTTTGGTCTGGGCTTCCTAGAACCCCTCTGAAAGGACAAACCCTTCTTTAATGTTCTCTGTTTCTCAGGGCCTCAAAAGAAAAAAATACATAGAGGATCATTGTCCTTTTATTTTACTCTGAGGACCCTTTGGGTGGTCCTGGTCATTTAAAGAATCTTGGAGAAACAGATTGGATTATAGATTTAATTCCAACCAATAATCAATGATAGTAACCTTGCTAAGAGCTGAGCACCTTGTGTTTCTTGTTGGTGGACTTGCCCCTTAGGAACCACCCAGAGGGAGTGTGGTGCATGCCTTCCCTTCTCGGCAGACATAGATACATCCATCACGGGCTCCTTTTTCCACAAGCCCAGGTGTGGCCTCAAGCTCTTTTAGCACAGTACTTGGGGTAGTTCTAACAAGACTTGGCAGTTCTTTCAGGAAGGACCGAAGGACCGTTTGCCTTTTCTGGTCTAATCCCAGCACTTCCATTCTGATGGAGAAACCAGAGCCAGTCAGTTGCCTCACTTAGTTGGCAGAGCATTGTTGACCTCTGGATGATGAAATCAGATGTTTCTTTGCCTTCCATGTCCTATGCCAGCATTTGGTGCAGCAGGCCACCCCTCTGACCACTCTCAACCCCACTGCCATCTAGAAGATTCCATTCTCTGGCTTCTCTTGCCTCCCTGAGTGGTGTCTGTCTCTTCCAGAAATTTTTATTCCTTCTCCTAGCCTCACAGAGTGTGCATGCCAGGATTTTGTCCTGTGTATGCCCAGAATAGTACTTTCTGTGTGGTTGCTCTATAGGAAGCGCTAGATCCCGCTCTCCCCGTTCCCTGGCTCCTTTCTTACCCAAGGGCTTCGCATTATCAGGTAGTGACCGTGGGCTTGTCACTTACGACCTCCAGTCCCAAGGGGACTGTGTTAGTCTGAAACTCCCCTCACTCCAGACTCCAGTTTCCCACCATCAACAGGCTGTGCGCACAGGGGTTTTCCTTAAGACATCAACTGCAGTACCTTCCCAGATACCCCAACCCAAACTCCTCGCAGCAACCTCCACTCCCCCTCCCCTCCCACATGGTCTCCTTCATCCCTTCCTCCCCACCCCTGCATTGTCCTCATGTTCCATCCCCGTCCACACCCTGTGAACACTGGTTCAGGGGAGCTCCTTGTGTGAGCATTCCAGCTGTTCGCCACACTTCCAGGCCCTTCTGCTTTATCTTCCTCATTCACAGTTGCTGGGGATGGTTCCTGAAGCTCATCCCTGCTCTCTTTTTCCTGTGCTCAAAAACAGGGGGTATCCTTAAGTTCCAGGGCTGAGGAGCTGGGGCCTTCCTTTGTAGGAACCAAGACTATTATAGGGTTGTGTGAAGCTAGGTGGGGTTTGGAGCACCCTGTAAGCCCAAAGAGTTTGGACAACTAACAGAGAGAGGGAGATAAAGCCCTTGCCTTTTTTCCCCCTTCCTTTCTTTCTTTCTTTTTCTTTTTTTTTTCTGTGATTAAATATGTATAATGTAGCATTTGCCATCTTAGCCATTTTTTTAAAACAATGTTTATTCATTTTTGAGGGACAACACGAGTTGGGGGGGGGTCAGAGACGGGGGACAGAGGATCCGAAGCAGGCTCCACGTTGACAGCGGTGAGTCCGATGTGGAGCTTGAACTCATGAACCACAAGACTGTGACTTGAGCTGAAGTCAGATGCTCAGCCGACTGAGCCACCCAGGCACCCCCTGTCTTAACCATTTTTTATTTTATTTTATTAAAAAAAATTTTTTTTTTAACCTTTATTTATTTTTGAGACAGACAGAGCATGAATGGGGGAGGGGCAGAGAGAGAGGGAGACACAGAATCGGAAACAGGCTCCAGGCTCTGAGCCATCAGCCCAGAGCCCGATGCGGGGCTCGAACTCACGGACCGTGAGATCGTGACCTGAGCCGAAATCGGACGCTTAACCGACTGCGCCACCCAGGTGCCCCTTAACCATTTTTTAAATGTAGACTTCAGTGGTATTAAACACATTCATAATGTGCTACCACCCCCACCATTTATCTCCAGAACTCTTCAATCTTGCAAAATTGAAACTCTACCCGTTAAACAGTAATTCTCTATTTTTTCCTCCTCGCCCCCAGCCCTTGACAACTGTCATTCTACTTTCTATGTCTATGATTTTGATTATTTTAAGTACTTCTATAAATGGCATCAAGCAATGTTTGTCTTTTTTGTGTGTGACTGGCTTATTTCACTTAGCGTGATGTCCTCAGAACTCATCTGTGTTGTAGAACATGTGTGGATTTCCTATTTTTTTTAAGGCTAAGTAACATTCCGATGTATATATGCCCCACATTTTGCTTACCCATTCATCCAGCAATGGACACTTGTACTGCATTTTAGATATTATGAGATATTTAGATATTTAGTTGTGTTGTGTTTTAGATATTATGAGAAATACTGTCAACATGGGTATTGGGATATTTCTTTGAGACCCTGCTTTCAGTTTTTTGGGGTATATTCCCAAAAGTGGACTTACTGAATCATGTGGTAATACTATTTTTACTGTTTTTTGTTTTTTTAATTTTTTTTCAACGTTTTTTATTTATTTTTGGGACAGAGAGAAACAGAGCATGAATGGGGGAGGGGCAGAGAGAGAGGGAGACACAGAATCGGAAACAGGCTCCAGGCTCCGAGCCATCAGCCCAGAGCCTGATGCGGGGCTCGAACTCACGGACCGCGAGATCGTGACCTGGCTGAAGTCGGACGCTTAACCGACTGCGCCACCCAGGCGCCCCTATTTTTACTGTTTTTTGAAGAAACCACCATACTAGTTACCATAGTGGCTATACCATTTTATATTCCCACCAACAGTGCACGAGGGTTCTCATTTCTCTACATTGTTTTTTTGTTTTTTGTTTTTGTTTGCTTTATTGGTAGTAGCCATCCCAAGGGGTCTGAGGTAGTATCTCATTGTAGTTTTGATTTGCATGTCTCTAAAGATGAGTGATGATGAGCATCTTTTCATGTGCTTGTGGCTGTTTGTGCGTCTTCTTTGGAGAAATGCCTATTCAAGTCATTTGCCTATTTTTTTAAAAGTATTTTTATTTATTTTGAGAGAGAGAGAGAGAGAGAGAGCGAGCACAGAGGAGGGGCAGAGAGAGAAAATCTCAAGGAGGGTCTGCACTGTGCAGGGCTCGAACTCACAAACTGTGAGATCATGACCTGATTCAAAATCAAGAGTTGGAGTTTTAACCGACCAAGCCACTCAGGCACCCCATTTGCCTATTTTTGAATCAGCTTTAAAATTTTTTTAAATTTTTTATTTTGTTTTATTTTGTTGTTTTAGGAGTTCTCTATGTATCTGGATATTAATCTTTTATCATATATGTGACTTGCAAATATTTTCTGCCTTTCTGTGGGTTGCATTTTTATTCTGTCAGTAGTGCCTTTCAGTACTCATTATGTCTTTCTCTTTTGTTGCCCATGCTTTTGGTGTTGTATCTAAGAAAATATTGCCAAGCTCAATGTCATGAAGCCCTATATTTTATTATAAGAGTTTTATAGTTTTAGCTCTGGGTTGGACTTGATATTAGGACTTAGATTAATTTTGAGTTAATTTTTGTTTATGGTTTTAGGTAAGGGTCCAGATTCATTCTTTTGCATGTATATATCCAGTTTCCCCAGCGTGTTTTGTTTTGTTTTGTTTTGTTTTGTTTTGTTTGATTACATTTCATTTCATTTCATTTCATTTCATTTCATTTCATTTCATTTCATTTCATTTCATTTCATTTCATTTTATTTATTTTAGAGTGCATGCAAGCAGGGGAGAGGGGCAGAGGGAGAGAGAGAGAATCTTAAGCAGGTTCCATGCTCAGCACAGAGCCCTATGTGGGGCTCAATCCTATGACCCTGGTGTTACGATCTGCTCTGAAATCAAGGATTGGATGCTCAACTGACGGAGCCACTCAGGTGCCTCTCCCAGCATCATTTCTTGAAAAGACTGTCCTTTCTTCATTGAATAGTCTTGGCACTTGTCAGGAGTATTTGAACATTTATGGGAAGGTTTATTTGTGCTCCAAATTAGCTTTGAAATTAGGAAATATAAGTCCTCCAGCTTTATTCTTCTTTTTCATGATTGTTTTGGCTATTTGGGGTTCGTTGAGGCTCCATATTAATTTTAAGATGGGCTTTTCTGTTTCTGCAAAATAGGTCTTTGGGATTCTGATAGGGACTGCGTTGAGACTATAGATCATGTTGGCTGATGTTGGCATCTTAACAAAGCCCTTGCTTTTTTATTTATTTCCTTGTGTTTTGTTGCTGCAGTGTTGTGTTTTGAATAAGAGTACTGAAAAAGGAGTTTCCGGGAGAGGCCAGCAGTGAAGAGTAGGGGAGTTACGGCAGCTGGGGATGACGTACAGTGGAGTCAGGGAGCAGGGGGACTTGGATCTCCGGGGCAGGTTAGCATGTGTGAGCAGTTCCTGCCCAGTTACAAAGTACTTTCAGCATCTGTTACTTTATTTGCCCGGCACAATAATCAGTGAAATACAGATAAAGACTTTTTATAGCTCTGGCGTATAGATGAGGAAACTGAGGCTCAGAAAAAATAATTTGCCCCTGGTCACCCATTAGGTGACCAAACCAAGGAGAGCCCAGGTCCATCCAGCTCCTGATCCTGTGCCCTTTGTCGTGTGTACTGTGCAGTCACTCTGTACCTCCCACCCCTGTGGCAGGGGTCTTGGTGGGTTCACACTCAGCAGGAACATTGTGAGGAGGGAGAAGTTAGTGGTTCTCCATGGTCTCAGAGTCCTGGGGACCCAGGCTTGGTGGTCAGTAATCTTCAAGGTGCCCCGCAAAGCAGATGAGGAGGGTGCTGTTGATGCTGCTGAAGGAAGAGGGGCAGAAGTGGCAGCTCATTGCTGATGAGAGCAAGACCTTTGCTCTTTGCCCTTTGTGGACTGAACATCCCTGACCTGTCCAGTTTGGGTCTCGTGTCCTTGCCTACTTTGCAGCTTACGCCCTGAGACTTGGGCTGTTCCCAGAGCCATCATTTCCTCTGGCTGACTCCTCAGCCTACCTGATCTGAGATTAATGGGAAATGGCCATTTTGGGGGATGACGTAGCATTAAGGGGACGGTGGGAGGGAGACGTTTTGCAGTTCTTTTGCATTCAGTCTGAGCATTAGAATCATGAACAGGTTCCCCAAGCCCCATTGGTTCATTCTATTTCCTGCTGCCTTCTAAGCCAGGGTGGAAATACCTATCTGGCTTGTTCCAGAGATTGTGCTGGTCTCCCTTGGTGGGTCAGGATGAGCTGATGGCCAGAGGAGTGACAAGGTTGGAGGGGTCGAAGCCAGGAGCAGAGGACAAGGCTGGCGGCTGAGGTGTGGCAGAGATGACTAGAACCCATCTTTCTCTTGTTTCTCTTCTTCCTTCCGCTGTTGGAAAGATAACCTTGGCCTCAGTGCCAAATGCTGGCGCATAAGCCACTTTTTGGCACAGCCCTACCAGAGTTTCTAACCCATCAGTTGTGACTCCTCACCTGAGCATTGTCACTGAGTAGGGGGATGGCTGCTCACAGCCTCTGCTGCCCACTGGGACAAGGAACTGGTGAGTTTTGTTTTTTTTCTGATCTTATTGCAAAGGAAGTAATACAGGGCTGGTAGATAAGAGTCTTGTTTGAATCTGGATCCGCTTACTAGCTTTGTGGACGTGGGTGAGTTACTTGGCCTCTTTGAGCCTGTATTTTGCCATTTAGAAAATGAGTTGTTAATAGGCCATTTCTCATAGTGTTGTTGGGGTGATTAAATGAAATAATCCATATAAATAGTACTTATCTGCGAGAAGTACTTAGTAAATGTTAGCTGCTATGAGTAGTCAGAACTCCATGGTTAGTATATTCAAGAAAAGCTTGAGCCCAAACATGTAAGGTGGCGAGTGCTCGTTGGTAGCTCTCCCCGTCACTCTCTGACTCATGTCCATCGGTCTCTTTGATACCCAGGAAGTTCAGGGTGTAAGTGGAGTGCAGGTACAGTTTGCACTTGCTGTTTCTCTACTTGAAATAATCCTTCAGCATTCTGCACTTCCTTCAGGTCTCTGTTCAGATGTGACCTCAGAGAGACAACCCTCCCCCCGCCATTGTATCACAGTGCCTATCTCTTCACCACACCCCAGTCACCTTCCATTTTACTGTGTAGTATTTTTCTTGGTAGTACTTATTACCTGATGCAGTCCGCACTTGTTTATTAGTGAGGCTGTCCTCTTCCGCCCCCACTCCTGTGAGCTCCGTGTGAGCTCCATGAGCTCTCTCGTTCTCTGCTGCACCCCCAGGACCTCCTAGCACCATGCTCACTGAGCATTTGGTGAATGAATGGGCTCTGTGCTCCGCCCCCCCCCCCCCCCCCCCGGGGGCAGACGTGCCCGCCCACCAAGGAGTGGTGTCTGATGCAGAGTGCCCTCACTCCGTCTCTCTTGAGGTGGGCTGACCGGTGTCTGTGTGTAGGTAGGTGGTAGTGAGGACTGTGAGAAGGTTTGGGGCGGGCTGGAATGATGCCAAGCATGCAGAGAGCACTCTGGCTTGTTCCATGTGACTCAGAAACTAGAGACCTGCAAGGAAGGCCAGGGATGGATTGGAATTGGCCATGGCCAGGCACAGTGGTGGAAGAGGGGAAAAGAGGCCTCCTTATCCTACAGGCAAAGAAACAGGTAGAGTGTTAAGAGTTAGGGTTTATGGAGTGCGTGCCCTGTGCCTGGCTCTGTCCTCAGGGCTTTACCTCTCTTTACTCACTTAGTCCTCAAACCCATCATTCTTCCTGTTTTATGTTTTATTTTATTTTATTTTACTATTTATTTTGTTTTTTTAAGTTTTCTTTATTTTCGTTATCTCTACACCCAACATGGGGTTCGGACTCGCAACCCCGAGGTCAAGAGTCGCACCCTCCACCCGCTGAGCCAGCCGGGTGCCCCTTCCTGTTTTATGAATGAGGACGTGAGGCACAGAAGGTGGAAACAACTTGCCCAGGATCACACAGTGCAGGGGGCTTGCCCTGACACCCTGCAGTGGTGCAGGGCGGTGCCTCCTGGTTGTAGTCTGTGTAGAGGACGTGGCCTCTTCTCCCTTTACCGAGGAGTGGAGGGGGAGTCCTAGTTGAGAGCAGGAGGGAGCCGGCAGTGCCAGGTGCCTTGTGAGAGCTGCTTCCTGCCCACGGTGACTTAATTCTAGGGCAGATGTGCCACAGTGAGCTGTCCATCTGCAGCATCGTGGAGGCTCGGCTGCCCCTTAGGTGATCGTGCTGCTCTGGTTCCCTGTTCCCTCTTGCTGTGTCCTCTTGGCTGCTGTGCCAGGCAAATAAGCTGTCACAAGGGTAGCAGCCCTGAGCTGTGATTTGGGGGATGCTGCTCAGGCTTGGTCACGTTCATTGGTGGAGAACATGCCCCTAGATCATTGTGTTTTTAAAAAAATTTTATTTATTTATATTTTTTAAATTTACACCCAAATTAGCATATAGTGCAACAGTGATTTCAGGAGTAGATTCCTTAGTGCCCCTTACCCATTTAGCCCATCCCCCCTCCCACAACCCCTCCGTAACCCTCAGTTCTCCATATTTAAGAGTCTCTTCTGTTCTGGCCCCCTCCCTGTTTTTATATTATTTTTGCTTCCCTTCCCTTATGTTCATCTGTTTTATATCTTTAAGTCCTCCTATGAGTGAATTGGTCTTTCTCTGACTGACTAATTTCACTTAGCATAATACCCTCTAGTTCCATCCACGTTGTTGCAAATGGCAAGATCTCATTTTTTTTGATTTCCGAGTAATACTCCATTGTATGTGTATACACACACACACACACACACACACACACACCATATCCTGTTTATCCATTCATCCATCGATGGACATTTGGGCTCCTTCCATACTTTGGCTGTTGTTGATAGTGCTGCTATAAACATGGGGGTGCATGTGTCCCTTTGAAACAGCACACCTATATCCCTTGGATAAATGCCTAGTAGTGTAATTGCTGGGTCGTAGGGTAGTTCTATTTTTAGTTTTTTGAGGAACCTCCATACTGTTTTCCAGAGTGGCTGCACCAGCTTGCATTGCCACCAACAATGCAAAAGAGATCCTCTTTCTCCACATCCTCGCCAACATCTGTTGTTGCCTGCGTTGTTCATGTTAGCCATTCTGACAGGTGTGAGGTGGTATCTCATTGTGGTTTTGATTTGTATTTCCCTGATGATGAGTGATGTTGAGCATTTTTTCATGTGTCGGTTGGCCATCTGGATGTCTTCTTTGGAGAAGTGTCTATTCATGTCTTCTGTCTATGTCTTCACTGGATTATTTTTTGGGTGTTGAGTTTGATAAGTTCCTTATAGATTTTGGATACTAACCCTTTATCTGATATGTCGTTTGCAAATATCTTCTCCCATTCTGTCGGTTGCCTTTTAGTTTTGCTGATTGTTTCCTTCCCTGTGCAGAAGCTTTTTAGTCTGATGAGGTCCCAGTAGTTCATTTTTGCTTTTGTTTCCCTTGCCTCCGGAGACGTGTTGAGTAAGAAGTTGCTGCGGCCAAGATCAAAGAGGTTTTTGCCTGCTTTCTCCTCGAGGATTTGGATGGCTTCCTGTCTTACGTTTAGGTCTTTCCTCCATTTTGAGTTTATTTTTGTGTATGGTGTAAGAAAGTGGTCCAGGTTCATTTTTCTGCATGTTGCTGTCCAGTTTTCCCAGCACCACTTGCTGAAGAGACTGTCTTCATTCCATTGAATATTCTTTTCTGCTTTATCAAAGATTATTTGGCCATACGTTTGTGGTTCCATTTCTGGGTTCTCTATTCTGTTCCATTGATCTGAGTGTCTGTTTTTGTGCCAGATCATTGTGTTTTAGTAGGAAACTCTTAACACCCATCCCAATCTCCCCCCCCTCCCCCCCCCATCCCTGCAGTGACAGCCTAGCCTCCTTCCCAGGGAGCCCACCAGACTCTGCTTTGGACCACCATCTGTGCTTTCTAGGTTCAGAACTGTAACCCAGCCCAGCTGGGAGGTGACAGAAGAAAACAGGACTTTTTCTGTTGTTTTGGGTGACAGAAAGCCAGAAGCGAGGAGAAGTGTTCCCACCTGGTGCCAGGTTGATGGTCCCAGGTCCTCCCCCTGCTCCCATCCTGGAGCTTAGCCCCCCCTGACGGGAGATGACAAAGCCTCCAGGAGCCTTTTCCAACTGATGAGGGGGAGCAAGCTTTCTGACTGCTGTTTTTAATCTCTGGAAAATCAACAAACTTCCATCTTCCCCTTGTGCCTTTGGGGCGGGGGAGGGGGGGGACTCAAACGGTCCGACAGTGAGAGAAGCATCTTTATTTTAATCTTACTGAGTGATCAGTTCTGGGTGTGCGTGTGTTGTTTTCCCTACCTGTTCATACTTTCGCTTTGGGGCATTTGTGGCAGGAGATGGAGGTGGGTCACAGATTACAACACTGACGTCTGAGTTTCCTCAGGATCAGGTAGTTCAGTTCCTTAGCTCCTTATCTCATGGATGATTCCAGAGTCCAGCGGGAGGGGGTTAAGGAGTGAGCCTCAAGCCCAGCAGGCATCCGTCTTCACACTCCCCCCATGCAGATCTCACCTGCACACTTGGATGTCAACCCTTCATTTAGCCAGGAAAGGAACACCCCCATTCACCTTTGAAAGAGGGGCTACTGGTTTTTATCATGACCCCAGGAAGGGAGAAGTAAGCATCCTTACTGTGATATCTTAGCAAGTTCATTATTCTTGTCCTAAACTTGGCAGAGAATACTACAGCTGTATCTCAGTGGGGAAAACTAAGTCTTCACTTACAAACCTGACACTTAGGGGGGTGGCTTATGTATACCAGAGGTACATCATCACTTGACCCATGACAGCAGGTCAGGGACAAGGTGAATTGCCTGTCCTGAGGCAGGCACGTGGGGTGCACGAAGCAGGACTTCCTTCACTGATAGGCCAGGCTCTGGCTGCTCCATTCCGGGGCCGTGGTCACCCCATACCTCTCTGACATATTGAGGCTTGCCAGCCTCCCACTTTGGGTCTCAGTATCCACAGCCTTGGGTCATATTTTTATTTTTTAAAGGAAAAGATTAAAAAAATTTTTTTAATGTTTATTTTTGAGAGAGAGAGAGAGAGAGAGAGAGAGAGAGACAAAGCATGAGTGGGGGATGGGCAGAGAGAGAGGGAAACACAGAATCTGAAGCAGGCTCCAGGCTCTGAGCTGTCAGCACCCCCAACGTGGGGCTGGAACCCACGAACCACGAGATCATGACTTGAACTGAAGTCGGATGCTTAATTGACTGAGCCACCCAGGCACCCCACCTTGGCTCATATTTTTAAGCGGAAGGAGAAGCTGAGGCCCTGGTGTGTGTGTGTGTGTGGGGCATTGCTGCACTGACCCGTGATTCTGCAAAAGGACTTCTCAGCACCAAAGTACCTCCCGCCAGCAACTCCTGAGGTCCTCAGAAGCAGGGGAGGTGTTCTCTGCACAGCACGAAGCACTTTTCATGCTCTTGCCGCCTTCCTCATCTCTGCAGCTCACAGAGTTGGTGCCTCTTGAATGAGGGTGCCTCTGCTCTACTACCTGCCACGCACCCAGCACTGGCATGGCTGTTGGGGTGGACAGGAAGCAACAGCACTTGTCAGGGCCGTGGAGCCATGACTCCTCTCACTCCCTTTCTTCCCAGTTTCAGTCCCCTCTCTGGCTTAGCTTACAGTGCCTGTTGAGTGTGTTCTTGGTGGGGGAAGGCAGGCAAGGAGGGGACAAGCCCACTGTAGGGGGCATCCAGGCAGTAAGGCCATGGGCAAGGCTGGCTCCACTCTGAGACTTTCCATTTGCACAGGAGGATAGGCTCTGCCTGTGTTGCTTCCAGGCTGAGTTGGTTTCTCAGGTGCTTGTCCAAGCTCACCATCCTCCAGGGCCAGCTCCAGGCTGCTTCCCCCATGAAGCCTCCCTTGACTTCCCCTCTACCTTCAGAGCCTGGCAGCAGTGTTGTGTGTAGGGATCAGGAGCACAGCCTTGAGGCTAGACTGGGTTTGTGTCCTGTTCATACCCTTACTCGTCCCTCTATCAGGACCTTAGGCAAATTTGTTAATTTTGCTAACCCTTAGTTTTCTACTCTGTAAAATGGGCCTAATGACAGCCTCAGGGTTGCTTTAGGAATTCCTAAAGTGCTTAGCACAGCTAGACACTAGTGCTCAGTGTGTATTAGCTGCTATTATTATTATTGTTAGTGAGTACCATATAGTCTGGCAGTCTGTTCTTCCTGCACTGTTTGACCTTGTCACTCTAGTACCGCTATGACTTTCAATAGGCAGAGGATTGAAAATGGCAGGGTTGGAAGGCCTGGTTTGACCACGGTGGCAGCAGCTGGCACTTGGAGCGCTGGCTGTGCCAGGTGCTGTCTCAAGTCCTTTTCACATTAACTCAGTAGACTCCTCTGTTAGGAAAGTACTCCTCCTAGCCCATTTTACGGATAAGCACATGGAGGCAGGGAGAGCTGAGTGGCTTTCCCAAAGGTACACAGCGGCTAAGTGGCAGAGTTGGGGGAGTTCAGCCCAGGCAGGCTGGCACCGCTGTGGGTGTTCTAGTCAATACTGCCTTCATTTAAGGTTGAGGGACCCCGGCTCAGAGAGGGGAAGGGACTTCTGCACGGTTTCACAGCAGCTGAGTAGCCTCCTGAGCCCCTGGCTTGTCTTCTTTTCACCAGGCCTGGCCCAGGGCCTTGCAGGGCTCAGGCGTGCGTCAGCAACCTGGTGGACACGTGCAAGCACAAGAGCGATTGGGTGCCCTCGGTCATCTGCCTGTGACCTGGGGGAGGGTTCCAGGACCTCCTGGCTAGAGCCCCCAGGAAAAGAGTGGCTCGCCTTCTCCCTCCCGCTTCCCAGGTGCTTGGGGCGGGGGGGCTGGTTGGCATGTCCTCCCGGCCTCTCCTCACCCTCCCGGAGCACAGGGAGGACTCTGTGTGCTGGCTCAAGGCTGGAACAAGTCCCTTCGGTGCCTACAGGTTTCATGGGGAGGAAGCGTGAGTCACTGGGGCCTTTATGAGCTCCAGGTGAATGGAGGGGTGTATTAGGTGACAAGCTAAGCTTGTCTCTTTTGGGCCCCACAGGCTGCAGGAGGTGGCCTTGTTGGAGGGCTGGGGCATTCTGTTATCGCTTGGGTGATTTTACTGGAAGTTCTTTTGAAGTGGTCTCCCTGACCCAGTGGGGCTGAGTCACAGAGTAAACACAATTAGCAGGGGCTGGGCTCTTGGGAAGGATGCAGACAATGCGTGGGTCCCACGGCTTGCTGGCTGCCTTTCGGGGCCTCTGCCACGGTTTGCATTGGTTTCCCACCCGATGACTCCGGTCATCCCTGCTGCCCTGCGTTTATTCTGTCTGTCGACCACATGTCCTCGGGGACTTGTTGGAAATGCAGAGTCTCAGGCCCCCGCCGTCTCCCCACATCAGAATCTACATTTTGCTCAGGTCCCCAGGTAGCCCCCATGGCAGGAAAGAGCTCCCTTGTGTCCCTCTGTGGTCTACATGTCCATGAAAAGCTGGGCTTATGCCCTGCTCTCCTTTCCTGGAAACGTTTCCAGACCATCGACTTCTGGGTCCTCTCAGTTTGTGGGGGTGCCCTGGGTGGTGGTGTCCTGCGGGGATGTGGGAGGGCACATGGGGAGGGAGTGGGGGGCAGTGCCAGCGCGGGAGCCGGGTTGATTCTTCAGCCCTCACTGGCCTGGGCCTCTCTGCCGGGTTGGGGTATGCTTTAGGTTTCAGGGCAGGTGGGGTGTGAGTGCCTGCATGGAACTCCTGGGGGCATTGGGGGTGGCTGGGAGGCGTGTGCCTGTGAGAGGAGGCTGCTGTTGGCCTCCAGATTCGATTGTGAAACCCCAGAGGTAGATGACGCCTGACACCCGCCCTTCAGAAGCCACCGGCTTTGAAAGGACACCGCGTGACTTTGGAGGAGAGTGACTCCTCTTGCCTTTTCCCGACATCCTGACCACACAGGCTTTTTAAGACAACAATAGCAGCAGAGACAAAGCATGACCAAGACAGCGTCGTCTTCGGGCCTTTTTTCCCTCTGAATGACGTCTAAGGCCCTGGGAACATTGTAAAAACTGGGCCCTGTCCAATTTTAATCACTCCCTGCCGGCCCCCAGCTCCTAGGAGCCCTGCCAGCCGACTCAGGGGTGGTGATGCCCAGAGATGCAGATAGAGATGTCACGCTGCCCCCAGGTCAGGCCCCAGAACCCCAGCAGGACTTTGGGGACAGAGAAGAGGGACAGAATGTGTTGGTTGGCCAGTTGACTCCCCCAGCCAGGGAGGGAGATGGGCGGAGAGAGACAAGGGCGTCTGCCAAGTTTAATTAACAGTGGAAACTGGCCGTGGGGGAGGAGGGAGGCAACTTGGTGAGGAGGGGCGCTTTACTGGAAGATGGGGCTCTGCCGATGCCAGTAGTGAGGAAGAGGCAAGGCGTTCCCGCGAGGAGCGGCTGCTGGAGCGCGGGGCCGTGCTGTCGCAAGCACGATCCAGCTCAGAGATCCGCAAGGTGTGAGTGGGAGAGTTTATTTGCGCCTGCTTTTCTGAGTGGGCATCTTTTGAAAACAGTCCACCAACATACCAGCTGGCTAGCCTTCCTCGTCCCCGTAAAGAAAAAAATAATTAAGAAATTGGCAATTGAGTTGAGAAAACAGGCATTGTGTTACGTTTTTGTCCTTTGACATACCAGCGGATTGCCTGAATTGCATCTGACATTGCTTCGTGGATCCTTATGCAATGTTTGATGTTTATGGCGTGGGAAGAGAGATGATTTAAGAAACTTGTGGTGCTCGTTGTTTTGTTGGGACAAAAATGCAGAAACGTTGAATGGACAGCAAAATGAATTGTGTGGGTCGGACTTGAAATATGGGAGGTATTTCACCGAATGTTGCTACTCGTTTTTTGGTGGGATCAAGGAATTTCAGGGCTGAACAGGGTTTTCTAGTTCCTTTTCCCTTCAAGTGATGTGCAGAACCGTGCTGTGGTCTCCCTGCCAGGTGGGCGCGGGGCGTCCGTGAAGTGAACGCGTGTGTCGAGGGGGGCCCTGCCCTTCCTAGGTATCTGCAGACCGAGCCAGCCCTGTCCGTCAGGCGCCCCCACCCGCAGCTGCTCTCCGGCACCTACCTGCTGTGTCCATTTCTGGTGCCAGAAGCTGTGTTGAACAAACAGATCCCTTTGACAGTCCCATCTGAAGACAGAGCATCTTCAATCCACCCTAAACACCTAAGGTCTTAAGAGAGTCTCAGAAAATTCGGTCACAAGGCCACTGGTCATCCTGGCCACTGTCCTAGTTCTTGCTATTATGAAAGTCCCTTTTCCTTGTGTTTTCTTTTTGCTCTCCGCTTTTGTCTCTTTTTCTGGTGGGCGTACCTGCCAGCTCTCCCGCCTACCATTATGCCAGGGCTGCTCGGCTGTCTGCCCTTCCTCTCCTCCCCTCAGGTTTTCCCGTCTGCTCAGGGTCATCTGTCACCCTGCTGGCCTCTCCCTTCCCCGCCCCCACGGGTCTCCTTCTTTCTCTCCCCTGTTTACCCCCATCTCTTCATCCCTTTGCTGTCCCTTCGGGGAGTGCGCAGGTATCAGGTAGCTAGTCAAGAGTTGAGGTGGGAGATGGGGCGCCTGGGTGGCTCAGTCGGTTAAGCGGCCGACTTCAGCTCAGGTCACGATCTCGCAGTCCGTGAGTTCGAGCCCCGTGTCGGGCTCTGTGCTGACAGCTCAGAGCCTGGAGTCTGTTTCAGATTCTGTGTCTCCCTCTCTCTCTGACCCTCCCCCGTTCATGCTCTGTCTCTCTCTGTCTCAAAAATAAATAAATGTTAAAAATTTTTTTTTTTAAAAAAGAGTTGAGGTGGGAAAGAAGAAACTTTGACATCTGGCCCCCACGTTTCAGGTCCTGGAGCCCTAGATCTCATTAGTTCTTGGCTGCTTTCTCACATGGGAGCCCTGAGGCTTATGCAAAGGCTTTACTGCAAAAATCCCGTCTCTCGCTCACCCGCTCTGCCTGGTACACACACTTCTTCACTGTGTAGTTTTGTGCAGGACAAAACCCTGCATTCCTGCTGTTACCTTGTTTTCTTTGACCCACCGCCTGCGCATGGGTGCTTTTCTCAGCTCCCAAGGTAGTCTCGGTCGGCTTGCCCTCTTAACACTGTGTCCCCTGTAGCCACAAGCAAAGCATGCAGTCAGGGGGAACGTGTAATCCTGACATGGGACAGGGGAGAGGACCTCATAAGCTGTCTGGCTGAACCCCATCCTTGTTCAGGTCGGGAGCACAGTTCCAGGAAACAAGTGACTTGCTCAGTGGATGAGAGCTAGGTTCAGAAGCTGGGTTTCTTCACCCAGAGGTTTTACTGATGCCAGGCAGGTAACATCCTAGCCTTGGAAGCTGTGGTGTGGCAGTTGTGTGCCCACCTCAGGGGTTAACAACGTCAAGTGTTGGCCAAACAAAGGGCACGTACTGCTCCCTGGCTTTGGTGACCGTGTAATTGCTCAAAATTTTATAAGTAACTTTTAATAAGGGGGCAGGCACTGACTATATCATTAACGACTAAGCTTGAATATAGTCAGAACGCGAGAGCAGAACAGTCGGGCAAAAAGAACAAATAGTTCATAGATGTTTAGCTTCTCCTCTCTTGCTGTCTGCATGGAAGCCAGCGTCATATTGATAAAGATCTGTAGGAAATCCCGAGACCCTATTTTAGCCTGGGGCATATGTTGCTCCCTTGCTAAGCTTTTCCCCAGATGTCTTAACAAGAAGCCATCTGACTGGCTCCAAGTTCTCCTCTGTCTGTACGTAGATAGGTCTCCAGGGCAGGAGGGTGGCGGAAAGGTGAGGTGGGACATCGGCAGAAATACCAGAGACTAGGCCCTGCTGACCACACCTCCCCTGCCCGCCCCTTAGATCCGATTTCTAGTCCCTGACGTGGTGTTGGTTCTCAGTTTGGCGTTGACTGAAGACCAGTTGGTCCGACAGTGGTTTGGGGTTAGTAACAAATGGTCTGTCCTTCTGTCCCCAGGCTCCACCTACAGCGTCTTGTCCATCATGCCCTCAGACTCAGAAAGCAGCAGCTCCCTCAGCAGTGTGGGTGAGTACCACCTGGACACCCTTCCTTCCTGGAGGGCACCGGGTAGGTGGGGGGTCTGGGTGTGAGCTGAGGTAGCCCTGAGTCTATGGGATGGGAAGTTGGCCTCCCCTGTCAGATCATTCATGGGGTCATCTCCTATTGACTCCATTCACATTTTCTCCATCAGCAATCTATCCTCTTCTTTAAAAAATTATTATTATTATTTTTTAATGTGTATTTATTTTGAGAGAGAGATGGCGCCATCAGGGGAGGGGCAGAGAGAGAGGAAGAGAGAATCCCAAGCAGGCTCTGCACTGTCAGCACAGAGCCCTATGTGGGACTCGATCTCATGCCCATGAGATCATGCCCATGAGATCATGACCTGAGCCAAAATCAAGAGTTGGACACTCAACCGACCTAGCTACCAGGTGCCCCAGCAATACATCCTCTTAACAGAGGAGGGCAGAAATCTGGATATGGTGTTAGAATGGAGGCGGGTGGTAGGGGAGGCCGTGCTTCACCATTTCTTCACTTTGTCAGAGCGTGGGGCTTCTCAGTGAGCTGTTGTCCCCCTGACCCAGGCTTTGTACTTCAGTGACCACTGTCCATGAGAATGGCCCCTTTTGGGACTGTCCTTTGTAAGCAGGAACAGCCCTCTGGGCAGTGTATTGTCCTAGGGACAGGGGTAGCCAGTCCAAGTGTTTCCAGAAGCCTTTACTTTACTGAAGATATCTCGGCAGGAAGGTTGTCATGGTCTCGTAGCCTTCCCACACCTCTGTTACCTGTTACTGTGTCATGTGCCCGCTGTTTAACACCCTCGTGCGGTTTCTGATGTCCTGATCTGACCTTGATGGATCCATACACCTTCAGTGGAGAGTCCTGGAGTTTCCGAGTCAGAAGGGCTCACGGAGGTCATCTGGTCCAATTATTTTATTTCTTCCACATAGACAGATGGGGAAATTGACACTGAGAGAGGGCAAGTCTCATGTCAGAGAGTCCAGACCCAGCCGGGGGCAGACCTTTCATGCGTTAATTCGACTGACACTTACAGAACACCTCTGTAACGCCAGAAGTGGGCTTGGAATGCAGTGGTGAGTGAGGCAGACGGTGGTCCTAGTGCTTGTGGATCTTCGGGTCCAGGGGGAAGACGGTTTCATAAGTAAATACAACATGTGAGGTCAGTCCAGTAAGAGAGCTACAAGCAGGGAGGTACTGTATTCGTTTTCCAGGGCTGCCATAGCATAGTACAACAAACCGAGTGACTTATGTAACCAAAGTGTATAATCTCGTAGTTAGTCTGACGGCATCAGGCACGGTCTGTCCCAGGCACCTCTCCTTCCTTCTGCCCGGGTGCTGGCAATCCTTGGTGATCCTTAGCTCGTAGATGTATCATCCCAGTCTCTGCCTTTGTCTTCACATGGTGTTCTCCCTGTGTTCATGTCTGTCTTCAGATTTCTACTTTTTCAAGGGACACTAGTCCTACTCCAGGATGACCTTATCTTCAGTGTCTGACTGTATCTCTGATAAAGTCACATTCACATTTGCTGCCGTCAGGATTTCAACATTTTGGGGAGGACACAGAGCAGCCAATCAGTTTCCTTCCTCCCTGTCTGGGAGGACTCCTCCGGGACCACAGGACAGAACTTCAGTGTTTATTACTTTGTGCTGTCTGCTAGGAGTCCATCGACTCAATGAAGGGGTTGTTGGAATTTTGAACATGGCACTGGCTTCCGGGAATCCCGTGGGGTGGGGCAGTCAGGATGAATGGAACGCTGTCATGGGGCTTTTGTAAACCTGAGGGGGTTGAATCCTGAGTGCACCTCTCCTGCCTCATGCTCTGCTCTGTTGGCTCCCTGTTCCCCTTGGAAACGAGGTGCAGTGATCTAACAGATACCTGACAAATTCATTCACATCGACACTTCAGGGCTTACAGTGGTATCTTTCCTGGGAACATTTGCATCATTCTCTCCAAAGAGAGCGCGATTACTGAAACCACAGCAGTTATTGTTAGTAGTGGAATTTCAAGGAGGAGTAGGAGTAGGTATTTTTTATGCAGCCGGACTTCCGTAAACTCTGGAAGAAGCTTCATGTCACTGACCCGACCTTTGGTTCTATGCGTACCTGGAGCTGGTTCGGCCCTTGGGATGGAGGGGTGAACACTGTCCCCAGGTACTTGTTGACAAGCAGGCAGTGCTGTGCTGGACGTCCTGCGTAGGCTGAGCCTTGCTTGTTGGTGCCTGGATTTTGGATGCTGGAAGGCCTGGTTGTATCCCTTTGGGTCAGACCCTCCTCAGTTCCCCGGGACCCAAGTGTTGCTTTTCTTGTTCTTATGCCAGCAGTTGACATCGTCCTTGGGGTGAGTGGCCCCATTTTTGTGCAGACTGTGTTAGCCTGGAGACCTTTGGCTGTAGAGGAGGGAATACCGTCTCACATTGCCTTAAACAGTAGAGAAATGTGTGATCCCACAGAAGCCGCTGAGGTTGGGCTGAGTACATCAGGATGTGGCTCTGTGACCCTCTCTGTGTGTGTCTTCCGCTCAGGCTGATGGCAGGGCATTTGTAGCAACAGTTCCAGCTGTCGCATCTAGACCTGGAAGTGTCCAGGGCTACAGTGTCCCTTATGGGAGCCACTAGCCACAGGTGGCTATTTACAGTTCAAATTAATTAAAATGAACTAAAATTAAAATTTGTAGTTTTTTTAGGTCTGTTTATTTTTGAGAGAGAGAGAGTGCGTGTGCACATGTGGGAGGGGGCAGAGAGAGAGAGGGAGACAAAGAATCCCAAGCAGGCTCTACTCTCCCAGCTTGGAGCCAGATGCAGGGCTCAGTCCCACGAACAGTGAGATCATGACCTGAGCTGAAATCAAGAGTTGGACGCTCAACCGACTGAGCCACCCAGATACCCCTCTCGTTTCAACAGTAACACCAGCTACATTTCATGTGCTCTCTGGCTACCTGCGTGGCTACCAGCTGCCATACGGGACAGGGCAGATAAAAGAACATCTCTGTCATCACATGGTCCAGAGGCTGAAGGGGGTTGTCTCCTCTCCTGTCTCCTTGTCAGCAAAGAAGCCTTCTGCAGAAATTCCCTCGCAGGGTCTCCTCACACCGACTATAGTTGGGTAGCTTGTCTGTGCCCAAATCAGTGGCTCACACGGTATGGTCTCTGGACCAGCAGCACTCAGGCACCTGCTAGAAATGCAGGTTCCTGAACTTCACCCCATCCCTGTTACATCAGAAGCTATGGGGATGGGGCCCAGCATCTACATTTAACAGACTCCTGGTCTGACACGGGCTGACCTGACTTAGTCCCTGGCGAGGGCACCGGAGTGTCTGAGGCTGGCTTGGACCTGTCCCTTGGAGTGGAATGAGCGGTGGGGTCGGCCATGGGGACCACTGCTGTGCCTCCTGGGGGAGGAGGCTGGCCCGGCCTCACCTAATGACTGGCGGTGCTCTTTCCCTGCACCACAGCCCTGGCAGAAGGGGGCCGGTAGGTCAGATGGGGACTGGCTGTTTTGGTTTGTGCATGGTCTCTCTCCATGAACCTCAGGAAGGGCGAGGCAAGAGCAACGTCTTACGATAAAAATCTCACCTCCGCTTTCCCACTCACGTCGCAAACAACATTTGGGGAAAGAACGGCGAGTTACAGTCAGCAGAAGAGAAGACTGGTAGGGGAAGCCTTGCATGTGGTGTCTTCTCTGTGACAGCTTGTGCCTGATCGGCTGCCCTGGCTAGCGTTCGATCTGCGGGTGGCCTGTCCCCTTCCAGCTCTCCAGCTGGACACTGCTGACAACTCCCCACGCCTGTGCTAACCTTCAGGGTTAACAGCCCTAAGGATTGCAGAGTTCTTCTGCGGAGGCCTTTTCAGGCAATTTTCATCAGCTGAGCGCGTGTGGCTTCTCAGAGGCCTCCCCCATCCCATGCAGCCCGACGGTAGGTAACCTGCCTGTCGGTAGGCCTCACGGATCTGCCCAGGGAATGCACACTCATGTCAGGCAATGGATATTTTTCTTCCCCATTCACCCTGACCTAATTTCTCAGGTGCCTTTTATTTCTCACCTGGGACAGCTGGGGAGGTTTTAAGGCAAACAGACATCCTTGGGTAGCATGTATAAAATAAGCCTTAAATTTATGCAAATTGAAGCAACAGGAGAAGTTTCTTATTAAACAAAGAAGTCTCTTGGCTTGTCAGCAGGAGAAGCAGCCGGAGGGCTTCCTTCGTTTCCCAGAGAAGATTCCTTGAAAGTGCAGCTTCTGGGTTGGCACAGGAAGGTCGGGTGAGTCAGCCTGGAGGCCGGTTCTGCGTGCACCCTGACTCCTTGTGCCCTCTGACCCTTTCCTGGTCCTTCTGGAACAGGGGCCTATTTTCCCAGCTCATCTGCAGAATGTGGGCAGTTTCTTCTCTTGGAGTACGTGCTTGATGCTTGTGGGGGTCACAGAGAGCCCTGGCCCCTGATCTCACAGTCCAGCCAGATGTCCCAGTCTGTCCAGGCTGCCAAAGCGGAACACCACAGACCAGGCAGCTGGGAAACAAAGGATATTTATTTGTCACCGTTCTGGAGGTTGGGAGTCCAAGGTCAAGGCAGGCCCAGTGTCTGGTGAGGGCCCGCTTCAGGTTCATAGATGGCGTCTTCCTGCTGTGTCCTCACGTGCAGAAGGAGGGGAGAGCTCCCTGGGGTCCTTTTATAAGGACACTAGATCCATCCATGTGGGATCCATTCTTGTGACCTAATCGCCCCCTGAAGACCTCACCTCCTAATACCACACCTTGGGGGTTAGGATTTCATCGTAGGGACTTGGTGGGGAGACACCAGCATTCGGACCATAGCATCAGAGAGTGAAGCGACTGGCCATTGTGCCCTGTGTAGAACTGAAGGAAACAAATAGCTCAAGGGGAGGAGCAGCTGTTTCTGATGGGGGGGGGGGTGTCAGAGCAAGTTTCAAGGAGGAGGTGGTCCTTATGTTGGGTCTTTTATGGATGGTGCTTCGGAAGTAGGAGCAGCTAGGAAACAATAGGCCATCACTGCCTCTCGTTTTGGGTTTCTGCAGAGCAGACCCTGAGTGAAGGATCTGCTCTGAGAGCAAGTGTTTTACCTAGGAGTTGGGCATGGCTGTAGCCGTTGCATTGTACTGTCAGTCCTGACTGACCAAGGGGGGCATCCCCCTTGTTAGGGGAGGGCCCCTCCCTGCATGTTATCAGTGGGTGATGGCTTTAAGTGGAGTGGCTCCCGGGCAGCCAGTAAAACAAGGGAGAAAAAAAGCCACTCTGGCCAGCAAATGCAACTCCAGGCCAGAGGCTCTCAAACTTGAGCAGGCATCAGAATCTTCTGGAGGGTTGTGCTGACTTCACTTTCTGGGTTCCTGACTTAGGAGGTCTGAGTGGGCCTGAGATGTGCATTTCTAACAAGTGTGTGACGCTAGGTGCTTTCAGAATCACTGGTTCACAGCGTGGGACTGTGTCTCTCCTGATGGCGCTGGCTCTCCTGGGCTGGAGATCAGGATGGCTTGGTTTCACTTGCTGCTGCCTATGGTGACCATGTTCTGCTGCTGCTTTGATTCTCCCCCGACCGCCAGGGCCTGGGGGTAGCCAGGAAGTTTATCTGGGCATCGCCCCTCCACCCGGCCACTGCTGGCCCGTGCCAGTTTTCTCTTTGGCTCTGGCACCATGGACCCACGGAGCTCTGGAGCGGATTGTCATTTGTCCGGCTGTAAATAAGACATGGGGGTGGCCTTCAGCTGGAGTGTGGTGGTGAGGGAGCTAAGGACAGAGGGTCTTCTGGCTAAGACCACCCAGCTGCTGAGTTGCTCGCTGAGCCTGCAGAGGTGGCCGCACCGGCCATGGCGACTGGGAGGCAGAGCCAGGTCTTGTGGTGGTGAAAGGGGCCTGCCCAGTCTCCTGGCCAGACTCTGCTCCTGCCATCCCATTCACACCAAGGCCCGGTGAGTGAGGGCTCTTTGTCCAAAATCCAGGGCCTGTGCCCGCTCTCCTGGCATCTCCCAGCACCCCTGTTTTAGTACCGTCCAAATCCCTTACCCCTGGAGCCCCATTCTGGACACAGAATGGAAGAAGGAAATCTGCCTTCCCCAGTGGTTCCCGATTTGGAAAGAGGAAGGAGCAAAGTTGGGGAGAGTGGACAGTTTTGCGTTTGAATCCAAAAAAACAGCTGTGCAGGGAGAGGAGAGCCAAGGGAAAGATGTGTGAGGTTTCTGTGGACAACTCACTTGATGTCAGTTTTTATTTTGCTTGTTCTTTATGATGTTTGCTGTTCCTGGGGTGACTGATGGGGTGGGGGTGCTGATGGTCCACAGGGCCACCAACCATGCCGCTGTTGGGACCCTGGCTTCAGTTTAGGGGCACCAAGGGTTTTGTTTTTGCTTAATTTTTTAGAAAGTCATGTCATTGAGATATAAATTGCCTACAGTAAAGTCTCTCCTTTTTATATCGTTAAGCGAGCTTTGACGACCACACGTTGTCCTGTAACCACCACCACAAGTAAGATACAGGACAGTTCCCTCACCCTGAAACATTCTCTTCTGTGACTTTGTACTCAGCCTTTCTTCCCTCGTCCCCCAGCCCCTGGCAGCCATTCATCTCTTTTCTGCCCTATATTTTCGCCTATTTCCAAATGTCCTATAAATGGAATCATATGGGGTATAGCCTTTTGAGTCTGGCTTCTTTCACTTAGCAGAGGGCTTTTAGATTCCCCGCCTGTCATGTGTCCTGGTGGTTTGTATCAGAGGCCTTTTCTTCCCGAGTAGTATTCCTTTGTGGGAAGGAAACGCTGCTGTTTATCCATTCGCCGTCTACCTTTAGTAGTTGTGTGTGGGTGTTGGTGTGCATGTACATTTTCTTTTGTCTTGTGTAAATACCTGGATGCGGGATTCCTGGGAGGTATGGCACGTGCATGTTTAACTTTGTAAAAGACGGACAGGGTGCCTGGCTGGCTCAGGCGGTCGGGCGTGTGACTCTCCATCTCGGGGTTGTACGTTGAGACCCCATACTGGGTGTAGAGATTACTTACGTAAAATAATAATAAACAAGCCTGCTAAAGTGTTTTCTAAAGTGGCCATGTTGCTTCATATTCCCACTGGCGATATTTGGGAATTCTGGTTTCTCCGTGCCCCTTGCCAGCATTTGGAGGTGGTGTTGTTTTAATTTTTTTCAAGTTTTTAAAAATTTTTAAAGTTTATTTATTTATTTTGAGACACCGAGAGAGAGAGAGAGAGAGATCGAGCACCAATGGGGGAAGGGCAGAGAGAGAGAGTCCCAAGCAGGCTCTGTGCTCGATCCTATGTACTGTAAGATCATGACCTGAGCCAAAATCAGGAGCTGGGTGATCAACCCACTGAGCCACCAGGCGCCCCGGTGTTGTCATGTTTTAATTAAACTATTCTGATAGTGATACAGGGACTTGGTAGTTGTCCTCAAACACTTGCAAGTCTGTTGTGTAGAAGAGGAATTACAGTTGTATCGTGTGGCCCTTAGGAGTATATCTAGGTCATTGGGGGAAGTAGAGGGAGACAGATTCTAACTCTGTACAGAGCATAATTTTTATGGGGCAAGTTTGGCTGGGCTTTGCTATAAAGTAGTGAGCTCCCTCACCAAACAGTCTTGGTGGCCATTTGGGGGATTCTGGCAATCATCTGGATGGAGGGGCTGTACCTCTTCAAAACATCTTTCAACCTTGAGGTGCAAGCAAAAAAAGAAAAACTTTATTTTTAATTGACTGGGGATGGAGAGGATTTTCTGCAACACTTGCCATTAATTTGGAACGTCCAGGCTTAGCATATCTTGGGAGTCTTCTTGAGGTGCCCTGTGGTCCTACTGTGCTTTCTATCTTCCTTATTGTGGAAGGATAGGCATTCAGGCAGCATTTTCCCCTGTCAGTCTGCTGTGTGTTGGCTTCTCAGGTCTGGGCAGCCTCATTTCTTGTGTGTTTCATGTATGTTCAAACCTTTGGAGCAGGAACGGGATACTCCTGTCCAGAGACAGTGTAACGTAGTGGTTGAGGCCCTGGCTCTCTAGTTGGAGCCACGTTTACATGGGGGTGGACTGTTTTCCTGGCTGTACAGTCTTTGTGGATGTCACTTTCTCACGGGATGATCATAGCACATCCGTGGGAGGGCGCTCTGGGGGTTAATCGAGTAAAGACAGAGTGCACTTAGCACAGAACCCAGCACCTGGGTTGTGCAGTGTCCGCGCCCATTTCACTGTCTGTATGATTGGCTGTCCCTAGGTCCTCACGTCTTCGAGCAAGTGTCCTCATTCTGCCGGAGGCTGGGACAGGAGGCCGTAGCTGTGTGTGGTGACAGATCTGATGGCCTCTCTTTCTGTCCTGCTTCTCTCTCCAGCTTCCTCAGAAGCCAAGGAAGGGATACATTTTTCTGTTGCCTCGTTTACAAAATGGGGTGAAAATTCTTTACCTCCCGGACGCAAGTTGCTGAGCCTGGTGGTACTTTTCATTTCCCAAACTCTAGATTTGCTGTTTCTGTGATACTTCTTGGACCTGATTATAGTACAGAGCACCTGTTCTCGCATGGCATGGTGTCTCCGAGGCCCTTTCTGGGGGCCAGTGAGGTCAAAACTGTTTTCCTAATGATCGTAAGAAGCCACTTGCCTTTTCCACTGTCATTCCTCACACAGACTTTGCTGTAGGGCAGAGTTTTCTAGAGGCTCCATCCCTCGTGTGTGATATTACACAGAGAAACGACTTTAGCCATCTCTATTAGGCCAGATGTCAACAGCATTGTAAAGATGCGATGTCACTCTTCTTGCTACGTTTTTTGTTTTGTAATGGAAAGGGGCAGTTAACTTTTTCAGAAAGAAAATCTTATGTGAACACTTTTGCTTATTTTAAAATTAGATATTTAAAAATTCTTTCTTAGTTTTAATTTCTAATCTGGTAGACATCATCAGATAGATATAACCCATGTAAACAAAAGCTCTTGGGAGTTCTCAATCATTTTTAAGGTTGTAAAGAGGTCCTAAGATCAAAAGCTTTGTGGACTTTAAGGTTAAGACCTTGGGCTCTGGGGTCAGGTAGACAGAGGGAGGTCTAATTCTCAGTGGTGTCGTTTATTGGCTCTGTGACCTGGACAATTTTTGTTTCCTGATGTGTGAAATGGGAATGACAGCAGTGTCTTCAGTAAGGGGATGGGATGCATCTCAAAAACTGCCAGGTACAAAGTAAGTGCTAGTCGTGGTGGTCCTGTGGGAGGCAGCGAGGCACGGAGGTGGAGAGGGTGTGCTCTGAATCCAGGTGCCTGGGCTCTCCTCCAGGGCATCACTTGCTCTTTGTGCAGGTTTGAGTCAGTTGCCTAACCTTGCTGGGCCTCAGTTTTCTCAGCTATGAAATGGGAATGATAATGTTAGTGCCCACCCAGGTTTGTTGGGAGATTACATTAATGCCTGGGACATTTGTGTTGGCTGCTCTTGTATGGGTTGGCGGTGGCCGTGAACATCGAAATTCCTCTCGTCCAGATGCTCCTTGTCTTTTTATCCCATTGTCTTGGGTTTGCCAGTCCTGCAGGGATCGTTGCCTGCTAAAGTTGTTTAGAGGGTTGGCTCATCGGCATCACTAGAAGAGGCATCAGACACATGTCCAGAGGAAGCCCCACTTGTCAGAGAGCTGGCTGAGTTATTGCAGACTGGATGACAGTGTAGACCTGGCTCTGGGTTAAGGCTCATACAAGTGACTTCATTTGCCAGAAGAGAAGAAGTTACAGCTTGCACAGCTGTAACCAGCTGATTTCTAAAACTCTGGGGACAGGGGTAAGGGTCCGGGGTCTTTTGGGGACAGGTGAGGGAAGGCTTCTTAGGCCGTAGAGTAGAACCATGTGGGGCAGGGGAAGTGCTCGTGGGAAATGCTGGTGCTGGGCCTTACCTCAGAGGGCATTCTGACCCAGAGGTCTGGCCTGGAGCACAGGAGCCCCGGGTGTTATGGTGGTGATGGTTTTATAATAACATGCACTTTAGGGGGTACTACACTCAGGTGGTGGGGGTACCCACTTTGCATAATGCTGAACTGAGTGGTGGAGGCTCCTGCCTCACACTGTGCTCTAGCCTGTCCCCCCAAAGTGTCTAAGTGCCCATCTTTTGTCGTGGGGGACACTTGGCTTGCATAAGCAGTCAGCCAACAAGGATCAGTCGGGGGGCTGGTGGTCAAGATGGCACAGGGTCAGAAGACCTGCATCTTGCCCTTTGCATGTTTCGGGGCTGCTGGGGAGACAGGCACTCTGTTCCCTGTGAATCAGCCTCCCAGAGCACATCCATAAAATGAGATGGCTGCTGTGATTTCCCGTGACCCCACCTAGGATCTCGGAGGGGTAGTGGCTGTCCCGGGGGAATATGTGGACAGAGTCGAAGACAGAAGCACCACTGACCTGTCTCTGTGCCTCTGACATTTGGGTGAGATGTTTTCTTCTTAGAAAAGGATTTGGATCTTGTCAGAGGTACTGGTGGTGGCCACTGCTGTGGCTGTTCCTTAGTAGTAGCATAAGGCATAGGATGCCCTTTGGGACACTCTCAGTCCTGGGCACAGGTGATGAGGGCCTGATATGAATGGACTGAGCAGCCAGAGGCCCCAGGACTTACCTGCAGCACATTACATTGACCTTAGTCATGACCAGCTCTCTCTGAAAGCCTTCTAGGAGCCCATATACCTGGGCTGGTTGGGGCAGGTCCTTGGGGCATTTGGAGAGGTTGGAGAAGGAAGCTGTGCAGTGTTCGTTCAGCCCTTGTTGGGGGCAGGGACACAGACCTTGGGCCCCAGCCTCAGAGGCGGCTGCCTTGGGCCTCAGGAGCTTCTCTGGGTCCCTCCTGTCCCTCCTTCTGCAAGCCGTGTCTTCCGTTCTGCTCAGGGCTCATGTTGGCCTCTCCATGCCCAGGCGTGGATAGCTGCTGTTTCCAGACTAGGCAAAGTTGTGCCAATCAGGCCCTAAAAGGGTTCTATCTTGGAGGTGTGAAAGCTGGGCTGGGAAGAGAGTGGGAGTCCTCAGCAGGACCAGCAGAGTGGGTGGGTGATGCTTTGATGCTGGAGCAGACAGCCCGGGCTTGGGTCTCAGTGCCCCCTCTTACTCCTGACTCGGCGTTGTCATCTGAAAGGCAGATGCTAGCAGGACCACCTGGTAGGGTTGTTGGGCTTAGCTGACTCAGGCCAAGGGCTCAGAACAGTGCCTGGCAGACCCAGTGAGTGCTAAATGCAAGTTCACTTCGTTGTTTTCCCCCGCCAGGTACCACCGGGAAGGCGCCATCCCCTCCACCCCTCCTTCCTGACCGGCAAGTGAACGAGAAGGTGGAGAACCTCTCCATTCAGCTGCGGCTGATGACCCGGGAGAGGAACGAGCTGCGGAAGCGCCTGGCCTTCGCGACACATGGGACGACCTTTGACAAGAGGTGGTGATCAACACCTGCTCCCCTGCCCGGGCCCGATGGACAGGGGCTACTCTCCTGATGCCATCGTGCCCCCCCTTCCCTCCCCCGCCCCGCCCCCCACCGCATGCTCATCCTTAGCTCCCGGTGGTGCATATGGCATTGCCAGAGTGTCCCTTTGCCCCAGTCCCCACTGCACTTTGAAGCACTGTCCCCACAGCCCTGGGTGGGGGCAGGGAACACAGGCTGCTTATGCTTCCTCCAAGCCAGACCGGAGCTTGTGGCCTGAGTCACATACCACATGGAGATTGAGAAGTGTGGGCGTGTCTGTCATCTATCCGTCCTCTATTCATGATCATTTGGTGGGTGGTTTTGGCAGCAGCTGGCGGGGCCTGGTCCCACTCTGGTGCCTCCTCACGGGTTTGTTAGGTGGTCTTGGGTTCATCACTGCCCCTCTCTAGGCCTCTGCCTTCCAGCACCAAGATGGTGTGCTTCCTCTCTATCTCTGTCTGCTGCTTGCATGCAGCCCCTGCCCTAATAGAGATAGTGATCCCATGGCTGAGCCCCCGACCAGTCCCAGCTACGTGCATGCGTGTGTGTGCACGTGTGTGTGTGTGTGTGTGTCTGCATGTGCGTGTGCCGCTCCTCCTCACTGATAACATGGGTCGTTATATGTTCACACATTAATTGTTCCCTGCCACATGTGTTTTAGGAGGGTATATTCCACCTGGCTTCTTTGTTGTTTTGAAGAAAATCTTTGCTTCTTTTGGGATTTAGAGGTAGATACCAAGGAAGGGTGGTCCATGGGGTGGGGCAGAGGGAGAATCTTTACCCACCTGCACAGTCCAGGGGGGCTTCATAGAGGAGGAGGAGGGATACAGTGTGATTCATCCTTCCGGGAGATGCTGGTAGGGATTCTGAGGGGAGGGGGATTGCCCTTAGGGGCATGAGAGTTGTGTGCCTCTTCCTGAGGAAGGTTCCTCTGGGGTGAGGTCAAGGCTGCAAAGCCTGTTCTTTCAGGCTGTGGTCCTCAGCACAAAGGGAGGGCCAGTGGAGACCCAGTGTGCTAGAGTCCATACTGTCCCTGGCTGCTTTCATGCTACCAAGGCAGAGCGTGTGGCTGGCAAAGCCTGAAGTATTTACTGCCTGGCCCTGTACGAGAAAGGTTACTGACGCCAGCTGTAGGGCAGGGGTTCTCGAATTTGTGCACTGGAATCACCAGAGGGCTTGTTAAAGCACTGCTTGCTGGTTAGCCCTCCCTCCCTTCCAGGTGCCTGATTCAGGGGTTCTGGGGCTGACCTGAGGTTTGCAGTTCTCACAGCATTAGGTGAAACGAACGCTGCAGGTCTGGGAACCCCACTCTGGGCAGCATTACTCCTGGCCAGTGTTCTCAACCGTGGCTGCACACTGGAATCCCTGGGGGAGTTAAAAAAAAAAAATCCTGATGTCTGGTCACATCCCTACGGATGCTGATGTATTTGGCCTGGGCCTTGGCGTTTTAATGTGCACCCAGGATTGGCAGTCACTTTCCTAAAAAGAGGAGAAACTCCATCTTAGGTTTCTGGCGTGCCCACTGTGTGTGAAGGCCTGTTGCACGGTCTCCCGGGAGCTGCTAGAGAATAAGACAGCACCTTTTTAGGTCTCCAGGCTCAAGCAGGGAGCCCAGGCAACCAAGGGCCTCCATCCTAGGGATCTTGTCGGTCTGGGGAGGCCAGGATGTCTGAGCAGAACAAACCCCAGGTGGTCGTGGTGTGTAGGAGCCAGTATCCGGGGATGCTGGGCTGGAGGTTTCCTGGGGCAGAGACCTTCCTTGTCCGAGTGGTCCCGGAGCCCGTGTTCACTGTTGCTGTCTGGGCCAGGCCCTACCACAGGCTGAATCCCGACTACGAGAGGCTGAAGATCCAGTGTGTGCGGGCCATGTCGGACCTTCAGAGCCTGCAGAAGCAGCACACCAATGCCTTAAAGCGCTGCGAGGAGGTGGCCAAGGAGACCGACTTCTACCAGTGAGTGGGCCCATTCTTTGCCTCTGGGCTGGGAGCCAGCAGTTCTGGTGCCGTCTAGCAGGTAGTGGGCCTTCAGCAAGTGGCTTTGGGTCTTTGGGTCTCAAGTGGGTTTTTCTAAGTACGGGGCGAGGTGTGGAGCCTTCACACCATCTGGTGACAGCCTTGGAAGCGCAGCGGGCAGGAAAGGGATCAGGCCCGTCAGGTTGCTGCGCTCCTGGGTCACAGCCCAGGACCCAGCTGCAGCTCCTGCAGTAGGAGAGGCAGATGGGCATGTTCCCCTTTGGTCTCCTGGGGCCCCTCTGAGGCTGTTGGGCGGCCGTACCTGCCCATCTGCTGCCCTTTGCCCCGCCTCAGTACGCAGAGGTGCCGGGCCTGTACCAGGTAAGGGCTCAGCCCTCACCTTGGCCTTCATACGTGTGCCCTTCATACGTGTGCCCTTTTTGGTGTCAGGTTTTTAAAAAGTGGTTTGGCTCCTCCTGGCATTTGGCTGATACCAAGCTTTGGCCTGCCTCTGAGTGCCGCTACCCTGGTTGCTGTGTGGGCTCCCACTGGGAGTCCTGGGACCTGGAGGGGCTGGAGAGGGTTGGAGGCTGGCTGGGGTTCACTGTGTGTGCGGGGATTATAGCACACTCCATAGCCGGCTCCTGAGCGACCAGACCCAGCTGAAGGATGATGTGGACATGCTGAGGCGGGAGAACGGACAGCTGTTGCGGGAACGTAACCTGCTGCAGCAGTCATGGGAGGACATGAAGCGGCTCCATGAGGAGGACCAGAAGGAGATTGGTGACCTCCGGGCCCAACAGCAGCAGGTACAGCCAGGCAGGGTGGCTGGGGGCAGACCGAGGTTGGGTAGCCTCCTACCCACTCGTTCATCTGCTCATCATCCATCCTCCCACCTATCATCTGTCTTCCCACCCACCCTCCATCATCCATCCTCCCTCCACCATCCATCCTCCCATCTCCCATGCATCTTCTCACTCATCAGCCATCCTCCCACTTATCAGCCATCCCCCTACCTCCCATCCACCCTCCCACTCATCCTCCATCCTCCCACCTCCTGTCCATCCTCCCACCTCCCGTTCATCCTCCCACCTCCTGTCCATCCTCCCACTCGCACCCTCTACCCTCCCACCTCCTGTCCATCCTCCCACCTCCTGTCCATTCTTCCACCTCCCATCCACCCTCCCACTCATCCTCCATCCTCCATCCTTCCACCTCCCGTCCATCCTCCCACTCATCCTCCATCCTCCCATCTATCATCTGTCTTCCCATCCATCATCCATCATCCATCCTCCCTCCATCATCCATCCTCCCACCTCCCATCCATCCTCCCACCTCCCATCCATCCTTGCACCTCTCGTCCATCCTCCCACCTCTCATCCATCCTCCCACCTCTCGTTCATCCTCCCACCTCCCATCCATCCTCCCACTCATCCTCCATCCTCCCACCTCCCGTCCATCCTCCCACTCGCACCCTCTACCCTCCCACCTCCTGTCCATCCTCCCACCTCCTGTCCATTCTTCCACCTCCCATCCACCCTCCCACTCATCCTCCATCCTCCATCCTTCCACCGCCCGTCCATCCTCCCACTCATCCTCCATCCTCCCATCTATCATCTGTCTTCCCATCCATCATCCATCATCCATCCTCCCTCCATCATCCATCCTCCCACCTCCCATCCATCCTCCCACCTCCCATCCATCCTTGCACCTCTCGTCCATCCTCCCACCTCTCATCCATCCTCCCACCTCTCGTTCATCCTCCCACCTCCCATCCATCCTCCCACTCATCCTCCATCCTCCCACCTCCCGTCCATCCTCCCACTCATCATCCATCCTCCCACCTCCTGTCCATCCTCCCACCTCCCATCCATCCTCCCACTCATCCTCCATCCTCCCACCTCACATCCATCCGCCCACTCATCTTCCATCCTCCCACCTATCATCTGTCTTCCCACCCATCATCCATCCTCCCTCCATCATCCATCCTCCCTCCATCATCCATCTTCCCTCCATCATCCATCCTCCCATCTCCCATGCATCTTCTCACTCATTATCCATCCTCCCACCTCCTGTCCATCCTCCCACCTCCCATCCATCCTCCCACCTCCCATCCATCCTCCCACTCATCCTCCATCCTCCCACTCATCCTCCATCCTCCCACCTTCCATCCATCCGCCCACCTCCCGTCCATCCTCCCACTCATCCTCCATCCTCCATTTCCTGTCTATCCTCTCACCTCCTGTCCATCCTCCCACCTCCCATCCATCCTCCCACCTCCCATCCATCCTCCCACTCATCCTCCATCCTCCCACCTCCCGTCCATCCTCCCACTCATTCTCTGTCCTTCCACCTCCCATCCATCCTCCCACCTCCCATCCATCCTCCCACTCATCGTCCATCCTCCCACCTTCCATCCATCCTCCCACCTCCTGTCCATCGTCGCACTCATCCTCCATCCTCCCACCTTCCGTCCATCCTTTCACCCGTCATCCATCTTTCTACCCATCCCTTATTCTCCCAACCCCCCATCCACCCACCCATCATCCATCCTTCTACCCCCACCCCTTTCCATTCTTCCCCTGTATCCATGTGATCGTTTTGCAAGTATTTTTGGAGTGTCTGCCTAGTGTGAAGCACTGGGGTATCCGAGCAGACACTATACCCTTGCTCTGTTGAACTCTGCAGTCTAATGGGGGAGACTAAGGCTAGTCAAATAATCACACACATCTGTGTATCACTGTCAATAGTACACATTGCAAGGGCTATCGAGGAGGTGCTGTGCAGTGCTGTTCATTGTGTAATAGGAATTTGACTTAGTAAGGGGACTTGGGGGTCTGTAGTTTCCTTCCTTTATATGGATCGTGTGAGAACACAGATGGAGAGAAGCTTGGAAATAGTGAAGCCCTATGCAGATTTGAGATGGAGTAGTTACTGTCATTACTTTTTGGTGGGAATGTGGCCTCTTCCTTTGCTGCTGGATTGCATTCCAAGTTAGTTTTTTCTCTTTGCTCAGCTCTTGTTGCACATGGGCAGAGGCATGAAGGGTGGGCCAGTCAGTCAGAAAACTGACTTGGTGTGAGTGATGTTGGCCAGTTCTTGTCTAGTAGCTTATGGACTGGAGACTGGAATTGCTTGGTTTTATGGTAGGAGCCGAGGCCATGTTCTAGTCCATCGATGGTTGCATGTTTGGGGTTGGAAGGCAATCCTAGTGAGCGGCAGGGTGTCCTCTGAGCACTGTCACAGAATGCCCCATCCCCATCAAAACCATTTATGGCTCCTGGAGTTAAAGCGGGACTGTTGGGGCTTGCTCGAGACAGAGCTCATATAGGATGATCTGAACTCGTCTGATAATTTAGCATGACATTATCTTCTTTGCTTTTTTTTTCATTTACAATTAAAACTTTTTAAATTGTGAAACTGTCACAAACTTACAGGAGAGTTGCAAGTGTAGCACAAACAATTTTTCCTTCTTATTCCAGAACAAACTGCCAACCTGTGTGCTTTTCATGAACAAGGGTGTTCTCCTATATAACAGTAATACAAACATCAATGTCAGGAAGCCAACACTGATACATAATACCATCTAATCATCAGCCCCCATTTGAGTTTTCCCAGTCGTATACATAGTGTCTTTAATAGGAAGAGGGTCCAGTCCAGAACAAAGCAGTGCATTTACTTTTCTGTCTCTTTGGTCTGCTTCAGTCTGGAAGGGCTCCTCAGGCTGTGACGTACGTAGCTGTGATGCTTTAGAAGATTACAGGCCAGTTACTTTGTAGCATGTCCCTCCACCTGGATTTGTCCAAGCTCCTGGTTGGATTCCATTTGTGCATCTTGGGACTGCCATAGAAGGGACACTGCCACCTTCTCCCTGTGTCTTAGAGACTGGGACTTGGCTGGATAGGAGCCATTACCAGTGATGTTTCCTTTGATCGCTAAATGAAGGTATGCTCTCCGGGCTTCACTGCAGAGTTACTTGTTTTCCCCTCGCCTGCCTGCCTGCCTGCCTGCCTGTCTCTCTCTGTGTGCACTCCTGATTCCCTGTTTTATTTGGTGGGTTGGGATTCATTGTGGCCAGTGGGAGCCTCTTTAGGACTGCTTCTCTGTCTTTTTGACAGGTCCTTCCCACTCTTTGAGCACTTTTTTGTTCTTTGGCACAAGAAAATGTCCCAGTCTCATTTTATTTCCTGCCCCTGCCTTGGGAATCAACCATTTCTCCAAGGAGTCCTCATTCCTTTTAATAGAGGATGGCACTTAGAAGCAAGGTCTGAATGTTGGGTCTGCATGTAGCTACTGGGTACAGTGATAGTAGTATAGTGATACTACTGGGTATCACTGCTCCCAAGTCCTCTCAGTGGCCAGAGTAGGGAATATCTGAGTACTCCATCACCAACCCCCCCCCCCCATTACATCTCCATTTCCATGACTCCCCCCCCTTATATTCAATATGTAATATATATCTTGAAAATCTCACACTCCCAGTTATAGTCCAATACAACAATGTCCTAGGTTCATTCTACTTGCCTCCCTTTCTGTTTTTGCTAACTCCCTCTTATGGCAGTGTGAAACCACAGCAAGAGGCAGGGATGATAGCCCTGGATGAGAGTTTGGTGTGCCTTCTCTGCCCGGGGACTGGGAGTGCTGGCCGCCCCAGTCTGAGGGCAGACCGTCCCTCCCTGCCTTTACCTTTACCCCACTGTCTCCTTGCTCATTTATTTGTGGACATTTTCCCACCCTGGTTTAAATTTGGCTCAGTTAGCCTTTCACCTTGGGTTTGGCTTGGATTTTATTTTTCTGTGAGCGATTTCTCATTCCAGATGTGTTGCTGGCTCCATCTTAGCCTAAGGGGAAGCCCCATGGTCTTTCCAGAAAGTGGCAGAGGGGGACTTGTTCAGGGAGGCAGACCTCATCTCCTGTGGTCGTCTGTCCTGGAGGTTAGATGTTGCATATAAAGCAGTGGCACTGTGTACCTGCGTGTGTGAAGCGCTCCGTGGATGCTTGCTATCGTCGCTTTTGTTCTCGTCCCATCAGTGCTGGACTGCAGTCTCCTCTCGTGGAGGCTGTGGAGTAGTGGCCACGCCCCCATACACGGCTGGGCAGGATGTAAAAGGGGCCACTTTTGCCGTCAGCTTGGCAGCTCCTCAAAGTGTTAAACGTACAGTTCCCGTGTGACCCAGCAGTTCCACCTCGAGGTGTATACCCGAGAGAATTGAAAACACATGTTGACACAAAAACCAGTAATGGGAATGTCCATAGCGGCATCGTTCGGAACAGCCAAGAAGTGGAAACGGTCCGGATGCCCACCGACTGATGGACGGGTAAATAAAACACAGTGTATTCCCTACAGTGGAATGTCATTCGGCATAAGAATGAATGACGTGCTGATACCTACTGCTCTACGGATGAACCTTGAAAACATGGCGCTAAGTGAAAGAAGCCAGTCACAGAAAGACCACATGGTGTATGATTTCATTTATATGAAATGTCCGGAACAGGGGACCCCACAGGGACTGATCGTAGACGAGGAGTTGTCTGGGCCAGAGGATTGGGAGGAGGGAGGTGAGTGCTAATGGGCACGGGTTTCCTTTCGAGGGGATGACAGTGTTCTGGAATTACGTCACGGTCGTCACTACACAACCTTGTGGGTTTACGACCTTGTGAATACACCAACTCCGCTGACTTGTGCACTTTAAAGGGTGAATTGTGCAGCATATGAATTATATCTTGAAAACAAGACTCCAGTTGCTACCTTGTCCTAAAAAAAATGTCTGCCCTCATGAGGCATAAAGTTTCATTGCCTCCCGTTCTCTGACTTTCCTGAGGACTTTTACAGCTTGAACAAACATCCGGACTGAGATTATTCTTTCCCTTCCTCCCCTTTCCTGTTCTTCCCGCAGATGACATGGGAAGGTTTTCTCCCTGACCCCTCCAGCCCATGTCTTGTTCTCTTGTCCTTTCCTACAGCTGTGACCCTTGCGGGGGGTGGAGGGGCAGTTTATTACAACGGTCAGTAGGTTTCCCCACTTCTGGCCAGCTGGACTGGGGTCCCTTGGCAAGTGCCACCTTGGGACCCCATCAGGAAAGGAGGCTGGCTGCCGTGGGGGTGGGGGTGAGGGGACATCTCTGAACTGCCAGGACCACCTGCTGTCCTCAGCCTGGGCGGCCTCACCTTCACCAGGACTGAGGCGAAGCTCATTCTTGGGTAGGCCAGCAGCTGAGGAAGTGGGGGAGCAAGGGACACGGGGGTGGCCACAGGTTTCCTCCCCACAGGGCCCGAGGGCAAAGGTTGACCTCGCTGGACAAGGCTGGTTTTGTTGCCTGGCTCCTCCCATGCCTTGTTAACTTGAAGAGGCCCTTGCGGGGTAAATGGTGCTGTTTGACTTGCGTGTTTGCTTGAGGGATTTGTGGGGCTCCCCAGCCCTCTGCATGATTTATCTCCGAGGAAATGAGGCAGGCCTGGTGGGGAGGGGCGGCACGGGCTCTCCCACTTTCCCTGTGCGCCTGCGTGTGTCCACATGCCTGTGTGTCGGGGGAGGTTTGCAGCCTGGCCGGCCCATCTCCAGGTGCCGCAGTCAGAATGCACCATCTGGATTCTTCTTGGTTGCCCAAGAGATCCTGGGCAGAGGTTGCCAAGCCTTGGCTGGGGGAGCAGTGTCTGCTTTCTTTACTGCGGTGACACACGCTCTTTGGTTAGAAAAGAAAAACTACAGACAACAGTGAAGTCACTCCCCCCACCGCAGCTTTTGGTGACTCCTGAAAGTTGACTTCTTTTCTCAGATATCCCGAGAAAGGGGTATTTCTTAGTTTCTGATGGGCAGGCCTCACAGAAGCCCAGCAAAACTAGTGTTCCTGACCAGTGTAGAGATGAGGGCAGTTCTCTCATCGGCCTCCCTGTGGGGTGCAGCCCAGCAGCCTGGTCCTGCTGTGTGGATGGAACCAGACCCTGGCTTTGCCCCTCCCCTGGGCCACTTCCTCCCCGGTCCTCGAGGGCTGGGAGAGTCGCCTGCCTGAGACGAGAACATTCCTGCCCGTCTCATCTTAGAATGCTGGACTGAATTTAAGTATTCTCTCTCACTGGGAATTGCATTAGCTTTGCTGGGAAGCTAAGCACTGTGTGTGCAGGCGTGTACGTAGGTCAAGCTATCTATCTAATAAGACCGTAGTCTTCTGATTATAAAAAGGAAAAATTCTACAGTAATAGATAGGATGGCTTTTCAAATCTCTGGAGTTAACTGTGGCCATGATTTTTCCAAACTTCTTCAGAGGCTTTTGATCACATTCCCCCAGGCATGATTTTGAGCCTTGTTTGTAGAGGAAAGTTGAGAAGTATTTGGGGGCCTGCGAGCCTCTTTGAGTGGATGCTGTCTGTCGGGAAAGGAATTATTCTACATGACTAGGGCTAGAACGAGAATGAGAGGGTAGAAGTCGAGGAAGGTGATTTCAGCTCATAATAAGCAAGATCTGGTCTTGCACAGTGGTCACCTGTGGTGCTGGGCCGCGGCTGAAACAACACAGCCTGGATCCCACCACTCAGCTCAGGCTGGGAGTGAGCATCAGAAAGGATTCCGGGATTGGCTCGGGATTTTCCCTGACTGACGCTGTCTCTCTGGGAACTTGTGACCCATCCTGGCAGCCGGTTCACTGCACTGGACTGTCACACAGGCTCTCATCTAAGCTCCTTATGGTTAGGGCATTTGGGGGCTATTGCCCAAGGAAGAAAGGCCAAACCACAGTGTCGACTCCAGATTCTGTTGCGGACCCGTGAAGATACCATGGCCCAAAACGAGGTCTTTGTGCTGTGCCAAGGCTGCCTTTAGAACTAGCTGCTTTCTTGAGGAGGCTTGGAGGACGAGGCAGCTGAGGAGAGCATGCTGCTGGTCTGCCCAGGGCTGCCACCTTGTGGGAAACCCCAGGAATGGCAGCAGTGCCTTTGTTCTGCAGAAGCCACTGGATGCTTTTGGAGCCAGTGGGGTTCTCACCTGGCTGAGGGGATGTTGCGAGAGTAAAACGTTTGAAGTGATTTTTTTTAACTTTATTTTTTATTTTTTAAAATTTACATCCAAATTAGCATATAGTGAGGCAATGATTTCAGGAGTGGATTCCTTAGTGCCCCTTACCCATTTAGCCCATCCCCCCTCCCACAACCCCTCCAGCAACCCTCTGTTTGGTCTCCATATTTCTGAGTCTCTTCTGTTTTGTCCCGCTCCCTGTTTTTATATGATTTTTGTTTCCCTTCCCTTATGTTCACCTGTTTTGTCTCTTAAAGTCCTCATATGAGTGAAGTCATACGATTTTTGTCTTTCTCTGACTAATTTCACTTAGCATAATACCCTCCAGTTCCATCCACATAGTTGCAAATGGCAAGATTTCATTTTTTTTGATTGCCGAGTAATACTCCATTGTATATATATATATATACCACATCTTCTTTATCTAGTCATCCATCAATGGACATTTGGGCTCTTTCCATACTTTGGCTGTTGTTGATAGTGCTGCTATAAACATGGGGGTGCACGTGTCCCTTCGAAACAGCACACCTGTATCCCTTAGATAAATGCCTAGTAGTGTAATTGCTGGGTCGTAGGGTAGTTCTATTTTTAGTTTTTTGAGGAACCTCCATACTGTTTTCCAAAGTGGCTGCACCAGCTTGCATTCCCACCAACAATGCAAAAGAGATCCTCTTTCTCCGCATCCTCGCCAACATCTGTTGTTGCCTGCGTTGTTCATGTTAGCCATTCTGACAGGTGTGAGGTGGTATCTCATGGTGGTTTTGATTTGTGTTTCCCTGATGATGAGTGACGTTGAGCATTTTTTCATGTGTCAGTTGGCCATCTGGATGTCTTGTTTGCAGAAGTGTCTATTCATATCTTTTGCTCATTTCTTCACTGGATTATTTGTTTTTTGGGTGTGGAGTTTGATAAGTGCTTTATAGATTTGGATACTAACCCTTTATCTGATATGTCGTTTGCAAATATCTTCTCCCATTCTGTCGGTTGCCTTTTAGTTTTGCTGATTGTTTCCTTCACTGTGCAGAAGCTTCTTATTTTGATGAGGTCCCAGTAGTTCATTTTTGCTGTTGTTTCCCTTGCCTCTGGAGACATGTTGAGTAAGAAGTTGCTGCGGCCAAGATCAAAGAGGTTTTTGCCTGCTTTGTCCTCGAGGATTTGGATGGCTTCCTGTCTTACATTTAGGTCTTTCATCCATTTTGAATTTATTTTCATGTATGGTGTAAGAAAGTGGTCCAGGTTCATTCTTCTGCATGTTGCTGTCCAGTTTTCCCAGCACCACTTGCTGAAGAGACTGTCTTCATTCCATTGAATATTCTTTTCTGCTTTGTCAAAGATTATTTGGCCATACGTTTGTGGTTCCATTTCTGGGTTCTCTATTCTGTTCCATTGATCTGAGTGTCTGTTCTTGTGCCACATTTGAAGTGATTTTTAATTGGAATGTTTGAGGTACTGTCCACAAGTCGGGACACTCCAGTCTAAAAGCTGGACCTTTTCCAGACACTGGTGGAGGCACTGATTGACGCAGGAGTCAGAACTCTTCCTTTCTCTCTTTGTGTCCTGGGCCTGTGTGGGCATGAGTCCTTGTGGGACATTTTTCTCACCCCTCACTTGTGGGCACCGCATTGGGTGATGTGCTTGGTGTCCTCCAGGCCTCACTGCCTGCACCTGGATACCTTCTGGTATCCTCAGTTTGTCCTGGACTCAGGGGCTCAGTTCTTATTTGGTGGCTTATGGAGAAGAATAATGTTATATCTCCATCTCACATGTGCAGAAAAAAAATTATTACATGTAGTTGAAAGATTTAAATGTGAAAAGTAAAACTAAAACTTTTTATTTATTTATTTATTAAAAAAATTTTTTTTTCAACGTTTTTTATTTATTTTTGGGACAGAGAGAGACAGAGCATGAACGGGGGAGGGGCAGAGAGAGAGGGAGACACAGAATCGGAAACAGGCTCCAGGCTCCGAGCCATCAGCCCAGAGCCCGACGCGGGGCTCGAACCCACAGACCGCGAGATCGTGACCTGGCTGAAGTCGGACGCTTAACTGACTGCGCCACCCAGGCGCCCCAAACTAAAACTTTTTAGATAAAAATAATAGGAGAGTATCTTTGTGATCTCAAGGTAGGAAGGAGCTTCTTCAATAAAACAACCAAAGCCCAAGCCGTAGAGGAAATGATTGATAGATTTTACTATATCAAAATGGGAAACTGTGGTATAACATAAGCCATATACTGGGAGATGATTTTGTAATAAATACAACTGGGAAAGGATTAGTGTCTGGAATTTAAAAATAAGTCCTATAAGAAGAGGAGAGAGAGGCGTGGGTGGGGAAGGAGGGAAGAAGGAAAATCAAAGATACAGACAGGCAGTTCATAGACGAGAAGATGTGTGTGGTCAGTAAGCAGGAGTCATAAGGAGAATTGCTCTGTCTTTCCAGTCATTTGGGGATGGGAGTTAAAAGAGCTCTTACTTGTCTATGAAATTAGCAATACTATAAAAAAATCTAACTTTCCCAATAGCCAAGAGGTAGAGACAACCCAAGTGTTTTTGACAAATGAATAGATAAACAAAATGCAGTACATATCTACCCTGGAACATTATCCACCTTTAAAAAGGAAGGAATCTCTGTCACATACTATGGCATGGATGAACCCAGAAGGCATTCTGCTAAAGGAAGTAAATCCATCACAAAAAGAGAAATACTACATGATTCCATTGTATGAGGTGCTTAGAGTCGTCAGATTCAGAGAGAGAGAATACAGAAGGGAGGCTCCTGGGGCTGAGGGGAGAGTGGAATGGGGGGGCTGTTGTTTAATGGGGATTGAGTTTCAGTTTTGCAAGATGAAAAAGTTGTGGAGGTGGGTCACACAACGGTATGGATATACGTAACACTACTGAAATGGACACTTAAAAATGTAAGAAAATGGTGAAGACTATTATGGCGGCCATGTAAACTTCCATCAAACAGGCAAAGGACGCAGATGTGTTCATGTAGTGAAATCCTACTTGCGTTGCTTGACTGCATCTCAAAAGCAACATTGAATAAAAAGGAGAACACATGGTATGATACCATAAGAGATTTTTATGAATAATAGGGAGAATGAATAAAGTATTGTGCATGGAGATGGGTGGCAGCAAATTTAGGGGAGTGATTGATTCAGGAGGGGAAGAGGGGGTGCTGGATAGAGGAAGAATGTGGTCGGGACTTTAGCAACACCCATAATGCTTTATTTCTTGGGAGAACAGTTCGAGACATGTGACAAGATAGCAGGATTAGAGCTGGGTGGTGAGTACTTTAAAATGGTGTTATATTAGGTGCTCTGCTTTTCTGTATGTTTGGAAGATATTCTGTTTTTTTCACAAAAAAAGACTTGAGACAGTACAGTGTGCTTAGGGGTTTTCTGACTGGTTTAAGTGTGCAGCTCTTGTCTGCCACATTGAAGCATTTTTACAAAACAGTCAAGATTTTAACTGCCAGGGACGCCTGGGTGGCTCAGTTGGTTAAGCGACCGACTTCAGCTCAGGTCATGATCACACGATTCATGAGTTCGAGCCCCGTGTCGGGCTCTGTGCTGACAGCTCAGCCGGGAGCCTGCTTCAGATTCTGTGTCTCCCTCTCTCTGCCCCTCCCCCACTCATGCTGTTTTTTTTTTCTCTCTCTCTCTCTCTCTAAAATAAATAAACATTAAAATTAAAAAGATTTTAACTGCCAAAGAACCTATTATTGCTTTTTAATTCAATCTAATTTTAATTTTTTTAATGTTTATTTATTTTTGAGAGAGAGAGAGAGAGAGAGAGAGAGAGAGAGAGAGCGCGAGCATGCAAGTGAGTGGGGGGAGGAGCAGAGAGAGAGAGGGAGACACAGAATCTGAAGCAGGCTCCAGGCTCCGAGCTGTCAGCACAGAGCCCAACACGGGGCTCGAACTCACGAGCTGTGAGATCATGACCTGAGCTAAAGTCAGATGCTCAACCGACTGAGCCATCCAGGCACCATCCCAATTTTTTTTTTTTTTAACGTTTCTTTATTTTTGAGACAGAGACAGAGCATGAATGGGGGAGGGTCAGAGAGAGAGGGAGACAGAGAATCCGAAGCAGGCTCCAGGCTCCGAGCTGTCAGCACAGAGCCCGACGTGGGTCTTGAACTCATGAACTGAGAGATCATGACCTGAGCCGAAGTCAGAGGCTTAACCGACTGAGCTACCCAGGCGCCCCTATTACTGGTTTTTAAAAATGAGTTTGTATTTCAGTGTCCTTGCCTCGTGAGATTTCCTTTGCAGGAACGAGTTTTGCTTGAAGAAGAAAAAAAGAAAGCCAACTAGGAAGAAAGGGAGCAACAAGAGTAACCGCCCCAAATGGGCAGATTTGTGGGGGTGCCCTTCCTCTCTGATGTCTGCGATCCTGGGAGCTAGGGCTTACGTCTTAGGGGAACAGACTCACTTTCCTTGTCTCTGGGATTCTGACTTCTGGCTCTCATTTATCATGTTTATTGAGAGTGGACATTCCCTTCCAAGGGAGTGTTCGCTACTCTTAGCTTCTTCTGGTTCTTGGTGCTGCGAAAATCTGGTAACTCTGGGTCCATGCTGAATAAGCAGATGACACCTGGTGTGTTGCAGTTGGAAGAGTTAAGCGAGCTTTTCTGGTTGAGTCCTATCATTGGAGGAGTAAGGAAACTGGAATCCAGAGATGTGGAGTGACCCACCCAAGGGCTCAGATCCCCTGTCGTGCTTAGCAGAAGTCAGAAGGCCCCTGGCAACTAATGAACTCATCTTGCTGTTTACTCTTTAGAGCAGCACCTCGAGTGAACTTCAGTACCTGTAAGTCAGAGTAGACCATCCTCTTGCTTACAAGCCTTGCATGGTTCCCATCTCGCTCAGGGTACAGTTTTTGCTTGCTGTTTTGGAGCTGTGCCCACTTCTGCAGCCTCCTTTCACTTCAGCCTTGTTTGTGGGGCGCTGACTGGAGCCCTGCCCTTCTCTTCTCTTTGTGCCTAGACCGTGTGTGGTGGTCCCTGCCTCAGGGCCTTTGCACTTGTTCACCTCTGTGTGCTCTAGCTGCTGCTCTTCATTTGCATCCAAGCTCAGAAGTCACCTTCTTAGAGAGGCCTCCTTAAGCCTTAGCCCCTCTATATTTTCTTAGTAGCCCTGATTATGATCTGAAGTTATTGTAGTTATCATTTTTATAATAATAACTCTCTCTACCTCTCTACTTGTCTCTGTGTCTTTGTTTCTGCCCATGAGGATAAAAGGTCCCTAGGTCACAGTCTTTACATGACCTGTCCAGCATCACCGGCATCTAGGATATGTTAGGTACTTGTACTGGGGGTCCTCAACATTTCCCCCCAGGTTTGGTGATTTGCTAGGAGGATGTATAAGACTCAGCATATAATCACACCCAGGGCTAAAAATTTATTTCAGTGAAAGGATCCAAAGCAAAATCAACAAAGGGAAGAGGTGCGTGGGACAAAGTCCAGAGGACTTTGCGAGTTTCTGAGAGTCCTCCCCTGCAGAGTCACATGGGACACCCTTAATTCTTCTATCATTGAATTGTGACCTACTCCCTGCCCCGGGGTTTTAGTGGGGTCTGGCTGTACAGGCATCCTCTGCCGAGCATGTACTGAAATTCTGGACTCCCAGGAGAAAACATGTGCTCAGCCTAAGCCACGCTCTGTCCAGTCCAGGCACGGGGAGCCCCTCTTATCGCCTTGAGGAACGTTTTACATGAGTGTAGGGGATTGCTTGCCATTCAGGTTCCTAGCTGCCGGCCAAGGGGCAGCTTGTAAGCAGGTCTTTCTAAGGATAGACGTCTCGGGGCTGCAACAGTAACTCCTTTCTCCCTCTTCGGAAATATTTGTGAGTGAGTGAATTGGCCAGTGTGATTGAGAGGCCTGTGGAATCACATCTCGAGCCTCCCAAAGGCCAGAAGGTGTGGCCTCCCCTCCTTTGTCAGCAGTAATACCCCCGGACGGAGGACAGTGGCGAGCCCGCCCTTCCTCCTGTCCTCAGGTCCTTGGTAAGTGTGCCTCTCTGGTCCCCAGGTGTTGAAGCACAACGGGTCGTCAGAAATTCTCAATAAACTGTACGACACGGCCATGGACAAGCTGGAGGTGGTCAAGAAGGACTATGATGCCCTGCGGAAGAGGTACAGCGAGAAAGTTGCCATCCACAACTCCGACCTGAGCCGCCTGGAACAGCTGGAGGAGGAGAACCAGCGTCTGCTGAAGCAGACGGAGATGCTGACTCAGCAGAGGGACACGGCCATCCAGCTGCAGCACCAGTGTGCCCTCTCCCTGAGGAGGTAAGAGCCGCCCATCCGCCCGTCTCCTGTGCGCAGAGAACGGCCAGAGGGCCAAGTGGGTCTTCTCTGCCTTGGGACCGCTCTCCTTTGTGGGCTTATTGTTATCTGCAAGGCTCTCAGCTGTTCCCAAGGAGAAAAAAAAAAAAAAAAAGGGAAGGCACAAGTGACTGTGCCTTTTCATTTGAAAAAATGTTTTTGGAATATTTTGGAAATGTTTTGTTGGCACTCACTGTGGCTTGGGAATTGCACTTTTTCCTCCCATCTGAACAGCTCTGATGTGTTCTGACCACCTCGTTTCTTAGATCTCCTCATAAGTCTCTCCCTTCTGTGTCATCTACCCGCCCAGCATAGGAGAGTTATTCATCCTAGGCATTGTTTCTTCTAAAATTTCACTTTTTTAATTTTTTTTTTTTTAACGTTTATTTTATTTTTGAGACAGAGACACAGAGCATGAACGGGGGAGGGTCAGAGAGAGGGAGACACAGAATCTGAAACAGGCTCCGGGCTCTGAGCTGTCAGCACAGGGGCCCGATGTGGGGCTCAAACTCCCGGACAGCGAGATCGTGACCTGAGTCGAAGTCGGTGCTCAACCGACTGAGCCACCCAGGGGCCCCTAAAATTTCACTTTTTTAAAGGTATAAAATCTGTAGGGAAGTGACCCTTGCCCTCAAACACTGTTTCGTAAGGTACATTCCTGCAGAATGCCAGTTCTCTGGAGGGTTCACTGGTGTCCTATGCATGCTGTTCTCTGGATGTAAAAGGGATTAGGAGTTGCCAGGTTATACTTAGACAGAAGTCTGTGGGACTTCTCAGAGCCTTCACTCTGATACTCTGTACTAGTCTCTCCAGGAGGGGGACACAGTGTTTCCCAATGTAAGGCCATCAGAGAACACACTATTTTTTTTTTTTTTTTTGATGGCACTTCATGAAGGATTGGCATTCTAAAGAACATGCATTCACAAATGCTTCTGTAGAGCTGCAGGCTCTGATTTGCAGGGTTGCCTGTGTGGAAGGTGCTTCCTGGCCAGAAGGACTGAGCTGTGTTCTCGCCCCAGTCACCCACACCCAGGCCTTATCATCTGTATCTGAAAAATGAGGTGGTCGGACTAAATGATCATTAAGTCCACGTTTACCTCTTATATGCTGCGATTCTAGCATCGTTTTGTTTTTATTTTTTAAAAATAATGTGGCTTGACTGTGGAAGAAATACACTGTTATTCCTAGTAGAGCAGAGGGCATGAAGTCCTCAGATCAACTTCTGGTATTTGTAAAGGCTGAGAAAAATTCCAGGTCCGGGGGCACCGGCACTCCGTGACTTTCCTCTGTCGGAGGTGCGGATGACCTCACTCGAAACTTCATGCTTGACTGTCCAGTACGGCGGCACGGCCTGGGCAGGTCCCCGCCCCCCGCGTCCCAGCTGCCTCTCTCCCCCAGGTTTGAGGCCATCCACCACGAGCTGAACAAGGCCACAGCCCAGAACAAGGACCTGCAGTGGGAAATGGAGCTGCTGCAGTCGGAGATGACTGAGCTGAGGACCATGCAGTTAAAAATGGCAAAGGAGTCGGAGAAGTACAAGGAGGAGCGGGATGCCGTGTACAGCGAGTACAAGCTCATCATGAGCGAGCGCGACCAGGTCATCTCTGAGCTCGACAAGCTGCAGACCGAGGTGGAGCTGGCCGAGTCCAAGCTCAAGAGCAGCACGTCCGAGAAGAAGGCGGCCAGCGAGGAGATGGAGGCACTGAGACAGGTGGGTGTGGGGCGGCTGGCCCCCCGCCTCGGGGAAGGCAGGGCGATGGGGGCCACAGCATCCGCACTGGTAGCCTCCCCCTGTTTGGTCTGCGTGCTGGCTGAGTTATCGAATGCGGCCTGGGTAGCTGCTGAGCTCACACTTGGGGCCCGGCTGTAGCGTGCCGCAGAGCATGCAAAGGGAAGTCCGGCTGTGGTCCGGGCCTTGGAGCTTAGAGCGTAGCAAGAAAGTCGCAGGACATGCACAGACAAGCGTGGGCTCCGCTCACAGGCACTCTCACACCCAAACCCTTGGTTAAGTGATTGTAGATCAGCCTTGTGTTGACGGTCAGTGTGTGTCTCAAAGATTTGCTCACTGAGAAGCAGGATCCCAAGGACAAGGGCTTAAAGCCATCCATACCTTTGGCCTTGTGAATTCAGGAGAGCACCCTCAAGGATTTTTTTCCCCTCTACATCTGATGAGTCTGCTCTTTAAAGGGATCATCTGGGGGCGCCTGGGTGGCACAGTCGGTTAAGTGTCCGACTTCAGCCAGGTCACGATCTTGCGGTCCGTGAGTTCGAGCCCCACGTCGGGCTCTGGGCTGATGGCTCGGAGCCTGGAGCCTGTTTCCGATTCTGTGTCTCCCTCTCTCTCTGCCCCTCCCCCGTTCATGCTCTGTCTCTCTCTGTCCCAAAAATAAATAAATGTTGAAAAAAAAAAAAATTTTAAAGGGATCATCTGGACTCCGGCTGGGAAGATGTGATAGTAGGCTGAGCACAAGGCCCTTCTAAAGCCTTGCTCCCTGGGGCACATGGCCTCCAGGTTCAGCTGCTAGGGGTTGAGTAGCATCAGAACTGAGCCAGAAAGCATGACTCCTGAGTGATCAGCAAGGAGTCTCTACATCTTTCCTACCTGAGCCACCTTGGCCTTGTTGCTAGCTCATTTTTCCCTCAGGTTCATGTGTGCGCTTCTGGGGCTTGTGTGGACTGGTGGACTCCTCCTATTTGAGATTCCCTTCCCATCCTGTTGGTTGATCTGCTTAGAGCTGCTGAAATTGATCACAGCAGACTTTTATCCCATTGAAACAGTTCTCCATTCCTGCCTCTCCATTCTACTTGCTCTGCAGCTCTGTTAGAATGCAGTCTTTAAGACTGGTCTGTGGGAAGAGAAAAGCAAGGTGTTAAACGTCGGGCAAGTAGGCAGGGGCAGCATGCATTAGATTAGTGTACCCAGCGCCCTCCAGACTGAGCATGAGGCAGGGCTGATGCCTGAGGGGTGGGCCAAGGCCTCTGAGGGTCTCTGCGGACAGTGATGCCTCCTTATGCCCAGGCGGTGCGAGGGGCTGTGGGAATGCAAGGGACAGGGCCCTGTGCTTGGAGAGGGGCGCTCCTCAGTCATGGGACCTCCTACTTCTCTGGGCCTCAGTTTCCTCATCTACAAAATAGAGACAATAGCAGTGCCTCACAGGGTAGCTGTGACAGTCCAATGGATGCATGTGGAAAACACACTTAGAATGGTGCCCCGTAAAGTGGGAATGATTTGAGTGTTTACTTTATTGTTAAGATGATTATTATGCCTGTCTGGATCTTACTGCCTCTTGGGACTAGGGTGAGCACTATGAAGTTGTTTCTGTAGGCAAAAGTGGGCCAGATGGGAGCGATTTAGTATAAGGGGGGTGGGGGGGGGGTGCTGAGACTTCTCCAGGCCATGAGGACGAAAGCCTCATGAAAAGGAATATCTACTTTGATGAAATTTTTACAAGACCATGATGAAGGAATTTTTAATAAGCACAGATAACATATTAGGACTTGGGCATTGTGCCAGAGAAACCATCCCTTCGCTTTTTCATTCTGGTATCTGAGAGCTTAACTGTTGGGGGAAATGTGGATATTAAAGAAGGAAGACAAAACGATGAAGAAGGAAACTTTGGAAGTGACTAGTCAGTCACTGAACGAAAAGGTCCAGGAGAATGTGTAAAAGGCGTGGAAGGTGGTAGGACAGCAGCCCCCTCGAGGGGTTTTCAAGGTTCTGGAGGTTAATGGTGCTCTTGGAGGGGTGTGATAGAGCTCCCAGTTTCCCGCGGTGCCAGCAGCTGGTGGCGGCCTGCCGTCCCCCCCTTGCTCCCAGCACTCAGCGTGCCCTTCGGCCTGGAGCCCAGTTTCTGGGCCTTCGCAGGGGGCATTGGCTGGATGCCAAGTCTGCCTGTCAGCTGAGGCAGGAATCTTTTCTAGGCACTGTTCCGAGTCAGCGGGCCGGACAGGAGAAGCTCTGCTCCCGCCCCGGCAGCTCCCGGAGCTGAAACGCTCCGCTCCTTCTCCAGTTTGTCTGGCTTCTCAGACAAGACCACTCCCCACCTGGCCGGAGGAGGCCGGGTCTGTGGCCTTGGCGGTCCTGGCCTTGGGAGGGTCTTATCTCCCCCATGGTCTGATGAGGCCCCTTGGGATTGACCCCGTCTCTGTCCAGCAGCCGCCTCCTGGCAGGGTCAGCCAAGGTCGGCCTTCTAGCCAGGCTGCCTCCCTAATCTCGGAACTGTCTTCATTGTGCTCAGCCGAGGAGGGGGTTCCTTTTCTTTCTGACAGACTGTGTGTTCTCTACACTGTTCCTTTCTCTTTGTTCCCCCCCTTCACTGACCCTCTTTCCTCGCTCACCTCACCCCACCTCTGCCGTTCTACCCTCTTCTCTGGAGTGCATTTTGTGGTGAAAAGAGGGCTTTGGGGGGCCTGTTAGGGTCTTTACCTGGCTCTGGATGCTGCCCTCTCTGCAGCTTCCCCCTCCCCGAATGGCCGTGTCCACAAGGGCCTCCCTGTCTAGGGCTGCTGCCCCCGCCTCTGGCCGCTGGCTGACCAGGTCCCGTGAAGGCTCGCTGCCCTCAGGATGGGAAGGAACTTCCTGGGGCAGCTGGTCCTTGCCACTGGGAAGCTGTGGGAAGCTGTGCCTATCACAGAGGTTCTTCTAGATGACAAGTTATGTCCCAAGACCAGCCTCTCTGGCAGAGCTCCTGTCCCATAGAAAGGCCAGCTTGGTCACTCAGGCTGGCAGTGGCTTCCCGTGTCCCTGCCTTCCTGCTGTACCTCTGACTTGCAGTATTGTGGCGCTGAGCTCGGTGCGGGGGGACAGAGTGGGAGCCGCGTGTGACGGGGGGAGGAAGTACTGTTGGACAGGGAGGACAAGCAGGGGAGCGGGAGGGCGTTCCAGGAACTTAGAGGCTGTCACATGTTGCCCAAATAGAAGAGACCAGTGTGCTCAGGGCGGGCTGCCCGCTCGGGGAACATTGCCCTCTCCCTGGACCCTGGTGAGCCTCTGCTGGGTTTTTCTTGTTGGCTTCGTGCCTGGCCCCAGTGAGTGTCTCGTGAAAGCCAGTCCCTCTCTTCCTGAGCCTGTGGCCCCATGCTCCCCCAGGGCAGACAGGAGGTACGTGTTGGGGGTGCTGTGGCAGAGTAAGACCTGGCCCTGGCAGGCACAGCACGATGCAGAGCAGGAAGCCCTGGAGTGGCCATGGGAGACCTGGGATGGAGTTCAGCTCCTGGCTGATGGGTGGGACCCGGGACCAGTCACTTCCTGGGCCCTGAGCACCCTCATCCGAATTATCCGGGGACCGGATGAAGGGACCTCAGCTCCCAGCTCTATTGCGCTTTTAAAATACTCCTTGTTCTTCTCCCCTCTCAGTAAAACCAAGTCTTGTGCTTCTTGTCTTTCTCACATGGACACGGTGTTTGGGGAGCGAATTCATTTTGGAGATGAACAATTGGGGGAGAGGGTGGGAGCTGCCTAACACCCGGGGCTGGCCTCCAGTGTGTCACCTCAGGCCAGAGTGCAAAGACCTTTCCATGACACCATATGGAAACACACTTCTTATATCAAACTACTAACATATAAAACACCGAGTAAAGTGTTAATTTAAGTGTTATCGTTAAACCTACTATTTATAATAAATTCTTGACATCTTTAATAGCAGTAATCAGTTTTCAAAAAAATGGCAAACTAGACAGACTCCCAACACTGCGTGAAAGTGGGGAAAATCAAAACCGAAGTGCTTTGAACTGATGTTGGGAAGTGTGAGGTCTGAGCACGAGCATACCAACCACCGTGTCACTCTGGGTTAAGGTGTACTTTCTGTGCAGACTTTTTTCCAGCTTCTCCTGGGTCTGTACTCGAGAGAGGAGGGTGATTGTGAGATGACTCCGTGTACTTTCCTTTCTTTCCTCATCCTCGTCTGTCGTCTGAACCTTTGGGATCTTTTTGAACGTGTCTATCAGGGGCTGCGCGTCCAGCTCCTCTGCGGAGGGTGAGCCGTGGAGTCCTCAGAGGCCTTCTTGCTGTGTTTGTCGTCTTTATTCTTTCTGCAAAGAGGGGGGGATTCCCGGCACAGACATCAGTGCCTGCCTCTTGTGTCCTGTTTGTACTTAGCTTCTGAAAGCCCTTGAGCCGAAGTGGGATTCCTCCTGCAGTAGATGCTCACTGTGTCCTTTATTGTTTTCCCCGTGTTTTCTAAGGGTTAGAGAGACGCAGAGGGAGCTTTCTACACGAGAGCTTCCAGGCATTTAACTTGAAACTGTAGCAGAGCATGTAATGCTTTGAGGAGGTGTCAAGATGCAAATGTTTCAGATTTTGGCTTTTTAAACAAACTGAGAGACGCAGGATTTCACCAGCAAAGATGCTGGTATATGTTCAGATTTAAAAATAACTCCGTGTGCCGGAGCATAAAAACCAGTCTTGCAGACACAGAGGGCTGGGAATTATCATGATCGACGTCTACACCCTTCACTGCAGTCAGTCCTCGTGTCGTTATGTTTTGACAGGAGAGCTCTTGAGAGACACATGATGTGCGATGTGAGCCTTGCGAGTGGCAGGGGGGAGGAGCCTGGAGCAAGCACTCCAGGGGAGGCATTCCACCTGCGCCACTGAGACCTCGGCCACACCGCACAGGGGCTGGGGTTCTGGTCCAGGCTCTGCTCTGTGGGGCTGGGAGAGTTTGGACTGGACCCTACCTAATGTCACTAGGTGTCTTAAGTATGGCTGTGGGACATGGAGTCACCGGGGGTGCAGGTGCATGCAGGGGTGTGTTGGGATGGGCTCAGGCTAGGATCCCATGTTTCCCTCCATCCATCTCCTGAGGGTTCAGCCCAGCCCCTGCACCGGCTGGAGGGTGCTTCTCACCCGAAGGCTCACTAACTGCCCCGTCTGCTTGCCCCTTGACCCCACCAGATGAAAGACACGGTGACAATGGATGCTGGGAGAGCCAACAAGGAGGCTGAAATCCTTCGAAAGCAATGCAAGGCTCTGTGCCAGGAACTGAAGGAAGCCCTCCAGGAGGCGGACGTGGCCAAGTGCCGGCGGGACTGGGCCTTCCAGGAGCGGGATAAGATCGTGGCGGAACGGGACAGCATCCGGTACGGGGATCCCCTGGGCTGGTGTGGGCTCTCATCTCTCCACCATGCTCTGGGTCTCTGGGGATGGTCGGAGTCACTTGCCACATGTCCAGGTAAGGTGGGAGTGACCGTCGTTCCTCCTTTCTCACCTGAGGTGGTGCCCCAGCCTTGCTTCATAGCGTTAGAAGTGTCTGCTGCAACCTAGATGTCTGCATGTGCGTGGAGACTGGATGAGACCCTCCCCCTGCCATGAGGTGGCACAAAGACAGGGTTTTCTCTTAGGGGACTTCTGATGAAATGGACATATCAAAAATGCACTCTTTTAGTTGGTATTCTTTGGGCACCTGCTGTGTGCCAGGATGGTGGGTCCCTCATACAAGGACACCCTGGGACTCCCGGACAGGTGTGGTGCCCTTGAGGGGCCAGCGCTGTGGGGGCCATGGCAGCTTTGTCGGACAGGGCAGCAAGGGAGGGACACAGTTAGAATGGTGAATTCCAGGGTCACAGTTAGAACTGTGATGGGGGCTTGCAGGGCACTGGGGGAACTGGTGTGGAGTCTCCCCAGAAAGCATGAGCTTGAATTGAAGCTCGAGTGGAGGTTTTCCAGGTGGAGGAGGGGAACCTGAGGAAACATGAACAAAGGTGTGTGGTTTGCTCAGGGCAGGGACATGCTCATGGACTTGGGGGAGTCCCAGGAGAGGTGGCTGATGGGGTTCCTGAGGACAGGCTGTAAGGGCCTCGAAAGGGAAGCCCAGGAGCGTAGCCTTAATTCTTGGCGGGGGTAGAGCCACAAGGGGCTGTGGTGGTGCTGGTGGTGATTTGGTCATTGAGAGTTTGCGAACGATCCCTGTGGTTAGAGACTGACGTCTACCCGGGCTGCTCAGGAGATGAGGGTTCAGGATTGGAGGGATTGGGGGCCGTGGAGAGATGGGGACCAGCCCTTAGGTGCCATCCTATGACAGGATGCAGTTCTGGAGGTGACCCAGAGCACGCGCGCTCCCTGGCTGCCGGGTCACCTATCCCTACCTTCTCTGAACGGCTGAGGTGGTGCTGGGGCCCCAGGAGCCACGCATCCTTTGGTGGGGAGTTGTCAGGCCTGCACTTTGCACTCACCTGCACAGAGACTGCACAGGGCTGCAGAGACGATGGAGACGTGATTGCTGTCCGAGTGGGGGGCTCAGTCTAGTTGCAGGGTGGGGGACAGCTCTAGCAAGGCCTGCATGGGGGTAGTTATGAGGCTTGTGGTAGGTGATGGGATAGCAGGGCCTGCCCGGTGGGCTGCGGCTGGGGCTGGGGGTGGGCATTCACCCAGGCACGTTGAGGGCAAAGCAGTGGGAAGAGCAATGGATGTTCAGAACCCATTACCCAATAACTGCGGAGGTGTCTCCTTCCTGGTCCTCAGCGTCTTCTCTGTCCCTGGATGGGGTTGGCCTGGGTGGTCTCCCGTCCAGATTTTCCAGCACTCCTGTGCATTTGGAGGCAAGGCAGGCACCTGGGGTGTCTGGGGGATAGGCCGTGAATCCTCTGCCCCCTTGCCCTCACGGTGACCTTGGCCTCTGCCCTGTCTGCCAGGACGCTCTGTGACAACCTAAGGCGGGAGCGGGACCGGGCGGTGAGCGAGCTGGCCGAGGCCCTGCGCAGCCTGGATGACACTCGCAAACAGAAGAATGACGTCAGCCGGGAGCTCAAGGAGCTCAAGTATGTTGGGGCAGGTGCCTGCGTGGGGGGACAGGGTGGGCACCTGCCTGGGGGGGGAGGGGCCCCTCTGCGGGCAGGGCTGTCTGTCCCTTCACTGTGCCTTACTCTGCCAGCCTGTAGAATGGGTCTGAATGCCACCTCCATGCTGAGAGGTGATTAGACATTCTTAGGCCATCACAGAAGATGGCAGCCCTTTTGTGAGCACACGGAGACAGACTTTGCACACCGTGTGCAAAGGTACATAGGAAGGAAACTCTCTGTTCAGAGGCAGTGCATTTGGGGACAGGCATGCATGTACTGTCCATTCATTCGTTCATTCATTCATTCATTTGTTCCCTTTCTACCTCATTCATTCACCACCTCTAGGACTTACCAAGCGCCTGCTGTGTATGGGCCAGGCCTGTGGGAGGCCCTGGGGGAGGCCCTGGGGGAGCTGAACAGAGGACCAGGTCTCTGTCTGTGGGGCTCACAGCACACAGGAGAGACAGACCACCATTCACTAGTCCGTTCTGCCTGTGTCGTGCGGATGCCCATGTGAGAGAGACTGGGGTGTCAGGCAGCCTCCCCTCGGTTATAGCACTGCACCCAGGGCTGTGATTCAGGACATGGTGACCCTGAGCAATGGACTGAAAATACAAAGATCAAAGTTAAAAGGAGAGATTGGCAGAACCCAGGAGCTGTCGCTGTAGGGTAGAACGAGGCTGTCCTGAGAAGCAGTGGCTGTCTGTTCTGAGAAACTTGCTCAGCTGATAGAGCGGTATAGGGTGGTGAGGAGCATGAGTGTGAGTGTGCAAGCCTCGCTTGCTCGAGCAACGCCTTTCACACGGAGTGACAGCTTTCCCTCCCTCCCCATTCAGTAACCTCTAACATGAGCCAACCAGCTTTAGTTATTAGATGAAAACCCAGAACCTCTTGGGCTTGAGTACTCTAAAGAAAATCTCAGGGGCTAAGAGGCAAAGTGAAGCACTCTCTCCAGAGACCCACCTTGGGTCTAGCAAGTGATGGAATCAAATTAAGGTAAAGCCTGGCCCCTGGGGGCTTGAGCTCGGGAGAAAGTTTTGCATTTTAATTGAGCTGGAATTGCCTGGAGCTTCTAAGGAAGTCAAATTCCACTTGTTCTGCACGTTTGAATTTGCACCTCCTCTTTGTTAAGCTTTCTAACTGGTGCTGCTGCTCAGGGACCCCCAGTCTGCAGAGGCAGCAGACATGCCCCGGCGGATGAGAGATGAGCAGGTGCAGTGAGCATTAAACACAGAGCTTCACGCTGCACAGGGCTAGTGGGGGTCGTGTCCAGGGAAGAAGGCTTTGGGGCTCTGCCTTGAGGCTGGGTGGCATTCTGGAGCCGGCCAGTGAGAGCGCAGCCCAGACAGAGATGTGGACCTGCAAGCCTGTCCACTTGAGAAGGAACCAGAAGGAGGTCATGAGTATGCCCCAGAGCCCAGTAGGCAGTACTGATAAACTGTAAAGGCTGGGTGCGGGTTTTAGGACAAAGGGTGTCAGGTGCAAGTTCCTGGGGGATAGTACAAAGTTTCTGAGTCTTTTTTCATCTCTTAACTGGGTCTTTCTTAGAGCTTAAGTGTTTGTATATTGGTCAAATCCAACTTACTGATTTTTAATTTCTAATTTTTTAATTTTGTTATGTTTTTATTTATTTTGAGAGAGAGAGAGAGAGAGTAGGAAAGGGGCAGAGAGAGAGGGGAAGACAAAATGCCAAGCAGGCTCCACGCTGTCAGTGCTGAGCCAGACTCGGGGCTCAATCTCATGAACTGTGACATCATGACCTGAGTCGAAATCAAGGGTTGGATGCTTAACTGACTAAGCCACTCAGGTGCCCCAATTTTTAATTTTTAATTTTTAATTGACTGTATGATGTCTAGGGACCCTTAACGCTTCATCTCAAAGATTTTCTCTTGTATTTTCCTTTTAAACGTGTTACAGCTTTATTTTATACATTTCAATGTGTGATACGTTTTGAGTTAATTTTTCTGTAAGATGTGATGTGTAGATTAGGGCTCAGTTTTTTTTTGCCATGGGTGTGCAGGCGTTCCAGCATCACTGGTCAAACGCTTTCTTCTGCTGAAGTATTTTAGTACCTCTCATACTTTGTGGGGGTGTTTCTGGATTCTTCATTCTGTCCCAGTGATCTCTGTGTCTATCTTCCTGCAATTCTGCAATGTCTCAATTACTGTAGCTATAAAAAAAGTCTTAAAATCGAGTAGAGTGATTCCTCCCACTTAATTTTTCATTTTCAGAATTGTTTCAGCTATTCTGATTCCTTACCTTTCTCTCCCTGTGTGTTTTAGAATAATCTTGTCTGTATCCACAAAAAAGTGTTGCTGGCATTTCTCAAGGAATTGCATTAAACCCTGGGTTAAGTTTGGGAAGACTTTGATTGTTTTTTGAATAAACCTCCATGAAAATGCCTTGATAGCTAAGAAGCCTTGGCGTGCGGCTCCAGATTTATTGGGAAGCTGGCATGGAATGTGAGAGGGAGAGGAACCTCCTTTGGCTCTCACGGTGGCCTTCCTGCCTTCTGAGCTGTGACTTGGGTGGGATGTGTTGCCTCCCTGGGGACCATCGTCATAGCCCTCTCTGTTCCTAGGGAGCAGATGGAATCCCAGCTGGAGAAGGAGGCTCGGTTCCGGCAGCTGATGGCGCACAGCTCCCACGACTCGGCCATCGACACAGATTCCATGGAGTGGGAGACGGAAATTGTGGAGTTTGAAAGGGAGACGGTGAGCTGCCCTGATGTCTTTACTCCCTTTGAACGGAGGGTGGGAGAGGATGCCCCCCTTGTGGGGTTCCCCCATTTCTCAGCTGTCACTTTGAGGCTTCGGCTTTTCTTGCCAGGGTGTGTGCATCCTTTCCCTGCCCTTGTCCAAGCTGGGTTGTGACAGGTTGGTGTCCGTGGCCCCTCCAGCCACGGCTGGAGACAGTGCATGGAGGGCAGAGGGCAGAGCAGGGCTCTTCTGTAGGGACGTGTGTCTGCAGTAGCTGGAAGGGGCACATGGCAGCTGCTCCGGGCTTCATCCTGTGGTCCGAGTGCCCCATCAGACATGGTGAAGGAGCAGTCCTCACAGAGAAGCAAGTGGCTTGAGGTTTCAGAGTGAAATGTTTCTAATCACTGCTTTATAAAGTGTGTGGCTACTGCTCTTTTGACAGGAGGATATTGACTTGAAGGCACTTGGGTTCGATATGGCAGAAGGTGTGAATGAGCCTTGTTTGCCGGGGGACTGTGGGATATTTGTCACTAAAGTGGACAAAGGAAGCATTGCTGATGGCCGCTTACGGTAAGAGTGGAGGAGGCCCAGGCTCTGGAGGGAAGGGCGGCTCTCTGACCCAATGCAAGGGACCCAGGGAGTCAGGTGGCTGTTAAGTGAGTGCACCCCAGGGTCTGGGGGACTCGAAGGCTCAACTGCTCACATTACCCTTAAAGGAGACTCTGTGACTCATGGGGGCCTTTGCATCTGACCTTTCCACAGGCCCCAGGTGCTGCCCTTCACTTTTCTAGGTAGGAAAAGGCTCAGGCAGTATGGGTGAGAGTTTAGGATGTGCATTGCATGCCCATGCCATGAAATAGCAACGAGAATAAACTACCATCTGCTAAGTGGTGGTTTAGGCCCTTTGTATAATCAATTCATTAATTTTTGAAATCCAGTGAGGTAGGTCTGTACTCTGCTATTGGCCCATTTTACAGATGAGGACACTGAGGTGTGGAGGCGCTAGGTCACACAGCTAGTAAGTGGTAGGGCCAGGATTGGCACCCAAGCAGCCTGGCCCCAGCATCTGTGAGTGTAGCCATTTGAGCCTGCTGAAGAGGAGATCTTTCTGAATGTGTGTGCGGGGCAACCGCTTTCTGGCACTCATCTCCTCAGACTAGAGCGGTGGGGCCTGCCCACTGGTCCCAAGGCCTGAGCAGGTGCTGACCTGGCTGTGCCCCTCCTCAGGGTCAATGACTGGCTGCTGAGAATCAACGATGTGGACCTCATCAACAAGGACAAGAAGCAGGCCATCAAGGCCCTCCTCAACGGGGAGGGGGCCATTAACATGGTCGTGCGGCGGAGGAAGTCCCTGGGCGGGAAGGTGGTCACACCACTGCACATCAACCTGAATGGACAGAAAGGTAGTGGGCCTGCCAAAGTTCACAGAGCACCTCAGATGGCGGGGCAGACCTCTTTTTTGTGCAGAGGGGATGTTTCTGAGTTACTGATGCCGTTAACTGCAGTGCGTGTGCATCCCTGGCTGGGGGCCACCCGGGTCCTGGGTCTTGCCGGTCTCTGGGTGTTTGATTCACCAGACCAGACGTCACTGAGCCTCCGGGTGGTCTGACCTGGCCCGGGTGTTGGGACGGGCAGGTCGCAGTCTGCGAATGTTACCTTCTGAAGGGAATGTTGCCTCCTGAAGACAAGGTGGGAGGACCAGAGGGCCCTGTGACCGGCGTGGGGGTTAACTGGATATTGCCCATGTCTGCCCTGTGGTTCACAGACAGCGGCATCTGTCTGGAGAATGGAGTATATGCTGCTGCCGTGATGCCTGGAAGCCCGGCTGCCAAAGAGGGGTCCCTCGCCGTGGGAGACAGGATTGTGGCGGTAAGCCTCAGGGCCGGGCTGTCTGCCCCACATGGAGAGTAGATGCGATTTGAGAGATTGAACAGGAAGTAACGAACAGAGATTTTATGTTAACCTTGTTCGTTAAATGGGAACAAACTTTTTTTTTTCTCATAGTGTGTTTCCATTGATAGTAGAAAATCAGGAAATAGAAACTTTAGGAAGAAAATAAGAATCCTAATTGCTACCACCTATAGATAACCTTTATGAACATTTTAAATGTATTTTTCTGTAGCCTTTATTCTGCACATGAATCTGTATTTAGGTCAGTTTAAACAAGATGTCATCTGCATGTGATTTTTAAAAAAATCTTATTAAACATTATGTCCATTACTTTTTTTTATCACCAAAGTAAGACTTATGTGCCATAAAATAGTTAAGCAATATAGAAATGTAGAAAGTGGTAGTCCCCTCTTTTCCTTTTAATCCTGCTCCTGGAGATATTCTTTGCCCCCACTTGCAAGATGTGCTCCCAGCAGACCGTATGTCTCTTACAGATCTATATACACAGATAAAGATTTCTGGTTTTTGTTTGCTTTTTTTTTTAATTTTTAACGTTTATTTATTTTTGAGAGACTGAGAAACAGCACTAGTTGGGGAGGGGCAGAGAGAGGGAGACACAGAATCTGAAGCAGGCTCTAGGTTCCGTGCTGTCGACACAGAGCCCGACATGGGGTTTGAACTCGAGCTGTGAGATCATGACCTGGGCTGAAGTCAGATGTTTAACCAACTGAGCCACCCAGGCACCCCAGGTTTTTGTTTGCTTTTTAAGCAAATCATTTTGCGGTTCCACATCATGGATACCAAATTGATCCTCATTACTTTTATCTACCTCATGGTATTCAGTTGTGCGGTAGTTTAAAGCATGCCCCGTTGTGGACAGATACATTGTTTTGAGTTGCTGCCATTGCAAACCACCCTGCCATGAACTTTACCTGTGTACACAGACCTTTGGGGGACACTCAGTGGCATCCCTGGTGATCAAATCCCCAAATGCTGTAAGATTACAAAGTCTAATTTAGTATTTCTGACTAACTCATTAAGATCGAAGACACACACACACACACACACACACACACACACACAATTCCAGCTGTATAAAAGATGCACATGATGATAACCTTTTTCTCTGGTTCTAGACTCCTCATCTACCAGTTCCCATTATTCTGTTTTCTTCCAGAAATATTCAAAACATTTATATCTCCCTCTCTTTTCTTTTGTTTTCTCTTTTGTTTTCTTTTTCTTTCTCTTCTCTTCTCTTCTCTTCTCTTCTCTTCTCTTCTCTTCTCTTCTCTTCTCTTCTCTTCTCTTTTCCCTTCCCTTCTCTTTTCCCTTCCCTTCCCTTCCCTTCCCTTCCCTTCCCTTCCCTTCCCTGACCCTAACCCTAACCCTAACCCTAACCCTAACCCTAACCCTAACCCTAACCCTTCCCTTCCGTTCCCTCTTCCCAGGTGTGATCATAATATTCTCACTTGCTAACCTCATTTTTTGTTTCCCACAGCGTGCCCTGGAGATTCTTCTGCATTTACATCTTTAGATCTGCTTAGGTCATTTCAGTAACTGCATATTCCTTAGGGGCAGCTGCTCAAGCCATTAACCAGCAGACAGGACACCTTTGCAGTGCAGCAAGGCTGTTGCTCCGTCCCTCCATGGGGGCCCACGGGGTGAATTCCTGGGTGGGGGATTGCCGGATCAGTGGGCATAAGCAGTTAGCATTTGACATGATCTTTTCCCATGTGGTCAAGGAGATCATGGCCTTTTTGATCCCACCTGCAGTGTGTGGGGGAGTGCATTGCTTTGCATCTTTGCCAGTGTTTTCAGATTTTGGGGGATGCCAGAATTTAAAAGCAAGATGGCCATTGTGAAAAATGATAAGATGTGGAAAATTATGAAGAAAAAACCCAACCAAATTAATCCACCACTCCAAAATAATCCCTCTGCCTATTTTTTTTAACTTTTGATTTTGAAATGATTACAGAAATACTTCAGTTATGATATTAAATAAATAGTATTAAAAACTCAATAAAGTGGTGAAGATAGTACAGGCGGGTCCTATGTATGCCTCATGCAGTTTTCCCTAATGGTTATGTTTTGCACGACTCTATAATATCAAAACCAGGTGATTGATATTGGAACCGTGTGTGTTTATTTTCATGTCATTTTATTATCATGATTTAAGTGGCAAAAAATTTGAGCTACAGAGCTGTTCCACCAGAACAAAGATTTCCCTCCTGTTACCCCTTTATAGGAACATCCACAACCCTGCTCTCCACACCCCCATACATAACACCTGGCAGTTAATTTGCTCTCCATCTGTATAATTCTGTCATCTCGAGGACATTATAGAAGTCAGTATGTGGCCTTTGAGATGGGCTGTGCCACCCAGCATGGTGCCATGAGATCCATCAGGTGGCTGGGGGCCCCGTCAGTGTGTCCCTGTTGGTGCTGAGCAGTATCGCATGGTCTGGTGGCACCCCAGGCTAACCGTTCACGGTTGCACATACGTGTGTCTTAAAGATTGGGACACATCTGAGAGAAATGGGGTCAGAGGTTCAGGCCTAAGGGATTGTGAGAATCTTTGTGAACAGTTCACAAAGGCCTTTCACAGCATGATCTCATCTTCGGTCTCCTCCCGCCCCAGGGGGCAGGCATGTTCATCTTCCACTCTGTACGTGAAGGAGTTCTGGGCCGTGGTCCTTTGTCACACAGCAGGCAGCAGTGGAGCCTGGTTGATCCCCAGGATGCTTGGTGTTCTGGTCCCAGTCAGACAAGCACGAGAGTGCTTGCCCCGAGAGCAATGCCCCGAAAGTGATTGTAAGGCTGCGTCTTTTCTTTGCCTCGGAAGCCGCTAAACGAGATTCCTCAGGCCTTCATCAGGGAGGGCCTGTCTCTCCTTTGCTGACTCCAGACTTGGGCACCACTTGTATAGAATCAGGCCCACTGTCCAGAATGGGCTGGCAGAGACCCTGAGCTGGGGGTGGGCCTGACAAAGCTCTATGTTTGGCCCTAGATCAATGGCATTGCCCTGGACAACAAGTCTCTGAATGAGTGTGAATCTCTGCTACGTAGCTGCCAGGACTCCCTGACCCTCTCCCTTCTGAAGGTAAGGGCCCCTGCCCCATACCAGCTGCTCTCATCGGCTGTGGGGCAGGCAAAACCTCAGCTCCATAAACCCGAGCTGCTACTCTGCATCCCTGGGATCCTTGTATAAACGGTATTGATTTACAGAGTGCAGGATGTGCATGAACCCTGATCCTGGTCTCAAAACAAAAATGGGGCGACTGAGTGGCTGAGTCAGGCATCCAACTCTTGGTTTCAGCTCAGGTCATGATCTCACGGTTCGTGGGTTCGAGTCCCACCTGAGGCTCTGTGCTGCAGCACAGAGTCTGCCTGGGATTCTCTCTCTCCCTCTCTCTGTGTCTCTTCTCTGTTCTCTCTCAAAATAAACTTAAAAAATTTTTTGGTTAAACAAAAACAAAACAAGACAGCTATGAAGGACATTTTGAGGACAGTGGGGGACATTCAAATCTGGACTAAATAATTAGATGATCTTAGGAACTTGATTTTCCTGGGTACAGTGATGGTATTGGGGTTTATAGAGGCAAATGGCCTTATTTAGGGGACATGCTAAGGTTGTTAGGGGTGGGATGTCATAATATTTGTCACTTTCAAATGTTCTGCAGTATGGATAGATACAGTTTGGTAAAATACTGTTGAATCTAAATGGTGGGTTTATGGACATTTGTTGTACTTTTCTCTCAACTTTTCTGCATAGTTGAAAAGATTAATAGTAGAGATTGAGAAAAGTGGGCCCGTCTACTTCATTGAGAGATGTTTTTAAAAATTATCTTAAAATTAATAGACTTTTTTGGAGCAGTTTCAGGTTTATAGAAAAATTGAGCTAGTAGAGAGTTCTCCTATCCAACCCTTCTGCTTCCCCTGTTAGCATCTTGCAGTAATGGGGTTCATTTGTTGCAATTGATGAATTATGATGAATTGATGTATATATGACATATATATTTTAAACGTTTATTTATTTTTTTGAGAAACAGAGTGAGTGGGGGAGGAGCAGAGAGACAGGGAGACACAGAATCTGAAGCAGGCTCCAGGCTCTGAGCTGTCAGCACAGAGCCCAATGCAGGGTTCGAACTCATAAACCATGAGATCATGACCTGAGCCGAAGTTGGACGCTTAACTGACTGAGCCACCCAGATGCCCCATCGATGAGCCAATATTAATAATTAAGATTATTTTTTAATTATTAATAATTAAGATTATTTTTTTAGTAATCTCTATACCCAATGTGGGGCTGGAACTTACGACCCTGAGATCAAGAGTTACATGCTCCACCCACGGAGCCAGCCAGGCGCCTCTGTAATAGTATTAAAGTCCATAGCTGAAATGAAGAGTCACTCTTGGTGTTGTACATTCTGTGGGTTTGGACATGTGTATCCACATCATAGTATCATAGAGAATTGTTTCACTGCCCTAAAAAATCTTCTGTGTTCCTCCTAGTGCTCCCTTCCTTCCCACCCCGCCCCACCTGCCCCCCCCCCCCCCCCCCCCAGCCCAGTCCCTGCAACCACTGATCTTTATACCGTCTCTGTAGTTTTGCCTTGTCCAGGATGTCGTATTGCTGGAATCACACAGTATGTAGCCTCTTTGGATTGGTTTCTTCTGCTTAGTAATATGTATTTGAGTTTGCCCCATGTCTTCTCATGCCTTGGTAGCTCATTTCTTTTTATTGCTGAATAATTTAAAATCATGTGAATGTGCTACACAATATAGATTTTTAGTAACGAATCCTTTTTCATTTGACAATTAGAAATACAGGCAGGGCACTGCGCAGGCAAACTGCAGATAGTGCTCCAAGTCCCTCTCTCCTGCGGGTTCACGGCTGGGCCAGGAGAGAGCGCCGATCAGGGAGAGGTGTGCGTGCGCGTGCGCCTCGCGCTAGCCGTCTCTGGGGTGTGTGTGGCCCCTGCGGGGACGCCGTTCGGTGGCAGCCCCGGGCTCGGCGGTCTTACCCGCTATTTCTCACTCCCTGTAACCCCCACACAGGTGTTCCCTCAGAGCTCCTCGTGGAGTGGCCAGAACATCTTCGAGAACATCAAGGACTCTGATAAGATGCTGAGCATCCGAGCCCACGGCACCGAGGTACAGGCCCAGAATAAACGGAGTCTGTTGCAGCACAATAACTCCACGCAGACGGACATCTTCTATGCGGACAGGCTGGAGGAGAGAAGGGAGCCGGGCCCCCCAGGAGGCAGCAGCTCTTTCCTGCACAAGCCGTTCCCTGCGGGACCCTTTCCCGTCTCCCCCCAGGCCTGTCCCAGCGCGTCCGAGCGCAGCCTCAGCTCCTTCCGCTCGGACACCTCCGGGGAGCGTGGCTACGGGCTGGTGGATGTGCGCAGCCGGCGACCGCTGCTGCCCTTCGACACAGAGGGGGGCCCCTGCGGGGCGGCAGAGGCCCCCCTGGATAAGACAGAACCTGAGAGCTCCAGCAGCGGTGGGACCTGGCCCAAGGCTGTGCTCGGCTCCGCGGCAGGGCCCGAGAAGCTCTCTGTTTATAAGAAACCAAAGCAAAGAAAGTCTATCTTTGACCCTAACACTTTCAAACGCCCCCAGACTCCCCCCAAAATTGACTACCTGCTCCCAGGCCCTGGGTCTGCTCACTCTCCCCAGACCTCTAAGAGGGTGGGGCCTCTGACGCCCCCAAAACCTCCCAGGAGGAGCGACTCCATTAAGTTCCAGCACAGACTGGAAACCAGTTCCGAGTCTGAGGCTACTCTGGTCGGCAGCTCCCCGTCTGCCAGCCCCCCGAGCGCACTGCCCCCTGGCGTGGACCCTGGGGAACTCACGCACACCTCACCCCCTCGCAAGGCCAGAGTCCGCATTGCTTCCAGCTACTACCCTGAAGGGGACGGGGACTCCTCCTATCTGCCTGCCAAGAAGTCCTGTGACGGGGACCTCACCTCCCAGAAGATGGACGAGCTGGGGCAGAAGCGCCGTCGTCCAAAGTCAGCTCCCAGCTTCCGGCCCAAGCTGGCTCCGGTAGTGATTCCTGCTCAGTTCCTGGAGGTAGAGCTCAATCCTGGGGTGGGGGTGAAGGTGTGGGGAGGGGCCCTGAACCGGTGTCCCCAGCTTCATGTTCAGCCCTGGCTCCTTTGCCTTTGTTCTGAGCACCTACTCGAGGGTGGGGTGCCTGGTGGGTGCCATGAGAAGGAGCCCTCCTTAGGAGATTGGAGAGTAACGTAGGGGGCGTGCATGTTGGCGGCCATATGATGCCAAGACAGGAACACTTTCTTGGGTGTGGTGTTTGATTTGCTTTTCCAACAAGAAGCTTTTGAACTGCACAACAAAAGCGAGTGACGTGGCCCTGCCTGGAAGGGTCTTGGGAGCCAAGACAGCACTTGTGAGTCTGTCGACGGCAGCAGGAGGCGGCGGCCAGCTTGTTTGTGTGGGTATTGTAGTCATTTTCAGATGGGAGTGATTGCTGTGAGCTGGAGAACAGATCCATGCCACTCTCTGCGGACAAAGACCCTGGCACAGGCATGCATGTTTTGAGGAGCTGTCACATCTGTGCCAGAGGCACCTGTGCATTCCACCTCCTGCACATTGTTTGTTTACTTGAGAGAATGGATTCTTTCTCTGGGGTTTTCTTCCAGAGTAGTTTTGAAGGAGGTTCTTCCCTTCCAGGTGTGTAAGGCAACATGAATGAGCAGTGACCTCTCCCAACTGTCCCGTCATGTGTCCGAGTGGGAGAGCGAGTACGTAGGGGACAGACTTGCAGACGCCTGTGCATTTCCGTTTCCAGCCACTGTCTCTCATCTTTGGCCCTGCAGGAGCAGAAGTGTGTCCCGGCCGGTGGAGAACTCTGCCCAGAGCTTCAGGAATGGTCCCCTTACTCACCAGGGCACCCCAGCAGGCACAGCAACCCCCCATTCTACCCTGGCAGGGCGTCTGTGGGTGAGTTGTTGGGGCTGGGGAGGAGGGTCCATGGTGGGCTTGCAGGGCCCTGTATGAGATCTGTATGAGCACTCTCCCAGGGAGAGTAGAATCAGTCATGTCAAGATGCTGCTGTGTGTCCTCAGCCCTGAGGTCCAAAGATCTAGCAATGACTTCCCCTCTCTGAGATGTTTAATCTTCTATCAGGGACATTTCTTAGCTTTTCAGACCACCTCCCCATAGCAGCTTGGGAAACAGGAAGCCATAAAGTGAGTTCTCCCATTTTACAGATGCAGAAAGCCAATAGTTTGCACAGGTCTGGGGCAGGCTGGGTGCTTTGGGGCGATTGTTCTTACCCAGTCCATTTCTAGGTACTGTTCCCCGGAGTATGACCCCGAGCACCACTGTGAGCTCCATCCTGAGGAACCCCATCTACACTGTGCGTAGCCACAGGGTCGGCCCGTGCAGCTCTCCGCCTGTGCCCAGAGAGGTTGGCCCCCAGGGTTTGCGCCCCAGGTATGTAAAGTCACCCCCCACTTACCTGCACGCCAGCTGGCCAAATCCGTGTGCACAAAAAGCTACTGGTGCACAGAGTGGCCCATGGGCAGAGAAGCGTCCCTGCCAAGCTGAGAAGGGGCTGGTTAGAGCAGCGCTGGGACCCCAGGAGGAGTGAACTTTAAGGGTGCTCTCTTCATTCACCAACAAGAAGCTTGAAAAGACATTTAAAGGGCGCCTGTGTGGCTTAGTCAGTTAAGCATTCACCTTCGGCTCAGGTCGTAATCTCATGGTTCATGGGTTCAAGCCCCACATCGGGCTCTCTGCTGTCAGCACAGAGCCTGCTTTGGATCATCTGTCCCCCCCCCCTCTCTGCCCCTCCCCTGCTGGTTCTCTCTCTGTCTCTCTCTCTCTCTCTCTCTCTCTCTGTAAAAAAAAGAAAAGGCATTTAAAGAGAGAGTGATGGCAGCTGGTGCTTAAGTGCTCACATGCCAGGCACTGTGCCAGACCATTTAAACCTCGTCTCTTTTGGGGTGCCTGGGTGGCTCAGTAGGTTAGGCGTCCGACTTCGGCTCAGGTCATGATCTCACGGTTCATGAGTTCGAACCCCGCGTTGGGCTCTGTGCTGACAGCCCAGAGCCTGGAGCCTGCTTCGGATTCTGTGTCTGCCTCTCTCTGCTGTTCCCCCGCTCGCACTCTGTCTCTGTATCTCTCAAAAATAAATAAACGTTAAAAAAAAAAAAATTAAAGGGGCGCCTGGGTGGCGCAGTCGGTTAAGCGTCCGACTTCAGCCAGGTCACAATCTCATGGTCCGTGAGTTCGAGCCCCGCGTCGGGCTCTGGGCTGATGGCTCAGAGCCTGGAGCCTGTTTCCGATTCTGTGTCTCCCTCTCTCTGCCCCTCCCCCGTTCATGCTCTGTCTCTCTCTGTCCCAAAAAATAAATTAAAAAAACATTGAAAAAAAAAAATTAAAAAAAAAAAATTAAAAAGAAAAACAAACCTCATCTCTTGTAATTGCCACAGTGACCTTGTGAGCTAAGGACTGTTGTTGTCTCTGGTGTATAGATGAGGAGACTGAGCCTTAAAAAGTGAATGGACTGGCTCAGGGTCACCCATTCCTTCATTCGGTTGTTTGACAGGTTTTAATTTTGCACCTACTATGTGGCATGGACTGTACTAGTTCCAGGAGACTATACAGTGGAGGACTAAACCAGTGAGCTTCTTTTCATGTGGCCTTTATGTTGGCGTGTGGGAGGCAGAGAGAAAAATGAACAGAGTGATACCAGGTGATGTTGAGTAGCTCTGAAGACCACAAAACGGAGCGACCAGCTAGGCTGTGACTTGGAAGAGGGTGGACAGTTAGATTGGGTGGGCGGGAGGGCCCTGCGGTGGGGGCAGAGTGGGGATGCTACCGGGATCCAGAGGCTGAGATGAGGTCAGCTACATAAGACCTGGGTGGAGTCTCCAGGAAGGAGGGCCATAGGAGCCACAGCCCAGGCACCTGGGAACAGTGCAGTAGGCTGGCACAGAGTGGGGAGCTTGGCACGGGTACAGTGAATCAGGAGAAGAGCACAGGTTATAGGGCACAGATCCTGTAGAGCCTGTAGCCATGATGCAACGTTTAGAGTTTTTCCTAGTTTAGGCTTTAGGCTGGAAAGAGAGATGGTCTCATTACATAGCTAGAAAAGGACACTGTTGGGCCTGATTGGAGGCCCCTGAATTGGGTGATGCCTGGGCTCTCTGCCCTCCAGCGTCCTAGGCAGCTGTCCTGAATGAGGTATATAGGTTCCTCTCCAAGGTCCTTGGTGCCCATCCAGCCTCCCCCACCCATCCTGGAGGAGAGACACCACTTCTCTGGGCACAGACAGGATTCTGAGCCTGTTTTTTCCCGGTAGAGCCCAGTCCTGGTCCAGGGCCAAAGTGAGTATGCCACCCCTGTACCTTCACAGCCCTTTCTCTGTAGGCAGGACCCTCGCTGGGTGCCGCCTCTGGGTATGGCAGTCTGTTGTCCCCAGCTAGTGGCAGGTGGCTTCTGGGCCTCCCTTCTGTGGGCTCAGGCATGTGTTGGGCCAGGCCCGCTGCTTGTTTCTCCCCAGCGGCTGGGTCTGGTCCTGGTCTTCTCCTGCTGCCTCACCTGTCTGCTTCTCTTGCAGCGTCCAGCACCAGGGACGCCTCAGCCTGGATCTGAGCCACAGGACTGGCAGCGACTACTCAGAGATGAGAACCTCTCATGGGTCCAACTCTCTGCCCTCCAGCGCCCGCCTTGGTAACTGTGCCACTGGAACCTTCTCACCTTAGTGGGGCCTGTTTTCCTCTCTGCCTGCATCCTTGTGGCCAGGCCTCCCGGTGGCCTGCCCCCATGGGCCCTTCTCTGCTCCTGGGGCCGAGGTTGGCTCCACATTGCACTCAGAGTCATCTCCCTTAGCCTTCTGTGTCTCTTAGGCCTTCCCTAGCAGCCACGTGGTTGTTCCAGGTGACCCACGGCCCACAAGCCTTGCTCTCTGTCCCTGAGCCTGTCAGCGATTCTGGGGGTTTGTATCACTGCTCACTTGTGGGAAATGGAACCCAGAGAGAGAGACTGGCAGTTCCCTCACATAGGCATTCCGGTGGTGTTGCTTCCAGCCAGGTGGGGTGGAGACAAGCAGTCCCCTCTGTCACTTGGGTTACTGTCCTTGTCCAGGGCTAGGAGTGAGATTTGTGGGATTCTGCTCTGGAGCAGTCCAGGCCCGCAGTTTACTCAAATACTGGGTGTTAATATCTGCTTTCCTAGACCGTTTCACATGTAGGCACCCTCAGGGGTAAGTAGCAGGGCCTGCTTTGCATTTGTCCTGACTGTGCCTCTTTCCTAACTACTGAAGGGGTGGTGAAGGAGCAAGGGGTGGTGTTAAATCACAACCCTGAAGTTTTGTCCCCTTGTGGAACCACAGGGTCTTCGAGCAACTTGCAGTTCAAGGCGGAACGCATTAAAATCCCTTCGACACCAAGATACCCACGGTCTGTTGTGGGCTCCGACAGAGGTGAGGACTCAGCATTCCCCTCCTCTCCTGCTAGCTGACTCCAGCCTCATTGTGTGCGATGTCTGGGTGCAGCGGGCAACCTCCTCCTCATCCCAGCCCGTCCGTGCATGCCTCAGGCCTGGTGACACGGGGGATAGAGAGGCCACGCAGAGCCCAGCACCTAAATTCGAGACCATGTGGTGTGGCCATGGTGTGGAGCCAACCGTGTGCCTGGATCACGTCTCCCTCTTGGTCTCAGCTACAGGAGAACGGAGATGTGAGACTGCGGCCCGAATTACTTTGCACCTCTCTCGGCAGGTTCGTTGTCACATTCTGAGTGCAGCACGCCTCCCCAGTCACCCCTGAACATCGACACCCTGTCCTCATGTAGCCAGTCCCAGACCTCAGCCTCCACGTTGCCCAGGATTGCCGTCAACCCCGCGGCCCTCGGGGAACGGAGAAAGGACCGGTGAGTGGGACAGGCATCCGAGCCGTGGGCGTGGTAGTGGGCGGTGTGTCCCCGCAGGGGGCGGGGCTTGTTGGGAGAGGCAGCAGGTGTGGGAGGGTTCTGACAGGGTCAATCCCAGGGCCAGGCTGCTTTGGGTCACCTAGCGTTCTCTGGTGTGTTGCCCCAAAGCTTCACCAGGAAGCCCTGCCACGGAGTGCCAAGAGCGGGCAGGTATGCGTAGGGGGCAAAGTGAGGGGCAGATAGGCTGCTTCCGCTGAGTGTCCACGAGAGGTGGTGAGCTGCAGCAAGTGATACTGGACCACCTGGTGGTGACGATGCAGTGGCACCATTCACTGCTTCCCTGGCCCTTGATGAAGCACTTCCGTGTCACAAGTCAGGAAATGCTCACAGTGACCCCATGAGCATCATTATCACCGTTGTCATCATTATTGGCTCTGTTTTACAGATAAGGAACCTGAGGCCAGAGGTTGGAGTGACGGGTCTGTGGTCACGTGATTGGTGGCCAGCCCACCTTTATTAGAATCAGGTCCCATCCTTACTCTTTGCTTTTTGGCCTCAGGACACACCTGCATTGCTTGCCCCCTCATTCCCAGGCTTTTTTTTTTTTTAAAATTAAGTAATTAATTTATTTTGAGAGAGAGAGAAAGAGTGCTCATGCACATTTGAGCAGGGGAGGGGCAGAGGCAGAGGGAGAGAGAATCCCAAGCAGGCTCCGCACTGTCAGCGCAGAACCCGACTTGGGGCTCGATCTCACGAACTGTGTGAGATCATGACTTGAGCCGAAATCTAGAGTCAGATGCTTAACCAATTGAGCCACCAGGTGGCCCCCACTGAGCTTTTTATTGTGAAATAAAATATACACAGAAGAAAACATACATAAAGCACAGAAGTATAGCTTAGCCATTTATTGGTTTATTGTAAAATGCTGGCCAATCTGCTGAGGTTTCAGGTTAACTTAAGGCTGGTATCAGTCCAGACATGCTTCCTCTGAGGGGTCCCTCGCTCCCCCACGAGCTCTGCACACCTCACCCAACTCTCTTGTTCTTCACAGTAGAATTTACCAGATCATACTTAGAGTGAAGAGGTCCTATCCAGATCCTAAACCTTCAGAAGATCTGATGAAACTCAAACTTGGCTTTATTGAATCACTTAAAAGCCACAGAGCCACTCTCGTTCCCCTCAAATCCAAAATGCTGAGGGCGCTTGTCACTGTGAGCCTCGGAAGAGACCCTGCAGGGTGGGCCCAGCGTTAGGAAAGTCCTTTGACTTGAAAATCTGGATTTGTAAGACAACCTAACAAGTAACCTAAGAACCTGGCACATACTAAGTGGAGCACAGAAGTATACCTAAATGCCAACGCACCTCGGCCCACAGAAGAAGCATGTACGGTTCATGTGGGAGTGTCCCGCCCGTGTGACACATACACAGGAGCACTAACTGCACTAAGTCCTGGGTCTGGTGGGTGGTTTTACCTGAGTCCAGCTTAGGTCATTGAGAAACTAGGTGACAACTGAAGTGAGTTCCCTGGAAGCAGAAAGGGCCTTGTCACCTGTAGTCGGGTATCCCCTCAGTTCCTGTAGCGTACAGAGAACTGGGCACTGCTCTGGGGAGAGGAAAGTGTCCACATTCCTGCCTGCACGGTGCTCTAGTTGGAGGCATGAAATTTAGCATGTGTAGCCTGACTGAAGAAAAAGCAGCCTCTTTCCCCTGATTCTAAAGTACATTATCCTATAACTTCTTATTATAGAAAATGGGGAAAATAGAAAAGTGGAAGAGAAGTCACATATAATCTCCTCAACTGAAGATTCGGTTGCTGTTTCCCTTCTGTTAAACGTGTGATGTACATTGTTTAAAGGCATGTTTTATTTGTATTTTCCATACAGAAATACTTGCTTCAAAGTATTTGTTATATCGTGAAGTATGCTTTGTTAATCTCTTTCACAAAGCAGCCTTATTCTGAGAAAACTCTTGTGCCTACCGTAAGAAACTTAGATCATTAAGGGGATGAAAAAGTAAGGATCACCTCAAGTCCCTCACTTAGAGGTGCCATTGTTAGCATCTTGGTAGGGTCCTTCATAGAGACGTCTCCATGCGTGAGGAGACACGTGTACATGTACAGGTTTATGTAAATAGGATTACACCCACCTGTGTGCTCATGCAGTGTGTGCCTTCTGTGTCTTTCCGTGTCGGCAAATCCTGACTCATACCGTTCATAATGGCTTTGTGCCTTCTGTTATATGGCTCTTACCTCCTGCTTTTTTGAGATACAAGTATGTTTTGGAGGTGGAACACAGGAAGGGTGATCAGCAGGGGATGAGGAGCCCAGACCAGAAACGAGATCTGCCCGCACCTGCTGTGCTGTCCTCCGAGGCTGGCTGGGGGTGTGAGGATGGTGTGGTGGCTGCTGGATAAGGCTTCTTATAACTCCAGACTGCTGGTGCTCTGATACGTGTTGCATCTGGAAGTGACCACGGGTGCAAGCCAGGGACTGAGGTGTCTGAGCTGCAGGGTCAGGGAGGGCATTGCGGCTGGGTGAGTTTGGGAGGAGGAGAGGGCAGAGAAGGTGAAGGGATGAGTCAAGAAGGATTGTGATCTCGGATCGCCAGAGGACTGAGCCCTGGGCCGTGGGGTCCCAGCCCGAGGCCCGCTGTGCTGGAGAGACTACTGTGCCTCTAGGTGGCAGGGGTAGGGTGGCTCAGTGGCCTGCCGGTCTGTCCGGCAGTCTGTCACGGTCTGTGAGTCTGCCCCCACCCACGTGCTCCGGAGGGGAGCCCAAGGACGTGGTGCTCCAGCTGGCTCCTCCCTGGACCTTTGGCTGTGGTTTTGTCCCGAGAGGAAGAGCTTAGGACAGCACAGTCCTCATGGGATGATTTGGCATCACCTGGCCATCTTTCTCTCCGTTAGGTTCCAGGCGTCTGTCATCCTTCTCTGAGCATCCCTCTTTTCTTTCTAACTTTTTGCACCTTCCAGATGTCTTCACCACCACAGATCCCTCCTGAGACTGCCCGTGGCCACCAGGCCCAGGTTTTCCTCCCTGAGGAGTCTGAGGTTGGCCTGACATGAGGCCCCTGCCTGAGCCCCCTCGTGCCCTTGGCACGGTGGACGGCTGCCCCCGGGCCAGCAAGTGCATGGTCACCGCCTTGCTCCAAGCCTCCCTGCTCCCTTTTTAATGGCTTGGGTTTGCCGCGGCTTAATTTCCATGGTCATTGTACATCACCCTATATACTGGTAAATATAAAAAGTGATGCTTTATATTGTTTCTTCTGGGTGACTGTCCTCACAGGAGCCATTTCTTTTCCTCCTGGGGCATCTTGGGACCCCACTGGGGTTTGTAAATTGCACATTCTGTTGAGGCAACTCTCACGTTATGAAACTTCGCGCTTTTTCCCTGCTATATCAGTGTTTATAATTCACATGGCCCATTCTTTGTGTCTTTGGGACTGGGTGCTTCTGTGTCCATTTGGGGGTGTCGTGCTTATATTGCATGAGGTTGTGGGAAGGTGTATCACTGCCATACAAAGTGGGGTCATTGTGTTTTCATCCAGCTGCGTCATTATAGGAGCACCCGGCGATCCCTGGCCCTTTCTGCGTAGCCGATTGCATGCCCGACTTCAGGTTTTCCCCATCCCTTTCCTTTGTGTTTGAGTCCCCACAACTGTTGGCTCTCTTCCAAGGCCCTATGTGGAGGAGCCACGCCACGTCAAGCTGCAGAAGGGCTCGGAGCCTCTGGGCATCTCCATCGTGAGTGGAGAGAAGGGCGGGGTCTACGTCTCCAAGGTGACTGGGGGAAGCATCGCCCACCAGGCTGGCCTCGAGTATGGGGATCAGTTACTTGAGGTAAGTGGGAGCTGGCCTTCTGCACTTTGTTCTTCCCTCCGCCTTTCCTCCCCCGGTCCCCACCCCCCACCACATCACCAAGCGTGCTCTGCATGTTTCCTAGTTCAATGGCATAAACCTGCGGAGTGCCACGGAGCAACAGGCCCGGCTCATCATTGGACAGCAGTGTGACACTATCACCATTCTGGCCCAGTACAACCCACATATGCACCAGCTCAGCTGCCACTCTCGGTCCAGGTGAGGGCCTGGTCTCTACGAGGGCCATCTGGGCTGGGGGAGGAGAGAGGGTGCAGCCAAGGTGCTAGCTGTATGTTCTGGGCCGTTTAGTTGCCATAAGAGGGGAGTTGGCCAGCCCTGGACTTGGGGAGAAGGACATATAGGGGGAGGATGTGAAGTAGGATACCTGAGGTGTGGGTTTGGAAGCATGTGGCTGGGTCCCCTGGTGCAGCAGGAAGCCCCACACAGGTGTGTGGTAGCCAGGAGCTGAGGCCCTGGGGGCGGGATTCTCATGCAGTGTTCTGGCCCTCAGTCCCCGAGCAGACGCTGCCTGTCTCTGCCCCCGAGCTGTGGGTTGCAGGGCACGTGAGAGAAGGGGAGAACCTGCCCCTGCCATGCAGCACTGCGCAACTCAGCGAAGGGGGCAGGATGTGCAAACACAGTGAATGTGTGTGTCCCCAGGCCGACACCTTCAGAGAGGACCCCCTGGTTGAGGATGGGTGGAGAGGAGAAGACAGATCCTGTCGGGTGGATGACCCGAGTCCAGGCTCCCAGGAGAGCTACTCTTCTCAGGGCTCAGAGCCATGTGACCCAGTCTGTGTTCACAGCCCAGCCCTGGTCCCCGCCAGAGAGCGGGTGGCTGGGGATGGCTGAGGACTGTGTGCCTTCCCTTACTCTTCCTGACCTCGGTCCCCAGCTCCCACCTGGACCCTGTCGGCACTCACTCCACTCTCCAGGGCAGCAGTGCCACCAGCCCGGAGCATCCCTCTGTCATCGACCCGCTGATGGAGCAGGATGAGGGCCCTGGTGCCCCCCCGGCCAAGCAGAGCACCCCCAGTTCCAGGTCAGCAAATGTGTGCTGTTCCCGCATCTGCTCCCCGGCCCGGTGGGGTGGACAGGCAGCCATCGCTGTGGCCTGAGCGCATCCTGCCGGCGTTCCCCTGTGCCGCAGACCGCAGAGCAGCTTGTCAGGATCTGGGATGGGAAGCGTGCCATTCCTTCTTCCTCCCTCCGTCCCGACCTTTCCTCACTTTCTTGTTTTTCTCCTTTTTTCTCATTGACTTGTTCTTAGCTCTGCCTCCTTTCCTTCCTCCTTTTTTCATCTACTCGTTTTCTGACTGTCTTTAGACAGAATTCCACAGTCAACACCCAACCAGGACCTGGGCTGTGGCCATCACCAGCAGTCGCCCCCAGGGAGCCGTGGGTTTAGAGGGTGACAGGCAGGTGTCCAGGCATGTGCAGCATGTGCTGGGAGAGCCACTATGGGCCACGACGGAGCAGTCAGTGAGAGTGTGACAGGGAGCTGTGATAGTTAAGTTGAAATGTTCAGGGTGAGCAGGGGTTAGCCACGCAAGTGGTGGGCGTGGAGAGGGGTCAGTAGGAGGGGGTCAACTTTTGTGTAGCAGCAGGATCCAGAGGGAAGATGGGGAGGGGGCCACGGGGCCAGGGCACATGGCAGTCATGCTGTAGTTCTGGACAGAGCCATCCCCTTGACCAAGCCCCGGCCTCACCCAGGATGCAGCCACCTCTGTCCTCTGCCCTGGGTCCATCTCGCTGGAACCTGTCTGCAGTAATCACAGCCTGCCTGTCCCCTGGGGCCCCCTCATCGGTGACAGGCACTGTGTGTTGCCTCCACTCAGTTTGCTGGCACTCAGTCTCCCTCCTACATTGTGAGTTCCTTGATGGCAAGGGGCCCTCTCTTCATGGTTTAGCATGGTCTCTGGGCCACAGAAGCTGCTCAGTAAACATTGGTGAATGGTTTGTTTTGTGCCCTGAACCATGAGACCGGCTCTCAGTTCTGGCAGAACAAGGTCAGGAGAACACGTGCCGTCCAGGTGGGGAGAGACGCTGCCTATGGCGCTCGGCTGGCAGCTGGGCCAAGAAGTAGGGGTGTTGGTTTCTACTCGATCCCCAGCTCGTTTTCTCAAGTGGGGCCACGTTTTCACCTCTACAAACCCCAGCAGCCGGCCTGTAAACCAAGTCACTAGAACCAGAACCCAGATGGGACCACCTGTCAGCTCCCAGTGGTTCTGAAACCTCATGGAGTGAGCGGAAAACTGTCCAGTCATTAGCCTGTTTGGTCGTTCATGCCCTGCTCCCCGCCGTGTGCGATTGAGGAACTTTATTTTCCTAACCAAAAGGATGGTGGGAGAAGCCAACAAGAAGACCCCAGAGCCGAGACTTGTCTTCATCAAAAAGTCCCAGCTGGAGCTTGGCGTGCATTTATGTGGAGGGAACCTGCACGGGGTGTTTGTGGCTGAGGTGGAGGATGATAGTCCTGCCAAGGGCCCCGATGGCCTTGTGCCAGGAGACCTCATCCTTGAGGTGAGTTCTGGGCTGCCGAGCAGCAGGCCCGCCTTTCTCTGCCCACACCTCTGGACTCTTGTGATCTCAAGTGGCCCAGGAGGCAGAGAGCACAGCTTCTTGTCTGGTGCCCCCTGTTGAATGCTTTGAGGATCCTCGGGGTGGGTCACAGGGATGTGGGCAGGGCCCTGGCTTGGGCGCTGGTTTCGGGAGGGAAGCAGGAGGCAGGATGCTCTGCTGTGTGAGCAGCAGGACTGTGGTCTGATGGAGTGTCTTCTCCCTCTGGCTGGGTCTCCCCTTTGATGGGGGAGAGGGCTCATAGGTGTTCAAAGACACAAGTAGCACGAGTGAGATAAAGTGCCATGTTTTATAACCCTTACTTGCTGGGGAACTGGCACAGGGTCTCTCCTGGGAGAAGCTGTTGAGGGCAGGGCGGACGCTGGCAGAAGACTGGCAGGTCCAGACTGCCTCTGGGCAGAGGACTAGGCCTTACCTGCAGAGGTGAGGCAGGCAGATTCCCAGTTGAGGGGATCTTAAATCTCTGCCTTGTCCCACAACTGTCCACTCACGGGTACCCAGGCTGCCCCGGCCCCTGTCCTCTGACCTCAATTCCCTGTCCTTGGGCAGTACGGCAGTCTGGACATGCGTGGCAAGACGGTGGAGGAGGTCTACGTGGAGATGCTGAAGCCCAAGGACGGTGTCCGTCTCAAGGTGCAGTACCGCCCTGAGGAGTTCACCAAGGTGAAGAGCCTGCCTGGTGACAGCTTCTACATCAGGTACCAGGGGCCAGGGCTTCTGGGGATTCAGGGCCAGGGGCGGGGCTTCCTGAGGAGACTGGTCCTGATGAGTGTCTCTGAAACACAGAGGGTGGGACCAGGGTCCTTGTTGCTTGGGTCCCAAACCACAAGTTCACGGTGAGATGCTTATGACTTAGGAAAATGTCTGAGGGTTTGCAGGACCACACAGGCTCCCTAGGGCTTGGGCCCTGGGAAATTTTGAGGCCACGGAACCCCATTTTCCATTGGGCTGCACTCTTCTCCTGCCCTCCCCCCAACCCAAGTCTGCAGATTCATCTGCAGTGTGTGCCCAAAGTGGTGCTTTATGACTTGTGTGTGGCTCAGACAGCAGGTGTTGTCTAGAAGGGGCTCACAGTTCCTTCATGTTCTTTGAGTTCTGAAGCCACAATGAATAAAAATGCCGATCAATTAACTGTGTACCATAAGGTACAGGTCTCTGTCTCTAGGACATCTTCCTTGGTGGGAGATGACATTTCCATCCTGAGGAGTTTCCATTCTATAGGAACCATTGACCTTGACTCAGGGAAGAAAGTCCTTCCGTTTGGAAGGGGCGATATGGTTTTGGTCCTTGGCAACAAGATCTTTCTCTGATGGATGTGAGGCAGCCCTTGTCCCCAGGGAGCCCCCAGTCTCAGGGAGGCAAGGTGACTTTGTCCTGTTGTGTAAAGCCGGGGCTCCCTCCTTTGGGAACTGCCACCAGGAAGGGGAGAGGTGGGTCCTGATCGTGGCCTGGGGAAAGCTTAGAGCAGGGGGACTGTCCCAGGAGACTGGCTGCCAAGTTGTGTGGCTGGTCAGTCCTCCAGTAGCCAGCAGCTTCTGATCCCGGTCCTTCTGTCACCTGGTCCAGGGCCCTCTACGACCGGCTGGCCGAGGTGGAGCATGAGCTGAGCTTTAAGAAAGATGACATCCTCTACGTTGACGACACTTTGCCTCAGGGCACATTTGGGTCCTGGATGGCCTGGCAGCTGGACGAGAATGCCCAGAAGATCCAGCGCGGGCAGATCCCCAGCAAATACGTGTAAGTGTTCGTGTCTGGGCTTGGGGGTAGGGTGGGGCCCAACCTGGGGCTGTCCCACAGGATTGGGACACATTCCTCCGTGCACCCTGGCTCTGGTCTGTATGTTTTGCCCACACCGCTTGTCCAAAAAGCTGCTCCTAGCACAATTCAATGTTTGTAAGTCACTGCTATACGGAAGCACGGTGGCAACTCAGGAGACATAACTTTTTTATTTTTAACCGATTTATTGAGATATATTCATCCACCGTGCAGTTCACCCAAAGTGTACGGGTTCAGTGGCTTTCAGTGTATTCACAGCCATGTGCCACTGTCCCCACCATCCATTTTAGAGCCCTCCCATCACCTCAGAAGCAGCCCTGTCCCCATTAGCTATTAGCTGCCTCCTGCCCCCGCTACCCAAGGCGGCCGTGACTGTGCTTCCTGCCCCTCTTGAGTTCCCTGTTGTGGACTTTCATGCGAGTGTGGTCTTCCGAGACTGGGTGCTTGCTTGCACTTAGCATACCATTTTCAAGGTGCTTTCATGTTGCGGTGTGCGTGCGTGTCTCATTCCTTTTTTCGGCAGGAAGTGTAACTTGTTCTGTCACCAAGGGAGGGCTGTCCTAGCAGCTCCTTTTGACACTCACCTGAGTGTAGCAATTGTCCTGCTCTGAGAGCTTCCCCAGCACTGGGGTGTGTGTCGCCCCCACAGCAGTGGTCCCAAGGGGTCCTTGGTGGCATGGGTGGGTGACGTGGCCAAGGAACCTGGAGAGGAGTGTTGGAGGAGCCTGGAGTCCTGGCTCGCACCCTCTGCACGGGCAGGGCAGGACGGGCGGGCGGTGGTCCCTAGGCCCTTCCCAGCACCACTGTTCCCTGTGACCACAGGATGGACCAAGAATTCTCCAGGAGACTCAGCATGTCTGAAGTCAAAGACGACAACAACGCCACAAAGACGCTGTCGGCAGCTGCACGCAGATCCTTCTTCCGGAGGAAACATAAGCACAAACGCAGCGGGTCCAAAGATGGGAAGGACCTCCTGGCCTTGGACACCTTTTCCAACGACACCATTCCACTCTTTGAAGGCAAGGCTGAGCACACTTGCTCAGAATTAGGTTTGCCATTGACCGCAGAAACCACACAGCAGTGACAGTGACTTAGACAAGATAGAGGCTTGCTCTGCTCTCGTGCAGAAGCAGTTGTCTGGGTTGGGGTGGCAGCGCTGCTGTCCCCAGGGCCTGCCCTCTGTGTGACATTGCAGCTCCAGCTGTCACATCCGTGTCCAGGCAGCAGGAAGGAGGATGGGGCGAGAGTGTGCTGCAGCCGTGTGCGCCTCTTTAAACGGCTTACCTGAAAGTCCCACCGGGTGACTTCTGCTCACATCTCATTGGCTACTTGCATCGGCAAGAGACCCTGAAAAAGCAGGGTCTTAGCTGGCACTGTGCCAGCCTCGGTACCTAGTAAGGAAGAGAGGAAGGATAGGCATTGGATGGGCGGAAGCAGCCTCTGCTCGATGCGTTGCTCCTGGTTTGTTTCGGGGTTATCATAGGCTGTTTGGTGGTAACCGAGAGCCACCAGTCTCTGCGGATCTTTGGCCTTTTCTGGCTTCACTCCTGTGTCCATTGATGATTCTTACAAGATCTTTCCAGGACCAGGCACCCAGCCAGGGCTGGAGTTGCATATTTGGGAGCGTCAGACATCCCCTGGCAGATTGCCCTTGTGGAAAGGGTGCACTTGTCCTGTAAAGCAGGAGGCCCTTGTGAATGCCGCTCCTGGGACCCGGGTGTGTGTCCAGTGTCCTAGAATGTCGCCCTCACGGGCAGGCAGGCAGTGAAGGTGGCACTGAGCAGCAGCCAGTAGGATAGCTGGTTTCTTCCTTCCCTGCCTTCCTCCCCTCCTCCCTTTTTTATTTTTAAAATTAAGGCCTTAGGCACAGGGGGTTGAGTGAATCCCACCCTTGTTCATGGTCTCTGTCTCTCCCCATCAGGACAGGGTTGGCAAACCCCAGCCAGTGGGCCACATCTGTTTTTCTGTGTCCTGGAGCTAAGAATGGATCTTTCTGTGTAGTCTTTTCTATTCTACTCTATTCTATTCTTTTATTTTATTCTTTTATTTATTATTTTGTTTTTATTTTTTTAATATTTATTTACTTTTGAGAGAGAGAGAGAGACAGTGTGAGCAGGGGAGGGGCAGAGAGAGAGAGAGACACACACACAATCTGAAGCAGGCTTCAGGCACTGCACTGTCAGCACAGAGCCCAATGCGGGACCTGAACACAAACTGCGAGATCATGACCTGAGCCAAAGTCAAGCGATTAGCCAACTGAGCCACCCAGGTGCCCTGATGTTTATGTGTTTAAATGTAAAATGTAAGAAAGACTATCTTTAGGTGCATGAACCTTTTGGCAAAAACCTTTGCTTGGTTTTGTTGATCTTTACAGAAAAATCTGTTGATGTCTTAAAGCAAGGTTTTGTTCTTTAGTTTTTTTGTTTTTTTCCCCTTTCATTTTTTTGATCTTTAGTTTCACATTCCCCTTCCCCTTTTCCCGTAGACACCATCTCTGGTGTCTTCCATGCGTGTCCTGGGGACGTCTTTGAAGAATAGAAATTTGTCCATTCTTCGTTTGGTTCTTCGGGGTTTTTACGTTACATATTTGGAAATTGTGTTTAGGCACACACACCTTTTGATTTATGATCCTTCCTTGGTAAATTGACCCTTTTGTTCATTATGAAATAATCTTCATCTCTATTAATGTTTCTTGCCTTAGAGTCTGTTTTGTCTGAATTGTGACACCCATTTTCTTTTTGTTAGTTTTTGCATAGTTCACCTTTCCTGTCCCTCTCCTTTAAACTGTTCCGTAGCTTTATATGTAAATGTCTCCTGTAAGCAGGTTGTAGGGTGTTTTTGTTTCTTTTGTTTTTTGTTTTTTAACGTTTACATATTTTTGAGAGAGAGAGACAGACCATGAGCGGGGAGGGGCAGAGAGAGAGGGCGACACAGAATCCGAAGCACGCTCCAGGCTCTGAGCTGTCAGCACAGAGCCTGACGCGGGGCTCAAACTCAGAGACCGCGAGATCATGACCTGAGCCAAAGTCAGATGCTTAGCCAAGTGAACCACTTAAGCACCCCTAGGGTTTTTTTGTTTTTTTGTTTTTTTTAAACCCACTGTGACAATTTGTCTTTTTTCATTTTTTGAAATATCATATATGTAAAGAAAGTGCACATACATTTACAGAACAGTGTACGACATGAGCTTTCACAGTCTGAGTGAGCATACTTGTGGCAATCTTTATCATCTGATCAGAGTATTAAATACCCCATTAAATATACTGGTAGGTTTGGATTTACTTTTACTTTCTTACCATTTGTTTTCTGTGGTTCTGCCTGTTTTATGTTTCTTTTGTTTCCTTGCTTACCTTTTTTTTTTTGGCTGCATCAAGTATTTTCATTATTCTGTGTCCCCCAGTCCGTCTGTTCGTTTTCCTAATTGATTTTGTTTGTTCCTTGGGGGTTGCAGGAGGCCTCACGGCGTACGTGTCTGCCTCAGCACCAACATAAGTCATCACTGGCCATTTCCCTAAAAATTCTAAAACACGGGAACCCTCTGACTTCCAAGTACCTCCTCCCCGCCATTCCCGTTACCACTTTCATTTGACATGTATTTTGAGCCGGAGACTGTATCGTTGGTGTGCACGCCAGTCATTCACTTGTACGCGCCCTGCCTCCTGCTCTTCATGCCTGCCTGCAGCTCTGCCCCCCGCGCATGCTCCCTCCTTCCCTCCGAGCAGCTCCCTTTAGCGTCTCTTGTTTCCCTGCTTTCTTGAGATAGAGTCGACATGTAACCCTGTGTGGGTTTAAGGTCCACAACGTGATGATTTGTTACGTGTGTCGCGCAGTAGGTACCGTAGTACCACAGCAAGGTGAGTTAACGTGTTACTTCACCTCACATAGTGGCTGTTTTGTTGTTGTTGTGGGGTGACCTTTAGCACTTCCTGTCATGCGGGATCCTGGGCGACACATGCTCTCCCTGTTTGCTTATGTGTTTTCCCATCATCTTTGGAGACTTTCACTCCAAATGGAGTGAAAAATGGATATGGATATTTTGGATATGGATATGCAAACGGATATGGAAGTTTAAACGGGCAGTCTTTTATTTCTGCGTTTTCAAGATACGGTCTTCTGGCTTTCGTGGGGCATTCATTTCCTAAGGCTGCGGTAGCAAGTATCACAGGTGTTGTGGCTAACACAATGTACGTTTATTCTCTCACAGTCCTGGGAGCTAGAAGTCCAAAATCTACCTTTGGGTCCAAAAAAAAAAAAAAAAAAAGGCACGGCCGGCCCACACTCCCTCCAGGGCTCTAGGGGAGAATCTGTTTCTTACAGCTTCTGGTGGCTGCCAGCGTGCCTACACGTGTGGCCACATCACCAGCATCTTCACATCTCCCTGCTCCGTGTTCCTTCACCTTCTCCATGTTTGTCTGTCTCAGAACTCCCTCTGTCGCTCACAAGGGCCCATGTGATTGCGCTCAGGGCCCGGGCGATCCAGGATGAGCGCCTCCTCCGAAGATGCTTCACTCAGTTACTCTTCGCTCTGTAAGGGAACAGTCCCAGGTTCCGGCGCTGGGGGAGACTTGCTCTAGGGGGCGCATCGCAGCCTCCCCCCACGTCGTTTCCGGTGAGAAGTCATCTTTCACGTTGTTTGCAGTGCGGAAGGTAACGTGTGTGTGACCCTTCTCCATCCCCCCGGCTGTCTTGAAGATCTTCCTTGTGTGCGTTTCTCAGCAGTCCTACCACGAGGTACAAGGTGGTTTTATGTCTGCTCGGCTGGGGCTTCGGTGGTGGCGGTGGGTGGTTCTTAGCGCTTCCGGAATCTGAGGCCGGACGTTTTCGTCAGTTTTGGAAAAGGACGGTCCGGTGTTTCTCGTAAGCTCCTTCTGTGCTGTTCTTCTCTCTCCTGTACGTCAGTTGTTTGGCGATGTCCCTTATGTTTTATATGCCTTTCCGTCTCTTTTTTTGCCTCCGTGCTTCAGCCCGGAGAGCCTGGATGTTTTCAGCAGACCTTTTTCTTGCTCAGTAATCCACATAACTTTAAATTTACCATCTTAACAGTTGTAAGTATGGTACAGTTGAGTAGTGTTAAGTGTATTTGCACCGTTGTGCCCAAGACCTCTAGAACTTTTTATCGGGCCGTACTGAAACTGTACCCACCAAACACTAATTTTCCCTCCCCCCCAATTCCCCACCTTGACACCCACGTCACCTTCTACTTCTGTTTCTATGATTTTGACTACTTGAGACATTTCATATGAGTGGAATCATACAGCATTTGGCTTTTTATGATGGGCTTAATTGCTTAGCAAATATCCTGCAGTCTCATCCATGTTGTAGTATGACAGGATTTCTATGGATTTCTTTTTGTTTGTTTGTTTGTTTGTTTGTTTAAGGCTACATAGTATTCCATTGTGTATACCTACCCCATTTTCTTTATTCATCTTGCAGTGAATTTGGGTTCCTTCTGCCTCTTGGCTATTATGAAGAAGGCTGGGTGAACATGGGTGTGCTAATATCTCCGCTTTGAATTCTTTTGGCTATATTACTGGAAGTGGGATTGCTTTATCGTATGGTTTCTATTTTTTTTTTTAATGTTTATTTATTTTTGAGACAGAGACAGAGCATGAACGGGGGAGGGTCAGAGAGAGAGGGAGACAGAGAATCCGAAGCAGGCTCCAGGCTCCGAGCTGTCAGCACAGAGCCCGACACGGGGCTCGAACCCACGGACCGTGAGATCATGACCTGAGTCAAAGTCGGATGCCAAACTGACTGAGCCACCCAGGCGCCCCTCTATTTTTAATTTTCTTGAAGGACCTCCATACTGTTTTCCATAATGGCTGCACTATTTTACATTTCCACCAACAGTGCACAAAGGTTCTGATTTATCTGCATTCTTGCCAACTTGTTATTTTCTGTTCTTTTCATGTGGCCATCCTAACGGGTGTAAAGGTCGTATCTGAGGGTAGTTTTTGATTTGCATTTCTCTTATAATTAGTGATGTAGAGCATTTTTTTAAAAAAATAAACTTGTTGGCCATTTGTATATCTTCTTTGAAGAATTGTCCGTTCTAATCCTTAGCCTGTTTTTAAAAATTATATGTCTTTTTGTTGTGGGTTGTAGAAATTCTTTATAAAAATAGAACTACCCTAAAAAAAAAAAATAAAATAAAATAAAAAATAGAACTACCCTGTGATCCATCAGTTGCACCACTGGGTATTTACTGAAAGGATACAAAAATACTAATTAAGAGGGATACATGCACCTTGATGTTTATAGCAGCATTATCAACAATAGCCAAATTATAGAAACAGCCCAAGTGTTCATCAACTGATGAAGGGATAAAGAAGATGTGGTATATATGTACAATGGAATATTACTCAGCCATCAAAAAGAATGAACTCTTGCTGTTTGCAACAACATGGATGGAGCTAGAGAGTATAATGCTAAGCCAAATAAATCAGTCAGAGAAAGCTAAGTGTGCCATATTATTTCACTATGTGGAATTTAAGAAACAAAATAATTGATCATAGGGAAAAAAGAGAGGCAAACCAAAAAACAGTCTCTTAACTATACAGAACAGACTGAGGGTTACCAGAGTGGAGATGGGTGTGGCATGGGTGAAATAGGTGATGGGTATTAAGGAGGGCACCTATTGTGGTGAACATCAGGTGTTCTATGTAAGTGTTGAATCACTAAATTCGATTCCTGAAACTAATATCACATTGTATGTTAACTAACTGGAATTTTTTAAATATTTATTTATTTTTGAGAGAGAGAGAAGGAGCAGGGGGCTGAGAGAGAGGGTGACACAGAATCCGAAGCAGGCTCCAGGCTCTGAGCTGTCAGCACAGAGACTGATGCAGGACTCAGACTCAAAAACCATGAGATCATGACCTGAGCCAAAGTCAGATGCTCAACCAACTGAGCCAACCAGGTGCCCCAACTAACTGAAATTTAAATAAACCCTCGAAAAATCAATTCCGGATGTTAGCATCAGATGTATGTTTTGCAGATATTATCTCCCATTTCAGAGGTTGCCTTTCACTCTATTTGCTTTGATGCTCAGAAGTTTTAAAATCTGATGTAGTCCCATTTGTCTGTTTTGCTTTCATTGCCTGTGCTTTTTGTTCTGTTCAAGAAATCATTGCCCAGGGCGCCTGGGTGGCTCAGTTGGTTAAACATCTGACTCTTTTTTTTTTTTTAAATATAATTTATTGTCAGATTGGTTTCCATACAACACCCAGTGCTCATCCCAACAGGTGCCCTCCTCAATGCCCATCACCCACTTTCCCCTCTCCCCCACCCCCCATCAACCTTCAGTTTGTTCTCAGTATTTAAATCTCTTATGGTTTGCCTCCCTCCCTCTCTGCAACTCTTTTTTCTTCCCTTCCCCTCCCCCATGGTTCTCTGTTAAGTTTCTCAGGATCCGCATATGAGTGAAAACATATGGTAACTATTTTTCTCTGCATGACTTATTTCACTTAGCATAATACCTTCCAGTTCCATCCACGTAGCTAAAAATGGCCAGATTTCATTCTTTCTCATTACCAAGTAGTATTCCATACACATCTGACTCTTGATTTCAGCTCAGGTTGTGATCTCACGGTTGTGAGATTGAGCCCTGCTTTGGGCTTTGTGTTGAGTGTGGAGCCTGCTTAAGATTCTCTCTCTCTAGCGCGCTCTCTCTCTCTCTCTCTCTCTCTCTCTCTCTCTGCCACCCTGCCCCCCACTCTCGCCTGTGCTCTCTCTCTCAAATAATAATAAAAACAAATCATTGCCCACACCAATGTCATGAAGGTTGTTCTCTGTTTTCTTCCCAGAGTTTTATGATCTTAGGTCTTCTGTTTGGATCTTTATTTCATTTTGAGTTAATTTTTGTATATGGTGTAAGATAAAGGTCCAACCTCATTCTTTTGCATGTGGGTATCAGTTTTCCCAGCACCATTTGTTGAAGTCCTTTCCTGACTGTGTAATCTTGGCACTCTTTTCAAAAATCATGTAGCCATTATACAGGGTTTATTTTTGGGCTCTCTCTGTCTTCCACTGGTCAGTATATATGTCTTTATGCCAGGACCACACTGTCTGATAACTCTTGTTTCCTAGTATGTTTTGAAATCAGGAAGTGTGAGGCCTCCAACTTTGTTCTTTTTGGATTCTTTTGGCTATTCAGGGTCCCTTGAGATTCCATATGAATTTCAGGGTTTTTTTTTTCTTTCTGCAAAAAGTGCCATTGGGATTTTCAGAAGGATTGCATTGAATCTGTAGATTGATTTAGGTAGTATGGGCATTTTAACAATACTGAGTCTTCCAGTCCAGAGCATAGGATGTCTTTCCATGTATTTGTATCTTCTTTGATTTCTTTTTGCAATATTGTATAGTTTGTAGTTTACAAGTCTTTCACCTCCTTGGTTAGGTTGGTTCCCAAGTATTTTTTCCTTTGTGATGCTTTAGTAAACGGGTTTGTTTTCTTAATTTCTTTTTCAGAATGGTCATTGTTAGCATATAGAAATGCAACTGATTTTTGTATGTTGATTTTGTATTCTGAAACTGCTGAAATCATTAGTTGTAACAGGTTTTGTGTGTGTGTGTGTGTGTGTGTGTGTGTGTGTGTGTATTCTCTAGAACTTGTTGCATAATTTTGTGTCATCTGTGAACAGATAATTTTAGTACTTGTTTTCTAACGTGGATGCTGTCTTTCTTTCCTGGTTTAATTGCCCTGGCTGGGATTCCCAGTAAACCTGTTGGATAGTAGTGGCAAATGGGGGCATCTTTGCCTTTGTTTCTGCTCTTGGAGGGAGAGTTTTCCATCTTTTACCATTGAATATGGTGTCAGCTATGGACTTTTCATATGGCTTTTGTTATGTTGAAGTAGTTTCTGTCTGTTCTAGTTTGTTAAGTGTTTTTATCATGAGAGGGTATTGAGTTTTGTCGAAAGCTTTTTCTGTGTCAATTGAGGTGATGTGGTTTTTGTCCTTCATTTTGTTAATACGGTGTATGACATTGATGGATTTTTGTATGTTGAGCCGTCCTTGCATTCCAGGGATAAATCCCAGTTGGTCGTGACAGCTCTGTTCAGATTTTTAAAAATTACTTCATGACACAGTCATAATACATTCTATGTTTCTGGGAATTTATCATTTCTTCCAGGCTGTCCAGTTTGTTTACATATAATTATTCGTAGTAGTTTCCTATAATCCTTTTTATTTCTGTGAAATCAGTTATGTCCCTTTCTTCACTTACTACAGTTACGTTAGGCTTCCCCCTTTTGTTTTTCATTATTCTAGCTAAGAGTTTGTCAATTTTGTTGACCTTACTAAAAAGCCAAGTCTTGGTTTCATTGATTTTTTTTCTGGTTTTCTGTTCTCTGATTTATCTCTGCTCTCTATTTTTCCCTTCCTTCTGCTAAATTTGGGTTAGTTCTTTCTTTTCTCCCCCTGATTCCTCAAAGCGTGAAGCTGGATTGTTGATTTCTTCTTTTTCAATGTCAGCATTTACTACCACAGATTTCCCTCTTAGGACTGCTTTTCTGCATCCTGCAAGCGTCGGTATGCTGTGTTGTTTTCATTTGTCTCCAAAGTTTTCTAAATTCCTCTCTGATTTGTTTCTTTGACCCTTGGGTTAAGAATGACTTGTTGCATTTCCAAGTATGGGTCTATTTTCCTTTTTTTTCTTTCTGCTGTTGATTTCTAGTTTCATTCCATTGTCAGAAAAGATATTTTATATAATTTCAGTCTTCTTAAATTAATTTTGTGGTCTATCCTGGAGAATGCTCCCTGTGCACTTGAGAAGAGTGTGTATTCTGCTGTTGCTGGTTGGAGTGTTCTGTGCCCGTCTGTTAGGACCACGTGGTATGTAGTGCTTTGTGGTTCAGCTGCTCTTTCCTTATTTTCTGTCTGGCTGTTTTGTCCATAACAAAAGTGGGGCTTTGAAGTCCCTATGAATATTGTGTTGCTGGTTCTTCCTTCCGTTCTGTCAATGTTTGTGTCATGTATTTGAGAGTTCTGATGTTAGGTGCATGTGTGTTTATAATTGTTGTATCTTTCTGGAGAATTCACCCTTTTGTCATTATATGATGTCCTACCTTGTCTCTTGTGACATCGTCTGCCTGAGAGTCTGTGGAGGCTGCTGGAACATGACTACCTTGCTCTCTTTACATTCTCAATTGCACGAAATAGCTTTTCTCTGTTCTTTCACTATTAGCCGGTGGGTATTCTTAGAACTAAAGTGAGTCTCCCAAACTGCATGTAGCTGGATCTTATTTATTTATCCATTCAGCCCATCCATTCACATGTAATTACTGATATGGGAGGACTTATTTCCACTTGAATTGTTTTCTGTGTGTCTTATACCATTTTTGTCCATCTCTTCCTTGCTGCCCGCTGTTGTATGCTTTGTGGGTTTTGGATTTTTTTGTTTGCTTTTGGTAGTGACAGGTTTTGATTCCCTTCCCATTTCCCTTCATGTATATTTTAAAGAGATTTTCTTTTTGGTTACCGTTGAAATTACATAAAACCCCTTAAAGTCTTAAAGTTATAACAATCCATTTTAAACTGATAGTAACTTAATTTCAGTCTCCTGCAAAAATTCCATGTTACACCTCTGTGGCCCCAACCCCATTTATGTTGTTGATGACACCTATTACCTCTTTTTCTATCAGTGTATAGATTAGCATAGATTTATAATTATTTTTATGCTTTCGTTTTTAAATATCTACACCAGATTTAGAGTGATTTACATGCCTACATTATGTTACTTCCAGATTCTCTATATGTATCTTTTCTCTTCCCAGGGAGTTTTATATTTTCTGTGGTTGGATTTAATGACTTGTGAGATGTTCTATAGCTCTCTGAATCTGTAATTGTGAGGACTTCCAACAAAGCAGATTATTCAGGGAGGAACAGGAATCTTCTAAATTGGTATCCCACTGTGTGGAATGTTCATAGTCATTAGGGTAGAATATGATTCTTGCTCAAATAAGTTGAAGGCATAGTGAGTTGATGTCCATACACAGGGAAATGGAGGTGTAGACGCAGTGTATCCATGCATGGGAAGTTCAGAAGGAATGTGGGAGGGCAGTATGAATTTAACAGGGATGCCTTCCAGAAACATAACACTGACTGGAAGAGGGAGGTGCAGAATGTTTATAGCGTTGTGTCATTTTTGTTGGGCACATGCACACACGCAGCATATTTACTAGTCTTTTTTGAGTATGTAAAAATCAACATGTGACAACAACAAACATCTGGAAGGATGTACTTCCAGCTCATAATAGTGGTTATGAGGAGGCTGGCGGGGACCAGGACTGGAGAATGGGTGTCAGAGCTGTTTCGCCCTACCTGTAATGCTCTGATTTTTGAAAGGGAAGATGTGTTCATCTTTTCGTGGAGGAGTTCCTTTGCCCCAGGACTCCTCAGAGGCTTTAGTCAGAAATGCATAGGAGTTCCCAGATGGTCATTGTGGCCACCAAACCCTCCCCTGCTGACCGGAACAGGTCAGCTGGTCACCAGGTTGAGAAATGCTCTATAGGAAGCCATGTAGATATACATGGATAATCTTCATGTATGGAGGTGTGGAGGTGTGGGTGAGGGAGGGGACAGACTTCCCCTCAATTCTGCCCGTGAGCTTGGTGTGCCCAGGACAAGGGGACTCTCCAGTACTGAACAGGCGAACCGTGCTGAGCTGCTCACTCCACCTGGCTCTGGATGTGTGGACTGAAGCGGGCAAAGCTGCCTGGGCTGAGAAAGGTCAGGGCAGCAGTGGGTCCCCGGCCCCTCTCCCTCCCTCTGCTCCAGGCACGTGCCTGTGACACTGCCCCTGTCTCCCACAGATTCGGTGAGCCTTGCCTATCAGCGGGTCCAGAAAGTAGACTGCACCTCCCTGAGGCCCGTCCTCATTCTGGGGCCCTTACTGGACGTGGTGAAGGAGATGCTGGTGAACGAGGCGCCCGGCAAGTTCTGCAGATGCCCCTTGGTAAGGGGCACCCTCTGTGCCTACTGGGCTATGTCCACCTGTCCCCTGGGGCTGCGTTCCACGGTGTTTCTGAGTCCTCCTGACTTGGGTCACATTGCTGTGTGCCTTCCGGATCTTTCTCTGGAAGTAAGGATGGCAGAACTGCTCTTCTGCAATGTGCTGGGACAGCTCACCATGCCAGGGGGCATCCTCATTCCCGTGTCTGTGCTTTGTAGAGGTGATGAAGGCCTCCCAGCAGGCCATCGAGCGGGGCGTCAAAGACTGCCTGTTCGTCGACTATAAGCGGAGGAGTGGCCATTTTGATGTGACCACGGTGGCTTCCATAAAGGAGATCACAGAAAAGGTACCTGTTGCCTCAGACCAAGGGTTAGGGTTTGAGCATTTGGGCTTGGATGCCTGGCCCTTTTGGATCTCTGCCTTGCGTGTTTCTTGGGCCTTCGGTGAACTTGCCTGTGTCCCTTTAGTCCAAGTTGCTCTCCTCGAGGGTTGCCCCCACTGCTTTTGTGTGCTTCCACGGTCACCAACAGGATGCTAGTCCCTGCGCACATGTCACCTCTGTCCCTCTGAGGGGATCTGATGGGAGCTTTGAACTCTAGGAAAGCCCCACACGGGGGATTCTACAGCAGGGTCCTGCATCTGCTCTGCTTATGTGCAGACGTGTTTATGTGTGCCTTGTTCTGGGGACAGGGTGCCCAGCCTCCATCAGGGTCGCTGCCCCTGAAAGGATTAAGAGCCATTTCTGTGTGTCTTTAAGGCTCTTGAAGGTACTGGGGTCCATTTGCCAGGCAGCATGAGGAAAAGTGGGGAAATCTGGAAGGGATATTGGAAAAGCAGCTGTTGAAGGTGTGGCTACTCCTTGGTGTCCTCCTCACTGAGTGAAGGAGGTGGATGTGCTCCAGTTAGGGGTGCTCCAGGAAGGTGGAAAGCTGGCTGACGTTGGGCTCCCTCTCTGCAGCTTGTGGGCATCGGGGAGAGCCACGTGCAGAGGGCCCGTGGTCTTTCCTTGGCTCACACTCTACCCGCAGTCTCAGGGAACCCCGGAGCACGTTTCAGTCACAGCCACTCAAAGACACGCACTCCCCTTCCCCGGGGCAGGCTCTGCTGAATCTCCATGTCTTCTTTTGCTCAGTCTGGCAGAAGTGAGGCTTCTGAGGCCCGGCTGGGGGTGGGCTTTAAGAAAGTTATCTGGGCAGAGGAAGGACAGAAGGTTTGGAAGTGGGCCGTCCAGACCCCACTCCACCCTGGCTCCGAGCCTTGACCACCATCAGAGTTGACAGCTTGTGGGGGAGAGATTTTCTGGGGTAAAGCTCCCCACGGTTTTTCCTACGTGGTCTTCGTGGAAGACTGGTCATGCTGCCTGGTTCACGGGTAAGACCTTCGTGTTTGTGTATGGAGTGAGGGAGAGCGGTGTGGGAGAGGTGGGACCCAGCAGTGGCAGAGAAAGGCAGGAGGTGTCCTCAGAAGGGTGTCAGTGTTTCTGAGGCCCAGCCCACCGCCCCCTGCCTGTCCCGGGGCACTTACTCTTCCCCCTCCCCCCCTCAGAACCGGCACTGTCTCCTGGACATCTCCCCCCATGCCATCGAGCGGCTGCACCACATGCACATCTACCCCATTGTCATCTTCATCCACTACAAGAGCGCCAAACACATCAAGTAGGTGCCCGGCTCAGCGGGGGCTCGGCAGGGGCCTTGCTGGGGATGGGGCTGCTGGCTCAAACGCTAGGCAGTGGGGGCGGACGTGGGAGAATGAGACGGGCAGCGTGTGTGGGACCCTCCCCGTCTCAACGCTCAGTCAGGCAGGACTAACCAAGCACAGCCCTCCTCCCACTGCACCTTTGCCCTCTCTGGTTGCTGCCACTGTTCCCGGAGTATATGCGGCTTTGTCTGCTCTGCTTCCTGGGCATCCCACCCCTCTTTGCCCTTTCGTCTCTCAGCTTGGTGCTCACGAGGACACGGTGACTAGCTGACCTGGGCTGGATCCAGGTCTGCTAGGAGCTGGCTTGGGTCATGGATGAGCCTTTGTTTTCACTGAGCTTTAGTTTTCACACTGGTTGGGCTGACAGCTCGTCAAGCCCTCCCCTCCATTTTGCCTTTCTGTGCTTCTAAGCTTCCGGTTCCTGCACCTGGGGACCAGCTGGGGGGCAGGGGGGTCTGTTCTCTGTGTGCCTGCAGTGGGGCACCCACCTGCCCGCTACTGCCCAGAGCACTCCATGGGGCCTACAGGCTGTCGCTGTGCTTTACCAGAGGAGCGCATGGGGCCCTGTTGACAGAGGCCCTGTTACTCGGGAAGGCGGAGGGCCCGGGGAGGCAGGAGACTCAGCCTGCTTCTCTGGATGTCTGATAGGGAGCAGAGAGACCCCATCTACCTGAAGGACAAGGTGACTCAGAGGCATTCCAAAGAGCAGTTCGAGACGGCTCAGAAGATCGAACAGGAGTACAGTAGATACTTCACAGGTAGGTGTGGTCTGGCCTTGTGCACCCGGACTTTTACCCAGGCAGCAACAAGTTCATCTCACAGCACAGGTGCCGAGTGTAGAGCTCCAGCATTCTAGTTGGTGGCTGCGGCCATCTGCCCTTCACACCCTTCAGGGCACTGCACTCTTACCGGCTTTGATCTTCGAAGCACCATAAACCGAAAGAAGCACTTCACTTTGTGGCTTTCAACCTCTGATGAAACCAGTCGTTTGTGGTGGGGTTAATGAACACTGGGCTCGCAGAGGCAAGGACCGTGATTCTAATTCACTTGTAGGGACTGTTGTGATCTGGTTTCGTGTTTCTTGTGCAAAACAGTGGGTCTCAAAAACCAGACTCGGAGCTTCTATGTATGTGTATGGGAGTTTCAATCTCCAATCTGTCACAGACCAGTATTTAGTCAAATAGGTTAGTAATTACTAGAGAAATGAAAATTTAAAACTCCAAAACTTACAAAATATAACCTTTGACTTTCTTCTCTTAGTTTCAACAGACATAAAATTACTCTTGTCACAGTTCGACAGCAGTTTCTAAATGCTCCCTGTCTATTTCTGTCCATACCTGTGGGAAGTGGCCGGGGACCGTTTTGTCTACCGGTGCTGTTCCATGGAGCACACTGAGAGCTCTGGGCTAGTGTCTACGGGACCTCTGGTGTTGAAAGCCTGCAGGGCAGGGCTGGCCATAGCTGGGGACGTATCATCATCTTGCCTGGGAGTCTTCACTGGCCTATGGGGATGCCCCGGCTCCTTAAACTTATTCTTGTTTCTGGAGAATCCTGCTGCTGATTGAACCATCGCAACAGAGCCCCAAACTGCTTTCCCATGTGCCAGGCTCCACATTGCAAGACTAGGCAAGCCCCACCCAGGGCATGCGGTGAGAGTGTGCAGTTGGCGTGAGTGGGCAGATCCTGGTCATCCCTGTTACAGGGGCCCACGAAGCCTGGCAAAAGAAAAAAATTTTTTTAAAGTTTATTTATTTTGAGAGAGAGCGTGAGTGGGGGAGGGGCAGAGAGAGAGGGAGAGAGAGAGTATCCCAAGCAGGCTCTGCACTGTCAGCGCAGAGCCCAACGCGGGGCTCGAACCCACGAAACCGTGAGATCCTGACCTGAGCCAAAACCGAGAGTTGGACGCTTAACCAGCTGAGCCACCCAGGCGCCCCTGAGCCTGGCAAAATTTGACACCAACCTTCATCTGAGCCCGCATTTTCAGCATCCTACTACTCAACAGCTGAGCAGAGGGACAGATAAAAATACCAAAGTTATTTGCACTCAGCTCTTTTCTTTCTCTTCCCCAATTTCTTGCTGATGGAAGAGAGCGAGGAAAGAAAACCAAGCAGCTCCAAACAGGCAGAAAACCAGAAAGAGTAAAAGATGTATTTATTTGCCACAAGCCTGGGGTCTCACTCACTCTGAACTCAATGATGTGTTTGGGGGCTCTCTTGCAGGGGTCATCCAGGGAGGAGCCCTGTCGAGCATTTGCACTCAGATCTTGGCAATGGTCAATCAAGAACAAAACAAAGTCCTGTGGATTCCAGCCTGCCCGCTGTAGAAGAATGCCACGCTGGAAGTCGCTGCGGCTTGTCTGCCGGCATAAACGTCTGGCCCAGCTCCTTCTCAGTGACTGAAAGTACAAGTCTATCTGTATATAAACATGGAGGGGAAGGACCTGTGCACATGGACTCCGGAAGCATCTCCTCTGTAGACCCAGGGCCACAAGTGAACAGGATCCAGGCCCAGGCCATTGGACTGCCTTCCTCTCACACATGTGCTTTAAGACAAAATAAAAAAACACAAAAGACTTTTCGATAGAGGGGTTCAACACCACCCTTTCTTTAGCCAGCCGATCAGAGATGCTGCAAAGACAACCTTTCAGATCACACGTTTACAAGCCTTTTCTAAGTATTGGTTGCTTATGTTTACTTGAACGGCTCCATGTTGTCGGTGCCCAGCCCTGTCCCTCTGTCAGCCACCCCCCGTGTTGCTTTGGTGTTGGGTTTTGTTCCTGCTTTTAGCAAAATGACTCTGGAACCTCGCTGGGGCCCACTTTGCTCTGGGAGGTTCCTGTCGGGGGGACCAGAGCTTCAAGAAACTTCCCACTCCACCGTGGCACCTCTCCTGGAAGGGACACGGTGACTGCACAGGCTTAGCCGCTCTTGTGGCAGGACCAGTGCCTTTGTAGGGCCGAGTCACCAGCAGCCGTGTTCTCCCTTCCTGCGCCAGGAAGACCACGTAGGCTTCCTGCACCCTCATTGCTCGGGCTTTCTGTCCTACCTTCCGTGTTCTCTCATTTCTTCTCCATCTGTGATTGTTGCGTCCGCATTCTACCTGGGGTCACCACCACACCGTAGTTCTGGGCAGGGTGTTAGTTAACCGAGGGCTGGCGCGTGCTACTGGGACCTCTTCAGCTTCTGTAAATAATGACCGCTTTATCAGTGCAATTTTTGCAGGGTAACTCTTAAACGCTGGGGGCTGGGGCAGGTACATCAGCTGTCTCTGATGTGAAGACACTCGTGTTTCAGACTTTGAACCCAGAGCGCTTAGGGGAAGCTTAATGCCGAGTGTCCTCACTGTCAGACATCTAGAGAGTGGCTGAGGACCTTCTTAGTCCCGGTGACCGTGCTCCCAGCATAAACACGACCCCACAAGAACGTCTTTGTTGGGGATTTTGTTTTGGCTGGGTTTTCTTTTCTTTTCTTTTTTCTTTTTTTTTCTTTTTTTTTTTTTTTTTTTGCACTTCTGATGCTGGATATCTCCGGCTGAAGATTTGATGTGGTTCCTCCTTAAACTGTGCGTCCTGTTAATAATAGGTACTGTACTGGGCTCCGTGGAAGTGTCACTGGGGTAGGACCTATATTTTAATACTATTCCTAACATTTCATTTTACTAGCAAGAAATCTTTGATTTCATTTTATTCTTTGTAATTCTAGACACTAGATTGTAGATTAGCCAAACTGACATTTTTTTAAAAAAAGGGATATATTTTCTTGCACAGTTGTTCAAAAAGAGACATGTGTCAGTCCTCAGTGCTGCCCTTTGTTTCACAGGTACGCGTCGTCTTCTAGCTCAGACAACCAAGACAGACGGTGGGCTGTCTGCGGTCCCACCTGGTGCCCTCTGGCTGTCTCTCTGGGTTGCGGCCCGAGTGGGACTGTGATGGTAGTGTGCACAGGTACTGTTCTGACAGACTGGGATTTTCTGTACTAAAACCTTACTTTGTATCAAAAGTTACACAGACTTTAGTACAATAAATAAAGGTCAATTTCCATAAGTTGTTGAAATGAAGATACCTGTTTTTTAAATTGGTTTTCCGTCTGTTCCCCGTCCTTCGGCTCTCTGCATGTAGCCGGAATTGTCTGGTGTGCGAGGTTCTCTCCAGCGCCTGTGATACTCAGGAGCCCCTTTGACCTGCTGCCTGCACCCTCAGCTGCTTACATTCAGAGCTGTGAAGAGCAAAGGAGATTTGAAGGACACGGAGATCCCCTAATGTCCTCAGTAAGGGGAGGAGGCCCAGGTCAGGCCCGGGGCTAAAGAGGGCCACGCCTGGTGTGGGGGCTGCGCTGTGAGAGGACCCAGCATTGCAGTACCACGTAGGGCTCTCTGGAGTTCTGGGGTGGCAGGAAGCCCGGACTGGCCTCATTAGATGCGCCGAGGTCTGGGTCAGAGCAGAGTCCTTCTCCTCTGCTCTTTTTGCCCGGAGGCCTGCAGGGGCACCGCACCATGCCGCTGCGGTGACCTGGCCAGCGGGGGCCGATTTGGTGTTAGTATCTCCTTGGTCCTTTCTTGCTGGGTGAAGTTCCATCGTGGGCCTGCAGTCTTGGCCTCACCGGTGGCCACGAGAGTCACAGGGCTGTGTGGACTGTGGCAGCTGAGGTGTGGGGGTGGGGGGCTGGTGCGGCTGGCCGGGGCCCAGAGGGCCTCCTCTTTTTGTCCACGTGCACCCAGCCACTGGGCTGCCCGGAGCCAGGGTGAGAGCGGCAGCGGCTGCACAGATTTTGTCACCCACCTGGCAAATGGGGGCAACGGCCACTTGTTTTAGCAGTGGGTCTTTTAGACTTATCTGTATTTTCCAAATCTCCTATAGGAAACTTGGTTTTCTGTTACGATTACAAGGAAAAAAACTACTATGGCTTTTAACAGTGGAGGCCCGCTGAGTTGCTGAGATCCCAGAGTGCTTGCTTCTGGATGCTACAAAGTACCACTGAGGGAATTCGTGCTCGTCTCTAAGCCATGCCGAGACTGGGGCAGCGAGGAGGGCTGCAGAGGCAGATGGGGCTCTGCCCCAAGCAGGTGTCTGTCTTGTGCAGCCTCAGATCCTTCTGGAAAGGCAGAGCTGACTTTCGTCCAGCCGTGAGGCCTTGGATGCATCACACTCGTGGCCTCAGCACCTGGGCCTTTGAAGACAATGCAGGCTACATCATCTCTAAGACCCTTCCCGTGCTGACATCCGGGGTAGGTGTGGGAAATGGGGCTTCAGCAGAACCCCAGCTCCGGGTAGCCTTTTCGGAGGTCAGAGGAGCTGCTCGACATCTCGTGCTTACGAGTGGAAACTGACAGGGTCTGGGCTAGGAGCCAGGCTCCGCCCCAGAGTCTCGGACCTCTCCTTGGCTAGAACAAAGGGTTTGGTGCAAGGAAACCAACCTGCTCCCCGCCTTAGATGGACAGGGCAGAGGGCCACCTGGATCAGATACCAAGGATGGAGAGAAATACAAGGACGTGCAGGGCGGGCCTCAGAGCAAGCCTATGCCACCGGGGAGCGTGTGGCTGGCGTCAGAGGGCTGATCCTCTCACAGGGCCTGCGGTGGCACTGCCCCCTGCCACTGGTGTTCGAACTTGCAGGTTTCATTGACCTTGTTTCGTCTGTTTATATCCTCACCGGCTCGTACCTGCCCGAATTAGTCTCTGGCCCTTTGATGGCTCCCCTTGATGTTCTCTTTGCAATTATGCATCTATCTATCTATCTATCTATCTATCTATCTATCTATAAATATTTCAACTGTGAAGTGTATCCTACACATAGAATAGTGTGTACAATGTAATCGTACAGCCTAAACAACAATAAAATGGGCAGGGTGTTTCTCTTCAGGGAACACAACACTACCAATCCTTCAGAAGGCCTCTTAGGCCCAACATGGTCAAATTCTCTGCCTTTTCCACCAAAGGAAGCCGTGCCCTGACTTGTAGTTTAATAATTTCCTTGCTTTTCTGTTTTTATCCCCGACAGAGAGATCTTGAAAGAATATAGTGTTCAGTGTTGAAAACACCTGGCATCCAGTACCAACTTAGCTGTGTGGGGAGAGGACAATATTGCCGCCATTAGATGAAGTTGGCCAGGAAGAGTAATGCGATCTCTGGGTCAGAGTGACTCTCAGCCCCCCTGGGGATTTACCGGAGCCCCTTCTGGGGGAGTCAGCACACAAGGCCTAGAATGGGCCCAGGGGCGGGGGGGTCGGGGCCACCAGTCGGGGCACGTGGCAGCGGTGCACGGTACACGAGGTCCTCGCCGTCTGACGGAAATGTGATCGGAGGACTTGGGATGCTGCTGCTTGCGTGCTCACCACCGCCGTCTGGATTTTGCCAGCAACTCAAAGAGAGACACTTCTGTGGGATGGAATGCTGATATCTCAAGGTGATCTGCAGGGCAGGAAGTTTGTCAGCTCATGTCAAGACAAGCCTAGTGGAAATGAGAATGTGCACCAGGGTCACCGGATGCACTGCTCTTAGCAAAGCCACGTGGAGAGAGAGACACTGGTGCTAACAGCCCTTCCCGTTTCTGTCTTGAGTCCCTGCCCCAAACCCGACTCGTTGCCCTTGAAGAAGTCTGGTGCCAGCTCTCGTGCCAAAATCTCTCCTCTGCTTTCCTGGGGATTTTCATCATTTCTTTCTTGGGCTCTCCTCTCTCTTGACGGATCTCTTGTTTCTGGTGCCACTTGTGAGAAGAAAGGGTCAATATTGGAATTCTTTCCAATATTGGAATATCGGAATATGCAGGGTGACTTGGTTTACCTTCTCCTGACACTGTCTTTTAGAAGAGTTCTGAGTTAAAAAGAAGAAAAAAATAGAAGAGTTTTGAATTAAGAATTAAGAGTAGCCAAGTCTGTATTCACCATTGTCTCCAGATCGGTACATCTGGGTCAGGAGGCCTGGGAGGCAGCACCTCGATGCTAAGAGCCCAAATAAGAAGGAACTGCATCGACAACTGGCATGGGGCCTCAGTTATTCGTGTGTCAGCTGTACTTGACTGAGTCTCTCCATTTCTGATCCCGTCAGTATATTTTGTCATTTTGCTGTTCTTTCACACAGATTTACTCAACTTCGTCAGTCCCTTCTAGTGAGTTCTCATCCTCGCTACCTTGCTTTTAATTTCCAAGAACTCTTTATTTTCTGAATGGTCTTTTATTTTTTTAATATTTATTTTTGGGAGAGTGCAAACTGGGGAGGGGCAGAGAGAAGGGGACAGAGGATCCAAAGTGGGCTCTTGGGCTGACGGGTTGACAGCAGCGAGCCCAATGTGGGGCTTGAACTCACGAACCACGAGATCATGACTTGAGCTGAAGTCGGATGCTCAACTGACTGAACCACCCAGGTGCCCCTGAACGTTCTTCTTTATGTCATTCTGGATTTGTCTCCTGGGTACAATATTCTGTCTGAAGATAGACTTTTTTCTTTTGTCTTTACTCCTGAATCTAATTTCTCCGTTTTTTTTTTCCTATTTGTCTTGGCCTCAGCCTTGCACCCCAGAGGATTTGACCTCAGGTGTCTGGGAATCCTTGGGTGTCTGCTGAGGATTATCATGGACTGGCTGTTCCACTCATTGGGCAGTGTCAGTGATGAGCCCCTTACGTCTGCAGGAGTTGGTTGGATTCCCCAGAGGAGTCGTTTGGGCTCTGACCGGAAGGGCAGGCCTGGCAGCATGTGTGGCGCCACATTGGCGGGGGAAGGCCGATACTTGACATTCAGCATTCAATATGGCAGCACACAGCCACGTACTCCTTTCGTTTTCAGTGTGCCGCCAATCCTCTGGTCTGTGCCTGCCATTCCCTTGTCCAGAAAACCTCTCTTACGTTCTTCAGGGAGAAAACTTCCTGACTTCTGCTGAGTTGTGGGAAGTGCAGGAGCCCTGGAGTTTGGAATCTAGGAATAAGTCTCTTTCTGGCCTTCCGAAATTCCTTGAGTCTTTTCTCCACCCCAGGTTCTAGAAGTAACAATACCTCGGTTCCTTGCATTCGAGAATTCCTTGTTTTCCCTTGTTTTAGGATCGGGCATGTTTAGGTCTGCTACATAACTTGCCACTGGCCCATCTCCTTTTCATCTTCTCTTAAAACAATTTTTTTTAAATGTTTATTTATTTTTGACAGAGACGGAGAGCATGAGTGGGGGAGGAACGGGTGGGGGTGGGGGGGAGACACAGAATCCCAGGCAGGCTCCAGGCTCTGAGCTGTCAGCAAGCACAGAGCCTGACATGGGGCTCAAACGCACGAACTATGAGATCATGACCTGAGCCCAAGTCAGATGCTTAACCGACTGAGCCACCCAGGTGCCCCTCCTTTTCATTTTCTAAAGTGACTTTGTGGTGGCTATTTCTCTGCTCTCCCTGTGTTTCTGGATTTATAGTTTTTTAAAAAGAAATCCTTTTCCTATATTTACTTTGTTTTAATAGAGGAACAAAATGTAGTGTATGTATCATTCTGTTTTCTTATCCCAGAAGGCAGGCTTACACTTTTTCATGTTCCTTTACACTTCTTTTGATCTCATTGGGCGCCTGGAAGGACCTCAAATGCATGCCTTTCAACAACAGTGTCTCTTCCAGTTGGGGGGTATGTCATTCAAGCCTCGACAGGAGAGGCAGGGCCAGCAGGAACCAGACCGTGGGTGTGTGAACATGAACCTGTGACAAGATATGGGCTTATGGGAGGGTGAGTGCTGGTGAGCAAGTGTGAGGTCCACAGGGCTGGGGGTCCCGCCTGCAGGTCCCGGGCAGGTGGGGCTCCTGGGCAGGGGACTGACAGAGGGAAGAGTGGGCAGGTTAAACTCCTCAGGGGAGCGGACACTGTTGTCCACACATGCAACTTCTTCCCTTATTCCAGGGAGGTCTCCCCTTTACAGGCCTTTCTGCTTCCAAGGTCTTTTGACTGAATCAGGCTCACCCAGACTATCCAGGAATACTCCCTTGCTGTTAATGTCAGCTGATTAGGGGCTTTAATCGCAAGTGAAAAATCCCTTCATGGCCATGCCTAGCTGGGTGTTTGAGTCATGGAGGACTGTGGCCTAGCCAAGTCGACACCTCCAAAAAACCATTACAGGGGCGTTTACCAATCATTTACCTAACCAGTTCCCCACAAATGGGCGTTCAGATTAAGTTTGTTGTTTGTTTATAGATTCACTTAACCTAATCTTCATAGAAGCTTCAGTGTGGAGTCTGTACCTCACAGATACGGACATCAGACATCGAGAGGCTTTATGCAGTTATAGGAGATTGCCTGAGCCCTTTTCTAACGCCAGGTTACCTTTGGGATAAAACCAATCTCGTGCTTATTTTGGAGTTCTCTTTAGCTTCGTACAGATGCTACCCGCTCTGAGGATGTTAAGCATCTAAGCCACTTCACGCCTGCTTGAGTCTGTGAAAGAGGGACAGAGGTTCTGAGAACCGAGTGCCTGTGAGGGTAAAGGAGGGACTGGCAGGGCCCCTGGGGTCCAGCCACAGACTGGGACGTTCTGCCGCTCGTGGTGTGGCATGGCCAGCGTCTGAGAATACATTATGGTCAAACAGCAGAATCAGAAGGTCCTCTGAGTTCAGTAACAATGCATGCTGGTCTTCGTTCTCTATGGAAATAATGAAAGTAATGTATCTAAAATTGCAAGATATTTTACTGAAAACGGTGGTCTCTTGACGAACAGCTTACTTTTAAAGATTATCTGCTAATACTTAGCATGAAGGTAATTTATGTTTAACTTTTGCATTTTGCAAGTTTACGTGTCTCTTGAAGTACACTAACTTTTACATTTTTGTGTTTGGAATGTATTTTGATTGCATTTTATAATTTCTAAACAGTTCCCTTTGTTCTTAGAAATCAGTGTCTTTTTAAAGATTCCATTTTAATGGCATTCTCAATCTCTTTGCAGTGTTACAGGGTCTAGACTAAGCAAGCGCCTCTCTAAGGAGGCTGCTGCTTGAGGTCATCTTTTGTGGGGAATACAGTGGTTTCTTTAGAACCAAAAATCTCAGAGTTGAATCTGAAAGGTGTGTGTCCATGTACATATCGTTGAAGATAAGAAGGCAGGGCCCTTATTTCAGGTCAAAGCCCAGGTAATTGGCCCTTAAGAATGCAGGGAAGGAGCCTCTCAAAATGTCTACAAATGCAAAAGAACATGGATGGAAGCCTAGCAGGAGAACTTCTCTGGGTCTTTAGGAGACTGCTAACTTGTTTTCCCCAACAGTGCAAGGAGGAGGACCCAGGTATGGGGGGACAGGAGCGTATTGGCCTTCGTGCCAAAGCAATGCCTCATCCTGACTGGAGTCCATCCTTCAGTCCCGTAACAGCAGGCTTGATTTCCTATGCTGTGTAACAAGTGGATTATGTGACGCTCTTGACGATGGTGCTATTCATGAGAGGTCAAGGGCTACTGCTTACCATCCAGCTGCTCGGCCAGCAGAAGTCACTGTAGCAGGCGCTCTGCACAGGCTACTGCGATCAAAATTGTGTCAATATGCACAAGTGTCCCTGGTACACTCTTTGGCATTGTTGCTGTGTGGAGAAGGTAACGCCGTGCTGATCACCTTCAAAGAGGTTGAGGCCTTTGTGGTGTCTGTCCATTAGCAGGAACTGAGTCTTTGATCTGATCACTTACAGTTCTCTGCGCCAAACACTGATTGGGTCAGTGTGCGGCCTTGGGTTGGATCCTCATGATGGCTGTCATCCTGAGGTCAATCAGGGAAGGAGTTAGCGGAGGAGCAAGTCAAGATATGTCTGAATGTGCCCAGATGACAGCAGCCATCACCATCGGGGGAGCCAAAACCAACATTGGGATTGCGATCTGCCAAGTGGAAGCAGACATTCAGCCATTCCTGCTGCAGTAGAAGAGGTTAAGAAGGCTGACAAACAGGCTCCATCAGATACCCTGGAGGGGTTAAACTCTCACGCAGAAGGCTTTCTGATGTCCCCACAGCAGCCAGTTGGTGATAGAGCACACACCATCATGTGCTGGGTTCAAAGCCTTAGAATGGACACCAGGAGCTACAGTCACAATACTCGGGCTTGTTACTACGTTAGCTGGCAGGATCAAACATGGGCTCTGACCTCGAAGACATCCTCTAGGATGCACTTGGTGTCCTCAGGCTAGTCGAAATAGTCTGGTATGACAGCCAATCTATGGGGGGAAAATGCAGGGATGAAAGGCCAGAGGCCCACAGTGGGGGAGGTGTGTGTCCCCTTGTTGTGAGGCGGCCCATCTGTAGGAAGTGCTGGGGGGCTGGAAAGGCTTCTTGGACTCTTTGTTGTGGTTTTGCCCCTGCAGGCCTCACATGACCCCGGGGGACCAGGTGGAGATGTGAAAGAAAGGAAGTGGCCGGAAACACATCGGGTGATGAGGTGGGATGGGTGAGTAAAGGATTTCAGGATCTCAGTGGGTGGGACTGGAGGTGCCCCCTTGGCTTAGAAGATCTCTCTCTGGAAGGATCTGTTGATCAGGGCTTCCTGGAGTATTTTTTATTTTTTGCTTCAAAAGTAGAAAAGAGATAAAAATGTATATTTTTATACATGAGATGTCTCCTCTCAGGTTCATTCCACCCTTCGTCCCAGAAAGAGGACAGACTTTCATCCTTGTCCCTATGGCTTCTTAAAGCAGACACCAGCTAAATCAGATGAGCTTCCCCACCCGCCCCTCTCATCCAGAAGGAACACACCCTGTATTCCGTATCCTACTTTTTTCTGCATAACCCAAAACGCTGGTGTGGCCTTTTGCTCTATATTGCACACACTACAATGGCAGCAGATGGGGCTCTTGTAGTTGAGAATGCAAATGCAGGTGCCATCAGTAGAGGTGGGAAAGTACAAGCCCATGTAAAGTGGGCACAAGGTTCACATCCCACCACAGAGAGCCCATTTCCCTGACAATGCCCCTCCGAAGATGGGCCAGAGATTGGGGTGGTGTTCGGGGTGAGGGGCAAGTGTGTGGAGGGGGCATCCCTGGGGCTACCACTATCTCCTGTCTTTCTTAGGTAGTGGAGAACAGGGAATGTGGTTGAAAAAGAAAAAAAAAAAAGGTTTAAAGATGTTTCATGTCAAGCCAGACAAGAAGCTCTGCTCTGTGCCCACATGTTGGGGGTGGGGGTGCTAGGAGAAGTCTTGGCCCCTGCTTTAGGGTTTGTGGGTAGTAATTTCTGTGCTTGTAATAGCCCTGGGTTCCCTGGGGTCATGGGGGGTGGAGGTTTTCTGCTAGCACTCAACAAGTTAGAGTGCCCGCCTTGCCTCACGCCCTTGATCCTTATAGAATATCCTGAGCCGGATGTGTCGTCTAGGACCTTGAGGCACGAATGAGGGACTTGGACCAAGGGACACTGAGTGTTCTTCAAGGGTCCCGGAAAGTGAGGAAATATGTGATGCTGTCCAGGGAGGAAAATGGTGCTGCACTTCCCTCCCACTGGGCACTAGGAGAGGTTGGTGGCCCTGTGGCAATGCCACCATGCCGTGGGGGTGGCAACGCGGTTATTAGGATGCACTGCGGATTGTGACCGAACATAACCTGACAGAAAAAAGGGCTGGTCATGAGCCATGTGCACCACCATGGCAATGGGCCCTAATATTGCAGGATACCAACTATGTGCCATGTGTTACACCAGGTGACTTTCAAAGGCTCTGTGCTCTACGTTTTTTCCAGGGTTAAAATTCTTTATTCTTTTTTAACAATCAGTATTTGTGGCATTCTTTTATTCAAATTAAACTAAACTCATTTTTAGGAGGTCAATTTAATTAACCACATGTCTAATGAAAAGAGGATGAAACCCTGTCATTTTAAAGCAACAGGACATTATTTTGCATTATTGAGCCAGATATGCAAGAGTTAAAATTGCCTAGTTGGAGGCACTTAGTTAAAAAGCAAAAAAACACAAACTTTCTTTTTTTAGTTTAAAAAATTAAATTGTAGAGAAAAAACTAAACCATCTTTTTCTTGTAAATATTAACAGGCATGTGGCAAAAAATGCAAATGGTATAGTATTTGCAAGAATTGATGTTAGATTCCATTGTCGTTGACATTGTGAGAGGTCTGGCTGTTACCACATTAAATGTGATCCCACTTAGCATCAGTAACAATTGTGGAAATAAATAGCAGCTGCTCTGATGAGAACAAGCCAGGGCTACTCCCAGCTTGCCCTAGGAAGGGAGTCAGCCCCCAGCACTTGCCTTTGGTAGAGACTCAAAGGCAGGCAGGGGAGTGAGAAAGCTGTGTGGTGGAAAAGGAAAGGGTCAGGTGTGCTCTGATCAGTCTGTTGGCCTGGGAAGCTGGAGGCAGGCTAACTAGCAGGGAGGCATCCTGCGTGATCAGTTAGGGTGCTTATTCGGCTTTCTGTGGTTGGTTTTACTAAGCTAGATGCCGGGGCAAAAATTACGGAAGCTGGCAGGTATTGACCAACTCTTGACCATTTGGAGCCAACTGTTATAGAGGTTGTCTGGCCTGGTGGCTACAGATTGTGGGTCCAAGTCCTATTTTTATATATGACCTGCTGTTGTCCATTAATACATTCAATCTCATAATGGAATCACCAGCTATTATGATGAGATGCAGTGTGAAGTAAGGACATAGCATCGCCTGTGAGGCGTTTGTGCCAAAAATGTTTCACCTGGATCACATCAAGCCATTAAATCCAGGCACTGGTTTACAGGAAGTTTAGGGAATGAAGAAATAATCAGATCTACGATGAGGAGTATTCCACAAGGTAATCACCTGGTCTCTTCAGTGCGAGGTATAGAAAAAGGTGTGTGTGGTGTGTGTGTGGAGGGGGGGGGAGGGGTAGGGTGCGGGCAGGGTGGATGGATGGAAGAAACTTTTAAATTCAAAGTGTCTTAAGGACATATAACCGACTATAAGAAAAAAAGTTATGAGACATTTGGGAAACTTGAGGTTTGGATATGGACACCGAGTGAAATTATATTAGGGAATGGGTCAAGATGTTGGGGTGCTAGGGCAATGTGTTGTGGCAATGCTGTCTCAATTCTTCAGAGGCACGGTGCCTAGTGTCATTTCCTTTGAAGTGGTTCAGCAAGGTAAAGATGAGGCCACGTGGCAAAATGTAGTTTTAGATCTGGATGGTGAGTCCTGGGTTTTCATCACAGAAAAGTACACTTGTCTGAACTTCTTCCTGTAACGCTTAGAAAAGAGTATTTTGACCTGCTCTCCGTTCTACTTCCTTTAAATAACCACAATTACAATTTATGTCTATACAAGGAAGAAACAGACTTGTGTTCTCCCTTATATGTTTACTTAAATAAAACCATAACCTGGTCGCTTGATTTTTCCCCACCAATACCACGGAGACTTCTCCATATCAAAACATGTGAATCTGCCTCTTCTTTTTATGACAGTATTTATTTGCATGAATGAACCATCATTTATTTAATATTGGTACTTTTTATAAATAGTTTTTCTGATGTTAGACGCATTATCTAATTCTCTCAGAGAGTGAAAGAGGCATGAAAGGAAACAGGCTTGTTGCTTTCCCGAAGACACATAGCCAAGTAAGAGAGAGAACCAGGCTTTGAAGCCAAGTTCATGTTTCTAGAGCCCTTGACACTGTGTTCATAAAACAAGTGCTTCTTCTAGCATCCCCCCCTTTTGGGACTGATTTGTCTTCGGCCTCTCAGAGACTGACCTGTCACCTGGTGTGTAATATGGGGGCATTTGATCAAGAGTCAAAAATACCTCAACTGATTTGTACCTAACAATGGATGCGTCACTTTAAGCACTTATCTCTGATATTTAGTGTCCTTTTTTATAAATGGGCCTGCTACTTCCTTACAACCAATAAAATAATGCCTTTGAAGGATGAGGCACAAGAAGGGACCACCCGGACCACTGCCTGGAAAGCTGAACATCCCTGTCGCTGCCATCAATAGAAGATGTTCCCCACACAGTACACTTCTAATTCAGGTTTCCTGTGACCGCTTCTGGTAGAGTCATCTGTCCGCACCCTAGCTGTAAGGGAGCCCAAGAAAGCAAATGTGGGTTTTTAGCTTGGGGAGGCAGGACCCCCTAACGTGAGGGATTTCCCATATGGAGGAAGGCTATGCAAAACGTGCTGGGCAGGGACACCTGGGTAGCTCAATCAGTTGAGCGACCAACTGGGTCAGGTCATAATCTCACAGCTCGTGGGTTCGAGCCCTGCATTGGTCTCTGTGCTGACAGCTCAGAGCCTGGAGCCCGCTTCAGATTCTGTGACTCCCCCTCTCTCTGCCCCTCCCCCACTTACACTGTGTCTCTCTCAACATTAAAAAAAAAAAGGTGCTGGGCAGCTTCAAACAATAAATGTACAGCATGAGTCTAAATGCCTTAAGATAAGTGTGGTGCATTCGTAACATGTAATATGCAGCCGTTTCATAAGCCCGTTTTGAAGAACATTTAATGGCATGGAAAAATGCTCAAAATATGGTCAATGAAAAGATATAGAAAACCATTCATCGAGGGTGGTCTCGTTATTTTTAAAAAGATGTGTAGGGGAAAAGCCTTGTAATATAGGTGCCCGTGTGGGTCCTCTGAGAAGCAGGTGCCAACATGGGATTAGACATACAAGAGGTTTATTGGGGAAACGCCTGTGAAGGGTAAAAGGGGAGGGAGTTGGCACGCAAAGAAGCCTTCAGCTGGCAGTGGGCCCGACTCCTGTGACAGAAAGAGGGAAGGAAGGACCGAGAAGGAAGAGCCTCAAACTGCAGTGCAATTCTGAGAAAATCTCAACCGGGCCAAAGGCCCCAAGCAAAGCTGCGTTTGGAAGGTGCTAGAAGAGCCCTGCATTTGGCAGGAGGGGGCCGGCATGACTACCTCCGCCTGGATAGCAGCCCAGGGGAAGCAGGGCCTCGGGGCTCGTGGGTGCAACAGCTGAAAGCGGTCAGTCTGGGGAGGAGATCTGCCCACAGCAGGTTCTCTTGAAGGAGAGTGGGTGATGCGTCTTCACGGCCACCACAACGTATTGACGAAATGAGGGGTGGCTTTTGAGCTGGATTCTTCGCACATAAGAAGTATGGAAAGCTACGGTTGTTAAAACTGCCCAAGTAACTCCTTTGCTGCTCTTTGAAATCCCTTACTACTGGGAAATGCCACCAGGCATGCAATGTACATCCAGCACAAATACATGTAACCAAGGTTCGGGTGGAGAACCCAGCACTGCCAGCTCCGGGGGGGGGGGGGGGCCACAGCCCCAAGCGGCCCCCTGGCTGGGCACGTGGAAGCCCCCGAGGAGGGGCCTGTAGCCGCTCTTTACAGCAGCTGCTTCTGTGCTACCCGTCACGCTTTCCCACCCAGGTTTGCGCTTTTCCTCCACTTGCCACTTTTTAAGATGCAGTTTGCAACTTGGTTTTCCTGAAAATCAGCCTTAAAAGAGGATGCAGAAAACACCAATTGTTTTCTTTCCTATCATTCTACAGTTTTGAGCTCTAAGTTTTGGTGCTTTTAGAAAAGTGAGGGTCCGTCATCTGGAAAACCAGCCCATATATGTGGAGAACTTCATTTCTATGATTTGGATGTCAGTCAACTCAGATTTTAAACCCTCCTATCTGCCAAGGGCGTCTTCTATTGGGCGTATTCCACAGTCCCTAAATTTAGTTTCGGCGGATTATAAAGACCCATGGGTATCTCAGGGACCCTTTTGAATAAGCCAGATCCTAAAATGTCAGTACTTAAAGAAAATTGGAGATTATCTGTTCCCAGCCTTATCGGTTCGGAGTGGGGAAACTGAGACTTGCCTGAAGGCTCAGCACCCTTCAGGGGCTTCTGCTGCCACGAAGATGCGCTCTCCCTGCCTCCCCGACATCAGCGTGACTGCAGGGTTAGTAACGTCAGCCTGCGGCCTCGAGGCCAGGGGCTGCCTCCCATCCCTGGTCAGCACTTCTCCCCCGAGACAAAAAGAAGTGGAAGAGAGCAGGGAACCTTGGTAAGGGTGGGTGAGTCTCTCTGGGCTGTAGGATTCTCAACTAGTTGTAAGCTCAACCGTGGGCAGCCGGAGGCGTGACGAGCTATGATGTCCTGAGGCAGGCGGAGGAAAAACAGTAACGGTAATAGCTTGTGGTCCTTACTACGTGCCACCCTTCCCTAGGTGCTCCATATATATTAACTTACAACACTGTTTGCTAGGTACCATTATCCCCATTTACAGATGGGGAAACTGAGGCAGAGAGAAGTTGAAAACTTATGCTTAAGGTCATAAACGTGGCAATGCCAGACTCCATGCTCTTAACTCTTCCCCTAGAATGCCTGCCAGGCAATTGAGAAGGCGTTCATTCTCCTCCCAGATCTGGGCCACCCGGCCTAACCTGGGAGGAGGACCACTGTCTGCAGGAAATGGCAGGCATGCTGACCCAACAAGGCACATAGCTTTGCTAAGGGAAGTGGGAGCCAGAAGGAAGGGGAACCCCCAGAGAACATGGAGCCTCTCCCCCACACTCGGCCAGTCCCAGTGAGGACCGTGGGCTCTGAAGTTATGCTTAGCTGCGGGACATCCTCAGGATAAAAACAGCTGCCTTTCTAGCCTCCTCATGCCCTACCTAGAGGGCATGTGAGCCCTTGGGGCTAATGCCATGGCTGGAGGCTCAAAACAGCCAGCCTTGCCACTGTCCACTTCAACGTAGAGGCAAGATTGGCATCGGCCATTAGGGCAGGACCAGAGAGGGGCTGTGGGACCCTTTACTACACTGTGACCCTAGGGACAGGTGTGGTTCAGTGTGTATTCCTTCGGAGAGGTAGGTTCCCTTGGAATTGTACTTAGCCTTAGCCTTTGCAGCTGAGGGCCACCCCAAAGAAAAGATACCCAGAGAGGCGTTGTCATGGTGAGGAACCTGGTTGGCCCCATGGGAGAATCCTGAGGATGGGACAGAGCATCTGAGTGTACGTGGGATTGCAGCACCAGCTCGTGACATCAGTGGGGATCTGAACCATCGAGAACACCATCCTATTCGCAGGCAAGAGGGTGTCTCACGGTTTGGGGTCAGTGGTCAGCAGCAACACTGTATAGAAGCAGCAGAAGCAATACCAACAAAATACGGCTGCTGGTTCCTGGTGGTTGCCCCAGGGCAGAGGAACAGGCTGGGCAACTCCAGGGAGTCTCTGGCAGCTTAAGAAGTCCCCAGGACAGATCCTGGGCTGGCCTATTAATCTAGAAGGCAGAAGGTCAGGAGTAGGTCTACACGAAAATGATACAAAACGTGCTGTCAATTTGGCCACTGGAGCAGGCAGAATGCTCACACAGACGTAAGATACGCAGTCAGATTCCCTGAGCCCCTGCGGCTGTCCCTGAAGGCGCTACACAGTCCAGCCCTGCAGCAAACCCTGAGGATGAATCCAAAAACATTTTAGGGGGAACGTGATGCCTGGCTTCAAATATCTGCAGGACTATCAGAACCAGGCCCAAGGACAGAAGTTCCCGGAGGGGGGTTACGGCTCAGTTTGGGGAAGAGCTTTCTGGCTACTGCTCCCATTGTGTGGTGTGATGGGGCACTGAGACACCAGGCAGGGCAAGTGACTTGTGGATTGTCTGGGCTCGTGTCCTCGATATTCCTCCCTTACTAACCCGGTCCCGTCCCAGGTTGCAGCTCCCTGCCTGCACGCAGAGCTAGTCTGGGGGTTCCCAAAGGATCCCTCCCCAGATGCTCCTGCATGGCTCTTTGCAGGTGGGCAGCCCCTCACCCTGCACGTGGAGCTCTTCCATCAGCTCTCTGGGCTGCCCAGTCCCTGGGGCAGGACTGCTTCCATTAGCAAACCCAGGAGGAGGCCAAGTTCAAGTTCTCTCTGCACTGACTCTTTGGAATGTATGTTTGGGTCCCTGTAGATGAACCCCGTTGGGAGGAGGTTGAGAATACAGCCTCTGATGGCCGATTTAACACCTACTTATTAAAAATGACAACTGAAACGACTTAACGACGTCTCACTGACACTCCTCTCGGAACTAGAAGAAACAGCAGCACACGTCCGCCAAGACGTAGAATGACAGCTGCTGCCCCAGCTTCCGTAGAAAGCCTGACCAAACTGCTTGGATGTAGTTAGTGGGAATTCTGATCTGGCTTAGGGCATGTGCATTGAGTAAGCAAGCCATTTGAAGTTTCTTGTATGACGTGTTAAGTTCTTCTCCGAGTACAGAAATCTCTTCTAAGTGCCAGACTTTTTCTTTTTCTTTTTTTTTTTTTCTCTTTTTCAAGCCAAGGGAGTCAGCATTAAAAGGGTCTGCCTCACTGTGACCTTGCCAGAGTTACCCAAGTTCTTTGGGTCTCAGTTTTCCCATCTGTAAAGATAGGTTTGGGAAAAGGCATTGTGGAGGATCCCCCTAGGAGAGCAGTCAGCCTCATAAGGAGTCCTCGACCTTGTGGTATTTGGGGAGGAGTCTGTGGCCACGCTGATGCAGGTTGCCCACCCTTTGGATAGGGCAGCTGGCACTAGATGATGCCTCTTGGCCTGGACTAGGATGGGTTGAATTGGGGTCATAGGGAAAGTTGCTCAGAAGTCGACTGCGTCTCAGAGTGTGGTCTGACCAAGCAGAGTTGAGTCTGCCTGTGGCTGTGGTACTCTGGGGCCGGACCTTCCTCCAGTGTCCCCTGTACTTGCCTCCCGAGCATTAGGGCAGGGCCAGCACCCCACTGCCTTCCTCCCCAGACCCTTTTTGCATTAGGGGAAAGGTTTCCACCCTATTGGCTAATTTTCTTCTAAGAGTGGGCTGAGTGAAAGTCTGATTATGACTCCTATACTTTGCGACTTAGACAAAATTTTGTCAAAATAAAACACTTCCCTGCCTAGGTCATACTGACCCATGCTGCATTTTGAGTCAAACATATTCCCCTGAACTCATAACAGTATGGCCTAAGCTTCAATTTGTCATTCTTTTAGACATTGGATTTTTAAATCACAGAGATAATATTTGCTTACTGTGGAGCATTCAACTAACACAGAAGCATATAGCATGAAGGAGGAAAGTCAGTCCCCTTTGTTCCCAGAACCTTTCAGCACATTCCTCTCCCACTGTGATTGTCGTAAGGGTTTGGTGGCTACCTACCTGCCCAGGTCTTTCTCAGTACATTTACTGAGGAATGTAGTACATTTACTGAGGAATATATTGTATTACTTGCTGTTTAAAACACACACACACACACACACACAAACTAAGTTTATGTGAATTCACTGCAGTAAGAAAGAACACTTTGACAATCTTAGCAGTGTCCCAGAAAGGGAAGTTTGGAAGCTGGATAATTTTGAAGCTTTGGATCTAGACTCGGGTGGTTTAAGGCAGACAGGAAACTGATTGAGGTTAGCAAGTTTTAGGATACTATAATTTAGGATCGGTAACACCGAGGAGAGGGTCTTCTAGTGAGTCTTGATAAGTAAATTGTAAGTTGTTTACAACTGACTTGAATAAACTAACTTGCCAGAGTTTCCTTTATTCTCACCGTTTCTGGTGAAACTTTATGTTTCTTTGTGTAAATCCAAGTTTCCATCTGGTATCATACTCCTTCTGCCTGAAGAATTTTCTTTAGTATTTCTCAAAGTATAGGTCTGATGACAATGACTTTTTTTTCAGCTTTGGTGGTAAGAAAAATTCTTTCATATTTAAAAAAAAAATCAAGTGAATTTTATTGTTATGTTTCCTTTGTAGTGATTTTAAAGCCAGCTGCTGTTTATTAATTAAGCTACCTTTGAGGGTGACTTTTCTATTGATTGCATGGCTATAGCTGTTTACAGAGTTCCACACCATACAGTGGAAGTGCCTGGACATAGTTAATTTAAAGCAGATAGTTATTTTTTGTCTGATTTTTTGGTGTCTTTTGTAAGAAATTGAGGTGAAATTCACATAACATAAAACCATTTTAGAATATTAGTTCAGTGGCATTCAGCATATTTAGACTGTGCGCAACCATCACCTCTGTCTAGTTCTAAAAGTGGTCCCCCCTCCCCTGTTCCTGCCACCCCCTGTAAACCACTAATCTGCTTTCCATTTCTATGGATTTACCTATTTTGGATATTTCATATAAGTGAGATGTTACAACATGTAGCATTTTGTTTCTGACTTCACTGGGCATGTTTTCAAGGTTCATCCAGATTGTAACATCTATCGTACTGCCTTCCTTTCGTGGCTGAATGATACTCTCTTGTATGGGTATACCACGTTTTGTTTATCCACTTATTCGTTGATGGAAATTTGGCTCCTTCTTTTGTTTTGTTTCGTTTTCTTTTCTTTTCTCTTCTTTGTCTTGTCTTTTGTCTTTCTTTCTTTCTTTCTTTTTTAGAGAGAGAGAGAACAAGCGAGAGAGAGGCAGAGGGAGAAAGAGAAAATCTTGAGCAGACTCCATGGCTCAGTGCAAAGCCCGACATGGGGCTTGATCCCATGACCCTGGGATTATGACCTGAGCCTGAAATCAAGAGTTGGATGGATGCTCAACTGACTGAGCCACCCAGGCACCCCCAAATTTGATTGTTTCTACATTTTGGCTATTGTGAATATTGTTCCTATAAACATTCTTTTAACATGTTTGAATACCTGGTTTCAATTCTTTTGGGTAGATATCTAAGAGAATGGAATTCCTGGTCATATACGGTAATTCTGCTTAACTTTTTGATGAACTTCACCTTCAATTTTGAAAGATGCTTTCATTGTTATAAAATTCTGGGTTGACGATTTTGGTCTCCCCCCTACCCCCCTTTTAGTACTTTAAAGAAGTCATTCCATTGTCTTCTGAGGTACCTAGGTTTTTTTTGGGGTGTATTGTTTATTGCCTTTAATTTTAGAAAATTCTTGACCATTAGTTCAAATATTTATTCTGCATTCTATTTTGCAAGTCCATTTATTCTAGACTGATATCATCCCACAAATTTTGAATATTCTTTCTGGGTATTTTTTCTTTCACTCATTTCTCTTTGTGTTTCAATTTAGATAATTTCTATTGACCTGTTCTTTGAGCTCGGTGATTCTTTCGTCAGGTGTGTATAGTTTGCTGATCAGCCTGTTAAAGTAATTCTTCATCTCTGACATCATGTTTTTTATATCGAGCATTTCCATTTGACTCTATTTTATAGTTTCCTTGTCTGCTGAAATTCCCCATCTACCTTTTCCTTTGGACCATTTAATAGTTAAACTCTTTGATGGGTCCAAGATCTGGGTCATCTTTGAATAGAGTTGTGTTTATTCTTTATTTTTTGATAATAGATTATTTAACCTTGCTTTGTCTTGACATTTTTTAAATGTTTATTTATTTATTTTTGAGACAGAGAGTGCAGGCAGGGGAGGGGCAGAGAGAAAGGGAGAGAGAGAATCTAAAGCAGGCTCCACGCTGCCCACACAGAGCCTGATGTGGGGCTTGAATTCACAAACTGAGATAATGACCTGAGCCGAAGTTGGGCACTTACCCAACCAAGCCACACAAACACCACCCCCCTTTTTAAGTCTTATTTATTTTGAGAGAGGGGGGAGGGAGGGGCAGAGAGAGAGAGGGAGAGACAGAGAATCCCAAGCAGGCTCCACACTGTCAGCACAGAGCCCAATGCGGGGCTTGAACTTACGAACTGTAAGATCATGACCTGAGCCAAAATCAAGAGTCAGACACGCAGCCCACTAAGCCACCCAGTCAGTTGTCTTGACATTTTAAATTTAATGCTGGACATCATTTTGGAAAACTAGAAGAGACTAAGACATTCAGTATTTATGCCCAGAAATGAGCATGGCTCTTTTGTCAGGTTGTTAGTATAGAGGTGGAATCAATCTAGTCATGAGATGGTTAGTTTTTGATGTTTTTCATGTCATCACTCCAGAGCATCACAGACTTCAAATTCCTTTAGCAGTGGGTGGCTGTTAACTTGTGCTCAAAGTTGGGCCTGGGGGTGTCAAGAGGGTTTTTCTGTGTTCCTGATACACCACCAGCTTTCACAAGTGCACACTTATACCACAGAGAGGGTGTCTCTGCATGCTCTTGCCTCCCCTCCGGCAGTAGACTGTGGTGGCTTATTACTTGCTACTGCTCAGGTTGGGACTGGTAGGGGTTTTCCATCATTCTGGTCATCCTTAGACTTAGGCAGACTCTGTGTGTGCGGGTCTTGGGGCTGGGATTGTTTCAGCACTTCCTCTTCTCATGACAGCTAAATTCTGCCTTGTATTTCTGCAGTTGGGCCTTGGTGGAAAAGTGGTAACAGACCTGTGATTTGTATAGGCATAGCATCTGGAGTTCAAAAAATTTTGCTTTTTTGTTGCTGAATTCCAATAGTTTAGATGTGTCCTAATGTACTGATTACTACTAATCTGTTCCCCTGCTGGCGGTGGACATTTTTGCCGTAAAACCTCCTAAAAATGGTGCAAGTTACTTTATCTACATGTGAGTGCTTTCCTAGGATAGATGCTCAGAATGGAATTTTTGGGTTGAATGGTGTACAGTTTAAAGTTGTGATAAAAACCAACTTCCTTGATTTTTTTTTTTTTTACTTACTACATTGACCTTTCAAATTAGTAAAAAAAAAAATTGTTATTGTAAAAGGTTCAAATAATAAAAAAAGACCTCTGATAAAAAATTATTACATTATCAGTGTTTTGCAGTTGCCAAAAAATTGGGATTGCAGTTTGGAGAGGATTTTGGGGGGCAGATATACTAAGCCTAATATGAAAGCAGTAGACAGAAAAATCGCTGAAGAAGAGGGGGCAGTCTGCGTGATTGGGCCTAGCATAACCTATGGGGCGGGGGGCTCCTGCCACTTCTCCAAGCAATGCTCCCTTACCCTCTGGTGTGAGGATGTGCTGGTCGGGAAATCAGGACGGGGCAGCAGCATTCTGGAGCTTGCTTGGTCAGTGAGCACATGTGGCTGATTCTATTTGCTCTAACAGTGAATTGATGATGACCATATTGGATCTCTTCAGGGCCTACCATGTGCCAGTCAATTTACATGTATTATTTGTATCCTCGCAATGACCTAGAAAAATAACTACTGAAATAATTAATTAATTTTAAGTAGGCTTCATGCCCAACATGGGGCTTGAACTCATGACCTTGTGATTAAGAGTTGCCTGCTCTACTGACTGAGCCAACCAGATGCCCCTAGAAAAATAACTACTTTTGACCCTCACTTAATAAATGAGGAAGCCCAGGATAGAAAGAGAAATAATTTGGCTCTAGATCTCATGACTACAAAGTAGTAAAGCTGGGATTTGAAGTGAGGAGGCTCACCTTCTCTACCCTGCCCTTCACAGACAGATGGGGTAACCAGTACTGTAGGTGCCTTTTCCTTAAACAGGGAGTGGGGATCTATGGTAGGCCCATTTGCATTTGGGAGGCTTCCATTTGGGACCTTGCACCTGAGACAGAGGCCTGTGAGGCCCTTTGCTCGGGCAGTACAGTGACGCTTGCAGACTGCATAGCCCAGTCCAGTGCTGGCTGCTGTGGGGAGATCAGGGAAGGGGAGATCGTGTTCTTTACCTCAGGAGTTTCTAGTTCAACTGTGGAAACAAGACACTCAAACAGAAAATAAAAGGAAGCACTGAATCCTTGGTTATTTTTTTTTGATGTTTTTTGTTTGTTTCCTGACATTTGTCCCATCTCCACATCTGAGTGGGCCATCTGGGCACCAGGCTCCAGGAGGTCAAAGGCAAGCTCCTTTTGTGAGGCAGAGGGAGTGGTGGTGTGAGGGAGCATAGGTAGGCTTCCCAGCCAAGGTGTGTTTGAAATAGGCCTTGACCTATGGGAAGGGCTCAGGTAAGAGCAGTGGGAGTGAGAGGCGGTCCCTGGAGACTATCAGAAGCCGGGTTCCTTCTGTTCAGTCTCTGAGATAGCCTGTCTTCATGTTGGACTGGGTGGACCCAATTCTTCATTATCCCCTGAATCCCCCATTGCTCCTTTCAGTGGAGGGAGAGCTCTAACTCAACTCCAGTTGAAGATGAAGGTTCTTTCAGAGAAGTCCTTCCTCCTTAGGTGGCACCCTGACTGGTTCCTGAGTGGACCCATTTGTTTGCAGTTTCCATTCATTGCTTTCATTCATTTATTCATCGAGCAGCTGTGCATGCTGTGCACGGGGAAGCAAAGGTGAATAAGACATGGTCCCTGTCCCCAGGAGCTCACGGTCTTGTGGGGGACAGGCGTGCCAGGCGGCTGGGCATCGGTGCCTGGGCGCCGTGGTGGAGCTCCGTCCAGGCAGCTCCCTGCCCTCTTGCCTTCCCATGTGACAAGAGTTTTGTGTGTGGTGGCACTCCGTGGGGCTTAGAGTGCTTTGTCCCTTTCCTCAGCTGAATGTGGAGGATCGTTCCACCTCTGGCATTTTCCTGCTGTCCTCTTTATGCTGGACATGGGACAAGGCTCCGAAGGCCAAGGTGGCTTGTACCTGTGCATCTGGCACTAGAGGGTCTGCCACAAGCAGAGCATGGCGGTGGGGAACTCCTGGAACAAGGAGCCAGTGTGGCAGGAGGCAAGTGTTGGGGCTCTTCACTGCAGAGAGAGTCCTTCATGGCCAGCGCCATTTGAGGCGGTGGGTGCTGTGGAACTGGGAGAGCGCAGAGTGGGGTGCAGAGCGCAGAGTGATGGTGGATTGCTTGGCTGGGGAAAGGGATTCCTTGTGAGTTGGGTTAAGTCTTGGTCAAAACATAGTCAGCCATACTTAACATGAATCACCTTGAGAAATATATTTAATGCAACATCTTCCTTTTCTCTCTCTCTCTCTTTTTTTTTTTTTTTGACATCTTCCTTTTAAGATAAGAACTCAAGAGGCTAAGAGCCCCAGGGCCCATGCTTAACCCCAACAGATACCCTTTACAGAAAGCTGAGGTCAAATTCCTCACTCAAAAATGTGCCAATATACTTTAACAGAGAGCAGCTGTAGGATTTGGAAGACATCACATGTGTAGCACCGGTATAGAGCAGGAAGATCGTTTAGATGCCAGCATCTGGTAGTGAGTCTTGGGTTTATTTCTCGTTTTGTTTTGTTTTGTTTTTGGTGTGCAAGCAGTATTCTAATGACAAAACTGGATTGGCCATAAGGAAATGTTTTCTAATAGAAATGATTGAAAATGGGGTAGGGGTTTTCGAGAGGTACTGAGCTTTTTGTCCTTATAGAGATTTAGATGGGAGTTCCAATGCTGGATGTGTAGGGAAATGACTACATTTCTCTGAGCTTCCCCAACCAAACAGGTTTAAAATTAAAACACTATATACAACCTTGAGAGGATACTCATTTTACCACTATTAGAAAGGATTCCCTTTTTAGGATTATGTGCTGGAAGAGAACATGTTAATCAACCTCTGTTGAGGCAATGCATTCTCTACCTGATACATGGAGTGCTTCTTCTAGGAGTTACTTCTGAAAATAACCAAGCAGGAATATTTGCCCATTTTGTAAAGTAATATCACTATCAAATAATATTTATGAATGAAAAGTGCTGTGCTTGCTGTTATACAGAAAGGAAAATCTGCTTTCTAGAAACTTGTGTTCTAAAACAAACCCTTTTCAAGATTGAGAAGTGTCATTTTTTTTTTCAGGTTCAAATGTGTACCAGAAAGCTAAGTTTCTGAAGGATAGAGCATGTGCTGGTAGCTGTGGGTCGAGTGTTCAGAGCTTCCCCATCCCAGGTCTCTCTTCTCCTCCCCACTGACTGCCGGGAATGTGGGCTTGCCGAGCTGGGATTTGCAGGTTGTAGTGGGCCAGGGGAGTGGTGTCACTCATTACCTCTGGTCTGACCCTGCTCTGTGGCCCTGGTACTGCATCATCCCATTGACTTATTGGTGGAGAGCTGACAGTGTGCCAGGTTCTCTTCTGAGTGCTCAGGATGGAAGGGCCCTGCCCTGAAGATCCTGACAACTATCTGGTTGGTGTTGGCAATAAGGGAGGGCCCATCACCTTCATACACAGAACGGTGGTGGGCACTCAGCTGCTGCATAGTATTTTTCTCTTGGGCTTGTGGAAGAGTATCTAAAGATAAAGCTTCCCTTTGGGCTGTCCAATCAGGAGATCAGGAGGAATGTAGGAAAACAACCGGATGCATAACTGAATGCATCTGCCTTTCTCCTTTAGGTCTGAGACCCTGCATCAGGAGCTAAATAGGGGCTCTGCCCAGACCCAGGTCCCGGAGCAGGGTATGGAGTCACTGGCGTTTGTGTACAAGAGTCTGGGGACCTATCTGGGTAAGACCCATCAAGGACAAGGAGAATCATAATGGAAATGGGGTGGTTTTTTGTGAACAGAGTTCAGACATCCCCAGCAGTGCACCTAGGTCCTAAATAGTCAGTGAAAGAAGCTTCAGCCAGAGAAGGCATTGTCTGGGTACCATCATGAAGAGCAATGTCTGTGAGCCTGAGGTCCACGGTGGGCAGGAGACTTTAAGATGGGTAGATGGGTTGTCTTGGGGCTTGGGATTGGGAAGTCTTTTAGCTTTCTTTTGCTTCTTACAAAAAGTCACTTGAGGCACCCAGTGTACCTTCACTGAGGGGTATCTAAGCTCTGGGCTATATGCTGGCATGGGAGGAGCTAGGAATACAAAGATGAACAAGGCATAGTCTCTTCCCTAACTCCTTGGGTGAGGCAGATGTTACAAAACACGCAGAAATCACTAGCAGCATGAACAAAGCCCCGTGGAAGAGAAACTTCCAGGGAAAGTCTAACAAAGCTTCACAGAAGAAGTGACATTTGAGCTAAAACATGAAGAGTCAGATTTGGCCACTCAGAGCAGTGGAGGTGGGCCACCGGAGCGCCTGGTAGACAGAGCTAGTAGCGTGGAGGGGCGGCCTGTGTTTTACAGTCAGGCCCACAGAGCTGGAACCAAGGGCCCAGGAGACAGGGGAGAGGATGAAACCAGACACAGGATGTGATTCAGAAGTATATTCCATAGGAGATCATTTGGGAAGCTGTTGCAAATTTAAAATGAACATGGTGGCATCAGATTTTGGGAGGAGGAGTATTTCCCAATGGATTGGAGGTGAGGGACGTTGGGTCAGAGGAAGGAACTGGTTAAGAAGGTACTGGTAAGACCTGCATAAATTGAGTGTTCCTAACGATGACACCTGAGGGCTGAACTTGTTTAGATGTGAAATTTCTTGTGGATTCAAGGTGGCTAGCAAATTTTCCTCCCTCCCTGGTTTCCTGGCAGTCCTCTTTCTCACCTATTTTCTCCCCCACCCCCCTTTTTTTTAATATTTATTTTGAGAAAGAGAGAGTATAAGCAGGGGAGGGCCAAAGAGAAAGGGAGAGAAAGCAGGCTCTGCACTGTCGGCGTGGAGCCTGATGTGGGGCTCGGGCATAAGATCATGACCTGAACGAAATCAAGAGTCAGACACTTAACCGACTGAGCCACCCCGGCGCCCCTTTCCTTTATTTTTTTCGTAATATTTCCTGATATATAAGCATTAAAAAAACTTCCTCTGAAAACTTCTTCTCACTTAAACTGATAGTATTTTTACTTTCAAAATAGTTGCTCATTGTATTCTTGATTTTGTTTATTGTTTTAGGAAAGACTTTAAGTCTTCCATTTCATAATTGTCATTTATCTTGTTTTGATGATGCTGGAACTTCAATTACTTATGACGAGGTCTGTGACTGTGGCCTGTAAAGATTTCTACATTTTGGAACGTCTGATTTTCTCTGTGGTTTGATATAGTTCTTTTATTTTTATTTAATTAATTATTTTTTATAAATATGGATTTTTTTTAACCTTTATTCATTTTTGATAGATACAGACAGAGCACAAGTGGGGTAGGGGCAGACAGAGAGGGAGAAACAGAATTGGAAGAGGCTCCAGGCTCAGAGCTGTCAGCAGAGCCCAATGCAGGGATTGAACTCACAATGCATGAGATCATGACCTGAGCTGAAGTCGGACGCTCGACCGACTGAGTCACGCAGGCACCCCTGATATTATACTTCTTTTAAAAAAAATTGTGTGCATATGGTAAAAACCCAAACATTATGAAGAATATCCAGTTAAAGTAAGCTTCCCTCGGTTCCATGTGGTACCCAGCCCCACTCCTGTCCCCATCGCCAGAGACAGCCATGGCACCAGAACTGGTTACATTTCCAGGGAGTTCTTCCAGAGAGTACATGCAAAGAGCAACAAGCAGCCATGTGCCCTGGTTTTTTGGTTTGTTTGTTTTTTTGTTACTTAACTGTTGATTTTGTTTTGTTTGTTTCCTGACATTTGTCCCGTCTCCACACCTGAGTGGGCCATCTGGGCACCAGGCTCCAGGAGGTCAAAGGCAAGCTCCTTTTGTGAGGCAGAGGGAGTGGTGGTGTGAGGGAGCATAGGTAGGCTTCCCAGCCAAGGTATGTTTGAAATAGGCCTTGACCTATGGGAAGGGCTCAGGTAAGAGCAGTGGGAGTGAGAGGCGGTCCCTGGAGACTATCAGAAGCCGGGTTCCTTCTGTTCAGTCTCTGAGATAGCCTGTCTTCATGTTGGGCTGGGTGGACCCAATTCTTCATTATCCCCTGAGCCCCATTGCCCCTTTCAGTGGAGGGAGAGCTCTAACTCAACTCCAGTTGAAGATGAAGGTTCTTTCAGAGAAGTCCTTCCTCCTTAGGTGGCACCCTGACTGGTTCCTGAGTGGACCCATTTGTTTGCAGTTTCCATTCATTGCTTTCATTCATTTATTCATCGAGCAGCTGTGCATGCTGTGCACGGGGAAGCAAAGGTGAATAAGACATGGTCCCTGTCCCCAGGAGCTCACGGTCTTGTGGGGGACAGGCGTGCCAGGCGGCTGTGCATCGGTGCCTGGGTGCCGTGGTGGAGCTCCGTCCAGGCAGCTCCCTGCCCTCTTGCCTTCTCCATGTGACAAGAGTTTTGTGTGTGGTGGCACTCCGTGGGGCTTAGAATGCTTTGTCCCTTTCCTCAGCTTAATGTGGAGGATCGTTCCACCTCTGGCATTTTCCTGCTGTCCTCTTTATGCTGGACATGGGACAAGGCCCCGAAGGCCAAGGTGGCTTGTACCTGTGCATCTGGCACTAGAGGGTCTGCCACAAGCAGAGCATGGCGGTGGGGAACTCCTGGAACAAGGAGCCAGTGTGGCAGGAGGCAAGTGTTGGGGCCCTTCACTGCAGAGAGAGTCCTTCATGGCCAGCGCCATTTGAGGCGGTGGGTGCTGTGGAACTGGGAGAGCGCAGAGTGGGGTGCAGAGCGCAGAGTGATGGTGGATTGCTTGGCTGGGGAAAGGGATTCCTTGTGAGTTGGGTAAGTCATGGTCAGATGCACCCCTTTGAGACAGGCCTGTCTGCCCTGATGCCCTAGGGGAGGAGTCTCCCAAGGGCTCACAAGTCTTAGTGGTTTGTGTCTTTTCTTCAGTTTCTAAAAGTCACTTCAGGAACCTCCAAAGGACAAGAACTACAAATGGGGATGCTGACTGTGGTGACAGGAAATTACGTCCGTCTGACTGAGCCACCAGTAAAAGTCTTCCCAGGGGAGCTGCTACTTCCTGGGTGTGGGCAGCTCTGGTGGGAAGGGTGTGCTGTGCTGACAGGGCCCCCAGGCGAGGGTCAGTGAGGGCAGAACAGTGCCAGTGGAAGGTTAGGAAGGAGCAGAGTGGGTAAGGATGGTGGGACTGTGGGGTGTAGGAGGGAGAACGCAGGATAATTAATGGTTGACAGACAGAAATGTGGCTTTTTTCCTAGAAATGAGTCTAAGGAGTTCACAGTGGTGAGGGGGCTTCCACAGACTGGTGTTGTAGAAAAGCTCAGGCCAGGTTAGAGTTGATATTTAAGTTTGTTTCAGAACTCGGAAATACTGTCTCCTTCCCTCCCCAGTTTCCTTCCTTTTGGCCTCACTCTCAGTAAACACTGTTTGGAAAGAGGCCGGGGTGTGCTGTGTGGCTGGGAGGGGCCGCTCCAAGGGCAATCACTCAGAGACTCAGTAGTCGGTGAGGGCCGTGGGACCCTGGCCAACAGTGTCTGGAATAGGGAGAGGCCCTGAACCCAAGCCAACAGGCCGGACTGCACTTGAGCCCACAGGCCCCTCCTGTCTCTCCAGGCACAGAGCATCATCATCTCAGTGATGGCCCAGTATCATGGCAGCCAAAGTGGATCAGGGGAGGAGAAAGCTACAGGAGAGAAAGTTACAGCAGGTGCTGTCAAACAGCTGGGGTAATTTGTAGAGAGTGGTGGGGACATGTGGGTCAGGAGAAGGGGTAGTGCTTTCAGTGTGATGGCTGTTCTAGGGTCTCCAGCTGGACTGCTGGCCCTGTAGCTGTGGGCCACAGCTGTAGAGTGTGGCCCTGTAGCTGTAGAGTTCAGAGCCTCCCACCTCCGGTCTCCCTTGCCTTCTCCCACCTGCCTGCCTTGAATGTGTGGTCAGAAGAGTTGGGGATTTGCTGGTTATTATACTGGGCCAGGGGAGTGGCCTAATTCATCATCCAGTGAACTTTTTCATGGGCCCTGACAGGTGCCGTATTCTTTTCTGAGTGCTCAAGATACAAAGATATTGAATCAGGCATGGGCCCTGCCCTTGAAATGCTGACAACCTTCTGGTGATGCTGATGCCAGAAGGGTCCCTCACCTTCCACATAAGTCATGGGGAACACTCAGCCTCTGTCGGGACTCTGGGATGTGCACCTCATTTAACAATGGACTTCCAGCAAAACAGAGTCCTTGACTGATCCAGCCTCCCCTCCAGTCTTTCGACCGCCCCACCACCCCTGGGCTTTTCAGTGTCTGGGTGATTTAGTAGATCTTCATTGGTCATTTTTGATCACATGTGGCTTTATCCCCTCTTAATGGACTTCAAAATGTGATCCTGACACACCCCTCCCCAATTCTCTACATCAGCCATGCTCTGGTGGACAGTCAAGTGACAATCATCCAATCAGAGATCATCTGTCTTGGAAATTAGTCACAGTTTTTAAAACAAACCAACTTCTCGGGTGCTTTCTCTCCAATATTGTTGGTGCATTATCAGAGAAATGAAGCGAGTTTTAATAATGCAAATATTGGCTGTAAGAAAGAGAGAAGCAAAATAGTGAATTGGAAAGAGTAGGAGCCCGGGAATCAGTGGACCTGTGTTCTACTCAATTCTGGCATGTGCTGATTCACACGCCTTTGTAATCGAGCATCATTTTCTTCATCCATAAGCTTGAGGTTGCAAACAAATATATGTATTACTTATGGACTCAGTGTAGTTTAAGATAATGCATGGGAATTATCAGGGATTTAATGGTTTTGCTGTAAGGGAGGAAAGAACAAGATAGGGGAGGGGCACACAGTTCTTGGGCGTCATTCTGCTGCTAACAGGAACAGTATCATACAACAGGGGTGGCTTGTAGCTGAAAGGAGTGGAGAAAAAAAATACAAGACAAGGGGCAAATTGTTCCCTTAAGCATTATTACCTCTGAACTCATCTTTAGAAGGGTTTTATCTGTGGGACCCCTGTGAGCCCTGGCTTGTGGGTGGGTCCTGTACAGAGATATTTCATTTGCTTATGCCAGGTAGCCAAAGGATATCACCAGCTCAGCATCAATTTTTTTAGTTCCCCAAATATGAGTGGAGTGTATATTTAAACCCAGAAGCCTATGAGGCCTAGACATTGGTTAAGAATTCTCTGGGGAGACTTTTCTACCCAGAACTCAGACTCCGATAGACAGATTCCCTTGTCTTCCTGTGTGAACTTTTCTAATGTTCACTTTATCTGAGAGTTAAGTATTGCTTCTAGAAAGTTCCAACTTCGTCTGTGTGAGGAGTGTCTTACTTCCAATACCCCCTAACAAGGTCACAGTCTCTGCTCTGTGTGTGGGCATTGAAGACCAAGTCTGTGAAACATGGTCCCACACTCCCACACCCTCCTGCCTTAGGCAGCAACAGCAGCTGCTTATGGAGTTCCGTTCTCTTGCTGTTCTGGCCCAGGGGAGTTTCCCTTACCTTCTGGCAAGCTCCACTATGCATTAAAATTCTCTTTGACAAGTTGTACCTAGTATTTTCTAGGTGTTTTGCTGCAGGAAGCCTTTCAGGTTATCCTGGTCTGCCCCGATGCCAGAACAGAAGCCCCATAGACATCAATCATATTTAACCTTCTTGAAAAAAGATCTGAACCAGCAAAGTAACATAGTAGGACTTGCTAAAGTTAGGTAGGGGGTATATGGGCATTCATCCTCAGTATTGTTCAGTTTGCTGAAATATTTCATGATCAGGGAACAAAGAGGTCTTTCTTGCTATCTAAGGTCCTTTCCATTTCCAGTTGGAAGGAGCTTTAAGTGTGAGCAAGTGTCTTCCTGCAGCGAGGAGGGTTGGATTCTTCCACGTGAGAACTTTGCAGGGGTCATGACAAGAAGCTTAGCTTCAGGGATACTGGCAGTTGAAGTTACAGGCAAAGCCCCTGGGGTTCGAACCCCACCCCTTATCTCAGGTTTTGGGAGCGTGAGCTTATTCGGTACTTGGCGCAAATGGGAATGGGAGCCCCATTCCATCCGCAGAGAAGTGCCCAGCCTTCCTGCTGCACGGGCCACTGGTCTGTCAGTATGGGGCTCCGCCAGGGAGGGACTGCACGCCCTCATCACATTCGAAGCCTCAGCATCACATCATGGCGGGGCAGCTGAGCAGGAACAAGTGGCAAAATTAACTTGATTGCCGCTTCTTCCTTTTTCTGATATTTCCTGTCTTCACTTTATTCGTGGCAGGCAAAGAAAACTGGAGAGCAAAAGGCAGCCAAGGAGACACAGAGTAATGATAGCTCACACAGAGCATCTTTGGGGATACGACCATCTCTGAGGTATGTTCTGAAGGTGTGCAGTGAATGCTTTTTTCTTAATAGTGTGAGACGTGCTGCTTGATTGCTAAGAGGGAAATTGAGCCCATGGATTTCAGATGGCCCTCAACAGTGGCCGTTTTGATCCGAGTTCCCTAAAGTCAATGTGTTCCATTTGAAATATGTATTGTACACATTCACATAGAATGCTCAAGAAAAGGCATAGTGAAGCAAGGAAAGTGAAACACACACACACTTTGGTGATAGAAGTTAGGGGGAAAAAAGCATCACCTATTCATTTTAAGGCACTGCAAAAATAGCTCTAGTCAAGCTTGCTACCAAGAAGACATCTTCAGGTTCGAATTTGGGAGTTTACATGTACTTGACTGTCTTCGGGTTGTTGCCTAATTCCTCCCCGGACCTGGTGGCTCCTTCCGTCAGCCCACCTCTACTTGTTTCCCCTTCTTTAGTTTCTTTCTTTCTTTCTTCTTTTTTTTAATGTTTATTTATTTTTGAGAGAGTGAGAAGGGGGGGGGACGGGGAGGGGCGGAGAGAGGGGGAGACACAGAACTCGAAGCAGGCTCCAGGCTCTGTCTGCACTGTCAGCACAGAGCCCGATGTGGGGCTCCAACTCATGCACCGAACCGCGAGATCATGACCTGAGCCGAAGTTGGACGCTCAGCCGACTGAGCCACCCAGGCGCCCCTCCCCTTCTTTAGTTTCTGCCACTTGCTTCTTGGTGAAGCCATTCCAAATGGAGAGAAGAGCACAAGAGGAGTCAGGCAAGTGAGACCATGGAGATTATACCACCGTCGTAGGGGACATGGTCCCTGCTTTAACCCGGCTGCCACGGGGAAGGCTGCTTCCTCCTCCTCCTAGCTGAGGTTTTACGGGTTAAAGAGGATTCGCCCAATACCAGGCGCTTCTTATTAGATGAATGAAGCCTTTTCTCTCTCAGGGCCAGGTCTTTTCCCCACTTAGGCAAACCCCTCAACCTTTTGGGATTCAGATCCAGTATCCCTGCCTCCAGAATCCAGGAGCGTGGCCTAACTGTCCCTCCACTCCTAGGGATTTCTCCATCCTGTGAACTCCTCTCATTGTCTTTACCACCCATATTACTCAAGGACCCTTGACCAGAGTATAGTTGTGGGCTCTGGGAACGTTGTTCTCGTCAGACAAGTCTGCCTTCGGAACACATGTGGAGTTGGGGAGAAGTAGAGGGGTATCCCCATGGTAAAGGTATCCACAAGTCCGTGGGGTCAACAGGGTGACTCGAGGTCACCTGTGGTAAAGGTATCCATAAGTCAGTGGAGTCAACAGGGAGACTTTCTGGGAATCAACAGGGTGACCGATGTCACAGCCCCCACTTCTGGCTTGCTCATTCTATGCCCCACAGACCCTGCCTTACTCAACTGGTTTCCCCTCTGTCTCTTCTCTCTTGAGAGCCTACATTCAATTATGCAAAGGGAGGGAACACTTCATCTCTTACACCCTTCGACACCCAACACAGGGCTGGTGTGCCAGAGGCTACCGACAAGGACGTGTTAAATGAATGAATAAATGGATGCCCTGATTACCTAATGAGACTTCTCCATTCCTTACTTCCTAGGGGGTCAGATATCCATCTCAAAGACCACAGGTCCTCCATCATCTGAAGTCTAAACGTCTAAAATGTTCCTTCTATTTCCCCCCCTCAGATCTGCCCCCGTTCTTGATCTTTGCATTCCCCTTCCTGGTACAGCCCTTCTCTAGCTAACACTCAGCAGAAGCTTTAGTCATCTTGGAATGCTTTCCCTCTTGGTCCCTAAACCACCACAGCCCATCAAGGTGGCTGTTTCCCTTTACTCCCTTCCACACAGCCACCAGCCCTTGTTCCCCAAACCTGGACTCTTATAATAAAACTTCCCCTGCTTTATTGCCTTAAAACAGCTGGGCCGGTCTTCCTAAAACATTTTATTCAGATCACTCAGGGACATGTAACAACAATGTCCATGGCTCCTGTAGCCAGTGAAATATCAAGTCAGGTCCCATGGTCTGCACTCAAGTTCTCCGCAGGCTGCCTTCCTTGTCTCTCCGCCTGTGCTTTGCAAAGTTCCTGTCCAGCTGGATGGGTCTGCCCCTGGCTCCCGAGCAGCTAGCTCTCTTGCATTCTTAAATCTCTGTTCATCCTGCCACACAGGCCTTTGCAAATCCTGCCTGTCCTTCGAGGTCCACCAAACTCAAATCCCATCTCATAAGCACCTTCACCAGCCACTTGCAAGACCACAGGCTATTTACCCTGAAGTTCTCAGATCTCCTGTTTTTGGAAACTTCCAGCCCACATAAAACCTGTACCCCTCTCTGTTCCTGACTGTTGGTAACTCTCATGTGCTGCTTCACTGACGTGTGGGACTTGAGTGTGCTTACTAGTGTCTTATCACAATAGGACTGGAAATGCACTTGGGAGTTTATTATTGGCTCCTGTGTTCTTTACTTCCATTCAGACCAAATCCCCAAGAGCATGTTGCCAGGTACTCTGCGCAAACCTTAGGAGCTCCTGGATGGAGCAGAGAGCTGTGGAGGATTTTAGCCTTGGCATCAAGGCACATATTACTGGGAGGATTAAGTCCAGAGGGCTGTGAAAGGAAGCACTTAGGTAAATACCCCAAGAGAAGTAAAAGAGTGCTCCCGTGCCTGGCACTTAGCCCACTATCCCCGCATCCTAGCGGGGCATCCTGGTTATGCTGGGAGGGGAGAGAGCAGCAACCAGGCCTCAAGACTAACAGGAAGTGGGGGAGGCTAAGCTTAGTCCTGGTGGCTGACCCACCCTCCACCCTTGGACCCCTCCAATGAGGTATTTCTTGTGCTCCTGGTCCTGCCAGCCAGCTCTTCCTGTCTTCTCCAGTAATCTATGGTCTGAAAAGAGGTCCAGATGCTTCCCAGGCTAACTTTCCAACGTGCAGTGCTTTTAGGACAGCACTTACTGCTTTTGCTTTTGTTTCTAATATAAATTTCCATCTGTGCCCACGAACTGATTTGAGTTTGTAAAATCAGTAAAAGCAGAAAATCAAATTTATACAATTTTCCCTAGATGGGCAGAAAAAAGGGAGAGAACTGGAGGAGAGGTCCTGTGAGTGTGGGGTCCTGAAATCAGGCTTCATTAGCTTCAAGGTAATAGCCTCCGGTCAACCTCCTCCTACCTTTTGAACTAAACCGTTCCTCCTTTTTCTTGATTTGGAACCCCTCACTGTCCTCTCTTTGAATGAAGAGTTTCCTTTGCTATGGATACTGAATCCCTATCTCAAGTGTAAGGAAATATGAGAAGCTCTGGCTTGCTGCCTTGCTCAAGAGTCAGGAAAGCAGTTTTCCTTCCCAAAAAAATCAGTACCCATGTGCCTTCCACTAGTCCAAGTGTCTGATGTCACCCATCTGCCCCCTTCTCCGTGTTTGCTGCTGAGAAGCTCAGAGCCGCTTTCGTGCACAGTTACTCCGGCCTCTTGAGGCTGATTCTTTGGGATCATTATTTCTCTAACTCCCTCTCCACCACCTGACTCCCACCCTCCACCCCCCTTTTGTGCTAACAAGCTTTGGTTCTCTTGTATTTGAATATATCTGTATAGGTCCGTTTGAAGCTTCTGCTCAACCTCCATTCTCCATTCCCCAGGACATTCCATCTGCTCTTCTGTGAGACACTGGGGCCCACCCCCCACCCCTCCCTGGGGACCCATGGTGGCAAAGCCTTCTTCCGTTCAGGACTGAGCGACAGAAGGACTTTCTCCTTAGCGGTTGCCTCTGATGGCAGCTCCTTCCCAGGCCTGGCAACAGCTCTGAGGCCTCCTTGTGACCCAACTTCTGAAAGACAGCTTCAGGAGGCTCCTGCATTTATGGGACTGTGTGCTAGAGCTTGGCTCCCTAAACCCTTGAAGGGACGGACTCCTCCCCTTCACTTTCTCCTCAAGCCTTGTCCTGCCTCAGGGAGGGGAGCAGCACACCTGAGGGCTTCTGGGACATGGCCTGGTTGTCCTGGCAACATGGGCTGGGCTAAGCCTACCAACTGTCAACGCTGATGACAGTTACTCATAAAGGAACTTTCCGTTGGTCCTCACCAGCTGGAAAGGTTGACAGGGCAGCAAATATTTAACTGCATTTCTGAGACCAGGGGCGTGGCTTGATCTGTCGCTTAAGTTGGGGCTTAAATTGGGATTAAAGCCCAGACATCCTATCTCGGAAGAGAGGATATCACACTCTCTGCCATGATAAGCTCCAGTGGCAACTCCAGCCCTCAACTGGAAATGCTGGGCGGGGGGCAGCTCAGGGCTTTTACCAGATTATCAAACATGGCATGATTCTGATCCAGAAGAAAAATCTACTGACATTTTGAGGACCACAGATACGGGGATTGTAATATATACAGTTAATTTTTAACGATCAACTTTATTGGGGCATCTGGGTGGCTCAGTCGGTTGAGCACCTGACTCTTGATTTCGGCCCGGGTCATGATCTTACAGTTTGTGAGTTAGAGCCCCCTGTGGGTCTCCATGCTAACAGCGTGAAGACTGCTTCAGATTCTCTCTCTCTCCCCTTTTCTTTCTGCCTCTACCCACTTGTGCACTCTCTCTCTCAAAATAAATGAAGAAATAAAAACCTTCAAAATATAATTTAAAAAATCAACTTTATTGAGGTATAATTCACATACAATAAAATCTGCTCATTTAAAACCTGTAGTTCATGGGACGCCTGAGTGGCTCAGTAGGCTAAGCGTCTAACTTGGGATCAGGTCATAATCTCACAGTTCATGAGTTCAAGCCCTGTGTCGGGCTCTGTGCTGACAGCTCAGAGCCCGGAGCCTGCTTCAGATTGTGTGTCTCCCCCCTCTCTCTCTGTTCCAACCCTGCTTGTGCTCTGTCTCCCTGTTTGTCTTTAAAAAAATAAAATAAAATAAAATAAAATAAAATCTGTAGTTCGAAGAGCTTTGACAGACGTTTATGTTTTTGTAATCATCACAGTCCAGATAAAGGACATTTTCCTCATGTCCCTTTGCAGTTAATGCCCACCAAGCAGCCCCAGCTGTACTGACCTGCTCTCTGATACAGTCAGTGAGCTTTAACCTTTTCTAGAGCTTCGTATAAATAGAATTATATGGTATGTTCTCTTTTGTGTCTGACTTCTTTTGCTCAGCATGATGGTCTTGAGTTTCACTTGTGTTGTTGCATTTACCACTAGTTCCTTTCTCTTGCTGAGTAATAGTCCATTGTTTGGATACACAAGAATTTATCTGTTTACTTGTTTTGTTACCAAATTTTGGCTATTATGAGGAAAGTTGTTATAAACATTCTGTAATCTAGCCAAAGTTAATTTTTGGATGTGGTGTGAGGTAACAGTTGAGATTTTTTTTTTTTAACCCGACTAGATAAGGGTATCTAGTTGTTACAGCATCATTTATTGAAAAGACTCCTCTTTCTTCCATTGAATTATCTTGGCATCTTTGTTGAAAGTCAGCTGACCATATATAAAGGAGTCCGCTTCTGGACTTAATATTCCATCAATCTGTGTGGCTAACTTTAAGCCAATACCCCATTCTGCTGATTACTTTAGCTTTATGTTAAAACAAATTCAGGACCTATTATAGGCCCTTTGCATTTCCATATAAATTTGAGTCAGCTTCTCAATTTCTACAAACGGGCTGCTGGGATAATGATAGGTATCACATTGGATCTGTAGATCAGTTTGGGGAAAATTGACATCTTAATAGTACTTAGTATTTTTAAAAAAATGTTTATTGGGCTGCCTGGGTGGGTCAGTAGGTTAAGTGTCTGACTTCAGCTTAGGACATGATCTTGCAGTTTGTGAGTTCCAGCCCTGCATTGGGCTCTGTGCTGGCAGCTCGGAGCCTGGAGCCTGCTCCAGATTCTGGGTCTCCCTCTCGCTCTCCCCCTTCCCTGCTTGCACTCTCTCTCTTCTCTCTCTCTCTCAAAAATAAACATTAAAAAAAAGATGTTTACTTGTTTTGAGAGAGAGAGCATGCGTGTGAACAGGGAGATGCAGAGAGTGAGGGAGAGAGTGAATCCCAAGCAAGTTCTGCACTGTCAGTGCAGAGCTCAACATGGGGCTCGATCCCACAAACCATGACATCATGACCTGAGCCAAAATCAAGAGTCAGATGTTTAACCGCCTGAACCAACCAGGCACCACTAGTGTTTAGTCTTTTAGTCCATAAATGTGGTATATCTCTTCAAGTCTTTTTTAGGAATGTTTTGTAGGTTTTTAGTGTTTAGATCCTGCCTATATTTTAATGTATTCCTAAATATTTCATTTTTTGCCACACTCTTGTGTCATTTTCCAGTTGTTTGTTGCTGATATGTAATATATGGAAATACAATATATTTTGTATGTTGATCTTGTATCTTGCAACCCTGCGAAACTCATTAATTTCAGTAGATTTGTGATACATTCTTAGGGATTTTCTGTGTGTACGAGCATGCTAATGATGAATAAAGACAACTCTTCCTCTCTAATCTGTATATCTTTTTATTTTTCTTATCTTATTGTAATGAATAGGGCATTCAGTAAAATGTTGAATAAAACTGGTAAGGACATTCTGCTGATCTTAAAGGAGAAGTCATCTGATCTTTCACCATTCTGTGTGATGATGGCTCTGAGACTTTTGTAACATCTCACATAACCACAGCACAATGATCTAAACCAGGAAATTAACATCGATTCAGTATTATTTATGAATCTACAGACCTTATTCAAATTTTGCCAATCACCCCTCTAAAGTTATGTTTTTGGTCCACGATCCAATCCGGGATCCCACTTTGCATTCCGCTATCATGTTTCCTTAGTCTCTTCCAATTTGAGACAGCTCATGACTCTGACACTTATCAGGCTTTGTCTGATATTTTCTCATGATTAGGGTTGAAGTTATGTAGCTTGGTGACAACACCACAGAAGTCATGTTGTGCCCTCTGCCTGTATTTTGTCAAAGAGGTACAAGATATCAGTATGTCTTACTACTCATCGTGTTAACTTTTAGCATTCACCCACTGATTTTCACATTCACTAAAAATTCTTGCCAGCAATAATTATTACTGTGATATTTCCCAAGTGGTGATTTTTTTAATTTCCGTAATTTCTTCTACATTTACAAATTGGAATTTTGAAGACAGGAAGAGCCAATCTTTCTCTTCTATTTATTCATTTATGCTAGTGTGGAATCATGGATATTTATTTTAGTCTATATGTTGTAATCCATCGCTATCATTATATTGTTTAAATTGATCCTGACCTAGTCACTGGGTTCTTCTTCAAGTTGGCTCTTATCACTTTGATATGCTCCCATCATATATGTGATTTGGATTTTTTTTTTCCTCACTAGCTTCCTCCCCCCAACCCCCCACCCCAGTTATGGGTAGCACTTTCTTTCCTTTTTATACCCAGTAGTTTTTTATTGGGCAGGATATTTTTCATCTTACATTTGTTGTGCTATATTTTGTTGTATTGGATTTAAGAGTGTTGGCTTTGTTCTGGAAGGCAGTTAAGATACTGATGGTTGAGGGGTACCTGGGTGGCTCAGTCAGTTAAGCATCTGACTTCAGCTCAGGTCATGATCTCATGGTTCACAAGTTCAGGCCCCACATTGGTCTCTGTGATGATAGCTCAGAGCCTGGAGCTTGCTTCGGATTCTGTGTCTCCCTCTCTCTCTGCCCCTCCCCAACTCATTCTCTGTCTCTCTCTCCCTCAAAAATAAATAAAAACTTCTTATAGAAGTCTTTAGAAGTTTTACAGTTTTACATTTAAATCTATGACCCAATTGGAGTTAATTTTTATATAAGGTTTGATGTTCAGGTCAAAGGTTGTTTTTTTGTTTTTGTTTTTTTCTTTCTTTCTTTTTTTTTCTTTGTTTTTGCCTCTGGGTGTCAAGTTGTTCTACAATTTGTTGAAAAGACCATCATTCCTGCATTGGATTCCTTTTTTACTTAAAAAAAATTCAATTGGCTGTACTTCTATGGGGCCATTTCTGGGTCCTCTGTTGTGTTGCACTGATCTATTGTGTCTCTCATTCTCAATATCACACAGTCTTGATTACCATAGCTATGTAGTAAGTCTTGGAATTGAGTAGTGATTTCTTCTACTTTTTTTCTCATTTTCAAAACTGTTTTAGCAATTCCAATTTTCTTTTGTCTTTCCATATAAATTTTAGAATAATCTTGCCTATATCTGAAAAAAAAATCTTTCTGGGATTTTGATAGGAATTGCAGTAAACATATATATGTACTGACATTATGTTGAGTGTACTAATCCAGGAATATCTCTGCATTTAGTCCGAACTTCCTTAATTTTTTTCATCAGCATTTTGTGATGTTTTGCATTCAGTCCTGTACACATTTTGTTATATTTACACCTAAGTGAAACTTTCCCCAACTACAAATGGTACTATATTTTTATTTCACTTCCCACGGTTATATAGTAATGCAATTAATTTTCATATGTATGGAACTTTTATCTTATAACCTTAATATCAGTTCTCAGAGTTGGGTATTATTTTTTGTTTTGTTTTGTTTTGGTGTATTCCTTGGGGTTTTCTTTAAGGTTTATTATGTCATGTGCAAATACGACAAATTTCTGTCTTAAAAAAAATCTTTTGGGGTGCCTGGGTGGCTCAGTTGGTTAAGCACCCAACTCGTGGTTTTGGCTCAGGTCATGATCTTGCAGTTAGTGAGTTTGAGTCCCACATCAGGTTCTGTGTTGGTGGCACAGAGCCTGCTTGGAATTCTCTCTGCTCCTCTCTGACCCCTCCCCCACTCACACACACACTCTCTCAAAATAAATAAACTTAAAAAAATTTTAAACAATCTTTGTCTTTTATTTCCTTTTCTTTATGCTATTACACTGGCTAGAACTTCTAGCATTATGTTGACTGTCAGTGGTGAAAGCAGACATTTTTGTCCTGCGCCTGAACTTAGGGAAAAACAATCAATCTTTCATAGTTTTCTTTTTTAGGTATTCTTTTATTTTTTAGCTTTATTGAGTATAATTGACAACTAAAATTGTATATATTTAAAGTATGCAATGTGATGATTTGACATATGTAAGCTTTGTGAAGTGATTGACACATCAAGTTAACACATCCATCACCTCACAGTTACCTTTTGTGTGTGTGTGTGTGTGTGTGTGTGTGTGTGTGTGTGTGTGTGGTAAGAACACCTAAGATCTTCTCTCCTAGCAAATTTCAAGTACATAACACAGTATATTAACTATAGTCACAATGCTGTGTATTAGATCCTCCGAGCTTATGCATCTTATAACTGAAGTCTTGTAAATTTGACTCAATATTTCCCCATCTCCCCCACTTTTCAGCCCCTAGTAACCACCATTTTACAACCTGTTTCTATGGGTTTGACTTCTATTTTTGTATTTTTAAGATTCCACATGTATGAGTTCGTATAGTATTTTTCTTTCTCTGTCTGGCCCATTAAGTCCTCTAGATTCATTCATCTTGTTGCAAATGGTAAAATTTCCTCCTTTCTCGTGGGTAAATAATAGTCCATCATATAAAATCTCACATCTCTTTTTTCTGGTTCATCCCTTGATGGACAGAGAATTTCCACATCTTGGCTATTGTGCGTAATATTGCAATGGACATGGGAGTGCATATATCTCCTTAAGATACTGATTTTGTTTCCTTCAGGTACATACCTAGAAGTGGAATTGCTGGACCATATGGTAGTTTTGCTTTTTTGGAATCTTCATACTATTTTTGTCATGGCGGTACAAATTTAAATTCCTACCAGCAGTACCCAAGGTTTCCTTTTTATCCATATCCTCCCTAATACTTATCTCTTGTCATTTTGGTAAATGCCATCCTAATGGACGTGAGGTGATATCTCATTGGTGGTTTTGATTTGCATTTCTGTGATTAGTGATGTTGAGCACCTTTTTTGTGTCTGCTGGCCATTTGTATATCTTCTTTGGAAAAATGTCTATTCAGGGCCTTTGCCCATTTTAAAATTAGATTATCTGAGCTTTTTTGCTATTGAATTCTTTATATATTTTGGATACTAACCCTTCTCAGATATGTAGTCTGCAAATTCTCTCATCCATAGTTGCCTTTTGATTTTGTTGATTATTTTTCTTTGCTGTGTGGAAGCTTCTTAATGTTTGTTTATTTTTGAGAGAGAGAGAGAGAGACAGAGCAAGCAGCAAGCAGGGGAAGGGCAGAGAGAGAGGGAGACACAGAATCTGAAGCAGGCTGCAGGCTCTGAGCTGTCAGCACAGAGCCTGACCCAGGGCTTGAACTCATGAGCCATGGGATCATGACCTGAACCATGTCCAAAATTGGACACTTAACTGACTGAGCCACCCAGGGGCCCTGTGGAAGCTTTTTAGTTAGATGTAGTCCCACTTGCTTATCTTTGCTTTTGTTATCTTTGCTTTTGACTTCATATCCAAAAAATCATTGCCAAGGCAATGCCAGGGAGTTTTTCCTTATGTTCTAGGAGTTTTACAGATTCAGGCTGTATGTTTAAGTCTTTAATCCATTTCAAGTTAATTTTTGTGTATGGTGCAAGACAGGGATTTGGTTTAATTCTTTTGCATGTGGATAACCAGTTTTTCCAACACCATTTGTTGAAGAGATTATTCTCTCATTGTGCATTTTTGGTGTACTTTTCAAAGATCAGTTACCCGTATATACAGTTGGGTTTGTATCTGGGTTCTCTATTCTGTTTCACTGGCCTATGTGTACTATACTGTTTTGATTACTATAGCTTTGTAATATAGTTTGAAGTCAGGAAGTGTGATGCCTCTGGCTTTGCTTTTTTTCTCAAAATTGCTTTGGCTCTTTGGGGTCTCTTGTGGTTCCACACACATTTGAGAATTATTTTTTCTATTTTTGTGAAAAATGCCTGTGGAATTTTGATAGGGGTTGCATTGAATCTGTGGATTGCTTTGGTTAGTATGTATATTTTAACAATATTAACTCTGCCAATCCATGAATGTAGGATATCTTTCCATTTATTTGTGTCTTACTTGATTTCTTTCATCAATGTCTTCTAGTTTTCTTAGGTCTTATAGTATATGTCTTTTACCTTCTTGTTTAAATTTGTCCCTAATTATTATTTTTATGCTATTATAAATGAGCATATTTACTTAGTTTCTTTTTTCCAGTCGTGCATTCTTAGTGCATAGAAATGCAGCTGATTCTCTATATTTATTTTGTATCCTACAATTTTACTGGATTTATTCTAAAATTTTTTTCATAGATCCTTTTCATAGATACTTTTTTGGAAATTATAATGTTGCTGGATTTAGCTAACATTTTTTCATAGATATACATCTTAAATATATATAATAGAAATTTCATTTATTTCTGCTATTACTATGATAGGGCAAGATAGGACTCAGTAAGCAGAAAGGGAGAGGCTAAGGCCTGAAGATCCCTGGGTGGGGAAAAACACATATTTTAAAACATTTCTTCTGGGAATGTCAGACTTGGAGCAAACTCCTTCAGGCGTAAAGTTCTTCTTAAGAATGTGACAGCACCTACTCCCCCTCAGGTTTCCCTCAGGAATTTGACCAAAGACCTGACTAAAAAATATGTAGCAGACCATAAAAGGTAGGACCCACAAGGAATGGCCATAGACCACCCCTCGTACAATGGAAATGAGCCAATCAAAAAGGAACGACTAGGCATTTAGAATTACCTAGCCAGTAGGGGTAGAACCTGAGAAGAACCAAGGCAGAAGGGAAGGGACCCGCCCAAACCCTATAAAACAAAAGCCCCTTGCCTATCGTTGCGGACATTCACTTTCGAATGCGCCCTCTCTGTAAAGAGAGCTTTCATACTATTCTTACTTTCTGATCTCACACTCTAATAAACTTTTGCCTGCTGCTTGTTTTATTTTGTGTCCTTCTCTTCACTCTTCAAAGCTTCAAGACAACAAATCCTGGGCATTGAGACGAAAAACATTCCTTTCCTCGTTTCCTATTGTGGGACATCAGACTATTGTATTGATTTGAAGCTTTCCCTCTTTTTCCCTATTAGTATGATAGGAAAAAAATAGGATGAAATAGGCAGAGAAGGAAAGGATTAGGACCTGATGTCCCTGGGTGGGGAAAGATACATTATGGAACAATGTTGGGAGTGTCTGACCACAGCAAACTCCCTCAGGTGACTCCCTACCAGGATTTCTTCAGGAATTTGACAAAAGACCTGACTAAAAATAAGTAGGCTCTAAAACCTATGACCCATGAGGAACTGGTATGGTCATAGACCACCCCTCATACAATAGAAACGAGCCAATCAGGAATGGACAACCCAGCACCTAGAGTTATCCAGCCAATACAGATAAAACCTGAGAAGGAACAAGGGGGAAAGGAAGGGTTAGGGTGACCAGAACCTTATCAAACAAAGGCCTTGCCTGTTGTCGGCAGGCGTTCACTTTTGAAAGTCCCCTCTCTGTAAAGAGAGCTCTCCTACTCTCCTTCCTTCCTAATCTTCTACTCTAATAAGCTTTTGCCTGCTGCTCATCTTGTGTCCACTTCTTCATTCTTCGAAGTGGCGAGACAACGAATCTCGGGTATTGTGGTAAAAAATCCTGCAACATTAGCACTGCTTTAGCTGCAGAACACAAATTCAGTTATGTTTTTCATTGTATTTTCATTGTAATTCAGCCTAGATGTTTATCCTTTGGATCAGAGACCAGCAAACTTTGCATAGGGCCAGATACTAAATACTTTAGGCTTTGTGGAACGTATAAGGTCTATATCATTTGTTCTCTTTTTTCTTCTTCTTTGTAACATTTTAAAAGGAGACTATTTTTTAGAGTGTTTTAGGTTCACAGCAAAATGGAGCAGAAAGTACAGAGATTTTCCGTAGATCATCTGTGTATCCACATGTGCATAGCCTCCCCCATTATCAGCATACCCCACCAGGATGGTACATTTGAGACGACTGATGAACCTACAATGGTAAATCATAATCACCCAAGGTCCATAGTTTACATTAGGGCTCACTCTTGGTGTCTTACATTCTATGGGTTTGGACAAACGTATAATGACCTGTATGCACCATTATGTTACCACACAGACTAGTTGCTCTGCCCTCAAAAGCTTCTGTGCTTCACCTATTCATTATTCCCTCCCCACTAACCCCCGGAAACCACTGATCTTTTTACTGTCTCCATAGTTTTGCCTCTCCCATAAGGTCATACAGTTGGAATCATAGAATATGTAACCTTTCAGACTGGCTTCTTTAAGTTATAATATTCATTTAAGTTTTCCTCCATGTCTGTTCATAGTTGAATAGCTCATTTCTCTTTAGCACTAAATAATATCCCTTTGCTAGATGTACCACAGTTTATTTATCCATTCATCTACTGAAAGACATCTTGGTTGCTTCCAAGCTTTGGCAATTATGAATAAAGCTGCTGTAAATATCTGTGTGCAGGGTCTTGTGTGAACATAAGTTTTCAACTCCTTTGGTAGGAGTGTCATTGCGGATCGTATAGTATGAGTATGTTTCATTTTGTTGGAAACCACCAAACTGTCTTCCAAAGTGGCTATACCATTTGGCATTCCTTCCAGCAAGAATGAGAGTTCCTGCTGCTTCACATCCTCACCAGCATTCGGTATTGTCAGTTTTTGCGTGCACACGCGTGCGCGCACGCGCACACACACACACACACACACACACACACACACACAAAATGGCTTGTGGGACTATAGCTTGCCAAGCCCTGCCTTAGACCTATTTCCCACCTTCCGTAGTCTTGACTATGTGTCTCTAGGCTTGCATGGTGCATGTCCTAGCTGAGTGTTTGTACTTCAACACACACCCACACAATTAAAGCTTTCCCTCTTCTGCAAGTTTGTCCACAACCTTCTCCTTTTCCGGGACTCACTTCAGTTCTTATTACCACCTCCATGAAATTTGTTCTGTCCCATTCATTCTACCCCTGTCTCTTTTTCTGAAAACTTACTGCTTGTAATTTTGATAACACCATTTTGTGCTAAATGCAGACCATCATGGTTTGCTACTTTCACTGCTTCATGTATTTTGATTTGTTTCTGCAACTGGATGGTAGGGTTGTGGAGAGCTGACATTTAGCTTAACAACTACAATGATAACTGTGCTTTGTTTTAAAACAACTCTTTTGGGGTTATCAAGAGTTTGCATGGGCTTTTTGTTTTTAGTTCATTAGGAGAACCCTGTAAAGTAGTCTGGGCAAGGAATTTTATCTCTAGTTGACAAACTGAGGCTCAGACAATTATCATGGACCAAGGCAACATGGATGAAGGCTCTGGGACTTGTAAATGATGAAATCAGATTCAGACCCCCCAGGGCTGGCCTGTTGCAGCTTCAATATCCTGATATTTGTAGTGCATGGTCACTACGCCCTTGGCCCAGCTGGTTGAAAGGATGCCTGATGCTGAGAGGGTCCATGTGCGTTTCCCCAGCTGTGTTGTCTAGTCCCGTGTCCATACCCCCACTTCTTCCCCTGACTGTGTGCACTGTTTTTCTGCTGTATGCTGCCGTTATTTTAGGGAGAACTTGGGCTATTACCCTTTCAGAAGACGTGCACCTCCATCCTTTCACATCTGGAAAATCTTTCTGCAGAGAAAGAGGACTCTGCCTGAAAATGTACTCATTTCCTGGAGCTGTTTTTGGCTGGAAAGGCCACGTTGCAGGGGGAGGACTTATCCCTCTGGAAATCTAACACCTGTCCTGAGGAGAGACTATTCCCCACCATTGCTGTGTCCTCCTCTGTGGAAGCACAGTGAGCCCGGGGGCCCAGGCCTGTTGGACTCTGGCACAGGAAACTGCCTCTTTTGTAGTGCTGTCTCTGTGTTAGTAGAGGAAGTGTTGGTGGAGAAACTAGGGCTAGGATTTTCATAGCCTCAGCAAGCATCATTGGGAAACACAGGAGTAAGTGCGGGCCCGTCCGTGGCTACTGTGGAACCAATACCCCCCGCCTGTCCTCTCAGTGAGTCCAGGAATGTTACACTTTAGAGGAAGATCTTGGGCCTGACCTGGGATGTCAGAGTGGCCATCCTCCCTCTGGCCTCCCTAAGCCCAAGCCTAGACCCTGCCTGGTATGTGCTGGCCAGTGGCACTTGCTCTCTCCGCACAGGCATGGCTCGCACAGGATTGCCCACTCCACCCACACTCTAGAGCTGGATGCCTGGCACAGACACATGCCCAAAGTTGTCACTTTAAAGGAGAAATTTGGCTGGGTTCAGGCTACAAGACTCCCTGGAGCACGTGACAGGGACACCCAGGTTCTTGGAAAGCCCTTTCTGTGGGGCTCAGCTCTCATTAATTCAAGGATAACACAGCCCTCCTTTCTAGAGAAACTCATTTTCCTTTAAGGCCCCTTCCTTGGCCCAGTGCTCTACAATCAGTAGTTTTGTCATTCATTCAAGTCTTCATGAGTACCTGGTCCTGGGAAGTGATTGAGGGTTGGATACTTTGGGGAAGATGAATACTTGGTAACATTATGTACGCACCGCCCCTCGTTAACTTACAGCAGCTTCATAAGGCAGATACTCTAGGGTCTGGAATTCAAAGAGGAGGAGACCTAGTTGCTTGCCAAACCTCACACGGTTTGGTGGGGCAGGAGCCCAGAGTTTGAGCTCAGGTGTGCGCTCTTTGACCTCTGCGTTCTCTTGTGTCTCCAGTTTGGACATTGGTCAGGAGTTTCAGTGCAGACGTAGGAACTGTCCCTGGCTGGGGTAATTAGAAGCTGGATTTCTGAAGCGGTCAAAGATGGCTCACGAAATCTCGGAGAAGGTGGATTCCGGCTGGACGCTGCCCATCTCATTTCTTGTTCTCCGCCTACAGGAAGGCGAAGTTTCTCCGCTCACCTTTCAGTCAGGCCAGTGGAACATGGCAGGAAATGATATCTGGCATTTCCAGGCCCGGCTCTAAAATTTTGTGCCCGATCCTTGGCTTTTACTCTCATGTGAAAGAGGAGGAATCGGAGATGGTTAGAGCCACACCAGTGAAGCTGCCCGGCCTTGCGTCCCCACCTGGAGCTGTCCTGCTCAGGCCAGCTGTCCAGCCTGCATGGGCCTGCCTGTGACTGGGAAGTAAAGCTTGCTGCAGTTAGCTGATGAGATGTTGGGTCTGTTTGCTGGAATGGCCTAGGCTATTCTGACCAATAAAGCCAGGAAACTAGGCTTGGTGGCTCCAAACTCAGGCCCAATGCCCTGAATCATGTGCTCAGACTGCTTCGTCGGGACATCAGTGCTAGTACTGGTGACACAGGTGGCAAGGTCTGCCTCACCATCACTGCGACGCCAGGCGGTAGACACTGGGGATCGAGCCTCTGCTGAACTGTCTCTGGAAGGTGGGAGCTGGAGCCATGCCAGCTCCAGTAGGCTCTGGAGACTAAAAGATTAAAATATGGATCCTAGCGGCGCTGGGTGGCTCAGTCGGTTAAGTGTCTGACTTCGGCTCAGGTCATGATCTCGCAGTTCGTGGATTTGAGCCCTGCATCGGGCTCTGTGCTGACAGCTCAGAGCCTGGAGCCTGCTTCGGATTCTGTGTCTCCCCCCTCTCTCTGTCCCTCCCCCACTCGTGCTCTGTCTCTCTCTCTCAAAAATAAATAAACAGTAAAAAAAAAATATATGGATCCTACCCTTAAAGTGTTACCCATCCATTTGGAGGAGTGAAAAGCCATGAAAGGTCATTATAATGGAACAGAAAGTGGTAAGTGTGTTGGAAAAGGATGGGTACTGGACTCGGATTCCTGGAAGAAGAGAGGCATTTAGGTCAGGATTAGTTGCCTATGTGTGCTCGGGCTCTGGGTGTAAGGTCTAAGGCTAGATTCAATTGTGTTACTATCTTTTGCAATTCAAGAACTTAAGGAAAAGTGTTGAAGATAAAGGTGGACATAGAATTTATTAACAACAATGAAAAAATCCTACAACCCCAAAATATACACTCAGTGTATATGTACTTATGGATACATACGCTCATACCCTGCACCTGACTCTTGGCTCATAGTTAACTCTCTCTCCTTCCGGTATAGCCTTATTTGGCAGTAAAGTGAAAGGCAACTTTATTTGTTGTTTTAACTCTTAAGACATTGCATTTTTTGGGTCTTTTATTTGTGAACCCAAAGTTCTACTCTTTCTATCAATACTTTCATTAATGTCTCAATAATAACACCACTAGTGACTCTACTTCTACTCTTGATTGTTATTTATTGGGTTCAACGTCTCACACAGTTCTGAAAAAATAATCCAATTGTGTTAAAATGCTTTTTCACAGCCATTTAATGGTTAAGACACAGGGCTGCTAACATTGACCTTCCCATACACATCCTTGTTTTTTTGTAACCATCAATCATTCATTTGCAAGTCTATAACCTACAATTTTGCATTCATTAGTCGTCATTTAACATATAACTCCTGACAAAATTATTGATGTATTAACATCATATTTTTATTATATGCTTAGGTTCCCAAATCATCCTGAGTCCCTTGAAGGCTGCTATTCTGCTCGTCTTAATAAAGTACAGCAAAAGATTGGAAATAAGCCAAATATGTGTAAAACAGAAACTACTTAAACAAGTCATGACACATCTCTCCATGGGATATTACACAGTTGTAAAGAATAATGAGGAGGCACTTCATGTCCTGTTATGCAGTGATCACCAAGACATATTGTTAAGACAGTCAAATGCAGAGCCCAATGTAGAGAATGCTCCCACTTTCGGTACAAAGGAGACATTAAAATGTGTGGGCTTACAAAAGCATGAAATACCTCTGGGAGGACATACCCAGAAGCGAGATAACATTTGTTACCATTTGGGAGGGAAATCATGTGGCTGAAAGGCTGGGTTAAGGGGGAAAGTTTTCAATGTATATGCTTTGCTTTTTTACCCTCAGATACTTCAAATAGGAAATACTGTATTTCCTAAGTGTGAGGATATTCTCGTACATAACTGTGGTGCAATGATCACAATCTACCAATTTAACGTGAATGAACCATCATCTGATCCACAGTCTGTCTTGTAATTTCAGTTCTCAGTAATGACTCAATAGCCTTCCCCCCCAACCCCCCCATCTAAGACTCAACTCAGGATCACATGTCATATTAGCTGTCACGTATTTTAGTCTCCTTTACCTCGGAATGAGTCCTACATGTTTCTTTGTCTTTCTTTCTGTCAATGGCAGCAATGATGAAGCCTCTTTAAGTGGCTTCTCGGGCAGTAGATGTAGACAGGTGGGAACTGGAAGAGGAGAGCCAAGGCATGGAGGCCTTAGGGACGGCTGTCAGCTTCAGCCTTACTTGTGGTCTAATACGTGGAACGCTTTTGAGGACTTGGTGGAATAATGGCATTTTGGTGAGGGTGAGAACGTGCTCCTAGGCTGCAGGGATGGGTGGGTGGGTCTTACAGTCATAAGTTGGGTCTACCTAGAAATTTTGTAGGCTTATTTTGAAGGCTGGTGAGGCCAGGTGACATTTTATTACATTCTTAGGTACATTTATAAGGGGAGGTTGTCTGTAGCTTTCATCAGAATTTTTTAAGGCTTTTTATTCAAAGTTTTAAACACATGCAAAAGCAGAGAGTGTTTAACGAACCCCCATGTACTCTCTACAATGGTTTTGCTGGCTGGTCAGGGACTTGGGAAGGCACAATTAAAAACTGGTCACAAGACATTCTGGGGAAGAGGTGTGTGGCTGGACCTCTCTAAATGGCCACAGAATGTGAAGATCTGCATCCCAATGGTCACTCAAGAGTAGTTGCAGCAGAGAAGGGTTTTCATAATCAGATGAAATGATTCATTCTCTGGGTCAGTTAGCTTCTTTTCCAGGCATCTCTGTTCTTGCCCAAAGGCCTCAGAGATCAAAGTGGCCAAGACAGCAGTGACAGAGATTGTGCATCAGCTCAACATCATGGACTGTCTACTTCCTAAAGCCTAATCTCCAACAGCAGAGACCGACACTGAGCCCCCCATGTAGCACTACCCTTTGGGAAAACAAGTGAGCTACCACAACATGCAAAGGATAGGATTTTGATGTCACTGACATAGATACTCTGGATATGGATGTGCTTTTCTTGTCTGCAGTACTTCTTCCAAAACTATTATGCATGTGCTGACAGAATATCTTAGTCACCATGATGGTATTACGCCTTGCATCACTTCTGACCAAGGAACTCATTTTACAGCAAATGAGGTACAGCAATGAGCCCACGTTCATGGGAATCAGTGGTCTACCATATTATCCTGATTACTGTAGCTTTATAGGAAGTCCTGAAATCAGGTAGTGTATGTTCTACTTTGTTATTCTTTTTACAATTGTTCTGGCTATTCTAGATTCTTGGCATTCTCTTGTAAACTTTTGGAATAATCTTGTCATTTTCTACCAAAAAAACCTTCTAGGATTTGAATGGGATTGTGTTGAATCAGGAGATAAATTTGGAGAGAACTGACGTCTTCACTACACTGAGGCTTTCAACTCCGAACATGGCATATCCCTTTGTTTATTTAAGTCTTCTTTACTTTCATTAGCAATGTCTTTTTGTGCACAGGTCTTGTGGTCCTGTTTTGTTAAATTCTTTCCAAATTATTATATGGTCTGTGATGCTACTGTGTAAATCGCATGTTTTAAATTTTAGTTTTCTGGTAACTTATTGTCAATATTTAGGAATACAATTCATATATTGACTTTGTACTTTTTTAAGGTTTATTTATCTATTTTGAGGGAGGGGAGGGGCAGAGAGAAAGGGAGAGAATCCCAAGCAGGCTCTGCATTGTCAGCACAGAGCTCGACATGGGGCTTCAACCCATGCACTGTGAGATCGTGACCTGAGCCGAAACCAAGTTATACACCCAACCAACCAAGCCACCCAGACACCCTGACTTTGTATTTTAGAGTTTGTTTGTGAATTTTCTTATTTTAGTAATTTCATAGTATGTTTCTTAGGATTTTTTACATATATACATACATTATTATGTCTTCTGTAAATGGTTTTACTTCTTCTAATCCATAACTTTCTAATTTATTTCTATTTTGTTTTGTCATGTGGCACTCTAGTACAATACTGAATAGAATGATGAGATAGACAATTTTGCCTTTTTCTTGATCTTATCATTAACTGTAATGGTAGCTCTGTGTTTTGTATTTTTTTCCTTAAGTTCACTGAAAACTATTATTGTGATTTTAAAAACGGCCTAATGGGTTTGTAATGAATTCGGCATATCATTCTGTTGATATTTTAGAACTGATACTGACTTTTGCTAGAGAATTAAAAAAAAATTCAAAAGTGAAAATTGTGTAATAAACTCCATCCCTGGCAAAACCTGCCATGTCACATGGTCACAACTCACTGTTCTGTACAAAAGTTTGTATTAATAAAGCTGTGATATAAAAATCAAATAACAAGCAGTGGTGTTTTAAGTGTAGACAGGTTTTCCATTTGTTCCATTACTTATAAGGCTTGAATCTCTCTTTGACAATGTAACATTAAATTCAGTATGATGACTTAAGTCGATTAAAAAAAAACCCATCCTTTTATACTCTGAAGGATTTCTTTCTTTCTTTCTTTTCTTTCTTTCTTTTCTTTTCTTTTTCTTTCTTTTCTTTCTTTCTTTCTTTCTTTCTTTCTTTCTTTCTTTCTTTCTTTCTTTCTTTCTTTCTTTTTTTTTGGTCATCTTTCCTCTTTTCCTTTTCTTTATCTTTGCTCTTTGACTTCTTTTTCTGTTTTGTGTGTGTGTTTGGCTTTTTTTTCAATTTTACTTTAGTGTCCGTGTGCTTATTCATTTTTAAAAAATGTTTCTTGTGTTTGTTGTTCTTGTTGTCCTGACGTCCTGCTGGGCTCGCACTGCCACTGTGCCTTCAGCCTTGGCTTCCAGGACTGTGGCTTCCACGTGGGCTGCCCAGGACAGCTTGACTCTGGCTCCTGCTAAGCCCGTCTGGCCGACGGCTGCTGTGTCCAGGCCCTTTTGCTTCCTTCATTACTGTGTTGTTCAGTTCCTTAGACATTTTGCTGAATTTTTCTCTTCTTTTCCAGATAGGTTTCTTTCGCTATCACCTTCTTTAGAGTCTGGTGCAAAGCAGGTTCATCACTTCCTTAGTTAAGTCAGAGGAAGGTCGAAAGGCCTAGTTAGCAGGGGTTTAGGCTGGCCAGCATTCTTATCATTTGCTCTTTTTTCTATCTGTGTGTCTAGTGGAGTAAGAATATAAATTGTTGCCACTTGATTCTTTGTTGCTCCTTGCTTCTAAGATGAGTGGCCCATGATCCTTACAAGGATTTTTGTCTGCCACTTAGTCTTCTCGCTGGAGCACGTGGTATCCTAAGTGGCTTTGTGATCATGGGAGTTTTTGATCTCTTGTGGTACTTGACCTACCTTTTTGGGGGAATGTCCTGTTTATTTTTTTGGCAATTCTCTCTTCCCTCAGCTTATTTTTCTGTTCAGATGCAGAAGCTGTAAGTTTTTTTGTAGACTCCTTTTATTAGGTTGAGGAAGTCCTTGTCTATTTTCAGTGTTTTGCTGAGAGGGTTGGTTGTTATTGTCTTTTCTCATAACCAGTTCTTTAATTTTTTTTTTTTCTGTGTCTCTCATGATGATTATAATTTGCCTCTTTTATTCTGTTAATGTTGAGGAATACAGTAAGTTTTCGAATGTTAAGTCAACTATGCATTCCTGGGATAAACCCCACTAAGCCACATGTATTATCTTTTTTAATATTGCTGGATTCAACTTACTAATGTTCTGTTCAGGATTTGTGTTCAGGAGAGGTAGCCGTCTGTAATTGTCTTGTAATAACTTTGTTTTTCTCATCAGGATAATGTTGCATTATAAAATAATGTGAGAAGTGTTCCTTTCACCTCTTTTCTGGAAGTTTTCGTGTTAAGACTGGTATTATTTCCTCTTTAAATGTTTGATAGACTTCAGCAGTGAAGCCATCTGGTATGGCATCTTCTTTGTGAAAAGGGTTTTTTTTTTAATGTTTATTTATTTGTGTGTGTGTGTGTGTGTGTGAGAGAGAGAGAGAGAGAGAGAGAGAGAGAGGAGTAGAGAGAGAGGGATAGAGAGAATCCCAAGCAAGCACCATGCTCAGTGAAGAGCCCAATGTGGGGCCCGATCTCATAACCATAAGATCAGTACCTAAGCCGATATCAAGAGTTAGACGCTTAAACCAACTGATCCACCCAGGCGCCCCTGTGAAAAGGGTTTTTAAGAAGTTGTTATGAATTCAATTTCTTTCATAGATATAGTATCATTTAAATGATTTCTCTCTCTTTTTTTTGACTTTACAAATTTGTAATTTGTATGATTTATTTTCTCATTTTAAACAAACTTACTTTTGTACTTAATTCTGTATTAAACATGTATTTTTTCTATTTTTAATTAATTAATTAATTAATTAATTAATTAATTTTTAGTTTACATCCAAGGTAGTTAGCATATAGTACAATAATGATTTCAGGAGTAGATTCCAGTGATTCATCTCCTATGCATAACACCCAGTGCTCATGCCAACAAGTATCCTCCTTAGTGCCCCTTACCCATTTAGCCTATCCCCCCACCTGCAGTCCCTCCAGCAACCCTCAGTTTGTTCTCTGTATTTAAGAGTCTCTTATGTTTTGTCCCCCTCCCTGTTTTTATATTATTTTTGCTTCCCTTCCCATATATTCATCTGTTGTGTATCTTAAATTCCACATATGAGTGAAGTCATATGATATTTGTCTTTCTCTGACTTATTTCACTTAGCATAATACCCTCTAGTTCCATCCATGTTGTTGCAAATGGCAAGATTTCATTTTTTTTGATCACTGAGCAATACTCCATTGTATATATACATATATATACCACATCTTCTTTACCCATTCATTGTCAATGTATATTTGGGCTCTTTCCATACTTTGACTATTGTCAATAGTGCTACTATAAACATTGGGGTGCATGTACCCCTTTGAAACAGCATACCTGTATCCCTTGGATAAATACTTAGTAGTGCAATTGCTGGGTCATAGGGTAGTTCTATTTTTAACTTTTTGAGGAACCTCCATACTGTTTTCCAGAGTGACTGCACCAGTTTGCATTCCCACCAACAGTGCAAAAGAGATCCTCTTTCTCTGCATGCTTCCCAACATCTGTTGTTGCCTGAGTTGTTTCAGCCATTCCAAAATGAGGTGGTATTAGATGGTATTAAATGATTTCTCTTTTTATGTCAGTTTTTGTAATTTTCCTTTTTTTAAAGAATAGGTAGTTTCATTATGTTGATGAATATACTGGAATAAATTTGCATATATTGTTAGTCTATCATTTTAGCGTTTGTAGGACCTGTAGTTATGTTTCCTCTTTAACTCCTGATATTGGTAATTTGTGTTTTTTCTTGATAACTGTAGAGGTTTATCAAATGCATTACATTTTTAAAAGATACAGCTTTGGTTTAATTGGTTTCTCTGTACTGTTTGTCCATTTTCTATTTCATTATTTTTTTAAGTTTATTTATTTATTTTGAGAGAGAGAGAGAGAGAGAGAGAGAGAGCGAGCATGAGCAGGGGAGGGGCAGAGAGAGAGAGAGGGAGAGAGAGAATCTCAAGCAGGCTCTGCACTGCCAGTGCAGAGCCTGACCCAGGGCTCTATCACAGGAACTGTGAGATTATGACCTGAGCTGAAACCAAGAGTCAGAAGCTTAACCGACTGAGCCACCAGGCAAACCCTCATTATTCTTATTGTTGCCTTTATGTTTCTCTTCTACTGTTTTTGGATTAAGCTACTCTTTTCTTTCTGCTTTCTTAATGTACAAGTTTAGATGATTGCCGCAACAAAGATCCTCTCCTGTCAGCCCCCTTGTTTATTTTTCTTTGTGTGAAAATGCATACATTCTAGTTATACTGCAGTCTCTTTGGCAAGCATAAACTATCTTTTCAGACTCAGCAGGTATGTTAGAGAAACTGGCTTCTGAATTTGGTACCAGTCCAGCATGGATTAAGAAGAAGAAATCTACTGAAATGAGGATAAAGAGGATTTTAAATGATAACAGAAATTCTATTTGGTAAAATTGGAGTAAATTCTCTTTTATGTCATTTCCCCCAAATTCCATTTTAAAACAGGTGGCCTTTTAAAGACAGATGTTTCTGTTGTACTGGGCCTTGGATACATTAGCTGTCCTGGGCTTTCTCAGCAGAGATACAGACCTGACATGTGACCTGGGAGTGTTTTCCCTGAATCCAGTCAGTGTTAATTGGTTCCAGATATGGAGGGGAGATGGGTAATCTCATAGTCTACAGATGTCAGAAGCTTCTTCTTACCCTGTCTTTTCATATTTTCAATTAATAAGCCTTTTTGAAAAACATTTGGACTTCCGCTCACCTGGACTTCCAGGTGAGTTCTAGAAAGTTGTAAGAGACCATTTCTCTCACTGTAACAATGTGAGTAAGCTGTATGAGCTACAAAATCATAGTGGTTAAAAACCTACCAGAGAGCTGAAGATGCAATGAATTTAAAATGACCTAATTTACAAACTGAGGGTTGATGGGGGGTGGGAGGGAGGGGAGGGTAGGTGATGGGTATTGAAGAGGGCATCTTTTGGGATGAGCACTGGGTGTTGTATGGAAACCAATTTGACAATAAATTTCATATATTAAAAAAAAGTACAGATAATATAAAAAAATAAAAATGACCTAATTCCAGCGTAAAGAGCCTTTTTTAGGAGAGTGATACATGAGGCTGCTTTCACATAGGAATATTGTGGATGGAGGAGGAATCCCTACCATAGATAGGGGATTTGGGAGATGCAATGAGAAACTAGCTGAACTGGCTGAAATTTGGATGAGCTGGTATGATGTAGTAAGATTCCAAAAGACCTAAATGCAAACGGCACCTACCTGCAAATTCTCATCCATGAGGCTCCACCAATGCATGGCTCTTGTCTGTCCCTGAAGGACAGGGAATGAGTGTGGAGAGAGATTTTCGTAGGAGCACTCACAGGTCGCTTTTTCTACCTGAGTCTCCACTGAGTACATAGCAACAGCACAGACAAGAAAGGATAGAGACCCCTTCAAGTCACACGTGCCCACCGATCCTTTCCAAATGAATACATAGTCAAAGATAGAAGACGTGTAAAAAAGCAGGAAAATGTGACCCATAACCAAGACAAAAAAATGGCCAATAGAAACAGAACCAGAAATGACCCAGATGTTGGACCCAGCAGACAAAAGTTTTAAGGTTAACTCTATTAATGTGTTTAGTGGAAAATATTGGAAAAATAAGTAAAAATAGGGGAAACTGCAGCAGAGAATCTGAAATTCCATAAACGAATAAGATGGAAATTCTAGAACTGATATGAAAATTTCATTTGAAGGATTTAGCAGCAGAACTTGAAGACAGATTAATAAAATTAATCCACATTTATGCATAAGGAGAGAAAAATTAAAATTAAAAAGGTACAACAGACTCTCAGAGAATTGTAGGATAATATCAAACACTATAATGTATGTATATTGGAGTCCCTATGAAAGAGACGAAAGGAAATGCAGCACAGGGAATATTTGATGGGATTAGACTTGAGAATTTTCAAAAATTAATTAAAAAATATCAATTCACAGATGTTAGAAGCTCAGGAAAAGCCAATTAGAATAGATACCAAAAAAAACCATATCAAGGCACATCATAGTCAAAATACTGAAAATTAAAATTAAAGAGAATATATTAAGCACAGCCAGAGAAAAGTGGCACACAGTTTAATGATACAATAATAAGAATGACAACTAACTTCTCACCAAAAACTCTAGACTCCAGAACACAGTGGAATAGCTTCTTTAAAATGCTGAAATTAAAAAAAAAAATCAATCAAAATACATACTTAAAGAATGAAAGAAAAAAAAAGACATTTGCCCTCAGAAAAAAGCTAAAAGCACTTGACTCTGGTAGACTTTCATTACAAGAAATAAGTTCTTCAGGCTAAAGGGAAAAGGTATCAGATGACGCCCAGATCAATAGGAAAGAACACTAGAAAAGGGCAAATCCGTGGGAAGGGGTGGTGTGTGAAGATGTAATCATCACTTTTTATTTACCCAATAGGTATTTAGATTTACCCTAATTTCAGTAAACTCTTTGCTCCATATTAAAGAGTGAACACTGGTATATATGGTGGTGAACGCTCTCAGGTTTCATTTGTTGAATGTATCTTTAATTCATGTTTATGGTCAATGGTTTTTTCTCTCTTGAGTAAAGTATTTTATGTTGAGGGTTATTTTCTTTCCGCATATGAAGATGGTCATTCCACTGTCTCTTAGGTTCCATTGTTTCTTGATTTTTGTTTTTTTTGTTCTGTTTTGTTTTTTTTGACGATTCAGCTGTCAGAATAAATGATACACTCAAAAGATGTGGATTTCTTTTTAACACTCTCCCTGGGATTTATTTGGCTATATATATATATATATATATATATATATATATATATATATATATATATATTTGTATTTATATATATATATATATATTTATAGACACACACACATACACATATATATGTATGTATATACATTATATATATATACACATATATATGTATGTATATACATTTTATATATATATATATACACATATATATGTATGTATATACATTTTATATATATATATATACACATATATATGTATGTATATACATTATATATATATAAATAAAATTTATTGTCAAATTGGTTTCCATACAACACCCAGTGCTCATCCCAACAGGTGCCCTCCTCAATGCCCATCACCCACTTTCCCTCCCTCCCACCTCCCCATCAACCCTCAGTTTGTTCTCAGTATTTAAGAGTCTCTGATGGTTTGCCTCCTTCCCTCTCTGTAACTTTTTTTTCCCCTTCCCCTCCACCCTGGTCTTCTGTTAAGTTTCTCAGAATCCACACATGAGTGAAAACATATGGTATCTGTCTTTCTCTGCCTGACTTATTTCACTCAGAATAACCCTCTCCAGTTCCATCCACGTTGCTACAAATGGCCAGATTTCATTCTTTCTCATTGTTTATTTGGCTTTTTAAAGATGTGGTTTGGTATGTGTCTTAGTCTATTTAGGTTGCTATAACCAAATACCACATACTAAGTAGCTTATAAGCAACAGACATTCCCCTCTCATAGACATGGAGGCTGGAAGTCCAAGGATCATGATGGCCCAGCATGATGGGGTAAGGGCCCTCTTTGTGGTTGAGAGATGGCGTCTTCTTGCTGTGTCCTTACATGGTGGAAGGGGCTAGGGAGCTTTCTGGAGCCTCTTCAAAAAGCACTACTCCCATTCATGAGGCTTCTAATCTTCCTGGACTCAGCACTTCCCAAAGGCCTCATATCCTGATATCATCATTTTTGAGGGTTAGGATTGTAACATATGAATTTGGTGGGGGGCATATTCAGACCCTAGCAACACCTTTTATTGGTTCTGGATACTTCTCAGTCACCATTTCTTCACATGTTCCTCTGTTCCTATTCTCTTTTCTTCTGGGACACCAATAAAACATATGTGTTAGACCTCCTCACAATATGCTCTATGTCTATATCTGTTAGGAAGTGAATATTTCCATATCTCTGCATAGCGAGGACTTTCTGGATAAATGTTATTGGTACCTGAGGGGAAGGCAGTTAGAACTGAAGCCACCTGTTCCCATTCAAACTTATCTTCTCTGAACCCCCCACCTCCCCAAGCCAAATACTTATATTCTGGAGTGGGGACTTCCCTGTTTTGCTTATTAGTTTTTTTTTAATATAATTTATTGTCAAATTGGCTGACATACAGTGTGTAAAGTGTGCTCTTGGTGTTTGGGGTAGATCCCCGTGGTTCATTGCTTACATACAACATCCGGTGCTTATCCCAATAAGTGCCCTCCTGAATGCCCATCACCCGTTTTCCCCTCTCTCCTGCCCGCGCATCCACCCTCAGTTTGTTTTCTGTATTCAATAATCTCTTATGGTTTGCCTCATTCCCTCTCTGTAACTATTTTTCCCTCTTCCCTCCCCCAATGGTTTTCTGATAAATTTCTCAAGATCCAAATATGAGTGAAAACATATCTGTCCTTCTCTGACTTATTTCACTCAGCATAATACCTTCCAGTTCCATCCATGCTGTTGCAAATGGCATGATTTCATTATTTCTCATTGCCAAGTAGTATTCCATTGTATATATAACCCACATCTTCTTTATCCATTTGTCAGTTGATGGATATTTGGGCTCTTTTCATAATTTGGCTATTGTTGAAAGTGCTGTTATAAACATTGGGGTGCATGTGCCCCTATGAACAGCACTCTTGTATCCCTTGGATAAATTCCTAGCAGTGCTATTGTTGGGTCATAGGGTAGTTCTATTTTTAATTTTTTGAGGAACCGCCACAGTTTTCCAGAGTGGCTGCACCAGTTTGCATTCCCACCAACAGTGCAAGAGGGATCCCATTTCTCCACATCCTTGCCAACTCTGTAGTTTCCTGATTTGTTCATTTTAGCCACTCTGACTGGTGTGAGGTCTTATCTCAGTGTGTTTAAAAAAATTTTTTTAATGTTCATTTTATTTTTGAGAGAGAGAGAGGGACAGCACGAGTCGGGGAGGGGCAGAGAGAGGGAGACACAGGATCCTAAACAGGCTCCAGGCTCTGAACTGTTGGCACAGAGCCTAACTCAGGACTCAAACTCACGGACTGTGAGATCATGACCTGAGTCTAAGTCAGCACTCAACCGATTGAGCCACCCAGGCACCCCAAGTGTGGTTTTGATTTGTATTTCCCTGATGATGAGTGATGTTGAGCATCATTTCATGTGTCTGTTGGCCATCTGGATGTCTTCTTTGGAAAAGTACTATTCATGTCTTCTGCCCATTTCTTTACTGTATTATTTGTTTTTCGGGTGTGGAGTTTGGTAAGTTCTTTATAGATTTTGGATACTAGCCCTTTATCTGATATGTCATTTGCAACTATTTTCCCATTACGTTGGTTCCCTTTTAGTTTTGTTGATTGTTTCCTTTGCAGTGCAGAAGCTTTTAATCTTGATGAGGTCCCAATAGTTCATTTTTGCTTCTAATTCCCTTAATTCTTAATTCTTTGGAGATGTGTTGAAGCAAGAAATTGCTGCGGCTGAGGTCAAAGAGGTAATGTTGCCTGCTTTCTCCTCTAGGGTTTTGATGGTTTCCTGTCTCATATTTAGGTCTTTCATCCATGTTGAGTTTATTTTTGTGGATGGTGTAAGAAAGTGGTATAGTTTCATTCTTCTGCGTGTTGCTTTCCAGTTCTCCCAGCACCATTTGCTAAAGAGACTGTCTTTTTTCCATTGGATACTCTTTCCTGTTTTGTCAAAGATTAGTTGGCCATGTTTGTGAGTCCAATTTTGGGTTCTGTATTCTATTCCATTGGTCTATGTGTCTTTTTTTGTGCCAATACCATACTGTCTTGATGATTACAGCTTTGTAGTAGAGGTAAAGTCTGGGATTGTGATGCCTCCCACTTTGGTTTTTTTCAATATTACTTTGCCTATTTGGGGTCTTTTGTGGTTCCATACAAATTTTAGGATTGTTTGTTCTAGCTTTGAGAAGAATGCCAGTGCAATTTTGATTGGGATTGCATTGAATGTGTAGATTGCTTTGGGTAGTATTGACATTTTAACAATATTTATTCTTCCAATCCATGAGCATGGAATGTTTTTCATTTATTTGTGTTTTCTTCAATTTCCTTCATAAGTTTTCTATAGTTTTCAGCATACAGATCTTTTACTGTTTTACTTCTTAGTTAATTCATTTACATTTCAGAGGGGGATAAAACCTGGAATCGTGGAGGCATTTGTTTACATTCCAAATGATAGTAAACTAGATAGTTAATTAGATACTAGATAACTATCTAGTAAACTAGATAGTAAACTTGTGACTAAAGTAAATGGTTCTCTCCCTCCCTACTCTCTCTTAGGAAGAGAGTGTGCTAGCTGGACATTGTGCAACCTATATAAACTGCTAGATTCATAATTTCAGGGTTTCTCCCCTGCAGTGTGAAAAACTCTTGGCTCATGCAGGTGTAACCTCTGGTTCTCATTGTGTGACCCTGAGGCAGAAGAAGTTGGATGTAGGGAACGATACAGTTACTGCTGTAAATTATAATCTACCTTCTCCCCAACTTAATGATTTTAGTCAGGATAACAGACATAAATAAAGCCATTTAAAACTTATCACTTAGATTTTCTGCCTCATTTCCCATCTTCTTGTCTTGACTGTTCTTTGCATAGTTTCTTCCTACATTTTCATTCACAAATTCTCTCTCAGCTTTTGTAATCTACCATTGAGCCATTCATCAAAATGTTTTGGGGGTAATGGAAATGCTTTGTTTTTCTATTGTGGTGGTGGTTGCACAAGTACAGTTCACTAAAGTATGCACTTTGAATAAATGGATTTTATTTTATGTAAATTATACCTCAGTAATGTTGTTAAAAAGATAAAAAGGAAGATAGACCAGAAAAAATCTTATTCTTAATTTTCATATTATCATATTTTACAGTTTAAAAAATTCTATTTTGTTCCCTTACATATCTATTATGTGACTTTTTTAAATTTTTATTTTTTAGTTTTTAAAATTTACACCCAAATTAGTTAGCATATAGTGCAACACTGATTTCAGGAGTAGATTCCTTTAGTGCCCCTTACCCATTTAGCCCATCCCCCCTCCCACAACCCCTCCAGCCACCCTCAGTTTGTTCTCCATATTTATGAGTCTCTTCTGTTTTGTCCCCCTCCCTCTTTTTATATGATTTTTGTTTCCCTTCCCTTATGTTCATCTGTTTTGTCTCTTAAAGTCCTCCTATGAGTGAAGTCTTATGATTTTTGTCTTTCTCTGACTGACTAATTTCACTTAGTGTAATACCCTCCAGTTCCATCCATGTAGTTGCAAATGGCAAGATCCTCATTCTTTTTGATTGCCGAGTAATACTCCATTGTATATATATACCACATCTTCTTTATCCCTTCATCTATCGATGGACATTTGGGCTCCTTCCATACTTTGGCTATTGTTGATAGTGCTGCTATAAACATGGGGGTGCATGTATCCCTTCGAAACAGCACATGTGTATCCCGTGGATAAATGCCTAGTAGTGCAATTGCTGGGTCATAGGGTAGTTCTATTTTTAGTTTTTTGAGGAAGCTGCATACTGTTTTCCAGAGTGGCTGCACCAGCTTGCATTCCCACCAACAATGCAAAAGAGATCCTCTTTCTCCGCATCCTCGCCAGCATCTGTTGTTGCCTGAGTTGTTAACGTTAGCCATTCTGACAGGTGTGTGGTGGTATCTCATGGTGGTTTTGATTTGTGTTTCCCTGATGCTGAGTGATGTTGAGCATTTTTTCATGTGTCGGTTGGCCATCTGGATGTCTTCTTTGGAGAAGTGTCTATTCATATCTTTTGCCCATTTCTTTACTGCATTATTTGTTTTTTGGGTGTTGATTTTGATCAGTTCTTTATAGATTTTGGATACTAACCCTTTATCTGATATGTCATTTGCAAATATCTTCTCCCATTCTGTCGGTTGCCTTTTAGTTTTGCTGATTATTTCCTTCGCTGTGCAGAAAGAAGCTTTTTATTTTGATGAGGCCCCAGTAGTTCATTTTTGCTTTTGTTTCCCTTGCCTCTGGAGATGTGTTGAGTAAGAAGTTCCTGCGGCCAAGATCAAAGAGGTTTTTGCCTGCTTTCTTCTTGAGGATTTGGATGGTTTCCTGTCTTAAAGTTCCTGTCTTGAGTTTATTTTTGTGTATGGTGTAAGAAAGTGGTCCAGGTTCATTCTTTTGCATGTCGCTGTCCAGTTTTCCCAGCACCACTTGCTGAAGAAACTGTCTTCATTCCATTGGATATTATTTCCTGCTTTGTCAAAGATTAGTTGGCCATACGTTTGTGGGCCCATACGTTTCTGGGTTCTCTATTCTGTTCCATTGATCTGAGTGTCTGTTCTTGTGCCAGTACCATACTGTCTTGATGATTACAGCTTTGTAGTATAGCTTGTGTAGTATAGCTTGAAGTCTGGGATTGTGATGCCTCCTGCTTTGGTTTTCTTTTTCAAGATTGCTTTGGCTATTCGGGGTCTTTTCTGTTCCATACAAATATTGGGATTATTTGTTCTAGCTCTGTGAAGAATGCTGGTGTTATTTTGATAGGGATTGCATTGAATATGTAGATTGCTTTGGGTAGTATCGACATTTTAACAATATTTGTTCTTCCTATCCAGGAGCATGGAATCTTTTCCCATTTTTTTGTGTGTGTCTTCTTCAATTTCTTTCATAAGCTTTCTATAGTTTTCAGTGTATAGATTTTTCACCTCTTTGTTTAGATTTATTCCTAGGTATTTTATGGTTTTTTCGTGCAACTGTATGGGATTGATTCCTTGATTTCTCTTTCTGTTGCTTCATTGTTGGTGTATAGGAATGCAACCGATTTCTGTGCATTGATTTTATATCCTGCAACTTTGCTGAATTCATGAATCAATTCTAGCAGTTTTTTGGTGGAATCTTTTGGGCTTTCCATGTAGAGTATCATGTCATCTGTGAAGAGTGAAAGTTTGACCTCCTCCTGGCTGCTTTGGATGCCTTCTATTTCTTTGTGTTGTCTGATTGCAGAGGCTAAGACTTCCAATACTATGTTGAATAACAGTGGCAAAAGTGGACATCCCTGTCTTGTTCCTGACCTTAGGGGGAAAGCTCTCAGTTTTTCCCCATTGAGGATAATATTACTGTTGGGTCGTTCATATATGGCTTTTATGCTCTCGAGGCATGCTCCTTCTATCCCTACTTTCTTGAGGTTTTTTTTTTTTTTTTATCAGGAAAGGATGTATTTTGTCAAATGCTTTCTCTGCATCTATTGGATCATATGGTTCTTGTCCTTTCTTTTACTGATGTGATGAATCACATTAATTGTTTTGCAGATATTGAACCAGCCCTGCATCCCAGGTATAAATCCCACTTGGTTGTGGTGAATAATTTTTTTAATGTATTGTTGGAGCCAGTTGGCTAATATCTTGTTGAGGATTTTTGCATCCATGTCCATCAGGGAAATTTGTCTATGGTTCTCCTTTTTAGTGGGGTCTCTGTCTGGGTTTGGAATCAAGGTAATGCTGGCTTCTTAGAAAGAGTTTGGAAGTTTTCCTTCCATTTCTATTTTTTGGAACAGCTTCAAGAGAATAGGTGTTAACTCTTCCTTAAATGTTTGGTAGAATTCCCTTGGAAAGCCATCTGGCCCTGGACTCTTGTTTTTTGGCAGATTTTTGATTACTAATTTGATACTGGTTATGGGTCTGTTCAAATTTTCTATTTCTTCCTGTTTCAGTTTTGGTAGTGTATATGTTTCTAGGAATTTGTCCATTTCTTTCAGATTGCCCATTTTTTTGGCATATAATTGCTCATAATATTCTCTTATTGTTTTTATTTCTGCTGTGTTAGTTGTGATCTCTCCTCTTTTATTCTTGATTTTATTTATTTGGGTCGTTTCCTTTTTCTTTTTGATCAAACTGGCTAGTGGTTTATCAATTTTGTTAACTTTTTCAAAGAACCAGCTTCTGGTTTCATTGATCTGTTCTACTGGTTTTTTGTCTGTTTTGTTTTGTTTTTGGTTTCGATAGCATTAATTTCTGATCTAATCTTTGTTATTTCCTGTCTTCTACTGGTTTTGGGTTTTATTTGCTGTTCTTTTTCTAGCTCCTTAAGGTGTAAGGTTAGGTTGTGTATCTGAGATCTTTCTTCCTTCTTTAGGAAGGCCTGGATTGCTATATACTTTCCTCTTATGACCGCCTTTCCTGTGTCCCAGAGGTTTTGGGTTGTGGTGTTATCATTGACTTCCATATACGTTTTAGTTTCCTCTTTAACTGCTTGGTTAGCCCATTCCTTCTTTAGTAGGATGGTCTTCAGTCTCCAAGTATTTGTTACCTTTCCAAATTTTTTCTTGTGGTTGATTTCGAGTTTCATAATGTTGTGGTCTGAAAATATGCATGGTATGATCTCGATCTTTTTGTACTTACTTAGGACTGATTTGTGTCCCAGTATATGGTCTATTCTGGAGAACGTTCCATATGCACTGGAGAAGAATGCATATTCTGCTGCTTTAGGATGAAATGTTCTGAATATATCTGTTAAGTCCATCTGGTCCAGTGTGTCATTCAAAGCCATTGTTTCCTTGTTGAATTTTTGATTGGATGATCTGTCCATTGCTGTGAGTGGGGTGTTGAAGTCTCCTACTATTATGGTATTACTACTGATGAATTTCTTTATATTTATGATTAGTTGATTTATATATTTGGGTACTTCCACATTTGGCGCATAAATGTTTACAATTGTTAGGTCTTCTTGGTGGATAGACTCCTTGATTATGATATAATGCCCTTCTGCATCTCTTGATACAGTCTTTATTTTAAAGTCTAGATGGTCTGATATAAGTATGGCTACTCCGGCTTTCTTTTGTTGACCATTAGCATGATAGATGGTTCTCCATCCCCTTATTTTCAATCTGAAGGTGACTTTAGGTCTCAAGTGGGTCTCTTATAAACAGCATATAGATGGATCTTGTTTTCTTATCAATTCTGTTACCCTGTGTCTTTTGATTGGAGCATTGAGTCCATTGACATTTAGAGTGAGTACTGAAAGATATGAATTTATTGCCATTATGATGCTTGTAGAGTTGGAGTTTCTGGTGGTGTTCTCTGGTCCTTTCTAATCTTTGTTGCTTTATATATATATCATATATATATATATATATCATATATATGATATATATGTCTTTTATAAGATATATATATAAAAGATATATATACCTTTTATAAGATATATAATCTTTTATATAGATATACATAAAAGATATATATATCTTTTATAAGATATATATATAAAAGATATATATATATCTTTTATAAGATATATATATATATATAAGATATATATATACATATATATGTGTGTATATATATATATATATTTTTTTTTTCTCCCCTCAGAGAGTCCCCCTTAAAATTTCTTGCAGGGCTGATTTAGTGGTCACAAACTCCTTTAGTTTTTGTTTGTCTGGGAAACTTTTTATCTCTCCTTCTATTTTGAATGACAACCTTGCTGGATAAAGAATTCTTGGCTGCATATTTTTCTGATTCAGTATACTGAATATATCCTGCCACTCCTTTCTGGCCTGCCAAGTTTCTGTGGTTAGGTCTGCTGCAAACCTGATCTGTCTTCCCTTGTAGGTCAGGGACTTTTTTTCCCTTGCTGCTTTCATGATTCTCTCCTTGCCTGAGTGTTTTGTGAATTTGGCTATGATATGCCTTGTTGATGGTCGGTTTTTGTTGAATCTAATGGGGGTCCTCGGTCCTTCCTGGATTTTGATATCTGTGTCTTTCCCCAGGTTAGGAAAGATTTCTGCTATGATTTGCTCACATAATCCTTCTACCCCTCTCTCTCTCTTCTTCTTCTTCTGGGACCCCTTGATTCTGATGTTCCTTTTTAATGAGTCACTGATTTCTCTAATTCTTAAATCAGGCTCTTTTGCCTTAATCTCCCTCTTTTTTTCTGCTTCATTATTCTCCATAAGTTTGTCCTGTATATCGCTGATTCTCTGTTCTGCCTCGTCCATCCTTGCCACCGCTGCATCCATCTGTGATTGCAGCTGAGTTATAGCATTTTTTATTTCATTATGGCTATTTTTTACTTCTTTTATCTCTGCAGAAGGTGATTCTAAACTATTTTTGACTCCAGCTAGTATTCTTATTATTGTGATTCTAAATTCTGGTTCAGACATCTTGCTTGTATCTGTGTTGGTTAAATCCCTGGCTGTCGTTTCTTTGTGCTCTTTCTTTTGAGGTGAATTCCTTCATTTTGTCAATTTGAAGGGAGAAAATGAATTAATGAGGTAGAAAAATTAAAATTAAAAAAACATTAAAATTAACATTCACACACACACACACACACACACACACACAAATCAAATAAATGATGCTAGATCCTAGGTGTGTTTTGGTCTGGGTGTTGAAAGTAGTTTGACAGATTAGAGGAAAAAAAAAGGGGGGGGGAGAAAAAAAAGGAAATGGTTTGAGAATTTGAAAAAATGAATACACTGAAGCAGACTAAAATGAGATGATGGAAGTAAAATAGAATTTGAAAAAATACACACGATAGTAAAGAATATAGTAGAAAAAAATTAAAACTATTTTTAATAAAAACTAAAAATAAAAATGCATTTTCCTTTTTATATATTCAAGAAAAAGAAAAGAAACGAAAAAGAGAAAAATGAGAAAAATAAAATCGTTTGAAAATTTGAAAAAGTGAATACACTGTAGTAGACTAAAATGAAATGATAAAAATAAAATAGAATTTGAAAAAAATTACATAAAAGCAAAAAATATAGTAAAAAAATTAAAGAAAAATATTGTTAATAGAAATTGAAAGTAAAAATGAAGTTTTTCTCTTTCTGTATCCAAGAAACAAAAAAGAGAAAAAAGAAAAAGAAGGAAACATAAAAGGAAATTGTTTGAAAATTTGAAAAGGTGAATACACTGAAGTAGACTAAAATAAAATTATGGAAGCAAAGTAGAATTTGAAAAAATTTACAAAAGAGTAAAGAATATAGTAATAAAAATTAAAGATATTTTTAATAAAAATTGAAAATAATAATGAATTTTTTCTTTTTCTGTATTCAAGAAAAAGAAAAGAATTGTAAAAGAGAAAAAGAAAAAAAAAAGAAAATTGAATAGATGAACCTGCTAACACATGAAAGTAGGACTGAAATTGCTTCGTTTTCCCCTAGAAGTCAGTCTATGTAGCTCTTTATAGTCCTTAAATGAAGCCTGCGGTGAGACTTGTGTTCTTGAAGAGCGAAGTTGGCCCAGTTGGGTGGGGCTCAGTGTAATGGCTCCATTCTCCACTAGATGGCGCTGCGAGCCTACTGGGGTGGATTGTTGCAGGGCTCGTAGGTGCGTACGCGCATGCGCGGGAGGGTGAAAATGGCACTACCCAGTTACCCAGTCTGTTCTCCCGGATCAGCAATCGTGCACCCGTCCTCTGTCTTCAGCTCTCGTCCACTCGCTGCTTTTTCACTCTCTGTGACCAGGCTCCAGGCAGTACCTCTCTCCCAAGTTTTGTCTCAGACGCGGCTGTTTTCCCCGGCCCCTTAATTCCGAAGGCCTGTGGCTTTGACCTGTTCGGCCCCTCTGCGGGAGGGTCTCACCTAGCAACGGCCGAATGAGCAATGGCCGAATATTGGCTGCACCCAGGAACGCCCGCTGGACCCTGTTGTTGCCGGTGCCCCGAGACTGCGGCCAGGTGCCAGCCCGTCCCAGAAAATGTTCGCGAGACAGTGTAGCAGCAGTGTTTCAGGGATTATGAAAATCACAACACTCATCTGGCACCAGGCTTCACCCTTAACGACCTTGTTCCAGCACCAGCGAATGCGGCCGTTCTCTGGGGTCTGCTGGGCCCAGGTTGCCTCAAGCCTGTACCAAATGTCCTTCCAGCAGTGGAACCGCTTTTCCCCGTGTGGCCCGAGAACCTCCCGGACCCCACTCTGCTCCTGGGGATTTGCCCTTCCCACCAGAGCACCGCCAGGTATGGAGCTGTGGAATTGCAGACTCTGTGCTCGCCCTGTTTACAGTTTTAATGGAGTTTAAACCCTCTCCTTTCTCCTTTCTGCCTTTTCAGTTTAGTCCCTGCAGCTGTTTCCAATTTTCTGCTTTCTCTCCAGCTGCTTTTGGGGAGAGGTGCTTTTCCCATATTCTCCCCCCAGCCAGTCTCCGTCCTCTCTCTGCTCACAAAAGCACCTCCCTGTGCCTTCTTGCTCCCCAAGTTCACCTCTCTGTGCCACGTACCTGCTGAATTCTGTGGTTCAGTTGTACAGATTGTTGTGTCAATCCTCCAGTCAGTTTTCTAGGTGTGTAGGATGGCTTAGTGTTGGTCTGGCTGTATTTCATGGACGCGAGACACACAAAAAGCTTCCATGCTGTTCCGCCATCTTGGCTCCTCCCTTATTATGTCACTTTTTATAGTTTCTAGTTTTCTGTACAAATTGTTTAGATTGGATTTATCTCCTTGAGATAAAATAAATAGTAAACCTTTATTTGTTTATTTATTTAAAATAGCAAACCTATTTATTTTATAGTCTCAGCTGACAATTCCATTATTTGAAATCCCTGTGGGTTGTTTCTTTGTGTTTTTTCTGCTTATTTTTATTTATAATATCTTCACATGTGCCTCGTTATCTTTGACTGTGTGTTAGACATTGTCATGGGAAAACTAATGTCTGGGATGTGTTCCATATTTTTCTGAGAGTGGGTTTTCTATTGCTTTAGCCAGGTGACTGGGGAAACTACCAATCCAGGGTCTCCTTCATACCAAGTTCAGGCCTTGTTATTTTCTCAGGCACCCAAATTACCTGGAGTCAGATTTTCATCTGTGTAAGGCCCAGTCTACTTTTGCTTACTCTTACTTCTCGTGTGCAGCTTTTGGGGGCCATAGCCCAAAGTCAGAAGTCATATATTGGGTCTCATACTTTGAGAGCTCTGGACTCCAACATTTTCGCCCACAGTTCCTTGAGGCCATCAAAAGCCCCAAATTGTAGCTTAGCTTCAGGTAGTAGAGCCCAGACTATCTCACTAGTCTCTCTGGTTTCCAGGGCTTTCTAGGATTTTGGACAGATAATTTTTTATTATCTTTTGAGCTCTGTGATACTTTCAAGAAGATTTAAAAAATGTTTTGTTCATCCTTTTAGCTATATTTGGTAAGAGTTTGGTCTGAATCACCTAGTCTGCAATTAGGGGAAGTAAGTCATAACACTGACATTTAAAATAAATATTTTATTTAAGTAGAGAAACACCGACTTCCCTAGTTAATAAAAGTTAAGCCTGCTTATTGTATTGAATTTTGAAAACTCAGAGAAATAAAAATGGGGAAATGTATGCCCTAGGAATACTATGAGATATATGTTAATGTTGTGGTGTATTTATTTCATTTCACTCTTCCCCCCCCCTGCCCCCCGTATATTAAAGTATAAGAATTCTAACGCATATACATTTTTAGGGGTGCCTGGGTGGCATCTGACTTTGGCTCAGTTCATGATCTTGTAGTTCATGAATTTGAGCCCCCCATCAAGTTCTTTGCTGACAGCTCAGAGCCTGGAGCCTGCTTTGGATTCTGTGTCTCCCACTCTGTCCACCTCTCCCCTTCTCACACTCTGTCTCTGTCTCTCTCTCAAAAATAAACACTAATGTGTATACATTTTTATATACTTTTTTCTTTCTCAAATTTTTATTTATTTAGTTTTTTAATGTTTATTTTTCAGAGAAAGAGAGGGAACGAGTGGGGGAGGGGCAGAAAGAGAGAGAGGGAGACACAGAATCTGAAGCAGACTCCAGGCTCTGAGGTGTCAGCACAGAGCCTGACGTGGGGCTTGAACTCACCAACTGCAAGATCATGACCTGAGCCAAAGTTGGACACTTAACCGACTGAACCACCCAGGCTCCCCATCTCAAATTTTTATTCAAATTCTATTTAGTTAACATACAGTACATACAATATTGGTTTCAGGAATAGAATTCAGTGATTCATCACTTACATACAACACCCAGAGCTTATCCTAACAAGTGCCCTTCTGAATACCCATCAGCCATCCCCCACCCATCTGCCTCCACCAACCCTCAGTCTGTTCTCTATCTTTAAGAGTCTCTCATGGTTGGGCACCTGGGTGGCTCAGTCAGTTAAGCATCTGACTCTTGGTTTTGGCTGAGGTCATGATCTCATAGATCATGGGATAAAGCCCTTAGCACAGAGCCCGCTTGGGATTCTGTCTCTCCCTCTGTCTCTACCCCTTCCCCATTTGCACGCTCTCTCTCTCTCTCTCAAAATAAATAAATAAACATTAAAAAGAGTTTTTTTTAGTTTGTTTCCCTCTCTTTTTTCTCCCCCTCCCATATATTCATCTGTTTTGTTTCTTAAATTCCACATATGAGTGAAATCATATGGAATTTGTCTTTCTCTGACTATTTCCCTTAGCATAATAGATTCTACCTCCATTCACATCATTGCAAATGGCAGTATTTCATCCTTTTTGATGGCTGAGTAATATCACATTGTATATATAAATATATACCACATCTTCTTTATCCATTCATCAGTTGGTGGACATTTGGTCTCTTTCCATAGTTTGGCTATTGTTGATAGCGTTGCTATAAACATTGGGGTGCATCTCCTTGATCTCCAGATGCACCCTCCTTGAATCTGTATTTTTTATCCTTTGGATAAATACCTAGTAGTGCAATTGCTGGATTGTAGGGTAGTTCTATCTTCTTCTTTTTTTTTTAAGTAGACTCCACACCCAGCATGGAGCCCAATGCAGGGCTTGAACTCACGACCATGATGAGATCAAGATCCAAGACCTGGTCTTTGATCAAGAGTCATATGTTTAACTGACTGAGCCACCCAGGCAGCTCTAATTTTAACTTTTTGAGGAACCTCCATACTATTTTCCAGAGTGGCTGCACCCGTTTGCATTCCCACTAACAGTTGTAAGAGGGTTCCCATTTCTCCACACCCTTGCCAACACCTATTTTTTCTTGTGTGGTTAATTCCAGCCATTCTGACAGGTGTGAGGTGGTATTTCATTATGGTTTTGATTTGTATTTCCCTGATGATGAGTGATGTTGAGTATCTTTTCATGTGTCTGTTAGCCATCTAGATGTCTTTTTTGGAAAAATGTCTATTCATGTCTTCTCCCCATTTCTTAACTGGATTATTTGCTTTTTAGGTGTTGAGGTTGATAATTTCTTTATAGATTTTGGATAGTAACCCTTTATCAGATGCATTGGCAAATACCTTCTCCCATTCCATTGGTTGCCTTATAGTTTTGCTGATTGTTTCCTTCACTGTGCAAAAGCTTTTTATCTTGATGAGGTCCCAGTAGTTCATTTTTGGTTTTGTTTCCCTTGCCTCCGGAGATGTGCTGAGCAAGAAGTTGCTGCAGCTGAGGTCAAAGAGGTTTTTGCCTGCTTTCTCCTCTAGGATGTCTTACATTTAGGTCTTTCATCCATGTTGAATTTATTTTCACGTATGGTGTAAGAAAGTGGTCCGGTTCCATTTTCTGCATGTCGCTGTCCAGTTTTCCCAACGCCATTTGTTGAAGAGACTGTCTTTATTCCATTGGATATTCTTCCTGTTTTGTCGAAGATTAGTTGACCATATAATTGTGGGTCCATTTCTGGGTTTTCTATTCTTTTCCACTGATCTGTGTATCTGTTTTTGTGCCAGTACCATATTGTCTTCAATGACTATAGATTTGTAATATAGCTTGAAGTTCAGAATTGTGATACCTCCTCTTTTCTTTTTCAGGATCGCTTTGGCCATTTGTGGTCTTTTGTGGTTCCATACAAATTTTAGGATTGTTTGTTCCAGCTTGGTGAAAAATGCTGGTAGTACTTTTATAGAATTGCATTAAATGTGTAGGTTGCTTTGGGTACTAGTATAGACATTTTAACGTTTGTTCTTCTAATCCATGAGCATGGAATGCTTTTCCATTTCTTTCTGACCTCTTCAGTTTCCTTCATAAGTGTTCCATAGTTTTTAGAGTACAGATCTTTTACCTCTTTGGTTAGGTTTAGTTCTAGGTATCTTATGGTTTTTGGTGCAATTGTAAATGGGGTCAATTCCTTGATTTATTTTTCTGCTGCTTCATTATTGGTGCATAGAAATGCAACAGATTTCTGTACATTGATTTTGTATCCTGCAATTTTGCTGAATTCATGTATTCTAGCAATTTGTTGGTAGAATCTTTCAGGTTTTTTACATAGAGTATCATGTCACCTGCAAATAGTGAAAGTTTGACTTCTTTCTTGACGATTTGCATTCCTTTTATTTCTTTTTGTCTGATTGCTGAGGCTAAGACCTACAGTAGTATGTTAAATAGTTATTGTGAGAATGAATATCCCTATCTTGTTCCTGACCGTAGAGGAAAAGCTCTGTTTTTCCCCATCAAGGATGTATATCCTGCTTCTGTTTCTTAAAATAATATTGCCAGTATGTTCACTAATAAATATTTTGTGAGAAAAATGGCTTTGTCATACCCCAACATAAGCATATCAAAATTTATTTAGCCATTTTCCTATTGTTGGAGTTTTACAGAAATTATAATTTTCCTCATTTTTATAGTTTGATTAGCATCTTTGCATATAAATAGTTTCCTGGACTTCTGAATATTTCCCTAAGATTTTTTCTCTAATTTGGAATTACTCGGACAAAGAGTATGACTAGAAATGTTATTTTGATAACAACAAGAAGGAACATCTGGGTGGCTCAGTCGGTTGAGTGTCCAACTCTTGGTTAAGCAACTGACTCTTGATTTTGGCTCTATGCTACAGCACAGAGCTTGCCTGGGATTTTCTCTCTCTCCCTCTCTCTCTCTCTCTGCCCCTCCCCTGCTCACGCATGCACACTCACTCAAAATAAATAAATAAACTTAAAAAAAAAAGGTTTATCGGTAGCCAATCTATCTCTTTGCCAATTTATCTTCAGCACATTTAGAGCTATTGTCAGTGTAAACTCACTGTGAGTTATGAGTTTAAGGAAACATAATTGCAGGGGCACCTGGTTGGCTCGGTCGGTTGAGCGTCTTCAGCTCAGGTCATGATCTCGCAGTTCGTGAGTCCAAGCCCTGCGTTGGGCCCTGTGCTGCCAGCTCAGAGCCTGGAGCTACTTCAGATTCATATATTCTCTCTCTCTCTCTCTCTCTCTCTCTCTCTCTCTCTCTCTTAAAAATAAATAAATATTAAAGAAATTTAAGGAAACAGAGTTGCAGAGAAAGTGCATCAGTCTTATTTCCTCGACCACTTCAGAAAAATGTTCTGCTGAATAGGCAGAAACAGACAATTCTTCACTTGAAGAAGGTACTCCTTAAACCCAGGTGCATTTTAGAATACCCTCTGGACAGTTTTATATGAATCCCCGGGGAAAACATGGGCATTTATATATCTATGTTTGTAATCCCTCAGCTAGTTTCCATGTGTAGTCAGGCTTAGGAACCGCTTCTTAAAAGTGAAAGTTTAGTCAGTGTGAAGTAGACAAATGAATTTTAACTATCAACTTCTTAGAATACCTTTGACCTTTGCTTGTTTAAGATGTGGTTTGCTTCTGATCATGGCTGTACTTCAGAACTAGGGTTGATGGATAAAATACAGGATGCTTAGTGAAATTTGTATTTCAGATAAATAACCAAGAATTTTTTAGAGAGTGTATGTCCCAAATATTGCAAGCAATATGCTCATTCTAAAAATTACCCCTTTTACAATCTGAAATTCAAATTTAACTTAACTGGATATCCTGTGCTTTTATGTGCTAAACCTGGCTGCACCAATTATGGTTATACTTGAGGATGCATGTGATTTCCCACAGCATTCTCCTTCTCTTGCTGAGGATTGGTATTGGGACCATCTGTTTTATGAAGAGGTTTGGGTTTATAGTCAATTACAGCCTCCGATTCTCTCTGCCTGGGACCAAAAACTGCCTTCATCAGCCTTCTGAAATAACTCCACGAAGACACTGTCATGACACCCCATAAGGTTTTGGTGATTCCTTAGCCTGTCCTAATGTCTGTTGTGGGAAGCTTTTACTTGGTATACAAAAGGGTTTCTAATAGCCATAAAGTATATAATAGCTTCTTTAGACATAGTTGGAGAAAGAAGCTTCTAGCATTTCTGTATGTCAGTGAACAGAACTGTATACTGTGAAGTAAGCTTTTGTTCAGATAGCAGTCATTTGAGCCCCTGTTAGCTATGCATGGGTAAGGGGAGTTGACACCCATTATCATGGAAAAAAGGTACAACACACATGGTGTGTGTGTGTGTGTGTGTGTGTGTGTGTGTGTGTGTAGAAAATGCTTCGTCTCTTTAGTAGTCAGTCTCAGAGGGGGTAAGCCAATTTGTACAAGTTGCCCAGGGGGTCTCGTGTGTGTAAATGCACTTAGACCACAAGTTCAGTCTCTCCTGAAACTTGAAGTTAAGGGGAACTGATGAGCTCAATCGGCATGGCCCTGCCCATGGTATTCTGGTAGGAAAGAGCCCCAAAGGATCCAAAGGGAACCCGCTGGAAAGGAAAGGGGGGTTCTGAGTTAGTGGTGCTGAACCAGTAAGGAACCAGAAGCCCTGTTGGATTCAGAGTCCCCACCCCCAGCATGATTTGAGGAACAATATCTCAGCACGTGGTGAGAACTACAGAAAAAGTGAAGCCTCAGCTCCAGTGTAAGACACCCCTGTAGCTTAGCCGGGAACCTGAGCCAGTAAGGGCATCCCACCAGCAGACCTCCGGAATGAACTTTGCTGGATTGCCTTTCAATAGCGACACCTTGTGGCAGCATCTTACAATGGCAGCAGAAAGTTCAGCTTGTTCTTTATCTGCCTGGTTTGAGGAAGCAGGACCAAAGGAGAGGGATTCTTGAACCATACAGGGGAGGTGGGGGGCTCAGAGGGGAGAACCTGGGCTTCCTGTGCATAAGGGTAGGTACATGCTTAGGCATTTATGAGAGGGGGCTCTACTGACTTCACATCTTTGCTCTGTCCTAGCCTGTGAGAAGTTGACAAGTTACTGAATCTCTTTCTGCCTCAGCTTCTCTATCTGCACAATGAAGCTGACAATAGTACCTATCTCCCTAAGGTGGTCGTGGAGACTCAGTGAGTTAATGCACGTTAGAATAGTACCTGGCACGTAGCAGGTGCTCAGTGAATGGTGGAGGCTGATGTCATTGTAAGGAGAGGTAAAAAGGGATGAGACAATATTGCCTGAACGTGAGCCACGGTCATAGTGAGCTCAGAGGTAGATGTGGGTACATGTGGTGATTCTCACTTTGCAAATGATGTGACCTGCATTAGGAGAATGCAAGTGACTTGCACAAGAGCACAAGGGCATGATCTGAATGCTAGTCTTCTTTAAAATGAGTGTTTTTTAATGTTTATTTTGGAGAGAGAGACAGAGCATGAGTGGGGGAGGGGCAGAGAGAGAGGGAGACACAGAATCCGAAGCAGGCTCCAGGCCCTGAGCTGTCAGCACAGAGCCCTACGCGGGGCTCGAACTCACGAACCGTGAGATCATGACCTGAGCCAAAGTTGGGTGGTTAACCGACTGAGCCACCCCAGCGCTTCTGAACGTTAGTCTTCTGATCAGACTTGTGTTTCCTGTCCTTGTGTTGAAATGACCTAATCTACCACCTGGGTCTCTGTGATTCTTCAGCCATGATCAGAGTTGTATCCAAAGCTATCTTCATGGCAAATGAACCTGCGGCCTAAGTGAACCCCACAGGGGAAAAAAGCCCTATTCACACCACCTCCGATTTCCGCCCTCAAATCCATCGTCTCTTTTCCAATATCGGTGCCTCTGCCTTGATCTAACCCTCTTCTCCTGCCCGAACCCCACACTCATCTCCTAGCTGGTTGTCCTCCTCCTGGTCCTTCTCCCTTTCAGTCTCCCGTCCATGCAGCTAGAAGGGTGATCTTTCTAAAACACATCCCCGCTTTGAGGCTTCCAGTATCTCCCTCTCTCCTGTGAGACTGTCCAGCCTGGCTAGCTGTGTACAATCGGACCTCTGTCCCCAAGTGAGCCTCTCTTCCTGCTGTTCTCCCAAGAGCTGGGTTCTCTTTCTCTTCCCGAAGTATTTGGATACTTGCTGTACCACTCACCATGTTTAACTGTCCTTTGCACTCAATCTCTCCGGGAGATTGAATTCATTGAAGGCATTGAAGAGATCATATGTGACCCACTGGTGTCTCCTTGGTGACTAGCAAGGCACCAGGCTAGGAAGCGTTGATGCATGGGACAGATCATCCTGGGGCTCATTTAAGATAAGGAGGTGGCCAGTCCTTGGACTGAGGGTCAATGCAGCTCTTCACTGCATCATGGGTAGTAAGAAAGAGATGGGAAGGGAACAAGTGGCCATCACACACTGTACCGATGTGCCAGTTCTCTGTCTCGTAAGAAAGCTAAAATATTGCAGTCTGGCTATCCATAAGAGCTCTCTAATGAACAAGCAAAAGAAAAATAAATATTATCGCCAGAACTTACTAAGTACTCTGTGTCGGTATCAGCAGGAAATGGTTCAAGTTGGAAAGTTTAGTCAGGTCCCGAATGACAGTCAGAAGCCAGAGTCCTGAGGTACTCTGAAGATTGATACGGGCACGTTGGGGGGGGGGGTATCTGCAGCCACGTGTCAATTCACCTGATCGAAGGCGGCACAGAGGAGAGCTTAGGCACTGCCAAGCAGACTTCCTGGATTCAATCGTGACCGAGCTGCCAAGCTGTGTGACCTAGGACAACTTCCTTAAGCCTTGCTGTGACAAAATCGACTCTTAGGTAAACTGAGGACAGGAGAGCACCCCTCCCTTATAGTGTTATTGTGAGAAGCTAATACCTACTCAGTGCTTAGAACCGTGTCTGGCCAACAGTGAGCACTACACGTGTGTTAGCTCTTATCGTTACCGACCTCATTTTCTGAAAACAGCACCGTGAAATCGGGCGTTCCAGGAAAGCAGTGTCTTCCTTTCACCCACCCAGCTGCTGCACACCCACACCCCCTCTGTAGTTCTTTTGCACACACCTGTGTAGCTCTGGCTTGGAAAAGAGACAGTCCTCATTGCCCTTCCTCTGTAGAGCTGGTTAACAGGCCACCTTTCCTGTCAGAGTAATTGAATCTGAACCATCTGACCAATAGATCGCCTTAATGCATTTGGCCCCAGTGCCCTGTCTCCTGAGGACTAGGTCCCTGGAGTCTGTCCCTGTTTGTCTCCTCTCCTTAGCATTGCACACTTAAAAACAAAAACTATCTGAGCTCCTGAGTTATATCTGCCCATTGTTTCTGAAGAATGTGCTGTCTCAGGCTCTTCCATTTCAAGCACTGAAGGTTTCCCCTGATGTATTGCTTACATCACATCATTTGCTTAATGACATATGTATAGAGTGCATTGTCTGGCACTTTTTCTATTAGAGTCTCCTGAGGGCACTAGTTCATGAGCAAAATGTCTCCTCTTCTCTCTCTCTCTCTATCCCTTGCCTCACCCACCTCTGCTTCTGGTGGTATAATGGACACAGCACTGGGTTTTATGGCAGAGGGAAGCTGGGTTCTGGATCCCAAATGCCCTCTGCTAATTGCACGAACTTACTTCTTGGGGTCCAGGGTCTTCTGTTAAATGAGATGCGGACTAAGGTCATCGGTAAGGATGCTGCCAGCTCAGGGCTCTTTGATGCTTCAACGCTTCCTGCACTCCTGATTTACAGCTGACCATTCATAAACCCCTTTAGGGGAGTGGCAGGGGGAGCCCCCATCTGCTTCAGTTGGGGGAGGATCAAGCAGGGTGCCAGGATGTATATTGCACCATAGAGATATGATGCCAGATTGCGCAGCCTGTGTATCTTACCTCCCAATACGGGCTATACTGAGACAGGGGATCCAAGTGTTCCTAATTGGATAGGTAATGATGACTCTTTGGGTGTCCAATTTGAGATCTGGAGATCTTGTCCAGTTGCCAGTTAACCAGCCTTTCATTAAGATGCTGGCAGCTCCTAAGGGGCTGAGACTGGCGTCTTGCTTCTCTTGCACCCGTGACACCCAGCACAGGGCTGGGTGCCCTAGAAATACTCACTAAATAATTTTGAATAATGACAATAAGTCAATGGTAGGATGTGGCTGCTGAGAAACCTAATGTCATCTCAGGCTGCATTAATAGAAGCACGTTAACTAGAATAAGGGAGGTGATATTGACAGCCTCACTGTTGCACCTTATCTGTAGGAGACCTTATCTGTAGAACTGTTTCATTTTCATTTCATTACCCAGGAAAGCTCCATGAGAGTTGGGACAGTGTTTGCCTCGTTTGCTACTGTATTGCCATAAACGCATTGAACTGGTCAGATACCAAGCTTGCAAAAACATGTTGTCTGCCTGACCGAGAGCTTGTTCTCCTTCAAGGTTACAAGGAGGGTTATCAGCATACCTTGTGAAGAGCGGCAGAAGTACCTGGGGGTTATTTGAACCAACCCAGGGAAGCCTGAGAGTCTTCCCCAAATATTTAATGGTACACATCTGTGTTTTTTCCTGCCTCACTAACATCCATTCCCCTTTCAGTCACAGCATTCTGATTTTGTTTTGGAAATCCCACTGAGCACAGCCCTGTGGGACTTGCCGAATACAGCCTTGGAGGGACTGCTTCTCAAGGTGCCCCAGGATCCCCAGCTTAGAGAGGCACACCACCCAAGTGTGTGGCCAAGCCAAGGGCTGGCTCTCAAAGGATGGTCCCCACACCAGCAACACCAGCCTTGCCTCAAAACCTGTCAGAGATGCAAAACTCCAGACACCTAACTCAGAGTCAGAATCTCTGGGTGTGGGGCCCAACAATCTACATTTTAGTAACCCCTGCAGGTGATTCTTAGGCCAGAGTGGGTCCCATCATTATCTGAGGGTTTGCTGATTCCTCCAAAACATTGAAGACAACCGACACCTGATTGCCTGCTGGGGGTGGAGGTGGGGGGCAGTTAAGAAGGCCCAAGGGGGTGACCCTCAGGAGACCGCCCAGAGATTCTTGCTCCAAAGGTCCCTGGGGTCTCTCCTATCAGGGACCCAGGTCTTCAGCTTTTCTTCAGTTATATAGGCTTCCCATCTTCCTCAAATTCTTTTTTTCAATTCAATTACATTAAAGTTTATTTAATTAAATAATTAAACCTAACTTAAATAAAAACATTAAATAAAATTTAATTAAAGTTTATTTTGAGAGAGAGAGAGAGAGAGAGAGAGAGCACATGCATGAGTCGGGGAGGGGCAGAGAAGGAGGGACAGGGAGAGAATCCCAAGCAGGCTCCACACTGTCAGCATGGAGCCCCATGTGGGGCTTGAACCCTTTGAACCATGAGATCATGACCTGAGCCTAAGTTGGATGTCTAACCATCTGAGTTACCCAGGCACCCCTCTTCCTCAAATTCTTTAAAATTTTTAAAGAATTTTTTCTGGGGTGCCTGGGTGGCTCAGTCAGTTGTGCATCCGACTTGGCTCAGATCATGATCTCAAGGTTTGTGGGTTTGAGCCCCACATCGGGTTCTCTGCTGTCAGCACAGAGCCCCACTTTGGATCCCCCGTCTGCACTCCCCCCCACTCTCTTTCAAACTAAATACAAATTAAAGAAAAAAAAGAAAAAAAATGTCTTCAGTTAGCTAGAGTCAATTTCTGTTTCTTAGAATCAAAGAGCCCACCAACACTGGATGGGAAGGATTTGGTCAGATGACCTGTAAGGTCTCTTCCAGCCTGCACACTGTGAACGAGGCTCAGTACGTGACTGATGGATGGATGGATGGATGGATGGATGGATGGAATGAAACCAGATCTCCTTGAGTTTGAGCTCTGAGAGAAAATAAAATTGAGCAGGGGAGAAAAAGAAGGTGAGGAATATGGCCAGATTCTGACTCCAGGATGACTGGAGTTCTGGCTGGATTAGAATGAGCACCAGGAAACTTGTCTCCAGGGAGAGTTTCCTGGTTGACCTGTAACCTCCCTAGGTCCCATTTTTTTCTCTCTAAAGGAAGGATTATTCTGTGCTCTTAGCTCATCCCCCCTCTGTAGCTAAATTAAAATGCACGCGTGACTAACAGCAGCCTTGGGGTGCCCCGCATGGGGTGCTGCCTGTTGGGTTGTGCGCATTTAGATGAACAAGGCTTAATCTTGGTTCCTTGGGCCAGATGCTTCTGCATAGACCCTGCTGACGCACCACCAGCTCTGCCTTCCTGAGGGCTGGGCTGGGGGTCAGCTCCCAGCTAATACCATCTGCCTTCCCAGAAGCGCCCTGCTAAGATGGTGCAGTGGAGTAGGGGGCAGGGGGGCAGGCATTTCGGGAGAGCATGCAGGGGTTCTGAAGGACGGGGAGTGTTTTGTAGCCAGTATGAAGATGCATGGGAAGGGAGCCCTTTCTAAGGAGAAATTGGTATAGATGAATGTCTACACGTGGAATTCAGAGGGCTGTGAAACTCACATGCATTTGGAACAGGAAATGTTCAGAAGTGCCAGCTCATGTTGTTTTGGGGCTGTTTTGGGGCAGCCTGGGGACAGGAGAACCAAGCTCAGGAGCCGCGCAGTGCGAAGGCTGTGGCAGGCTGGGCCAGTAGCCCTCTCTAGCTCTGTGCCCCTCGTAGCTCTTCTGCCTCTTTTGGCTCCTCTTTGCCTCTCGGCCAGTCTTCCTGGTCCCCCCGTCTTCTGCTTTCAGCTTCTTGTTTCTCCATGTTGCCTTCTACGCAAGAACCCGTGTGGGTTGCAAGTGACTGACACCAACTCATCAACAACTTGGGGACCCAGGGGGGCTTTACTGGCTTGTGGAATCAAATCCTGAATTTGAACGACCAGATCTTTGAAGGGAAGGGGTGCTGCTGGACTCCAGAAACGACCGGAACCAGGGCTCGAATCGGCTGGCAGAGTCACCCCTTTGCTTCTCCCCATGTAATGGTTTTGCGGTCTCTCACCACACAGGAGCTTCTGGCACACGTGGGAACACGGCTACCGACAGAGCCCTCGCTTTGCTGTTCACAGTTCCTACCACCAGAGAGGGGCTGGCTTTTACTTTCTGGGTTCCAGGTTGAATTAGAACACTCACGTGACTACAACTCACAGCTCAGAATCATGACTGCCCTGGCTCGGCCGATGACTGCCTGTGCGACCTTGCAAAAGTGACTTTACCTCTTTGAACCTAGTTTTCTCATCTGAACAATGGGGATGAAGGCAGTGCCCAGACCAGAGAGGCAGCTTTTGTCTAGCAGTTGAGAGGAGGGGTTGTGGGGCCCGGCTGCCCCGCTGCAACCTCAGGTTTGCTACTTAGAAGCAGTGTGACCTTGGGTGTCCCGGCCTCCTCACCTCTAGAATAGGGGTAATAATAGCACCTGCCTGCAGGGGAGTGTTGCAAAGAGTAAATGAGATTGTGAATGCATCTCCCAAGCAATCGGCGCCAGCATTTATTCCCTGCTCTCTCCACAGCTTGTGATGTCATTTCTACAGGGTCTCTGCCTGGCTGCAGCATCGATAAAATAGACGGTGAGCTGCGGGCCATTCCCTCCTCAGCTGGTGGCCACTCTGCTCCTTCTGTTTAAGAATGCGAGTAGGAACCAAGAGGGATGTTCATGTAGGAATGAACTTGAATCTGTTTTAATTTATGTTTTTTTTTTTTTTAATAAGCATTCTCAAGCCTTGGTTCCCTGTTATTAATGGATTGCTTTTAAGAATAGATTCTATTCTGAGCACTGTATCAAGTGCTCCGCATCCCGTATTTAATGTAATTGTTCCATCAACACAGCACGGCAAGTGTTCGTAACCCTCTTTCGCAGATTAAGGAAATGTGCCCCTGAGAAGAACAATGATTCACTAGGGATCGCGCACCTGGTGAACGGAGGCGGAAGCGTGGGTATTTAAACCCCAGCTCGCCTGGCCCCAAAGCCCACACACTTGGCGCCTGTCTTCGAGGTATCTTCTGCTGGAGGCTGAGCCTGGGTTGGGCTTGCGGATCCTGAAGATCTCAGCCAAGCCTTCCCGTGTGTGTGTCTCTCTCTTCCCCCTGAGTCAGGTGGGCCTGTTTGCCTGTAAGCTTCTCCTCTGCCGGCTGGTGTTTCAGCTGGTTCACCGTTGTGCTCCTTTGGGGGGACGTGTTTCACCCAGTTGTGTGGTGGACGTTGTGCCTGAACATCACAGCCAGCACTCTGGAAAAATCCCCGCGACTCTGGAGATTTTGGGGGGAGAGGGATGGAAAGGAGCGCATCAGTCCCGCTCCCCACCAGGCGGTGGCGCCAGTTTGCAGGCCGGGCCAGGCTCCCTGAGTGGCTGTGGCTGGGCAACTGACCATGCAGCCTCAGGCCTCCTCAGGACCTCCACCTGGAGAAGCACCAGTTACTGGCCATTACCTGTAGAGCCTGTGGGAAGGAGAGGCCGCAGCCAGGAGTGTGGCCATTCATGAGTCCCGCCCTGAGGTGACCTGAGGGCTCAGGGGTCCTGCTTTCCCAGGGACAGCAGGATGGCCATGTGGCCCCCGCCCTGCAGGACTCACAGAGCTGGGCCAGCCTGGGCTGGGCATCCGGGCTTCTCTGAGCCCGAGATGCCCTGAGCACCGCCTGTACCCTGAATGTGGTAGAAATAATAGCTGAGGCCTATCACAGCCTGGGGCTGGGGATGTGTGGGGGTGGGGAGAGGGCCTTGGACCCGGCCACCCAATCACATAGGGCCTCAAACTTCCACCTGGGACATCACCTCCAAATTAGGGTAGGTGTGTGGTGAGGGAGGTCCCCTGACAGGGTACCCAACCCAAGGCCAGAACAGCTCCAGTTGTTAAATGTGAACATTTAAGAAGGACCATCATTTTTGCAAGCCAGAAATGCAAGCCATTTTGCATTTCTTCATTTTTGTACACGCTGGGGCTCTCAGATGAAAGAAGAGGTCTGCCCACCCCCCACCCCCACCCCCGCCCCCCATCCCCCGGCCCCGTGTCTCAGAGCCCAGTTCCACAAAAGGAAACCGGAGGCCTTGGGCCCTGGCCAGATTGGTCTGGGACGGCAGCTTCCCCCCTTGCCTGCAAACTGGCAGGAGCAAGCAGAGTGACCCCAAGCTCCTCTGTTGCTCTACTGCTTAAAAAATAAAATGTACAACCGTCCTCAGAGATGCGGGGCATCTGGGAGCCACCTAACTTAGGCTACTATTCATTCATTCACTGAGGATTGACCAGGTTCCATCATGGGCCAGGGCCCCTAGCAGGCTGCCAAAGGCAGGGTCAAGAGACCCCGCAGACACAGCCCACTGCCTCAGTGAGATCTGAGGTTTAGTTCAGGGAAACAATTAAAGAGGCAGTTGCTAAACGGTGAGAAGTGGACATGGAAGATCAAGGAGAACTTCCTGGAGGAAGAGGCCCCTAAGCAAAGGCCTAAAGGTGAGGGGAGTTAGGGGCTCGAGAAGTGAGGAGTGGAGTTGGACACTGGGCCTCAAAAACTCTTTGTTTTTCAGGAGGAGGGCCTGGCTCTATCGCCTCCCTTCCTGGCCACTCCCACTGCAGGCACCCATGACCCGGTGAGGCAGGAAGTCTTTCTATCTGTCCACATGAACTATAGTGTCCTCCACAGAGGATTAAAAATCTGTTGAGAGCTATCAGCCTTCTCCACGGGAAAAATATATCTGTGTGGGTCTGCTCCCATTATGCCCACAACTGCAGGGCTTCGTGGGTGTGCAGAGGGGCCTGGGGTGAGAGTCCACGGATTAGAGGCAGAAGAGGGGCGCCATGCACCCTTTTGGGAAGTGTCTCCCTTCCCGAGCCACAGCCCCCCAGCTGCTCCTGTCGTTCTGACTCTGAGAGGCCCTCCTGCTGACTTTGAACAAGGTGGGGAGGGGGCTGGAAGAGCCTGGCAGGGTGGGCCCTGCCCTGACTTCTCTCCTTGCTCCCCCCTTGTGTGGCTCTGCTGGGGTGGGCCTACTCCTCTCCACGATGCACTTGTGTTGTTGCTGGAGACCGACAAGCCCCATCTTCGGCCCACAATAAGCACCCACAATGAAACACCACTTGCAAAATGCAGTGACCCCCATGGGGCATGGCCCTGCCGGCTTTCTCGAGCGGCGTGGCGTGAGCTGTGCCTGGGTGGGTCAGCATCCCTGCCTTCTTCATTCAGAGACTCCGATGGCCTCTCTGTCAAGAACAAGTGGCAGGACGGGTTCCCAGCACTCACATCTCCTGGCCTTTCTCTCTCTGTTGGGCTGTTTGGAGGCCTGGCAGTTCATCTTGGCAGAGTGCTGAGGATGACCATGGGTCTTCTTAGTTGTTGTTTATTTTTATTTATTGTGAGAGACAGAGCAGGAGTGAGGGAGGGGCAGAGAGAGAGAGAGGGAGGGAGAGAATCCCACGCAGACTTCAAGACGTGGGGCTTGAGAAATGAACCGTGACATCATGACCTGAGCTGCGATCGAGACTTGGATGGGTGCTGAACCGACTGAGCCACTCAGGTGCCTCAAAGTGGGTCTTAATAGCAGAGAGTCACAGTCGTCACTGCCAGGCCAGCGCCACATCCTCTCAGGGTCCGTGTCCCACCCCAGAGGACGGTGGGAGGCAGCACCTTGGAGTCTGGGGTGCCGGCCCTGCTGTGCTGTTACTAACTGCAGGGTTTGGGGAAAGTCCTTCAGAGGACCGTGTGAACCTACTTAGCTCTTGTAAAACAAGGTGCTAACACCCACCGTGACTTGGAGCTGGTGTGAAGATAGGAGATGGGAAGCAATAACAGCAGTAAGGATAGCGAGTCCTTGTCAGTGTGTTCCATGCCAGCTTCTGTGGTCAGGGCTTCCCATACGTGAACCGGGAGCAGGATATGTGTGTGCTTTGTGAGCTGCCTACGTATGGCAGAGTACGCGGGCATGGGGGATGATAACTGTCCCGGGCTCCTCCGACCCGGGTGAGCCACACAGCCATCCCAAGCCTCATGTGTGAATCTGGATGAGCCCGTGTCCCTTCTGGTCCTCTGTGCTTTGTCAGTGATCAGGTGGGGCCAGATGAGCCTAAGGGTCCATCCAGTGAAGCAGCCTGTGGGGATGCCGAGGGCAGAGGATACAGGAGAGCAAGGAGCTGGTTGGAGATGATGGGGGAGGACAGGCGCCTAATGGACCAAGATCTGACTTCCTGAGGAGCCCAAATCCCACAGATCCTCCTTGTCAATGCTTCTTAGCCCCACAGAGAGTGTGGTCCTTAGTGGTGAAGGGGCTTTTGCAAATGAGCACACTCTCCTCCAGTTGGTGGTGGGGACACTGCCTTTGGGAGTCAGCCACAGGGAGCAGAGGCAGTGAAGGTAGACGGCAGCCCCAGACTCTGTGAAAGCTCCGGAAAATCTCTTGATCCAATTGGGAAAGCCTTTGTAAGCAGTTCGTCTGCCCAGACCTAGGTCTGGTGACCATTTCCTCAGTGTTGGCAATGGTGTTATTAATGTTCACAAAATGCCCATGTGATCTTCCCTGTCCACAATTTGCATATTACTTCTCTACAATATTTCCCATCTCCTGTCCATGCCCCTGACCCAAGATCAGTAGAAATAAGGGCCACCATTTAATAAGCACTCTCTACGTGCCAGGCACTGTTTTAACTGCTGTATGTGTATTGTTGTATGTGATTCTCCCTGAAGAGCTCTGTAAGGCTGTGTGGTTAGTGTCATTTCTCTTTATAAATGAGGAATCTGCAACACAGTTTAAGTAGCTTCTGTGAGGTCACACTTAGGGAGTGGCAGAGCCCAGAGGCAGAAACCAGGGCTGTTGGATTCCACGGATCTTTGTTCTACAATGTAAGGAGAGATTTTTGGTTTTCGTTTCTTTATTGTTCCTCGTATTGATCTGATGTGGCCAGTGTTGTTCGCCAACTTCAGGTTGACGGTGATGTCCTCCCCAGGAGACTGGCAGCTCACATTCTGTTCCTTCTGCTCCTGCCCTTCCACCTAATGAAACTTGGGAATGTCCCCAGGAGAGACAACGGCATGCGAACTGCTTGTGGCGTCCACCTTTTGCCCAGGGCCAGTGCCTTCTGATAAGCAGGACTTAGCCCACCCCGCACCTGACATCAAATCAGACAGTGGGATGAAAGAAAGAGACTGAGGACAACAGGCCGAGATGGAAATGTTTCTTCCTGTTGGCATTTTTTTTCCCTCGGTGGTGGGGGAGGACCAGTGGGAGGAGAAGGAGTAATTCCTTGTAGCATCAGACCAGTTTAGTGGGCTCGTTCGCCTCTTCCCCGGGCCCACAGTGATTGTCCTGTTCCTGGTCAGACAAGAGGGAGGTCCAAGGACACCCGGAGAGCAGGTGTTCCCAATGCCGTGGAGACATAACGTTTGGGGATTCCCTCCTGTCTTGCCTAGGACTCACCCTCCGTGTCTTTCAGGAAAGGAGTGGTAGCCTGGTCACAATGAAGAGTAAGTGACTGTCGATGCTTAATAGCTCACTACTCCCCAGAGGTGCTGAGGGGTGAGATGGGAATTGAGGGAATGTCATATGTCAGTGAGTGGCCTGGGGGAGGGGTACCCAGAGGCTGGCCGCTGCTGCTGCTGTTCTCAGAATGGATTTTTTAGCTTTTTAGTTTAACTTACAAATGTCTACCTTCAGGCTCATATCAGTGGACTCTCAGCAGACTCCCACCCAATTTCCTTGATCACTGGGATCCCTGTGCCCTGGAAATACCTCCTTGCTTCCTTCAGGAGTCTCTCCATTCACAAGCACGATCCCCATCCAGATCCCCATTGTTGAGGGCTCAGTTTTGAGGGCCACCCACTTTGAGATCCCATGTCTGATGGGGATGGACGAGGGTGACTTGGGGAGACTGTGGCCACTGCCCTCTTTGATGTCAGCCCCAGAGTCTGGTTGTGGCCCTACTATGACACCTGTAGTGGAGACAAGCCCGCTGGGTGCTCAGAACACCTGCTGGGCTGCCTGCACGGGTGGTGTGGTCCAGCAGAAAGCTCGCTGAGCTTAGAGTAGGGACCCCGGGTGTGTGTCCCATCCCTGTCTGTCACTTTTCCACCCTGTGACCTTGAGCACGTCATTTTACATTTGTGGCCATTTCCTCATCTTCTGTAACTCTGGACCACTGGGAGAGGATCAAATGATGTAGATACAAGTAAAAGCACTTTTTATTGCTTTGAGAGGGAGGGGGAGGGACAGCGTAAGCGAGCAAGGGGAAGAGAGAGAGGGAGAGAGAAGTGGGGCTTACCTGGAGTGGGGCTCGAGCTCACCTGCTGTGGAACATGAACTCAAACTCACCATCATGACCTGAGCCAAAGTCAGATGCTTAACTGACTGAGCCACCCAGGCGCCCCAAGTAAAAGTACTTTTAAACGGAATAGGGATTGTGTCTGCTGGGATGATGTCACCGAACAGGTAAAAGAGGGCAAACCCCCACCTGGCTGAAGCAATAAAGGATGTGTACTGGTTCCTATAACCAGGCAGAGGCACTGGCACCCGGGTTTTCCTGTGCTTCTCTTAGCTCCACCCTCCTCCCGCGCGGTTTCTTCTGAGGCTTGGCTCAGGTGGCTGCAGGATGCACATGTTCTCACCACAGCCACAGTAGAAGATTCTTGAGGAGGGAAATTTCCCCCGAGTCATTCGCCAAACCTGCTGCTGTATCTCACAGGTCTGAATGGGGCCAGGTAACCATGATGGTCTCTGAGGGGGCTCCAGTAAAGGACACTCGTGTCTCTGAGTTATAAAAAGTGTGATACATGAAACAAAAGAGGAAAATAGTACCTTTACCTTATTACTGTTGGAGACTGTTACTTAGGGCGAGAACACAGTGAGCCTTCTTCCAGAACCCCCCAGTTAGGACAGCCTGCTCACCCAGTTGGGGTCTCCCCATGCGGGAAACCTGCCAGGTGAGTAAGCCTCCTGCTACGGAGAAGTGGAGGTGACTGTGTGCTCTCCACACACACACTTCCTGAGGCTCTCTTCGATGGGAAGAAAAGCTGAGCTGTGGCCAGTTTATTCTTCTCTGGTTTTCACTTAGAGGGATTACTGCGCCTCTGTGAGTAAAGGGGTAGCGAGAGGTCAGAAACCACATTAATGGATTTTCTAAGGGAAGGAAACATTAGGAGAGGGGAAGACACATTCCCCTCCCCCTTGCCCCTCAAGTCTCCATTCCAGAACCATCCGTGTGGCCAAGAGAATATCATGCACTAATTAGCTTAGCCCTGGTTTAACTGAACTAATCAGTATGGCCCGGGGTGTGGGGCTTGGAGTCACACGAAATGGTTTGAAAGAATATGAAACACAGGGGAGCCCGGGTGGCTCAGTCGATTAAGCGTCCTACTTCAGCTCAGGTCATGATCTCGCAGCCCGTGAGTTCGAGCCCCACATCAGGCTCTGTGCTGATGGCTCAGAGCCTGGAGCCCGTTTCGGATTCTGTGTCTCCCTCTCTCTCTGCCCTTCCCCCACTCATGCTCTGTCTCCCTCTCTCTCTCAAAAATAAATAAACATTCAAAAAAATTATGAAACACAGCCAGTGTGAAGCTATAGCCGAGGTGACGTCTCCCCTCCCCTCTATCCTGTGGGTACCGGACGATGGGAATCTGATACAAGAGGTATTGAGAAGATCATGTTCAGCTCAGTAACACATAAAATAGTAACTTAATAACTATGATTTGTTTAGTGTTTATTACAGCCAAGCACAATGACAAGCTGGTTTAATCTCGAAAATCAAATAAACGAGATTTCTACTTCTGGCTGTGATAGAATAATTATACCAGAGTAACCCTCCTTCTATAAATAACTACAAAACTAGAAAAAATATATGAAAATAAGAGTTTTCAGACATTGGACAATAGACAGTGGAGCCCTGTGATCACCCTGGCTTTCTGCCTGGAGGCACTTAGCAGAACCCAGCACAAGGAAGGTTTCCAGGGGAGCTCAGCAGTCTCACTGAGCTGGGCACACAGTCTTGAGTACAGGGAGGCTGAGGCATCTGGAACTTGTGGGGCAGAATATTGGAGAGGAGAAGGCTCCAGAAATCTCCTGAAGGATCCCCATGCAGTGGTGAAAATGTCTTGGAGTTAGATGGTGGTGATAGTTACACGATCTTGTGAATATATTAGAAACCAGTGCTTTAAAAGGGTGGATTTTATGATACATGAATTACATCTCAATAAAGAAAAAGTGGGGGTAGGGGTGCCTGGGTGGCTCAGTCGGTCGGGCATCCGACTCTTGGTTTTGGCTCAGGTGCCGAGCTCGTAGTTTCATGGGTTTGAGGCCCGCATTGGGCTCTGCACTGGCAGCTCGGAGCCTGCTTGGGATTCTCTCTTTCCCTCTATCTCTGCCCCTCCCCCACTTGCATGGTCTCTGTCTCTCTAAAAATAAATAAATAAAAAGAAATTTTAAAAAAGTTGGGGGCAAAGAGGATCCCCTTAAGTTTTTGGCTGAATATTAAGCTGCACATATGTAGGGTGATATCCCAGAGGGCCAGACAAAAAAACAAATACTTGGGAATGAACAAAAAAAAAAAAAAACAGGACCTACCCAAGCACATACAATATTGGAAGACTTTTGAGTTCTGACTGACCAGAACAGAGAAGGCTTCATGAACACAGGGAGCTCAAGGGTTAAACCATCCCTAAAACAAAGGCCATCCTAGATGTACTTTGACAAAGCTTTAAAAAAAAATTGCTTTGACAGTGGCAAGCAGATCCACAAGAAACTGTCAGAACACAACAACATTTTTAAAGGAAGACAACAAATTCTAAACATACCCATCATATTGTCCAGCATCTAATAAATTTTTTTAATCAAAAAGAAAAAAATACGGTTGATGGAAACAGACCTAGGAATGGCCAAGATGGTAGGTAGAAATAGCAGGTCAGAACTGCAAATAGCTTTTATTTGAAGAGTTACTGACTGAAAGTTCTGCAAATAGGATGAAAAATATATACAGATAGGAAAATTTCAACAAATGACAAGCAGAATAGACACAAAACCATACCAGGCACATCAGAGAATGGCTGAAAACTAATGATAGAGAAAAAAAAATCTTAAAAGCAGCCAGAGGAAAAGAAATTGCATATAGTGGAATGAAAATCAGGATGGCTATGACTTCTCATCAGAAACAACTAAAGCCAGAGATAATGGAAAAACCTAACCAATCTTCTTTCTGTAGACAAGGGAATTGTGGCTCACAGAGATGAAGATATGTACCTAAGTCATACTGGAGAGTGGAATTTAAACTCTGGTCTTTTGACTCTGAAGTCTGATTTTTTTTTTTCTTTTTCCCAGTTTGCCTCTTTTTAACTTATGAGAATTTCAGCAAAGTTTTTGTCAGAATTACCAGGTTGATTGTCAAAAATCAACATACTAAAGTGCCGAGAAGTAAGTGAAAATAACCTGAAGCTCCCCCACCCAGGATAAATCATTCATACACTGGTAAATATCTCCTAGTCATAACAATGCACAGGTACACATGCATGTGTGTAATGTAGCAGTCATGGATCACACTCTGTAACTAAGACTGCTAATCGCCTGCCATATATATTTTTTCTCCTCCCTTGGTAATAGGGCTCTGGGCAACATGCCCGGTTTTCCAGGCTCCCTGGCTGAGAGGAGTGGCCAGGTGATGTGGTGTGGTAGGGCTTCTGGGAAAGTTATTGTGGCCCCTTTCCAGGATTCCCAGATAATGGGAATGATGGCCGAAGCTCCAGTAGTCCTATTGTGGCCTTGAGGGTAGATGCCACCTTCCAAGCATGGCAGAACAGAAGGACTGAAGGATCCATAGCCTCTGATGATTTCAAGGAACTGTCACACCAGCTTGGACTGTGTGTCCCTAGCTTCTTTTATGTAAGAGAATAAGCCATTAGTCTCTTTAAGCCATTGGGCTTAAAGAACCATGTACCCCTGTGTAGATTTTTAAGTTGACATCTAAAATTTCTTTAAGGGTTTAAATAGTTGCAAAGAATGAACTCTGACTTCTTGAAACTGTTCACATTCTAAAACTGTCATATCACTTTAAAATGTATTTAAAGAAATAAAAACTTCATGGTAATCTAATACCATCATTTAAAAAAATACATGAATAAATGTGATAGAGGTACACAATGGAATATTACACAGCCATAAAACAAGATGAGATTGTGCCATTTGTGACAGCATGGATGGATCTAGAGGGTATTATGCTATGTGAAATAAATCAGACCGAGAAAGACAGATACCAAATGATTCCACTTATGAGTGGACAAAAACAAACAAACACATAAATAAACAAAGATCAGAATCAGATCTATAAATACAGAGAACAAATTGATGGTTGCCAGAGGGAAGGGGGATGAAGGTGGGGCCAAATGGGTGAAGGGGAGTCGGAGATACAGGCTTCCAGTTATGGAATGAATAAGTGACAGGAATAAAAGGCACAGCATAAGGAATATGGTCAATGACATTGTAATAGTGATGTAACAGGACAGGTGGTAGCTATACTTGTGGTGAGCATAATGTTTAACCTTGTTAAATTACTAATATAACTTTGCATGTCAACTATAATCAAATAAAAAATTCCATAAACAAATATTTAACAGTCAAATTTAGCTCATTCATTTTTTTTCTTGATCTCTTATTTCCATTCTGTGTCTCTTACAGAATTTTATCCTAACATTTTTTTTTTTCAACGTTTATTTATTTTTGAGACAGAGAGAGACAGAGCATGAACGGGGGAGGGTCAGAGAGAGGGAGACACAGAATCTGAAACAGGCTCCAGGCTCTGAGCTGTCAGCACAGAGCCCGATGCGGGGCTCAAACTCATGGACTGCGAGATCATGACCTGAGCTGAAGTTGGCCACTCAACCGACTGAGCCACCCAGGCACCCCCATCCTAACATGTTTTTTATGCACGTGTTTTTTTATGCTTGAAAGTCTTTTATAGATTACTTTGTCTTTTTTTTTTTTAATTTATTTATTTTGAGACAGCACTAGCAGGGGAGGAGCAGAGAGAGAGAGAGAGAGAGAGAGAGAGAGGGTGAGAGAGAGGATCCCAAGCAGGCTCTGTGCTGGCAACTTGAACTTGGAGCTTGAACTCACAAACTGTAAGATCATGACCTGAACTGAAATTAAGAGTAGGGCACTTAACTGACTGAGCCACCCAGGCTTTTTTTTTTCCTTTTTTCTTTAAAAAAATGTTTTTTTAATGTTTGTTTATTTTTGAGATAGAGATAGAGCATGAGCAGTGGAGGGGCAGAGAGAGAGGGAGACACAGAACCAAAACAGTCTCTAGGCTCTGAGCTGTCAGCACAGAGCCTGACGCGGGGCTCGAACCCATGAACTGTGAGATCGTGACCTGAGCCAAAGTTGGAAGCTTAACCGACTGAGCCACCCAGGCGCCCCCCGCCCCCTTTTCTTCAATGTTTATTTTTGAGAGAGAGCACACATGTGAGTTGGGGGAGGAGCAGAAAGAGAGGAGACAGAATCCCAAGCAGGCTCTGCACTGTTATCATGGAGCCAAATGCGGGGCTCAGTCCCATGTACCATGAGATCATGACCTGAGCTGAAGTCAAGAGTCAGGTGCTTAACTAACTGGGCCACCCAGGTGCCCCAGATTACTTTATCTTGTGTCTCTGCAATAAGATCACACACACACACACACACACACACACACTAAAATTGTGTAACCATGTATTTCTAGAGGTTGAAAATCTGACCTGGATTGAGCTATGTTGCAATCTTAATGAATATACAACTAGACAAAACAATATAAATTAAAATTTTTATAAATAATTAACATATAACTAAAGAATTGTAAATCCATTTCTTAATAACACGAATTGAGCATTTAAAAATTAATTGGTTCATTTATCTATGGTTGAGTATCATTTATCTACGGGTTGGTATTATTATTATTATTAGCTAATTTCTCTTCCTATTGATGGTTTTTGTAGCGTTAGACACTAGGAAACCTTGTTCACATAAGTAAATAAAAATGGAACAGGTTTTATTATAGCACTGTCATATAATTCTTTGAACTTTTTATGAGTTATATGCTAAAAATCACAATGATATACTATCAAAAACCATTTTTAACATTCTATCAGCTAATAGTTTGACTAAGCCCTTCTTTAGTTTTGTTGAGAGCAAAGAATTAGAAACCATTGATTTGCAAAGGATAGAGTAATTCACATTCTCAATTTCTGGGAAGTATATTATGAAGGCTTTGTACCAAGTCCTATGGAATGACTCTTAATTGAGAGGTAATCCATTAACTCTCATTCCTTTCCAGAGCAACATTTGTGTAAATTGACAGTCACAAAAAGAGTTGGGAAAAATCCAAACGTAAATTTCAATTTGCCCTTATCAACACAATATTTGATGAAATGCTTTTGTTTTAGTGCAAGCTTTAAACATATTTTCATCCAAACTTTGGAAAATGTCCACTAAATATCTGAGATGGCAAAGCTAGTTCTTATTGCCAAATCAGTTAGCCAAGTTTAAGTTTATTTACTTTGAAATATGACACGCATGCAGAAAAGTCTACTAAGCAAAACTTTATGGGTCAATAAATCATAAAAAAGAAAATGCACGTAATTATCACTCTTTGACAGCATCTTCCAAGGCTTGCCACATTCCTTTTCCCACTGACATCTCCCTCTTTTTCTCATAGAGGATAATGGGGCATCTAGCTGGCTCAGTCAGTGAGCATGTGACTCTTGATCTCGGGGCTGTGAGCTCAAGCCCCATAATTGGGCATAGAGGTTACTTTAAAAATACTATCGGGGCGCCTGGGTGGCTCAGTCAGTTGAGCGTCTGGCTTCGGCTCAGGTCACGATCTCGCAGTCTGTGAGTTTGAGCACCACATCAGGCTCTGTGCTGACAGCTCAGAGCCTGGAGCCTGTTTCAGATTCTGTGTCTCCCTATCTCTCTCTCTGCTCCTCCCCCGCTCGTGCTTTCTCTCTCTCTCTCTCTCTCTCTCTCTCTCTCTCTCTCTCTCTCTCTCTCTCTCAAAAATAAATAAATAAATAAATAAATAAATAAATAAATAAATAAATAAATAAATAAATAAATAAAAATACTATCTCTGCCTTTCTCCTAGAGGATACCACTGTCCCGACTTTTATGGTAGCTATACTTTTCTTTATAATTTTGCCATATGTATACTCATTCCTAAACAGTGCAGCTTTGCCTAAGTTTGAATTTTTATAAATAGAATCTTACTGTGTGTGTTTTTTTTGAAATGTGTATCTTAACACCGAGAAATTCACTCATATACTTGTATGTAGCAGTAATGTGCTTCGATTTCATTTCGTTATAGTTGACCACTGTGCGAAATTACCACAATACGTTTACCCATCTTGTTATTAATAGACATTGGAGTAATTTCCAGTTTGGGACTATAAGAATCACGTTGCTATGGATATGTGTTTTGTTCCATGTAGAAGTGGAATCGCTGAATTCTAGTGTAAGCCGATCTTCAGTCACAGTACGTGGTGCCAAGCTGTTTTCCAAAGTGATCATACCAAAATTACACTGCTCTCGATAGGAGAGCTCCCATTGCTTCCCAGCCTCACCCACCCTTGGATTCATCAGTTCAAACAGTGTGCACTGGTACATTTTTGTAACTCCCATATATTTGTCAGCCTTTGTACGTTTGTACTTCCTGGTACACTCTGGTGGACATATAGCACCATCTCACTGTGATTTTAATTTGAATTTCTCTGATAATAAATGGGGCTAGGTTCCTCCTGTGAATTGTTTGTTCAAGACTCTTGGCATTTTTCTCTTGAAACGTTTATTTCTTGCTGTTTTGGAGGAGTTCTTTTTATATTTTGCGTATGATCCCATCATCAGTTATATGTGTTGAAAAGATCTGCTCCCACTCTGTGGTTTGTCTTTTCAACCTTTCAGTGCTTGTTTTTGGATGAACATGAAGTTCTTAATTTAATGGGGTCCAAGTAATATTCTTTTCCTTAATGGTTAGCCTTTTGTGCTTTGATTAGGAAGATTTTTTTTTTCTACACTAGGGCCATGAAGATAGTTTCGCATATTAACTTCTAGAAGCTTTATTCTTTTCTTGTAGATTCAGGTTTACAATACAGCTGGAATTAGTTGTTGTGTGAAGTGTGAAATGGTTTCATTTTCTCGCCATACAGATATCCAGTATTCCACTTTATTTATTAAAATACAGTCTCTTTTCCACTCTGTTGGAGCCACATTTGTTAAATTGTGAGTGTGTATGTGTGTTTGTGTCTAGTTGTACGTGTACACAGCCTCGTGTATTGCAAGGTTTCTGGGTCTTCCATTCTTTGGGTCTATTTGTCCAACCCGGTGTCAGAACAACACTGTTTCAATTACTACGCTTTATTAACAAGTCTTGATATTAAGTCAGGCATGTAACCCCAACTTCTTATTGAACATCTTGGCTATTGTGCTAGTCTGGGTCCTCCAACGATCGGACACCAAGGTAGCACTAAAAATTAATAAATAAGGGTACCTGGGTGGCTCAGTCAGTTATGCACCTGGCTCAGGTAGTGATCTCATGGTTTGTGAAATAGAGCCCTGCGTGGGGCTCTGCACTGACAGGGTAGGGCTTGCTTGGGATTCTCTCTCCCTCTCTCTTTGCCTCTCCCCTGCTCACGCTCTCTCTCAAAATAAATAAATAAACATTAAAAAGTCAAATAAATTTAATTAAGGGGCGCCTGGGTGGCTCAGGTGGTTGAGCATCTGACTACTGATTTCAGCTCAGGTCATGATCTCAAGGTTCATTGTGTAGGGCTCTGCACTGACGGCATGGAGCCCGAATGGGATTCTCTCTCTCCCTATCTGCCCCTCCCCCACTCATGTTCTTCCCTCTCTCTCTCTGTCTCTCTCTCCCTTCCTCTCTCCTTCTCTCTCACTCAAAATTAATAAATAAACACTAAAAACCAAATTTCATTAAGGGAATGGTTATGTGAGAGGAAATAGGGAGGGAGCTTGCTAAGGCTGGGAGAGCTGTCAGACTGCTTACAAGTAAAGGGGAGAAGAGAAAATTGGGTGGAATTGTTCTAGGCAACTGTGTAGTCAAAGAAAGGTTTGAAAAGATTATTGGAAATTCTGGCGCCAAAGCTGGCTGTCAGAAGAGTCTCTTGTCTCCCAAGAACAGGTCTGCTTTAGTATCTCTAAATGCATTCAGTCACTGGGGTCCTTGGTCAGTTTTTCTCCTTATAGTTGGAGGTCAGCAAGACACTCTCATGGCTACCATAGTCTACCCTGTGGTGGGAAGTTTTACTTCTCCACACAGATTTGGAAAGCAGCTCTTATAAGATTCCTTATTAGGATTTGATCAAGATTACATTAAATATACAGATCAATTTGGGAGGAATTGTCATCTTTACTTTTTTAACTTATTTTAATTTAATTTTATTTTTTTACCGTTTATTTATTTTCAGAGACAGAGACAGAGCATGAGCAGGGGAGGGGCAGAGAGAGAGGGAGACAACAGAATCCCAAGCAGGCTCCAGGCTCCAAGCTGTCAGCACAGAGCCCGATGCAGGGCTTGAACTTAAAAACTGCGAGATCATGACCTGAAGTCAGATGCTTAATCGATTGAGCCACCCAGATGCCCCTAGAATTGTTATCTTTAAAATATAGGTCTCCTGGGGCACCTGAGTGCCTCAGTTAGTTAAATGTCTGACTCTTGATTTTGGCTCAGGTCATGATCTCATGGTTCATGGGACCAAGCCTCACTTGGGGCTTTGAGCTGACAGTGCAGAGCATGCTTGGGATTCTCTGTCTCCTTCTGTCTCTACTCCTCTCCCACTCTCACACTGTCTCTCAAAATAAATAAACATTTTTTTTAAAATTAATAGAATATCGGTCTCACAATCCACAAAACTGGTATATATCTTTGTTTATTTTATATCTTCTCTTATTTATCTTCTTAGTCTTTCATTGTTTTCTGAGAGGTCTTATAGTTAGATTAATTCCTAGGTATCAGCTTTTTTTTTTTTTTTTGCTATTGCTAGTATACATGAATGCAATTGATTCTTATCTATTGACATTTTATTGAACAACCTAAACTTATTATTAATTCTGACATTTAAAAAAAATGTTTATCCAGAGAGAGAGAGAGAGAGAGAGAGAGCGAGCGAGCGAGCATGAGCAGGGGAGGGGCAGAGAGGGAGAGAATCCCCACATTGTCATTGCAGAAGCTGATGTAGGGCTTGAACCCATGAACCATGAGATCATGACCTGAATCAAAACCAAGAGCCAGATGTTTGACTGAGCCACCCAGGTGCCCCATTAATTCTGACATTTTATTTGCACATTATTTTCGATATTTTCTTTCTTTTTATTTTATTTTATTTTTTTAGTTTACATCCAAATTAGTTAACATATAGTGCAACAATAATTTCAGGAGTAGATTCCTTAGTGCCCCTTAACCATTTAGCCCATCCCCTCTCCCACAACCCCTTCAGCCACCCTCAGTTTGTTCTCCATATTTATGAGTCTCTTCTGTTTTGTCCCCCTCCCTCTTTTTATATGATTTTTGTTTCCCTTCCCTTATGTTCATCTGTTTTGTCTCTTAAAGTCCTCATATGAGTGAAGTCATATGATTTTTGTCTTTCTCTGGCTGACTAATTTCACTTAGCATAATACTATCCAGTTCCATCCATGTAGTTGCAAATGGCAAGATTTCATTCTTTTTGATTGCCAAGTAATACTCCATTGTGTATGTATATGTGTGTGTGTGTGTGTGTGTGTGTATATATGTATATATGTGTGTGTGTATGTATATATATATATATATATACATACACACACACATACATACACCACATCTTCTTTATCCATTCATCCATTGATGGACATTTGGACTCTTTCCATACTTTGGCTATTGTTGATAGCGCTTCCATAAACATTGGGGTGCATGTGCTCCTTCGAAACAGTACACCTATATCACTTGGATAAATACTTAGTAGTGCAATTGCTGGGTCGTAGGGTAGTTCTATGTTTAATTTTTTGAGGAACCTCCATACTGTTTTCCAGAGTGGCTGTACCAGTTTGCATTCCCACCAGCAGTGCAAAAGAGATCCTCTTTCTCCACATCCTCGCCAACATCTGTTGTTGCCTGGGTTGTTAATGTTAGCCATTCTGACAGGTGTGAGGTGGTATCTCATGGTGGTTTTGATTTGTATTTCCCTGATGATGAGTGATGTTGAGCATTTTTTCATGTGTCAGTTGGCCATCTGGATGTCTTCTTTGGAGAAGTGTCTATTCATGTCTTTTGCCCATTTCTTCGCTGGATTATTTGTTTTTTGGGTGTTGAGTTTGATAAGTTCTTTATAGATTTTGGGTACTATTTATCTGATGTCATTTGCAAATATCTTCTCCCATTCCATCGGTTGCCTTTTAGTTTGCTGATTGTTTCCTTCGCTGTGTAGAAGCTTTTTATTTTGATGAGGTCCCAGTAGTTCATTTTTGCTTTTGTTTCCCTTGCCTCTGGAGATGTGTTGAATAAGAAGTTGCTATGGCCAAGGTCAAAGAAGTTTTGCCTGCTTTCTTCTCGAGGATTTTGATGGCTTCCTGTCTTACATTTAGGTCTTTCATCCATTTTGAGTTTATTTTTGTGTATGGTTTAAGAAAGTAGTCCAGGTTAATTTTTCTGCATGTCGCTGTCCAGTTTTCCCAGCACCACTTGCTGAAGAGACTGTCTTCATTCCATTGGATATTCTTTCCTGCTTTGTCAAAGATTAGTTGGCCATATGTTTGTGGGTCCATTTCTGGGTTCTCTATTCTGTTTCATTGATCTGAGTGTCTGTTTTTCTGCCGGTACCATACTGTTTTGATGATTACAACTTTGTAATACGTCTTGAAGTCTGGGATTGTGATGCCTCCAGTTTAGGTTTTCTTTTTCAAGACTACTTTGGCTATTCCAGGTCTTTTCTGGTTCCATACAAATTTTAGGATTGTTTGTTTTAGCTCTGTGAGGAATGCTGGTGTTATTTTGATAGGGATTATAGATTTTCACACTTCTAACCTCTGTTCATCTGTATTTTAAGAAAGAGAAAACTGGGCTTCAGGTAGATAGTCTCTGGTTAATGTTTCATAAATTATTTGTTTTTCTCTTTGTGTGTTTTAAGTTATTTATTTATTTGTTTGTTTGTTTATTTTGAGAGAAAGAAGAGAGAGGGGGAAGGGGCAGAGAGAGAGAGAGAGAGAGAGAGAGAGAGAGAGAGAGAGAGTCCAAGCAGGCTCCGTGCTATTAGCACAAAGCCTGACATGGGGCTCTAATTCACAAACTATGAGATCATGACCTGAGCCAAAGTCAAACACTCAACTGACTGAGCCACCCAGGCGCCCCTCGTTGTGTGTATTTTTGTAGTTATCTTCTACTTATGGCAAGGGATATGCCGTAAGTAGTAGCTAACATGTTCCAAGCAGTGTTATGAATGCTTTTTGATTAGTAGCTCATTTTATCTTCATGAGAACTCTGTGAGAAGGGTTCTAGTACCCCATTTTTCAGATCTAGAAACTGAGATGAGAAGGGTTCTAGTACCCCACTTTTCAGATCTAGAAACTGAGGTTCAGAGAATTTTAGTAAACCAAGAGACTCACAAGTTGGAAAGGGCCAAGCTTGGCTTCAATCCAGAGCCCATATTCTTAGGAGTTGTCTCTTTTAGGATGGTGATACTTTACATTTAAATTTTTTTTTTAATTATTTAAGGGGCCCCTAGGTGGCTCAGTTGGTTTAGAGGCTGGCTCTTGGTTTTGGCTCAGGTCACGGTCTCAGTTTGTGGGTTGGAGCCCCACATTGTGAATGCAGAACCTGCTTGTGATTCTCTCTCTTCCTCTCTCTCTGCACCACCCCCTGCTCATGCACACACACACATACTCGCTCTCTCTCTCTCTCTCTCTCTCTCTCAAAATAAATGAATAAACTTAAAAAATAAAAATAAAAAATATTTAAAGTGAGCTAATTTATTTTTAATTTTTAAAAGTTTTTAAAAATGTTTTTTATTTATTCTTGAGAGGCAGGGGAGGGGGAGAGAGAGAGGGGGACAGAGGATCCAAAGCAGGATCTAAAGTGGGCTCTGTGCTGACAGTAGCGAGCTGGATGCGGGGCTTGAACTCATGAATTGAGATCATGACCTGAACTCAGGGCACCCAGGTGCCCTAAAGTGAGCTAATTTAAAGATAAATCTTAGGTAAAGAATTAAAAAGTATAAGTACTATGTGAGTGGGACAAAAATTGGGTCCTTGAAAGATGCATGTTTGAGAAGCATCAGCTTAGCCTAGGCTCCATGGTTCTGCCTGCAAGTGTTCAGCTCTGTTCTGGGCCATGGTGGGGTGGGGTGGGGGGGCAGTGGAGAGCCAGCCACTGGAGGAGAGAGCAGGGCACCATCTGGTTTCTATTTAGAAGCTGTTGCAGGACGGCTTGCCCTGGGTACAGGCTGACTTATATCCTTGTATCCCTTTTGTATTTTTTACCGTGAAATTGTATTACTGATTCACACAATATGATGTGATATAACAATATAAACTAGGGCTTTTCCCAGCAAACCTAGCATGTGGTTAAGAGCCGTCATGAGTATGAGTGTGTTAACACATGACAGTATTTAGAACAGGCCTCACACTGCATCAGTGTGCTTACAGGGGGGTTGGGGGTGGGGATGGGTAAAGAGAGATGAGATGAGATTGTGCTGAGGGCTAGGGAGAGGGGGCTTCGAAGCAGTCCTGGAAGAAGCAAACCCTTAATGAGCTTCTATCTGAGGCAGCTCAACATCGATCTGCCTGATGTGTCTCAGGACTTGCTTCGTTTCAGGCAGTTGCACAGACCTGCCAGAGCCAGCCGGGGAATACCAAACGTTCCGCCTGGGTGCCTGGAGAAGCAGTGTCTGATCTGGGCCCGCCAGGCATCACTAGTGGCAGGATTCTATGGCTACGGGGGTAGAACATTAATGGGTTCCCGTGTCAACATTCATCAAAACCCTGCCCTATGTTGAGGGCTGCAAAAAGCTGGCTGATGAATCAGGAAGTGTATAAGTGTATGTTGCAGAGATGGGCACCATCAGGGAGAAGTGGGCTTTTTTTTTTTTTTTCAACGTTTATTTATTTTTGGGACAGAGAGAGACAGAGCATGAATGGGGGAGGGGCAGAGAGAGAGGGAGACACAGAATCGGAAACAGGCTCCAGGCTCTGAGCCATCAGCCCAGAGCCTGACGCGGGGCTCGAACTCACGGACCGCGAGATCGTGACCTGGCTGAAGTCGGACGCTTAACCGACTGCGCCACCCAGGCGCCCCAGAAGTGGGCTTTTAAAGCTGGACATGGGTTCTTCTATACCTCTGAGTCAGTGAGCTCAACACCAAGAGAACAGGATTAGCCAGGAAACCAGGCTAACCCGTGAGACCAGGTGCTAGGAGCTAGGACACGTTTCCAGTCCTCTGCTGGGCCCTTGCCTTCTGCAGAGCTCTACAGTCTATAGGGCACCCACAGGGCCTTGTATAGAATGGTTGTGGGCATGCCACTTATTCCTTGTCTGACCCTGCACAAATCATTTGTCTCTCTGAGCCTCAGCTTCCTCATCTGTAAAATGCAGGCTGCAATAGTACCTACCTTCCAAGGTTGTTGTGTGTATCAAGTTAGATAAGGGAGGGATGTGGGAATGGTGGTTGCACATAGCAAGTGATCAATCAGTGATACAGCTATCTGTTATGGTGTCCTCTCTGCTGAGCTGTGGAGGGCGGGGTTCTAGAGTCTAAGTGACAGATGTGGCTAGGCTGCAGGGGAGTGAAGGGACTACCCCAGAATTCACAGCTGCTCGATCACAGAGCCCCATTTCAAGCCTCAGGGCCCTCTACCTTAGATGATATGTCCTGGGCACAGCATGACATCCAGTGTAGGGGCCCTCTGAACTGGCCACAAAATGGAACAATGAAGTTCAAGACCTAGATTTCAGTCTTGGAGCCCTGTATGCTCAGATGGACCAAGATTTGGCTTATTTGATTTATGCCACCACTATGGACAAAAATGCGGGCAAAGTCTTCAGCTGGGGGTCGACAGAAGATTAGTAAACTGAGTAAAGAGGAACTTTATTTACACCTTTGTGGCTAAAGCTGATCAGAAGTGGGATATTTCACTTGGCGTGTGCTGTGTCTTTTGTAGCAAGAGACCTACACGGACAGTTCAGCGTGAGGCTCTAGAATTATACTGCTTGGGTTCAAGTCCTGGCACCACCACTCAGGAGCTGAGTTGGTGGCTTTCTGGCAAGTCTCAGCTTCCTCACATTTAAGACTCTGATAATAAGGGTGTCTATTTCACAAGGTATCTATCAGTTAAGGTGAGGTTTAATTGAGACTGTTCTATATATGGCACTTAGCACAGGGCCTGGCAAAGAGGAGGTTCTCCCTAATGATAGCTATTACCATAATTAAGACACAGAATGTCACTTAAACTTACAAAGCATTATCTTTGCAGCCAAATATCAACAGATTTTTCTCTCCAGTTGCAGACGTGAATGATAGCTCAGGCTGGAGCCCTGGTGTCTAAGCAACTAGACGCCTATTACCTTTGCGAGCCTGGCCTCTGCATCATCTGTTACCACCTACCCCACCCCCAGCCTGCCGCAAGCACAGTGCTTAGCAGAGAGGTTCTCCATAATGGTCTGCCCACCAGAAGTGAATATGCCACCCATCAGCTGGGGGAACTCGTTCCTGAGGGGCGACACAATGGCAATGCCTGGATGTGGGGCCAGGGAAAATGAAGCCAGGAAGACCCCCTGTTGGACAGACTCAGCAATGCCCGTTCTGATTACAGGTGGTTCTTTCAGGGAACTTCCCAGACATGTAATAATTGATAGGATGCTGGTCATGATGCAGCTGATCGTTTGGCCCCTCACCCACTCCGTTTGCTTTGCATCTCAAAACCAGGAATAAAAAATATCTGCCCTTCTAGGATTTTATAACTATGTGATGCTCTGCAAATGGACTCTCTCACACAGGTACATTCTCCTGCACATGGTTTACCAGTAATGGTTTTGCCCGTCTTCCCACCCTGACGGGCTGATGGAAAGATGGAAGGGCCCAGAAGCCCCTTTTTTCTGCATTAATTTGATCCTGTAAACCTCCCCTCTTGACTGCAGCCTCCAGAGAGAAGGGCCAGTGTGCTGCCTGCTGGGCAGCAGGAGATGGACCTTTAACTATGGTGGTGATGGTCCTAGTGATTCATCACCCCGGTTGGCTCAGGAAGAGCCATTTTTCAGGTGGGAGATTCACAAGCAAAAGGTAATTCCTCTCTAAGGGCAGACACTTCAGAGCCAAATGCAGCTCAGGTGTTTGCTCTGGGAGGGGAGAGAGGGTGCTGGCGACGCCATCCCCCCTCCTGTGGAGTCTGGACGGCTCTGCACCAACTCTGATGCGCAGGGCTCTGCCCTCCTCCTCCGGGCTTCTGAGCTGGCCCCTGGGGCCACCTGCGTTGCCAACACCGTCGTTTAAAGTGCGTGATGAACAGCAGCCGCGGCAGTAATGACAATGACAACGATGAGGGGTTCGGGTGGATTGTGGCATTTTGTTCTCGTGGCATCCAGCCAGGCATGTGTTATTATCATTCTGGTTTTACAGGTTGGGAAACTGAGGCACAGAGCGGCTAAGATGTGCCATGCCACAGATTCTTGTGCCTGGTAAACTGGAATGCCAATCCTGGCAGTCTCACTCAGAGTTTAAACACCTTATTTGCTGCCCATCACTTGGCTGGAAGGGAGGGAGGAAGGAGGGAAGGGGGAAGGGAGAATGGGTGTCTTCCAGGTTGTGAGGATGAAATGAGGGACTGTGTGTGAAGGCGTACCATACAATTTAAAGTGTCAACATGGACTTGAGTTTGTCACTGTTGGACCAGAAGTTGCCCCCAGAAGAAAGAAGCTTATGCTCTGAGGGGTAGGACTTCAGGTGCCTCTGGCTTCTGGCTGAGACTCCTAGGGTTTTCCCTCCACCCTTGGTGCTCCCCCCACCCGCACTCTGAGCCCTCAATGCTCTCCCTACCCAAACCCCTGAACCCTCAATGCTCCCCCCCCACCCTTGACTCTGAGCCGTCAGTGCTCCCCCCACCCTCAACTCTGAGGTTGTTCTCTTCCTTTGAGATGCCAGGATACAAAATGCACACCTCAGAGACTTACAGCTCTCTGCCCCTGACCAGCTCATTGCTGCCTATGAACGACCTTGGGTGAGGCTGACCTTGTCTGTAATAAGGTGGTCCTGCCCTGGCTGGCCCAGGGGCTGTGAGGGCCCGTGACAGCCCATGTACCCCAGCACCCAATTCAGTTGCCTGATTTCAAGCGCTGCACAGCCACGGTGACGGGTGGGGACCGTGCTGGATGACACAGATACAGAACATTTCCTCCCCCTTGGAATGTTATTAGACAGCATTGCTTGAGAGTTTGGTATTTGTTTACAGTTCTTTTCTTTTGAGGGAAAACTTGCATACAATGAATCTTAACACCCTAGAAAGTTCCTTCATGCCTCATCTCCGTCAGTCTCCACCCCCCAACCTCAGAGGTAACTGCTATTTTGATTGTTTTTGAAAACTGTGAATTAGTCTTGCCTGTTCATAAAAGACTTTGGTTGTCCCCTGAAAGCTTGCCCCATTTTTCTGTCCTCTCAGGAGAATGAGAGAGTCTTGAGACTGACGATTGCTATCTTCCCTCCTCCTGGCTTCCTTGGCTTCTCCCACATCTGATAGACAACGCGGACTAGAGCCGGTCTTTGGGAACTTGCAGATGGCCTGCCTTCAGCTTCAGGGACCCTGCACCATTCCACCTGCCTCTGTTTATAGTTGACCGTGGGGACTGGGCTGTGTCCCTTTCTAGGCACACCTGACTGTCCTTCCCATTGGGGGCTTCTGCCACCATCGGCAGGACTGCTGGGCAGATGGGAGTGGGCAAGGAAGCAGAGGGTGTCACCTTCTAAGGACTGGCAGACAGGAGGCTGGCCTAGAGGACATTGGTCCAAGTGACACCACCTAGCCTGGCTGGCCGCTAGTGGCCCTGATCCTGTAGTGGGGGATTACAAGAGATTTGAGTCAACTTAAAGCTGGAAAGTGGGAAATTACTTTTGGCTTAGAATTCTGGGTAAGGAAACACATTTTACCTTTTCGCTTCAGCTCGGTTGAAGAAAGTCTCAAGTAGGAAAAGCCAAATCCATCTCTTTGCATTGATGTTGTCACCAAGGCTTGGAAAATTCCCAGGTGTTCACAGCCAGCCCCTGGGCCAGCCTCTCCCGGTGACTACCATCTGGCCAGGGAAGGCATCTGTGTGCTGAGAGCCAGCTAGAAGGACAGGAACTGTGATTCCAGGGACTCCTGCGCTGGTGCAGAATGACCTTAATTAACTTTTCCTGGGTGAGGGAAGGACCCCCACTGGAGCAGAGGCGGGGGGGAGGGATAAATGTCACAGCACAGCGCTGGAGACTTCCTGCGCCATCAGAGGGGATGCGGGCTGGCTCTAGCATCCAGCAGGAGGGGCCTCTCTGCAAAGCCCAGAAACATCACCTCCTGCTGTCTGTTGGTCTGCTCACTTCTCACTTCTGTGTGCTGATTGGCAGCTGTGCCAGGATGAAAGAAAGGGGACTTGCGACCTGGATCACCGGAGGGGAAGGGAGGGCAGCTGAGGACACTGGGGCAGGGAAGGAAATCTGGAAGGTTGTGTCTGGGAGCTGCCTGAGGCGGCGCTGGAGGCAGCACATCCCTGAAGCCCACGGGAAGGAAGCAGGCGTAGGATGGTGAGGCGCCGGGGGATTCGCCTGGCCACAGGACCACGGTATCCCTGAAGACACACGGTGGCCAGGCCACAGAATGATGGGCCAGGAGTCATGTGAAAGGGAGACCTTTTTTGCTTCCTGGGCAGGGCCCCCGAAACGACTGTGTGTCTGTGTGCAAGTGCGTGTGTGGCATGAGAACCTCGGAGGCTGATCATGGGCTTTAAGGTACCTCTGCATCAGGGGTGTCCACAGGAAAATCAGGAAGTCCTAGAAGTCTGTGTTCAGTGGGGTCCCAGCCTCTCCTTCCCTCCCTCTCTATGGCTCCAGAATTCCCAGCACTGCCTGTAAGGTCTGTCCACCCAGGGGGCCACCTGGCCTGCTTGGCGCTTTCCCTTCCCTCCACCCAAGCACAGACTCATAGGGAAAGAAGGTTCTTTCCCTCCAGCTGGGACCTCAGGGTTATCAAGCAACTGTCACCAAACTTGAGACTGAAACCTGTATTGGGCACCAGTCACCCACAGACCTCAGCCCTAGGTCTGCCAGGCAGGATGGTCAAATCCTATCCATTCAATGAGGAGCAGCAATGGGGCTAGAGGAGGGCATTGTTATGTTGGGAATTATTAAATAAATGCTTTCTCATTAAAAAAATTTTTTTAATGTTTGTTTATTTTTGAGAGAGAGAGAGAGAGAGAGACAGAGTGTGAGCAGGGGAGGGGCAGAGAGAAGGGGAGACACAGAATGCAAAGCAGGCTCCAGGCTCTGAGTTGTCAGCACAGAGCCTGATGTGGGGCTTGAACCCACAAACCGTGAGATCATGACCTGAGCTGAAGTTGGACACTTAGCCACCCAGGTGCCCCAACACTTTCTTATTTTGAATATGGAGTTGTCTGATAGAGACTCAATAGAAATGTAGTGAGCTCTCCATCACTGGCGATATTCAAACTGAGACTGGATAAGCACTTCCCAGGGATCGTGTATGTGTGTGTGTGTTTTTCAATGAGGAATGGCAATTTACATGATTGTAACTTTGCACTAGATGAATACTTCCCATTCATGTGCCATCTTACAGATTTTGGATATATCTGTGTCCTGTTTATTTATATACCATTTCTTTCTTTAAACAATTTACTCTTTGGGACATAAATGTATGTTTAAAGAAAACTTGAAATCCATATCATAAAGGAAAGCCAGAACTGCATGTTATAAATAGAAAAGAATGCTTAAAAATTCACCACTGCCACCACCACAAACTAAAGCAGTGTTACCAAATCCTAGCTGGATGCTGTTGCCTGCCATGTTGCCTAGATCCAGATGGAGACAGCAAGGTAGACCTGCTTCCGTTAAGGCTTTCTCCTTGAGATCATCAGAACGGGGGGCCCCTGGGTGGCGCAGTCGTTAAGCGTCCGACTTCATCCAGGTCACGATCTCGCGGTCCGTGAGTTTGAGCCCCGCGTCGGGCTCTGGGCTGATGGCTCAGAGCCTGGAGCCTGTTTCCGATTCTGTGTCTCCCTCTCTCTCTGCCCCTCCCCCGTTCATGCTGTCTCTCTCTGTCCCAAAAATAAATAAACGTTGAAAAAAAAAATTAAAAAAAAAAAAAAAAAAAGGAGATCATCAGAACGGTTGGGAATGAATTGGAAAGTGAATAGCCACCTCCCTGGGTGATTCCATTTCATGCCCGCTCCCTCGACCTCACTCCCAATCACCCAATCACCCAGACCAAGTGCCCCTTGGCCATTTCCTAACCCCAGGCAGGCTCACATGGCCTAGGGAAGATACCCCTACCCTTGTTCCACCATGTGTGAGACAAGGTGTTTGATTGGAAAACAATTGCTAGGGTCCTTTGCAGCTCTAGTATTCCTTGCAGCTTCACTTTTAAGGATTTTCCACTCCTGTATGGTTTTTTTTTTTTTTTTCAAAAAAATTTTTTTTTTCAATGTTTATTTATTTTTGGGACAGAGAGAGACAGAGCATGAACGGGGGAGGGGCAGAGAGAGAGGGAGACACAGAATGGGAAACAGGCTCCAGGCTCTGAGCCATCAGCCCAGAGCCCGATGCAGGGCTCGAACTCACGGACCGCGAGATCGTGACCTGGCTGAAGTCGGACGCTTAACCGACTGCGCCACCTAGGCGCCCCATGTATGGTTTTTTAGAGGGCTTTCATGAGCCATTGCCCTGGGAGGGATATGGGGTCAGGGGGTGGTTCCACCAGAACCACCTGCCAGCCCAGCAGGAAGAACTTGCTTTGCTGTTGGGCTTCCGCTCCAAACACTCCTCAGAGCCTTTCTGAGCCCTCACCTCCCATCCTCCCTGCTTCCACGTCTGCTTCGCTTGGGCTAAATGTCGGTTTGAAAAATAGGATTCCATTAAAAGATTATTGTCTGCCTCCTAACTCAGGCCTCTGAGATGCAGCCTGTCCTCACTTGATTTGGTTCAGGGGCACTTTCAAAAGAGGGGTGGCAGGGGGTGGGAGGGAGCCAATTTATCATGGAGAGTTAGACATCGAGAGAAGAGGGTTTCATTTGGAACTTTGCTTATACTTGGAAAAGTGCTTCGAAATATTTTCCCCAGCAGGCGGTCAGCAGGCGATGCCCTGTTAAGCACAACAACACCTGGCTTGAAGCAAGTGCACCACTTGAAAATTAGGCCAAAGGAAGGAAAGGTAAATTAGTAGGTAATTAGGCACTTTACACAGGACGGGTTTCCTTAAGGAACTCTTTAAGCAGGCATTCCCTGGTGACTTAAAAACATTTTTTTTTTTTTTTAATTTAAATTTTAGTTAACATACAGTGCAATATTGGTTTTAGGAGTAGAATTCAGTGATTCTCACTTAGGTACAACACCTAGTGCTCATCACAAGTGCCCTCCTTAAAACCCATCACGTATTTAGCCCATCCCCCCACCCACCTCCCTCCAACAACCCTCAGTTTGGGTGTGGTAAAGACTTCATAAGATGACCATGTTTCAACCAGATGCATTTTGGGGATGGAGTTCCTCCTGGAAACCACTAATCTGCTTTCTGTCTCCATGGATTTGCCTCTTCTGGGCATATCACAGAAATGGAATCCTATAATATGTGGCCTCTTGTATCTGGCTTCTTTCACTTAGCATGTTCTAAGGTCCATCCTTGTTGTAGTGTGTATGAGAATTTCATTACTTTTTTTGGCCGAAGAGGAATATTCCATTGTGTGGCTATACCAGGTTTTATTCATCCACCCATCTTTTGATTGGCATTTGGATTGTTTCCACTTTTGGGCTATTGTGGATAATGCTGTTATGAACATTTGTGTATGGATGTTTTCACTTGTCTTGGGTATACTCCTAGGGTGAAATTGTCAAGTCATATGGTAAGTCTAAGTTTAATTTTTTGTTTGTTTAAAGTTTTATTTATTTATTTTGAGAGAGAGAGAGAGAGAATATGAATCTCAAGCAGGCTCTATGATCCTTGCAGAGCCTGACACGGGGCTCAATCTCATGACCATGAGGTCATGACCTGAGCCAAAATCAAAGAGTAGGACACTTAACTGACTGAGCTACCCAGGCACCCCATTAAGTCTAACTTTTTGAGGATCTGTCACACTGTTTTCCATAGCAGCTGTGCCATTTTCCATTCCCACTAGCAGTATATGAGGGTTTTAGCTTCTCCATGTCTCTACCCACACTCATCACTGTCTTTGTTTTAGCTACCCTAGTGGGTGTGAAGTGGAATCTCCTTGTGATTTTGTTTTTTCCTTTATTTAAATTTTTTTTAATGTTCAATGAGAGAGAGAGAGCATGCAAGATGGGAAGGGGCAGAGAGAGAGGGAGACACAGAATCGGAAGCAGGCTCCAGGCTCTAAACTGTCAGCAGAGAGCTCAGCGCAAGGCTTGAACTCATGAACCATGAGATCATGACCTGAGCTGAAGTCAGACACTTAACCGACTGAGCCACCCAGGTTCCCCTTTCCTTCTGATTTTGATTTGCATTTCCCAACTGCACACCTGGGACTTGAACCCAAGTCTCTTAATTCCCAAGTCACTGCTTGACCCACAATACCAAAGGACAAAGAGAAAGAGCAATGACTGGGGGAAGAAAGCACCTTTTTCCACCATTCCTTCCTACTGTGTCTAAGGGAGATAGTTTTGTTCAAGCCCTCGGTATGAAGACTATATTGAACATAATATGAGGATGGGACAGTCTTAGATGATACATAAAGCTCAGAGCCAAATAGCCTTAAGAAGGTGAGGTCAGAGAGGACTCCATGGAAACATGGAACCAGTTTATTTAAGATGTAAGAGTAAAAGACAAAACAAAACCCGTAATGGTACCCAATGGACAATAGACACTGGTACCACCAACGGAGTAAACAAGCACAGTGATTCTCAAGGGTGTGAGTCCTCCACTCCTTCCCTTCCTCCCGTCCTCCCCCAGAGGCTTCCTGAGCTGTAACGCTCCCATCTCCGCTTGGGCTGGGTCCCCTGGAGATGCTAGGGCCAAATCACTGCCTACAACCACTGCTCTTGTGGTTGGTATGTCACAGGGTAATGCATTTTATCACTTTACAACTGAATTACCAGTCGACTTAAGTCTTTTCAAAAGGCTGATTACCATAGTTTTTAACCTTTGAATCCTCAGTGCCTGACATATACTAGGCTTTCCATAAATGTTTGTTGAAGTCATTCATCCATCCATTTAACAAATATTTATTCAGCATACTTTGTCCCAGGTACCGTTCTAGGCTTCGAGGATATGGCAGTGAATGAAACAATTAGGAATTCCTTGCCCTCATGAGGGTTACATTCTAGGGGATGAATAAATCAAGTGTACAGATTTGTGTTTGAGACAATGAATGTGAAGGGAATTTGTAGTTTATACATGCTACATACAGTAAAGGATTATATTCATGAAGCAATGGCAATATACTAGCAACACAACAGTTGTGTGATGCATTGACCATGTGCCAGTCACTGCTCTAAATTACATTTGAAGATTATGTAAAATATACATGAGGGTTATATACATAATAATATGAAGATTATATACATGAGTATTAAATGGAATTTTAGATGTACACAGACACACACAGTGTAAAAATCCATTAATCCTTACAACAACCCTACAAGGTAGAAGTGATTACTGTCATTTCCACTGTACAGATGAGAAAAGCAAGGGACAGAGAGGTTAAGTAACTTGCCCAGGGTCACAGTGAGTAGGTGAGAAGGCCAGACCTTGAACCCAGGCACGTGGCCACAGCACCTGTGTGCGTGACCGCCATACTACAGCCCCTTGCACTGGGCAGGAAGCAGATGTGAATTTGGCATGAGCTGGCTTCCTGTGCTTTGAGGACTGGATGCCACAGTTTCTTTTCATTGATGTGGGCCTGGGATGTTTGGGTTGGTAGCAAGCTAGCCAGGCCACCAAAATGGAGGCAAGTCCTTAGGACACACTCTACCACCTCAGCCTGTGTGGCCCATGACCTCATGCCCCGGAAGGTGACCCTCCCGGAGTTTGCTCCTTCTAGCCCTCTTGCTGCCCTTCTCCTAGGTGTCCGTGTGGGAACCTGTACTCATTCCCGGCAACTGCTGAGTGACCTCACGGCTGTGGCAAAGGGCTAAGAGTCGGCTGTGGCAAAGGGCTAAGAGTCGGGAAGTTTACTTCCTGTGCTTTGCCTGGTTAGTGTCCCCAGGCAGGGCAGAGAGCCTCCCGGAAACTGCAGGAGGGAGGAGGGCGGGGAGCTGGGGGACTAACAGGTTCGCTCACATTTTCTCTCTGATGGAGTGAGCTGTGAGCATCCGGTGGGTTTCTCCCTGTAAAGGGTGGGTGGTCTGTCAAAGACTCCTCTCAACACCTTTGGTTTTGTCATTTAAAGATGGATGCTGGAAGTACCTCTGAGCACAGAGTCCGGGATGGAGGGACACACCAAGGTCCCTCCCCCCCCAAGAGCCTAGGCTGCAAGAGCTTTCTGCTAAGCGGCAAGCAGGTAGGGTCTGCCGAGTCCTGTTCACTGCTACACTCCACGGCCTGGGCCACTCGGCACACAGTAGGCGCTCAGGGAGTGTTGAATGAAAGGGCTGGAAAGGAAAATGAATCTACCGGGTTCAACCCTCTCATTTTATAGGCAGGAAACTGAGGCCCAGAAAGGGAAAGTGACTCAGCGAAGCCAATATTTATAGCCACCAGGCCACCAGCTGTGCGCTTCAGAAGAAGTGTTCTTTCCATGACACCAGGGGGCCCAGGTCTGCAGATGCCTCTCCTAGAGGGAGAGAGCCTGCGCAGGAGTCCCCGCCTCTCCTCTCCCCCACACTCCCTCTGATCTCCAGGAACATCTGCTCATTAGCAGCCCGAACTGGAAAGCCAGGAGGCAGGGAGGAGCCAGCTAACCTTTGCAGTTGGAAGTATCCTCCTGGGAGGAGGGGAAGGAAGGTGAGTGGGAAAAAGGGAATAACGACTATAACAGTGTTGACCATAACTTACTGAAGACCTACTATGGGCCAGGTAGTATGAGCAGGACTTTTTTGTGTGTATTATTTTTAATTCTTTGACATTCCTAAAATATATTATTGCCCACAGTCAGATGGTCTTGGTGGCTACTTGCTTTTTTTTTTTTTTTAACTGTTTATTTATTTTTGAGAGGCAGAGAGACAGAGCACGAGCAGGGGAGGGGCAGAGAAAGGAGACACAGAATCTGAAGCAGGCTCCAGTCTCTGAGCTGTCAGCACAGAGCCTGATAAGGGACTCGGACTCACAAACTGCAAGATCATGACCTGAGCTGAAGTCAGATACTTAACTGACTGAGCCACCCAGGCACCCTGGTCCTGGTGGCTACTTAAAGCAGAGCAAATGATGGAAACTTTCTAAATGGAATGGGAAAACAGTATGCGTGGGCCCAGGTTCTACAGACAAGTGCTCAGGGGTCTTGTGTTCAACCTAGCAGAGAGCAAAAGCTCCCGCTTCATGAGTTGTGGGCTGTCTGTGGTCTTGGGGCCTGCAGCCACAGGGTCTTGGGTTCCAATCCCAGCCCCACCACATGCAACTGAGTGGGGCCTTTCACATTGTAAAAGTAAGTGGAAAAGAATACCTACCTCCCAGCAGTGTAGAGAGGATAAAATATATGTGATGAAAAGGATCTTGAGTCCATGGTATGGCATACAGTAGGAGTTTTGTAATTGTTCTCTTTTCTCTCCCACCTGCAAACCAATGTCTACTTCCAAGAAAGATGATGGCCTTGTGTCCTTTTCTAGGGAATCAGCATTTTAACTGATGACTTTTAGAAACCACAGGGTCTGGAAGCTCAAAGAAGTACATTTCAAATTTAAAAAAAATTTTGTTTTTAATGTTTATTTGCTTTTGAGAGAGAGATAGGGAGAGAGAGAACGAGTAGGGAAGGGACAGAGAGAGAGAGAAAGCAAGAATCCCAAGCAGGCTTTGTGCCATCAGCACAGAGCTCGATGAGGGGCTCGAATTCATGAACTGTGAGATCATGACATGTGCCGAAAATCAAGAGTCGGACGCTTAACCAACCGAGCCACCCAATTTGGCTCACCCAATTTGAGTGCCCCAATTTCAGTTTTTTAAAATGTTTTAGTTATTCTTGAGAGAGAGAGAGAGAGAGAGAGAGAGAGAGAGAGAGAGAAAGAGAGAGAGAGAGAGGCAGAGAGAGAGAGGGAAACACAGAATCTGAAGCAGACTCCAGACTCTGAGCTGTCAGCACAGAGCCCAATGTGGGGCTTGAACTCATGAACCCTGAGATCATGACCTGAGCTGAAATCAGACACTTAACTGACTAAGCCACCCAGGCACCCCTCAAGGAAGTGCATCTCAAAAAATAATTGGGAACATCATAAAAACTACTGACTTGTGTACAGTTAAGAAGAATTGAAATGTTGTGACATTTTTCGGCTAATATATATGAAAGAAACTTAATAGAAGTTTCTCCACATTTGGTAACAATTCTGAAGAATTGCCAATAATAAGTTGTGAAGCTGAAAAGGTCTTTAAAACTGTCAATGATAAAAAAAAAACACCCCAAATTTGGTTACAAAGGAAAAGTAACTGAGAGAGGCAGCAGGGGTGGAGAGACTTCCCCCGGGTAGTCCCTGAAGGGCCTTAGAGCCCCGGTCCTGGGCTGCCTTTCTCTGCACAGGGAGAACGAGGTCTGGGGATCCCTGAGCAGCAGCTGGACAGGAGTCCCTCAGTGCTTGGAACACCCCCTGCATGTGCCCAGCGTGAAGGCTGGGGACAGAAGACATGGGTGTTGGGGGCTGCTATTTGGGAGCTGGAATCGAGGAAGGACACTGGTGACCTCAGGCACCAGGAAAAGGGAGTAGGGTCTGCCGCTTTAAGAGTCTTGCTGTGTCTCATCACCGTCTCGAAGATGTGGGGAGGGTTACAACAATCACCGGCTTCCCTTGATGGGATGAGGAGAAGTCCCAGAATGCCTGAGATTTACATTTTTATTACCTCTGTGGAGTAGGGACTCAGAACAGATTAAGTTTGGTTTCAGAAAAGCACTAAAAAAAAAAAAAAAAAAAAAAAATGTTTCTTGCTCCTGAGTTTTGGGGCAAAATTTAAATATGCTACAGATGTATATTACCAGCATATTTAAGTGTAATGTGATAATACTGGATCTATACCTTTTTACTTTTCCCCTATTGATAGAGCCAAAGCCCCCTTATCGGGTGCCATCACTTCTGGTTAAAGAGCAGATTAAGAGAATGATTATAAAAATTTTATATACATACTTTAAACATTTTATTCTAATTTATAAACATGAATATATATTAATCTGGTATTTTAAAACTTAGGGAAAATTCTAAATGTAGAATTTAGAATTCTAAAATAATATGCAAAATTAATATTCAAAATAGGCAGACTAGTATAATGAACCCTCGTGTGCCCATAATCCAACTTCAAAAATTATTGAATCACGGCCAAGTTTGTTTGGTCTATATCTGTCCTCCCAATGTACTGTTACTTTGAAGCAGATCCTAGATGTAATTTTGCTTAATCCATGATATTTTAATCCGCATCTGCTATGGACTGAACTGTGTCCCTACAAAATTCTTATGTGGAAGACCTAGCCCCCAAAGTGATGGTTTTTAGAGATGGGGCCTTTGGAGAATATTCGGGTCAGATGAGGTGAGGAGGGTGGGGCCCTCATGATGGGATCAGGGCCCCTATGGGAAGAGACACTGGAGAACTTGTTCACTGTCTCTCTCTACCCACATCCACTGAGGAAAGGCCACGTAAGGACACGGTGAAAAGGTGGCCGTCTGCAACCCAAGAAGGGAGCTTTCACCAGGCACCCACCTTGCTGGCACCTTGAGCTTAGACTTTCAGTCTCCTGAACTGTGAGGAATAAATTCCTGTTGTGTAAGCCACCAGGTCTGTGGTATTTTGTTTTGGCAGCTTATACTGACACTGCATCTTTAAAAGACAAAGATTCTTTAAAACAAGCAAATTGAAAAATAACATTGCCGCACCTACAAACTGGACCATTGACTCCTTCAGAGTGAGGGGCTAGGGCTAGGGCTCTTCTCTTGAGAGCACATTAGCTCCCTGGAGGCCCATGTTGCCTTTCAGTGAAAACCGCATCCCTCATGCATGATCTACAGCTTGGAGCTTGTTTTTTATTGCGGGATGAGAACTTAGAGATATGTCGGGACATATGGTAACAGAATCCTTCCAGGTAGTTCTTACTGTCTCCTGCCATCTTTGACAGTTGCCTCACTCACACCTTTTTTTTAATGAACCTCCTTTCATTGAGCATGTCCAAAGCATTCACCTTAATTTTCATAGAAATGAGTCTCATTTTCATCCTCATACTTACTTGGTATTCTGTAGTATTCAGTTATGAATTAACAATAACAACTGGCATAGATCGGTTTGGGAACACACACAACCGGTTCCTGCTAAGGATCCTACTCAGCTTGTGGGAGAAGGGCCTTGGAACGCTGGAGAGGGCCATGGTCATCCAATGGTGTGCTTACAGAGGACAAAGAGCGTCACATGAGTTGGTAAGTCAGTCAGGCAGAGACTGATTAACCGGGCTTCTTCTGGCTTTTTCGGAAATCGTTTTATTTTAGTGCACGTGGCTCCATATCGTTCTTTTTATATACCGCATCGTAACCACCGCAGGGTTGTGTCATATGCCTTGACTTACAGGCTTCTTGGTGGTAGATGTGGAGGTTGTCTCTAGTTCTTGTCTGCTCATTTTACTTTTTTGCTACTAACGAAACGCTTCAATGAGCCCCCTTGCACGTATACTGGGATGTGCTTTAACCATTATATCTACAGGATGCGTTTCTTAGTGTGGAACTCTTGTCAAACAAAAGATATATATGTCTATTTAAAATTTTTATCGATACCGCAAATTGTTCTCCAAAATTGTTTCACTGATTTATACTCCTACCAACAGTATGTAAAAGTGTGTATTACACACCCACTCACCAACCATTACCAACCTTTTTCATCTTTACCGGTCTGATAAATAAAAGGCGCTATCTTACTGTCGATTTATTTTATTTTATTTTATTTTATTTTATTTTATTTTATTTTATATTTAATTTTTTGCTTTGTTTTATTTATTTATAGTAGGCTTTAGTATTTTTTTTTCTTGTGTTTGATGGGTATTTGCACTTATTTTTCTATGAACTGTGAGCTCATATCTTTTGCTCTGCTTGTCTTTTTGAATAGCTTTGAGACTCTAATCTAACAGTACTTACCTTTTGCTTGTCTTTGTGTGACGTAAATTCACGGTGAAGGGTGGATGACTGTTCATCAAAGATGTGTGCTCTCTTCTGCCCTGTGGCGTTGTCTCTGGGAAGAGGTTGCCAGCGAGGGACTTCCCTCAGCAGCCGTTTCCAGCGGGGCAGGTGGAACCACGTGACTGAGTTCTAACCAATGGCTGAGAGCGTGGATGCCATCTGCCGGCAGCTGGTTAGAATTTCTCACTGATCCTTCACCATAATCCAAAGGTCAAAGTTGGCAAGGCTTCTGCCAGCCTAGTCTCTGGATGATGTAGAGGAGGAGTGTTAATTGAAACCACTGGTTAATTGAACCATTATGCATTTTATGGCTTATCTTTTTAAAAATAGTAGCCAGTCCCCTCTAACAAGTACACAAAACTCAGAGTAAGTAGCCTGTTCTAACTTATGTAGCAAATATGTGTAGTGTTTGTTTTTTGACCCTTTCTATGCTATTTATTTTAATAATACAGATCTATAATTTTTTTTACATGGTTGTTTTTAAAAATGATGCTTGCATTTTGTGTTATGCTTGGAGAGAAGCTTTCTACCTCAAGATTATTTTTTAAGTCATTTATGTATCTTTCTAGAACATTTAGAGTTTACATTTTTCATTAAAATTTTTTGCTTCATCTGGAAGTTATCTTAGTGTAAGATATAATGTGGGTTTCCATCTTAGGAACCTTCCCCCCCCTCCCACCCCTTAAATGCTTAGGAATTTGTTCGAATTTGTTCCCATTCCATTTATTGAATAATCTTTTTAAAAATTTTTTTAACGTTTATTTATTATTGAGAGACAGAGAGACACAGAGCATGAGCAGGGGAGGGGTAGAGAGAGGGGGAGACACAGAATCTGAAGCAGGCTCCAGGCTCTGAGCGGTCAGCACAGAGCCCAACTCGGGGCTCAAACTCACAAACTGTGAGATCATCACCTGAGCCGAAGTCGGTTGCCTAACCAACTGAGCCACCCAGGCGCCCCTATTGAATAATCTTTTAATCACTGATTTGAATCACACTTTTGTCATTTACCAAACTCCAATATGTGATTGGGTTTACATAAGGATTCTCTCCTGTTTCATGAATTTGTTTATTAATGCATTGTGCCAAAGTATTTTCATTGCTGCAGATTTATAATAAATAGTTTAACATACCTAGTAAGGAAGTCTATCTTCATTTTCCCTTATCATTTTCCTCTTGGCTAACCTTATATTTGCTTTTCCAGATAAACCTCAGAATAAGTTTGTCTAGTTGAAAGAAATTATATTTGATACTTTAACTGGAATTTCTCTGAATGAGGAAAACTGAAATTTTTACAAAACTAAAACTTTGTCTTAAAAAATATATGTCTTTTGGGACACCTGAATGTCTCAGTAAGCTAAGCGTCCAACTCTTGATCTCAGCTCAAGTCTTGATCTTAGGGTGGTGAGTTCAAGTTTTGCATTAGGCTCTGCTCTGGGCATGAGGCCAACATTAAGAGAAAAAAAAGAATATATGTCTTTTGATTTATTCAAATAATATTAAAATTCCTCATTGGAGGGTTAAAGCTTTTTTTATACAGATCCTGCACGGTTGTTGTAAAATTCACTCTCAGGTGCTTTAGGGACCTTTTCTTTGAGCGTATTCTCTAACTGGCTTGTTGTTTGAATAAGAAGAAACCATCCAAATCAGTTCTCTATGTTTCTAAAGTTTTTCAATTGATTTGGATATATGATCATATTATCTTCAAATCATATTAAATCTGCCCCCTCCTTTTGAATATACTGTATTTCCGTCTTATTTTGTTTTTTCCTTGTCTAATGGCACTGGCTTGTACTTCCAGAACAATGTTTAGTGGCAAATTCCTACTCCTGAACACCCTTAGAGGATGGTCTGTTGCTGTCGATTGGCTAAAATCCAGCTCTCTCAGAGGAAGCAGGGGGAGTTTGCTGGGAGGTTTGGCAATGGCCCTCGCTAGAAAGGTCCTCCCTGACCTGCTCTATTCAGGACTAACCCTGGCTACCTCTGCCCACCCTAAGCCCCTAAGCTCCCTAAGCCCACCTGCTCCGTGCCCCTAGCACGGGTTGCATGGCATAGGATACATACACTGTCTTCTCAACTAGAATGGAAGCTTTCCCAGGGCAGAAACAGGTTCTTTGGATCACTGCGGTTTCCCTGCAGCCTGGTGCCCTGCCTGCCACATAGGAAATACACAATCAATATGTGGCCAATGAAATGACACAATCAGATAGACTTTTGCTGTGTCCTATAAAAAATGCCCTTCCTAATAACTGCCCATCACATTTTTATAGCCTTTTCTGTTAACAAAGCCCTTTCGAATACATTATCTTGCTTTACTCTCTCATTAAAAACCCTGGGCATTTTCCCTTTATTTATTTATTAATTTATAATTTTTAAATTTTTATTTATTTATTTTGTAACGTTTATTCATTTCTGAGAGATGGAGAGAGACAGAGCATGAATGAGGGAAGGGCAGAGAGAGAGAGGGAGACATAGAATCTGAAGCAGGCTCCAGGCTCTGAGCTGTCAGCACAGAGCCTAAGGCGGGGCTTGAAACCCACGAACCGAGAGATCATGACCTGAGCCGAAGTCGGACGCTTAACCAACTGAGCCACCCATGTGCCCCATGTTTTTCCTTAAAAATTTTTTTTTTTAAATGCTTATTTATGTTTGAGAGAGAGAGAGAGAGAGGGGGGGGGGGGAGGGGCAGAGAGAGAGGGAGACACAGAATCCAAAGCAGGCTCCAGGCTCTGAGCTGTCAGCACAGAGCCATTTTTCCTCCTTTCACAGATATGGAAAAGAGGTTCAGAGAAGTTAAGTGACTGGCTCAAGAATTGCTCAGCTAATGAATGGCAGAGCAGGATTCCGTCCTAGCCTCCTGGTTCTTTCCACTGGGCTGTGCTGCCGCTCAGTTGACCATCCTTTGGAAAGCAGCTCTGAAGATTTTCCATCTTGATAATGAAAAGTGACTTTTTAAAAGCTGTTGGCTTAGGAGGAAGAAGGGAGTGAGTGAGGGAAGTAGTGGCCCCCCAGAAGCTGCTACTAATTTTACCCTTGTCAGCAAAGGGTAGGTTTATGTGGGTGTCTGGCAAGGTGCGTGGGGCTGAGGGTGGTGAGGGTGGTGGGGGGTGGTGGCCGGCGTATTCCTCAGCTCATTGTCCCTTGGCCTCAGCTGCAGTGTCTCGGAGCCGCAGCGCTGGCCCTTTGGGGCTGAGTCCCGTCCTCTCACTTGGTGGTCCCATCGAGGGTGATGCAGACCTCTGGGCCTTGGCTACTGGGTACTCGGCAGCCCTTTCTGCACACACAATCCTGTCTGAGCCACTTTGGGATGGTCCACAGGGGAGAACGAGAGCACCCAGTCCTTACCCTTACAGGCCCATGCTTTGAAGGGAGAGAAATAATTTAGACCTCCCACGTGCCAGGCCGGATGCTGGCCAGGCTCCCATATACCACACTTCACTTAGTCCTCCCTACAACTCAAGAGTGAGCTGTAATGATGTCCTTAAACAAAGTCTCAGAGAGTGCCCCAGCTCACCAGTGTCACGGCTGCAATTCCAGCCCCAAGGGACTCCAACACCCATGCACATTCTGTGGCACCTCCCACAGGGTTGCGTGGTCTAATGCCAAGGGACAAGTCCCTGGTGACACAGCTGGGTCCCACCAGGGGGCGGAATCAAGGACCCTGCCCGGAGGGTGAGTCTCCTTTGGCTTGTGAACGGCCTCAGGGGAAGGCAGAAAAGAGGTGGTAGCGGGCTCTGAGAGGGAAGAGCCAGCAGTTTGGTCTGGCAGTAAGGAGAGACAAGAGGGATTAAACTCCGGCTCTGCATTAAAGGGTAACGTCTGAGTCAGCCATACTGAAGGCCATGTTCCCCTGAAGGGATGACCTTGGCGAAATGGTGAGGTCAGTAAGTTTCACTGACTTTTTCACCCCTTCCCCTGGCCTGGACTGCTTGTGACTCCATGAGGGGCCTTTCAATTGGCTACAGATCAACCCTCCACCACCTACCGCACCCCATCCTTCCCCCATCCCCCACGTCAAGATCCCCTCCTGTGCCTCTGTGGATATTTATACTACATAGAGGTGCCCAGAAACCTGAAATCCTCCCAGGCTGTCTGTGGAGAAGCAGCTGCTACTGTTGGCTATTTGGGTGGCCTACAGGCTGGCAGGAGGGTGTCCTGGCACCCCTCACTGTCGGGGGACCACCCTTTGCCTGTTCCACACATGTGTCCGTGGGTTCAGGAAGTTGGAGGGCTCAGTGAACACCTTCCTGTCCCACGTCGATGCTGACTTGGTGAGAAGTGCCACTGGTGGCTTGGCCTTGCCTGGCCCTCAGGTGGCATTGACTCCCCTCTACCCAAGCAAAGTGGAGCAGCAATCCCAGTGGCCGCCCATCCTTGGCGACTCGATTTCACTATCAGGATGGAAAATCTCCAGGGGCTATTATTTTCCAGAGGGCTGGCCACCTCCATTAGTGGCTCCTTAAAAGGCAATCCAATATCGTGGTGAATATCACTTTGAAACCAAATCTGGTGTCCTTGCCTTAATCCCCATAAGCTTCCTGCCCATCACTCAGAGCTGACCCAGCACTGGCCCCCCACGGCTAGATCCTAAAATGACTTGGCTTGAGAGGCAGGGGTGGAATAGAAGTGTCAGCTCATGCTTACGGGGTGGATAATGAGGGGCAAAGTCTGAGGCCACTGCCCTTGGAAATTTGGACTCCCTTAAACAGTCAGTGACAAGTGATCCTCAAATATATACACCTTCAGCAAGCATGAAAAATCCTCAGTCCAAAATAATATTGACATGTAAGGGTCTTGCCGTATTGGAAGGTGGGGTTGTAAGTTATAGCACACGATTGTGGGAGCCAGTTTCCTTTAAACTTTCCTGAGGCTAAGGGCATCCTTCCCTGTCTGTTTACCCCCAACACTTTGGCCGAAAGAACAAGAACATCAGATTAGCGCTATGAAGACCTATCAGGTTGCTTCTAGTCGAGATTTTCACACACGCACACACACACATATGCGCACACATGCACACGCACTCTTATCTCTCACTTTCCCAGTTACTTCTTAAAGGAAATTAAGATCCTGTGAGGTTAAACTAACTTGGTGAAGTTTCTTGGAAAGAACAGGGTTTTAAAGAATCTGTAAACAGCTCCTGGATTGACCTTCAAAAATACTTTAACTCCTGTCATCACTTTTATTACTCTTTGCTTAAGAGCCTAAAACGGCATCCCCATCTCTCAGTCCACATCTTATCTAATATTCAAGATTATTCTCTGGGCCTTCACTGCTTTGTAATCCTCCCCACCCCTGCCTCCTGTCTAGTGCTTGCCCACACACCCAAACTCACACTCACACACACACACACACACACACACACACACACACACACACAAAACCTTCCTCCTTGCTTCTCCCCCAAGCCTGTGTGCCTAGTCTGGCCCATCCCTCCAGGCTCAGTCTGGCTTCTACTTCTGCTTCTCAGAATACTGGGAGCATTTAGGATATGATTCTAACCTCATTTTCCGCCTGCTGTCACTTTTTTAGCTTCTTGTGTTGCAGGCACTGAGCCTTTCTCCTTAACAAGATTAAAAAACTCCAGGAGGACATGAATTCTTGTCTACTCCCTCTTCCCTGTGCCTATAGCAGGCGCAGCACACAGTAGGCCCTTTGGGAAATATTGAATAATTGAATATTAAATAATTGAGAATTTTGGTTTCCTGTCTCAAGGAATAATTCCTAGTTCCTTTAAAAAAAAAACAAAAAAAAAATGAAGCAGAAGAAATGTAATAAGGAAGCATTTGGACATTTTTCACAAGATGTTTTGAGAGTGCCTGCTTCTGTGTACGTGTGCACGTGCGTGTGTGTGCATGCATGGGTGTGTGCATACATGGGTGTGTTTGCCCTCATAGGTATACATGTGGTAGTTTGGCTCCAAGGCAAAATTAGGCTCATTAAGAAGATGCTTGCTGACCACCTGCATGTGGGTGGGTCCCCATAGTCCTTAAATTGTCCTCATTTGCCTTTTTCTTTGCACATTGTAACAAGCCGTCGGTAATGACAGGGGCTAAGGCTGGAATGCCTAATGAGTTTTGGATTAAGAAATGACGAGATAGCATCTTGCTGATTGTAATTAACACAAGGCCTCTATTGTGTCGTATCGGCACTGCATCTTCTCGCTGACAAGTAATTCCCCCAAATAATCACTTGTCTTTCAACATCTCGATGTGTGGACTAATTGTAAAGAGCTCCTGCCTGGAAAGGCCACCCAGAGCAATTTGGGGACAATTACACGGGCGCTAGTGGCTGCTGGGCACAATTACCTGGACTGGAAGACATGGTGAGTGAGACCCAGTGAGGGGAATGAAGCTTTGGCCGGGCGCTCAGACAGCATCTGCCCATGGTCGCTGGCTGCACAATGAGCTTTCAACAGAGCTAACATGTTGCCCCAGAATATGAGAATAAAGTGCTCATTGGGAATACCTGAAGGGACTTGGGTCATGTTTTGTCCCTTAAATGATACAAGTCATGATTATCTGTAGAAAAAAAAAAAAAAACCCAGAAAATATAGACAACAAAACCACTACCAACATCTTGGTGAATTTAGTCATTATAATCACTGACACCACCATCATCACCATCATCCTCAGTATCTTCATCATCAAAGTGGCTACCATGTAGGAACAGATACTTCATTCCACATACTTTGGTAGGCACTTTAAATAGATCATCTCTAGGGGCACCTGGGTGGTGCAGTCGGTTAAGCGTCCGACTTCAGCCAGGTCACGATCTCGCGGTCCGTGAGTTTGAGCCCCGCGTCGGGCTCTGGGCTGATGGCTCAGAGCCTGGAGCCTGTTTCCGATTCTGTGTCTCCCTCTCTCTCTGCCCCTCCCCCGTTCATGCTCTGTCTCTCTCTGTCCCAAAAATAAATAAACGTTGAAAAAAAAAATAGATCATCTCTAGATCTTATAAAAATCTTGCAAGGTGGGTCACTGTAATTCCGTTTTATAGATGGGAAAACCGAGACACATACCCGTCTCCGCTCACACAAAGCAATAGTTGTTGGAGGTGGAATTTCAATCTGGGTCTGTGTGTCTAAAATCTGTGTATATGCTGTTTCTCTACTTGTCTTTCAGACAGGATGGTGACCCTTTCTCTCCTGACTGCCATAAATAGTTGCTATGAATGTTGAGTAAGATACTGGATATGAAAGCTTTGCAAACTGTAAAGTCCTGAATAGACTCAGGACTTATTAGGCAGTGCCTGGCGTCTATTCAGACATCATACCCAGCTGCCAAGTAGGTAAGCAATATTCATTGAATGGCGTTTAATTAGGTTTCATTGAAAAGCTGAGACTGGGCAGGTATGTGCAGTTTGGGTAAAGGGAAGGAGGGATTGGAGAAACTCTAGGTACATGGGCATGAACATCGTGAATTGAAGGGGAAGGGAATGATTCCATCAACTGGAGTGGGCATGGTGCTGGGCGGGGGATGCGCTCTCACTCCCATCGGCCACCTCAAACCGTACTTCTTCAAAATCAAAATAGCATGATTATTACCTAATGGTAGCCTTCGAACAAGCTCCTAGCCCCCTTCCAACAAGATTGTCAAGTTCTTATATGAAAATTCTAGAGCCACCGGTTGATGTTGGGGAACAGGAAAGGCAAGAGTTCGAAGATGTGGGGTTAGCTTGGGCAGGGGTCTGAGTACGAGGTGGGCCACAGCCAGACTAGTTACCAAGTTCTCTCTGCTTCTGTCTCTGCTTACCTCACCACCTCTCTCATCTCTTGTTCATTCTGACTCTTGACTTTGGGAAATAATGTGGAATTCTAAAGCTTTGTCCCTACTGCGTGTGTGTGTGTGTCCGTGCACATGTATTGGAATTAGGGACTATTCTCCTATTAAAAGGCAGAAGTTAAGAGTCTCCAGCATCCTAAATGTCCACCCAGGACGCCAGCCAAGTGCCCTGCCAGGCTTGGACGCTGAACTCCCCTCCCATGTTGGAGGTCCTGATGGCAACCTGAGAAATTAATTGAAGTTCTGTTGGGCAACTCTCCGCGAGGGCAACTCTCCAGCACCCTGTGGCTTCTGCATTTGTCTTGGAAGATGACCAAGCCAGGAGTGGAGTTTGACCAAAAGTAGGTGGAATTGACTTAGAAGAGCTAACTTGGGCCGTCGCTACCATCCAAAAAAGAAAAGAGAAGGTGGCTGGGAGGGAAATCGGGCGGCGTCAATGAGGGGATGCTATTTTGCCAGCAACAACTTGCAGCCGCAGCCTGGGAGGGGGCAAGGCTGCCTACGTGCAGCCACACACAATCCTCCGCCTGGGGCCAAGGCAAGAACCGAGCCTGCACTTGACCTCCATATCCATGCACGGTGAAGGTGAATCCTCTCAGTCCCCTTGTGCCCTGTCATGCAGAAGTAACCAGGCTGGGGACTCTTCGTAATGGTCACACTGACCAGGCATCTTGCGACTGACCGCATGACCCTGTCGTCAGTGAACCGGGGAAAGCAGAGAGCCAGTGATCGCTATTCTGTTTGTGTTTGTGTGGTGGCACCCTTACAGGGGACACCAGTGACCATGAACTTTCTTTCCTGGAGTTGTGTTCTGTGGATCAAAGGCCACTTCTGCCTTCATTCTTGAAATTGCTGTTGGGCTTCATAGACAAGCAGATAAAGGAGATTTTCTCATCGGAAAGGAAGGAACAACTGTGTAAGAAGTTAAGTTATAAAGTTGCTGCAGTGAACAGGTTACTTGAATAATTTGAGCTGAAAAATCACATCGGACTGAAAAAGATGTGCATATACATACAACCTAATTGGAGTTCAACGCCTGGGTCTGCCTGCCTAGGAACTGCTTTCTGTTGGTAGGTCTTGTTGCTGATGCCATCGCTGCCCCACGGGCTCTGGAGTCCACAGGCATCTCTAGGGGAAGAGGGCAAAGCTGTCCCATGTGTCCTTCCCACCCTACAGCATGCAGCTCTTCTACTGTGTCTTGTGCTGCCACTAGGTTGATCACTGGGAACTGAGAGAGATCCTCTGGTCAAAGTGGTGCTTGACTCCTGAAACATGGAGTTCGGAGTTGTCATATCACAGCTAATTCTACACCTAAAGATGGAGAAGGCGGCTTTTAGAGGGCATTGAGAACCTCCCTAATACCCTCCTTAGATGGGCCAAACCTCAGAAATACTAATCAGATGGAGCCCTGTCATGTCCTGGCGTCCCCTGGCCCAGGGCTAACTCAGCTGATGGTCCAGTATTGGTGCCTCATGGATCTTCAGTCTGCAGTGAGACCTGAGGAACCACTCGTTTGAGCCTCTGATCCAGGGAGATCCTCATTTTTTGTCTTGTTTTCTCAGTCTCTGGGTCCATCCAATTTTACCTGCTCCTTAGCTGCGCTCCATCTTCCTTGCATGGGATAGGACCGCTCCCTCCTAGCCTTCCTTGCTTCAGTTTGTCAGAAGGCTTGATGAGACTCCAGCTACCAAGTTCTATAAAAGATATCTGAAGAATGATGGGATATTCAGGTTGGAGAAGAGGAGATCAGAAAGAACCACGGTCCCTCTGTTTAATTCACTGGCCCGAGTGTATATATCTGGAAGAATAGTCAGATTTTGGATAGCCCAAGAGGTGGAATTCAGATCCATGAATGAAAGCTGGAGGGGGACAGAGTCCAGGTCAGAATAAGGAAGTTAGTAGCTGCAGTAGTTAGGAGCTGAACCACCATTCAAGCAGCTGATACTGGAGGAAGCTTGTCCATTATCAACACAATCCCCATCATCATCTGCATCCTCATCACCATTTACTGAGTGCTCTGCCAAGCTCTTCACAGACATGGTCTCAGTTGGTATCTCTGCCATTTACTGCCACTTCCTTTTCTCTTGGAGGCTCATTCTCCCCACCTCTGAGCCTTCTGGCTTGTGGTCCTCGGTGGTTTACAGCTTAGAATGAAGAATCTTGACGAGGCTGTAGAGTCTGGAAAAGCGTGGTCCCGGTAGGGAGGTGCCCACCGGACCACAGGGCTTAGAAAACAAAGCACTTGCCTGATGCGAGCATGAATTCGCCCCTCTGTATCTGACAAGTAGGCATTATTCTTGGTGGGTAAGCAGAAACACAGCCTTCCTTTGTGAGCCTGTTCCCCACACCATGAGCACCCCCCCCCAACCTTGCATGGAAAGCTTCATATAGAAATGACTCATTCCCAAGTTAATGTGAAATTTAAAGATTTTGCTTTCCTCTTCCAGGGCAATTTTTGATGTCAGGCTGATCTCTCTCCCAGTACAATGAAAATCTTTGTTCTCTTATCACTAAAGGAATGTTATGATTCTGAAAGCATGTAGGAGTATCTCAGGAGGCTTGGTTCGCCTCAAACCAGGCTACATGGACAGATAAAGATGGATAGAAGGTGGATTGGGAGTTATTGTTTAATGGGGACAGAGCTTTGGTTTGTGCTGTTGATAAAATCCTGGTGCTGGATAGTAATGGTGGTTGCCTGATATTGTGACTGTACTTAATGCCATTGAATTGTGCATTTAAAAATGGTTACAGTGGGAAACGAAACAAGAAACAGTGGTTAGGCGTGTTTGGAGACATGCGTGGGGAGAAGTGAGGAGGGGGAGTAGCTAGCAAAGAAACAGTGAAAAGAATTGAAAGGGAATGCTTCCTCTTGTACGTTGCTGGAGGGGGTGCCCAGTGGCACAGTCCCAATGGGGAGCAATTGGCCGTGTTGACCAGAATCACAGATGCCCATGCTCTTTGAGTCCGTGATCTCACTACTATTCAAAGGGTGTGCCTGCTTTTGTGCAAAATGATGGTGGGCGAGTGTCTTTACTGTAGTGGTGTCAGGACCAATATAAGACCGTCATTGGAAACACCTAGAGGGGCTGGCTAGACAAAGTATGGCAGAGCCACACCATGGAATACAATGCAGCTGTGAGAGAGGGAGAAAAGAGGGAAGAGAGAGAGAGAGAGAGAGAGAGAGAATGAGCTTCCTAGATACTAATGTAGAAAGGTCTCTAGGGGGACCCATCCACAATAAAGATTTATTGTAAAGTAAACACATCAAAGACCAGAGTAGTGCAAATAGAATGCTACCTTCATGTAAGAAAAGGGAAAATTCTGAATATATACAGACTGGGTGTGTAGAAGAATACTGGAGGATACACAAACTAAACAAAGTGGTTGCTGAAGGGGCCTCAGGTGTGAGGAAGGGAGGGAGTGGACAGACACAGGCTGTATTTTGTATATTGTTTTGATTTTTTTTAAGTTTATTTATTTTAGAGAGAGAACGGGAGCAAGCGGGGGAAGGGCAGAGAGAGGGCAGGGAGAGAGAATCCCAAGCAGGCTCCACACTGCTAGCACAGAGCCTGATGTGGGGCTCGAACTCATGAACCATGAGATCATGACTTGAGCTGAAATCAAGAGTCGGATGCCTAACCAACAGAGCCACCCATGTGCCCCTGTTGTTTTGATTTTTTAATTATATGAATAAATTACTTAGTCTAATTTTCTAGGAAGGGAGGGAGGGAGGAAGAAAGGCTAGGAAGGCCCTTTACAAACTCCAAAACATTCTACAGATATAAGCGCTTAATAATGAGAAAGCAATTATGATCATAATACTCTAACAGCTACCATTTCTCAAGTGTTTACCAGACACTGCATGAAATACTTCGTATCTATGATCTTCTTTGATCCTGACCACACAATGGTTTTTATTTTTATAAATGGGAAAACTGGCAATTGGAGGAATTAGATTGTCCAAGGCCACACTTCCGGAAAGGCACAGGGCTGGGATTTGAACCCAGATCCGTCTGCTGTTACACGTGGCTCTTGACTGTGCCATACTCCCATAGGTGCCATTGCCCTGCGGTAGACTTTCTTACGGGGAGGGGGCTTCTTTATTTCCCAACCTGCCAGAGCAGCCCCTGGTACCGACATAGGCATTTTCCAGGGAAAGCTGGAAACCTTAGTAGGCTAGGTGCCGTTCTTGGAAAAACGGGACACCTCGACAGCGCCCGTCTGCCCCCGGCCATGTGGTCATCCTGTCTTCAGGAGGTATTTTTGGTGGCAGTTTTCCTACGGTATCCGGTTGAGTGCCGTGATGAGGCACAACACGTCTCTGCGGTTGCTCCTGGCCTTCCTGAAATATCCATCCAAGACCATGTTGGCTCCACCGCCTTGGATGGAGCCCAGAAGAAGGTTTTTATGGAACATGTCTTTAAAACCGGTTAATGATTTACGAAGAGCTTGGCAACGAAGGCAACGTATGCCCAACAAAACCTTTTCCTGTGTTCAGGCAACCTCAGGGCCGCGTGGTTAAACCTGCAAGGAGTCCCAGAGGAGACCCAACAGTCAAACGAAAGTTTGATTGTAAAAATAATTAGATCACAGGATATTTAAAAATAAGGTCCAGAGGTGCAGCTCGAGCTCCGTCCTGTTTGACTTCAGAGAAGGGCCCCCGAGTGGAAAGTAAGCCGAGAAGCAAAAGTACCAGTGTTTGGCAGATTGAAATTCTGGGTTTCATGTCTCAGGGCCCAGCTCTGCTGCTGGTGGGATTGCCTGGTGGAAGGAGGAGCTTTTCAGTCACAACAATCCTGCCTCGGATAAACCTCATTGGCTATGATATGGCCACCATGCAAAGCTAGGAGGCGTTTTCTCAGAAGATTCCACTGGGGAAGTGCGCGGCCTGCGGGCTTCCTGTGTGTTTCCATAGGTGAATCGCACACCACCCTTTTCCTGACACCGTGCAGGATGACCTGTCCCTCCCACAATGCTTGATCCATTTTCTAAGTTAAAGGTGCTTGGTGCCCAGAGAGTGAGGCAACTGACGTGCAAGTGTTTCCCTAAAGGGGTGAGTGATGGGGTGTCCTGTGGAAAGGGGATCGCCAGTTTGTTTCAGGATAAATGGCCTCATTGTATTCTGTTCGTTCGTTCGTTCTTTCTCTCTCTCTCTCTCTCTCTTTCTTTCTTCCTCCCTCCCTCCCTCCCTCCCTCCCTCCCTCTCTCTCTCTCTTTCTCCTTCCTTCCTTCCTTCCTTCCTTCCTTCCTTCCTTCCTTCCTTCCTTCCTTCCTTCCTTCCTTCCTTCCTTCCTTCCTTCCTTCCTTCCTTCCTTCCTGTTTTTCTTACCTCAGTTGATTTCCCACAGCCAGCCTAGCACATTTAGGTGTAACGCTGGGGTAGGAAGAAAGTAGTGTTTGTTTTGTGTTTAAAGTTTATTTATTTTGACAGAGAGAGAGAGAGAGGGAGAGAGAGAGAGAGAATGAGTGAGGGAAGGGCAGAGAGAGAGAGAGAGAGGGACAGAGAATCCCAGGCAGGCTTCACACTGTCAGTCTGTGGAGCCTGATTCGGGGCTCGAAACTACGAACCGTGAGATCATGACCTGAGCCAAAATTGGATGCTTAACTAACTGAGCCACCCAGGCACCCATCGTTTTTGTTTTTTGCCATGACCAGCAGCCAAGGTATCTTAGAAAATCACCTCCCCTCAGGCTATGTCATGGGGCTCTGAGCAGGGGGTTATAGTTCAAGTCTCCCTGGCTAAATCCAGTTTCCTCTCAGGGTTTCTAGGCCTCTTCCTGGTAAAATTTGTTGATGGGAAGTTGGCTTGCGCCTTGGTGATGGATACACTGAACACAGTGATGCTTTCTACAGAAGTGTCAAGGGTGGCTATGGTGGGGAGAAAGAACTCTGATAAATCAATAGGTCCCCGAAACTAGACTGTCTGGTCATCCCATAGGGGTTTGCATCAGAAACATAGGAAGTGCTGTCTCGTATGCTGCCCCAGCTATGGACTGTCAGCAAGCCCTGGAGGTGTCCCCTGGTAGTGGTTGTTCCCATTGGTCATGACATGGAAAGCTCCTGTTTCCTGTGGAAGCCTTCAGAGGCATCTCAGCAAGATGCTGCATGTGGAAATTCACAGGAAGAGTAGGAATAATGTATACAGAGTAGTTAGCATGATGCCTGGCACCAAGATGCTCAGAATATACATTTTAAAAAATAACAGAACCTAACAGTACAATTAAGAATTTCTCTTTACTCCTTATTTGAATTTGGGCCACTGAAATTTGCTAGGCACACTCTCCCTTTGTGTCTTTGCTCATGCAGTTCTGTCTGCCGTCAATGGCTTCCCTTCTTCCCCCACCATTACATGTATGTCACTTCTGCTTATTGTCACCTTAAATTCGATATTGTCTGACCCTAGAACAGCAACATGGTTTTCTTTTCATGAGAATTTATCCGGTGTATATTTCCCCAGTCCTTTACTTTAAACTTTTCTGGGTTCTTAAATTACAGATGTGTTTCTGGGACATATGCATTTTAAACAATTTAAATACAGTAATTCTTTTAATCGGTTAGTTGAATCTGTTTACATTTACTGTAATTTTAAATATGTTTGAATGCATTCCACCATTTTCTTTTTTTTTAAATTGAGATACAGTTGACATATAACATTATATTACTTTCCCATGTAGAACATAAGGATTTGATATATTTATATATTATGAAATGACCACCACAATAATGGTTAACATCCATCACCACACATAGTTACAGAATTTCTTTTTCTTGTGATGAGGACTTTTAAGATCTACTCTCTTAGCAACTTTCAAATGCACAATACAATATTATTGACTACAGTTGTCATGCTGTATATTATATTCCCACGACTTGTTTTATAATTGGAAGTTTGTATCTTTGTCTCACTCCACCCATTTCACCCCCCCCCCCACCTCCAGCCTCTCACCATCACTAATCTGTTCTCTGATATTCTGTTTTTACAATTTCTTGTCATTTTAGATTCCACATATGAGTGAAATCATATGGTATTTGTCTTTCTCCGCCTGACTTATCTCACTTGGCAGAATACACTCTAGCTCCATCCATGTTGCGGCACATGGCAAGATTTCATTCTTTTTTATGGTTGACCAGTATTCCATGGCATATGTATACCACATCTTCTTTGCCCATTAATCCTCCGATGGACACTTAGGTTGTTTCCATGTCTTGGCTATTGTAAATAATGCTGCAGTGAACATGGGGGTGCAGATGTCTTTTTGAGTTAATGTTTTTGTTTTCTTTGGATACGTACCCAGTAGTGAGATTGCTGGATCATATGGTGATTTTATTTTTCATTTTTTGAGGAACTTCCACACTGTTTTCCAGAGTGGCTGCGCCAGTTTGCGGTCCCACCAACAGTGCACAGGGGTTCCCTTTTCTCCCATCCTTGCCAACGCCTGCTATTTCTTGTCTTTTTGATCATAGCTACCATTTTCTTCTATTATTTCTGTTTACCCTACTTTGTGCTACTCCTCCTCATTTCTGCCTTTCTTGCTTCCCTTTTCATCTTTTTTTTGTTTTGGGAACTAGCTGTCCATTCCATTTTCATTCTTTCGGTGGTTATCCCTAAATTATCTCTAAACTTAACAGGTTTACTTGATGTCACAATCTCAAGTTAATTTATACCTCCACCCTCTTACAAACAACTTGGAGAATATCGATATGCTTAAGACTAATGCCCTAACATGTTATTGTGTTTAGTATTTGGGTTCCATTTTGTTTGGTACCGCCCAGATGTCCTTAATATTATTGTTGTTGTTTTATAAATCAAGCTTGTTAAGTATTCCCCATCTGGCAATTGGTATATTTGCTCATCAATGCTTTTTTTTTTTAATTTTTTTTAATGTTTATTTATTTTTGAGACAGAGAGAGACAGAGCATGAACGCGGGAGGGTCAGAGAGAGAGGGAGACACAGAATCTGAAACAGGCTCCAGGCTCTGAGCAGTCAGCACAGAGCCCGACGCGGGGCTCAAACTCATGGGCCGCGAGATCGTGACCTGAGCCGACGTCGGACGCTTAACCGACTGAGCCACCCAGGCACCCCATCAATGCTTTTTTTTACTTTCTTCTGGGTTTGCTTCCTCACCCCCTGAAATTTATCCTTTAGAAATTCTTTCTGGGAGAGTCTATTGGTGACAGATTCTCTTAGTTTTCATTTATCTAAAAACATTTTATTTGAACCTCACAGTTGAGTTAAAATGTCATTTGGCAAAAAATTCTAGATTGAAAGCTATTTTCATTCAGTCTTTTGAGGACTGCTGTCTGTGGTCTCAGTTTTGCTGTCGAGAAGTCTGCTAATCGTCTCTCCTCTGTAGGTAATTTCTCGTTTCCTCTTGTTGCTTTGACTATTTTCCTCTTTGACTTTGGCGAACTACCGTTTCTCTACAAGGCATCTACAGGTGGGATTTTATTTATTATCCTGCTTAGAACTTGTGCTTCCTGAATTTGTGAATTCTTGTTTTTCATCAATTTTCAGCCATCATCTCTTTGAATATTATCGATTCCCTTCCCTGTGATCCTTCTCTGGAACTCTCATTAGATATACTACAGGACAGACATTCCTCTTCCATCTGCTGTGCCTGCTGGGTCCACGCTCTTCCTTCTTTCTATTTTCTTTTCATACACTGCATTCTGGGTTTATCTCTCAGATCTGTTTTTCTGTGACTAAATCTTCTTTTTTAATGTTTTTATTTATTTTTGAGAAAGAGAGAGCAAGTGGGAAAGGAGCAGAGAGAGAGGGGGACAGAGGATCTGAAGTGGGCTCTGTGCTGACAGCAGCGAGGCTGATGTGGGGCTCGAACTCACGAACCGGGGATCATGACCTGAGCTGAAGTTGGAAACTTAACTCACTGAGCCACCCAGGTGCCCCATTACTTGCCTAATTCTTAGAGTCCAACCAAGTCTGATCTATTTAATTTATGCTACTCACTGAATTTTTTTTTTCCAGAGAGAGAAAGAGAGCGAGAAAGCACATGGAAGGGGCAGAAAGAGAATCTCAAAAAGGATCCACACTGTAGCCTGGAACCTGATGTGGAGCTGGAACTCACAAACCGTGAGATCATCATCTGAGCCAAAGTCAGACACTTAACCAACTGAGCCACCCAGGCACCCTGCTACTCACTGAATTTTAAAAGTTCAGTGACCATTAAAAAAAAAAATTCCCATAAGCTCTTTTTGGTTCTTTTCCAAATCCACCTTTTTTGTTCTATTGTGGTTGTTCCATTTTTAGTTTTTTTTTTTTCATTTTGTTTCTTTTATACTTTTAATAATTTAAAGTCTTTCATTTTATGGTCTCCATCATGTTATTCACTTACCTAAAGTTCTGCAGTCTTATCTGATCTTGGCTTCCTTCTATCTATTGACATTATTAGCTCATGATGTGATTGCTTTTTCATGGGTTTTGAAATTTTGGATGCTGAGTTCATTCTCAATGTGGCTTTATCTTTGGGAATCCTTCCCAGTCAGTTGAGGATGTGCATTTTTTCCCCCAGCAATTAATACACTTTCATGTGCATATTAGGTGTCCAACAAACATTCATCTTTGCTGATGATATGGACAAGCTACAAAAAGATAACTAAATCTCTTTACCCCTTTATTGGAAGGGGACATATTTCTTTTCCATGTGTTCCCTCCAAGCTTGTCTGCTTTTGAGTGTGTGAGATTTTCACTGTTGTTGAGACATATATTCTTGGGCCCAGAGAATGTTAGCTAGCCTTGGGATAAGAGAAATGAGCAAAAATTCTGGAAAGGGACATGGAAAAATTCTTTAGTCACAGGAGGAGAGGCACCGTTGAGCAGCAAACAAAGATGGGTAAACAGGACACTATCATTCCTGGCTTGAGACAGGGGTGCAAAGACATGGTAACATGGTGATAGATCAGAATCTCATTTGTATGCTTCAGAGTGTGGAGCCTCTGAGAAAGTGGGAGTAGGCTTACGTAACCACTTTCTTGCTTTTATTAATAATAGCAAATGACGGGGGCTCCTGGGGCGCTCAGTCTGTTGAGAGTCCGGCTCTTGATTTTGGCTCAGGTCACGATCCCAGGGTCGTGGGCTCGAGCCCCACATCTAGTTCCATGCTGAGTGTGGAGCCTGCTTAAGATTCTCTTTTTCTCCCTCTGCCTCTCCCCTTCTTGCTCATGCTTGCTCTTTCTCTCTCTCTCTCAAAAAAAAAAAAAAAAAAAAAGCAAATGACAGTAAAGGGTCAAGATATACCCTGTGCCAGGTACTGTGCTAAGAAGAGCTTTATCTGCGTTCTTTCATTTGATCCTTATAAGAACTCATGGAGGAGGCACTCCCGCCCACCCCCAACTATACAGATGACGTCACTGAAATTTGAGAAGCTGAGAAACTTTACCCAGACCCCATAGCCAGGGAGAGGAACAGAGCTGAAATTTGAACCCAGCTCTGTCAACTCCAGAGCAGGCACATGTAGCCACTGCAGGGCTGGACTAGCATTCCCACTGGGTTATGATATAAAATACTTTAATACATGTGGTAGGCCCTCCAGGGACTCTTCATGTGGTGGTGGGAGAGCTGCTATGCACAGGAAGACCCAAGTTACTGAAACTGTCAACAGCACACAGTGCATGGTATATGGTGGGTGCTTAATAAATATTTACCCAATAAATAAATAATGTTTTTTCCTTTGAAGAGTTGGGGAGCTGAGCCCTGGAGAAGTGGACTAGGGCAATTAGATTGAGACTGTTCCCTCTCTGGCTTCACCTTTGGCTTTAAAGTACTGCATAGTCAGCCAGAGAAACCAGTGTCCTGATCACTTTTCCTGACAAGGAGGCTGGGCTGGGTGGGATTCTTTAGAAACGTGTCACACTGCAAGTCGACAATGGTGATGAGGAGTCACAGCCTGGCTATTTGGAGCTTCTCTTGGCTGGGTGGCAGTTTCTAGATATTCATCCTGCTGAGTCTTACTGTCAGTCCTCATCTTGGTGAGGGCAACAGCATACATAATGAAGGGATTCCTTCCTTGGCTCACCCCCTACACACGCAGCCCAGACCCACCCCAGCAAACCAGGAGACTTTATAGAGCTGCAGGGTCTCCCTGGACCTATGCCCTGCAGGCGGACCCAGCATCTCAAGTATCTCTTCTCCTGGACAATGAGACAGCTCTGCCCAGAGTGAGGGAGGTTGGGGGGTTGGAGGGGACAGGAAGGTTCACCTGCTGAGATTTGCTACCAGGATCCTGCATATCATTCCTTTCTAGGAGAAATGACTTGTTTCTTACCGCTGAAGCTCTGGAGCTTTGGAAACCCCCTGTATTACAGCCACAACTGGCTGTGCTTTGCCAGGGAAGTGGAGCCCCCGGAAGAGCAACCGGTCCCAGGCAACTGTGTGTCTTGATGTCTTCTTTGTGTCTTGGGTCTCCTTTCTCTGTCTTTCTAGTTCTCTCTGACTTTGTCTCTGTCTCTCTCCGTGTTTTCATGTCCTTTCTTCCCTCTCCTTCTCATCTTCAAGTTCCTCTCCCAGGCCTCACACTTTTGTCCCTGTGAACTTCTGCACAGCTCTGCCCCCCTAACGCCTTCTTTCTGTCCCCAGGGACCCCTGTTCCTGCTCTCTGTCTTCACCCCTACTGGCCCCCCTGTGGCCTTGAAAGGTCCTGGCTTGCCTGCAACCCCAGGGCTCATCCCACAGAGGCTCTTCAGTGCTCTCATCTTGGCCTCAGGCTGTGTTTGGCCTCCAGCAAGAGGCCCAGGAGCTAGGCTGCCAGACACACCTGCCGAGTTTAAAGCCTCCCACTGGGAAGCATTGGCTGAGCTAACTAGGATGCCCGGCCCCTGCACGGTGTGCGGAGGCCCAGATGCCATGGGGGTGAACTTCTTGGTGCCAGTCACCAGCCTAGGGGACTTCTGAAGTCCTCTGTGCTGACCCACAGCAGGGGCTCACTGGGCCAGTGGGCTCTCCATGGGATAAAGGGCCTCATGGAGCTCAGAGACCCAGATTAGCATTTTAAAGAAAGGTTGGCAAGAAGGAATTTCTGAGACTTGCTGGGAGCAGAAGGGGTGATGGTGAGGAAAGTTTACCACCCCCCAGTCCCCAACAGGCTGACCAGATGGCATTGGAGAGGGGCAGAGAAGGCATCATTGGAGAGGGGCAGACTTGGATTCTAACTTCAACTCAGCCACTGGTGAGCAAAGAGTTTGGGCAGGTTACTTAATACCTCCAAGCCTCCTGTCCTCCCTTCTCAAAAGAAAAAGACAAAAAGAGCTCTGCAGTCCTCCCAGCTCTACCATGATGATGGCCCAGGGGAGAGGTGAGGGGCTGGATGACCACCAAGGCTGCTGTTGTCCCCTGACCTGTAGAAAAGCCTCAACAAATACTAGCTCTTTGTGTGACTTCAGACGAGGTACTTAAACTCTCTGAGCCTCAGTTTCCACATCTACATGGTGAGGGTAATTCTTGCTTTGTACGATCCTGTAAGAAATACATCCAGCAGGAATGTACAGCGTGTCTCAAAGGCTGAGCGGTGTGGCCCCAGGCGGTGCAAAGGAAGATTTTAGCTCATACTCGATCCTGGCACTCAACGAGAAAGTCATATCCTGATCAATTCTTTCTTAAACCTAGTTGCCACGGAGACAGTTGGCATGTCTCTACCACCTCAGTAACACTCATCCGTTTCTGTATTTAGCAAAGGGAGTCCAGGCCTCGGGGTGAGGGCCTTCAGTTGACAGCCCTAACCTCTGATTTGATAACATCGTTTTTATTCATTATGTCTATTTTTGTACTTTCCTCTTATTCATTATTTGTATCCATATATTTTTATCTCACTTGTGGTTTTCATGATCATTTATTTACCTTCTATTTATGGCAATGCTAGTGTTCCACAAAGCTGGGGTTACAAAATTTCCTTTTGCAATAAATTTGAATAAATAATAGGAGTCAACTGGAGACAAATGTTAAATACTAGTAAAGGTAGCATGGTGATATAGTGAAATTGTGAAGATGACCTAAGAATAGGAGAAATGCTTGTATTAAATGTGAGGATGTGTCACGTGGCAATCATGGGGATAATCGTGACTGTTACTGCCTTAGAAGGAGGGGGCATGGGCTGCCTACATGCCATTTCTCTGCTTGTCATCTCAGCTCCCAGGTAGTGCAGGTGACGCCAGTCTCCCTGGAAGACCCACGGATGAAAGAGCAGAGCGAACCCTCTGGGCAGTGCAGTGTGAGAATAAATTCCTTCAGTCTCCAGATTGGTTCTGACTTAAGTGGTCTCCCCCATTGAATTGAACAGGAAGCCATTTAAGTGGCCACCAGATTGTGAACCATTGAACTTCTACAATAATGACAGAGGGGCTGGACTTCCCATCTGAGCCATTGTACTTTAAACAGAATATGTGCTGCCTTCTGAAATAAAAGCCACTTATGCATCCCAGCCAATCTGTCTCAGTAGAGTGCCACCAAGACAGATCTTGATAGAAGAGCCAAGAGCAAGTCAAATAAAAAGCTTTAAGTCCATGACTATCCATCACCCAGGGAGTTCCCAGGACTGTTAGGGCAGCTTGTGGGTTACTTTGTTCAACGCATAGCTTTCAATTTTGTTATAAGGAGGGAAGAGCGAAATGAGATTGATAGATAACCAAAAGGATGTTTTTGTAAGCCTCCGATTCAGTGTAGCACCTTGCAGGAAATTCATTTAGCACAGTGTCCGGATGCTCCTGGAGGCTTTCTGAAAGCAAAGACACAGCCACGTACCTGGCAGCATCTGCCTCTAACAGTCTGCTCCGTTCCAGCTACACAGTGCAAGGTGTTTTTCCAGGAGCATCTCAAGTATCTAAAGTTTGTGCTCATATAAGCCCATGTCAGAGGTCCCCAGAAAGAAGGAGCTGGTAAAGCACCCACGGGATGTTTGCAAACAGCAGTGGCTTCAGCACCTGGAAAAACCAGAGGTCACTCCTCTCTGGGTTTGGATTTGCTGGGATGGCCAGGCAATTGGCACTGCTCTCCTGGATTAGAACGGCCATGCAGAGTCCACTGGAAAAACTTCCCTAGGTGGCGGACTCAAGGACTCAGGTTCTGGCCAGTGGTGAGGATCTACCTCTCCTTCTTATACTCAGGCTATATTTCTAGAATAGTGTTTCATAAATTCTGGAAATCTGTGTTCTTCTGCTGAAACATGGCAAGCCCCTTCCATAAATACCTAAAATAATTTGTCTCATATTTATTTATTTTGGAGAGAGAGACAGACAGACAGACAGACAGTATGGAGGGGGGAAAGAGAGAGGGGGAGACAAAGACTCTGAAGTAGCTCCAGGCCCAGCTGTCAGCACAGAGCTCGATGCGGGGCTCAACCCACAAACCGCAAGATCATGACCTGAGCCGAAGTCAGATGCTTAACCACTTAACCCACTGAGCAACCCAGGCGCCCCCCCCCCCCCAAAGACTTCTAATAAACTTTCCTCTTTCACTCAGTGGCTAGTTTATTGGTCTGTTGCCTTTATGTCTTATTCTTCTTCAACTCCCAGGGTATTGCTAGGTTGGGTTTTTGTCTAGTCTTGTTTGATTTTTGCAAAAATATTGCAGAAGCAGGATTTCTTGATTTCATCAGGTAGCTTTACCTCTTATAAAAATACCACCGTTTATAATTTTTGAAGCCATGAAATCATTCTCTCATCTTTGGGGAAGTAGAAAGCTTGACAACTGTGGGATAGATACTAAAGCTGAAGAAGGGACGTGACCTCCAGGGAGGCCAGGTGTCAGTGTGAAAGGAAGGGATGGACCCTGCTCTGGATAATGTTGTGCCCAAAGTGGACACCGAAGGAGCAGTCAGAATTAGAAGTCAATGAAACCCACAGGTGTCTGACTTTCGACTCGTCTTTCCTTATTCTCAAGAGGGCTTCTGAGTGGGATGGATGGTCTCAGCATTGTCCTTGCGTGCCAATGTGACACAAGCTTCTAGGCAGAGGCAGGAGGGAAGCCCTCAGCTCATCTGCACAGTCCCTTTTATGGTGCAGTCATTAGAGCGCCTTTTAGCATGAGAGATGAGTTCCGTGCTAGACTGCCCAGATCTTGAACCACTGTTTCTACAAAGACAAAATCGGGGACCTTCTCGGAAAAGGATTAGAAAGTCTCTTGGTTTGGTTTGGGGCACCTGCCTGGCTGGCTCAGTCTATAGAGTATGTGACTCCTGATCTCAGGGTCGTGAGGTTAAGCCCCATGGTGGGTGTGCAGTCTCCTTAACACAAAAACCAAAGACGTCTCTTGGTCTGGAAGTAGGAACGAGTTGGGTAGTATCGAGAAGTATCTCTTCACTTTTGGCTCCTTCTTTCCCCACCAGAAAAAATGGGTGGACTAGTTTTTGCCCTGCCTACTTCCCAGAAGCAAGGCCTGTAGTCCTGGCCTTCTGGTCTGGTGACCACTGATCACAGAATGAAAGGGAAATGGGAATTTGCAGAATTGTTATTCGGAAACTCGGGAAGAATGCAGGTGGGAGTTGAATTCAAACCACGCCTCGGTCCCTGAGTTAGGTCTACTGGGACCCAGCCAAGGATGCAGTTTAGGGGAATGAAGACTATATTCTTGCAAGTTTGTATCTTGGCTGGCCCTGAGGACAATGACAGAGGAAGATATGACACTATTCTTCACATTCTTCACTCAGCATTGGCTGATATGAGGCCAGCAGTGCAGTGCGAGGCTGGGAGGTGTCCCACAGTTGGGTTGGCCCACACATGCACTCTCCCTGGAAGACAGGTACTGGGTCTAGGATGTACAGATATTAATGGTAATCTTCTTCAGGACGTCTTTTTGGCTACTATGGATCATTTACACATAAGTTCTAGGACTTATTTAAAAAGATGTTACATTTCAGAATATGCCATCTACTGAAATAATCAATTATTTTAAAAAGCATTTTTTTTTGGTGATATTTCATAACATGGAGAAAAATACTCACAATTTAATTTTAAGGGAAAATAGGATAAAAACTAGATGTTCAATCTAACCCTTAGTTTTTCAAAAATACACCCCTGTTAAGGATATAATGTGAAAGAAATATATGAAAATATCAATCATGGTGGGGTGCGTGGGTGGCTCAGTAGGTTAAGGGTCGACTTCAGCTCAGGTCATGATCTCACAGTTTGTGATTTTGAGCCCTGTGTTGTCAGGCTCTGTGCTGACAGCTCAGAGCCTGGAGCCTGCTTCAAGTTCTGTGTCTTCCGTTCTCTCTGCCCCTCCCCCGCTCACACTCTGTCTCTGTCAAAAATAAATAAACATTAAAATGTAAAAAAAAATCAATCATGGTTATTGGTAGGTTGTGGGATTCTATTCTTATATGAAACATTTATTTTCCAAATTCTTTTAGTCTGAATTATTCTCATAAGCAGAAATAAACATAAAATAAATATTTATTATAAATAAATCCCTCCAAGCTTGCTCTCTGAGTCCCTCTCTCCATCCTGGGGACCAATGCTGCCTTCTGGACCTCAGAGGCTTTTGGGCATGGTTTCAGGGGTGGACTCTTCCTTGTTCATTATAAGTCACAAAGAGAGACGTTGCTCCAAAGGTAAGGTGGTCTTCTCATGCCCAGTAACTTGACAGATCTAAGACTCAGTTTCTTACCTGTAAAATGGGAGAATGGCTACTGTCCTTTCTTATGGCACAAAGAGATTATAAAGAATGAAGGAAACAAGGAAAGGGAGAGTACTTTAACCATTTAGAACAAAACACAATGGTAATTTAAGAAGTGGTAAGTTGCCAAGGGTAGTTACAGCTTAGAAGATCTGACATCAAAGCATGGTGACAATATCAACCCTGTTAACCGCCTTTATCACAGTACTTTTATATGTTGGTAGGGCTGGCAATTGGGTAATTAATATTATTGCGGCTGCAGGATTTTGCAGTAGGACTTTCTTCTTTGGAATTTTCACACCAAATTTCTGACTATTTTAATAGGTCCCCTTTGCATTCACCAAATAATGTCAAGTACCAGAAATGGTCACCAGAGGGCGCTAGATCACTTACGGTGTCCCCCTGGCTTCCGCATAACAAAATCACCATGATTTATTACGTCGAGTATTGGAACTGGGTCTAGGCAGGAAAAAGATGAAATCTATACATTAACTATGATGTTGAGCCAACATTTCAGTAAATAAGCTTCTTTTTTCCTCCTTGGCTCTTACTTTAGTTGCTCTGCTTTTTTCATTTGTATGTTAATGTACTTTTATTTATTTCTTTTAAATCAGTTGAGATAGTTCAGATTAGAATACTTTACAAACTTGAAACCCTGGTTTGCTTTGAAAGCCGAGATAGGCACATGTTCACATGGTAAAGAGGCTGCCCTCCCCCCTGAGAAGCATATAAATGTATTTAGAAATAAATAAATGGCCTGTATTGTTTTTAGGAGAGGGGGGGTTGAAGTTTCTATTTGTGGTTAGCCTTTGAGTTCTTGTGCAGTGGCCCTCAGTTCCCAGCCTGCAGACACACCTACAAGAGGGGACACGCACTGGGGCTGTTTGGAAGTGCTTCTCTATACTTTGCCCTGGAGTCCATCTGGGGACGGGCTGTGGGGCCCTCCAGGTCGTAGTGTAATTGCTGCAGCAGAGAGCGGGAACGCTTTGCCTCAGTTCTCATCCCAACTGAGGGGACTTGTGGGGTGCGGAACAGCAAAGCAGGGGGCAGGGAGATAGTCCTATCTGGACCCCTCTCCCCCATGGCCTGGTGCATGCACACACACATTAAGTACTGGGTTGGGGTCAGAACATCTGGTCAGAGTTTAGCTGTCTGTTTTTTGGGTCACAGCCAAGATCTGTATAATGTTTTCTTTTTCACCTTACGAATAACCAATGTTATTTGTGGGTAAGTGGGTAGAGCAGTTCCTGTTTATATTCCAATTTTATGAACGAGGAAGCAGGCACCTAAGTTTCCTTTGAAGTTTGAGGTTCCATTCCATCTGTGTATAACTTTTTCCTCAATTAGTGGGGCCAGGGGCAGGTTTTCCGAACCTGGTGCTGAAGTTGGTGGATGATAAGGAGGTAGCAGGAGAGGTGGGCAGGTGAGCCTGGTGGATGGTGGCACTCTTGGCATTCGCTGCCTGCTGGTCGGGCCATCCTGGGAGGTGGTGTGAGACTGGGGTTGTAGGATTGGTAGGGTATACCGCAGCGAGGGACCCTGAGGAATCCCAACTCAGCCTGGGTTTTGTATGACACAGAAGTTGCTAAAAGCTTCAACCAGCACAGGCAGAGGTGTGCAGAGAGCAGGAGATAGGGCCTCCCAGCACCCTGTGGAAGGACGATGGGGTGGTGGAGGTGACAGTGGAGGAGATACACTGGTGGGGATCCTGCAGTTGGGGTGACCGAAGTCACGGCAACCGGTGGCTTCTTGCTAGTATCCCCAGACTGGTGTTGTAGGGGAACTCAGGCTGTGGGGGCTGTTCAGGAAGGCCTGGAGGGGATTCACTGGTTTGCGGAAGCTCAGTTGTAGGAGGGAGGAAATCCATTCTGGGGGTTTCACACCCCCTTGGGCAAACAATCCTATCCTTCTCTGCTCTTTTTATGCTATGGGTGTTTTATTTTCAAAATTTAAATCTTGTACTTGCTTTAAGGAAAGTCCTTAGCGTTCCTGGCATATGCTGAGGCCCAAAGGTAGCAAAGTACAGCTGTTTAGAAGGCTAACAAATCAAAGGAATCTCAAGGTCACGGTTTACCTTCTTGCACATCTTCACGGCACTTCTGGGCCTGACCCCTAACCCAGTGCTGGGAAGAACCCAGGGCCTTTGCATGGACTAAGGCAGCACAGATGTATTGTGTGGCTGCTGAGCACGAAGGAGGAGGTTTAACACTGTTTTTTGAGTACCAAATATTCGAGAGCTCTTACTCATTCTGTTTCCCCCTTTGATGCTGGCCTTGACCCTTTTCTAATGAGTGTGTGTCTTGAGCCCAGTGAACATATTCTGAATGTGTCTGGAGAAGCTGCAAACGTTCCCTTCAGCCTCTCTGTCCAGCTGGGCCTCCCTTCCCAGGTCCTCCCCAGCATCCTCCAAGGGCGGGTGGGGTGGGGGGGTGGTGGTGCTCTGGCTCAGGCAGAAGCAGTACTTGCCTGCCTACACAGTTAAGGTTGCTAACTTGGCCCTCACCACAGGAAGGGCTGAAAGGAACCTGATAATTCCAATTAGGCTTAAACTAATGAGCCGGAAACTTTGGGGAAACCACTGAAGGGAGAATGTGACCATCTTCCTTCTAATTAACACTGGAAAACCTTGTGGTCCAACTGGTAGCCAAGAGCTCTGAAGGGCAGTGTACAGAGGGAGCAAAATTTCCCAGAGCTTTGGAAGAGGTATTCCCCTGTGGTGTTGGGATAGAGGCTGCTGAGGGGGGAAGACCCTAACTGGGGAAAAGCAGGCTTGGATGGCGCCTAGAGTGCCCCTTCTCCCAGTGGCTCTCCTCCCACCATGAGGCTTGGGGCTAGATAAGAGGGGGAAGGAACACTTCAGGGAACTCTACTGTCTATTGAAGCCTGCACCATCCCTGAGGCCAGGTCCCCACCCTGCTCGTCTCTCCTCTCAGGCAGCCTCTGTCGCTTAAAAACAGGCAGAAAAACCACCTGCTGCTGTCAGGGGCCACAGACCACCCTCCAGCCTCCAGCCGTGCGTGGGGCACTGGGGCACCTAGGAAGAGGGGAGGGAAGAACGAATTAGAGGCCCGAGGTGGGGGGGGGGTCGAACTAGGGTGTCCTGGAGAAGGGTCCTCCTCACTCCCGAGGCCCAAGGATTTGGAGGTGTCCGGCCGTGTGTCGACAGCTGGTCACTCCTTCGCTCCCCACCGGGGGCTCCTTTGGTAAAAACAGCCTGCCATGGGTGCCCCGCCATCCTCCTCGGGGCCCCGCGGGTCGCTCGGGTGGGGGCGCAGCACCTTGGAGAGAGGCGCCCGATCCCGCGCCCTGACTTGGGGCGCTCTCCCTTGCTCTCGGGGGGTCAGGGGAGCGCGCCCGGCGGTCGCCGAGGGATCAGCCTGCCCCCTGCCCGGCCTCGAGCCGAGGCGAGCCGGCGCTGCGAGCCTCCTCCCCTCCCGCCTCGGGCGGCCTGAGCCCGCGCCCGCTCCAGTTGCTGCAGCTGCTGCTGCTGGCGGCTGCGGGGAGCGCGGGGAGCGCGCCGAAGAGGCTCGGGCGGCGAGGACGGGGACGAGGAGGAGCCGGAGGAGGCGAGGAGGAAGAGCGAGGGGAGGCCGAGGAGGCTCAGCGGCGTGGCAACGCGGCTCGGGGATCCCTGGGGGCATGGGCTAGCGGCCGCGGCGGCCTGGCAGCGGGACGCAGTGGACCTTCCGTGGCCCGGCGCGTGCAGGGGCAGCGAGCCGGAGCCGAGCGCAGCCGGGGACCGCGGGCTGGCGCTGGGGTGTCCCGGCGGAGGGGGCTGATTACCCGTTATTAACTAGTTGCCACCTAATAAGCCAGGAGCGGCGGGTGAGCGGCGCGGGCTGAGCGCGGGGAGGGTCCCGGGCCGGAGCGCAGCGCACTCGCGTGGCGCACGGCGGGCCGGCGCGCAGAGCCGGGGCGGGCCCGGGGGCGGCGCAGACCCCGGGCGCGGGCGGCCCGCGGCGCCCCCTCGCTCTCCGCGCTCGGGGCCGGCGCAGCCCCGGGCGAGCGGGGCGCGGGCCGGGGCGGGGAGCTGCCCGCGCGCTCCATCCCCTCCCCCCCGGGCGGGCGGCCGGGGGGAGGGCGGGCGGCGGCGGCCCGCCGTATATATCTCGGCGCACCCCGCCAGGTCGCGCACAGCGCCCCGAGCCCAGGCGCCTCCCCGCCCCCTCCCCGCGCTCCGCGGCGGCGGCGGCGGCAGCAGTAGCAGCAATATGGCTGTTGATGGGTGTTCGGGGTGGCGCTGGCGGCGGGAGGAGCTCCCCCGAGCCCCTGCGCCGGCTGCCCGTTGCTAGCTATGGCAAATGGTGGCGGCGGCGGCGGCGGCAGCAGCGGCGGCGGCGGCGGCGGCGGAGGCAGCAGTCTTAGAATGAGTAGCAATATCCACGCGAACCATCTCAGCCTAGACGCGTCCTCCTCCTCCTCCTCTTCCTCCTCCTCCTCTTCTTCCTCCTCCTCCTCTTCCTCCTCGTCCTCGGTCCACGAGCCCAAGATGGATGCGCTCATCATCCCGGTGACCATGGAGGTGCCGTGCGACAGCCGGGGCCAGCGCATGTGGTGGGCTTTCCTGGCCTCCTCCATGGTGACTTTCTTCGGGGGCCTCTTCATCATCTTGCTCTGGCGGACGCTCAAGTACCTGTGGACCGTTTGCTGCCACTGCGGGGGCAAGACGAAGGTAACGCGTGCCCCGGGCGTCCGCCCCCTGCGCCAGCCCACCTCCTCGCTCCTCACCGCGCCTTGCCGCCCTCCATCCCTGCCTGCCTTCCCCGCGCCGCCTGCCCTTCCCTCCGCTCTCCCCGCGCCCCGCTCGGCGCGGCGGGCGGTGCGCCCGGGCAGAGGAGTTGCCCCCAGCCGGTGCGCCCCGGGACGCGGACGCCCGGTCCCGCGTCCCCTTGTTTACGGTGGGGTCGCCGGCGGCCGCGGTTGGGGCCGGGCGGGGGACGCGCGCCGCTTGGTTGCCGGGTGCGGGGTGGGGAGAGCCGAGCCCGCGGGCCCCGAGGCCCCGGGGGGCCGCCGGGTGCGTGTGCCGGGTGCGGCGGCCGCGTTCCTGGTGGTGGGCGAGGGGGAGCCCGGCAGCCCGCACTCTAGAAACCTGTTGGGGACAGGAGTTCGCGGAGTCAGAAGGAAGGGGGAAAGCCTTTGGACAGGGGAGAAAATCTTTTGGACTAGGGAATCCCAGGGGAGGAACCTGGCCAGAGGAAGTGGGGGATCTCGGGGACAGAGAGGGAAAGTTGGGGAGATGCATCCCAGTTTCGGAGGCAGCCCGCGGAGGCTGCCACTTTAGGAATGTGGCAAGGGCGCACATCTGATGTCACCTTCCTCTCCATCCCTTGGATATTCTTCTGGAATATACCCCCACCCCAAGTTCTTCAGCCTGTGTATTCTCGACCCCCAAGCCACCCCCTTTAGGTGCCCGGAAATGCCGCCAGCAGCGGGGAGCAGGAGCAGGAGGTCCGCCCGAGAGCCTCCGAGGCCGCGGTTTCGCGCGGAGCCTCCTCCCCAGCGCTTTTGAGGTGGCTGGATGTCGGCTTAAGCTATTCCTGGCGCATAGACGCCCACCAGCACCGAAGCTCACTACACCTTAAGTATGGTTGCTAGGCTGACTGCCTGGTCTGTCGCCGTGTCCCTAGAGATGTCCTCTGCCCTCCTCCTCCCCCCCTCCCCCCCAACCTCCCAATGGCTGAAGGTGAGGGGCTGGGGCAGTTTTTCACAGAAAACTGAATGAGAGAGAGAGAGAGAGAGAGAGAGAGAGAGAGAGAGAGAGAGAGAGAGAACTGGAAAAAAGAGGGACCGAGCTGCTTTGTGTTTGAGTAAGTCCCACCCTAGGGGACTTCACAGCGCTAACATTTTCGGAGGGAGGGGAGATCAAGGGGAATTGGCGAACAGTGCAAAGTGGAGGCAGATCTTGGTCGGGATATTTCACACCTCTTTTCTAGCAAAGTGAATCCCAGGACCCCTCAAACTTCCATAGGACTCGGCAACTTGTCGCAGTCTCCTTAGTTGCTATGGGAAGTAGGGAAGCCGGGGGCTCTGGGTGAAATACCGAGGAGGAACCCAGGCTCCCTCTCCTGATCATTAATTATACACGGCGCTGGGTGCTGGAGATCAGCTGAGTTTTGTGGCAGGCACATTTGTGTTTTGGAAAATACTGGTGTGTTGGACATAAGGGAGAAAAATAAAAGCCATCTCTGTCTTTTCTCCTCCCACTTCTCGGGAGGCTTCCAGATGTTGGCCAGCCAGCTCTCTTTGGAGTTACCTCCTCTGCCATGGGGGTTCTCCTTCCTTGTCCAGGTGAGAAATCTCCCACATTCCTGAGAAGCAAACAGGTTAAGCAAAATCTGAACCACAAGACCCTGAGATGGTGCTTCCTGCCTTAGCCTTTCTCTTACCTGTGTCTTTTTTTTTTTTTTTTTTAGTATTTATTTTTGGGAGAGTGCAAGTGGGGGAGGGGCAGACAGAGGGGGACAGAGGATCCAAAGTGGCCTCTGAGCTCACAGCAACAAGCCCCATTATGGGGCTTGAACTCACAAACCACAAGATCATGACCTGAGCCGAAGTCGGAGGCTCAACCGACTGAGCCACCCAGGTGCCCCTTACCTGTTTCTTCAACATCTTGACCACACATTCCCTCGTCTCCTCCTTCTCTCACAGTCTTTCGTCTTGGAGGGTTTTTTTGTTTGTTTGTTTGTTTTTTCCTTTACTGAGGGTCAGTGTCTGCCCTTAGGGGACAGAGAACTCCTGGATGTGTGCATCTAAAATGTTCTCTAGACTAAGTGGTTTTGGTGAAGTTTTTTTTTTGTTTTTTTTGTTTTTTGTTTTGTTTTTTTTAAAAAAAATTTTTAACGTTTAATTATTTTTGAGACAGAGACAGAGCATGAACGGGGGAGGGTCAGAGAGAGGGAGACACAGAATCTGAAACAGGCTCCAGGCTCTGAGCTGTCAGCACAGAGCCCAACGCGGGGCTCGAACTCACGGACTGCGAGATCATGACCTGAGCCAAAGTCGGACGCTTAACCGACCGAGCCACCCAGGCGCCCCATGTTTTGGTGAAGTTTTGAACAGCCTCCTCATGCTTAAGAAATGGGGCCTTCTTGATCGTAGTGAAAACTTTTTCAGCGAGTCAAAATAAGTTTTGGTATTTTTGTGATCCTGGGGTTTTAAACACGGCTTCCGAGTCCTTTTACTCTAGGGGTTCATGGATGCCACTGCAGTACCTGTGATGAAATGCTAATTGGATGGCTCACGTAGAGAATCTCTTTCATAAATGATGACCAAGCATAACTTCTGTCGGTCTTCTTAAGTAAATAGGTTTTTGGCAACGATCATGAGAAAAAATAATCCCTATATATTTTAGGCTTTATTTTGTAGCTCCAAGACCTGCTGAGTTGACGTCACTGCAAGTTTCTACAAAAAAATCAACCTGGGATGAGAGACACTTGCAGTTGGAGGGAGGATGTGAGGCCAACGTAGCACGAGGTCGGGTCACTTTTGATCCCATTAGAGTCCACTTTAAAACATTCCCAGAGTTACTTAATAACTGCCCCTTGATTTGCTCACTTAAACCATGTGTAGCTGGCTCATTACACCCATTAATAGTAACTTAGGTCCCTTCTAAGCTTTACTTTCTACCCCTGAGGTCTGTATTTTTACTGCCATCCTGGTTTTTTGTCTTACATTCTTTTTGTTTTCCAAGTATTTGCTAGTTGTTGAGATGCGGTACTGAAGAATGCAATTGGCCTAAGTTTGGAATAATTATTCCAGTGCTGGGCTTCCCAAGCAAACGTAGACTGCTGGGGCATAGAATTCTCTCGGCCCTCAGATGTGCCCACCCTCACCCTCATTCAGTCCCAAGACGGTTTGACCAGCAGCTGGGGTCCCATGGAGGCCTCGTTTTTTAGCATCTGAAATTCCATGGGAGGTAAATTTCATCAGGGCACTGTGACATCACAAGTATTTGGCCCCTAGGACGGCATCTTCCTTTTTGATCAAAGGAACCCAATCTTCCTTTTTGATCAAAGGAACCCAAGACTATGGACGTGCCTCCCGGGGCATCTCAGCATTAGTACCTTTGGCCTCTGAATTGTAAATGGTGAGTGACTTTACTACTTTGAAAAGAATGGCGTGTGGACTTTTTTTTTTTTTTTTCTTCAGGAAATGAGAGAACTAATCACATTGCCCCCTGTTGGGAACTTGGGCACAATCATCCGGTACTGTGTTCTTTGCTATACTTTTTCACATCATTGTTTTTTTCTCTGTTGGGTTTCATCAGAGCTCTGTGTTCACCAGGCTGTGATGTTTTGAGGTCCGATCCAGTTGCGAACTGTAGTGAACAGCGAGCAGCTCAGGCAGCCTGGATAAGGCCATGACCTTGAAGAAGTCATTTAACATCTCTGGTCTCTTTTTCCTTGTGTTTAAAATGTGGAGATTGAATTCTCTGACTTCTGATGCCCCTTCCTGCCCCATGACTTGGTGTCAGAGGTTGGGAGGAGTTGAGAAACTACGGGTAAAGTTTCTAGCTCAGAGTGTGTTTTGTAATTTTCTGGCAAATTCTTTAGGAATTCAGCCTTGGAGTGCCTCTGTGTGTTTCCTCTTTCAGCACACAAGCTGCTTCTCTTCAGATTAGCCTGGGGAAACTGAGTCCAGCTTTCAATGGAGCTGCGGCTCACTGGGGGACCTGGATGTGGCTGGGCATAGGCTCTCGCCTGCTCTCAGTTTGAGCTGTCCTCCCTGTAGAAGTTGGGCTTGATCGAGCCTGGTCTGCATGTAATGAATTATTGAGGTATTGTCTCCATGGTTGTGTCTGAGAAAACAACACGTTTTCTCTGTCAGGTTCGTGACTAATATAAACATCAGATCCCGTTATGGCTTGGTAATTACCCAGGGTCTGGCCCGATGCATCCAATCAGGACTGGAGCTCCAGTGCCTCAGAATTCTTGATTCCAGATCAGACCTGCAGCCTCATCTCGTCTTGGGGATTGCCTGCATTGGATGACCTTCAGATAATTCTCTTTGATCAGGTCACTTAGGGTGGCCTTGGAGAAGCTCTCAGGTCCCAGTCACAGGGGAGTTAGAGCTGACCTTCCCTCGTGCAGAGAGATTTTTGCTGCTCGTTCCTGGCTCTCTTTGTGCAAATGCACACTTCAGTAGAGATTCAGCAGTCAGACCCAAGTGCAAATCCTGGATCTTATTAGCAGGGCATCTTTGGCCGTTAGCCATATTGCACCTTGGTTTCTTCATCTGTAAAAAGAGCATAATGATGCTTACTTTGTAGGATGCTTATGAGGAGTAGCAATAATGGGTATACAGGACCCAGCAAATGCCTGGCACTAAGCAGGCTTCCTGTAAATAGCTCACAAAGTGGTGAGTTTGTTTTCTCTTTGATTCCTTGCGTGTTTGGCCCCAGACGGGCACAGACGACAACAAATAGAACTTTTGAACCCAAAGGAACCTCTATACTCTGAAGTCTACTGTCCTTGGGTCAAACAACCAGCTAGGGTGACACTGAGACTTGGGCTCATGGCTCTTGGCTCTGGCAAGGCTGGAAGATTGGGGAGGGGCAGCCAGGGAAGTGTCCATGGATGGGGGCCTGCCAGGACAGCTGCTGTTTTGATGGTGGGGACATCAGTGGACTAGCGTTGACCAGTGTTAACGCTGTGGGGCTCCGGGAATGATAGACTGAGAGGGTGTGAAATGTTTGGTAGGAGAGCAGGGCTGGCCAACGTCATACCATTGAGAAGGGAGGACTTTCATCCCGTTACCCCAGTCCAGAGCTCGTAGACCTGTTCCCCTGACAATGCCACAGTTTCCTGGGCAGCGTTCTCTGTAACAGGACCAGCTTTCCTCCCAGTGCTGTTTCCCAAAGTGCGTTCCGTGGAGCACTTGTCCTTGCACTTACCTTGCGGAAAATGTTGTGAGTCTTGGCATACCTGAGCACCCCCGTGAAGAGTCGGATCACAGGTGGGGAGAAGCCCTGTAGTAGAGAAATTGGTCAAACTGCTCTTAACCGGGCTCACTTCGAGCAGCCTTGCCTTGCTGTCAAGACTGCTGTGTAGTACCTGAGTCCGCCTGTGACCTTGGGCAAGGACTTCACTGCTCTGCACCTCAGTTTCCCCATCTGCAAATTGGGGATTGTAACAGAGCACAGCCCTGTGGGGTAGGTTCTCTCTCTAGCCCTATTTTGTAGACTTTCCTAGGAGGACACTGGTGACCTAAAGCCTTGGGCTGACTCTGTATCCAGGTGCCCTGGGGACTTATCCAAACGTGTCAGGAGGAGAGGAAGAGCTGCCCTATCACGTGGTCTGGGGCAGAGAGAATTCCAAGGTCAAGGCCGAGTGTCTCGTAGCACGGAGTAAGTCCTTGCTTTGGGTCCCTCTCTCTGTCTCACCGGGGCAGGAGAAGCGTGCTGCTGAAACCGCCTGGCACTGGATTGCAATGCCGGGACCTCTTTCCCAAACTGGGCAGCAGGGGGGCCCCAGCTCACAGTGGCAGTGGCCATATGCTAACTTTTGAAACACAGCAGGCAACACCACCATCTTGGGACTTCAGAGCTGTGGAGTCCCTGGAGGGGTGCCCCTGTGCCTCCAGTGGAAAGGGCTGTGTCTGTGCAGTGATTCCGAGCTGCTGGGCTGTGCGGGAAATACTGGCCTTCATGGACCCGTGTCTGGGGGTCAGGCAAGGCCAGGCCTCCTGCAGCACCTCTGAGATTCCACAGCCTTTCAGTGCATGGCAGGGAGCAGATCAAAAGTGCTTCCTTTTTTGAAATGCTACTTAAGTAGGTGGAATCCTGGCCCTGGGCACACAGAGAAGGACTCTCCCCCTCCCAGGCAGAGGTGTCTTAGCATTCTGGGTAGAAGTCTCAAGGAATGTTCAGTTGGGATATCAGATCTCTGCTTCGGAGGGCTGGAGAGAGTGTTTGTCTGGTCCCGGGGCTTGTCACGTGTTAATATGCATAAGAATCACCTGGGGTAGCCATTAAAAATGCAGCTTGTGATTCCGACAGCAGGTCCAGGGTTGGGCCTGAGATTCTGCACATCTGACAAGACACGGGGGAGGGCGGGTGCCTATGTTGTGCAGGCCACACTTAGAGTAGCAAAGATCTGGATCATTCCCACCCTCCAGTCAGTCCCTCCCTGAAAAAAAAAAAAAAGCCTATTTTTTTTTTTTGCTTTAATTTAATTTTTTTTAATTTACATCCAAATTAGTTAGCATATAGTGCAACACTGATTTCAGGACTAGATTCCTTAGTGCCCCTTACCCGTTTAGCCCATCCCCCCTCCCCAAACCCCTCCAATAACCCTCTGTTTGTTCTCCATATTTAAGTCTCTTATGTTTTCTTTTCTTCCCTGTTTTTAGATTATTTTTGTCTCCCTTTCCTTATGTTCATCTGTTTTGTCTCTTAAAGCCCTCCTATGAGTGAAGTCATATGATATTTGTCTTTCTCTGACTAATTTCACTTAGCATAATACCCTCCAGTTCCATCCATGTTGTTGCAAATGGCAAGGTTTCCTTCTTTTTGATTGCCGAGTAATACTCCATTGTATATATATGCCACATCATCTTTATCTAGTCATCCATCAATGGAGACATTTGGGCTCTTTCCATACTTTGGCTGTTGTGGATAGTGCTGCTATAAACATGGGGGTGCACGTGTCCCTTCGAAACAGCACACCTGTATCCCTTGGATAAAAGCCTAGTAGTGCCATTGCTGGGTCGTAGGGTAGTTCTATTTTTAGTTTTTTGAGGAACCTCCATACTGTTTTCCAGAGTGGCCGCACCAGCTTGCATTCCCAAAAAGCCTATTTTTAAATATGGAAATTCCCAGCTCTTCAGCGGTGGGGAGGGATCCTGTGCCAGGACAGCCAGGTCGGGACGACTCTGCACAAGCCCCTTGGAGCCTCTGCGGTTCAGACCGGGCCCTGACTGCTAACACCCACTGTTCGGGTGCCTGCTCCCAAGGAACCCACAAGAGCTGTTGGTGGAGGGTTGGGTTGTGGCGGCCAGAGCAGTGGTCTGCAGAGATACAGGGTGGGGTGTGTGCGTTCCCCGCCCATCAACATGCGGGTTCCTCCTCTCGCCAGTTGGTCACACTGCAAGGGGCTAGGCTTCTCGAGGTCCAGGATGGCAAGTCTGCCAAACCAACTTCTTGCAAAATTAAAGGCTGGTGGCGTAGCCAGGCCTGCGCCGTGGTGATGCTCCAGGAAGCCAGCTGCTGGCCATTCCCTCTGGAGTGTTTGAAGTCCGCGGACAGCAAGACCGCCAGCCCGATTTTCCACAGGGACCTGGGTGGGTCTTCCCAGATGGAGGGTTCAGCTTAAAAGGGTCGGACTCAAGACCGATGCTGAGTGTGGGGAGATGGGTGGCACGGCACGGTGCTGGGCCCCCTCAGCTGCTCTTCTCAGGGGTTCTGTCAGGGGAAGTTGAAAGGCGTTCTTTTGTCACCCTAGCGTATTAGGGTGGTTTGCAGCTCACACCGCCAGGGACCCTGTCCTGGAGCTGTGCTGTTGATGTGGTTGCACTGTCAACGAGGAGCAGTCGGACCAAGCTTTGAGCCCTGAGCGTCTTCAGCGGCCGGAAGGAGGAAGGGCTTAGTGCAGTGGCAAGCACACAGTAGGTCCTCCGTTGAATGTTATGGTTACGATTGTTGTTGATTTTGCTTTTACCACCTGGTGAGTACGTACTCTGTGCACAAACCAGGCTGGGTGCTAGGGGAAGAATAAGACCCAGTTGTGACTTTGTTTTTAATGTATATTTTTGAGAGAGAGAGAGACAGAGCATGAATGGGGAGGGGCAGAGGGAGACACACACACACACACACACACACACACACACACACACACACACACACAGAATCTGAAGCAGGCTGCAGGCTCTGGAGCCCGACACAGGGCTTGAACCCATGAACTGTGAGATCATGACCTGAGCCGAAGTTGGATGCTTAACCGACTGAGCCACCCAGGGACCCCTTTTAATGTTTATTTTTGAGAGAGAGACAGACACAGAGTGTGAGAATCTGAAGCAGGCTCCAGACTCTGAGGTGTCAGCACAGAGACGGATGTGGGGTTTGAACTCATGAACCATGAGATCATGACCTGAGCTGAAGTCAGATGCTTAACCTACTGAGCCACTCAGGTGCCCCCCGGTACCCACCCCCCCCCCCCCCGCCCCACTTGTGACTTTCATCTGATAGGACGAGAGGGAAAAAAACAGTTATCTTCTCATGGGGTGTGCAGTGTCTGGTCTTGGAGTTGCCTGTGAGCCCCTCCCTCGAGGGCAGGAATTGAGTCATTTAAATATATGTTGGAAGGGCCCTTTCCATCACAGTTAGCTGGGGGCCGGGTGGGAGTGTAGTAGGTGCAAATATGTTTTGCTCTTTTTTTCTGGGTAATTTGTTAGGAGCTGTGGAGAAAGTCTGGGTGAAAGGGATGGGCTTGATTTGGTGACACGATGTTTGAGTCATTCCTGGCTTTCAATTATTCACGCCACCCAGGTCTCTCTTGGCCAGCAGATAACAAGGATTTAGTTCATGACGAGCAGCTGTCTGCGAGGTGGGTGAGTCAGGCAGGGGACAGGAGGGGAGCTTCAAAAGAATGGAAATGGAATTTGCTTTGTTTTCAGCATTATTTGGTGATTGTCTTTGTCTCATTGCCAATTTGGAAATGTAATTGACACTCCAGGTCCTGAATGGATGTACTTAACATCCTCATCTCCCTGTAAGATCTCATTACCTGTATGACTAATGCTTCTTTACCTGGCCAAACGCGAAATTATTTAAGACATCTCATTTACTTTCTGTTCTCTGTGCTGTTTCACTGGGCTCCCTACCATGTTTTCTGAGGGACCCAGATCTGGCTTACTCTGGACATGTGAAAGCTAATCAGCAGACATGCCTGTATTCCTTTCTTCGCGCCTTCCTTCTGCTTTTCACCCTTTACTTCTTTTCTTCCTTCTGTAGTGACTTTTGCTAAGTCTGGGAGCAGAGAGACTGAAGTTGGCAGGTTAGTGGACAACAAACAGGAACTTGGTCTCACTAGTTGAGAAGCACGTGGTATTATGAAGTCACAGAGGTGGAAGGGAGATTTGGGCCTGGATTCTACTTCCTCCCCGGTGCCAGTGCTGGGAGCCCTGTGCCCCATCATCATTGGGGATGGGGGTGTTCATGATCTCCTGAGGCCACTGTTTCATGGAGGGCAAGCCCACCTTAGAATGAGTGGAGGGAAAGAGTTTTCTCCTTGCACTAGCCCCTCTTTGCTTCTGGTCTGTTTCCATGACACCCAGAGCCAGTCTCAGTGGAGAGTAGATTTCAGATTCTAAGTCCAGCCCAGGGAGGCCAAGAGCTGGGTGGTGGTTAATGGCAGCAATGTTGTGGAGGGGTAGAATGCCCATAAGGGTGTTGCTCCTGTGCAGGCCACTTTCTTTTTCTCTTAATGACTTCCTGGTATCCTTCACCTGAGGTAGTGAGAGTTTTCCTTGTCCTATGCCCCGAAGTTGGGAAGGTGGCCCATTTTGGCCCTTGGTTCTGATAGTTTGCCCTCCAGGATGTGTCTGGTCTTGTTAGACGCTGCGGGTGGAGGTTTTGGCTGTCCCCGGGCCATCACGTCACCTCTTTGTCAATGGTACGTGCACTGTGTTCCAAACTTCAGCTTCCTTTGTAGTTTAGTGCTGGTCTTGGCTGGGAGCAGATGTGAATCAGGGGCCATGCCAAGAATCCAGATGTAGAGTGTGGATCCTTTGTTAAGAAGCCGGAGGCGGACTCTGCTTTCTAGGTGTCGGCTCTTCCCAAAGGGCAGAGAGCAGATAGTGATCTGGGGCCTCTTTTTTGTACCATTTAAGGACGGCTGCTCCCTAGAATCAAGGCTTGTCCCTCCCAACTGCTCATCTTACGCCTCTTCTCTGGGCTTCCATATACTACTTCTGCCATTTCCCCTGGTCCGCAGAACAGAAGGAAACCAGAAAAGGAAGGAGAACATGCAAGAGGAGAAGGTGAGGGAGAGTAGGGGGGAGAAGGAGATGTTCACACCAAGAAAAATATAATTTCTTTTCTGGGAGCTAGAGGTTGGGTAAATATATAATTGGGTGGATTTTGTTTTTAGTTCCTGCACCTTTGTCTTAACGAATAAGTCATGACAAGTGACCTCACCCCCAAAGAGAGAAGTGTTATATAAAGACCAGTAGAAAGAGTGTTTTCACTGTGGGAAGATTTTGGCTTTTCCAGTGAAAAGCATTGTCTGGTTAACTGATAGCATGGGGCCCCGGGTGGCCTGTGGCCTGTGGGAGTCACGGGGCTCCGTGGGGGTCTTTTCTATGTACACGTTACACAGGAGCAGAGTTCTGCCCCTCTTCAGGAGCAGTTGCTGCATTGATTTATTTTCCCTTCATGTGACTTTGGAGTATAGACCCTTTATAGCCCTGGAAGGGGAAAAAGTGGGCGTCTAATGATGATCGAGTGGAAAACTCAGAGAAAGGACTCTCAGGCTTGGAGGAAGGTTTGGAAGATGACAGGGTTTATCCAAGTGCTGGGGAGTTTCGTGACCAGTATTAGCTGGCTACAGCTTTATATACATTTTTTTTTCCTTTTCTTTTTGCATCTGGGAGCATTTTCCTCATAGTGTTTAAAGGAATTGTTTTAGCTACCCATGCATTATGGCCTTTCATCCTGTGGATTGTGTCAGCCACAACTGATCAGGTGTAAGATTCTCAATGGGTATAGGAATGGTGTCTTTAGCTGAACCTACAAGAGAAGTCAGTGGTTTGCCTCAGTATTAAAAATGGCATCCTTTCCTTAAGCTCGGGTGCAACCCTATTTTCCTTGTAAGATTTCTTTTTTTTTTAAACTAATATAGTATTATATTAGTTTCAGATATACAACATAATAATTTGATTTTTGTATATATTGTGAAACAATCACAATAAGCCTAGTTAATATCTGTCACCTTACAGAGTTAGAGATTATTTTCTCTTGTTCTGAGACCTTTTAAGATCTACTCTTTTAACAACTTTTGAATATGCAATACAGTATTATTGATTATAGTTGCTTTGCTATACATTATCCCCCCATGACTTATTGATGTTATAAGTGGAAGTTTGTATCTTTTGATTCCCTTTACATCATTTCATACACCCTGCATTCCCAGCCTTTGGCAACCACCAGTCTGTTCTCTATATCTTTGAGCTTGGTTTTCTTTCTTTTTTTTTTTTTTCCTTTCTTTTTGGTTTCCACATATAAGTGAGATCATATGGTATTTCTTTTTCTCTGTCTGACTTATTTTACTTAGCATAGTACCCTCAATAACATCCATGTTGTGGCAGATGGCAAGATTTCATTCTTTTTTTATGACTAAATGATACTCCATTGTCTGTGTTTTCTTTCTTTCTTTCTTTCTTTCTTTCTTTCTTTCTTTCTTTCTTTCTTTCTTTCTTTCTTTCTTTCTTTCTTTCTTTCTCTCTTTCTCTCTCTCTCTCTCTCTCTCTCTCTCTCTCTCTCTCTCTCTGTCTAAAATCACATTTTCTTTATCCGTTCCTCCATTGATGGACACTTAGGTTGTTTCTATATATTGTGTCTTGTAATTAATACTGCAGTGAATATGGGGGTGCAGATACCTTTTTGAGTTAGTGTTTTTGGTTTCTTTGGAGAAATCCCCCAAAGTTGAAATGCTGCATCATGTAAAATGTAAAAATAGTAGCTCTATTTTTAATTTTTTGAGGACTGTCCATACTGTCCCCACAGCGGCTGCACCAGTTTACATTCTTACCAACAGTGCACGAGGACTCCCTTCTCTCCACATTCTCGCCAGCGTTTTTTATTTCTTGTCCTTTTGATAATAGTCATTCTGACAGGTATGAGGTGGTATCCCATTGTGGCTTTGATTTGTATTTCCCTGATGATGAGTGATGTTGAGCATCTTTTCATGTACCTGTTGGCCATCTGGATGCCTTCTTTGGGGAAGTGTCTATTCAGATCTCCTGCCCATTTTTTAAATTGCATTGTTTTTGTTTTCTTTTGTTATTGGGTTATATAAGTTCTTTATGTACTTTGGATATTAACTTCTTATAAAATACACGATTTGCAAATATTTTCTCCCATTCAGCAGATTGCCTTTTTATTTTGTTGATAGTTTCCTTTGTTGTGCAAAGGTTTTTTGTTTTTTGTTTTTTGTTTTTTTAGCTTGGTGTAGTTCCACTTGTTTATTTTTGTTTTTGTCGCCTTTGTTTTTAGTGTCAAATCTGATACATCACGACCAGGACCGATTTCAAGGAGCTGACTGCCTGGGTTTTATGGTTTCAAGTCTTATATTCAAGTCTTTTATCCATCCATAAGATTCCTTTTTTAACTTCAGTGTTTTATACTTTTGTCCTTAATCCTAAAGGCAATGTATGTTCATTGTAGAAATGCACAGAGAGGCATTAGGAAAAAGAAAAAAAAAAAAAAAGGAGACCTCACACCTACTAGGATGCCTACTATAAAAAAAAACAAAACAGAAAATAACCAGTGTTGGCTAAGCTTTGAAGATTTGGAATCCTTGTACACTGTTGATGGAAATATAAAATGATGCAGTCACTGTGGAAAAAAGTATTTGTGGTTCCTCAAAAAAAAAAAAAATCAAAAATTGGATTGCCATACGATTCAGCAATTCCACTTCTGGAGACCCATGTTCATAGCAGCATAAAAGCCAAAAGGTGGAAGCCGCCCACATGTTGATTGACAGATGAGTGAGTGAACACAATGTGGTCTGTACATGCAGTGGAGAACCACGCAGCCTTATAAAGGAAGGACATTCTAAAGCATGCTACAACGTGGATGAGCCTGGAGGATGTTACGCTAAGTGAGAGGGGCCAGACACAAAAGGACAAATACCGTATGATTCTACTTTATGAAGTACCCAGAATAGTCAGAGTCATAAAGACAGAAGTAGAATGGTGGTTACCAGAGGCTTTAGGAAGGAGGGCAGTGTGGGCAATGGGGCGTTGTTTAATGGGTACCAAGTTTCAGTTTTGCAAGATGAAAGCATTCTGCACAACAGTGTGAATGTACTTACTACTACTGACCTGTACACTTAAAAATGGTTAAGATGGTTAAGTTCTATGTTAGGACTATTTTACCATACAGGAAAAAAAAGAAAACAAAAGGAAAAAGAAATTGCTCCAAATCCTCCCTCCTGGAGATGACCCCCCATTATCTTCAGGTACACTTTCCTCCCAGACACATTCTCCACCGTGGTGCTTGTGTTTGTCATTGGGGCAGCTAGTAATTTTCCTCTAAGGGTTGGTGAGTGGGAGTCCCCTGAGAAGTGCCCAGCCTGGCCTTTTTTGCTTGAGGTGCTGTCCACACTGACAGCAGAGCAGACAGGACAACTGTCCCTCTGCTGGCGGAGTCTGATTTGATGGTATCTGTTCTGAGTGTGAAATTTTTTTTATTAAAAATTTTTTTTAATGTTTATTTATTTTTGAGAGACAGAGAGAGACAGAGCAGGAGCGGAGCAGGGTCAGAGAGAGAAGGAGACACAGAATCCAAAACAGGCTCCGGGCTCTGAGCTGTCAGCACAGAGCCTGATGTGGGGCTCGAACCCACGAACCATGAGATCACGACTTGAGCCGAAGTCAGATGCTCAACTGACTGAGCCACCCAGGCGCCTCTGGATTTTTGATTTTAACACACGAGTGGCTCTGGTGTCTTAGGCAAGTCATTGTCCCTGGGCCTCAGTTTTCACTGTGTAACATGTTCTCAGATTCAGTGATTTCAAGAAGTTGCCATTTCTTCAGTCAGATTCTTTATCATTTGTGCCTGATAAAGAACCCAGTGGTAAATCATTCAAGGTAAATGGGCAGTTCTGGTTCTATTGTAAATCACAAGATTGAAATCTGACTGATGTGTCCCCGAAACATCAATATTGACTTCGACGAGATGGCATATTTGAGAATTACAATCTGAGGACAGAGGCCCTTTTGGAAATATCATCAAACTTTTCATTAAAAAAAAAAGTCTCAGAAATAGTATTTTGTGACTCTGCTATTACTTCGAAGGAAATAGCCACATCACTATTGAGGTTTTAGTTTTAATTTTGGGGGTGGAGGCCAGGTCGAAAACATCTTAGATTAGAGACTGTAAGTGGTGTGCCATGATAGGCTGGCTTGGTTGAGGTTAGGCATAAAAAGAAACATCTCATTAAAGAGGAGGTCACACAAATCGACCTACTTTGATGCTTTTCTTTGACTTGCCCCAGAAGGCAACCCCAGGGTGAGAATGTTCATCTGGGCTCTGTTCCATGGAGCATTTCAGCCACGGGAAGTGGGAGGAGATGCCCAGAGCTTCTGTGGCAAAGGAGCGAGTGTCTGAAAGGATGATCCCCACATCCCAATGATTTCTGAAATAAAATCCTCCCCACCCCCAAATCGTAAACAACCAGCACATCAGAACGTACTGAATAGTCTTAGGTTACATAACGTCAATTAGATCATGCTACAGGGGCCATGTATTACATTTTAACTCGTCACAGATACGTTACGTTAGCACTTCACAGATCCACAGGGTCCCAGGCAGCTTTGGGGTATTATTGAGTGAATTGGTGATTGTGTAGGACTTGGCGAAGCCCAGACAAAAATACTTCTTTAGATTTTTCCGTATTGTCGTTACACTCTTATTAGGGGGTGCAGACATCCTGCAAATATTTCTTACAGAATAAGCTAAAAATTTAGACAGTGGTTATTGTATCGGTTGTACTGAAATGGTTGATTTATGGCCGTGAACCAGATACGACAGATTTTTAAAACTCCGGGAACCTTTACATTTTCCAGTGACAGGCGGTGCAAGCACTATATTTTTAATTGGTCCCTTCTTTTATTTTTTTTTTTTTTTTGGGACAGAGAGAGACCGAGCATGAACGGGGGAGGGGCAGAGAGAGAGGGAGACACAGAATCGGAAACAGGCTCCAGGCTCCGAGCCATCAGCCCAGAGCCTGACGCGGGGCTCGAACTCCCGGACCTCGAGATCGTGACCTGGCTGAAGTCGGACGCTTAACCGACTGCGCCACCCAGGCGCCCCAATTGGTCCCTTCTTTTAAGTCAGGAGCTGAAATGTTATCATGCAAATCTCTCCTGAGTTGCATGGAAACTAATAAAATCACAAAGGTTTCTATTTGTACGCTATGAACACAGACTGTAATGAAGCCGAAACAGCGATCTCTAGGGGATGATGCTATTTAAATGCTAGGCAGGGCTTTGAAACGATTCTAATGGTGAAGAGAGAAACCAGCAAGGGAGTGGGTCCCGTTCTTTCCTCTCCACCTCTCAGTGCCTGTTCACCCACACTCCTCTTTACTTCCTGACCTCAGAAAGAATTAACTTAGAACAAAGACCTCTAATGTCTAGTACATCCTGTCTGTTACCTGTTGTAGCAAACAGCAGTGAATTCTCAGACATTCTCTCTTAGCCACTTTCTCTTCCTCCTTAGTCATTGCATTGATCCTACACTTAGTGGTGCTTTTGTTTTGGTAAGTCTATGTGAACTGGAATAATTGACTTCTTAGGGGAAAAAAAAAATGGTAACAAACTTTTTTTTTTTTTTTTTGAGTAGTTACTATGCATCAAGCACTGTCTTAAGCTCCTTATGTTTATTATGTTATTTAACTTTGAAAACACTCCTATGGGGGGCACTCAGTTGGTTGAATGCCTGACTCTTGAATTCTGGTCAGGTCATGGTCTCATGGTTTGTGAGATCGAGTCCTGTTGTGGGGCTCTGCACTGAGCATGGAGCCTACTTGGGATTCTCTCTCTCTCTCTCTCTCTCTCTCTCTCTCTCTCTCTCTCTCTCCCCCCCTCCCCCTCCCCCTCCCCCTCCCCCTCCCCCTCCCCCTCCCCTTATCCCTCTCTCTCTGCTCCTCCCTGCTTCATGCTCTTGTGCTGATTCTCTCTCAAAATAAATAAACTTAAAAAAACAGTCGTATGGAGTAAGCACGTTTATAATCCCCGTTTTGTACACCAGAACAGTGAAGCATAGAGAATATGTGTGCATTTGGATAATAGATTTTGAGTCCTTACTATGTGTCTGATGGTTTCTAAGCCCTGCATGCCGTTATCTTATTTTAATCCTCACAACACCCCGGTGAAGTAGGTGGTGTTATCAGATTAGGAAACTGAGGCATGGAAAGGAGAGTAATTTTCCTGGGGTCACACAGTAGTGAGGGGCCAAGCCAGGTGTAAGTCCTGGTGGGCAGGCAGTGGACCTTGCACATCTGACCCTTGCACTGTCCACATGCAGGTGTACCACCTGTAGTGGTAGATTGGCTCCGCTTAGCTCATCTGTGCCACAGAGTGAGGGAAAACATTAGGGCATAGATAGATAGGACTGAAGAGAAGGGTTGGTGTGTGGAGACTCATGTACCATCCCTAGATGAGGTGTGAGACCCCTTGCACAAATTCCGAGAATTCTGTACTATGACTAGAAATGAACCTTAAAGATTATCTAGTCCTTCTAATCTTTCTAACTCTTGCTTTTCTTTGCTGGAACAAAGTCAGGTATGCTGTGTGCAGTTGTACAGGTTGCTCACTGCACAACTCTAGGGCTGCTATGAGATTCATATCAGATAATACATAATTAGACTTTTAACTATGGCCCATGTGTCATACATCTCTCTATGTTGGGGGGTATTTGGAGGCACAGAATAAATATGGGGCATTTTTCTGAGTATCAGTCTTCAAGTTTTGAATAAAACCACTTTTTTTTTTTTTTTTTTTTTTCCTGAGGTAGGCTCCACAACCAATGCTGAGCTGGTGCAGGGCTTGATCTCACAACTGTGAGATCATGACCTGTGCTGAAATCAAGAATCGGACACTTAACTGACTGGTCTACCCGGGTGCCCCAAAACCACTATTTTTAATATTTACACATACATGGGAGATATTAGGACTAGGATGCAGAATTCAGGCATATTTTTAAAAGCTCGAGGTGTGTGTGGCGTGTGTGTATTTGTGCATGCATGTGCAGGAGGGCATGGAGGGTGGAAGAGTCTGACACCCCCAGTAAAGCCTGATCATTAGACTATGAACCTGAGCGTCGTGATGTGGAATGAGTCCCTATTCTTCCCACATACAGTTTGCTCATATCTCAAACTCTGAAACTGTGTTATTAAAAGAATGGGACTTCTATGAAAAGCACGTAACTATATCTGAATTCCCTGATCTGTTATAAATAAAGTGCATTTCAGATGTCGGTGGGGCAGGGAATTTAATCTGTGCACTCAGAAGAAGGTAGTGCTAACTCATTCAGTGGTTATGAATCTTCCCTTGCCTTAGAAAGATCGATTCCTTGCCGCTCTCCACCTCCAAAGCCTGGAAATACATTATTGTATCACAACATGGATTTCTTTCTAGACCATTGGGTATTGTGGCCTTGCGTCTGCCAGACCCTGTGCACAATATCTGGAAGCAGGAGACGAGCTGGTCAGTCTGTGAATCTTTATTATCCTGGCTATCCTCTTCCCAGGGATACAGATTTGCATAAGGCATTGCTTCCTCTCGGGCAACGCCAGTAGCCACGTTGTGTGATTCCAGGGCCGCCATCCACATCATAAGTGTGAACAATGCCCCTGGAATTGTGCAGTGTGCGCCTCACATGTCCATACATGTGACTTTTCTAAGTGTCTAGCTGGGCTGGTATACACTTACATAAGAAATGAAGAATAGGGTAAGGCCCATAATTCTTAATGGCCAAATAAGTAAGAGAAACATTAAGAGCTTGAGATCCAGAAAAGGTGGAGAACACTGATGATTGGTCAGAGAGGAGGTGGCCAGACCGGGACCACTGGGGGGATGTGGGGGTGTGAAGGTGAACCCAGCCTTCCGATCTCTAGGCCCAGCTCCCGGGACAGGCTGTTGCCATGACTTCTGACGACGGTGCAGCTCCTGACGTGATGTAGGAAGGCTCCCAGGCCCCCACGTTTGTTCTCAGCACGAGCCTTTGAGAAGAGTGAATGCTTGGGTGCCAGCCCGTGTGTGCCCCTAGGGCCTGTGCACGAGGAATAACAGGACCCAGAGGATGTGGAAAAGGCCTCTCCAGTGCCAGCTGTGCTATTTTTAGCTCCCTCCCACGGCCCCTGCTGTCCCCAGGTGTTTGTCAGCAGAGCATCCGCACCTATATGGAAAATGGCAGTCGGAGCCCAGGCTGGCCCGGTAGGCCGCGGCAGTCTCGCTCCTGGGCCCAGGCGGCCAGGCCGGATCTCTGGGGCTGGCAGGCTGCTGTGAGGGTGGTTGCATAACTGGCCTTTCTGCCGGTCGTGGTGCCTGCTGGTTCTGGGTGAGGAGGTCGGGCCAGAGTAAACAGGTCTACACTCCACTGCCCCTCCCTGAGCGCTGGTGCACTGGACAGGCTCACGGGCCTGGTGATGAGCTGACATAGTCAGTGGCTGCTTTGGCTCTGGAGAGCTGCCTGACCCTTGCCGCCGAGTGCCCAGGGCTGAGCGGCATGCCTGGACTGGGAAGTGTGCAGACGGCCTGGTCTGGTCCAAGGGCGGTCCAGGTGTGGTGGAAGGCTGGGTGTGACCTCAGGGATGGCCCACTCCTTCCCTTTTAACTCTCCACGTTGCCTCCCCCATCCTTCGAGGCGCGCGGTGCACTTGCCGGCTGTGTCAGCTTCCTGCCAAGCCTTCCTCGCTCAGCGAGCCAGGCCTCGCTCTGCCTCTGACACTCTCCGTCATTTGTCCTCCCTGTCCTGTGTGACCACCACCCATCTGATGTTTCTTGTGGACGGGGCTGGGGGTTCTCCTTTTTTGACCTCCTGTGCCTCTTCTGGGCAGTTCTGGATTGTGGGCGGTGAGCGTTGGCCCATCAGTAATGGTGTGGTGGCTTGTCCTCTAGCAAGGTCCTTGACAAACCAAGGCTCCTGGTATTCATGTTCTTGGGTGTTCCCTTGCTTTGAATCTGGACCGTGACTTGCTCATCACCAGTAGAATGAGGTGGGGATGACTATGACTTCTGAGATTAGGTCAGAAGAACCCTTCCAGCTTCCCTCTTGGTCCCTCGGAACACTGGCTTTTGAGAAGGCAGCCATCGGGTATAAGACATCTGATTGTCCTGAGACCACCGTGCTGTGAGGAGTCCGGGCCACAAGGAGAGGCCTGAAGGCTGAGATGCTACATGGAGGTGGGGACGGGATGGAGAGACAGACTCTCCAAGGAGCACCAAGGCACCAGACGTGGTGGGAAGAATCCATCCTGGAAATGGGTAGTTGAACCCCAACTGACATAATCAGAGATGAACCCGCTAGCTCATTCCTCCCTGAATTCCTGACTTAAAAAACTATAAACAAAATAAAACAATTGTTTTAAACCACTACATGTTGAAGTGATTTGTTATGCAGCAATAACTAGAACAAATAACGACCATTGAAGGTGGTCCTTCTGCGAGATCCAGTTCATAGTGCTTTCTCTGGGTTCCTCTTAGCCTCTCTTCCCCAGCCTCTGCTGGCCAGCCACACAGGACTTCCTGCATGTCAAGGATGACCTCCGCTCCGCCTGGAATTCTCTTTCCTTGTCCCTCCTATCCTGTTCCATTTATCTAGCACCTGTTATCCAGAGATGTGCTGGTAAGTGTTTAATCTCTAGGAAGAAACCCCTGTTTGTAGCATTTGCCCATTCCTGTGGTGTAAATACACCCACCGTGGCCGTTTTCAAGATACCAACGTGATGTCGCAGGACACGGAGGCAGGCGTCGTCGCCCCCATTTTGCAGGTGTGAAACTGAAGCTCAGAGGGTTTTCCTTTCCTAGCGAAGTCGTGGCAGGCATGGGTCCTGGGGTCCTGGCCTCAAAGACCATGCTGTTTCCAGTGCCCTATGCTGTTCTCGTGAAGAGCCTGTGCTTGACCCTGAGCCCAGGTAGCATTGCTGCTGGGCTGTCTGGTGTCTTTTAGACTAGTGGTCCTTCCACTACTTGTCGTGAGCTGCTGCTCGCTTTTCCTCATGCTTACCACGCCAAACCAGTCACAGCCGCCGATTTCTCCCTTCAGCCATATTATCACATCTAGACTCTGTGATGCAGGCAGTGGTCATGGAAGCAGTGAGCTAACAGGGACCTGGGAGTCCACCTTGGGGGCTTGGTTACTTGTGTGCATTTGTCAGGCGAGGCCAACTATGGGGTGTGTGGGGTGGGAAGAGGTGGGGGCTTGTTTCACACAGTCGTTCAGAGACCTTGGCTCCTTGCACCCGTGGATGGCCCTGCCGTCTTCTAGGGCACTCTTGACAGTCTCTGCTGAATCCTCTGTATCCAACTGACAGCTGGGGAGTGAGAAGTAAGGATCCTGAGGTGTGGCTTTGTGGGAGCGGTCCTGGAAGCCGTTCACATCACTTCTGCCCACATAGTCCGTTGACCAGAACTCAGTCACATGGTACCCTAACACCTTAACAGCGAGAGATCCTGAGAATTGCAGCAGGGCACCCAGGAGGAGTGGGAAGTAGATCTGGAGAATATCCAGACCGCAGAAGGGGCTCCAGAGTGCCGTGCTGGGGGGAACTGGGGCGAGGGCTTCTAGAACTTACTAATCACACTGGATGTTTCCTGGTGCTGCTAAGGGTCACGAATGGTGTTAAGCACGCCACATGCTTTATGTCACTTATTCCTCTCAACAAGCCCATGTTGTGGGTATTATCCCATCCCCCTCATCCCCGTTTTATAGGTGAGCAAACACCGAGCCGTGCAGTGGTTACGGCACTTGGCCGAGGGGTGTCACTGAAGAAGTGGCAGGGCTCCACTCCAACCCAGGGATTTCTGGCTCCAGAAAACCTTCTCGTCCCTGCCATCAGCTTGCGAGCCACTCTCGCACTAGAGCAGAGGGGCCAAGGGGCTAGAGTGCCCCATCTCTCCCCCTTCCAAAGAGGACAGAGAGCTCAAAGGCATCTTGGCTGCTGCCAGATGAAGTTATACCTTATTCTCCGCCGTGGTGACGTGGAGCATTGACAGCGGTGGCCTGTGCTCTGCCCTGTGACCCGGAAGCACCGTCTGCCCCTCAGTTCTCTTCCACTTGGAGTATTACTCTGAGTGGCTCTGTGCCTGGGACATCCAGAGTGTAATGGAGGCAGAGGCTGGTTCCCAGGTCCCTCATCGTCCCCCCCCTGCAGTGAAGTGCTTCACCCTTGGAAATGTCTCGTCCCTTTAGCCCATTCCACACAGTTCAGATTTCGTGTTTTAGCAGAGTGAGTTCAAGTTCAAGAGTTCACTGCCGAGACAACAGGGGATCGGACATGAGTAATAAGGAGAGTAATGTGGCTGCTTTTCTCAAACCCAGTGGACCAGAGTGTACATGTCCACAGGAGCATCTCCCATTCCACTAAGCGCAATGTTGTCATCAACATCATGCCCTCTGGAGCCAGACTGCTTGGCCTCAAATCATAGTTCTGCCACTTGGTGACTTTTAGACCTTTGGCAAGTTGCTGAATCTCTCCGCACCTCAGTTTACTCGCCTGGAAAGTGGGACTAATCATAGTAACCACTTTGTGGATTTGTTAGGAGGATATGATATGTGTTAATTGCTTACAGTAGCACCTGCTCTGTGACAGGTGCCATATAAGCGTTCATTGTGATTGTTACTTCGCTTTGGTTACCTTTGGAGGCTGTTTTCCTAGCATGGACCAGGACAGTAGCTTATGCAGTCACTCTGTCTTACGTAGTTCTCCACTCTAGGGGACCCAGCTTCCAGAGGGATAGCTGGCATGTAGGGCCACCTGCTAGAATGTAGCCTTCCTGAAGTCTGGGACTGTATGTCCATCTTTGCATCCATAGTATTTGGGGCAACTGGAAGGCTTCTGCAAAAGTTGCCTGAGATATTGTCCCCATGCTGAGAACTCCAAGACAGGCAACTTTTTATGTTTATCCCTGTTTCCTTAGCAACCTGCCACACTGTCCAGCATCACAAAACGCTTTTTGAATAAATGCAGGACTGGAAGAACAAACGGTTTCATTCTTACTTGGAAAATGAGGGTCTGTCTTTGGCAACAGGCTTGTTGATAGCATCTGTGCATTCTTTTGAATGTTACTGGGGTGACATCTCTTGGCATTTGGAAGTCAGTATGATTTTAGGAAACTGAGGTAGTTTGCAGGCGAGCATAATGAATAAGAGAGGACGCCAATGTGGATAATGTATTTCTGGTCCCCCAAATGTGTAATTATGATGTACTGAATCTCAAAGTTCTGGGTGGCATGTAATTGACCTCTGTAGGTGACTTCCAAAGAAAAGTTCCAAAAATGCCTCGAGTTTTGGCAGCATTGGAGTAAATGTGTGATCCCTCCTCCCCTCTCCCCACCACAGAGGGGCAATACTCATGCTGCATGTTAACTTTCCTCTCTTAAATTTAGGCTTGTGAGCGTTATAGCCTAGCCTTGGAGTAGGACAAAGCCAGGCTTGAATCCCCGCGTTACTTTGCACTAGTTTGGTGGGTTTGGACAGTTCACTTAACCTTGCCAGGTTCACTTTCTTCATCGGTAAAATATGAACACTAAAAATATCTGCTTCATAGAATTTTTGTGTGAGCAAAATAGGGTGGTCATTATGAGCACTTAGCACCTCCTAGATGCCCAATAGATGGCTTCTGTCCAGTTGAGGTTGAGTTATTTTTGACCTCTCTCCCCCATCAATAGCCACAGTGAGGATGCTACTGAGGTGGGAGGCAGGGATTCCTTGAGGGAACATGGTAGCCAGGGGCCAGCGGAGTACCAAGATGGTATCTCAATGGTGAGGTGGTGACATTTCCTTTGGATACTACATATGATGGTAGAGCTTAGGGTGGAAGAAAGGTTATTTTCCCACAATCACTGAGTTAAGCAAATATTTTTATCATTAGCAAGTTGTTCCACATTGGGCCAGGCTGTGAAGAGGATCCCAGGGACATTAGTCATGGTGGGACTTCCTTGGGGGAGCCCCCAGTTGAGTTGGGACTGGGCGAGGGACAGACATGGGTGTTCTTTCCTCTGCTTGCCGGGTGACATGGAGGGGTATGGGATATGGGGCACGAAGATCTGGGCTTAGCTCTCGCTAAGTAAGTGGTCCTGGGCAAGTGGTCTCCCCTCCCCAAGCCTCAGCTTTCCTTGCCTGTAGGATGCAGACCACAGAGAAAGTTCTACCTAGCACATGAGAGATACTCAGTATATAGAGGCCACCATTTTTTTTTTTTTTTTTTACAGAGCGAGGTGGAATTATACTATTTAGCAGAAGTAGATCTATTCAAGTCTTCCATTGAGCCCTCCTTATACAAAGTACTGTGTTAGGTAGAGGGTAGAGATGAGCTCTGGAGGATTCCACATTGCTTCACTTGCCCAGCTCTCTGGCTAGAGTGTAAGCTCCTAATAACGGATCCTTTAGGCCTGGGCAAACTGTGGGCCTCATGGTAATCCTCTGTATCCCCAGAACCAAGCATGCGGCATGACGCAAGATAGCCACCTGGTAGACATTGGTGAATGAGTGAACAGATGGGCGTTAAACTCTTGCTGATGAGCTGACTAATATTCCACACTGGCTAAAATTGTATTTTGGGCACTGAATCTCTTTCTTGTCTGTGGCTTCTTGAGCACTGAGGGTATTTAATTATCTCTGGAAGCTGGGATGGAGCCTTCCAGGCCACCTTCCCCAGGCCCTGAGCAGACAGGACGCCCATCCAGTTTGGGCAGTGGCAGGGTGTGGGTGCCTGCAAAGGTAGCCTCTCCCTGCTCTGTTTGCCAGTGGCTTGGCCAGCTTCCCCTAAAGAAAGGGCATTTTGTATGCTTTGTTTGTGTAAGTGTTGGACAGCAGCTTCCCACCTGCAGACAGTCTTTGCCTGTGTTTGATAAAATGACAGATTTGTGCTTTTCTTCTGCCCGCTTTCCCCCGTCCATCTCTTTCTTTCATTCCCTGTGGGAAGGGGACTCTGTCGGGCCAGCCACCAGCCATCAAGAGAGGAGCCAAGTCCCTCATCCCACAGTGCTGAACCGAATTGCAGCAAATTGGGTGGAGGAGGCAATTTTAGCTCAAATGCAAACATCCTGTCAAAGAACAGAACGGTTATAGTTTTTGCTGCACATGGGGAATAACAGCACAGAGGTGAATCTCGGCGTCTGTTTATTGCTAATTAACCCCTTGGTGCACACTTGCGTTCCGTGTGAACCGGCCTGCAGCCTGGACGACCTCCTCAGAGGAAGGCCCCTTGGCAGCCAAACTCACTTGGCCAAGATATCTTCATGGGCTTCTTGTTTTACATGCTACCCCCATTGGCTCTGACTTCAGACGAAAGCATTGTTTGGGGACCAGATAGCTTTGAGTTGTTTAACAAGGCACAGGGTGTATTGGAAAGAGGCACAGAGTACCCCCAAGGGTGGGGCTGGTCAGTTCCAGTCAACCAGAATTTATTGGGATCCTGGAAGTTTTAAACCTTGTATTGTGATGGGGCTGGGGGGAGGTTGGGGCAGAAGGGCTGCCATTTACTGAGAGCTTAGAATGTGTCTGCAGTGTGTCATATTTCTGAGCTGGCCACTTTGCGTTGCAGCTGGTAAAATTCTCACAGCAGCCCTGAAGGGCAGGTGTTTGGGAGGAGAGACCCAGAGAGGTTAAGTAATTGCCCCAGGGTCACATAGGCAGCCCAGGCGGTAGAAGACACAGAGTTTGAGAACTTACAGTCCTATCGTATGGGCAGAAGTCCCAGGTTGTAACTTAATTCCTGCAATAAGCAATAATTAGGCACCTATTGTGTACCTGGGCACGGGGCAGGGGATCCAGAAATAAGTCAGCCTCTGCTTTGTCTTCTGGGATGGTCTCTAGAGAACTCCTTGAAGTTATCCTTCAAGGATATCTGCCAGTCTTTGGACTTTCAATTTCTAAACTGAGGTCTAAATACATATAGGGCATGCACAGAACTTAGTGTAGAGGTTGGTTTTTTTTTTTTTTTTTTTTTTACATATGTATGCACCTTTCTAACCACCAGTCCTTGGAGGCAGGAACCCCACATTACGTTCTGTGTTCAGGCAGAGCGATGAGATACAGACCTTGAGCGCTCTGAGGGATTCAGAGGAAACGGAGCTCAATGCACCCGCACAAATTTGGTTTCTATCATAAGGGGAAGGAAGATGAATATTCATGTATCTTGATCTCTTTTTGCATCATTACATCTTGCTTTCTCTGGATTTGAGGCTCCCCACCTGCCCCTGGGTTCTGTGGAATAAGTGTTTCATGCATCACATCTCTACTGCATTGGGAAGAAAAGAAATTGGGGGAAGAGGAACTGACTGAATCCTTGAGTAGTTTAGCCAACTTGCTGTGCATGACCGGGAATGGGTCTGGGTCTCTGGCCATGTACGTGGAATACGGACATGAACTTTGGCGTTTGTGGGAGCGAGGCAAGGCCTGGGGCTGGGCTCTGGTGTGCTGTTTAGTCTGTACGTTCTTGGATGGTGGAGGGAGTGTGTTTGGATCTGCGTAGGCCCCTGTGTGGGAGCAGAGGGGGCCAGGAGACACTAGAAAGCCACCAAGACTGTCATCTCTTTTTCCCTCAAACTCTTTTAGCTTTCACTTTGAATTGCTTAAATCATATAAGGAGGCAAATACAGGCTTTACTGTCTTGTGGCCCTGGCTCTTGCCTTCCAGATTAGGTTATACACTCCTCTGTCAGCTTATAACCATGGTGCCTTGTTCTTACACCTTCCTCTTGCCTACCTTGTCTTGTCTGAGCACACAGTAAACCACCTCATGAATAATTGTTGTGTGCATTGATTTTAGGGTCTTTGAGGGAGTTGTCTATGGCTTGCCATCAACAGGGATGTGGAATTGAATTATAAGGTTATAAGCCGGTATCTGCTTATAAGCCGGTAGTGTTCATCTTTAGACATCAGGATGAATAGCATTGACCTTGGTGAATAGCATAGGAGAAGTTTGGAAAAAAAGTCACAATAGCTCACACGTTTAGGGAACCATGTGCCAGGCCCAGAGGGAAGGACTTTATGTAACTGAATGAGTTGTGATGCTTTTGATAGTAAGTGGAAGGAATCCTGACTTTAACTATCTTAAACATTAAAGGGACTTCATTAGTTCATGTAACTGAAAGGGTGGGTGACTTCAGGTGATGCTTGATCCAGTGGCTCAGTGTCTCCAAGGACTCAGTTTCTTTCTGTCTCTCCGGTCTACTTTCCTTACAGGTGGCCTCATCCCGAGGCGGCATTGCCTCTGGGTTCCCAGATGGCTTCCACAGTTTTGGAGGGCACGTGCTCTTATGTTCACACCTGCAGGAAATAGAACACCTTTGTCCCAGAATTCCTTGCACTGGTCCTGAGGGTCACTCTCACTGGACAGGCTAAGGCAAGGCTGTGTGGTCAGTGTCCCTAGAACCTTGATGACCTCTAAATGGAAAACAGGGTCTGCGAGGAAGGGAGAAGATGGACATTGGGAAAGCAGTCCACCAAAGTTTTCTACAAGTGATGGTCGAATTTCATCCTCACAACACCTTTTTGAGGCTGGCACAGTTATTACCCCCATCTACACATAGGGAAACCAATGTACAGAGAGACCAAGGAATTTGCTTGAGTCCATACAGCCCGTGGCTCAAGCCAGGAATGAGGCTGGGCAGTCTGACTCCAGAACCTGCAGTTCTGACCACTCCATTGCATTATTCCATGGGTCCTCTCTTTTTTTAGTTGAGATAAAATGTATCCTTTTAGGGCGTACAATTCAGTAGTTTTTAGTATATTCACAAAGTTGTGCAACCGTCACCACTATTTGATCTCAGAACATTTTCATCACCCTAAAAGGAAGCCCTGTACCCATTCAACAGGCACTCCCCCGTTCCCTCCTCCCTCTACGTCATCTACTTTGTAGCTCTGTGGGTGTGTCTAATTTGGGCATTTCATATACATGGAATCACAGAATGTGTGGCCGTTTGTGTCTGGCTTTTTTCACTTAGCCAGTGAGTTGTTTTTGACTGGGATCTGCTGTGCTTGACCTTAAGGATTCTCCATTCCCATCTTTTCTGTCTTGAAGTGGATGGGGCTGTTGGCCGGGGAAGAAAGAGATTCTGTGCTAGTGAGAGGCTCTCACTCTGCAGGTGGGCTCTTTTGGGGGAGCCACCAGACTAGGGTTTTGTGAGGACAGGAGTGGGCCTTTGTATCCCTGCGTCTCCTGGATATGCACGGTGAGGGTTCATTCTGCATTCTTGAGCACCCCCATGTGCCAGGCACTGTGTGAAGCCCACCAAGGAGAACAGCAAGGAAAAGGGCTGGGGAGGTGGGGAGCAGGGTGGGGGGTGGGTCAGATAATCAACAATCAGTCAATAAATGAATGAGATCATTTCTAGGGCACAGTGGAAAAAACAGAAGAGGGCGATGGGGTTGAGGGTGTTTGAGGGGCCCCCTTAGTTGGTGACAGGGAAGGCCTTTCTGAGGAGGCACTCACTGAGTTGTGACCTGCCTTAGGGGAGAGGTGGCCATGCAGGATTGGGGCAGCGTGCCCTAGGTCCAGGGGGTTGGGGCCTAGCCCAAGGGTGGGGACGTGGGTGGCAGTCAGGCTAATTGGAAATGATGGTGACTGCCACCTCATTTCTGCTTTTCCTGAATGGTTCCTCCCTCTTTGGGACCTTTTCCCTGCAGCCTCTGCCCTGGAAGGGTTTGATCACTGTCTAAAGGTCATGGCGACATTCATCCTTGGAAGGCTTTGGAATCTGGGGCTTTAAGCCCCTTCTGTGTTACTGAAACTTGAGCCCAGACTTCCTCCTGTTTCCAACTCAGGCCTGAGAGTGCCGATCACCTGTCTTTTTTTTCCTTTTTTTAAACAATTTTGATTATTCAAAGACCTTCATGCTCTTTTTAAACGTCGTATCTGCCAAATTTCAGGGACCATAGACCTAGTCCAGATGGATGCTGTCACTTGTGGACGGGAGCCTGGTAGGCTAGTGTTTGTTGAGTCTGCTCTGGTGAGAGTGCAGGTAGGTAGGAAGACAGATCATTGCCCCCTTGGACGCACATGTGCACATGCGTGTGCATACACGGGAGTCCAGAGTGTGATGATAGTCCGCGGAAGAGGGCAGGGCTCGCGGAAGGCTTCTCTGCAGAAGGCCTGAAGGAGAGCAGTATTAGTCAGGCCTGGGCGGGTGAGGGGTGTGCCCGAGGGCCCAGTGCCGTGAAGCCTCTGTGGCCCCAGCAAAGCTGCTTGGAGGCAGTGGACTGGAAGGGAAAGGGACGGCGAGACTCTGAGAGGCAGATGGCAATGTACTCCAGGCCCTGGGGCCCCAGGAGGAAAGATGGAAGAGGAGGAGAGAGTAACTAGAAGCTCTAGGAGGCCAGGCATATGTCTGTTTTGTTCATTTCTTAGCCTGTGGCCAGCATGGTGCTGAGCAAGGAGAGTACGTCTTGACTTCTCAGATGGGGGGAGTGTGTTTCCGTTTCCTATCGCCACTGTGATAGATTACTGCAAACTTTGTGGCTCAGGACACCGGCGATTATTCTCCCACAGTTCTGGGGGCCAGAAATTTATAATTGGTTTCACTGGGGCTAATCTCAAGGCATCCCCTGGGCTGGTTCCTTCTGGAGGCTCTGAGCTGGGGGGGCCTCCTTCCCTTGCCTTTTGTAGCATCCAGTGGCCAGTCGTGGTCCTTGTCTTGTGGCCTATGCCCTATCTTCAGAGCCCATTACTGTGGTCTCTGTTTCCACCACCATATCTCCTACGTTCTCATCTGCAGTCAGATCTCCCTCTGCCTCCCTCTTCTCCGGACCCTTGTGTTCACATCTAGGGATAATGCAGGACACTTACCCCATCTCAAAATCTATCGCTTAATGATACCTGTGGGACCCCGTTGGTCACATAAGACATTCTCACGGGTCCTGGGGATTAGGACGTGGACATGGTGGGGCCATGTCCAGTGTGTCCGCCAACCAGCGTGTCCACAAATGATGTTCTTAAGGGGTATTGAGGGTAGGGGAGTCCATAAGTACATTCAGCAGGGTAGCCGCGGGGAAGGCTGTCCTTCGCTTGGCTGGTGCGACTCTGCAGTACAACCCTTCGTCCTGTGTGGCCGCTCCTGATATCCCCCAAGAGTGACATGAGGTTCCTCAGTCTCACACATCCCACTCACACCCTTCTCTGACTTCCGTTCCTTCCCTAGCTGGCAGCTCTTCTTCTCATTCCAGGTCTGGCATGGCACACGTCCCTCCTGCCCCATCCGCCTAGCTGAGTCAGAACCCCAGGCCCGGCCAGGGTGAGTCACTGTAGGCACACAGTCATGGGGAGGGAGAACAGAGCAAGGCCACTGCCAAGGTGGGGAGAGGATCTCTGGAAGATCCGCTTCCCCTAGAGGTCTTGTAGGGTCTTCCCCGTGGTCAAGGTGCCCAAGGTGGCCCTGAACAACCAAGATGGCGCCCTGTAAGGGTTTGTTGGGCGAACGTGGTGAATCCCTGATGGCTCTGCCTGCTTCAGGAAGGGGGTTCCATGTCACAAAGAGAGAGCTAGTGATAGGGCAATACTGCCTGCTTAGCACCCCTTGGGACTTAGGAAGAAGGGACTGCCAGGTGCAAACGTCTTTCTTGACTCTAGGTTGGAGTGCTGTTTTATTTTATTTTTTTATTTTTATATATTTATTTATTTAAAAAAATTTTTTTTAACGTTTATTCATTTTTGAGACAGAGAGAGACAGAGCATGAATGGGGGAAGGTCAGAGAGAGAGGGAGACACAGAATCTGAAACCGGCTCCAGCCTCTGAGCTGTCAGCACAGAGCCCGACGCGGGGCTCGAACTCACAGACCGCGAGATCATGACCTGAGCCGAAGTCGGACGCCCAACCGACTGAGCCACCCAGGCGCCCCTGGAGTGCTGTTTTAAAGACCTTTGGGGTTTGGGTGTTTCTCTGGAGGAGGTACTTGTACCTGGCTGACCCATCCCTCCTTCCAATTGGAAGTGGGATGAGGGGCAGGGCTGGGTGACCCTAAGCTTAGAACCAACCTGACCTTTCAGCAGCCTTACCTGCAAAGGGCCTAGGGCACAGGGAGTCAAGAAAGGCCAGGGGATTTGAGGGAGGGTGGAAGGTGGAGTTTGAGGAGAGGATCCAGGTTGCAGCCATTTGTGTGTCTGGGAATATGGTGGCCAAGTGGACACCTCTGTGGATGTGATCCCCGAGAGGTGAGGCGGTATGGTGAGGACTGAAGATTCACTCCCAGTTCTGCCATCTGTAGCTGCATGACCTTGGACAAGTTGTGTACCTACCATAAACCTCCATTTTCTATAAAAGGGCACTTGCCTCGTGGAGTGTCTGCATCCATGCAGGGACCTAATCTGGGTAAGGTACTTACACGGCACTTAGGAAGCACCTACTAAAGGTGAGCTATTCCTGTCATTGTTACCATGTGTTGGCAGCCCGAGGGCCTGCGACATGGAAAACCTTCCCAGAAGCGGGAGTAGGAGATGGTACCCACCCCTGCCCCCAGCCGTGGCTGATATGGGAGGCTGCTTGGGCCTGCTCCCTGAGACACCACTGGGGACTGTCCCAGCAGATATGGGAGGGCGCCCCGGAAGCCCACGTGCCCAGAGTCTGGAGGCCGCTTAGCCGGGAACCCCCAGACCTCCTCTAGCATCTCTGGCAGCCTGTCCCCCGGTCCCTCCAGGAGCAGCTGAGAAAGGGAGGTGGGCAGAACCCATGTTTGGATGGGACCGGGGCCAGTGCGGTCACTTCCTGGTTGTGCAACTTCTCAGAGCCTCGGTTTCCGCATCTGGAGGATGGGAATCATGCCCAACTTGCTGGGCACTTCTGGTCTTAGGAGAGATGAAGGGTACTATTTACGGAGTCCTTGGCTGCAGGCGGGGTGCCGGCTCTTTCCTGCATTATCTACTTGACCTCCTTCGGGGAGGGCATCCAATGCAGTCCCCGGCAGCTAGTGAGCACTCTGTGAAATGCCTCTTCTGCCAGGTGGCTTCCGAGGATCTTACAATCCTGTGTCCCGGGGCTGCAGCTGGGTGGAGTGCTGGGGAGGGAACATCCCTCTGCGGTTCACAGGGAGCCCAGCAGCTGGCTTCTTTGCTCCGGCCGCGGGGTGTCTGCTGTTACAACTGTGGGTTTTATGGCTGTTCCTGGTGCTCAGCCTTGAGGCTGTTTTATGGGCCACTGTGTTCTTGGAGCCACACCTCAGACACGGTCAGGCCTTGAGATCTCCCAGAGCCTCTGTGGGCCACAGTGGCCTGTGATAGGTACCACAAGCTGCCTGTGAAAGGGAGGGGCTAGGGGAGTGCTGGGCCGTGAGGCCAGGACCTGGGGTTTCCGGTGACCCCAAGACCTTCAGAGGAAAGTGTTGGCTTTCTGGTTGTCCACTTCTTTTTTTTTTTTTTTTTTAATTTTTTAATGTTTATTTATTTTTGAGACAGAGAGAGAGAGAGACAGAGTGTGAGTGGGGAGGAGCAGAGAGATAGGGAGACACAGAATCTGAAACAGGCTCCAGACCCTGAGCTGTCAGCACAGAGCCCCACTCGGGGCTCGAACCCATGAACCACGAGATCATGACCTGAGCCCAAGTCGGACGCTTAACCAACTGAGCCACCCGGGCGCCCCAGTCTAGTTGTCCACTTCTGACGAGAGCTGTCTGCTCATCTTTAGGAAGGGAATGACAGCCTGGTTTCTGTGCTGTGGCATAAGAGACTCTCAAAAGACCTGAAGAGGAGAATTTGGTAACTTAAAAACGAATAAATGCCATGCCTTCTGATTGCTTTATTTTGTTTTATTTTTTTCAGTCCTATTTCTTTGTTGTCTGCTGTCCTTGAGGAGAAAGGTTTTTTTTTTTTTCTTTTTTGTGCCCAGCATGGGCTTCAGAGGAGGCTGCTTCGTGTCAGTGGTTAAAGGTACAGGCTTAGGGTACACAAATGTTGGTTCAAACCCTGTCCTCACTGCTCATCCATTTTGACGGTCACCTGGCCGGAGAAGCACTGCCAGCCTTTGCTTCCAGGGCCCGGAACAGTCCATGTCCTGCCACGTTGAGGCAGCCCTAGACAGGTAGGATCTGCCCTTCCCCCAATGCCAGTGGGTTCCCTGGAGAGATTGTTAGTGGCTCCCCAGTGATGTCCTGCATTTATTGTATGCCTTTTTGCGTCAGACAGTATTGTAAGAGCTTCACATGAACCCTGTTCATGTGTTTCAGCTAGGAAACATTATTATCCTTGTTCTAGAGGTGGAGAGCTGAGGATCAGTAACTTGTCCAGGGTCCCGCTGCTGCAGGGTAGGGCAGGGATGGGAACGAAAGCAGCCGATGCACAGTCCGCACTCACGACCACCCAGCCTTCTTGCTCCTGAGGCTGCTGTGTCTCTGAGAAACTACGGTTCTGTGTGAGTTTGGGGCAGCCCTGGGGGTGGGAGTGGGGGTCTGTGGAAGGAGCCAGAGGGGACACTTCCTGCCATGTAACAGGAGGGAGTTGGTGTGGGCGCAGGCTGACATATTGCCCCAGCTGTCCCCCTGTTTGCACACTTAAAAAAAATTTTTTTATAATGTTTATTTATTTTTGAGAACGAGCGAGACAGAGTGTGAGCAGGAGTGGGGCAGAGAGACAGGGAGACACAGAATCTGAAGCAGGCTCCAGCCTCTGAGCTGTCAGCACAGAGCCTGACGTGGGGCTTGAACTCATGGACCGCAAGATCATGACCTGAGCTGAAGTCAGACGCTTAACGGACTGAGCCCCCCAGGCGCCCCTGCCTGCACATTTTTTGTTCCTTCCCCTAAACACCTGCCAGGATACTGGGGGGGGGGTGTGGACGTGGGCTGTCCCATTATTGAATGGATCTGTGCCCTTGCCCCCACTGACACACATGCCCACACCGTGTTCTCTTGAAGGGGTGTAGCACCTGTCCACATGTTCGGTTCTCAAGCCCTGGTGCACATCCTTGAATTGGGACATCAGAAGGAAGTCTGTCCCAGCCTTATTTCTGTCAGTCCTGGACTCCCCCCGCCCCTGTGCTATAGAAATCCATGGTGAGGTGAAGGAGAAGGGGAGGCAAGGAAAACTGAAGGAAGCCCAGAGGGAGGCCGGCCCTGTCGGGCCTCCTGAGAACTCTGGCATCACAAATACCAGGGCCCGTAGCTTTATTTTTAGCAGTATGAGGGGCCCTGAGGGCAACAGGGGGGATGTGGGAATCCTATTTTTTGCTCTGTCTTGCTAATGGAACCTCTAGCAGTTTTTATGCCTGATTTGCTTTCCTCTGAAGTCTGTCACGCTTGCAGCCCCAAAGTGTACTTCTCCTTCGATGCAGCTTGGAGTAACACGGCGATGGTGTGGACTGTCGGGTGCGTCGCTTCCTCCCTGCCAGCCCCAGCTTCCCGAGAAGGGAGGTGGCGGTCTGTCTGGTTTCACATCCCTTCCTCATCCTGGGCTCGGTTTTCTGAAAGCAGCCGGCTTCCCTACCAGATGAATGAATATTCCCAGAGGTGTTTCCTGTTTCCTGGGAATGTTCTGAGAATGTTCCCATGCCAGCCTTGGTTGCTTAGAACCCTTGAGTGTCTGGGGGGTTGGGGGGGGTGGGGACTGTCACTTGGTGGAAGGGGCCTGTCTACTGAGGGCTGATCGATGGAAGGGCAATGTGTGGGGTGCTGGTCCCAGTGCTGTAGGGCTGCTAGGAGTGCTTAGGATACGAGGACCCCTATCAGTGTAGGAGGAACAAATGGGAAGATGTTGGAGGGGAAGAACCTCCTATTTGGTACGTTCAGATTCTCTCTCCCCACCAACAAAATTAAAAAAAAAAAGCTTTATTGAGATATCACTCTCATACCATAAAGTTTATCCTTTCAATAAAGTCTTTAATGGGGCACCTGGGTGGCTCAGTCGATTGAGTGTCTGACTTCGGCTCAGGTCATGATCTCACGGTTTGTGGGTTCAAGCCCCACGTCGGGCTTTGTGCTGACAGCTCAGAGCCTGGATGTTGCTTCGGGTTCTGTGTCTCCCTCTCTCTCTGCCCGCCCCCCCTTGCACTCTGTCTCTCTCTCAAACATAAACGTTAAAAAATTTAAAATAGTCTTTAGTGTATTCACCGAGTTGATGGTGAATCCATCGCTATTATCTAATTCTAGAATGTTTTCATTACCCCAAAATAGGCTCCTTACAGCCGAGCAGTCACTCCCCACCCCCTCCCCCAGGCCTGGCAGTCACTGACCTGTTTTTGGTCTCTGTGATTTGTCTGTGCTGGCCATTTCATATAAACGAGATCATAAAATACATTATGATCTCCATGTCATGCTATGAGAGTGAACCTCTGTCCTTTTCTCTGAGCACTTTTGTCTACAATGGATGCAGGAGTCACCTGAGTCTGAAAAGTTACCACCGCGAGGGTGTCTCTCTCAGCCTCGGTGCCCGGGTGGAGATGGGAAGCCTGGGTTGTGTGCCATCCAGTTTTGGTGTCAATCATTGGTAGATTTCTTGTGCCCTGGAAGTAGGAGCAAAATCAGAAGGCCGCCCCATTACCTGGGGTGGCGATAGGTGTAAGGGATGGCCTCATTTTCAGTGCCCTTTAATATAGTACAGTTTTGGTGAGAAGCAAGGTTAGTTTCTTAGGTTAAAAAGGGTCTCCTTGTAAGCAGAGGAGCAAAGGGGGCGCATCTATTAAACCGCTTGCTCAGAACTCAGCATTTCCTGGAACTGAACATTAGCATGGTCTGTGCCACCTGCTTTGGCTTTTGGTCCAAGTTGTTTGCTACATCCCTTGACCAGCTTGACTTTGGCCAGGTCCTTGAGGGCCAGGAGGATGCCTTGGGGTCCACATGGTTTCTGGTTGAATCATTAGCAAATAAATTGGCCTTGATGCTTACCAGGACCCGGGGGACAGGAAGGCACCATGGTGATGACCTCTGATGGTAAACAGACCATTGGAACTGGACTGTATCCTCCAAGGGCTTGCTGCCTTCTGTGTTGGGATCAAATGCAGGAGCTTTTTCATCCTGGGGCTGGTGGGAGGGAGCTGCTGATAGATATTTTGGCTCCCAGATTTTGAAAGGAGAACAAATGTATATACCAAGGCTGTAAAGGTCATATGGTCTGAGCCTAAGGCAATGGCGTTATCTGTGCTCAATTGGCCAGATCATGGGCTTACTGCTTCCTCATTCATGTCACCGAAGAGCTATGGAGTGCATATCACACCCTAATCGACATCACAAATTGGGATTTGAACATAGGTTTAATTGTAGCTCTGCCTTTAATGCAGTTTATGAGATTGCCCTGTGTTTTTATCAGAGAGGCTTTGGTTGGGATGGAGATAAGGATGGTCTCTGGTGTCTCTGGACCTGAGCATGATGGTCCAGCCATGGGACCTATGGGACCTGCAGCAGAACTTCTCATGTGAGCCTCGGCGACCTCTGTCAAGTCCCTGCCTCTCAGAGCTGTGAAGCTCAGATGAAAGCATGTGCCTGAATATGTTTTGAAAAAGTGGGCTGGCCATAAAAGCCACTCAGTCAGACCTTCCTGTGCACGAAGGGCCAGGATGCGGTCTCCCCTTTGCTTTGTAAATGAGAAAATGGCCTTTGCTGGGTGGCAGGCACCTTCCGTCATCTCCACCTGGGGGGAATCATTAAGTGCCCATTATGTGGCTGTCACTGTGTTAGGCAGTTTAACAAGAAGATTCATGCCCTATAGGGAGGCAGAGTAGTGTAGTGGAGGGAGCATGAGGGGCCCCTGGTGTATCCCTGGGCCCTGTCACATGCTGGCTCTATTACCTTGAACAAGGTGTGTGTGTATGTGTGTATCCTGGTACAGAAAAGCTCTAGTGAGGACTAAGTGAGGAAATGTGTGTAAAGTGCTAGGAAATGCTCAATACATCCTACTTGCTGCTCAACCCTCTGGGCCACCACCGCCTGCCTTCTCCCCCTCCTCCTTTTCCTTTGAACTGGTCTGTCACCCTCATTTTACAGATGAGGAGATGTGGGCCACTTTTTATCTTGTGTGGAAAAGCCTTCTGTAACAATATCATGGGAGGCATTCCCACCTCTGTTTACATACCCCCAGGAGCGGGGAGCTCACTACTCCTGAGGCATACATTTTGTTCCATTTTGGAATAGTTTCATGTGAATCTTAGAATATGCCAGGGGGGATCATGAACTATTCACATCAAAATGATGTGCTGTTCATCTTGAGAAAATGGTAGAATCAGCCTATATCCCACAGTATAGCCTAGGGATGATTTTTCTTGACATGAAGATAGGTTGGCAGTGACTTTCTCTTGAACCCCCCCCCCCCCACCACACACACACACAGGTGAAGGCCAGTGGTGTTTGAGGGATTAGTGAGGTGGAGATTAGCCCAGAAAGTTATAGGGTTGAAGAGTGGAGTGGACCATCAGGACAGCTCTGGTTGCTGGTTGTTGAGGTAGGATGGTATCATTATGTCCAGGGTCACAGGACTTGTTGCCCCTGACCTTGAAAGTCAGCATTGGGGTGGGTATCTAGTGCTGAGTAGTACTCTATTAAAACAGATGGGGGGGGACAAATATGATGATCTCTGTAGTTGCAGAAAAAATATTCAAGTGGATATTTCATGAGAAAACATCCCAAACTTGGCACAGAAGGGGACTTCCTTATTTGATAACAGATAGGAACTAGAATCTGTAGCAAATCTCATTTTTAATAGATAGACATGAGATGCATTCTCTTAAAGTTAAGAACATGACAGGAATGTCCATGATCACTTCTCTTGTTCAACATTGAACCCTAGGTCCAAGCCAGTGCAGTAAGACAAGAGAAAGGCAAGAGAGACATAGCATTGGACAGAAAGAGAGAACAGTGTCATTATTTGCTGGTGATCCAGTCACCTGGCTAAAGGAGATCCTAGACTCTGAATCTATAAATTATTAGAAGAAACAGAATTCAGACAGGGGACCAAAGGTCAAGTACAGAATGCATAGCTTCTCGTAGACCACGAGCAACTAACTAACTGGAAGCAAAGGCGCGAAAACCTAGGGTCTCTGTATGGAGGCTCCGGGCATTATCCCATGTGGCATCCACAGCGGTGATGTCTCCTAACGAATATTTGTGCAGTGTGGCAAAGCACTGTCACACGCATCCAGCCCACCAGGGCAAAACGGGTAACTTTACTTTGGATTTTACATGGGAGGAACCAGTGGCTCAGAGAGGTTCCAGGGGCCTTGCTCAGCATCCCTAAGTGAGCAGGAGGAGAGCAAAGGCTCCTTGCTTTCTGCTTCTCTCCACCTGCCTTCTTCAGACCTTACTGTCTCCAGCACTTGCTCTTGTCCTTTGTTACTCATTTCCAGGAGCAGCAGAGCTTGGTGGGAAGGGGGTTCTGGACGCATTTATATTTGGGTGAGAATGTGCACTAGGATTGCTTTTATGAGCAACAGCTTGTCCTCGCACACTCGTGCCTGTGATGTTGGGACGAGCTGGCTTTCTTCTGAGGGCAGCTGGCCTGAGACGTGATGAGGCGAGAGAGGGTTTAGTGGTTGTTGGGCATGGTCTAGGCTCCCTCTCTCTTCATTTTGGCCCGCTTCCTTTTAGTCTGATTTCCATCTTTGCATTTTTGTTTTATCAGATGCCTCTTTAACAATTCTAACAGTAACATGCATTCACTGCAACTGGTGGAATAATGACATCGCAGACAGTGTAGTTGCAGAAAGTTGATAACTTTCTGCTGCAATGTACTTCTCTCCTTTAGTCTCACCCACCAGTGAGTGGTAAGAGCCCAGTGTAGACTCTTCCACTCATTTCCCCAGGCACACAGCGAGATGTGCAAATGGGTTTTCTGCTGATTTGGCAAGAATTGATAGGCATTGTGCTAGGTGCTGGGGGTACCACAGTGAACAGGAGATAAAAATCCCTGCTCTCATGGGGCTTACAGTCTAGAAAGTTGAAGTATCTAATAACAAAATGTCTAAAGTGCCAGCCAGTGATAAGTTCTATAGAGGAAAATAAAGCAGGGGAAAGCTCCCACCCATCCCCCATTTCATAATTTTGAATCAAGAGGTCACAGCAGAATTTACTGAGAAGGTGAATTTTGTACAGAGACCTAAAGGACATGTGAGGGAATGCCATGAGATCCCTGGGTGTAACTTTGAGGCTGAGGGCAAGTGCAAAGGCCCTGTGGCAGAGTTGTGCCTGGTAATATGCTCCGTCAACTGGAGTAGGGCGTAAGATGGGAAAAGAGGTAGGAAATGAAGTCGTGGAGGGAAGAGAAAGGAACTGGATGAGGGAAGATTGCTTAGGGCCCTTTGGGCATTGGATAGGGCTTTACAGTTGTGTCATGAAAAGGGGATCTCGTCATATTTTTTCCCTTGAAACTTGCTTCTCTTGTTTAGTAATACATCATAGACACTCCTCCGGGTCCATAGATAGAGATCTCGTTTTCAAAAATATTTGCAACATACTCATGTACCATAATTGATTCAGTCATTCTTTTTTGATGGACTTCTAGGTTGCTTTTTTTTTTTTTTTTTTTTTGCCCGACTACATCAGTGCTCTAATAAATATCCTTGTATTATGTTGCCTTCCATACTGGTGCTTTTATTTTACATGTTGGAGTGTGGGATCTCAAGGGATGTGCGTATATTTAATTTTAATAGGTATTGTTAGATTTCTCTCCAGAAAGATTTTTTTTCTCTTCATGATTGAACCCTTCCTCGGTCTCAGATGGCTGGCTTTGTCCCTGAGTTGCTAAAGAGCTACCCTGCAGAGAGGGGAAGTCACACCTACAAACAGGGACAGCTGTGGAATCCTTCAGCTGGTGGGAAGGTGTGTGGCCTTTTGGGGTGTGCTGCCGGGAACAATGTCATTAGCTCTTTTTTGGAGCTTGTATTTGATGCTGGTGACGTCAAGATAGCCCAGAAGATGAAAACACAGCTGCTGCTGTGTTGTTTGCATTACGGCTGATTTTCCGTCTACTTAAAATAAGCACAACAGCGAGGAGCCGCCCGGATGGAGATTCACACCTTGTCAGATATCGAAGCGTGTTCCTGTAGCATCCGAAGGATGAGGCTTCGTCCCAGCACCGGGTCTTGTGAGCTTTGGGAACGCCGGTAGAATGGCGGTGGGCATGTGCTTGCCTGGCCCCCCTTCCCCCACGACGTTCCAAAGTGGACGATGTCGTCAACTTTGAGGCCGATTCTCATCTGTTTAATAGCCTGTATGTACTTGTGTGATTTGTACTGTTGGACATTTAGGCTGTTTCCCATCTGCTGCAATTCCAACAATGAATAATCTTGTGCATGAGTCTTTTTGCACATGTATGGGGATATCTGTTGGGTAGATTCCTGAACTGAAAGGGATCTGCTGCTTAGGTGGTGATAGATATTGTCAAAATGACCTCCCTTGGGAGAGGGACCAGTGTCCCCATCCCCAGGTAGTGCAAGAAAGCGCCCTCTCCCCAAACCCCCTGCGACACGGGGTCTTGTCACACATTTTGATTTTTGCCAGTCGGCTGGGTGAGTTGAATCCCATTTCTATTACGTATTTATTTCGTGTTGTATTTATTTCTCATGTGTGGAGACGAGCTCCCCTTCAGATGTTCAAGGGCGATTTCTGTTTTATGTTTATGGACTTTCTTGCAAATCCTTTGCACTTTTTTATTTTCCTGTTGGATTATTTAGTCCCTTATCTGGCCTCCTCCAGTGTGGTCTGCCCACGCTGTGAAGACATTTGACACTGATCAGATAACCTAACCTGTCTGACTAGTTACAGGTCGAGGCGCACTGTCTTTATTTTCAGGGGTGAAGGTCTAGGTGTTGGAGAAAAAGAAGTAAGCCTCAAAAGCAAACTGTAGATCACAGCTGTGTTTTGACAAATGTGTTACACTGACTGTTCCTCAAACAGCTTAAACTCAGATATAACAGAACTGTGGGGCCGGGGAGTCCATCAGCCTGGGCACATCTTTTATATGGTCTCATTTTTATCCCATCATTGGTTTGAGGAAATATGAAGAAACTTAGCCATCTGCTACTATAATTTCTCCGTTTGCTTGAATTTACAACCCCACTGTGGGAATTTTCAAAGCAAGGACTGCCCTGGGTCATTATGCTTGTCCAGGTAGCCTAACAGCTCCTGGCCTTATAGCACAACATCCAACTTCAATAACTCAACACAATACAAGGGTTACAGCCAACACGGGTGTTCCTCACGGGGCAGGCTCCTAGGTGTCCAGTGAAGGATCCAGGCTTCTTTTGTCTGTGGCTCTGCCCTTTCTAGGTCCCAGAGGCCTCCTCTGGGTCCTCAGCTAGCAGAAGGGATGGGAGAAAAGAGGATTATGTGTGAGAGGGCTTCATGGGCTGGAGGCTGTGCCCATGCTCCTCTGGCCAGAACTTGGTCTTGTGTCCCATCTAACTCAAGGGAGGCTGGGCGGTGGAGGCCAGTCTTGACTCCAGGAACTTGCTGCACCATGGTCTTTTAGCGCCATGTGGAACTTGTAAGTTTTAAGTGTCTTCTTTTTTTTTTTTTTTTTTAACGTTTATTTATTTTTGAGACAGAGAGAGACAGAGCATGAATGGGGGAGGGGCAGAGAGAGGGAGACACAGAATCTGAAACAGGCTCCAGGCTCTGAGCTGTCAGCACAGAGCCCGACGCGGGGCTCGAACTCACAGACTGCGAGATCATGACCTGAGCCAAAGTCGGCCGCTTAACCGACTGAGCCACTCAGGCGCCCCTTAAGTGTCTTCTTAAGTGTGATCTCACTCCGTCGTTTGACAGCTCTGTGAAAGAGAGGTATGATGAATGCATTTACCCCTCATTTGGATCCGAGGAGGCTAGGGCCCAGGGAGGTCAGTATCCTATGCAAGGTGAGGCACTCAGGTATGGACATAGGTGCCTGTGGAGAAAGCTTGAGAACAAAGCTGTCACCTGGCCGGCCCTTTCTAACGTAATACAAGAGCACTCACCCACTCTGGGCATGCCTGGGTGAACCTCTGCATGTGGGAGAACAGGCTGTTTGGTTAGGGGACGGTAGAGGCTGGTCAGAGCGCATCCTCTACTCTTGAGAGTGTCTCTTGCCCTTTATAAATAGTACCCAAATGGCGAAGGGTGGCGGTTCTCTTGCTGGTAGGAAGGTTGGCCAAGGTGTCCTACGTAGGACAGACTCGCCATAAACCTGCACCTTCCAGGGGAGCTGTCCCTCGCCTTGACTTTGGCCATCATACCTTTCTTGTCATTTGCATGGGACACTAGCATTGAAATCGGGGCTTTTTTCTTCATGCTCCCATTTCCCTTTATTTAATGAGTTGAAAGCATCTGATGTTGCAGTGAGATCAACATGTGAACTGTGATATCTCATCTGTTCTATTTCGAGCGGCAGGGAGACAAGTGTGGGATGCTCTCACCCACCCTCTGCGTAAGGACTGTTTCTCCGAGAGCCCGTTATTAGATGGGTGGAGCCAAGGCAGCTCTTGGCACACTTTGGATGCTTTCCCCTCCAGGGTGGACACCTGGGTTTCCTTTTAGTGAGAATGCCTACAACTAACCTAGTCAAAGCCTACAGAGACAGAATCATAGGTGATTGCATGGGTTGTCGTGGTAGCAAAGTCAGCACCGAGCAGCAGAAGGAAGAGGCATCCACAGGCCATTGGTCAGGGCTCCGGACTGTCACTTCTAATTGCATGGCTGCAGCACTCGGTTTTCTCACTTGTGCGACAGAAAAAACATCTTTCTTACCACTCCCACTGGGCTCTTCTGAGGATCACACAAGATAACGTGTATGAAAGTGCTTTGTAAATAGGAAAGCACTCTGCAGTATAAGGCATTATTATATTAATAGTAACAACTGTCGTTTGCAACCCTGGTGATTCATTTGGGGCAGGAAACCATAGATGTCATCACTACTACCATTGCTACCCCATGTGGTACTCCAAAGCTGCAATTACCGTGGGCAGTTTCACTTGATACTTAATGATCATGGAATGTTAGTTCTGGAAATAATTTGGGGGATTAGCTAATCCAGCCCTATCGGTTTATAGATGGTGAAGCAGACACCTCGAGTGGAGAGACTTACCTGAAGTCCTTAGAACCCAGGACTGCAGACTCTGAAGTTCCCGAGAGTGGGTTGTTTTGCTTTTTGGGTTATGATGGCCTGTGCTTCTGAAAACGCTAGAAACCAGGAGGTTGGGTGGGACGCTTAGCCTTAGTCATTAGGTGGAGTAGCAGCTCTGACTCATGTCTGCTCGCTCACACTGACCCCACTCTGAGCTCTACTGCACGAGGTTCTGGGCAAATTTGGACAGTGCTCAGAGAAGCTCAGATACTTGGGCACAAGGTCCAGGAGAGCAGAGAGTAGGGACTGAAGTAGTTTGCTAGCAAGCAAAGGAGACGAAGGTAGTTCCAGAACTCCAGAAGGCAGAGGTGCCCCTGCTCCTGAGCCTGGCCCTCGTCAGACCCCACCCCCTCGTGCACCCTCTGACTGCCCTCCCCAGGGGGCGCCGGCTACCAGGGCCCCTGCAGCTGTAGGATTCCCAGGGCCCTCTGGAGAGAAGGCCGGGGGCATCCAGTGATGCTTTAGGTATTCAGAGGGCTATCAGGCTTGCTCCAGGTAGAAGAGGGACTAGTGAGTAGAAGTCCGGGAAAGGCTGACTTTGGCCTCCTATTCATTCACACCTCTGGTCAACCCTTTACCTGCCTCTGGGTCTTGCTCACATGTCACCTTCTAGATAGGTCTACACGAACCTCTCTATTTGAACATGTGACTTGCATGCCCTCCTCCCCCGGAATATGTTGACCCCCTATTTCTGGACTGGATTCACCATCCAACATATACAAAAAGTTGCACCTTAGTTCAGGGAGTTCCTGTCTGCCCTCTGCCCAGCTTCGCCTCGTGTGCACACCTCAGGTAACCACGGGCTGGGAGGGCTAGAACCTGAGCAATGAACCTGGTATACTGCCACTCCCTAACCACAGACCTTCGGATGTCACCAGCTCTTCCACTAATGTCCTTTTTCTTTTGCAGGATACAGTCCAGGATCACACATCGCGTTAACGGTCTTGTCTCCTCGGTTCCCCCTCCAGTCTCCAACACAGCTTTATCTTTCATGACTTTAACATTTGTGAAGAGCACACTGTTTAGTTGTTTTTGTAGAATATTCACCAGTTTAGATTTGCTTGATATCTTCTAATGGTCAATGTGTGTTGATTTTATTTGCTGTTGACTGGGTCTATCCCAGCACTGGATTGTGGGCTCCTTCAGAGCAAGTGTCCTCATCCACCTGGTTCACTGACGTTCCCCAGGCCCTCACATGTGCTCAGTCAGTGTTTGCTGAGTGAGTGGATAAGGCTCAACACTGCCCAGCATTAGCAGAGCGTCTGGCCTGAAGTAAGAGAGAACCGGAGCAGCTGGGTAGTGCTGAGCCTTGGTAGGTGGCTGGGCTGGATGGACCCTTACGCCTCTTCCAATATTCAGATTCCAGGATAACATACCAGATGGTGGTATATGAGCTCAAACTCACATTCCAGTGTTAGCTGAACGTGTGCTTGCTGTGGAGCTCTGTGCTGGGTACCTGGGATCCAGGCTCTGAAATGGGTTTATTTTCCTTGTAGACCAAGAGTCCAGGGAAATGCGTGGGAAGAGCCGGTGGCCATGCTACAGACCGTCAGTCGAGCATCTGGACTCTAGATCAGTGGTTTCCAAACTCCAGTCTATATCATAATCACCCAGTGGACTTGGTTAAAGCACAGATTATTGGGTGCTGATCCACTTGGTCTGATCCACTTGGTCTGACAAGGTTTCTGATCCACTTGGTCTGGGGTGGGGCCCAAGAATTCCCAGATGCTGCTGCAGCTGCTGCTACAGTGACCCTCCTTTGAGAACTACTTCTCTAGATGTTCAGAGGAGAAAGAGGCCACTGCCAATTAGCACAGGCCAGGAAGCCTTCATGGAGGAAAAGGACAGGCTTGAATGGGGCAGGGTTTACACAGGTTGGGGTGGGGCTTGAATACACAGCTCCCTTGCTGCTGCCATATGTAATCTGTGGTTGCCTTTTGCCTGCCTTTGCCACGTTGGCCTCTGGCCTCACTGTGGACTTGTTCAATCCTCTTGGTAGCATGAGCCGTTTTGACCAGGGGAGTCTGAGCCCCCAGAAGAGGAGGCTGACTAAGCCTTTGACAGGAGTTGACCTTGGCTGGCTTGGATGAAGTCACTCTGAGGCCTGGATGTGTCCGTATTGCACAGGCTGCCTGAATGTGTTTATTTGCCTGGGCCTAGCTCTCTGCCTGCTGGCACCGGGCGAGGTGTTGCTGTTGGGCTCCGTAGCTCTATTTCTGTTTTCCTGTCTGGCACCAGCTCAGCGGGGGCAGATGAGGTATGTGGCCACCCTTGCTTTCTTCCTGGCTCCATGTTCTTCTTGAGGGCAGCATGTGGTCAAGTCGAACATCTGAGTCTCACTGGAGTATCTGCTGGGGACGGATTCTTTTCAGGAGAGAGACATTCTCTGATGGAGAGACGAAACCTTTCGGGAGATAGATAATTGAATTATGTTTGGACTTAACACACGGCGGTGGTAGGAATATTTACACGTGTGCATAGGTGCTTAAACTTCCGGGTTCATTTAGAAGTTTTTATTCCTTTAAGTGGCCTTCCATAATCGGTGTTAGAGGGGAGCCGGGAGGGATTAGCAAGCTTGGGAGAAGCCGGGCATTGTTTGCGCGGTTGGAAGACCCCGGGCAGGGGGGCAGTGTGTCATTCAAGTCACACAACGTTGGAACGAGAGGGACATCGGTGAGCTTCTGGTTCAACCCCTTCATTTTAACGGAGACCTTCAGAGGCTAAGTGACTCGCCCTACTCAGATGTCACCTCCTCAACCGTCTCAGGCCACACCAAATTGCTCTCTCGTTCCTTTCCGTTCCCAAGTTGTTCTATCTGTAACACATCTCTCTTGTTTTATAAGTAGTCATGTGTGGGTTTGTTTGACCCTCTAGATAAAGAATCAGCAAATTGCAGGCTGCAGGGTCCGATCTGGCCCACTGCCTGTTTTTGTAAATAAAATTTTATTGGAACACAGCTGTGCCCATTTGTTTATCTATCGGCCATGGCCGCTTTTGCATTACCGTGGCAGAGCTGAGCAGTTGTTACAGAGATCAAATGGCCTAAATGACCTAAAATATTGACCATCTGGCCCTTTACGGAAGAAGTTTGCCAGCTGCGGCAATAGAAGGTGAATTCTTTAAGGGCAGGAGAGGAGTTTCATTTATCTGTGCATCTTCCGTTTCTTGCTTATAGTAAGCGCTTCATAAATGTATGTTGGCCAGACTCGAAATGCAATGGGCCCAGTTGTCAGAGATTAAGTGTGTGGGGCCGGAGCCACCACCTGGCTGTCCTGGCTTCCCTAGCTTTCATCCCCTCTGTTGGACCTCTCTGTGACACAGTTTTTTCTATAGAAAGATGATAGTATTGTCTGCCTCCATCAATATGTGGTGAGGTTAGAACAGGATATTGAAATATCTTAATAGAACCTCAGGCCTAGATTCTTGTGTTCCTGATCATTCTAAACCAGCTTGGCACTGGATTTCTCTTTCTGAATCTCGGCGGCTCCCCTGCCACTCACCATTCTCTGTGGCTCCCTCTTGCCTACAGGCTATGGTACGCACTTGGCCTGTCATTCACCACCCTCCTTATTTTGGCCACTACTTACCTGTCTGTCTTTCACTTCTCCAGTGCAACCTATTGTTGCATCCAGAATCTTCTGCATGGTGTCTCCTACGTATTGCCTGGGACCCTGCGTCCCACCCTGATCTTTACTTTTCCTGCTTCTCTGCTGCCTGCCCTTGTGGGTCCCCCTTGTGTCTGACCTTGCTGGAGTCTTTGGACCTTGGCCAACATGAGTGACTGTCTCATTTGCCACTCAGGGTAGTGTTTTGGTTGCTATTTTTTAATCCTCGTGGAGACTTGTTAAAAAAAACAAAACAAAACCAGAAACCTAGACCCCAGACCCGTGGAAGTAGAATCTCCAAGGATGGGGCCGGGTCTCTTTGGTTTTTAACAAGCTCCTCATGTGGTTCTGATTTTGACCAAAGTTTGAGGAACATTACGTAAAAACAAGGTGCTTTGCAGTAGTATTTATCTTTTTATGAGACTCTTCTTATCTCTTCCAATAAACTGGAAACATCTTGAGGGCAGATCATTTTTTTTCAGAGTAGCACACATATACATGAAGATTAAGTCTGTGAGATGCTTGATGGGTGAGATTAGCTCCTGCATCTGGTAAGCGCTCAGAAAATGTTTGCTCATTGATCGGTGCAAGATATGACAGTGCCCGGGAAAGCAAAACAGGATCTGTGAGGCAAGGGATTATTATCGGGAGCAAGTCCGACTCGTGCCTTTCTGCTAAAGATGTCCTTCAGCTCTAGACATAGAAAGTCACACCCCCCTGAGAAACGCTCACCACGCAGAGACCCTGTGCTTCTCCAGAACTCTTTTCTTTACTCTGATGTCTCTGGGCTTATGCAAAAAGGCTCCTTTTTCCTTCGCCTTTGGTTTATCCCAATAATGCAAAGCTGTAAGAAGTGCATGCTGCCGGGGAGAAGTTTGTTTGGATACCTGGGAATGTAGAAGATGTTTAGCTTGTATAATGAGTTTGGCGTTCCCACTGAACACGCTCAGAGAGAAGTGCAGTGTTTCATCTCTGCCTAGTGAGTTATATCGCCTGTTTACACAACAAGCCTGTACTCTGCGGCCTCGGAAGGGGCTCCTTGCCTTCTTCAGGGTGTGATGGTACCAGCTTGGTGTTGTCTCTGGGCAGACACTGTGCTTGGGCTTCGTGTCTTTTATCCTGTTACACGGTGGGAAGATTGTCTTTCAGAAGAAATAATTTCAAGCAGCGCTTTGTTTAGAACCATTGTGCGAGGTTATTCAGAACACGAGTATACCATCATTGAATTGATGCATTTATTGAGTGGGGAAAAGAGAATGGTGAGTAGACCACCCATCAAGGTTGTCAGCCTGGGTTCTGGTCAGGGCACTCCCTAACTGGGGTAGAAAATTCTTAGTCTGTAATGGAAAGAGATAAAATAACAAAAGGAAGAGATAACATAAAAACGGAGGTAGGTGAGTAGTGAGGGCTGATTTAGGAAAATTCTCTGTGTTTTCTTAGAAATTTTCAGCCATCTAGGCCTAAATGGGAACCTTGGCTTTGGCAAATAAGTGCTCCAGTTATTTGAAGAATAAAAACTTCTCTCTCTTGTTTCATTAGCAGCACGTTGTATACGGGGGGAAAAATGTAGGTTCTAGAACTTACTCCTCTCCTCCCTCATGATTTCACTAATTCATTAATATTAGGCCTAATTATTCCAATTTATTATATTAGAGGCTTCTTGCATAATGTAAAAATTGAATGGATTATTAGCTTTTTAATAAACAATAACATTTACTATCTACTGTGAGAATTCTAATCATTTAATTGATGACTGCACCTCTGTTTGTTCCCGAAATGGAGCAAAAACTGTTACCTATCCCAAACTGGACTTGTTGACCATGAATGTGGACAGTGGGAGGTGGCCCACACAGGATCCAGAGCGTTCTCCCATGGAGCACGAGGAGAGGCTGTCAGACATGAGACAGTGCAGCCTCTGTCTACCTGCTAGAATCAGTTTTCCTCCGTTGTCCCCAGAGTCAAGAGCATGGGTGGGACTAGCTCAGTAGAGGGATTGTGTGGTCCTGTGGAACAAATGAAGATAGATCTGGCGTTGTCTCTCAGCAGCGATGACTGTGAAACCGGCTGGTTTCAGATTTGGAAGTGGACAGTGTTACCTACAACGTCAGATTAAATTGGGGCCCTTTGCTATATAGAGGATAGAAGGTGTGTGTTGTAAATACATTGTTTGGTTTGGACGTCCAATTTCATTGTGATATTAAGCGTGGTGGGTCAAATTGGCTTCTATTTCTGATAGAAATGAGGTTCCGGAAGGCCATTCTGGCCTATGTGCTTATGAGAAAGAGGCCTCAGAAGGGAGTTTAGGTGTGCTCCCCCACAGAAATAGCGCTGCTGTAATTATTCTGTCACTAGAGGCTTGGCACTGGAGAATGAAAGCTTGAGTGAACTCAGTCTTCTCCTGACGGAGTTTGCGGACTGGTGGGAGGACACGGCTCCCCTGCAGAGAAGGCCGTAACTAAATGCAGGTGAGGACCTGCATTCCTGATTGCCAAGGAGATCCCAAAACAGGGCAGGGAAGCTGTTCACTTGGGGACTCACAAAGCACGTAAGCCTACTTACAGAGGAGACATGGAGCTCACCCTTGAAGACTATATATTTTACAAACAACGAGAGATGGAAGAGGTAAAGGGAATGGAGGAAGGCGATAAGGTGCGGAGCTCGTTCACGGCAGGTTAATGCACCTTTTTCAGAGCCTTCTCTCATCAATGGAGCTCCCATCCGGTGAAGAGAATCAGGTAAGAGCTTGGTACAAAACCAAGCAATATTCCTTGCGCTTATCTTCACTCCTTACAGTAAGGGATTGTTGAGTGTAATAATCATCTTCAGTTGTAGTAACTCGTTTAATCATGAGTGCAGCTCAATGAAGTAGGAGTCATCATCGTTTTCAAATTCTGGAAGAGGAAACCGAGATGCATGTAGTTAAGTGATTCGCCTGAAGCGTGCGCAGTTAGTATGTCAGGGAGCAGAAACTCCCACCTGCTGGTTGGACCCTGGAGCTCGTGCTCTTGGCTGTGGCACCACACACGGTTACTTCTCACCCTGCGCGGCAGGGAGCCACCTCTCTGCCCCCTCCCCCAGCCACGCGCATGCAGGTTGTGAGCAGGGGTACATCTCACCCCTCAACCCGCTCATCCAGCCAACTGTTGGCCTGTGGTCTGAGCACTCGAGATTTGTTGTGGGGGCTTCAGGACGGGAGTGATCACATCTTCTGGGTTTTGAGGGACAGTCTAGAGAAGGCGAGGGAGGGCACTTCAGGGTGAGAGAAGAGCGTGAGCCAAGTGCCACAGTGGGTGAGTGGCCGGTGGGGGGAGAAAGTGGTGTCCCCCCGGGCGGGAGTGTGGGGTGCATCTAGGAAGCTGGAGGTGACCTGGGAGGTGGGGTGCGGGCGGTGGGTACCGGTGAATGCTGGCTCCGCTGCGGCACTTCTCAGGGTCTGAAGGATTGGGTTGGACCTTGGGCCTCCCAGGGGATATCAGATGACCAGGCTGTCCCCCAGCTCACCGTTTGGTGTCTGTATCAGAGACAGAGCGTGGGACTGAACGACCCATGGCCTGGATTCCAAGGAGCATTTCCTTGGCTAAAAACACGTATTGAACAACTTCAACGTACCACATTCTGTGGCTAGCGGGACAGATAAGGGTTGCTCATAGGCTAATGCTCTTATCTGTATGTTGGGTTCTTGGTGATTGTTGTCAGGGAAGAACTGGGTGGGTGGTAAGACCAAGGCCTGACCCAAGGGAGTAGGGGCTTAGCAAGGAGCCAGGACTGTGGCCTGACAGAGTTTCTCTCACCCTGAGTTGCTGACTAGCAGGGTACCCAAGTCCTGCTCTCTAAGTTTTGGTAACTGGACTAAGCAACTGAAGGAGTCAGCAAATCGTCACCAGGTCACGTCCTGGATAAGGTATGATAAAGCATGACATATGAAGGAGACAGAGGGTAATCATCCCCCCCCCCTCAGACCCCTGAAATTGCATCATTTATGAAGGAGATTTTACTTTTCAGAAATGGAAAATTCCTTTTAAGTGAATGTATGGCTATTCCTCCTTAGTGTCTCCTGCCTGGGCATGATCAGGGCTTGGGGCTGGAGACCAGGCCTTTAGGAAGTGAGTCTGGACATGGCAGTCTTTCCTCCTGAGCCAGCGCTGAGGCTGAGTGTGAAAGGTGGGTGAAAGGATGGGCGGTCTCGAAGAAAGCCCCAAAGCCATAAGGAGTCAACACCCCATCTTCTCCTTTCTTCTGCCACAGAACCAAAGGCGTTACCCCAAACCCAGGACAAACTTTGACCCTGCTCTGCCTGTGTGGAAAGTTAGGTCACTGATCAGAGAAGGGTGGACGAGTTTCCCTCAAGGATGGACTTTTTGTCATGAAGCTGATTGTCATGTTACTCAGATTTCAGGTCTCAGAAAACTGTAGCAGCATAGGCTCCAAGGGCTAAATGTTTTCCAATCATTTCTTCTTGCGATTAGACTCTCCCAGGTGTTAGACCAGTCCCTGGACATATCGTCTCCTGAACTGGTGCCCCTGTGTGAGAAATGATTCCCGCCCAGGCTCTGTCAAGCCTGTGTTTGCCAGGACCTGGATTCCAGTAGCCATTTCTCTCCCCATCCATCTTTCTGTGAAACTGGGCCAGTGATACATTGACCTGATTTCTGATGATCTTCAGTTGCTCAGAGTGGAATTAGCTGTGGTCAGGGCCGGGATGGGTCTCACCTGGAAGATGTCCAACCTGGGAGTCCAGGGAGCAGAGGCAAAGGGTCAGGACCAAGGAGGAGTGGGCAGAACCCCAAGGGCCAGGCTCTGAGTGTCAGAGGTCAGCGAAAGCAGCCCTGCTTATGAGTTTGGCACAGAGGTATGCAATAGCCATGACAGTCCTGGACGTGTGAGCAATATTTGTAGCCAAAAGAAGGTTGGAGGCCCACAGTGCTGCTGACTGAAGCAGGAGGGGTGGAGATGCTGGAATTATCTCACCTCGCCCGAGTCAGCTTTGCCCTGCAAATTGGCACATGGGGCCGGTCGGTGGCTGGTTATGGGTGCAGACAAATCACACAGGAAGTGGGGCCTCTCTTGCTGGCTGCTTGCCCTATGCTTTGGGTCCATGCCCATAGCTAAGCAGTCACATATCTCTTAAATAAAGTCGGCTGAAAGTTTCATCTGGAAGCTAATATGGAACCAAACACCTGGGTGTCTGCCAAGGCCTCAACTGCTCAGGTCAGGAAGGCCCCCAGGGGGGCATGGCTCTGGGAGCTGCTGGGGACAGGCGCTTCCTTGCAGTTGGTCAAGAGAGGGCAATACCGCTTGTTTGTCTTAGAGATTCCGGAGGTGAGAGACTTAGCAGAGGCTGCTTCCTGATGTGTGAGCATTTCTTCGGGGTCTTAAATTCCAGCTGGAAGATGATGTTACGAATACGAATTGCTAGCAATTGTTACACTCTTATTCCACATGCATTAACGTGTGCATGCTCCATGTCAGCCCTGTGTGGCAATAACCCATTGTTACTTGTTTTATAGAAGAGGAAGTCGAGGTGCAAGGAGGTTAAGTGACTCACCAAGGCCAACCAGCCAGTGAGTGTCAGGGCCAGGGATTCGACCCCTGGCCCACTAGTTCCGAGCTGGGCCCAGTGTCAGTCACGGCGTCTGGACTCTGATCTTTTCCCACTGGGGCTGGGGTGACATGCATTTGATCTTGCCGGAGAAATCGCCAATCTTATCAACCCTTAGAAAGTTTGAGAAGTGGAACCTCAAAGCTGTATCCCAAGGGCATGTCTTCTGGTTTGCTGAATTTTTAAGAGAGATTTTACTTTCTTTTTTACAGCAGGCTTTCTTGCTTAGTTATGGGAAACTGATAACTGCTTGTAGAACCGCCTCTGTCCTGACTCTCCCACCCCTTGAAGTCCTCTTTGACTGTCAAGGGGCACGCGCATCTGTAGTCAGAGCCAGACAGCAGGGCTGGGCCAGGCAAAGCAGGGTGGCTCTTCTGAGGCCAGTCCCCATGCAGCGCCCGTCACCAGCCCGAGGCTGCTGTGTGGTAAATGGAGATGGCCGGCCCTGTGTTCCCCAAGGAGGGAGAGAGTGGTAGGAGATGGTAAACTGTGCTCAGGCTGATTGGCCCAGGCCACCGAATCTCTGTCCTGCCTGGATTAAAAGTCCAAACTTGGGTGTCAAACAAATCCTGGTGTCTCGCCTGGCTTTGCCTCTTAAGAGCCTGGAATCAAGGAGGCACTTCATGAATGTAATTTCTGACCGTGTTGTGGTTAGGAGGGCCGGTGCTGGAGGCTGATGGCCTGGGCTCACTGGCGAGCCATGGGATCTAGGCCACTTTCAGCAGGACTGGCTACCTAACTTGCGGGGGCCCGTGCCAAGCGAAAATTCGATGTCTCTTGTTCAAACATTATTAAGGATTTTAAGGTGGTGGCATCAGGGCATTAAACCAAGCCTGGGGACCTGTGGGCCTGCACGGTTTGTACGTCAAGCCTCAGTTTGCTCATCTGCAACATGGAGATAATAGTAGTATGTCCCTCTGGGGCTTGTCAGAAGTTTAAGCCTTAGGCCACAGGGTAAGGGTTCGATAAATGTCAGCTTTGATAAGTGCCATGCCAGAAATTTACAGCCTCGTTTTGGGCCATTGGCAAAGGGCCGTAAGGCAGCATGGGCGTGGACCCTCAGTAATGGCATAGCTTCAGGAACATTTTGGGCTTTGTCCTCTGCTCTCACCTGCTTGTGGGTCAGGACTTTCACCTTTGCCGAGCACAGATGTCTCCTCTGGGGGAGCAGGCCGTGTCCTGGATTCCCCAAGCCGTGGGCTGGAGGACGACGGGAGAAATGGATGCTGTTTTCCTGTATTCACTTTTATTTCCTAAAAAAAGTCAATCACTGACATCACAGAATTTCATCCCAAAGATTGTACTATGCCTCTCTGAAAAATAAAGGCATTTTTCTGTTTTTTAGATTAAAAAAAACTTTTTTAAGTAACCTCTATGCCCATTGTGGGGCTTCAACTCATGACCCCGAGATCACGAGTCGCATGCTCTACCAGCTGAGCCAGCCAGGTGCCCCTAAGGGCCATTTTCCTATACGTGTACAGTAACATTATTATAGACATCAAGGTTTGTTTGTTTGTTTGTTTGTTTTTAGCAGCATTTTATGCAAAGTTTAGCTGGGTATATGTGGGGAGCTAAAGTGATTAGTGTAGATTTGCTTTGCTAGGATGAAGGGCTGTTATCCAGATTCAAACTCAGCATGCTTGTTTACATTTAACTGCCATTCATAGAAGGCAGTGGCTCACTGTTTTGGTAAGAAAGATCCTGGGACACCTGCCTCACAGCCTCAGTGGGTGAGTATAAAGACTACTGTCCAGGAGGAGCCTTTATGTCTCATTTCCTCTGCTGGGTTCTTTTATCTTTCACCTAACCCATACCAGGGGCCTCCTGAAGGGTCTCGTAGCCTTTGGAAAAACACCCCCCATTGGCCCATCCTCCACAAACCAGGAGAGAGATTGAAGATGTCACCATCTTCACGCAAGGTCCAGCTGACATTCTCGTTCGCTTAACTAAAACTTTTCAACACCGCCCCCCCGCCCCGCCCCCATGGCTGGCCACGTCTGTCTGCATGGCCCATGAGCTGAGGATGGTTTATATATCTTTCAGTGGTTGGAAAAAAACAAAAGAAGGATATTATTTTTTGACACATGAAAATTCCAAGAAATTCAAATCTCAATGTGTATACATAAAGTTTTATTAGAACGTAGCCATGTGCATTCATTTACATATCTTCTGTGGCTGCTTTTATGCAACAATGGCGGTTGAGCAGTTGCATAGATCATTAAAGAAAAGATTGACAGCGCGGCGTGCTGAGAAGTCACAGCAGTTTCTCAGGTCAGAGCCCTCCCTTGTGGGTGGCCTGCACCTTCCCTAGGCCCTTCTCTACAGCCTCCTGGGATCTATCTCAGCCCCAGGACGGCACCAGCGGGGGCCACTTGACATATGCAAAATGCCCCGGAGGGACTTCAGAAATGGACCTGTCCTGGACTCTGTGTTTCAAGAGGCAAAACTGAAAGCCAGACAAGTGGAGTCTCTTGGCCATTGGGCTGATCAGAGGCAGAGCCAGGACCAGAATCCTGGCTTCCCGACCCTCAAAGAGAGGGATTACTCATCTACTTTTGACTTTATTAGGGGGTCCCAGGAGAAATCAGCCCCCAGAATTGAGATCAGGCCACTAGAGGCCATTGGGAAACCCTTGGATCAAGGCACCATCCAAGAGAAAGGCCACTGGCTGGGACTCCTGTGCAGCACCAGTGCTCTTTGCTGGAGGTGTCCAGAGGTGCTGTGCGAGGCTGTTGCTTCTAATCCCACCGGTTTAATTTAGCCGCGGTCCTGAGGGAGGCTGTGCTAATTATAGCCAGTTGGCCATGCTGGGAGCTATAAATAGTGCAGGAGGCACCTGTTTGTTCATTAGTAGGCATTTATCAAGGCACCTACAAAGGATTCGGCGTCGGGGCTGGGCATGGTGTGGGCATAGAGAGCACCTAGAAGCCTCAAACTGTGCTCTGAATTTGTAGTTGAGTCAGAGGAAGCCAGTGTGAGCAGTGGAGTGGGGCATCAAGAGGATGACTTGGGAACAAAGCTGTCAGGGTTCAAATCCTGGCTTTTCACAGCTGTGAGCCCCTGGGGAAGTTGCACGAACTCTTTTCGTTTGCTTTCTCATTTGGAAAAGAGAGAACTTAGTATCTGCCTAATGAGGATGTTGTAAGACTAGAGATATATGTGCACATATGTATACTCATTTGATAGATATATTTATGTATTACAATGACATATTCTGTTATACAGTATAACCATATATTAACATGTATAAATAATTAATCTGTATATATGTATGCATTATTTAGAGTAGTCTAGTATCTTGAGTAAAATGAAATTGTTAGTTATTACTGCATGGAATGGCATGAGGACAGCTCCAAAAGCAACCTGCCCTTGCGTGACCATCTTTCAAGGAACACTTGATCTTGGAAGAGTGCTGAGTCTAAGGCGTCTCCCAGCCTTCGATGTGGCAGTTAAGAGTGTAGCTTTTTCAACCTGGAATTAAATTTCAGCTCTCTAACTTCCTGGTAGCCAGGTTACCTCGTCATCCTGTCTCCGTTCCTCCTCTGTAAAATGGGACACCATGGTACTGAGCATTTCTTGGGGTTCTGGCAGGAGTAAAGAGATAGGACGTGTAGAGCACTTGAGAACACGATGCCAAGCCCGTGGTAACTGTGAAACAACCTAAGTCATTACTGTTAACCCTCTTCTTCTTGTCTGCCTCTGGCAGCACCTTCCAGGCTGATATTGTCCTATCTGGAGAATGGGGCCGGTGCCTCAGAGGGCAGGGGGCTGGCCCTGAGACGTCCTGGCCTCAAGACGGGAGGCTGAGGCTTCTTCCCTTGCAGTCCTCTGGTTCCAGCTCTTAGTGTCCCTTCTCTTGAGGCCTGTGGCACCCCCTCTTACGATGGTGTTTCTTCCTGTGTCTCTGTCCTTATGCCCCAGACACGGCACGGCGCACAGTGGGCTCCTAGGAAGCACTCTGCTAGTGGAGAGCGGCGTTTGCCATGACAGTGGAAGAAGAGAAGAGGGGGTGGGGTTTGTTAGATTTGTATGGAGAGAGGTTGAGAGTCAGAGGGAGGGACAGGATACCTAGGGGGTCTCCTGGAGGAGAGGCATATTCCCTCTATCCCGTGTCACAGGGCAAGGACGTCAGAATGGAAGTTTCAGGAAGACACATCTCTGTTAGGGAAAGGCCGAGTTGCCTGGCCCTAAACCTGCCTGAAGTGAGAAGCATGGGAAGAACATGGAAGTCAGGCACGCTGGTCTGGGCTCGCTGCTCCCAGTTTAGTTGTAGGACCTGGAGCATGGGTCCTACCCCAGATCTGCCGAGCCCAGGCCTGGAGTTGAGCAAGATTTCCCAGGCGTACGTATGGAAATCTGGGGAGCTCAGCTCCAGACCAGAGCTTCTTAAGCCAGGAGTCATTCTTCCCAACCCACAGCTGAGAAAACTGAGGCTATCCCTGGGCCTCACGCACTGATTCTCGAAGTTCTGCTTCTCTCCCTGGACCACCAGGGAAGCACTAATTCTTTCCTTGGACCAGCGGCGTCAGAAACGGGAATTGTCAGGCTGCGCTCCGGAGCCAGTGAGTCAGGACCTGTGGGGTGGGGACCTCCAGGTGGCTCTGAAGCACGGGTGAGATCGATAACTAGGAGCCAGAGCACTGGCCCGCAGCGCTGGCTGCACAGTGGAATCACTCAGGAAGATAAACAAAGGATCACCGCAGAGCACGTGCATGCGGCAGGGCCACTGGGAAAGTCACAAGCTCCCCAGGCGATTCTAATGTGCAGACAGCGTTGAGGACCAGCGCTTTAGCCCCATGGAAAAATAGACCTCAGTTTTCTCAGCTGTACATCAGGGGGAATTGGGTAGAATAACCCCTGTTTGCCTGCCAGGTAAAAGAAAGTGCCTTCGGCCTTTCATTTAGTTCCCTGGGGCCTGGAAAAGTGCATCGGGAGGCGGCTTCCACCTGTCAGAAAGGTGCAGCGAGATTTCTGTGCCTGTAGAGGTGGGGTTGGATACCTGCTATGGGCTGAGGGGTGGAATTATAATACAGTGGCTCACAGATCCAAGTACTAAGTGTTATAAGGAAGATATGCTGCTGTGTTCCGGGGAAGGCAGTCACTAGCTCCTTGCGAGCCTGGTTCAGGAATTCTCCTTGCCCTCCCTCTGCCACCAGTGCTTCATGCTGGAGCTCACCCTTAGTGGGGCCCTTTGCTCTGTGTTGTGAGATAATGAAGTCTGCAGCATCCCAGGCTCCCTTGGGTTAGAGGTTCTCCCTTGGGTTAGAACCGGGGGTTGTTGGGAGCCTGGCCCCCTCGCCCTGAACACCGGTGGTGGCAAGAATGACGTTTAGAGAAATATTTACCCAAAGTAATCCCTCTGCTATGCCACTGCCCGTCTCCCAGGAGGCTGGGTAACAAATACAGAGTTCTGGTCATCATTTATCGAGGGGTTGAGCTGAGCCTTCCATGGGCTAAGATGAGGCAGGAAAGAGGTTGGTGGTTATGGTCTCCAGACCCAGGCTCTGCAGCGGCCAGCATTTAGGGCCTCTGAAAGTAGCCATTTGTACCAATCACAGGGTGACGCTGAATGTGCATCATAAATGCTGGGTTCAGAAGTGTCAGGAAACACTGTATGTAGAAAGTAATCATAATTTAATGTTACAAACGAAATTATATGGCACTTACCAAGTGCCCGAGGCACTATTCCTCATGGGATCCTCATGACCCATGATGTGTATAGCATTGTCCGGGAGGAGGCTGAAGCTTTGCCTCACATTGCGTGTCTCTTAGTCGCAAATCTGAGACTCGAATCCAACTGTATTGATTGCCACCATCCACCCTGCCCCAGCTTGACTTATTGAACCTGAGACTTTGCTAGGGACCTTTTGGGGCCATTTCATGACATGTTCTGTGATTTTGTGCCTACAAAGCCGTGGCTTCCGTGTCTGGCCAGGCTCTCTCTGGCCATCACCCATCTCAATGCTTTCTCTTCTGGTCACTGTTCTTTTTTTCTTCCTCTTCTGAGAACCAGAACATGGATTTTGCAACTGAGTCCTAAGGACTTTTGGACTGGGGATCTAAGTGTGAGGGATTTTGAGAGAGAACTCATTGATCTGAGTCCACAACCCCTTGCTTATAATTCCAAAATCCCTAAAGCTCCAGAAAGTGAGGGTTTTCACCGAACTCATTGGGGAGGGAGGCAATCCTTCCCCAAACTTATGTGAGGCTGCTGATGGTCTTGATTCATCTAGCTTAGTCTGGAGAATCATATGTGAGTGTCCCTGAAGAAACTGTAGTGTGTGTGACAGTGATTTGGGGCCCAAACCCCATAGATTCACCTAATTAATTTTCTAAATCTGAAACAGTTGGAATTCTAAAACACATCTGGCTCCACAGTTTTGAGTAAGGGGTTTTGGACCTGCAGATAAAAATTGAAGTGTGTGTGTGTGTGAATGTGTTATTGATTTAGTCAGTGGATGTCTTTTGAGAGGAAAGAGTGGTAGATGGAGGAAAGTGGGGAAGACTAGTTATTAGAGAGTTGTCAGCAACCTGTGAACAACAGAGGTTTTTTTTTTGTGGGGATGATGTAGGTGAAGGGTTTGACAGTGATAGAAGTGTTGTGGTCTGTACCTATATCAGGGGTTTCGTGTGGTCTGGTTTCTTTAGAAAATTGAATTGTAGAGGCGGCTGGGTGGCTCAGTCGGTTAAGCGTCCGACTTCAACTCAGGTCATCATGTCATAGTCTGTGAGTTCGAGCCCTGCATCGGCCTCTGTGCTGACAGCTCAGAGCCTGGAGCCTGTTTGAGATTCTGTGTTCCTCCCTCTCTCTCTGCCCCTTCCCAACTTGTGCTCTGTCTCTGTCTCTCTCTCAAAAGTAAATAAACTAAAAAAAAAAAAGCATCTGACTTCAGTTCAGGTCATGATCTCACAGTCCATGAGTTCGAGCCCTGCATTGGGCTTTGTGCTAACAGCTCAGAGCCTGGAGCCTGCTTTGGATTCCGTGTCTCCCGCTCTTTTTGCCCCTTCTCCACTTGTGCTCTCTCTCTCTTTCTCAAAAATAAATAAACATTAAAAAAATTAGAAAACTGAATTGTAGTCTCTAATGATGCACTTATTTCCAGCTTTAACAAAGGCCCACGTCGTGTGTGTGTGTGTGTGTGTGTGTGTGTGCATGCACAGAAAAGGTGTCACTGTTATTTTGCTGTGCCACAGATGAGGAATAACCAAGCAAAATAAAAAGACAGGAATGTCTCTGCATTCTTTGTATATTCCTTTCACATCTACTTGGCTCTGTTCTAATATTTCGTTCTTCTTCTTTGTTCTCTCTTCTTTAGAAGAGTTCAGATGCCCCTTAATAGAAACTGCTGACTTCACAGTGGAATGCACTTTTCTTCATTACTATTAGCTGTTGTAGGTCATTAAAACCTTGCTGTGGCTGCTTTTTTTTTTTCTTTTTTCCCAGTAAAGGCTTTAAAATTTTAAAGTTTTTAAAGCTTCTGCCTTAGAGGGCTCTGGGAACTGTGGGCTCCTGAGACGAGAGAAAGTCATTCCCAGCCTTCAGTTAAGTACAGGAGAGGACACAGATGCAGGCCCTGAGAGATACTTTGATATGTCTAAAAAGAATCATTCTAAAGGAGTGTCAGACTTTAAGCCAGGATTGAAAGCATGGGCTTTATGAAGGCCCAGGAGAACAGACCTTGGGCCCTTGCCAAGTGGGAAGTTGGAAATGAGATTCCTGCATAAAGCCTGACCTTGGGGGGAGGGGGTGGCTACATCCTCAGGGAGCAGGTGATCCAGCAAACATTTAGGAGGGGGTGGGGGGACAGCAGGGGCAGTGCACAGGGAGCAGACAGGGGACTTTACCTGTTTCACCTTTGGCTTGGTTGAGGGAGGGCGAAACAATGTTTTCTGTAAGAATTTATGGTCATAGACCTGCCTTCATGAGGGTTCAGGTTTGAATTTATACTACCTGAATGACCCAGGACACCCCAAGCTTTGAAATTAACCTGATGTAGTTTTGGGTTGATAACACTCCATAGCATCTGTCAGAATCAAATGGCAAATTCCCTCTAGAGGGACATTCTCATAGCTCGAACATTGAAAGGTTCCTGTAGGTAAAAGCCTTCAGACATGAGCTTTACCCTTAAGTAATGAAACAGGGAAACTAGTCACCATGAGTGAGAGCACAAACAGATACAAGAATCGGATCCAAGGGCTTCACGTATAAGACCAATTGGATACATAATGTATTTCAAATGTTATAAAAATAAGTTGTTGGAAAAAATGAGCAAGAAGCACTATACTAATTTAAAAAGTACAGACATTTGAAGAAAAAGAAATAGAACTTCCAGAAATGAAAAATGTAACCGCTGAAATTGAAAATATGATCTTTAGTGTTAGGCTTGCGCTTTTGCAGGCTATTTTTATTAGAAACATTAAGATAGCAATTCCGAATAAGGGTACATCAAAGATAACATTAAAAAATGTGCAGTTTTGCAGGACTGAATGCATTATAATGTATTAGAAAAACCACATGGGACCCAGGCATGCTTTCATTTTTTTGGCTATGTAACCTTGGGTTACTTCTTAACCTCTCAGATGCAGTTTGATCTTATGTAATCAGACTCCACAGATTTGCTCTGAAGGTTCCATTAGGTGGTTTTTGAAAGGGTCTTGATTTCCCTTTTCCCTTTATTTCTCTTGCTTCTGAAGAATACATAGTCTCTCCCATTTCCTTCTCCTTTGGGAAGGGTCCTGTAATTTAATAATTATAATTGCAACCAGGATGACTGCAAGGCAGGCTACCAGTCAGAAGAGCTGGTCTCAGGTAGTGAGGCTCTGGTCAGGCCTCCCATCCTGAGGTGGGAGTGGATGGTGGGGTCCTGACTTTGAGAGGGGCCTGAATGTGGTTAATATGGCGACAGATATGGATCTTGGTCAGGCAAAGCCTGCAAATCCTATTCCCAGTTAATCCAATCCCAACCCTTGGGAAATCTGAATTTTGCATTGAGCTTGGACTCTATTTTGGGGTTGGGCCCAATCTGTTACATTGCTCTGCAGACATTGTGCACCCTGTCCTCTTGGTCAGCTCTACAGGACAGGACCTGAGTTCCTGAACAGTGGGGAGGAGGAGGGGGATGGGAGGTACCTGTAGAGGAGCTCAGAGGCAAAAATAGCCTCACATACAGATCCTCTCCCCCTCTTTCTTCCGCTTCCCACCTTCATTTTCTCCATGTCCATTCTTCGCCTTTGACTTTCACTCCTTTTTTTAAAAAGTGTATTTATTTTGAGACAGAGAGAGAGAGAGAGAGAGACAGAGATAGATAGAGAAAGAGAGAGAGAGAGAGAGCAGAAGAGGGGCATAGAGAGAGACACACACAGAATCCCAAGCAGGCTCTGCGCTGCCAGTGTAGAGCCTGACTGCAGGGCTTGAACTCACGTACTGTGAGATCATAACCTGAGCTGAGATCAAGAGTCAGATGCTTAACTGACTGAGCCACCCAGGCACCCCACTCCTTTTTTTCCCTTTCCCTTTTTATCTCTGTATTTTCTCCTTCTCTCTAGCAGAGGAACACAGCTCATTCTTTTTTTCTTTCTGTGAAATGAGTACAGTGAGAATTTGGGGAGCAGGTCTCCTCTGGACTTGCCTGGACCCACAACAATGCTTGGCATATACTAAGATTTTAGAAACTGTCTAATGGGGTTGTCCCGGACCTTGGAATAGCTTCTGGACCTTTCCTGGTGTGGATCCAAGTCATGACAATGGAATTCTCCCCAGGAAGGGAAGCAGTGAGCCTGAGTAGAGCTGGCTTTCAGGAGGAAATGGCAGGTTCCCCCTCCCCAGTGACATGGGCCCAGCCCAGCCTTGGAACTCAGTACTGTCAGGCCTGCAGATGACGTCACTGGCCTTCCATGGGACAGCTGCAGCCAGCAGCAGGACACTCCAGAAATGCCAGCAGTAATTGGAAACTTTATTTTCAAATGCTTCCCACAGCATTCATGCATGGTGAGAGGTGCTCGTGCTGCTAGGCTATTCAGGTGGCCACCCTGAGCTGGGCCCTGGGGAATCAGGAGGACCTGAAGCTAACCTCCATCTTCTCTGGGGCAGGGCTCTGGGGGCGTGGGGTGTGGGGATATTCCCCAGAGGGTTGCAGCTTCTTGTGGAAGGGATTCCGTTCATATAAGCCTCCAGAACCAATGGGATGCAAATCATTTTCAAAGCCCCCCCCCTTTTTTGCTATTCCATTTAAAAACATTTTCTTCTTATTTAGCTATCTCTGATGCCTAATCTTCTCTGTGCAGCAGGTGAATGTTAAGAGAAATGAAAGGGGAGAGAAACACAAAGATCTTTGGGAAGAGACTATTTTGTGGAGACACAGCAGCCGCCTTCCCATGTCTGAAGGTCTGTGATGGGGAAGAGGCGTCAGCCTGTTCTGTGTGCCCCCTGATAAGAGAACCAGGTTGTGGGGAGGCACGTGTCGTCCTGGAATTCTGGTGAGAGCAGGGAGCTCACAATGATGCACCTGCTACGGGACATCAGTGGCCATCAGTGCAGGGGGCTTGCTCCTAAGCCACGGGAATCAGAGCCAGTTTGTGCTGGGGAGCCGGCCTCTGGCACAGTACCCGCCCCCACCCCCACCTCCCCATCAGCCGCGTTACTGGCCCACTTATCAATCACAGACCAGCGCCAAGTACTGATCAACCATTCAGTTCTCACTCCTGCCCCAGTGGGTGGGAGCTATCATTAACGTCATTTTACAGATGGGAAACTGACTCACAGAGTCCAGGTTCCCAAGGTCACAGGCTAGGAAGCGGCAGGGGCTGGATTGGAATCAAGGCAGTCTGTCATCAGAGCCCACTCCCACCCCATACCTCCCGCCCCAGCTCTTAACCAGCAGGATTTACCTCTCATCGTGGTTTTCATGTGGCTTGAACCCTCCAGTCCTTTCTTTCATACTTTTTTCTCCACCTCCTTTTTATCGTAGTCTTCAGTGTCATGTCAACATAGTGCCTTATGAAATCGTTGGGAAGATACCTCTTTGGGACAGTGCGCTCAGCCGTGGAAGCTCTCTCCCTGCGCCCCCACCCCCCACCCCGCCTCATCCCTGTTTATCTCCTTTAAGGGAGAGTGTACTATGGGAGCTGTCATCTAAAAATGGACTGGCTCAGCCCTGGCGGGATCCAGGAGGGGGAAGGTGGCCACTTGCAGGAAACCGGTGCCGGGCATAGCCAGCACCGGCTGTCAGGCGGGAGGACTGGTGGACATCGGAGGTGCAGTCTAATGGGGACAGTCGCCGAGTGTTGCCCTTGACGGCGCTCCCGCTGTCGTAGAGACGGTTGCTGCCAGAAGCGTGATTCTGCCGGGGAGGCAGTGGCTCGCCGGCCCCTCTCACCACCTGCTTGAGTTATTGCCGTTGCCTCCTGGCTGCTCTGCCAGGTCTCCTGTGCTCCCCTCCCCAGCCAGTCCTGCGTGCAGCTGCCAGAGTCATCTCCCCAAATACTGACTTGATGACATCACTCTGAACTCCCTTTGCTCCTCCATGTGCTCAGAAGCCTGACCTCCTCCTGCACCCCGTGGTCGAGGCCTCTGCCCTCAGACCCCGGCCCGCCTTTCCAACCTCCCCTTCCTCATCTGCCCTCTGTGAGCCTCACTGCACCCAAACTGGTCTGCGGTGTGCCCCGAACAAGCCTTCACAACCTGCCTGTTCTTATCTGGGACTCCCTCCTCCTCCTCCCAGGTGTCCGAGTTCCTGGTTCGTTCAGGCTTCCCTTCACTCAACGCCCATCTACTATGAAGTGACTTAGTGCCAGGGAGAGGCTGGGAAAACTGAGACATATGAGAGAGGTGCCCTGCCCTTGAAGAGCTGTTGGTCTTTGATCAGCGTGCTGAGAGCCACTCCAGGTTTGGTAGAAAGGCTCCTCTTCCAGGAACCCTTCACTGATGGCTTGTCACTGTGAACTTGCCCTTAGCAGGAGCCCTATAGATCCCAGTCTGTGTTCTTCTCTTTTAGTGCCTTGTTTTCTGCTTGGTGTTTTTCACTTAATGTCAGTATCTGTTGGACTTTATTCTAAAGGAACATACCACACTCTACTGCACTATGTTTCTATTGATAGGAATACACGTTTATGTCGAGGGCTGAGTCCAAAGTGCGCCCACTTCCGTGATTCCCCGAGATTCTCATAACGACACTATGGGGCAGGCAGAACAGATGTGATCAGGGCCAGTTTGCAGAGTGGATGCGACTTGCTCACAGGCACACAGTTAATAAGTGGCAGAGGCAGGACTCGGCCCTAGGGTCTTGCCAAGTGTATGGCACACAGCAACCCTCCCCCCCCCCCACCAACGGAAGGGTAGATGGAGGCAACCCCAACACTGTGGGCTCTCCCCTGGGCCTGTAGTTGTGTATGTTAGGGTAGGATGAGAGAGTAGAGAGAAGAATCTTGTGGCTGAAATCCAGGGGATTCATCAAGGAGAGGGAAGGTACATGGGGTTATGGGGCTGGTTGGATAAAGGGTGGGTTGTTCCCCTAATGCTTCTCATGTAGGTGTTCTACCTTCCTCTTCCTCCATGGAGATGGGAGTAGCTGGATGGAACGCGAGGAGAAGGAACAGTGTGGGAGGGGGCTACAGTGGATAGGATGGATGGGAAGAGGGCAGGGGAGCAAGGTCTGGGGACAGAGGCAGTCAGGTGACCTATCCCTTATCATCCAGGAAGAGCTTCAGAGCTAAAATATTTCAGGTGACCTATCCCTTATCATCCAGGAAGAGCTTCAGAGCTAAAATATTTCAGAATTCTACATCGTTCTTAAAGTATTTAGTAGAACTGGGGACAAGGTATACAGAAAGTGGAGTCCCAGCTCCCTGTTACGCTGGCTATTGATTTTTGGCTTTGCAATTATAGCAAACGTGCTATCACTGTGAACACTAGCTAGTTGGGATGCTTGGGCATTTGAAGCTCAGTTGTTTGAGCTACTTAGGTGTTAAAAAAAAATCTTACCTTGCTTTAACAAGAACAAAGTGTGTTTCTTTAGCCCAGGCATGAATCAAAAATAGTTGAACTTTTTTTTTTTTTTTTTGCTTAAGTTTAAAAATAAAAGAGTCACCTTTGGGCTGAGATCAAGAATGGAAAATTTCAGGGCATAAGAGTAATTTTTTTTCCCCATCTGTTCTGGTAAGGGACGATAAGGTGTTTTGATGGAAGGTTGCATGTCAACATGGACTCTGGGTCCCTCTGCAATGTTGCTTTGCAGGGTCTACATGGTTAAGATGTTTTCAATGAAAGGCCCCTCCCTGTCCCGGCCCCTCCCTCTCCTGAATATGCAGAGGCCAGGGGAGCCGCGTAATTGAATGTAAGCAACGAATCAGAATAGACAAAGGGGGTGGTGATTAAAATGAACGGGCTCTTCAGCTCCTGCAAAGGTGGTATTGTCACAGAATGTGCAGGTTGGCATGCCAGATGATCAATTACTAAAGCTCTAGATTGGATAGTGGCAGGTATGTGGTGATGGCTGCCAGGCCTAGGGAACTGTACTGGCAAGTGAGAGTAAGGATGGGGACTCTTGTGGCTTTTCATTAAAAACAAATCTGGATAGTCCTTGACTACTGTGGTTAATTTTGAAGGGCATTGTGGTTAAAGCGTTATTTGTTGGAGATACTTTATTTTTACAGTTCAGTGTTATTAAGGTATGAAGAAACTGTTTTATGTATGTCAACTTTACTGTTTCTGACGTCTTCTGAGGAAGTATACATTCGTGCAATAGACTGCCTGGGATGTTCATTCTAAATTTAGAAGCCGCCTCCAATGGGTACTGAAATCAGTCACACAGAATTCAGGTGCTTACTCAAAAAATCTACATATGCATGAGACTGGCATCATCACTGGTGGAAATTTGGGCAGCTGAGCCCGTGTCTTAGGATCCCGGGATTGTCAGGGTGTGCCCTGTCAGCTGTGGGCTGGGCTCATGACATGTGTGTTAGTGAGTATGTATTGAGCAGAGTCAGCGTGGATGGAGAAAGGACAAGCCACCATAGACAAACCCTGAAGTTCCAGTTCAGGAGCCCTAGGTTTTCATCTGGACCCTGTCACTTACTAGCTGTGTGACCTTGGGCATGACACTTCACATAGCAGCCCTGGTTTCCTCATCAGTCAAAGTCGGGGATTGAATCATCCCCAAGCCTATAATTGACAAAGCAGAATTCAAAGATTCCAGTAAGAACTTTAGTTCTCTTTTATCTGGGCTGTTTGTAGTAGTGAAAAGTGATAACATAATTAAAAACTTCCCTTCTGGTTAAATAGCCATAGTCAAATAGGGTCAGTGTTGTAGTGGTTTTACGTGGGGACAGGTGGTAGCTACCCTTGTGGTGAGCACAGCCTCACACACAGAGAAGCTGGACCACTGAGTTTCACACCTGGAACTACTGTAACATTGTGTGTCAACTATTCTCAAATAAAATCACATTTTAAACATGAAATAAAATGGCCTTTGTGCTAAGTTGTGTGAGTATCTTTGTCATTCTGGCTTTTTCCCTGAAAGCCTCTGGACCTTCTCAGGAGGCAGCTATTAACGACTCAAGGTTTGGCACCGAGAGGGGCTTCGGCCTAGGCCCTTGTCCATCCTGATGTTCATGGTCCTGCCTTACCCGCTGTTAAATATGTTGGACATTTCCCTGGCTTATGGGCAGTCTCTGGGTGGAGTCAACATTATGATCAAACTTCTCTGGGTCTCTGTTCCTGCACCTGGAAATGGAGCTAATCATGAACAGTAGAAGTAGTTATGAGGGTGGGCTCTGAAGCCTGACCACCTGGGTCCAAGTCTCAGCTCTGTCATCCGTTAGCTGTGTGATCTTGGGCAAATCATGTAGCCTCTCTTACCTCAAATCACTGCCTGCAAAATGGGGACTAGAATAGCACCTAGTGTATAGAGCTGAGGCTGACATTAAACAATATGCATGAAATGCTTAGAATAGAACAGTCATAGTAAAAATGATGGCACTATGTATGTGTGAGATATTAACATACAGGGCTTTATCATATGCCAAGTGAGATAAAGTAATTATATATGGAGGGAGAGGATGCGTGTAAGCCCCTTACAAAATAGTTGCCAAATAGTTAACTTTTAGTCATTGTTAGCTGTTATCTAACCAGGTCCTATTGGAAAAAGAAGTTTTTTTTATTAAATATAATTTATTGTCAAATTGGTTTCCATACAACACCGAGTGCTCATCCCAACAGGTGCCCTCCTCTGTGCCCATCACCCACTTTCCCCTCTACCTCTCACCCCCCATCAACCCCCAGTTTGTTCTCAGTATTTAAGAGTCTCTTACGGTTTGCCTTCCTCCCTCTCTGTAACTTTTTTCCCCTTCCCCTCCCCCACGGTCTTCTGTTAAATTTCTCAGGATCCACATATGAGTGAAAACATGGTATCTGTCTTTCTCTGCCTGACTTATTTCACTAGCCATAATACCCTCCAGTTCCATCCACATTGCTGCAAATGGCATGATTTCATTCTTTCTCATTGGCAAGTAGTATTCCATTGTATATATAAACCACATCTTCTTTATCCCTTTGTCATTTGATGGACATTTAGGCTCTTTCCATCATTTGGCTATTGTTGAAAGTGCTGCTATAGATGACATGATATTATACATGGAAAACCTGATAGACTCCACCAAAAGTCTGCTAGAACTGATACATGAATTAAGCAAAGCCGCAGGACACAAAATTAATGTACAGAAATCAGTTGCATTCTTATACACTAATAACGGAGCAACAGAAAGACAAAGACTCTGATCCCATTCACAGTTGCACCAAGATCATAAAATACCTAGGAATAAACCTAACCAAAGATGTAAAAGATCTGTATGCTGAAAACTATAGAAAGCTTATGAAGGAAATTGAAGAAGATACAAAGAAATGGAAAAACATTCCATGCTCATGGGTTGGAATAATAAATATTGTTAAAATGTCAATACTACCCAAAGCAATCTACACGTTCAATGCAATCCCAATCAAAATTGCACCAGCATTCTTCTCGAAGCTAGAACAAGCAATTCTAAAATTTGTATGGAACCACAAAAGACCCCGAATAGCCAAAGTAATATTGAAGAAGAAGACCAAAGGAGGAGGCATCACAACACCAGACTTTAGCCTCTACTACAAAGCTGTAATCACAAGACAGCATGGTATTGGCACAAAAACAGACATGTAGACCAATGGAATAGAAGAGAGGCTCCAGAATTGGACCCACAAAAGTATGGCCAACTAATCTTTGACAAAGCAGGAAAGAACATCCAATGGAAAAAAGACAGTCTCTTTAACAAATGGTGCTGGGAGAACTGGATGGCAACATGCAGAAGAATGAAACTAGACCACTTTCTCACACCATACACAAAAATAAACTCAAAATGGATGAAGGACCTGAATGTGAGACAGGAAACCATCAAAACCCTAGAGGAGAAAGCAGGCAACAACCTCTTTGACATCAGCCACAGCAATTTCTTACTCGACACATCTCCAAAGGCAAGGGAATTAAAAGCAAAAATGAACTATTCGGACCTCATCAAGATAAAAAGCTTCTGCACCGCAAAGGAAACAATCAACAAAACTAAAAGGCAACCGATGGAATGGGAAAAGATATTTGCAAATGACTATCGGAGAAAGGGCTAGTATCCAAAATCTATAAAGAACTCACCCAACTCCACACCCGAAAAACAAATAATCCAGTGAAGAAATGGGCAGAAGACATGAACAGACACTTTTCTAAAGAAGACATCCAGATGGCCAACAGTCACATGAAAAGATGCTCAACGTCACTCCTCATCAGGGAAATATAAATCAAAACCACACTGAGATGTCACCTCATGCGGGCCAGAGTGGCTAAAATGAACAAATCAGGAGACTGTAGATGCTGGCGAGGATGTGGAGAAACGGGAACCCTCTTGCACTGTTGGTGGGAATGCAACCTGGTGCAGCCACTCTGGAAAACAGTGTGGAGGTTCCTCAAAAAATTAAAAATAGAACCACGCTATGACCCAACAATAGCGCTGCTAGGAATTTACCCAAGAGATACAGGAGTGCTGACGCATAGGGGCACTTGTACCCCAATGTTTATAGCAGCACTTTCTTTTTTTTAATATGAAATTTATTATCAAATTGGTTTCCATGCAACACCCAGTGCTCATCCCAACAGGTGCCCTCCTCAATGCCCATCACCCACTTTCCCCTCCCTCCCACTCCCCATCAGCCCTCAGTTTGTTCTCAGTTTTTAAGAGTCTCTTATGGCTTGGCTCCCTCCCTCTCTAACTTTTTTTTTCCTTCCCCTCCCCCATGGTCTTCTGTTAAGTTTCTTAGGATCCATATAAGAGTGAAAACATATGGTATCTGTCTTTCTCTCTATGACTTATTTCACCTAGCATAACTCTCTCCAGTTCCATCCACATTGCTACAAAAGGCCACATTTCATTCTTTCTCATTGCCACGTAGTATTCCATTGTGTATATAAACCACAATTTCTTTATCCATTCATCAGTTGATGGACATTTAGGCTCTTTCCATAATTTGGCTATTGTTGAGAGTGCTGCTATGAACATTGGGGTACAAGTGCCCCTATGCATCAGTACTCCTGTATCCCTTGGATAAATTCCTAGCAGTGCTATTGCTGGGTCATAGGGTAGGTCTATTTTTAATTTTCTGAGGAACCTCCACACTGTTTTCCAGAGTGGCTGCACCAGGTTGCATTCCCACCAACAGTGCAAGAGGGTTCCCGTTTCTCCACATCCTCGCCAGCATCTACAGTCTCCTGATTTGTTCATTTTAGCCACTCTGGCCCGCATGAGGTGACATCTCAGTGTGGTTTTGATTTATATTTCCCTGATGAGGAGTGACGTTGAGCATCTTTTCATGTGACTGTTGGCCATCTGGATGTCTTCTTTAGAAAAGTGTCTGTTCATGTCTTCTGCCCATTTCTTCATTGGATTATTTGTTTTTCGGGTGTGGAGTTGGGTGAGTTCTTTATAGATTTTGGATACTAGCCCTTTCTCCGATATGTCATTTGCAAATATCTTTTCCCATTCCGTCGGTTGCCTTTTAGTTTTGTTGATTGTTTCCTTTGCGGTGCAGAAGCTTTTTATCTTGATGAGGTCCGAATAGTTCATTTTTGCTTTTAATTCCCTTGCCTTTGGAGATGTGTCGAGTAAGAAATTGCTGTGGCTGATGTCAAAGAGGTTGTTGCCTGCTTTCTCCTCTAGGGTTTTGATGGTTTCCTGTCTCACATTCAGGTCCTTCATCCATTTTGAGTTTATTTTTGTGTATGGTGTGAGAAAGTGGTCTAGTTTCATTCTTCTGCATGTTGCCATCCAGTTCTCCCAGCACCATTTGTTAAAGAGACTGTCTTTTTTCCATTGGATGTTCTTTCCTGCTTTGTCAAAGATTAGTTGGCCATACTTTTGTGGGTCCAATTCTGGAGCCTCTCTTCTATTCCATTGGTCTACATGTCTGTTTTTGTGCCAATACCATGCTGTCTTGTGATTACAGCTTTGTAGTAGAGGCTAAAGTCTGGTGTTGTGATGCCTCTTCCTTTGGTCTTCTTCTTCAATATTACTTTGGCTATTCGGGGTCTTTTGTGGTTCCATACAAATTTTAGAATTGCTTGTTCTAGCTTCGAGAAGAATGCTGGTGCAATTTTGATTGGGATTGCACTGAATGTGTCAGGAGGTCAGGTGCTAAGGTTTAGTCTGCTGATGAAAGTCACAGCCACACTAGAGACCACTTAAGTGCAGCTCTTGGGGGCTGAAGAGCCTGGCTCCTTAGCATCCAGGAAACCTGATATCAGGTTCCAGAGCCAGAGTCACCTCCAAGAGAAGTGAAGGCTGCAGGCCACGTGGACTGTCAGTCACCTCCATGTGCCACGCTCTCCAGTGGCTTTCCTTGCATGGGTCAGTTTCCTCATCAGTAGTAGGGTGAAATTAGCTAGATTGGGGCTTTCAAACTCTATTTTTTTTCTCTTGAGACTCCAGGAAGATGTGTTTCCTCTCTCAATTCAATATCTACATCTGTGAAGATAATTAAGCAAAAGTTCCACATAACGGCACCTTTCTGTAGGCATACTTTCTGTTTCCTGTGCTGTTACATGCTTTTCTATTTATTGAAAAATGCCAGTTGTGAACCATGAAGTTGGTTCTGTGAGCTGCTAATGGGTCATGACATGCACTTAAAACACATGAGGCTGAATGATAGCTGAGGGCCCGTGTGGGCTGTTGTGTCCTGATTCTGCTGGGACAGTACTGGGGGGACATGTGGCTTCTTCCTCATGGGCCAGAGATGGTGTGAAATACCAGCCAGATTTTCAATTCCAGAGGTGGAGCCAGCTGCTGGTCCTTTTTTTTTCTTTTCCCCCTTTCCTCGAAATCAAGTGGATATTTCCATAAACTCACTGGTATGAATTAGAACACATGTGGGACTATAGTTCCTTCCCTAGCCTCCAGTCCCAGTGGGAAGGAAGGGAGGCCTATCGCCATATGGAGGACAACAGACAGTGGTTTCAAATGGTTCTTGGCATAGCGGGGTCCTCTCGCCCTTCTGCCAGGGGAGCGCAGTGGGTCAGGCTGAGCCCCGCCGACAGCGTACGTGGGGAGGGTGTTCACCTCATGTGGAAATTGCACAGCCCGAGCCCACGTGCAGTCCCGGAGTAGCGCCCACCTGCTCCTCCAGGTGCCAACTCTTGAGCTGCAGGATCCTGAGGAGGTCTGGGGTCCTGGGGTGGGGGTGGGTGGGCAGTGTGATGGTGGCGGCGGGCACGCCAGAGTTTGGAGGAGCGGCTACATACTAACATGTACAAAGTCGTTCCATAATTTCATGCCTGTGGAACTGCACCAATCTTAGCCTGATTGCGGCTGTCCCTGAGAGGCCACCAGTAGGCCGGCATGCATGTTGCCGGGCAACAGGGGCTGGGCTGACCAAAGGCAAGGGGAGGAGCTAGCCTCTGAGGCTGACATAACCATCAGGCCTTTTCCAGCATATGGCCGGAAGTCAGGCCCTCGCCTTCCCCGGGTAGCATTGGAGCCTAAATGTCCCCCGCTGCATTATGATGAAGTTATCTTGTGGGCTCGCCACCTAAGGCTTTTGGGCCACAGTGGTTTTAAGAGCACTCATTAGAAAGGGGTGTTGCTTGGAGAGGCCTTGAGGCCCAGCAGCTAGTGACTCTGCCAGGGGTTCTACGGTCCAGATGCCTGGCGTGATGCTTACTTCCAAGCCTCTGCTTCATGGCTTTATTTTGTGCCTGTGCCCTTTTCCATCTGGACAAGCAGAGACCTTACTGGAATTTCAGGACTGCTGTTGAGGCCTTTCTTGAGATGTAGCAGCGTTTCTGACTAGTGGAGGCAGGACTGTGGACAAAAGGTGCATAATTGATAGCAAATTATTGTAGGAACCTATCTCCTTGGGACTCTTCTTCCTTAGGACACCTGTTACCCAAGGTCCTTCCTGGAACTGCATTTATGCTGGTGAACCACGGGCCAGAGTGCTCAGTTCCTTCTGTGAGTGCCTCGGCTTTCCCTCTCTGCCCTTCCCTCCCCTAGTGTCACCCTGGTCAAATAGTTCTTATGAAATAGTTTTCTACTCAGGCTCTGCTCCTGCAAGTCTGCACTCTGAATGTGGTGCCTCTTCGGTGTCACCTGACTCACGATGCGTGTCCTGACATCTGTGTTCTTATTTTTCTAAGACCAGAATTATGAACATTCCAGGAGTCATCTGGGGGGAATCTGGAGAAGCAAGAACCCACTTTGTGAGCCTTTTTCTTATCGGTACCAGGGGGATAAGAATGCGTGCTTCACTGGTTTGTTGTGAAGATCATATGAGATAGAACTTTGCAAGTTATTCAGCTCAAGGTGAAAGAAAGAATTATTAATTAATATATCGCTATTATTAAGAATTTCCTAGAATTTGCACACTCAAATGCTTTATTCGGTGCAATCTTTCTACAGCTGTAGATTGGGATATTAGTTTCCTTGCATACAGAATGGTGTAAATAGAAACAAAATCACTCTTCCCTGGCAGTCTGAATTTCTTAACTTGGCAAGACAGCTTAAAGTTTTTTGTAAATGCTGGGGAGGGGGACCCAGAATCACCCAGCCACCCTGCTAATAGCACATTATTACTGTGTTTTCTGTATCTCCTGTTTATCTCTGGAAACCCTAAAGAGCATGAGAATTATATTCTCTGTCACTGCTCAAGAGTCTCCTATGAACCATATAAACGGTATTGAATTGCACACTTGTTTCTCATAAACCCAGTTGGGCTAATATTGTAGACCGTTTCTGTCACCTCTGGCTGTCTGGCTGTATTTGTACTTAGCCACACATCCTTCACGCCCAGGGCACATGCTGGGTAGGAGAAGCCTGTGTCCTCCCAGCTGGAGGGTACTCATAACTCATGAACTCAACATTGAGTGGCTAACCATGGGCCGTGACTCATAGTGTTCCTGAATGCTTTGGGGCAAGATTAAACTGCCTTTTGGCAGTGATTGACAGCTGCCAAGATTGAACTAATGAGCCCGGAGCCCCTGACTCCCTGCAAACTACTCTGGAGTCGATTTCTTTGCATATAGCTCTCCCTACCTTTCAGAAACCTGCCTCTGTAGCTCCTCTGTGCTCAGTATATGTCACATCCATCTCCTGCTGTTTTGCCAGACTTAATTGCCAGAATTATCTGAGTGAGTTATTTGTATTAGTCTCCAACCAACCAGTAATTACAGCTAGAGGACCAAGAAATAGAACACGTGCTTGTCTTCCCTGGTGACTTTCGGTCTCGGTCCTCGCAGGGCCCGTAGAGATGAGTTTGAGGCATTGGAGTGTGATTGTATCTGTGGTTGATGGGGGGCTGGAGCTGGGGAAATGCCCCAGTGATTGCCTTCTCCTCGTGTGTTTTTGGCTCACAGGTGTGCATCACCATGGCATGACCATTGGGTGTCGATGAAAGAGGGTTCTCTGGTGTTGAGCAGGAGGCATTTGGTTGGGTGTGTTCGTGACCCTGGGATCCATGCTCATTGTGATCCTCGGTTTTGGATGGATCTGATTTATATCTCCAGGGTCCTGGATTCTTCCTGGTGCAGCGTGATCATGGCTTTGAGATGTATGAGCAGTGGCCTTGTTCTATCACTGTCTTCACCATCATCTACAGCACTGACACTTCTGTAGGAGCACGTCAGAGGTGACAGAGGTGTGTCACCTGAATTATGACCTTCAGTTTCTCCCAATCACTTTGAAAAACTATACTTCCACTTTTGAAAGATGAAGAAACAGACTCAGCAAGGTTGGGTGACTTGCCCCAAATCCCCCAGATGGTAGGTAGTAGAAAGGGGCTTAGTACCTCTGTCTGAAGCCCAAGCTCTTTCTCTCTGGTCACACTATGTGTCTTTTGGAGAGGAGCAAAGAATGCTTTTTGAAAACCTGCATTTTGCTTTTGCTGCTTTATAGAATGTCAGTGTTTGCCTAAGTTAGTTCTTAGGTAGTGGTGACCAAGAATCTTATTGTTCATTGGGATTTGCCTAGTTGACTCCAGCACAGAACCAGAGGCCCCAAAACACAACCAAGCTTCCTGGCTTCTCCAGCACTAACTTCATCTCGAGATGCCACCGGTGTGAGGTCTCTGCTGTGTGCAAGGGGATGGCGGGGGTGGGGGAGCTAAGTTTGGATCCCTGTACTGTTCCCTTTTCATCTGTTTAGTTTAACCTCCAAAGCCTTGTACCATGCTGTCTGTGCCAAATGGAAAATGATGTTTTTATATTGCCTCATACATCATTCTTACTCTGGCGTGGGGGCTGGGATCTTGGAACACTTCAATATACTCAGCATAGGACTCTGCTTAAAGCTACGAGAAGCTGTTAGATTTTCTTGTCGTGAGGTTGGCTGAACCTGAGTTTTACAACTAGTTTTTATGTTCTGTTCAGAAAGACAAGGTTGAAAACAACAGGTGACACTGAGGTATCATTTGAGTAAATGATTTTTGTCTTCTCCTAGAAGGGAGGTTGGCTATTCCTTGATTCTAATTTTCAGGTTATTTTTCCCAAGATATATAGTTCTTTTTTTTTCCCCCCCTGACCTATGGGATCTTCATCCCTTGTAATAGTCAGAAATGGCCCTTGGTCCACGGGTTTATTTGGGCTCAGATCAAGTCTCCAGAAGCACAAAAGACCTGTGACTTTGTCATATAATCACCCTGGCCTGTGAGGAAGGGCCCTGCTGATCTCTTTCCTGAAGTACCTCAGACACATGTGTCCATCTCTCTGTTCCCCCAACTACCCTTCCTGAGAATGAATGTCCCCCTCTTCCTGATAAGGGGAGTTCTTTGTCTGCTCCATGTTTCTGTGGTGTACACCTGTGTGCATGTGTGTGTGTGTGTGTGTGTGTGTGTGTGCAGACGATTGTGTCGGAGAGAAGAAAGGGTGAGGGAAGAGGTGTTGAAGATGAAGTCCTTGTTAGCGGATGTTTTTTCTCAGAAGAGATCACCTTCACAGGATGTGGGGAGCTAGTAAAATGTCATCACCGACCCCACTCAACCCCCCTTGTGATCAACACTTCCTGCATCTTCCTTGTTTCTCACTGTCCCCAAGTCCCCCAGGAACTGCTGGTCCAAGAGGATGCACCGTGGTGGTTGACTCTGTGGGTTTTGTGCCATGACCATGAAGTTAGGGCCTGTCAAGGCCTGCCATCTTTGCAGATGGCAACGTTTCCGGGAACAGGAGGGCCTTGGAAAGTATGTGTGCTCATTAGATGGAGGCAAAGACTCGCTTGGAATCTTCCGTGGAGTTTTCTTCACCTCATCAGAGAGGACTTGGTTCTCAGGAAACGTCCTCAGGGCGCCTGTGACAGTTTTTCTGTTGGGCTTTCAGAGGGTTAAAGAAATAGCACACTCACCCCCAGTTGTGCAAAATCCGGCTCTGAGGATTGCTGGGGAGATTGCTCAGCTTGCTTTGAGAAGCTTGTGTTCATGCAGAGGGCCCTTGTGGGCTTCTCTTCCTGGTGTCTGTAGTGAGTGGCCCAGGCCAGTGCTTCCTGGTCGTGGCCACAAGGATCACCTGTTAGAACCTAAAAAAATAAATAAAACCCCACTCCAGAACTACTGAATTGAAACATCCAGGAGTGGAATATGAAATGTGTGTTACTTAGACCAGCCCTACAGGGAATTCTGATGACCTTCCATGCTTCAGAAACCACCAGACTCTTTACCCGTCCACTAGACAGTGGGGGAGGGCAGGAGGAGGGGTGAGGTGACACTCAGATGAGACCTTGTGTCTCTGTGGTTGCCTTGAGCTCACATCCTGGACACCCACCTTCGTGGTAACAGCCTGCTGCTGACATTGGGCCCTGGGAGTGAGGTCAGCAGGACACCCTGGTCCCCGGTGTGGGCATTTCCCTGGGAACAGCCCCGAGACAGAAGCTGCTTTCTAGGAGTGGGGTGTACCTGAGACATCACAGGTGGGCTCACTGCTGAACAATTCACTGGTTCCTCCCGGCCACAGGGACACTCAGGCTCTGGGTAGGTGTGTGTCATGGACGAAGGGCTTGACTCGCAGTGCAGGGGGCCTGGAAAGGGCCCAGCCGGAGGCAGGCACACCACCGGACAGGTGCTCACCCTGCACCCAGTGGGGGGAGCTTTCATTCGACTGGGGAGTGCCATCCTGCCCTTGTCCTCTGTCACCTCATCCCCCAAGGGCCCCTTTCTTCAGTGTAGGGGGAGGGGTAAGCTTGGGCATGGGAAGAACCATTTATTTGTGAGGGCAGATTCAGGAACATTTAAAAGATTGATGGGCCGCATTTTCAAGAAATTCAAAGCAGAAGTAGTTTTATGGAGACCCAAGGGGCAAAAAAAATGAAAAAAAAAACATTTAGATTTCATCTTTCACTCAGTAATGGAACACTATTGAGAAAATTGACCTCGCCTTTTTGTCACTAAAATGTTAATGTGTGTGCTGTTTGGGGAGGAGTGATGATGCAGAGGCTGCTTTCTAACTTTTTGCCTTCTTAAGCGAACTCAAGGGCTGCATGGTGGCCTGCCGGTGGTGTTCATGACAAGAGAAAATCGTGCACAGCATGGCTCATTCAGGAAGAGTAAAACTACGCCCTCGGGAGTGTCTGATCTCAGCACTTCTTGGTGGAAGTCCTGTCACAGTGGATGCATACATCAAATCACTATAACGCACACTTAAATATCTTAGAATTTTGTCAATTACATCTCAAGGAAGCCGCAAAAAACAAAAGCAATTGTGAATACCCACATATGTTCCTAAAGAAAACTCCTAGGGCACCTGGGTGGGGCAGTCGGTTAAGCATCTGACTCTTGGTTTCAGCTTTCAGGTCAGGATCTCATGGTTCGTGAGTTCGAGCCCCACACTGGGCTCTGTACTGACAGTGCAGAGCCTGCGTGGGATTCTCTCTCTCCCCCTCTCTCTCTGCCCCTCCCCAGAGTATGCACTGCTTTATCTTTATTTATTTATTTATTTTAAATAAATTAAAAAAATTTTTTTTATTTTTTTATTTTTTATTTATTTATTTTTCAGTATATGAAGTTTATTGTCAAATTGGTTTCCATACAGCACCCAGTGCTCATCCCGAAAGATGCCCTCCTGAATACCCATCACCCACCCTCCCCTCCCTCCCACCCCCCATCAACCCTCAGTTTGTTCTCAGTTTTTAAGAGTCTCTTATGCTTTGGCTCTCTCCCACTCTAACCTCTTTTTTTTTTTTTTTTCTTCCCCTCCCCCATGGGTTTCTGTTAAGTTTCTCAAGATCCACATAAGAATGAAACCATATGGTATCTGTCTTTCTCTGTATGGCTTATTTCACTTAGCATCACACTCTCCAGTTCCATTCATGTTGCTACAAAGGGCCACATTTCATTCTTTCTCATTGCCACGTAGTACTCCATTTTGTATATAAGCCACAATTTCTTTATCCATTCATCAATTGATGGACATTTAGGCTCTTTCCATAGTTTGGCTATTGTTGAAAGTGCTGCTATAAACATTGGGGTACAAGTGCCTCTATGCATCAGTACTCCTGTATCCCTTGGGTAAATTCCTAGCAGTGCTATTGCTGGGTCATAGGGTAGGCCTATTTTTAAATTAAAATTTTTTTAACTGAATTTTTTAAAATCTAAATTTAAAAAATTTTAATGAACTTTTAAAATTATTTATTTTAAATAAACTCAAGAAAACCCCCCAGTACTTGATATTTCAAACATAGAAGGGGAGCGGAGAGCTGTAGCATGGGTATACATGGGCTGTCTGACTGCCCGGTAGACAGAGGCCTCCATGGGGACTTGTCAGAGCTGCCACCTAGAGAGTGCCCAGTGCTCAGCCTGTATCCTCCTCCCCCTCCTCCCCGTACCCATGCTATTTGTACACAGTTATTGTCTGTTCTCTGGTGAAGAAACCGACCCGTATTGCAGTCACATAGCTGTTAAGTGGAGGAGGTTGGATTCAAGCCTGGAGGTCCCTGGGCTAACCACCACGTGCAGAGGCTAACTAGGGTCCCATCCTACACGGTGCTGTCTGCTTTCCTGCCCCACTTTGTCCTGGCAGGGCTCTCTGCTCCTAGGACATTGCCGTCTCTTTGAATGCAGTCTCTCTAGCCTTCTGCGTCCAAACCCTCTTCTTACTCTTCCGGGTTTCAGAAATGCCCAGAAATTGCAGATTTGTCCAGGGCGTGTTTTCCCACTGAGGCTCCAGGAGGCTTGCACTTCTGTCGCTGACAATTGACTTCCTCCTTGCCGCTTGTGGCCACTTTGGTGGACTGTGCATGTATCTATCATGTTAGAATTGTGGAGGGTCTCTTTGCAGAATTAACTTCCCGGAATCTCTAGAAGGAGAGGGTGACTTCTGGGTCCCCTTCTGCCATCTTAGTGATGGCTGGAATAGATGTGCTGGCCAGGCTGGATGGTAGGGACTCTGCTCTACATACACTGTGCTCAGGGGAGAAAGGGTTTTACCTTAAAGATCAAGTCTATAGCATCAGCTGAACACTGGCTGGAATCTCAGAGCATCCCAGGGCTCAGCAGAACTATTTAGTTAAGGATGCAACTTTGTAGCATGCTGAGCCAGTCATAGGGCAGGATGAATTACACTGGAAACAGTTCCTGGCCTCCCAGTGGGGCCCCCTAACTTTGCACGATACTTTCCCGGAAAGAGCGTTTGATTGATTATGGGATTCAGGGGCTTCGGATTCCCGTTGGTTTCTGTTCTTTTTTTTGTTCTGGGCCTCAGTTTTCTCATCTGTAAAATGGGGCATTAGAAACTGAGTACATAAGGTGATACTTTATTTACTTTTTTAAAGTGTATTTATTTATTTTGAGAGAGAGAGAGAGAGAGAGAGAGAGAGAGAGAGAGAGAGAGAGAAAGTGCTAGCGGGGGAGGAACAGAGAGGGAGACAGAGGATCCAAAGCAGGCTCTAAGCTCTGAGCTGTCAACCCAGAGCCCGATGCAGGGCTTGAACTCACAAACCATGAGATCATGATGTGGGCCGAAGTCAGACACCTAACCGACTGAGCCACCCAGTGGCCCCTCTCCTGAAATTCTTTAAGGGGAGAAATGAATAAAGGTGAATGGGCTCCTCCTCTGTTACTATATAGGAGCATAATCTGAAGTCACCCTCCATGCACATGTTTACTTGATAAAGTTGTGCAGATTTTCCCTGTCATTATGTGATGTTTGTTTTTTATTTAATATGTAAATAGTATTCTCCCTACAACTTTGAATCAATTATGCTCCATTCGTAAATTCCCTGAGTGGTTTTATGTGCCCTAACACCTTAAGTCTGGGAGGCAAAGCTCAGGGAGCAGGCTTGTGTCGTGCTCAGGTTGGGGGGCAGCATATGAAAGTGGTGCCCCACATGCACCACGTTTTCTGCTCGTCTCAGGGTCGTATTCTCACACTGCTTCTAGCATCTTTTCTTCATGGAATTAGTGACGGTGTCAACATCTTACCTTACAAATGCTCCCCTGTTGCATCTGTGCTCAGAAGACGCACACCCGGCCCTCACCAGTCCCCAGCCTTGCCTCTGCCTAGACGCAGCCCGGTTTCCGGGGGAGAGAGGCATGCCTGGGTCTGAGATGCTTGCTTGGGAATGTTTTCCAAGGCCCCTTCCAGCTCTTATGTTCTGTGCATCTGCATGAGGTCACAAAGCTCAGACGGGCAGGCTGACACCCACATCGACATCACAGCGATATGTTACTCCAGGAGATAAAAGAGAAAGCGAGGCAGGAGAGAGCAGTGTGAAATCCCAGAGGGAGCCCGAGGCCCCAGGGAATTCCTGTGGCTTCCAGCGGCAGAATGAAGATAGCTCTGGGTGCTGGCACCTCTCGGGACTAGACAGGCCCAGGTCTACACTACAGGTGTTGAGAGAGAGGCAGCTCCAGCCAGAACCAGTATCAGATGGAGCCTCTGAGGAACCATGCTCCCGTCTGGCCTGGGAAGTCTTCTGTCTTGATGCTGTATCCTCCCACCTGGATGTACCAGGACTCCCCCAAGAGGGGGCCCTGTCTCTGCCTTCATTTCCTTTCTAGTCTGCTCCACCGTGGCCCTGGTGGTGAGCAACCAGACATGAGCATTATTGCGAGGCTCAGGAGAGTCTCTTAGATGGCTAGGGGGGCGGGGGTGGGAAATCCTTGCACAGTCCCTGAACCTCACACCTTTCCCTCATCTTCCATTCTCTGCCCCTCTTAGCATCCTCCTCTTCCAAAAAGGGAGCTATTATTTGCCCAAGTTACCTAGGACTTTCATCCTCCACATCGGCAGTGGAGAAAAACTCCACGTGGCCAAAGGGTAGCTCATCCTGACTTTCTCCAATTTTTACCTTTCTCTTGAGGCATTTCTCATCTGTTAGTACTTTCATAAGATACTGGTTTTAAAGGGGCACCATCTTCCTCTAACCACAGTGGCCCCAGCTTGGGTACATGGCTTCTCAGCCTTTTCTTAAATTCCTCGTGTTGCTGGACATCTGGCCTGGGACACTGAAACGGGACTTGATGGAAAACTTGGGGCTGACACTAGGGAAATAAACAGAGGGTCACAGAGCCAGGGGACTGCCTTACAGGGCATAACGTATCCCCGCCAGCGTCCTAGCTCTCACTGCAGCCCACAACTAGATATCTGCCCTCTGGAGACCCCTGGCCAGGAGGTGGCCCAGAATGGGAGATGCAGGGGCCAACTCCTGGTCAGTTGAAGGCCTGTGTCCTGGGTGCAGCTGTCCTCTCCCAGAGGATGCCCATCGTCTAGGAGACGAAAGCTTCCTTTCCTCCTTCTGGGGCACTCCTGCTGGCATAGAGCAGCATGGCCTCACTCCTCTAGGTCACGATGGGAGAATTCAACATAGAAAGTTCAACACCTCCAGCCCGCATAGGAGCTATCAAAAGGGGTGGCCACTTGATTTCCTTCTCAGTACAAGCAAGACGACGTAGTGGTTATTAGATATGTACGTCCTCAGCATCAGAATGCCTGCATTTTAATCCTGTCTCTGCCTTTTACTGGTTGTGTTATCCTGAAAAAAACAAAAAACAAAAAACAAAAAAAAAAACCCCAACCAACCAACCAAACAAAAAAAAAAAAACGGCTTCGCTTCTCTGGGCCCCAACTTGCTTGTTTGTGGAGTGTGTGTATTTATAGTGTCTTCTTCCTTGGTGTTGGGGCTGCTTGTGATTGTAGGGTTACTACATGCAAATGCCTGTGGTCAGTGACTGATTCCCAGCAGGTCTGCTGTGTGTGTGAGTCCGGTCCATAATTGGCCTGGAGCGGAGGATATCTCCATCCATGCTGCAAGTGTGGCAAACATGGTTTTTCAACCCATTCCTGCATGCATTCGTATTAGGTTCTGTCCCAACCCTACAGGGTACACTCCATGAGGAAGGGCTTTTGCCTGTCTTGTTTGCCACTGTATCTCAGGTGCGTCTTGAGTCAATTTCTTGCCAGTAGTAGATGCTCATTAATTGCTTGCTGAATGACTGAGCTCTGTGAGTTAGGCATAGCAGGTAGTATTAGTCCATTTGACAGGAGGACAGGCTGAGGCCCTGAGATAGGACATGACTGACTCTTCTGAGGCTGTATGAGGCATTAGCAGCAGAGTCGGGGCGGGACCCCAGTCTCCTGAATCCTGGTTCTGTGCACTTGCCCCCGTGTGCTGTTGCCTTAACTAGGAGTAGGTTGCCTGGAACAGGAGCGAAATAGAAGGTGGGTAGCTTTCAGGTCAACTTCCTGGATCCCCTTCCATGCCGCTGCCTGGGGCCCCTCTGTGTGCACTTACATGTGCGTATCCTGCACGTCGAAAGCTCTGGAGCTTGTAGGCCAGTGGCATCTGCTGCGTGGAATCCTGCTGACGGACAGCTTCTGCCCCTAGCTGATTGGGGTGGTGCAGATGACCGGAAGCAGGCCTTACCTACGTGAGGCTTCAGGCTCTGCGTGTGGGCGCAGGGGGAGGCTTTGTGGTTGCACCGGGCATGTCAACCTGGCTTGCCAAAGGTGGTGCAAAGATTGCCCTTCTGTAAGTAGGATGTCTTGTCATGTGAGGCACTGGGTACCAGGCATCTTGTGTCTTTTTTGGCTTCCTATGGGGCTGCTCGGGCCCTCCAGGGCTATTTTGTCCATCCTTTCACCTCCATGCAAGACTGTACCAAATATATTCTAGAGATGTTTTGCTTTTAAAGGGACTCAGGAAGCAGGCCCAACTACTTCTGAAAGTTTTTCTAAATTGAGGGTTGCAATTTTTTTTTTTCTTGTAAAGGGCCAGGTAGTAAATGTTTTAGGTTTTATGGGCCATGCTGTTGCAACTACTCAAGTATGCCTTTGTAGCATGGAATCAGCAATAGGCAATACTTAGCAGATTAGCATGGGTTAGTTCCAATAAAACTTTATTTACAAAAACAAACGTCAGGCCAGATTTGGCCCGTCGGCTGTTAGTTTGGCAACCCTTGTTCTAAATGATCATCTTTAGGGTCGGCCCATTTCCTTCGGTCTTGCTGATTTCACTTCTCAGTCTCTGCTTCTAAACCCTTCTCAGAATACCTGCCCAGGAGAGGTCCTGGAAACATGTGCCTTCCATGCAGAAGGCTTACTGTGTCTGGAAAGGCTGGCTCTCACCCCAGATTCCAGTTGATCTGGAAAAGCCACCCAGGGGTGGGCCTGGATGGGGGGGGTCCAGTCTGGGGTGAGGATGGATTGCTGTAAATGCTCAGACACTTGGGTTCTTCGTTTCATACCTCCTCACTGCCTTCCTAAAGCCAAGAAAAATGAAAGGCAAGGGCTCTGTGATCTTGGGCATAATATTTAGGGTTTAATGGGTAGGGTGAGATGTAACTGACCCGTTCTTTTCCTTTAGCCAAGCCCTGCATGGTTCCTTAATAGTTCGTGGTGGGGATTGCAGGTTGGTGGGGAAGCCGTGGGGCTCTTTGGTGGTCTTGGGATAGAAGTCTGGATTCCAGGAGGTACTGGCTTATAAGAGGCAAATTCAGCATGATTTTTTCAACACATCTTTGCACAGGGAGATTTTTATGGAAATTCGAACACTCCCAGCTAAATATCCCTGCTATTAGCATCCTTCATTTTGACAGAGGAGTTTTCTTCTTCTGCCCTGATGGATTATTCAGGCCGGGCTGGGTTCCTGTGTGGAGTTATGGGCACTCTTTAGGGGAAACATTTGGTGTGGTAGGAAGATCATGGTTTCTGGGATTAGATTTATGTCTTGGCCGTGTGCCATTACTTGTAATGGCCTCAGGCAAGTTCCTTAACCTCTCTGAGCTGCAGATCTCACCTGCACGAGGGTGTGATGATCCCATACCCAGTGCTGCTGGAAGACTGAGGACCAATGTGCAATGTACCGAGTACAGTGCCTGACACATAGTAAGTGCCCTATAAAGGAAAACAAAAATTCACTTGTAATGAGGTCGGCTTCAACTATCCAGGTCTGGTTCAACATCTTTGAGGTTGTCCATGTGCTACCCTGAGTAGCCACCCAGTAGTAATGTTTTAAAGTGTAAAGGAGGCCCTGAAAGGACAGTCTACTCCCTGGGGAACATCCATTTCTGAGAGTACGACCGTCCTTTCCTCCACCCATTGGAAATACTCAGCCAGTATGGGGCCAGGCAGCACCAAGGCGAAGGGGGCACATGTCTTTGCATCTTGGGAAATAATCTTCTTGTGTGAACTTTTCCAGAAGAAGGAGACAGGGGTGGCCTGGGACCCTGGATGTTTCATGCTATCTTGTCTTGCCTCTCTCCTTGTCCTGGTGTTATTGTAGATTTGTTGAGGCTGGAATGTTCCTGCATGGTTCCTTTATACGAGGCACCCTCTGCCCAAGCATAGTCTAGCCCTACTGCTTCCTGCGTCCCATCTATCCATGCTGGGCAGTGGTGGTACTCTTTCCTGCTGGGTGGGCCAGAGCTGTCTGCAGGTTCTTGCCAGAGCTGGGTGCCCTTAGCACACTGTGAGTTAGAGGGAGGCAGTAAGCTGGGAACTCAGTGGAGGAGGGAGGCCTTGAAGGTACAGAGAGGGGACAGGATAGGGAGAAGAAAAAAGAGGAGGAGGAGGAGGCTGTGGAGATGGTTCTCTCATTTACGGCAGGGAGTGTGTGATCACAGCCAGCGCTATGCAGACTTCCCTTCAAACGAGAAGGGAGTGAGAAAATGTAATTTTAGTGTCTGGCTTTTGACTGATTCCCTGCGGAGGTTCCTTCTGGGCTGCGGTATTGGGTGTCTCCCCTCCCCTGCAAGGGACAGACGGGCTATGATAAGTGAGTTCAGATTTTGCCTGGGGAAAAGCCATGGGGAGGAAGAAGAGAGCAATGCACATGCCCACGGGGCCTGGGGGGCTTGGCTTTGGGGACAGGGAGGTGAAATTAAGGACACTGCAGGAGAGGATTTAGGGACAGGCTAGTGGGGTCAGCAGCTCCACTCAGTCTGGGCTGAGCTATATTGGGTCTCTGTTCCTACGCCGAGGCATGAAGCCATGTTTTCCAGGCCCTGTTCCATGGCCCCACTGCCAACACAGGTGTGCATTTTGGTGGAGGCCTGCCGACCTCTGTGCAAAACCAAGGCAGCAGAGTCTTCCCCTGGAACAAGGTCCTGCTGAGAAGTGTGCGTTCTGGGCAGGGCCCAGGGGGAGCCCCTGTGCCCAGCTGCCCCGTGGCCCCTGGCGTGGAGATGCGGCTGGTGGATCTGCGTGTGAAAATCAGACCTGGGGAGATTATTAGCCGGTGACAGCTCTCCACTCCAACCCTACGGCCCCCACCCAGCCCAGAGAGTTCTCAGCCAGGGCATAGGGAAGGTTCGCACGTGGTGGAAAATCTTAACATTTTCATCCCGCTGTCCCTCCCCTCACTGCCAGTCTGTGTGTGTTAAGGGAGCAGAAACTCATTCAAATACGAGTCTATGAAAAAATATAATTAGGAAGATAGATTGAAAAATGCATATAATATGCTTCCGTGCAAGATATAAATTACTTTACCCACACCACTACACCCATCCATTAAACTGCAGAGTGGGGAGTTGTCTGTGGCACGAAAGTCTCCTGGGAGATTCTCCCAGGGAGCCCAACTATTAGGAACTCCTTAAAAGTGGAACTTGAATGATAGCATATAGATAAGAGCATCTTGGAAGCTTCATGGTTCCATTTTAATTCATCATGCAGTGGAAAAAAATAAGTAAATTCATCATTCAGTGACTGCATCATAGGTAAGAAAGAATGCAGTTTCTTTTTTTTGCCCGTATCATTTGCACCTGGTGAGGGATCACCTGGGGAGGAAGAAGGCTGGGCAGATGAGGGTCATGGGATTTTTGTCTTCCTCTATTGGAAGGCCGTGCCGTATGGGAAGCGGCTAGCCTTTTTTGGGGAGTCCCCAGAGGGCAGATTTTTTTTTAATTTTTTTTTAATGTTTATTTATTTTTGAGACAGAGAGAGACAGAGCATGAACGGTGGAGGGGCAGAGAGAGGGGGAGACACAGAATCGGAAGCAGGCTCCAGGCTCTGAGCCATCAGCCCAGAGCCCGACGCGGGGCTCGAACTCGCGGACCGTGAGATCGTGACCTGAGCTGAAGTCGGACGCTTAACCGACTGAGCCACCCAGGCGCCCCTCCGGAGGGCAGATTTAAGTGCCATTTGTCAGAAGTTATAGAAAGACGGGTCTTGGATCAATGTGAGGGAGCACTTTCTAGAAAAGCATTTTGGTTCAAAACACGGACTTTGGAGTCATGGAGCCCAGACCTACCAGCTCCTGGTCGTGGGGCCTCGGGAAAATTCACTTCTCCGGGGCTCCATCTGTCCTGCACGAAATGGGGAAAACTCATGAAACCTTGTAACCTCATAAGGTTGCTTTGAGGATTAAAGGAGAAAGTAGAAGGGTATGAGTGGCTCATAGTGAGGGCAATTTCATAAAAAGTAGGTATTCTTGCCGGAAGACATGACCACCAGGGTGTAGTGGCAGTGAGAAAATTAGCTGTGCTGGGCAGTGATGGTGGCTGCATTCAGTGGTCCTCAGATTTGGCAGTGATCATTTCAACCACCTGGGAGTTTCTTCCTCTGCAAATAACAGCAATTGTTTTTGGAAATAATCACTGCAAAAAACTCAGAGAGAGATTTTGAAAATAAGTCCAAATCTCACCACCTCGGAATAATCGTCTTCAACAGTAGGAGGAAATCATTAAAGAATCTCTCTATGGATATATACAGCTGGGAGGATACATAGACCATAGATTGACAGGAATACTTTTAGAATAATAGGATCACACTTTCTGTTCTAATTTTAACAAAGAGTATTCACTTACTTCGCTTGATTTTCTAAGAGGAAGCATCTGAAGGAAGCGCTGAGCTCTGGATTAATATTTCTTCCTTGAAACATAGTTTCTAAAAGATCTCACCGAGGTTAAGAAAAATATTAAGAGGCTGTAGTCATTGCTTTCTGTTAACAACTGATTTTAATTTTAGACTTGTAAGTGCAGGCTATAAAAGATGCAGAAAGATGCGCTCATACTTTCTCCTACCACCTGTCTCTGCCTTATTTTAGTGCTTACCATTGTTTGTACATTGTTAAGGTTGATGATTTCTAGTAAGTCCCAGAGCCGTCTGGCCTCAAGCCTTTCCCCTACGTAGGAATTCAGTTTTCACTAGTATTCTTTCTGTCTCCAAATTGTGCAGCCCTCTGAAATGCTGTCATTTTGGTCTTTAGTTTGTTTTCTTTGCTCTCACTTCATGGTACTCTAACTTTTCTTGTTGTATTGAATATATATTCTGATTCGTTTCTCCTATGCATTGAGCACTTGTAAAAAACTTCCTCTGTTTCTTTGGTTCCGTTTTCTTCAAGACGGAGCTCTTCATGGTCTGTACGCGGTGTTCCTTATATTTCCCTCCGTTCGTGTATGTATGCAAGTGCCATGGCATGCTGACCTTGGGTAGCTTTGTCTGGTCCTTCCACTCCGATATTGGGCAAAGGCTCTTTTTTTTTTTTTTTTTTTTTTTTTAAAGGGCAAAGGCTCTTTTAAAATGACTTTTCATGCTTTTTTGAAATGACTCTTTTTGTAGCTTATTCAAAACCACTGCTTTGGAATCTGAACTGCGGTTTGAGGTGATTTCTGATGCCTGAGAGCATTGTAGGGAACTTGGGGATGAGGGAGGGTCGGAGCTCAGAGCTGTGTGTTCCTTTGGTAGGACTGTGTGCTGCTCTCCCTAGATTTTGTTCAACGTCCCGTTCCAAGTTCATGCCGCCCATGGTGAATGTGTTGTCTTCTGTGAGGGGATGCCCTTAGACGATATCCCTTGAGTTAAGCACTGGGTCTCAGAGCATATGCTCATCTGAGAGGAAGGGGGGGGGAACCCCGAGTTATTGAAACCATGGCTTTATAGCTGCCTTCTAGCAGTTTCCAGTTTATCCTTTTGACAATTTCCCATCAAGTCAGAAAAGGGAAAAAAATAATAATGCAACTATGGTCCGCTTTTTTCTAAAGAGTAGGAATAGTAGTATAATGATGGAAGTATGATTAGTAGAAAGTGTGAGGATTGTGGACTCACCAATAGTGCTTCCAGGGGCTGGGGCGGGGGGATAGGAGATTTACAAGGCACACTGAATCCTACTCCCCTACCCTCACCCCAGGACTTCTCCTTTAGATGTTGATAGCGTTCCTTGTTGTTTTTTTTTTTTTTTTTTTTTGGTTTTGTTTTGTTTTTTTAAAGTATATTTACTTTTGAGAGAGAGAGAGAGAGAGAGACAGAGCACGAATGGGGGAGGGGCAGAGAGAGAGGGAGACACAGAATCTGGAGCAGGCTCCAGACTCTGAGCTGTCAGCACAGAGCCTGATGCGGGGCTCAAACCCACGAACCATGAGATCATGACCTGAGCCAAAATTGGACGCTTAACCAACTGAGCCACCCAGGCGCTCTGATAGCGTTCCTTGTTTAATCACTGCTGCCCCCCCCCCGCCCCGTCTTTTTTGAGGGAGGTACGTGTTTTGTTTTGTTTAATTAATGTGTTGGGACATGGAGGTGTGTGACATGTGGCTTCACTCCACTGTCTTTCTCCAAAAGCCTCTCTGAGTATCTTTTAAAAAATAATTGTTTCTCAGTCTTGAGCCATGTACATGGAATCTCACTCCCCTATGAATGGGACACAGAGATCTTTAGCGGACCCTTGAACGGTGCAGGGTTAAGGGATGCCAACCTCCAGTGCAGTCAAAAGTCCAGAATAACCTTTAACCCCTCCGAAACTTAGCTGCTAATAGCCTACCATTGACCAGAAGCCTTACCAATAACACAAATAGTTGATTGACACATATTTTGTATGTTATACGTATTATATACTATATTCTTACCACTAAGTAAGCTGGAGAAAACATTAAGAAACTCATGAGGAAGAGGAAATACATTTACAGTACATGATGTAAAATATCTGCATGTAAGTGGACCAAAGCATTCAGACCCATGTTGTTCAAATGTCAACTGTATATTTTTATGAAGTTCCCAAGGCAGTTCTAACAGTTGGCCAAGTCTAGGATCCATTTTAAGTTTCCTGTAAGATTCTTTCCACCCCTAAGATTCTGTGATTCATTCTGTTCTCTTTAAGAAGGAGGGAGGGTGTATTAGTACAGGGATTCTATCAGCTCTTTCCCCAGATATCCCCAGATGTGGTTTCCCTCATCATGTGGAAGAAGGAGTCATGCATCTCCCCTTGTTCTGATCGTTTCTTTTTTGAACTATGTATGTTGGAGGGATGAGGTTGAAGGCTTATCTAATCTTTGCTTTCCACAGTGACTTAAAAGTACCCTCTATCTTTTAGTAGGCTTGTCCTTGAGTTTGTGTAGATAGATTGTTCTCAACCCTTCCTGTGTGTTACAGCGCCTCTGGAAGGTTTTTGAATACTCATGCCTGGGCCTCACCCCTGGAGATGCTGTGTTAATGGGGCCCAAATCACTAGCCTTTCTTACAGCTCCCTAGATGTTCAACTACTTCCAGGGTTGAAAACCAGTAGATTGTTCTTTCTTCTTAACGTTTATTTATTTTTGAGAGACGAGTGTGAACAGGGGAGGGTCAGAGAGAAAGAGGGAGACACAGAATCCGAAGCAGGCTCCAGGCTCTGAGCTGTCAGCACAGAGCCTGATGTGGGGCTCTAATTCGCAAACTGAGATCATGACCTGAGCCAAAGTTGCACACTTAACTGACTGAGCCACCCAGGCGCCCCTTTTTCTTATTTCTTTAGTGACTCATGATCCTTTCTCCATTTCCTTTACTCGTACTCCAACCCTTGGTTATGGAACACGTATTTTCCACTCACTAAATAAGATAACGTTACTTAGAACAATATAGTGTGTTGTGGTAGGGAGCATGGACTTTGGAATGATAGAAACCTGAATGTGGATCCTCTTTCTGTCCCTGCTGCTTGGGTGACCTTGGGCAAGTAACCTAACTTCTCTGTTCCTCAGTTTTTCTCGTGCAAAATAGGGATTTCATATCTAGTTTGCACAGTTGTGAAGGCTGTTTTGAGGACCTGTAGTAGTTTTGAATGACATTAATTACATGTTACACCAGTTTTCTTTTTGTTAGTTTGCCTGATAATATTCTTTTCTGACCCTTTATTCTCAATCTTTTTTTTTTTTTAATTTTTTTTTAATTTTTTTTTCAACGTTTATTTATTTTTGGGACAGAGAGAGACAGAGCATGAATGGGGGAGGGGCAGAGAGAGAGGGAGACACAGAATCGGAAACAGGCTCCAGGCTCCGAGCCATCAGCCCCGAGCCTGACGCGGGGCTCGAACTCCCGGACCGCGAGATCGTGACCTGGCTGAAGTCTGACGCTTAACCGACTGCGCCACCCAGGCGCCCCAACGTTTATTTATTTTTGAGACAGAGAGAGACAGAGCATGAATGGGGGAGGGTCAGAGAGAGAGGGAGACACAGAATCCGAAACAGGCTCCAGGCTCCGAGTGGTCAGCACAGAGCCTGATGCGGGGCTCGAACTCACGGACCAGGAGATCATGACCTGAGCCGAAGTCGGACACTTAACCGACTGAGCCACCCAGGCGCCCCTGTTATTCACTTTAAATATTGAGAAATTTATTAATACTGATATGAAAATAAGTTTTCATAGAATAAACTACGACAATTAGAACAATATTTTTTTTAAATTTTTTTTCAACGTTTATTTATTTTTTTGGGACAGAGAGAGACAGAGCATGAACGGGGGAGGGGCAGAGAGAGAGGGAGACACAGAATCGGAAACAGGCTCCAGGCTCCGAGCCATCAGCCCAGAGCCCGACGCGGGGCTCGAACTCACGGACTGCGAGATCGTGACCTGGCTGAAGTCGGACGCTTAACCGACTGTGCCACCCAGGCGCCCCATTCTCAATCTTTTAATAAGATTTTGTTTTAGATATATCTCTTGATTGAATTTTGTTCAATGTTTTAAACAAATTTGGTAATTTCTGTCTTTTAGTAGGTAAGTTTAATCCATTTATGGTTATTATAATCACTGGTATAATTTCTGAGTTTTTTCTCTACTTTTTTATTTTCGGTTTCTTTTTTACCATTCCTTTTTCTTGCTCCTTTTTTCCCTTTTCTATGTTGATGGATATTTCCACATCCCCTACTTTTTTTCCTTTGCTGGTTCACTGTTTATAGATCATATTCTATTCTCTTAGTGGTTATTCTTAATATTTTAAACATACAGACATACCTTGTTTTCTTGCACTTTGATTTATTGTGCTTTGTAGATACTGTACTTTTTTTAATGTTTATTTATTTTTGAACTAGAGAGAGCACAAGTGGGGAAGGGACAGAGAGAGAGAGAGAGAGAGAGAGAGAGAGAGAGAGAGAGACAGAAGATCTGAAGCGGGTTCTGCACTGACAGCAGAGAGCTTGATGTGGGGCTCAAACTCACAAACCATGATATGACCTGAGCCAAAGTCAGATGCTTAACTGACTGAGCCACCCAGGTGCCCCTGTTTTTTGTTTTTGTTTTTGTTTTGTTTTGTTTTTCCAAATTGAAGGTTTGTGGCAACCCTGGGTAGAGTAAGTCTATTGGCTTCATTTTCTCAACATCATTTGTTTGCTTTGTGTTTTCATGTCATAAATTGGTAATCCTCACAGTATTTCAAACTTTTTCATTATTATTATACTTGCTATGTTTATCTGTGATCAGTGATTACAACTCACTGAAAGCTCAGATGCTGGACAGCATTTTTTAGCAATAAAGTATTTGTAAATTAAGGTGTGTACATTGTTTTTTAGATAATGTTATTGCACACTTGATAGACTGCAGTATTGTGTGCATATAACTTTTATATGCACTGGAAACCAGAAAAGTTCATGACTTGCTTTATTGTGATATTGACCTTGTTGTGCTGGTCTGAAACCAAACTCGCATTATCTCCAAGGTATGCCTGTACGTATGTAGCCAAAAAATGTTTCTGGCAACATTGAAAGTGATACAGGATTATTAATAAATACTATATGTAAAGTATCCAACATGGTGTCTAATAGTCATTAAAATGCATAATAATTTCCAGTTACTAGTGCTTCTCTTACTACTGCCAGCACTACAATTAATATTAATTCCATCATTTTACCCAGAGAGCTGCTAAGCAGTATTTTTACCTGTGAGTATGTTATCAAGAAGCTATTATGAAAATTATGCAGAAAATCTGTTAGTCTGAGTAGTGACAGTTTTTCCCAAAGGAGGGCCTGCCTGTTAGGAAAGATAGCATTGTGTCCTGGTGTATTTTGTCCCTGGGTTCATGACTGCATCTTTTTACATGACTTTTCTTATTTGTAAAATGTTGCACTAAGTATTCAATGAGATACATTTTGCAAAGCACTTAGCACAGAGTAGGTGTTCAATAATTGGTAGCGTTTATATGGGCGCACAGCTGAACTTCCCCTTTCCAACACACTAGCCTTGATGCATTACCCTGCCTCATTTCCCTGAAAGCCAGTTCTTGGTGTGCATCCCTCTGGCTCTGACCTCCTGACCCCACAGCTCCAGTGGGTTGAGCACGGATGTAACCGCTCAGCTCCACCTGCTTCGGGCACAGCCAGGCAGGAGGCAGCCCAGCACTGTGAAATCAATCATGATGATTCTAGGAGGAATTATTGGTGAATTAGTGGAATGCTACAAGGGACGGGCCAGATGGAGGTAGGTGTAAAGCAGCACTTTGCTGGATGGAGATGTTTTTGCACAACATATTGATCTCCTTGGGGTGGGAGAAAAAAGAAACAGCAGCTCCTCGACACCCTCCCAGAGTGGCGGGTGGGAGAGGACAGGTGGGAGTCTGTGGGCCCCCTCAGCTGGCTTTTTTTGGATGTACCATCAGGTACTGGAGCTGTATTCCCACTGCTCCCCTGGCAATGCAAAGGGCAGATTACTAAGCAGGGCTGGGCTGGCAGCGAGCTATGCTTTGTTTTCCCTTCGCGGCTGCAGTGTTCCTGGAGGTAGGTGGTGCAGATACTCTGGGAGGGGGTGATGCTCATGCCTGGTGCCACAGGCTGAGCTCAGACCAGAGAAGTATGCCTGAGAGTCCAGCCCCTGGTGCTCCTCTGATGGTCCCGGGAATAGCAGGGGCCAGGAGTAGGGTAAGCCGGGACGGCTGAGCACGAGGGACCCTGTCAAAGCTGGGTCCCATCCTTGAAGGTGTCTTCCAGATCCACCCTTGACAGGACACGGCTCTGCCTCAAGTATCGGTTTTGCTTCCCTGCTACAATCCATTATCTTGCAAATCCTAGGCCACTCGTTCCCCACCTGGATGTCTATTTCCCAACCAGTAAAATTAGAATTGCAGGTGTTTTAGAGGAAGGGGTCAGAAGATGAACCTAGGTTTTAATTCCATCACCATCACCACGTGATCTCGGACATCTGGCTTGGGTGATTGATGGCGTGATCTTGGACTTCTGACTTGGGCGATTGACCATCTGTAAAATGCCCTTGCTTCCTCTTGGGAGCTGGGAGGTATGAATGAAAGAGTGGCCTAGTGGGCTCTGGAGAGGAGAGAGAGTTAAGAGAAGGGTTCCTTGGGGACATCTGCTTCTTTCATAGGGCAGGGGAGCTGGTGTATGAATGGTATAAGTCTCGGGGTCCCCAGCCCCTTCCAGGGGGCCTCCTGGACCAACCAGCCTATACTGGAATCTTTTTAGTCCCACGGGTAGATGCAGGACCGAGACTGGTGGCATGAGGGGGACAGGTCACTGCTCAGCAGGAGGACAGACCTGATCTCGGAGCAGCCCAGGCTTGGAGGTAAACTTGTACTAAGCAGGGACTCTGCCAGGTCCCGTGCGAACCGCTCCCCCTATATTAGCCCACTTACTCGATGCCTTCACGACAGGCCCCTCACAGGTGTGGACCAATCAGATTGGGTGTTTTTTATGGAGCTGTAACAGGATCCTCCTGGGTTCAGCCTTTAACCTCTTAGTCATTAGGTTGTGGAAGATCCAGGGGGCTCTATGGTGGGGGGGGCAGCTTGGGGGGTACCGGGGGGTTGATAGACTTGGGACTCATGATCTGGCTGAGCTGTTGAGGATGGCTTCATAACTAGCTCTGGAGTTTGTGGTACTGCCACTCTCCAGGACACAGGAGGAAGTGGAGGTCCAGAGCACTTAAGTGACTTTGCCAAGGCCACGCAGCTTGTAAGCTGGGATCTGAACTCAGGTCTTCTGGCTAACTAAGGAGTCCAGGTAGGGATAATGATACCAATGAAGGCTCTAGAGTTGGAAAGGGTGAGAGGAAAGGGCTCATGGGGCTGCTTCAGTGGCCAAAGAGCTTGGCAGGTTGTCCTGACCCATAAGGCCACCATTGGGGTTCCTGGGTGTTGGGGGCAAGAGTGAGAGCGTGAGTGTGTATGTGCACATGCGGGATATAGGGTGTGGGATGCAGTATACATATAGAGTAGGTAGGGGCGAGGAGGCTGCAGAATGTCGCTTGTGTATAGTGTAGGTGAGTACATATGCAGGGTGGGGACTGTGCGTGTGGGGAGCTGGTGTGAGTATGTGTGTGTAGAGTATATGGGTGTGTGCGTGTGTGTGTAGAGTATATGAGTATATCTGTGTGAGTGTGTGTGTGTAAAGTGCCTCCTCAAAGGCCCCACTCTGCTAGCAGCCAGCTCGTCCATCATCATAACAGAAGTCTGTTGCGTTCCTGCTGAGCCCCGCCAAAAAAAATTAGGGGGAAGGAGAGTCATAAAGAATGTCCGGGCCAACGGGGGGACATGAGCACTTTGTGGTCTGAATGGCCCATTGTGATGAATTGGGTGACAGTGGGGCCAGCGTTGCCACTGGGACTCATAATGGCTCCTTAGGAGCAGCTATATTCTTAATAACAGATTGTTCCCAGTTTCTCATGTTAGGTCATTTATTTTTCTTTCTTCTTAAAATTATTTCTTCTTTTACAGGCAGAATAGAAAGAGGAAGAGGGGGATACGAACAGTAAGAGAGACGGAAAGATTTCAGGGATCATCGAGTAAATTCTGACACTCTAAGCCAGAAGAAAGAATTCTGAGTGATTTTTATTTTTTTGCCCTCATGGGAGGGATCTTAACATGGAAGGGACTCTCCAAGCCAGCTCACACGTCTCAGACTGTGGAAAAGCCCTTCTGGGGCTCTCTTCTGGAAATTATCTGCAGTTTGGGGAAGGTGGGCTGGGGGAAGGTGGTGAGGATGAGAGTTCTCCTGTAGCATGGCTTGGGCACTGCAGACTCACCTTGATTCTGCTGAGTGAGTGGCTCTTGTGGCAGAAAAGTATGTCCCTTGAGCTGGCATCTGATGAGGAGTGGTTTAGGATGGGCCAAAAGGAAGACATTTCCTGCCAGTGAAGTTAGAGGGAAGTCCTTGGTTCTAGAGAGAATTCAAATATCTTGTGGGGGTTGGCGTTAGAGGACCCGGTCCCTCCCAGCCCTGGGGTTCTGTGTGTTCCTTCGGAGATTTTAGAATCAGTGATACCTAGTGTTGAGTGCTGTCTCTTGGAAACAAACATGAACATAAAATAAGAGGGGGTACCTTTGGAGGAAATGAATGGAGGGTCAGGAAGCATTTTGGATTTCCTGCTCTGTGCCAGGATTTCTACTGGGTTGTGCAATGGCTCTGAGATGAATAAGACAGCCTTTGCCCCTAGGACCTCACTCTTTATGTAGTGAACTGTGACTTTTGTTTTGTATTTCCCTGTCATTGACTGTGTTGAATTATGCATCCTTTCTGTATCTAACAGGAAGCACCATCATGATGGCTGTTGAGTGAAAGGTACAGAATTTGGCATGCTGGGAGGAAATAGCAATGCTACTATTTATTAAGGTGAAGATCTACTGTGGTATTTTAGATAGTTGGCTTTTGAAGTCCAGAGGATGAACGTGTCAAGTGGGCATTTTTTTTTCCCCCTCCAATTGACAGATGTTTTAGAGTAAATGATAAGAGCATAGGGGACAGATCACCTAGTTTTAATCTACTACTGCCAATTAGCCGTAGGACCCTGAGAAAGTTACCTACCTCTCTGTGTCTCTACTTCCTTATCCCTAAGATGGGGGTGATATAATAGTATCTATTGCTCTTCTCATAGTAGTGCTGTTGCAAGGAATAGGTGAGTTCTTAGATGCAAGCTTTAGTATCTAGTACATACTCAGAGCTGAAAAATGTTGGTATTGCTATTACCAGTGAGGATATTGAAGCTTGGGGAGGTGAGGTGACTTTTCCGTGGTCACTTACCTGTACCTGGTGGGGCTGGAAGTCAAATCCAGTCTCAGAGGGAGGCAGAGGGTGGGGGTCACACACTAGCCTTGGCTTCCACCTTTTGTGATCTTATCAACTAGATAAGGGAGAGGAGTAGAGTTCTTGACTTTTGAAGTGATATCTGCTAGAGAGAGAAGAGGCCCTTTGTCTTAGGGGACTCTTGAGTCTTGGTCGCAGTGTCTTCACTGAGAAGAAAGACCACAGCAGGATGTAGCCCTCTGGGAAATCCTGTGCTCTCTGAGCCCAAGAAAGGGTTCTGGCTTCCTTCTGCCCCTAGATGCCCGCTACTATGCCCTCACCTGGGGGAAAATTCTAAACCATTGTTTCTAGGCCAAGAGTAGTTGGGAACCAAATAATTACACAAAATGTACCTGCCAGTATGTTTCCTTTTTTTTCTTTGCCCCCCCACCTTTTTTTTGAAAGCCTGAATTAAACCTTCTTCTATCTGTACTTTTCAACAGGATGATAAACTCTTTGAATCAAATTTGTTAGGCCTTGAGAAGTATTGGGTAGGTGAACAGGAGTCACATGCTATCCATTTTGACTTTGAGCCCTGATAAGAATTTTCTGGTGTGTTAGTGTTTCCTCCTGGAATTAAGACCCACCTAGTGAACTGATATGTTGTTGATATTGTAGTGTGTATATGAGTGTTGATGTCAGGAAATCATAATTATTTTATGCCTTACCTTCCTATAACATCTTCATGTGAAGACTGGCACTTGGGTGAACCCCACAACTCTGACAGCAACCCTGTAGGTTGCAGATTGAGGCTGTAGGTGGAGGTGTTGTGCGGGTATAGTTTGTAGATGTAGTTTATAAGTGTAGGTTGTAGATATGAGTTGTAGGTTATAGGCATAGTGTGTAGGTTGTAGGTATAAGTTGTAAGTTACTCAGTGAGAGCACGTAAACAAGAAATAGAAACAAAGGGCTTTTCACTTCTCAAGGTCACATGCCATTGGAAACAGCCCTGGACCTAGAACCCAGATCTTTTGGGGCCAGGATCCCTGGTCTTTCTGAGTATATGTTCCTCCATGGAAATGATGACTCTTTGCCCCTCCCCTGCTCATGCTCTGTCTCTCTCTCTCTCTCTCAAAAGTAAATAAACATTAAAAAAATTAAAAAGTGGGCACCTGGGTGCCTCAGTTGGCTAAGCGTCTGACTTTAGCTCAGGTCACAATCTTACAGTTTGTGAGTTTGAGCCCCGCGTCAGGCTCTGTGCCGACAGCTCAGAGCCTGGAGCCTGCTTCGGATTCTGTGTCTCCCTCTCTCTCTGCTCCTCCCTGCTCATTCTCTCTCTCTCTTTCAAAAATAAATAAACATTAAAAAAAATTAAGAAATGATGAGGTGTATTTCAAAAGTATTGTTTATATTTTGCTCTTATAAATATACATAAACATAGACAGAGGAGTCACCTTGTCTCTGGTCTCTTTACCTAGAGATACTCATTGGTTACCATTTGATACATTTCCTGTAACCCTCTTTACTTTGTACAGATTTACAAATTATTTCAATTTCCTTAGCCATGATTGTACTCTATCTAATTTTGTATGCCTACCCCCAATTACTGTAATAAACATTTTCTGTGCTGTTACCAGTCTGTAAACATTTTTATGACTGCATGTTATTCAGTATGGCTATACCACCATTTCTTTGTTAGCCTTTCTCCAGTGTGGGATATTTAGGCTGTTTGTAGTGTTTGGCTTATCACTAAGATAACAACAATCATCTTTAAAAAATTTTTTTTTAATGTTTAGTTTTAAGAGAGAGAGAGAGAGAGAGAGAGAGAGAGAGAGAGAGAGACAGAGCACAAGTTGGGGGCGGGGGGACAGAGAGAGAGAGGGAGACACAGAATCCGCAGCAGGCTCCAGGCTCTGAGCTGTCAGCACAGAGCCCAACCCAGGGCTCCAACCCACAAGAGCTGCAAGATCATGACCTGAGCTGATGTCGGGTGCTTAACTGACTGAGCCATCCACATGCCCATCAACAGTCATCTTTGAGCTAAGTTTTCTCGAAGATGATATCGTTAGGTTTCCAGGGGGAATGTGAGGCTGGGTGTTTTCCACACTCAGGAGACGCTGGGGGAGGCCTAGTTAGTCCCCGGTGGGAAGTCTGGCCTGGGGTTACACGGCTGCCTGGCTCAAGTGTTCCCTTGGCAAGGGGCTGCCTGGCCCAGAGGCCAGCACTGGGCAGTGTAGTGTATATAGAGGGAAGTGTTCTGCTTTCTTTAGACACGAGTAGGATATGCAGGTACAGAGCTAAGGAAAATGGATGCCTTTCAGAGACTTGGGTTTATAGAGCCAGTGGAGATGGGCATGGGGTGGGAAGGGGGAGCCATACTCCTCTGGCATTTCTGCCCTGAGTTGTCAATAAACAATAGGCAGTTTTCTCCCACAACCAAAGCCTAAGCAGGGAACAGTTGACCCTCCTTTGTCAGGGCTTGGGAAATGCTACTAGGTAATCCTCAGAGGGATCTTGGAAGGTCAGTGGCTGGAGGAGTGGCCCCATCATAGGGTTGGGTGAATCTTGCAAGGGGAGGGGTTGTAGAGGGGAGAGAGAGGGGCAGGGTCTGGCATGAAGACCCAAGGGTAGGGTGGATATGGAAGAAAGACTGGCCCCTTCATTCAAGGAGGTTATGTTCCTTGGGAGCCCTTCTTCTAGCCCTGGATGTCCCCAGCTTTGGGATGCTTTCCTCCTTTTGTTTGTGTTGTTTTTGCAAATGAAACAGTCAAGTCTTGGAGAAGTTAAAATATTTGCCCAGGGCTGGGTAGCCATTGAATGGGGATGGGAAGCTAGACCAGAGAGCTCCAGCTTTCCTAGTGACCCATCCACTGTGTGATGTAGCCCCTTGCATGTATGGGCTTGTATTCACTTGGGCTCTCTGCTCCTTGGGGGTCAGTGTATTGAATCATGTGTGATATGCCCTTGTTAAGACTCAGTGGACATGTTAGCAACCCTGAGTGGTTAGCAACTGCCAGGGCCTCTCACGATGTGGATGGTCAGCCTGTGTTTGGTGACTGTTCATCCATCCATCAGAAATGCACATGCATTCGTTCTGCAAATATTTTTAAGTACTTACTATGTCTGTTCTGAGTATAGCAGTAGACCTTCTATTCCTGCAGAGGACAAAGTTGTCACCAAGAGTTAGAGAATTAATTAATTACAAATGGTAGGAGAGCCAAGGAAGAGAGTGGTTTCAGGTTGCCAAGAGAATGTATGTAGAGGGGGCACACCAGAGTTTGGGAAGACACCTTTCAGCATCACCCAGATGCCCTGCCCAGAAGGCAGGGTCCTGTAGGGCCAGGAGAGGGTTCTGTTAAAATAACTAGATTTTTTCCACTTGGACTTTGGTTTTGTTCTACTATGGACCAGCTGGGTTACTTTAAAAAAACCATTTGCCTTTTTACATCTTGTTTGCTTTATCTATAAGCAAGAGTATATGAATGAAGAGATTGTAAAATTCTGCTATAAATAATCAAGCCACCTTCTCGCCTCAACCACCACCAGCATGGTAGAAACACACCGAGGAAATCCTAACCCTATCTTAAAAATAGTCAGTACATGTAATATTTTAGTGTTTGTGTTTTCTCTTTTGAGTGGAGTTTGGTCACTGGCTGGTTCCTGGTGGGTAAGATTTGGAGGGAAGCGTTTTCCAGGCTTAAATGCATTAAAAAAAAAAAAAATCTGGGAAGAAATATACTAACCCTTGCTCCTTCTTACTCAGTGAGAGCACGTTTTCCACCTCCTTCATTTTGGTCCCTCATCCGCTGGCAGCCTCTTGCCTTCTTTGCTTGGTCAGATGATGTTCCAGAGAGCCCAGTGCCCAGCAGGGGGGAATCTGCCCCTTTTGCACATATCATGGGGAGGCTCGAAGGCATCTTGTTGGACTCAAATGACGTGTTATCACATGCCTGCTTGGGGGATCCTTCTGCATTTGACATATTGCATGACACTCAGGGGGTTTTGCATCACGCTGAAATGCGTGGCAGGCCTCCTCTCCCTCTGAGCACCAATTTAGTGCATTTCCTCCCCTGTTGCTGCTTTTTGTAGGAGATTATTTCTGACGCATATTGACTTGTTAGTGGAAAATGCTTCAGAGGGATAATGAGCTGGGTAGTTTGCCTCTTCATTTTTCTTTGTTATTGTTGTTGAATTCATACGGGCTCTCCACTTACACTTTATTGATTCCTGAGTTTAGGGGATGGCCCTGTAATTGACAATTTCCTCCATCCAGTGTGAGCAGAGAGAAGGGCTGTATCTGTGGATGCTGATTCCACCAGAAGCAGTATGATTCCAGGACCGAGGTTCTTGCCTGAGATAGGGGCACTTCTGTCCAGCCCTGGCCTGACACAGCTCAGTGCCCTTGGACAAGTCCCTTGCTGTCTCTTTCTTGGCTCTGGTGTTTCCTTGCCATCCTACCAGGGATCAGACCAGATGACAATGGGTGCTGGCCATCCCAGTTCTCACATTTGCCAGACTAGAATGGAAGCCCTTTTCTCTGGTGGTTTAGTGTTTGAAGACCTGGGCTTTCCTGCATTCATGGATGACACTGCTGACCCCATGTGCTCTTGCCATTGGTTCCCCAGGAGGCCTGATGAATGTGTGCTGAGTCACACACATGCACAGCCAGAGTCCCTTGTGACTAAGCTGTGCATTTTCAGGAGGGCTGGCAGGGCCAGTCGTGCAGCCTTTGGACTGGGACAGCCTGAACTCAGTGTTGCCCAGATGGGGAATAACCATGACCTTGGTGGTGTGGGGGAGGGGCACCTGCCCATGGAGCTGACCAGTCTGGGCTTGTGCGTTGCTCTCTCTATCCCAGTACTCTGGCTGTCAGCTTTGCTTCTGCATAGATGAATTACTCTTGTTTCAGACTCTCATGGAAAATCTTACTGTCAAGTTCTTAGGACAGGATTAAGGAGAATAGGTGATAAAGGTCATCAGCATTATTTACAATCTCTTGACTTTTATTCACCTCCGTGGCCTGTAGACAAGATGAGTGCTTACATGAGTGGCAGAGACTTAGGATTTGGAACCAGGCACACCCGAGTTTGAAGCTGGCAGTGGGGCTTTTGGCCGTGTCACCTTGGAAACCAGCCTCCCGAGCCACGGTTTACCTTCTCTAACATGGGAGAAGGCGGCATTGACCTAAGCGGTTGGCTGGTAAAGACTAAATCAGTGGAGGCTGTGTTTTGCAGCACCCCCACACTGGTGGGATGCTTTTAGGTGGGACACAGACGGATTTCTTATAAAAATAGAACGAGCACATCAGAGCTTGTGCTTTCGCAGATACAATTGCTCAGGACAATGCTAATTTTAAAGAAGTGAGACAAGTTAAAGTTGACTCAAAGAACAATGTGCAGTGAATTTTAGTGCAGGACATGCAGACGTGGCAGAAATCAGGAAGGTGGGTGAGTAGGACAGAAATTTCTGGGCACGACGGAGCTATGTTGTCCTAAAAATCTCAGACAGAATAAATACATGGTGGGAGCAGGGTCAGTCAGTGTGTCTTTGCTTTCTTGTCTGGTACTGGTGTGGGGAGGGCGTAGGACGCTGGCTCTGGTGTGAGGAAGGCGTAGGGTGCTGGAGGAAGAAGCTCAAAAGAGAAAAGTTGTTGGTAACGCAACTTTGTGCATTGACTCCACCTGATTGGATGCTGTCCTCTCCCAGCTCCCAGCTGTGAATTCCACTAAGTGATTCTGGATGAGATGACCACTCTTCCAGATTTTTCCAGGGCAAGTGTTAGTCATTTCAGAATGAGAGCCCTCCAGCTAAAGGAGATCTTGGCGACAATCTACTCCATTTTATATGAGACTCACGTGATTTCTTTAAAAAAATGATTTTATATAAACAAAAGAGAACAGAGAAAAGTATAGAGTTACTCAGGGACACACAAATAGCACAGTGGCTGGGACAAATCTTTACGTGTCTTTCCCTGAAGATCTTTCTTTCCGCTCTCCTGCTGCCCATCATGGGCATGAGCCTCATTATTTGGAGTGTGTGTTCTGAGAACAGAACCCACCAGGCCTCAGGTGGGTAAGCCCAGAGGGTCTGCTCTTCAGCATCGCCTGTGTTTCTGTGTTTCTCCTGTTCGAGAGCTGCTGTTCAGACTCTGTGCGAAGAAGAGGAAATGACTTTTAAAATTTTGGCTTTTGTGTTTGCACTGTTGCAAGCTGTGTGGCCTGGGCCTGCAGCCGACCCCCCAGGGCCTGAGTTTCTTCCTCTATAAGGTGCTTTGATGTCTGTAGGTTTAAACGAGATAAGAGATGTGAGAGGCCTAGTGCTTGGCGCCCCAGGTAAATGTGGTTGGAGCTGGGGTCAGGCTGTTCACTAAACTAAGCCCCCAGCTCATGGCCTTCCTCAAAGGGGCTCCTTCTGGTGCCTTGAACTGGCCTGGTCACTCTGCCAGCTTGGGTGCTCATGCTCCTTCATCCCGTAGAGCTTTTGGTGTGGGGGGTGGGGTTAGAATATCTAGGAATCAAATCTCCCTTTTTTTAAAAAAAATTTTAATGTTAATTTTTGAGAGAGAGAGAGAGAGAGAAAGCAAGCAGGGGAGGGGCAGAGAGAGAGGGAGACACAGAGTCCGAAGCAGGTTCCCAGCTCTGAGCTGTCAGCATAGAGCCGGATGTGGGGCTCTAGCTCACGAACTGCGAGATCATGACCTGAGCCAAAGTCTGACGCATAAACAACTGAGCCACCCAGGCATCCCTTCCTTCTTTACACTTCTTATTTCCTTTCTCATGATTTCTAGATCGTCGTCTGTAATTTTATGTCATGTAGTTATTCTGTGCTAGGTTCTACGGATCCATGAGTGAATTAGATATAACCCTTGCTTGGAACAAAGTGACAGTCATATGGGGGAGCTGTGTTGGGAATGCATAGAACACTGCTTGAGAAGGGTGAGTGTAGCATGCCAGGTGGGATCCCAGAGGAGGAGGCCACCTGACCCAGTCTAGGAAGGGGCAGCTGGAGGGAGAGGCTTACACAGTAGATAGTACCTGAGCTGGGTCCCAGGACATGCGGGGAGTTAGTTAGGCAGCATCCTTGGTGGGGCGGGGGGTGGAGGGGAGGCAGGGGCACAATCCTGGTGGAGAAAATAGTATGAGAAATGTCCGGGGTGGATAGGCAGCATGGCCCATGTGAGAAACTAGGCAGTGTGGTGTGGGGAATGAGGGGGCAAGAGCACAGGGCTGGAACTCTGCATGTAACAGCGGCCCCCAGCCTTCTGACCCTGGTCCCTCTGTCCTCCCAAACCCCTTCCAGGTGAGAGGTCTCGGCGGAGAAGGGTCTGTGTGCTCTGCCTTTTCTGGGTCCTTTTTTTGGTGTGTGGTAAATTATATATACCATAAAATTGACCATTTGAACCATTTTGAAATATATGCTCACAGTGTTGTGCAGCCATCACCACCACCCAGTCCCAGAACTTCCCCATCACCCCAAACAGAAACCCCATACCCATTAGTGGTCACTCCCCACCTCCTCCTTCCTCCAGCCCCCGGAACCACCGATCTACTTTCTGCTTTCTGTGGATGGGCCTATTTTGATATTTCATAGAAGTGCAATCATACAGTATGTGACCTTTTGTATTTGGTTTCTTTCATTGAGCATAATGTTTTCAGGTTCATCCAAGTAGTGCTGTCTCATTCCTTGCTCTGGCTAAAGAATCCTCCATTGTATGGGTATTCCACCTTGTGTTGATCTGTTCATCTGCTGATGGACGTTTGGGCTGTGAATGATGCTCCTGTGAACATTTGTGTGCAAATGGTTGTTTGAGCGCCTGTTTTTAATTCTTTTGGGTACATGCCTCGGAGTGAAATTGCTGGGTTACAATGGTAATTCTGCATTTAACACGCGGAGGAAATTGCTGGATTCTTGAGAGTACATTTAAAAATTTTTTTAATGTTTATTTTTATTTTTGAGAGAGAGAGAGAGACAGAGTGTGAGCAGGGGAGGAGCAGAGAGAGGGAGACACAGAATCCGAAGCAGGCTTCAGGCTCCGAGCTGTCAGCACAGAGCCCGACGCGGGGCTCCAATCCACGAACTGCGAGATGATGACCTGAGCCGAAGATGGACGCTTACCCGACTGAGCCCACCCAGGCGCCCCCAGGGAGTTCATTTTAGCTCCACCCTGTGCTTAGAGCCAGGCCCTTCTCATGTGCGCTGTTGGGTACCAGCTCTGGAAAATGCACTGAACAGTTACCAGGTGCCAGGCACGGTTTTGCATCCTTACCAGCAATCCCAGGAGATGGGCACTATCCTTGTTCCCAGATTTCTGATGAGGAGACTGAGGCGCGGAGTGGTTAAGCATGATACCCAAGGTCACACAGCTTGTGAGTAGTGGACTGGGGATTTGAAGCTAGACAGACAGTCTCCAGAGCCTGGTGTTTCTCTGACATACCACAGGATGCCTCAGAGAGGCCTAGGAGTGGCCTGGGAGTGTTCACAGACGAGGCTGCAGGCTGAGCCTGGGAAGCCTCCTGATGTGCGGTGGGAGGCTATGGAGCCCACATTTGCCCTTGGGGCCCCTCAGCTGCACCCCCACCCTTTGGTTCTTTTTTCTACCTTGCCTCTCCCCACCACCCCACCGCAGCCACCAGCCTCTACTCTTTCTCTTTCCATAAAGGAGAAAAGTTATTTCTCTTCTAGAAATAATACCATAGAGAGACCCTGCCCTCTGGTTAGCAGTGGGGAAGGTCCAGGAGAGAGTGCTCCTTCAGCTGATCTGAGGGGAACCCACGGGACCATCCAGCCCAGGGGTTTTCATGGGGCTTGCGGGTTGCAAGCCTGAGATGACCCTGAGTTGGGCTCAGGCTCAGGTGGCTAAGGGCGCCCCCAGCTTGTGACTGCCACAGGCTGGTCTATGTCATCTGCTGTGGTGTAAGCAGCACCCACAGAGGACGCTTCATACTGGGCTGCTAGCTGCCTGTGGAAGAGCCTGTGTATGTTCCCTTGGCTGAGGCTGAAGGTGGGGAACCCTTGGGAAGGGGTGGCTGGGCCTTGGGGAGTGGGAAGGCCCTCCTGGATGTTGAAGATGGAGCCCCAAACCAGTTCGTCCTGCGGGAGCTGGCCCAGATGATGGTTTACAATGCAAATTTGGGAGCATGCCAGGGCCATATTAATACCGCATGAGGCAGTAAGGGGACCGCAGACTTGAAACCGGAGCTCTGCCCTAGAATGGAACTGAACAGTGGGCCTTGTCTTAAAGGGACATGACGTGCTCCCAGAAGTATGTGCAGCATTATTTCCCTCTAATGCTGTTTACTATATTTGCACACAATGCCCCCGAAGGGTTTAAAAAGGAAATGGCATTGTAAGATGGGAGACGTTTTTTATTGCACATGGTGGCACCATTTAATGCTCACTGACTTTAATTATTGTTTCTTGTGTTACCTTGGTGAGAGGTTGGGGGGAGTGGAGAGGGAGATGGAGAGAGAGAGACAGAGAGAGAGAGAGAGAGAGAGAGAGAGAGAGAGAGAGAGGACGGACCGTAAGTCTTTCCCTGATATCGTGCTAAAATCTATCTCAGCTAGTAAGCAGGTGGAGAAATCTGGGACTCATTCACAGGTAAAGCAAAATGAATACTAACACTTTGAAAGCTTAGGATCACTAACACGACACATAATTCTGCCTTCAAGGTGCCAATTTTGATTCTTCTGCTCTTGGGGTTGAGTTCATGGCTGTGCTCATTGTTTCCATGGAGAAGGGCAAGTCCGTGCTGTTTCCTGTTGGAATGTGTGGGCCACTTGCATTTGTCCGGAAACCAAGCAACTCCAAAGTGTCAGTATCTGGATGCCATTGGCTTAAGGGGAAGAAATGGAAGAGATGTCAGGAATTTGTCTGAAAGGGTAGCCTCCATTCAGATGGTGGCCTAGGGCATTTTTCCTTGACATGAGAGGAAGAGCTAGCTCTGTGTGGTCTAGTATCGGTGTTAAGCGTGTTTCAGAATATTTTCAGAAATATTGCATTTCACCAATCTTCTCAGAGTCGTGGTCTGCTACAGTAGCTAGCATGCTTTTGGGTGCAGGTGATGGGAAACACGGACTCAAGTTGGCTTACTGTAAGGAAACATACCTGTGGCAAGTAGGACAGAGATGGCTGGGGTGGGGGTGGGAGCTCTCAGGTGTGGATGGTTCTGGCTGAGTGATATCTGAGGCTTTGGCTCCTCCTGTTTCTTTACTCTACGGCCCTTGGTGACAGCTTCATCCTAAATCTGGTTCCTCTCATGGCTATGAAATGGCTGTGGCAGTTTTGGGCATCACATCCGGTCATGGCAATGGCCAGAGGCATGGTGGGATCATCTCTTCCAGTGAAGACTTTATGGAGAGAGGAACCTTTCCCAAGGCCCCCAGCAAATTCTCTATCTGTCCTGTTGACCAGAACTAGGCCAATTGCCCTGTACAAGTATCCAGTAGAAGAGAAATGACCTTAGACTGGGCAGGACTCAGGAGCTGGCGATGGAATGGGCCCAGCTTACTTGAGGCCCAAGGCAGTATGGAAGAGAGGTAGGAACCTGAACAAAATGAGGCCGTGCTATGAATGAGGAAGGGGGTGATGTCTAGCTGTCGCTTGCATTCACAAATAGCAAAGGGCAGCCCCCATGTACTTGGGTGCACAAGGCATTAAGGAATGCTTGAACCTGGGAGAGAAATCGGAGGTGAGCTGCTCCAGTCTCTTCGTTTCACAGATGAACAAACTGAGCCCTGGGAGTGGGGGCGACTTGCCCAAAGCCAGCTGATCCGCCCTGGAACCCGGCTCCAACTGTGTGGGCATGGCTGGCGCTTGGGGGGTTCTGGCTGATGTTACACAGCTTGTGGAAGAGTACCGGAACCCAGGGTGGGAGGATGTTGTCAGGGCTTCTAGAAACCATTTGTAGGGCCTGTTATTTTCCTTCACGAAATGTATCAATCGACCACTGTGTCTCTGAGCCTGCCCTTGCTGGGTGTTATGAGTGTAAATGCAGTAAAGAAGTCTCAAGGCATCCACAAGAGGACAAAGTTCCAACCCATGAAGGCATAGTCAAAGCTGGGTATGTGTTCTCTTCTGGGGAGAGTCCTCATTTTTCGTATTTCACTGCCTATTCCAAGGACTTACAACAGTGTCTGGAACACAGCTGTTAACCCCACAGATAAATGTCAAATTGCATTGATGAAAAATGCATGAGGCCATGCAAATGTTAATTTTACCTTATTTTAACCTGATGAGGTGGGTATAAAATTAAGTCATGCTAGTGATTCTCTAGACCGGATTGTCCAAAGAAAAATATCATGCTCTCCTGACAGCAAACATGTCTGGCCTTATTTAAGGAGTGTGGTCTTGATGGTTGGGTATTGATTTGGTGAGGGAATCAGGCGGTGATGGTGGCACAACCCACTGGTGCTGAGGGAAGCTGGACGTCGTGTCCATGCGGGTCATTCGTGACTGCCCTGGGCTGCAGGGCCAGAGTGAGTATATCCTCTCCTGCCTCCTGCACAGCCCTCAGGACACTTCCTGGAGCCTTGTCTTACCATCAGGGTGGCTCTGGTTGTCCATTATGGTCTGATGTCAACTGCCAAAAATGTGGGTGGGGAGTAGTTTGTGGACAACTAGACCCAGATCCCTTGGTCCCTAGATGCCACCCTAAATAAAGCCAAATGAGTGGCCTACAGTGTATCAGTGTGCCTGGCATTTTTGTTTTCTCCCCCAGAACCGAGTCACCAGGGCTGTAAATCATTCAGAACTCAGAACACCACACACACCATGTCGAAGTTTCTAAAATCAGGCTCTGTTTCCTGTGCCATCTTGAGAGTGTCAGAAACTCCAACACATTTGAAGGTTCCCAGAAGAGAAAGGAATAGCCTTCTTATTATTCTCAGAGAGTACAATGTGCACATTCTTGGCTTCCTCAACATTTGGATTCTTGAGCCCGTTTGGCGTGGGGACGGAGAGCAAACTCCACCAAATCTTCTCCTCTTGTCATGCCGATGGAAAGTTCTCCATACCTGTTTTATTACTCAAGCATTCCATGTCCCCTTTCGACATCTCCTATACCCTTCCTGCTTGCCTTTGTGCACTGGAGACTTATCTTACTTTGTAAGTGGTTACAGCGGAGTTCTCTGCAGAGTGAATTTTTGTAAAGCAAATCCTATTCTTGCATTGACTTCACTTGGGCCGTGAAGATAAGTTTCCAGGAGGAAATATTTTAATAATTTCTTTTCTACTTTTTAATGGAACTATACTATGGTACGGAAAAGTGAACATACCATAAAGTCTATGCATCTATGCAAACTGAACCCACCCATGTAACCAATAGCCAAATCAAGAAACAGAGCATCTCCATAATTTCTTGAAATAAACCCTTCACTAGAGGTATGTTCTTTCAGTAGCATTTCTGCACTCAGTATCTCCCCTCTGACACCCCTCTGAAACATCACCAAACTGAGGGAGTTTCTCTCCCTTGCAGGGGTTACCTGGGTTTTGTATTTCTTATGTGTTAGCTTTGGTCTTTGTTTTTATTTTTTAATGAGTGTCTACCTCCATGTTAAATACACCCAACCTGTGAACAGCCATATTTACCAATGAGACCAACTGGGGACAATCTTATTTAACACTTTCATTGTTTAACTCTTTTGTTGTTTTCTTTTCTTACATATTTGCTGCTTTCTTTTTTACTGTTCCTACTTGATTGTTCCTTCAATTGGGTCAGCTCTTCTTTTGCATTTATAAAGTGACCCACCTTAACAACCCATAACTATTCATCAAGCTCCTACTATGCGCCAGACTTTCTGGAAGACAGTGTGTGTGTGTGCAGTGGAAATAAGATCCAAGACTGAGTCATGACTTCTCTTCTCAAAGATGTGCTAGTCTTGGGGTGGGAGTGGGGGCACAGATGTGTGCTAGCCTGACCATGAACTTGCCACATCAGTGAGATATCAAAGAGGCTGAGAGATTTGGGGGGGGGGGTGGTCACCCCCATCTGAGGGTGGGGAGGAGGACTCAGGAGGACTGTGTGAAGGAAGGGACATTCTACATTGCCTCTTGGAGACGTGAGCTTTGCTTTGTGGAGACATGAGCTTGTGCTTTGATAGTAGGTCCTGCTATGTAATGCATGAAGCTGACTCAAAGGGAAGATTTTGGGTTTATTAAAGGAAATTAGAGTTCTCTGTGCTACCAGTTCTGTAAGTTCAAAATGCAATCCAACGGGTTTGCTTAAACAGTTGGTTGCCGTGAGACTTGTTTCTGGTTCACTTGGCAGCTGGGCAGAGCTGGAACCTTTGAAGGTTGCCTTCCGAAGGTAGAGGCCAGAAGCAGACCCTGAGCCAGGCACCCCAAACTGCCCTTACCTGTCCCACTGTCTTGCCAGCTTTGCTGGAACCCTGCTCTTGGGCAGCGACAGCTGGGAGGTGTGGGTGAGGGGCTGTTGCTAAGAAAATGATTCCAGCTTGCCTTGTGTGGCGTGTGTGTTTAAATTAGCATCTTTAACTGCAGTTCCCAGCAGTTACTCAATTTTGAAACTACTGGGGGTTTGGGGATGGGGGGGGTGGTGTTGAGGGGGAGGAGAGGTGATTTGAAAAGGCAAAACATTTGGAAGTGGTTTTTTTTTATGAAGTTAAATAGAAGAATATCAGCTGGGTGAGTGCAAGTCACAGGCATGGTTACAGAAGTCCTCTGTGGGTCACAGAGTCCCCCTACTCTTCCCCAAGAAATTGAAGGTGGCCCCATGGAGCCATTTGGAATGGCTCTTGGTCCTAAGTCCTCTTAGGGTCCCCAGAAATCATGGTGTTGGGTGAGGATGTGGGGTGGGCACATCTGATTAATACCCACCCCCAAGGCAGGGGGGCTCGGGCATTTGGGAACGACGTTCTGGTGTGGGTGTCATCCACCCACCCAGTCATCTCTCACAAGGGGCCGGGTGGAGAAGGGGAATCTAATAATAAAAATGAAGATGTTAAAAACAGGCAGTGATAGTGCTCACGTTTATTGGGTGCCTCCCATGTGTGAGGGACTGAGCTGAGAGCTTCACATCCTCTGACTTGTCTGATCCTTACAGTGGCTCAGAATTGGCTCCCTGTTATCCATGGTTTGCACATAATGGAACTGAGGCATGGAGAGGTCAAGTAGCCTGCCCCAAATCACTGAAGCAGTAAGTGGCAGAGCTGGGGTAGAAATCCTAGCTTCCTGGCACTAGTGTGTAGGCCTCTAACCTTGCGTTTTGCTGCCCTAGGAATTAGGAACCAGGAAACTGAGGAAATGAGGTGAGAGCAAGAATGTGTAAGTAGAAGACAAGAGAGGGGACTCAGAAATTTGCTGGGTTGAAAGTAGTGCCTCCCGTGGCTTTTTAAAGGTTGCTTTTGGATGAGGGTGACACAAAGATGTCAGTCTCTCTTGACCTCAGGGCCTTTGCATGTGCTATCCTCTGTGGCTAGGATCATTGTCTTGCCTGCTTGTTGTATGCCGGCTCCTTCTCATTTGTCAGGTCTTAGCTTAAAGTCATTGGAGCAGAGAAGACTTCCTGACCATCCAGTAACACTCATTCAGCAAGTATTTACTTTGTGTCTGTACACACCATTCTAGGCATACTGCAAAGCTAGTGAATAGACATAAAACGCTGCCCGTGAGGAGCTCAATTCTATTTGGGAGAGGGAGAAAATACACAATAAACACAGCATATAAGGACAGTTTTGTACTGTGTGATTTTGTAATTCTCTGTTTCAGGATTCTGCTTCTTTCAAAGCCCTTACCACAATTTATAATGATTTTCTTTGTTTACTTGATCATCGTCTGCCTTGAGTGTCTTGGTCAGCACTGTGTCCCAAGCACCCAGCCCAGAGCCTGACACAACGTCGATGCTCAGCAAGTGTTTGCTGAAAAAATGAGTGAGAAGTAAAGCTCTTGGACTTTGGGGGAATATCTAGACTGAGAAGTTTGGAAGAATTTTCTGCAGTTGAGCCTTTTGAGATGTCTTCCAAAGGCCAGTGTTGCTGGGAAAGGTGGTGCCCACGTCAACACAGGGACCCTGGCTGAGCTGCTTTCCATGCCTTTCCCCCAAGGCAGTCTTTGAGAAAGTCTCTCGGATGCCTCGCCGCTGTCTCTTTAAAATAGGGAGGGCGGTGCCCTTTCCTCTCTGTGGCAGACGGGAGGGAGGGAGGGCGAGGGATGAGCTGGCTGCCAGGAGCAGTGGACTGTGTGGTACGGGGTGACCCGAGGCCTGCCCCGGGTGCTGCACATACGCAGGCTGAGGGACAGTAGAGGACACGCCATTCCCGTCTCCATACCTGGGTCCCCCCCTGATGTGGGGACCAAAGAGAACACATCATTATCATGAACAATTAGGATTAGAATAGGAGCTAACATTTAGGGAGCACTGCTATGGGCAGACTCCTTGCCAAGCCTTTTAAGGGCACCCTGTTGTTCAGTCTTTATGGGTCCCTGTGTGATATTGGGAACGTGCTGGGGGAGTGACTTGCCCAAGGTCACAGGGCTGGTGGAGCTGGCAACCCCACCCAAGCGAGCCCCAGACCTCACACTGTACAACCTCAGACAAGTCCATTTGCTCATCGTTAGTGTCACCACGCAGAAAGCTCTCACGTGGTCAGAAGATTCCGAGCTTGAGCCCTAGAAAACATTTTCCACGCTGCTTTTCACCAAGCGAGGCCTTCACTGTGGAGGTACGTGCAGACTTCATGTACTTCGTAAGCGCTGGTGTTATTTATTGTTCTTGCTATTATTAATGAAACCAAACTAACTCAGTCTCTGGGCTCGAGAGGCAGCAAGAGGGAGCTGAGTGACCTTGGTTGGGATGTTAATACTCTTTTGCAGTCTCCTCTCGATTATCCAGGCTAATGGAATGGGAAGCCGTGCCCGCAAATAGTCATAAAACAAGAAAATCAATTATCTGCTCACTGGGGTGTTGACTGACAAGTAGGTACTAAGCCTTTTATGAGGCTGGCCTTCAAACATGACTCCCCTCTCCGGTGAGCTTTTAGAAAGTGCGAGCTGGGAAGTAGTCCGTGCTTTGCAAAACAGGGATGGAGACACAGCTTTTGCTCCGGCCTTTGATCTCTGGGTAGAGATAGTGTGTGGATAGCGTCAGCAGCCAAGGTGGGGCTAGTGATGTTTTCCCCTTTCCTAAAGCAACTTGGGTGATGGAGCAAGTTTTGTTAATCCCCCCTGAGCATTTCTCTGGCTGGTGCAGCCGCATGGAAAATGTCAGCGTGCTGTCCGAGCCAGGCACAGGCCAAGGCCGGCGTGTCTTAGAGCTCTGCGGGGCTGACGTGGCGTGCAGCTTGAAGGGAATGGAAAGGTCACAGAGGCCTGGGACAAGGGAGTGGACGGAGCCAATGGCACTGTCCGGTAACATTATATGGAAGATGAAATTGTAGCGTGGAGCGGAGCGATGCCGGGCTGGGGAACGAAACCTCAGCATTTTCCATGATTAACTTTCTAATAGTAACCGTGTGTGTACAGCCGGTGCTTAGCAACGGGGAGATGATCTTCACTGAGTGTGCATTAATACAAGGGCACGTGGCTTCTCACCATTGTTGGGTTTTCCCCACTTTGTTTCTGCCACCGTCCTGTGGAGAGCCATCTGGGAGGCCAGCCCACAGACCTGTTGTCCTTGATGGCAGAGCACGGAGGCCGTTGAATTTGTGTCCTTTCCCCATTGATCTGTCCCTCCCGCTGGAATCCCAGGCCTCAGGTGACCACATACTGCCTCTCAGCTGCAAGTCAGGAAGGGACGGATGCTTAGCGAGATTCACCCAGAAGCTGGGGCAGGGCTGGGTACCAGCACTTCTGTCCTGTGCTCTGGAAAGCAGTTCTGTGCTCTCAATTTTCTTTCCTCAGTCCCCTCCCTCAAAATCAACACTACATCTTAGATTTGTAAGCAGTCCCGAGAGGGAAATGGCGGGTTCACATCAGCGTCGATGACTTCCTGTGTTACCGCCCAGAACGCACACCCCCCCCCCCCCACCCACCGCCTGGAGAACTTAAGAAAAGGTGCCTGGGGAGGGCATTGCTTATCCCAAAGGAAAGCTGGGTGGCAGAATTTCAGGCTGGGTGTTGGCCTGTTGTAGGTGTAGGTGCAGGGGATAGAGTGGTGACACAGACCCAAATCTTCTCTCCTTTTGGACCTTAAATTCCAATTGGGGAGGCAGGAACGTCATAGGTGGATAATTCTTTAACCTTAGATAAGTGGTTTAAAAATATGAAGCAGGCTAAGGGGTAGTGAGTGGTATGAGTGTGAAGGGGCCTCTGTTTTACATAGGTGGCCATGTAGAGGCATGATGTGTCCAAGGAAGTGGCTTTCACAGGGAACCAGAGGGACCTGCCTGGAAAAGGAAGCATAGGGGACCTGTGGGGGAACAGTGCTTCAGGCATGTGGAACAGCAGCTGTGAAGCCTCTGGGGAGGGAGTGAGCCCAGCTGCTGGAGAGTTCCCCTCGCTACTCTAAGTGCCTCCTTTCCTGCCTCCCTCCCCAGCTATATCTCTTCCAGAGAGCTTGTCACCATCCAACGTATCTTGTATTTATTCCTTGCTTTGTTGCTGTGGCTTCTTGTCTGCTTCTCCAACTGCAGTGTCCCTGGTACCCATAAGAGTGCCTGGGAGGTACTGATACTCAGTACCTTCTTGTCAGATGAGGAACCGATGGAAGCCCGTGTTTGGAGCCAGTGAGCAAGGTGGACGGTGGGAGGAGATGTGACCGGCGAGGTAGGCACGTAGGGGTGAGGAGGAGAGGCTGGGAACACTCCTTAGGTATTTGTATTCTTGTCTTACAGCCTGCTGGATGGGGTGGGCAGGGAACAGACCTTCTTGCCCCATGAGCCCTAGCTCAGCAGAAAGACCGGCGGGTCACCGTACCTCCGAGCCCCCTGTTCCCAGAAGCTGAGATGTTCATTAAGTGTGTAGCTAATGAAAAAAGTGCCAATACTGCAGTGATGCCTCTGTTGCGTTCCGGAGTCTCCAGGGAATCCAGATCTACACGTTCAGCCATGGTGCAAAATCACCAGGAGCCTGGGCTCCCTCTGAGGGATGCCGGTGACCCCATCCCCAGGGACCCTGAGGCATCCGTGCTCGGTGCTGGCTTGTGTTTTCCAGGGGCTGCTTTGATTGTCTGGTTGCTGCTGTGTAATTGCCTTCTGGTCCGTTAATGGAGGAGGCCTGGGTTCCCATTACGTTGTGTCCTTCCCATGCAGTCTGACATAGGCCAGGCAGCAGGCAGCAGAGGGAGCGATTCTTGCTGAAGACCCAAGGGCAGTGCCCACCTGGTCCCCATCTCTGCCTCTGAGGCTGGAGTTTGCCCTTGGGAGAGGGGGCACCAGCGCTTTCTCCCAGCAGCACGCTTTCCCTGCGTTCACATGCATGCAAATGCACCCAGGTGAGCACGTGCATATGCCCACCCTGGCATGCCCGCCTCCCCTCACCCTCGCCTGTTTTTACACATCCCCATGAACTCCCTCACCCCTCACCCACCCACTCAGGCCCACACGCTTCCACTCCCCCATCCGACACATTTGCTCACACACCTGTAGCTCCCCACACACGCCTCCATGGGTGGACCCTCTTCACCCCTCAGTCTACCTCTGTGCACTCAGGATGCTCACCCCACATCACCTCCCCTGGCACCCCCTCATCAGATCCTCTTACATTTAAACAGGGGGGTTCTTGACTTGCTTTGTGGCATCGGAGCCACAGAAACGTGATGAGGTGTGAGGAGTGGAAAGTTCTGCAGGTGTCCTGCTTACTGATAGCAAAGGAGGAGGAGGAGGAGGAGGAGGAGGAGGAGGAAGGGGTCCCAGCTGCTTCTTGGGCACAGAAGGGGCTCAGTGCAGGGCTTTGGGGAAGAATCTTAGTTTCTCCTTCTCAAATTCATTCACTTAGCCAACATTTATTGTGCCTGTTGGTACATCAAGCACTGTTCTAGGCAGCGGGAATATGCTAGAGAACAGAGCAGACACAGACTCTGCTCTCTCGGGCTACATTCTAGAGGTAGAGCAGATCACAGACAGGATAATGAAGTAGATAGGGTCAGTCAGATAGTGTGGGGGCAATAGGACAAATAAAGGAGGGAAACGGGAAAGGAATGATGAGGAGGGCACACTTTCATACGGGGCAGTGAGACAAGCTCTTCCAGAAGCCGAGTTTTGGGCAGGTGTCTGTTCAGAGCACAGCCAGAGGGAGGAACAGCACTTGCAGAAGTGTGGAGGGGTGGCGGGGGGGTGGGGGGCTGCAGTGGAGAAAGGCCAGCAGCGTAGCCATGAGCGGGGATAACGGGGAGTGGTGGGGAGTCCCTCCGATGGAGGCTTCTTAACATCGGTCACCCCCAAAAAGATTGTGATGCCCAGAATCCCCTGGATGCATGGGACTCATCTCAGTGGTCTTGTGTGTTCCTCTCATGGTGCCTGGCACCGATCCATCCCCAGAAAATACTTGCCCCTCAACACATTGCTTTGTTCAGTTCTACGCAGAACGTCTTCTGTGTTATGAGATATCTGTGCTGGCTGCTGGGGATGACAGGATGGAATGAGCCAGCCTTCCCCTCGAGGGGCTCCCAGCCGGCGAGGCGGGCAGCTGGACAGATGCGTGAATATTAAGTGCCCTGAGAGGGATGTTCCAGGGCTCTTTGTGCCAGGCCCCTGTGCCAGGGATGTGCCAGGGCTGGTGAGGGGACCCCAGCTCTTTGGAAAAGCTGGTTCCTGAGCAGAATCCTCAGGAAGGAGAGGAATTAGCCTAGAGTGAGAGGGAGGAGTTGGAAAGAGACATTGCAGGCAGAGAGGTGAGCTACAAGGATGAGGGAAGTGATGCCTGGAGAATGTATGCAAGTGGACTCCCGGCAGTTAGGGGCTCGAGGAGTCTGCTCTTGCCTTCATGCTCTGTTTGTGCTGGGCCAGGAAGGAAGCAAGACGGGCCCCAAATACTTCACCCTCGCGTTGATGCTGTCACGGGGGCGAGCCCTGTGGCCGCGTGCCCCCTCCCCAATCCCTATGGCTGAGAATACCTGAGTCACCTGTTCCCTGTGCCTCGTGGTCATCCTCCTAGTTCCCCCCTTAAAGTGGCAGGAGCCAAATTTCCCGGCTTATCAGTCAAGCCTCACCTTCTGGCTGGTGCTGCTGTTTGAGGGGCAGGCCAGGAGGGCCTCCCTGGGGAGAAGCAGAGAAGGAAGAGGTCCTTTGAACAGGTTGCCCAGAATCCAGTCACTGCACCCTCCCTTTCAGAGGGAACAGACAGACTGGTGGTCTGCAAGTGTGTTTGGATTGGCCTGCATGCTTTAAAGTTTTGTCTTGTGTGTATGTGTTTTTGTTGTTGATTTTGTTTTTGATTTTTGTCTTTGTTTTGCATTTACTGCCTACATTTACAAAGTGGGAGGTTTGGGATTAAAAAAATGGGTTTTGGGGTACCTGGGTGGCTCAGTCAGTTGGGTGTCCAACTCTTGGTTTCGGCTCAGGTCATGGTCTCCTGGTTTGTGGGATTGAGCCCCGTATCGGGTTCTGCGCTGACAGTGAGGAGTCTGCTTGGGATTCTCTCTCTCCCTCTCTCTCTGCCCTTCCCCCCACTCGTGCCATCTCTGTCTCTCTCAGAATAAATCAATAAACTGAAAAAAAAATGGGTTTCTAGTTTTTCTTGAAAAAAAGCTTGTGGGCCTGAGTGCACAGGCCCTTACTTACCATAGCAGCCTGGTTCCCACGGGCATGTAAGCTTGGACCCCTTCTTTTGCATGTAGGAAACAAACACAGTTTTGTGTTTCTGGAAGTTCTTGGGGATGGCTTTTGAGTCCTTAAGCTCTTCTGGGTCATTCTCATTTCTCAACTAGAAGCCAGTAGGTGGGATCCCCCTCTCTGTTTTCATTTGCTCCAGGACAGCTCGGTGTCACTGTATGTCAGAAATAATGGGGGATATTGTTGGAAGACACAGGTCACATCACCCGGCGTCTGTAAAAATGGTGTGTCCAGATGCGGGTGAAGAGGTAGAAGGTCTGAAGTTCTTTGGAAATCTCAAAGGCTGAACATGGAGAGCTCGTGGGTGCAGAGGACAGGGACATGGCCAGGGACTCCTTTTCTGTGCCCTCACTCCCCAATTACCCTGTCACCCAGGTTACTCACTGAGCCAGCTCCTTAGTGAGTCTTTATAGAAAGAAAGAAGACATGACTGATGTGGTCAGGGTCTAATTAGATGGTGACCCCTTCCCCACACCCCATGACACCGTGTCCCCTTCAGCCCCTGGGATTCACACATGGTCATTTCCGGAAAGCGGGAAGCCTTGGGGCAGGCTGGGAGGAGGCACTGGGAATTTGCCTCTCGAGGCTTTGCCGAAGTAGGGAGTCACGTTCTGTTCTCTCACTTCTGGTCTGTGCTCCGAGGAGACTGAGCTTACACCACCTGGGCGAGCTGCTTTGATGGGGCCACACGTCGATTAGGATCGGATGACCACCTGGGGAATGTGCCAGCAGGGGCAGCCAGGACACAGAGTGGTTTGCTTCCCTTTGCCAGTACTTTCCAAGGCCTGGTGCTTGCCCGCAGCTACTGGAGAGGCCTGGCCTACCTCTGAGGGCAGGTCAGCGCACCCTTGGGCTCACAAGTCTGCGAGGCGGCACCGCCGGGGGCGGCATCAAGGCCCGATGCGCCAGGCGGGGGGAAGCCACATACCGCCAGCCACTGATGGTAGTGGGGAGGCTCCAGGCCCAGGTGCCGGGCGGGTAGATTGAGTTTTCAGCCTGCGGAACTTCTAAAGATAGGCCTGGGTGGCGCTCTGGTGGCAGCGGGAGTGATGGGCCATCTGTGTGAATCACAGGCCCGCCCGCTGCAGTGAGAAGGGCCCAGATGCAGGAGGGGGAGGGCCAGTGCAATGAGGGCGACTCAGTCCCGGCCACCCTCAAGGAGGGGCTTTTGCTGCCTGGCTCCTGGAGGGCTGCAGCTGCCTGTCCTGTTTGTGGTTTCCCGTGGGGTGTGGGAGCAGGTAAAGCACGAGTGGAGTGTAGACGAATCGTCAGTGTGATCTGTGCTTCTCTGGCCTTGCAAGCCTCACATCGTGAAGCACATGGGTTGCTTGGTTTCTTTCTTTCTTTTTTTTTTTAAATGTTTATTTACTTTTGAGAGGGAGACAGAGACATGAGCAGGGGAGGGCCACAGAGAGAGGGAGACACAGAATCCGAAGCAGGCTCCAGACTCTGAGCTGTCAGCACAGAGCCCGATGCGGGGCTCGAACTCACAAACTGTGAGATCTTGACCTGAGCTGAAGTCGGCTGCCTAACCGTCTGAGCCACCCAGGTGCCCCTTGGTTTACTTCTTACATCACCACTGGGAGTCCCTCCATGTTCACCACTGCCCCCACCCCTGCCCCGGCCCCTGTTTTCTTTGAATTATTTGGCTGGCTCTTCGGGGTACTTGTGACACTTTCTCACATTCCTGCAGCACTCTACAGTTTGCAAAGCAGGTGACCCATATTTCTTGAGCTCCTTCCAGGTGCTAGACCAGCGCTGGGGAAGCAGCAGTGAAGGGGCAGGAGTGGTGCCCGCTCTCAGGGACGCAGGAGACGCTGATGCTCTCCTCTAGGAAGATAATAGTGTGAAGTGCTCCCATAGGCTTCTTTGTGAGAAGGAGAAAGGCCTCTCTGAGGAGGAGACATTTAACCCAAGAGGAAGGGAGCTGGGCAGAGATTTGGGGGAAGATCATTCCAGGAAGTGGAACAGCTACTGCGTAGCCCCTGAGGCAGGAATAAGCTGGCCTGAAATAGCAACAGAGCCACTCTGAACAGAGTGTAGGGTGCGGCGGGGGGTGGGGGGGTCGGGCAAAGTGCTATGACAGGAGGTTGGCAGGGCCGTATCTTGGGGGGCGTGGTAGGCAACGGCGTAGAGTCTGGATTTCCTTCTCAGTGTGACGGGGCGTTATCGGAGGGCTTTAGGCAGCCGTGCGTGTGATGCGATGAACATTTTTAAAAGCCTGCTTTTGCGGCAGCGAGGCCAGGAAGCGGGAGGCAGGAACAGAAGCAGTAGAGCCTATTAGGAGGCCACTGCATTTTTCCTGGTGAGAGCTAAGGGTGCAAGTGTGGCTCGGGCTCCAAAGCGTACATCAGTTATGCTGCTTCTAAGCTTAGAGCATCCGCATTAGAGACAGAGGGAGACACGGAGGTTCAAACGGTGCTGATGGCTCGTCCCACGGCCGGCAAGCAGCAGGGCTGACAGCTGTAGCCAGAGCCCCGGTTTCAGGACTTAGGCACCCCCCCCACCTCAGCTGTGGTGTCTGAGGAGGCCGCCTGCCTCTCTTGCATGGTGTGATGCTGGCATGTGAGGTGAGGGTGGTCCCTGTGGGTCTTTGGATCTGCCTGCTCCGGCTGCTGTAACAAATACCCTGGACTGGGGCGGGGGCGGGGGCGGGGCTGAACATTTTCTCACGAGTCTGGAGGCTAGAAGTGTGAGATCAAGGTGTTTGGCAGGGTTGGTTCCTTCTTTTTTTTTTTTTTCTTAAGTTTATTTATTTATTTTGAGAGAGACTGAGAGTGGGGAAGGGGAAGAGACAGAGAGGGGGACAGAGAGAGAATCCCAAGCGGGCTCCGTGCTGCCAGCACAGAGCTTGACGCCAGGCTTGAACTCCCCAAACCGTGAGATCATGGCGTGAGCCGAAATCAAGAGTCAGACGCTTAACTGACCGAGCCACCCAGGTGCCCCTAGGGTTGGTTCCTGCTGAGGCCCCACTCCCTGGCTTGTAGCTGGCCGCCTTCTCCCTGTGTCCTCACAGGGTGTTCCCTCTGTACCTGGCTATATCCTAATCTCTATATCTCTGAGGGCGCTGGTCATATAGGTGTCTAATGACCTCATTTTAACTTAATCACCTCTCGAAGGCCCTATCGCCACTCACAGTCACCTTCTGAGGTGCTGGGGGCTAGGACTTCATATACGAATTTTACGGGGGACACAGCCCTACCAGCCTGTTTCCTCACAGGCCAGCACGGTGGGTGGCATGCAGTTACTGCATGGTGCTGACCTCCTTTGAACACTTGGGACCCACACTTGGCTTGTCTCCAGGACGATGGGCAGTGGTAACAGATATTTGCAGGTGGCCGTGTGCAAGAGTTCAGCCCCAGTTCCACGAGCGTGCGGGGGCCTCGAAGGTCCACTGAGAGAGCAAGTGCACTTTGTGCGAGGTGGTGGGTGGAAGAAGGAGTGACAATAGCATCTGTCCTAGCCACTGACTTTATGGTGTCACCTGAAAGCACACAGATGATGGGCTGTTGGCCAGATCAGGTGGTTAAACAACAGAGTAATTGAAAAGAGTGACCAGTATTTATTGAGCACTTACTAAGTGCTAGGCATTCTCCATAGCATCCTGCTTGCTGGGATGCAGGCTTTTGGCATCACAGAAATTCTGTGAACTAGAAGATGAGGAAGCTACATCTGAGAAAGCTTCAGTAACTTGTCTGTGCTTGTTCCAGGCACTGGTGGAGCTGGGATTTGCAGACATGCTCCTTCTGATTCCAAAGTCTGGTTATCCACCATAAAATGCTTCCTTTAAGAATGTGTCCCAGAAGAGAATGGCTGTTTCAAGTTCTGAATGAGACTTGATTTCTTTGGTGTTGCAGGAAGGGCAGTTGACCCTAGATCCATGTGAAGGTTTGGATGCCAGCTGTCCCTGCCTCAGTCAAAAATCCATGCATAGCTTCTGACTTACCCCAAACTTAATACTAATAGCTTACTGTTGACCAGAAGGCTTACTGGTAACATGAACAGTTGATTAACACAGTTGATTGTGTATGTTATATGTATTATTTGCTGTATTCTTACCATAAAGTAAGCTAGAGAAAAGGAAATGTTATTAAGAAAATCATAAGGAAGAGAAAATACATTTACAGTATGGTACTATAAAAAATCTATGTATAAGTTCAAAGCCATGCTGTTCAAGATATACAGCTTTCATCTGTGTCCCGTGTTAAACTTGTATGTAAGGAGTCTTTTACTGTCTACATCAGTGGTTATAAAGGTGGGGTCCCTAGATCAGCAGCATCTCCTGGGAATCTGTCAGACACACAGGTCCTACCTTGGATCTCCTCAATTGGAAACTGGGGCTGCTATCAGTTTCCTGATATGCTCACGGGGAGTTTGCACTGGGAAATCCAGGGCTGGATGTGTTCAGGAGCCAGATTTCAAGGCTGTACGTAAGATGAGGAACAACACAGCATCTCTCAGAGCCAGTCCCATGTGACGCTAACAGGTGTTATGCCAAAAAGGTGTCAGTGGTCGATAGGCTTCTTTATTGCGGATCTTTAATACGGTGATTATTCTTTCACTCTTTTTGGAGATGGCGATATTTGTATTTCCCAATCTTACTTGACTGTTAAGTGCCTTTTGTGGGGAGCAAATAGCAGGACTAATGTTTGTGAAACATGGCACTCCATAGGGGTTTCGGGGGGAGATACAAATGATCGAATTGGGATCTTCACAACGAGTTTTTATCAATTAAGTTGTATTTACTAAGAGGTATGCAGTGTTCCTTCCTGTGGCAGAAGCTATGAACAATGCCAGAAATGAACAGGGATCATTATTTATCAGTTGCCTTTTTTGTGGTGGGCACAGTGCAAGGCCCTACAACCTTAACGGGTTGATAGCCTGAGTCCCAGTTAGCAGATGAAAAATGGAGGCGCAGAAAGGTAAAATTGCAGGGAGTATAGTGGGTAGGTGGTGGAGCTGGGATCATACTCCAGGATTGTGTGAGCCCCAGATCTCTTCTCTTTCTTTTTTCTTTTCTTTTTTTTTTTTTTTATTTTTTTTTCAACGTTTTTATTTATTTTTGGAACAGAGAGAGACAGCATGAACGGGGGAGGGGCAGAGAGAGAGGGAGACACAGAATCAGAAACAGACTCCAGGCTCTGAGCCATCTGCCCAGAGCCTGACGCGGGGCTCGAACTCACGGACCGCGAGATCGTGACCTGGCTGAAGTCGGACGCTTAACCGACTGCGCCACCCAGGCGCCCCAGATCTCTTCTCTTTCTATTTCTGCATCACCTCCTGGAGCTTGGGGAGGGAGACAGGGAGCACTCGTGGAACAGAGGACCAGACCTGCAAGTTACACTGTGAGATGATGCTCTGCAGTGCTTGGGGCTGGAAGAAGGCATGAGCCATTCCCCAGCTCAGTTTTAAAACGACAACAATGAGGACGACCACAGCAACATTGTTTCTCAATGACTACTACTATGACCACAGCAACATTGTTTCTCTGAGTATACACATAACAGGAAACTCTGCAAATACGTAAAAGTATAAAAATGCATACCCATTAAGATGGCCATTAGCCAAAAACCAGAAAGTAACAAGTGTCAGCGAGGATGTAGAGAAGTTGGAACCTGTGTGCATTGCTGGTGGGAAAGTGAAACGGTACAACCTCTGAGGAACACGGTATGGCAGTTGCTCGAAAAATTAAACATGGAGTTACCGTACGATCCTGCCCTTTCCCTACTGGCTGTATACCCCGAAGAAATGCAGACAGGGACTTGAACAGATATTGGTACGCCCATATTCATAGCAGCTTGGTTCACAACAGCCAAAAGGTGGAATCCTCCCAGGTGTTCACTGACAGAAGAATAGAGAAACATACACCCTGGGATATTATTCAGCTCTGAAAAGGAAGGAAATTCTGACACGTGCTACCACACAGGCGAACCTTGACTGACGATAGTGTGCTCAGTGAAAGAAACCAGTTACAAAAATACTGTTACGGTCCTACTTTGAAGAGAGGCCTAGAGTACTCACATTCAGAGAGACAGAAAGGAGAAGTGTGGCTGCCTGGCGTGGTGTGCAGAGATGCTGGGAGGTGTGGGGAGACTGTTTAATGGGTGCACTGTGTCAGTCTGGAAAGATGAGAAAGTGCTTGAGATGGATGGTGATGAACCGTGCACAACCACGTGAAGACACTTAGTTACGCCACAGAAACGTACACTTAAAAAGAGTTACAATGGTAAATTTCATGTTATGTGTATCTCAGAACACTTAAAAATAGCTACAGTGGTAAAGTTCATGTTGTGTGTATCTCACCGCAGTTTTTAAGAAAGTACAAAAAATGAAAGCAACTGTTAACATCTCAGAGATGATTGCTGTGGATGTTTGGGTATATTGCATATCAATCGTTTCTCGATGCGTTTAGGTGCACGTATGGATCTTTTCCCATGCCATCAACAATTCGTTGAAAATATACTTTTTAGTATATCACATAGAGTTACCGTACGACCCTGCCCTTTCCCTACTGGCTGTATACCCAGTGCACCCGTGTATACAAATGTGCATCACATTTGTTTGTCAAGTAGATGTGCTGCAGTCTGTTTAACCATCTCCCTGGTGTTGCTTCTGGAAGTTATTTCCAGTTTTTCACTGTTTCAGGCTGTGCTATCGTTAAGGTCTGTGTATGTCCATTTTTATTCACACCACAGATTGTTTCCTTAGGACAGGCTCCTAGAAGTGGAATTTGCTGGGCCAGAATGCGCATGTTTTTAAGATTCTCTGTACACATTGCCAAGTTGCTTTCCAGAAAGGTCATGCAGCTTTCATGCAATCTCACCAGAAGTGTGTAAAGAAAGAGTGTCTTTTTTCATTACCTTCCCTAAAGGGAGCCTAGAGGATGCAGAGAGAGAAAGAGAGAGGTAGCCTGGTCCCTTCGGATGCCAGAGCTGGGTCTCAGCCTGTGCATTTTTCTTTCGGGCAGTAAGTGGGCGCCTGCTTAGCCAGCCAGGACAGCGCTGATTTGTGCTCTGGCCAGCCAAGGGTTCGGAGCCTGCCTGCGGGAGAGAACAGCCAGTTCAGGGATAATCCCTTGATATTGGCGCTCTGGTTCCAGTCTGGAGATTTTTATCAGGGCTGATTGCCAGTCCAGCACTGGGCTGGGGCAGCCAGCAGTCTGCTGAGCTGCCCAGGCAGGGTTCACTGAGCTTCCTGATTGGGCCCTCAGACCTCATTTCAGGGGGGAAAACGTTCGACAGCCTCTGTGTTGCTTTCTTCCAGGATACCCTGATAGAACAGGTGGCCGCTTTCTAACAGGCATTTTCCTGTTCAACGGGGAACGGAACTAAGTTGGAAGAATATATACTTCCCTGTGGGCTCCATATAGCCATTTACCTTTTGAATGAAAAAAAAAAAATTTAGAGGCCGCAAAGCATTTTCTGTTTTTAAAAGTTGTTTATTTTTTTGTGGATCGTAGAAACAAATGTTTGCTTGTTCTTGCCCATTTGGGAAATAGTGTGCTGCTCTTTATTCTGAGCTGACGGCATAAACACAGGTCTGGAATGAATGGCCTATTCCTCCGGAATTAAGCTCCACTGGCGGTGGGAGGGGCTCACAGCTCTGAGCCTGGGACTCCCCTGAAGGCTTCAGAGGAAAGATGGTCTCCATCTCTCTTTCTGTTTCCCTTTCCTTTTTTTTTTCTCTCTCTCTCACTCCACATTTAAAATCTTTCCCTCCATGTCCGTCTGTCTGTCTTTCTCTCTCTCTCTCACACGCTGCTTGGGAACCTCCATGTCCATCTGTCTCTCTCTCTCTCTCTCTCTCACACACACACACACGTGCACACATGCTGCTTGGGAACATCTACTGATGTGTTCTTGGTTTCTCTCTGGTGTTGTAGGAAGCCCTGATAAGGTTCCCTGAAGATTCCTACTGATTTTGGACTGTTCTTGAAAGGACACGTTTCCTGGCTCTCACCATTCCCAGGGGAGTGGGGCTCTCTTGAGCTGTACCCCTTGGGTGTGGAGGTGATAGGAAGAAACAGTTATGGGCCTGATGGTGAGGGTCTGACTGAGGAGGCTCACTGTTGATGGTTCCAGAACTTTCAGAAGAAAGTCTGATTAGCTCTACACATGAACCCGTGGGGTTCAATTCACCAAAGAGGGATGGGGGAGCCGTGCTACAATTCCCTGAGAGGAGAAAGAGTGTGTCTTTCAACAGGGACTATGGTTTCAGGGACCGGCTTTCCCTGCACCTGTTCTAGTCTGTTGCCAAATGCTAGTGATTCTCTCTCAGTCATTGCCTGCATGCACCCCCCTTCTCCATTGCGGCTGCCTCATGGCTTGTCTAGTGCGGGCTTCCATTGCCGTTTGCTTTGGACCATTGCAGTGGTCTTCCAGGGGGCCGCACAACTCTCTCATTTCTGATTAGTCATACATCTGGCTGCCCGGTTAAACATTCTAAATGTTAGCTGATTATTTCACTTTCCTCATCAAATACCCTTTCATGGCTTCTCATTAGTTGAAAGGAAAACAAAAAGTCCAAATATTTTTTTCTTGGTGATCAGGGAACTCCATATTTCTTCCCTGTCTTCTCTCCCCTTTATGTCTCTGGGTACCAGCCCACAAAATTACTCCCTGCCCCTGCCTCACGTGGTAGTTCATTTTATCCTTTCTGCTTCCTTGTCTGTGCTCTCGTAGGTCCCAGTAATTCTTCATAGCCTGGGGCTAAATCCTTCTCTTCCAGGATGCCCCAAACTAGAAGTAATCCCTCTCTCTCCTCTACCCAGTACCCTCCTCCCCCATTCCCTCTCCTAAAGCACTGAATTTTTGTACTTTCTGTTAGAGTTTCTTGACTGCTGGTTGTATGTCCACAGTCTTTGTAAGACTCTGATTCGCTGTTGAGTGCCCACCTTTCCAGGGTTTGGCGTCTTGCACATTCACATGGCAAATACGTGGCCATATCTGGTGAATAAAATGAACAAATGACCCGGGGTGTTCAGTGGTGTTGGGCCTGTCTTTTCACCCTGCTCTGTTTGCCCTCCCCTCCCCTGCACTGGTTCCTGCTGGTGAGCAACTCGCAGCCCAGGGACCACTTCACTTAAGCACTCGCATTTATTTCCAGGCACGTAGCAAGGGGGCAGCAGGTTAGTGATTCATGAGTAGGTGGAGAAGGTGAGCGCCTTGAGAGCTGCTGACTCAGCCACCAGCCGCCAACCTGGGGCTCCTCTGGGCGATGAATCAATGAGTGGATGGTATGAATGAACAGATGGTCGCGGAGTCTCAGGGGACCTGGGTCTCCTGGATCTGTGCTTCCCAGCTTTACAAGTGCATGGCCCAGAGCCTCATGGGGAGTGCTGGAAGTCTCTGTATAAACATGGCATGTTTTCCTGGAGAACCAGTTCTTTCTGAAGGTTTGGGAATAAATGTTCTTTAATATTCAATCACAGTTATCATGGGAGAAATGCAAATGTATTAAGAGATAAAATGTAACACTTTAAAGCAGCTTCCTGCCTGCTGAAGGCTTGCTTGAGGTCCCAACCCAGGATCCCCTTGGAAGGTGGGAGGTTGGTGCCCGCTCTTCTCGCCTTCAGGGGCTGTGCTGGAAAGTTTGCAAGGATCCGGGCTAGTTCAGTACCCCCCACCCCGCCTGTTGCTAGTTTCCCATCACTGCCTCCTCACCCTATGGCTGATCTGAAGCAGGGTGTAGACTGTTTCTTGGAATTGCACAGAGCTGGGTTCAAATCCCTTCTGCTGTGTTGACATTGTATCCAGAGGGCGATGGGGGAAGGGATGCTCCCATTCTGTCTTTGCAGAGGAGAGATGTGAGTGCTAGAAACCATAAGACTGAACAGTACGTGTGGAATAAGGTGAATGTAAGCCCCTGGGGATCAGTGTGAGAAACACACTCTTTCAGGCAGGAGTATAACCAAAACAAGGGACATTTGGGAGCACTCCCACTGATGATGCTACCTGGCTGTACCCCCTTGTGGAGTGACCCTGCAGTGCACACCCCAGCAACCTGTGTTCCTGCCCCTCCCTGCAACATGCCCCCTTTCATCAGGATGAACATGGTTTAGCTGTGTGACCTTGGGCAAGTCATGTGTTCTCTCCTTCAGTGCCTGACTTTTTTTTTTTAAATTTTTTAAAAGTTTATTTATTTATTTATTTATTTTGAGAGAGAGAGAGAGAGAGAGAAAGAGAGAGCATGAGCAGGGAAAGGGCAGAGAGAGGCAGACACAGAATCTGAAGCTCACTCTAGGCTCTGAGCTGTCAACACAGAGTCCGACATGGGGCTTGAACTCACGGACCATGAGATCATGACCTGAGCTGAAGTCGGACACTTAACTGACGGAGCCACCCAGGCACCCCTGTGCCTGACTTGTTACATGAGGAAATGACATGCTCCAGAAGGTTGTTGTAATGACAACTCCTGTAAGATGGGTTGCAAAGATTTTGGGTCTGATGCTTTGTGACCAATATGGCAAGGACTCCATTCTGTACTAGAGAACCCAACAGCATTTTGCAGTTCAAACATGGGAGTGGCCAGTTACTTGCTCCTTAGGGTTTCCAGAGAAGTAGTTTAAAGAATGCCAGCCCCATGCAGGCAGGGACGTGCCTGACTTGCCCTCAACTCCTTACCTGCTGGAATGGTGCTGGTACTTAGTAGGTCTTGGACCAGTGCCGGATGGCTGGATGCAGGAGGTAGATCCATTAAACACCTGACAGCAGACAAGCACCTGAGGATGTGCTCAGAATCTCTGAGAATGTTAGTTGCTAAAATATTGTGAATTTAAGGACCTCTTCAACTTGAAATAAAGCTACCAGGCTTTTCTGGATCTTTCTTTAGGAGCCTAGAACTAAACTCTGGGTCACATGGAACGCCCCGGCTGGGTGGCATATGGATATGTCTAAGATATAAGTGAAGTGACCTTTCTTTCCAAGTCACTGGTGCTAGAGGCGAGGTTGGTGTACTGTCTCTTTAAGGGATTGAACGGACTCTTTGAGCCTTGGAAGAGAGAAGGGAAAACCTTGACGTGTATTAAAACAGTGTTTGAGGGGATTGAGAAGTCAGTCTGTGGGAAGCCTGCCATGATTCTTCTCCAGGTAGATTGCTTATTCTGGGCCAGTAATTAGTCTTAGTTATGAGGTCTTCCCTGTTTACTAGTGAATTACTGTCACACGAGTTGTACATTGCCTTTGCTATGTTTCGCTCATATGACTTGAACATGCTTCTCCAACAGACTTAACACCCCTAGATATGACATGTCTCTTGTGCCTTTGTGTAAACTGTATATTCATTGCTTCAAAAAAAAAAAATAGACATTGATTCCTAAGATGAAGAGGTGATAGTTTGACCTTTAAAGTACCCTCGTATACTTCTCAGGGATTCTTGAGGTGGCGAGGTTAGTTTTTGTTTGGAAGGTGGATTTTATTATTACACCTTTAAACCAAGAAGTTTGGGGGCGCCTGGGTGGCGCAGTCGGTTAAGCGTCCGACTTCAGCCAGGTCACGATCTCGCGGTCCGTGAGTTCGAGCCCCGCGTCAGGCTCTGGGCTGATGGCTCGGAGCCTGGAGCCTGTTTCCGATTGTGTCTCCCTCTCTCTCTGCCCCTCCCCCGTTCATGCTCTGTCTCTCTCTGTCCCAAAAATAAATAAAAACGTTGGAAAAAAAAATTTAAACCAAGAAGTTTGTTACCACCCCACTCTCCATCTCTGACCTAGAGGGTTTAGAGTTACTGTATCTGCAACATTTTTGCCCCAAAGCGTATGATTTATCTGCATTTCTTTGACAGTGTTACCAAGTGGTCAAACTAAATTGAACAGTGTGTATTATGCACTAATGCTATTTACCATCAACATCATCATTTTTTTATTATAGGGACTTCAATTTGGTATCTGTTGGGGGCACTTGGAACTTTACACAAGTAACCTCATTCAATCTTTGCAAGAACCTAGGAGGAAGGTGTCATTGCTATTTTAGCTTAGAGGGTTCAAGTGGCTGTCCACAGGTGGGTGAGTGGGAGTGTTGACATTTGACCTCGGCAAGGTGAGAGTTCAGGCTTTGCCATCAGACAGCCCAAGTCCTTCTCTTGATGTCCGTGGGGTGTGAGAAGCATAGGGGGTGGTGCTCTCTCCTAGACCAGATAGAGCTGGAAGTCTGAGGACCAGCCAGATGGTCTATAGTAAGCCGGAAACTGATTCCTCTAGGGCTAAGATGAAGTTCCGAGGGATGGCGTCCTGGAGGAGAGTGCCCTGGAGGGGCCCGAAATGTGGAAGCTTTGGGGTAGGAGGAGGGGCAGGTGTGTAGGGTGAAAGAAGTAACCTGAGAAAGGATTCAGAGGTAATTGGCTCAGTGTTCTGGCCTCAGTCTCCCCACCGTCCTGGGCACGTTTAACTGTGAATGAAGCGATGCAGGATTCATCGTCTCCATGTAAGAAAAGTGCTGGAGAGAAGAGGCATTCCTGGTATCAGGAGCACAATTCTCAGTGGAGTATCAAGTAGAAACTGCTTTTTCTGTGGTTTTTTTTTTCTCTCTTCCCAGTTACTGTGGCTGCTGTGTTTCATGGCAACTTGATGTCGTAGAAAGATTCTTTTGGTGCCCTCAGATGTCCTCAGTGTGTTTTCGTCCTTTCTGCTAGGTTTTCTGCTCTCTGACCTTGGGGTTGCCCCAAGCCTCCCTGTGCCTCATGAATCTCACCTGGCAGAGGAGGGGTTACACTGGTTGATTTCCTTGGGCACTTGTAGCTCTGAAGCGCTTGAGCATATGATCTAATCATGATGACACATAGAACAGTGGAATTACTGCCACATCTCAAATTTGAATGACATCTTTATGAGTGAAGAAATTGTCTCCTGCCTCCTGGGACATTTTCATTTCACTGGGACACACCTGACTCCAGTCTGCCTAGGGATACAGAGAATTTGCTACGTGGCCCAAGGCCTCTGCCTGCTCCTGCTCCCTCCCGCCCCGGGGTAGCGGTGCCTGTTTGGTACCTGAAAGCCGCGTCCTGGGACATGCCTGGGGCTCCCCTGTGTGCTGGCTTTCTCTCCTCTGCAGAGACTAGGGCCTGGGGTCTGGGTCTGCCTCTGCCCAGCTCTGCAGACTCTCCAGGAGGGGGAGGTGGAATAGGGCCCGGAGGCAGGGAGGGAGGGTGGTGTGGGCGGGGGGGGGGGGGGGGGGAAGAGGCCCCGAATGACAGGCTCAGTGACTCACAGAGCCTCTGCTCCAGCCCGAGAGAGAGTCGGGAGGGGTTTGTGTCAGTGCCTCATGCAGCTGGGTAGGAACCAACCCCGAGACGCATAGATTCATTGTCAGGGGTGGCAGTCCTCCCTGGGCACAAGAGTGGACACTGAGCTGGGGTGGGGGGCAAAGAGCAGGGCGGTCCGAGGTGGGACCTGCTGTGCATCCCTGGATCAAAGTGAGAGCCGTCCACGAGTGCTTAGGCCGCAGGCACTGTGGGTGCCTTACAGGAGTGATCTCATTCTCTCCTCACAGCCCTACCAAGAGGGAGGCATTCTTCTTCTTCTCAGTTGGTGGATGATGAATCTGAGGCCCAGAGGGGTTAAGCATCTTGTCTGAAGTCACCCAGCAGTGACTAACCAGGGCCTTGGGAGCCTATGGGCTGAATCACTGCATCCTTGGCATGGAACCTGCCTCAGAATCACCTGCAGGGCTGGGCCCCACCCCCTAGTTTCTGATTCTGGTTAGGTCTGGGATGGGCCTGAGAATGTGCATTTCTATTCAGTTCCCTGGTGATGCTGATGCAGGGGCGGGGGGAGGGGGGCAGAGCCATACTTTGAGAACCACTGTTCTATCCTCACATCTCCCCCATCCCAGGCTCCTCCCCCATGAAACAAGAGGGATGGAGTCTCCTGCACGAATGCCGTTCTTCTAATTAGTCCTAATTATGGTTAGTTTTGGCCAATTTAATTTATGAAAGAGGAGTGCAGTTTGACAGACTCTACTTTTGCTACTGTGTTTCTGTCCTTGTCTCTTTTTATTTTTGAAAATTTGCCGCTGGGGCGCCTGGCTGGCTCAGTCAGTGGAGCATGTGACTCTTGATCTCAGGGTTGTGAGTTCAAGCCCTACACTGGGCACAGAGATTACTTAGAAAGAAAACCAAAAGAAAATTTGCTGCCCTCTGTTTTGAGCTGCTATCTTAGTGCATAAAGTCCTTGACTTTTAGATATCTACTTTGGATTGTACTCCTTAGCAACACAAAATCTCCTGAATTGTCCAATGTCTTTCATCTTGACTTTCTCTTGATCTGGATACCAATGCCTCCAACCCGGCATCATCTCTACTGTGTGTATGTGTGTTACATGTATATGCATTTGTTATTCTGAAAGCAAATGTATTTTGACCCTCTGGCTTTCTTCTGCTTTTTATGTTTCTTGGCAGTCTCTTTTGTCTTGCGATGATGAACCATTTTCAAATTTAATTTTATATTTTCCTCTGATACATCAGAAGGTTAGCTCTATCGTTGTTGCTTCTCAGGTATTTAAAATATTCTTCATCCTTGGGGCGCCTGGGTGGCTCAGTCGGTTGAGCGTCCGACTTCGGCTCAGGTCATGATCTCGTGGTTCGTGGGTTCGAACCTCGTGTCGGGCTCTGTGCTGATGGCTCAGAGCCTGGAGCCTGCTTGGGATTCTGTGTCTCCCTCTCTCTGCCCCTCCCCTGCTCATGCTCTGTCTCACTCTGTCTCTCAAAAATAAATAAATGTTAAATTTTTTTTTTAAATATTCTTCATCCATCTTTTGCTGATGGTTAATGTACAGAGTGAAACAGCAGCTCTTGGCTCTCTACCACGTAAGGTAAGTGACAGTAAGTCTTCCCTCTTCTCATTCCTCTACTTCTATAATAGTACAATCATATTTTTATTATATCTTCTGGTATTTTAAGCCTTTACTTAATGTATTACTGCATTACTACTCTACTAAATGTATTACTGCATTTTATCGTTTTTACATTGTATCTTCTCTTTAGAAAAGTTTAATTTTTAATTTTTATTTTAATTTTGATATGTCACAATTATAACAATTATTGAGACCTAATGGGTCTTCATGTTCATTGCCAGATCTTTATTACCAGGGGCCTTCCCTATTATTGAATTCTTTACTTTGATTAATGTCTTTCCTGTAAATATGAAAAGCCTAACACCTATAGAAGCTTTCTGAAACATCTGTTCTGACTTATTGCACTTTGTTTCTCCTAATGTCAAGGACAGCTTGGCCCTGTTGGCTGAGTTTTGCCGGGGAGCAGTCGGCGACCAGCCTGAGTTTTCTCCCTTCCGTGGGTCATCTGCCACCTTCTTCACCGTGAAATTAATAAATACATATGTATCCATTTGGTCATCAGTGAGCCTTTTGATCTTCAGACGTGGGCGTGTCTTCGGTGTTGGAAACTTTTCTTGGCTTTTCATAATTTTTCGGTTATTTTTTTTCTGAACTGGCGGCCTGCCCTCGCTAACTGTTATCTTTTTGTATAGCCCAAGGTCTTAGATGTCACAGCATTTGTGCTTGTGTCTTTCCTCCTCTTCATTTTGGGAGTGCTTTTTAAATTTGTCCTTCACAACACACCTTGTTTCACAGATAAGGTCTCTTGGCTTTGATTGCAGACAAGGAGTAGATGAGTAGATGGTGTCTCGGTGCTTCAGCTACCCTCAGAGTTCTCTTTTAGTGAGCACGTGCTGTGCTGTAGGCACTGTGCTAAGCATTTTGTGTGCATTACCTCTGAGGAGCCTTAGAACAAGTCTGAGAGGCCTGTGGTTTGAGTGTCTTCAGTCTACAGATTGGGAAGCAGGTGCTGAGGGCGACTGAGCTCTACTCAGCCTCACCCAGATAGTGAGCGCTGGGGCCAGGGTTCAGGGCCAGCGCTTTCACAACAGAGCCCATGCCCTTGGCCATGATAATACGCTGTCTTTCCAAGCCGTGATTCTTTTCCAATCTCTTCTTCACTTTGAGGGCTGTATTCTCTGCTTTCTGTGTTTAAGAATGCTTCCACAGGTCTGGTGGGAGGTTTATTATGCTTTTCATCTGTGAATGTGGATAGTGTTTGCCTATAAACAGGAAGGATCAGTTCTTCCGGGTCCCCATGCCATCCACCGCACTGCTCATAGAATGCTCCTCCTCCTGGCTCTTACAGCAGATCATTGGTTGATAAAACGAAGTCTTACATTACCCAGCAAACTGTAAGGCAGGGCAAGTGAGCTCCTACCATGAGGACTTCCAGAAGGGAAACTTAATCCCCATGATATTTCTTCCCTGAGTTTGGTGAACCCATTGCACCGTGAGCCAACTGTTTGCATCTGGCTGGCTGTTTGACCTGGCCACCATGCCAGGTACAAACTGTGCTTGGACCTATCCTTCCTGGAGCTGCCACCTGCCACATCAGGGACAAGTTCCTGCCCCCAGCCAGTTTTCTTCTTGGTGTACCTGCCATGTGATTCCTGGGGCTTCCCGGGGCGGCTGCTGACACACGCTGTTGTCGCTCCCCGGTGACAAGAGGGAGCCAGGTGTGCTCAGCATCTCTGCCCCATGCTGGGCTCACTGTCCCGTTCTGTCCTCCTGATCTTGGCGGCTCTGACGTGCAGCTCCTCTGCGACCTCCACTTCTTACTGCGTGTTCTTTCTGCCACTTCTCACAAAGCACGGCTCTCCCAGGGGCCTCATGGCCTTCTCTCTGTCTTCATCATATTTTCTTCAGACATTCTTTTAGGTCGCTGGCACAGGAATGGCACCTGTTCCTAGCTTCCCACTGCAGGTTTGCCAGGCCTGCTGTACTCGTTTGCTTGTGACAATAGGAATCCAGGCAGGAAGTCGTTACAAGCCTGTGCGCATGTCGCCATGGTGACTCATAAATGGACAGATCCTTCCAAAGCCAGTGGCAGGACTTTTGTCTCTCCACTGCCCAGGCTCCTGAGGGTGGGGATGGGGGTAACTCACCACCTCGTCCTGCTGGTGGCACCTCCCACTTTCTACATTTCTCCCCACCTCAGATCTCAAGTCTTAGCAGGGGAGGACTGGGGCCCCTGGATTTGACATTGAGTTGGATGAACCATTGCAGCTTCAGACTCTGTGACTCTGGTGGCCCAGGTCAGGTTTCTAAACTAAGCTCTCAGGAGATGAGAAACTTTGTAATACAGAGTGGGTCCTCTACTGCTGTAATCCTTATTCATCACATGGTTTCAGGCTGGGAACTCAGGTTTTAGAAGACTGTGTGGAGGTCTGGAACTCAGAGGTGGACACAATAATGTGGCACTGATTCACTGTCAGAAGGTGAGAGACGCAGTGTCAGGGATAGGTTGGGTATGTGAGCTCACTCACCCTCAACCAGCGTGGACTCAGGGTATCACTTCCAAGTCCATCTGTGTCTGGTGCTAGGCACAGTCACATCCTTGAAGTTTACTTGATGGACAGTCACTAAGGTAGTTGACACTCTAGAGGCATCAAATGTAGTTTGCAAACAACGTTACTCCCAGGCTAAGAATGATGATCCCATTGGACTTTGATTATTCATAAATGACAGTTGATAATAAGGCACGCTCTGTTTCAGAAAACTCATTAAGCGGGGGCGGGTCACAGAGTTTTTCCAATGAGAGCTAGGACGGAAAACCAAGAGAGGACACATTCAGATGAGTGGTTAATCCCCCAGGCGAGTGTGAGGTTTGCTTCCTGAGATGTTGCTTGCTCCCATGCATTGGCTTCTACAAAGACCTTGGAGGACACTGATGTTTTCATCCGCATTGCCAGTGGAATAGATGGTGATTTCCTAGTGAGAGTACAGGAAGAGCAAGGTTGGGTGGGAGGCTGGTGAGGGAGGGGGGCAGGAAGCGTGAGGAGGGGAGGACAAGGAGTTGAACTTTGGAGAGGTTGGGTTTGAGGTACTCATGGGATACTGGGTAAAGACAGCCAGTAGACTGTAGGGGTGGAGAGAATATTTCCATGGTGTTGCAGGGGGTGGCAGCAGGCCTCTGCTTAGCTCTGTGTCTTGGGAAACTCACTTAACCTTTCGGAGCTTCAGTTACCTTACCTATAAAATTGGGATGTTCGTAACTTGCTCATGGTGCTGTTGTGAAATCAAGTAAGTCAATAAGGGTGGTGTTGCTGGTCTGACAGGGTACTCAAAATCTCTTCCTAGAAGGGTGCTTTTTCTGGAACATTCTGTGTAGCATTCATGAGGTGCTCTCCTATCTGGAAGGCCTGTCCCCTGGTGAGGAAGACCTTGATTAGAAAGATGACAGTTGGATAGGATTTTCTTGTCAGTGAGGTGGTAAGGAAGGGTCTGGAGTCCAGGATGGTACTGAAGGCTGGCCAGGGTGTGCAGTGAGATGATTCGAGGGCCCTGGGGTCAAGGAAGAAGAGGTGGGCAAGAGAGTCCTCAGGCAATCTTCGTTGGAGATGAAGAGTGTCCACACCCGTGGAAGCCTTCTGCCTCCTTCTGAGTCTGGGGCTTTTCTGCCTCCAGAGAGTGCTCTGCTTCTTTATCAGACTGATTTTCACTGAGAGCCTCTGGCCACCTTGGTGCAAGTGCATGTCGCAGGCAGGATGACTTCCAGAGACTGGCAACCTTCTGTGAGAAACCACAGGGAGTGAGGCAGAGGCCGCTCGCGAAGATGTCTGTCTCCAGTCTGAGGGTCTCCTTTTTGCCTCTGCGGAGTGTAGGGCTCCTTTGCTCCTGTGCCCACCCCTTGGGCCTGGGGCCAGAGCACTGCCACCTGTGTCCACGTGTGCCAGCTTCTGAAACAGCAGCCTTGACTTGGGCTCCAAGCATGCTTCCTTGCCGGTGTCTCAGGGGGACATTCCAGGAACGATGCTTGGGGAGTTTGCATTTTCTCCTTTCATGAATGTGACAATGGCCTGAGAAGTCAAGGAAGTTCAGCTAACTTTCTCACTGGTGCACATCATCAGGGGTGCAGAGGGCAGCGGGGTGGGCCACATTCTGTTTTCTGGGGCTATAGAGCAGGATAGGTCTTGTTAGGGATGACACTTGATGGTAGGGTTCAAGGTCGGGCTGCAGCATGCTGGAGGGGCAGTGAAGGGAGCCTGACCTTAGTTAGACCAACTGGCAAGGAGTCCATCTCAGTGAATGGAGACACGAGGCACAAAGGCTGGGGCTGGGCTGGAGCCAGGAAGTCCTTTCAGATGTCTAGCCTACTTCTCAGGACTCTGCCCCAGTATAGGAGCAATGCTAGGAATTCCAACTTGACTGTTTTTTTTTTTTTTTTAATTTTAATCAAAAAACTTTTAATGTTTGTTTCTTTTTGAGAGAGGTAGAGGGAGAATGCGAGCAGGGGAGAGGGCAGAGAGAGAGGGAGACACAGAATCTGAAGCAGGGTCCAGGCTCTGAGCCATCAGCACAGAGCCTGATGCGGGGCTCGAACTCATGAACCGTGAAATCATGACCTGAGACGAAGTCGGACGCTTAACTGACTGAGCCACCCAGGTGCCCCCCAACTTGGCTTTCTTAAAAAAAAACTTGTTTTTTCTTTGCGGAACCCAAGTATTATAGGTTGAATTATGTCCCCTGAAACGATACTGAAATACTAGCCCCATGTCTCTATAAATGTGACGTATTTAGGAAATAGCATCTGCAGATGATCAAGGTGAGGTGAGGTCATTGGGGCCGGCCCTACTTCAATATGACTGGTGTCCTTATAAAAAGGGGAAATTTGAACGTAGACAGGCACACAGGGAGGACGCCGTGTGAAGACGATGGCGGAGGTTGGGGTGAGGCATCCATAAAGCTAAGGAATGCCGAGGACTGCCAGCAAACCACCGGCAGCTAAGGGGGAGGCACAGAACACATCCTCTCTCACAGCCCTTAGAAGCATCTGACACTGTTGACACCTTGATCTCAGACTCTGGCCCCCAGAACTGTGAGACACTATGTTTCTGTGGTTTAAGACCCCTAGTTTGTGATACTTTGTCATGATAGCTCTTGGCAAATGAGTATACCACACTTTCCAGATCCCATTTTCCCACTTCCTGGAGAACTGCTCCCACTGATGTCAAAGGACTGTGTGTATGACCATCTGAGCCCGAGGAGGTCACCAGTGGTAAGTGCAAGCTGCTCTCTGATCTGCAGAGAATCCAGTGAGCTCCTGTGTTCACAGGCTGCCTCTGGGACTTTGTTCCCCATTTCCTCCCCATGCACCTGCCTGGCCAGCCCCTGCTGCACCCCCTGTGGGGCCGGGTGGCAGTCAGAGCTGCCCCTGCCAGGGAATGTGTGTGTCAAGCCCAACCAGGCAGCCGGGCTGGACTCCTTCTGCACAGCCCCACTGAGGAATTTCCCCAGCACCCATCCTGCCCGTGGCCCTAAGCCCTAAGGGTAAGGAAGACGAGGTCCTTGTCATTGGGTTGCTCACGGGTCTGTTTGGTGAGACGCACAGACTGAACAGAAACCACCTTTTATTTTTTTATTTATTTTTTATTTTAATTTTTTAAAAAATAATTTACATCCAAATTAGTTAGCATATAGTGCAACAATGATTTCAGGAGTAGATTCCTTAGTGCCCCTTACCCTTTAGCCCATGCCCCCTCCCAAAACCCCTCCAGTAACCCTCAGTTTGTTCTCCATATTTATGAGTCTCTTCTCTTTTGTCCCCTCCCTGTTTTTATATGATTTTTGTTTCCCTTCTCTTATGTTCATCTGTTTTGTCTCTTAAAGTCCTCATATGAGTGAAGTCATATGATATTTGTCTTTCTCTGACTGACTAATTTCACTTAGCATAATACTCTCCAGTTCCATCCACGTAGTTGCAAATGGCAAGATTTCATTCTTTTTGATTGGCGAGTAATACTCCATTGTGTGTGTGTGTGTGTGTGTGTGTGTGTGTGTGTGTGTGTGTGTATACACACACACCACATCTTCTTTATCCATTCATCCATCAATGGACATTTGGACTCTTTCCGTACTTCGGCTGTTGTTGATAGTGCTGCTATAAACATGGGGGTGCACATGTCCCTTCGAAACAGCACACCTGTATCCCTTGGATAGATACCTAGTAGTGCAATTGCTGGGTCGTAGGGTAGTTCTATTTTTAGTTTTTTGAGGGACCTCCATACTGTTTTCCAGAGTGGCTGCACCAGCTTGCATTCCTACCAACAATGCAAAAGAGATCCTCTTTCTCCGCATCCTCGCCAACATCTGTTGTTGCCTGAGTTATTAATGCTAACCATTCTGACAGGTGTAAGGTGGTATCTCATTGTGGTTTTGATTTGTATTTCCCTGATGATGAGCAAAATTGAGCATTTTTTCATGTGTTGGTTGGCCCTCTGGATGTCTTCTTTGGAGAAGTGTCTATTCATGTCTTTTGCCCATTTCTTCACTGGATTATTTGTTTTTTGGGTGTTGAGTTTGATACGTTCTTTATAGATTTTGGATACTAACCCTTTATCTGATATGTCATTTGCAAATATCTTCTCCCATTCTGTCGGTTGCCTTTTAGTGTTGCTGATTGTTTCCTTAGCTGTGCAGAAGCTTTTTATTTTGATGAGGTCCCAGTAGTTCATTTTTGCTTTTGTTTCCTTTGCCTCTGGAGACGTGTTGAGTAAAAAGTTGCTGTGGCTAAGATCAAAGAAGAAATCACCTTTTAAAGTCAAGTGCTGTGTGGTGAGTTTCTGTGGTGTTCAGAGTCCTCTGCAATGGTTATCCTGTTCCACTGAGTGGCACGGTCAGTTGTAGATTTACCCCCCAGCCAGTGGTTATTACCTTTGGAATGTTTGAGTCCACCCCCTTCATATTACTTCCAACTCCCAGAAGACGAAGACCTCTCCCTGTCCTGTTCACCTGGCGTGGGGGAAGCCAGCCTTTGCCTAGGGCTTGTCATTTTTGGCCGCATTCAGCAGGCCTGCGTGGGATGTTCCATCAGTTCATCCTTATTGTGCGGGGGAGGAAACCAAGACTCTGGAGTGGAGTGATTTGCTCAATGTTACACAAGCAGAGCTAGACCAGGGGTCCCCTGGCACATGGTAGGGCCATAGGAAGTATGGTAACTTCACAGACACCATATCAGCGTTCTGTGTTTAATGGCACCTTCAGTGTTCCGTAGGGGCCAATCTTGTGTCCTCAGTTAAGACAGTGAGCCATCAGGGACAGGGATCACCTCTTTCCTGCAACCCCCGGGCTCTCAGCCCCAGCTTGGGCACACATTCCCCTCCTGTGCTGATTGACGAGCATGGTGTTAAACGTGTGGCCTTTTGCGGGCAACTCGAGGAGGGCGATGAGCTTTATAAATCTGCCTGGCGCCTAAAATTGAACCACACACATAATTCACTGACACGTACTTTGCTCATTCGGGCTTGCATTCTCTCTGCCATCCTGCCTCCAGCTCACGCTTGACGCCTTATGGTTTTGGACTTCGCCAGCACACAGTGGCACGTCCGGCTTGTCCCAGATTCCTGACCTTTGGGCCCTGGGTCCCCATGGGCAGCTTACTGCTATCCGAACACCAGGGCCTGGCCCTCAGTGAGGCTTCGTCAAGTGTTCTGCTGCTTTTCCTCTGCTTTCGAAGCACCGTGCCTGCCTGGGGGTGGGTGGAAATGGGGGTGATAAACTAGGGCACCCTGGGATGGGGAAGGGCTCCTGATCTGCAGCCAGGGTTCCCCATTTAGAGAGACTTGCCAGAAACCTGGAGTTGTTATTGAGTCCATTTAAAGGGCCTGATCCAGGGCCAGGAACTTCGGGGAATGTGAAGACACAATCACTGTTTCCAGAGGCTAGACAAGCAGCAGAGGATTCTAGTTAAAACTCGGATTTGTATTTAACTACCAGTTCAGATCCCCAGTTACTAGCTTTGACCTTAGGCAAATGATTTCATTTTTCTTAATTTAATTTCTTTGTAAACTTCTACGAGGTTTTCCTGAGCATTAGTGTAGTGCATGGCACGTTTCAGGTACCCAGTAAATATTAGCTTAAAACACTGGCCCCTCCACCTCCACTGTATTGAGAAGAGCTGACCCGCAGACCGTGCCTCCTGTGAACCGCCTGGGAGGCACTTTACTGGCATTAGCAGATTTCATCTTCCCAGGATCCGGGAAAGACTGAGGCACAGACTGTTGCAAGGAGCTGTTTGAAGTTCAAGGTATAGAGCTGGGGTTTGGTGTAGGCAGTGCAGCCCCTGATCTGTACCTTTAATTGCTATGCTACATGGCCTTGCTTAGACCCACTTATGAAATCTTGGACCACTTCCAGGTACCTCAGTTTCCTCGTCTTTAGAATTGGAATGATGAGGGTGCCAGCTAGGACCCTTAGGAGAATCCCTTGAGCTTTGTGAAGGGCTTAGCAGGCAGGATGCCTGGCACATCATAAATAGTCAGTCAGTGACAGCAATTTCTTGATAGGGAACACATGTGCACAGGTGACCAACAGTGCAAGCTACACGAGGCAGAATGCCAACAAGGCTATACAGCTCTTTTATTATAGGTGTTTAGAGTGTAGAACTCAGCATGGGCTGATTAGGAGAGATGGGGAGGGGGTGGCCCAAGGGAGGAGGGCAGTTTGGACAATGGGGAGGAGGTGGGAAAGTGGAGGGTGAGGAGGCTGGGTGCCAGCATAGTTGGGACAGTTGGGGATGTTAGGTGTGGGGTTTGACCTGTGGGCGGTAGGGAGACACTGAGGGACGGCAGGCTCACGGGGATTGCTTCAGAGTCTTCTGGCCTGTTAGAGGCGTGGCTGTCACAGACAGGAGGGACCTCTCATTCATTCGAATCCAGCTGCCCATCCCTGGTAAACAGAGCAGTAGTCACAAAGGAAGGGACCAGCTGGACACACAGGATGCTTGCCCAGTCCTTCCATCTGCTATCCCAGGGGGCTAACCCTGGACCCTGCACAAATCCAAGGCCCCGAGTTTATTGACTTTCAGCTGCTGTTTGTGTCACAAATGCCTGTCCCACAAGGGGCATTAAAAATAACCCAGTGGCTAATAGCATTTCTCAAAATAACTGCTTGCAAAGTGCGTTGCTGGAGCGAATGGCTACTAAAATTAGACTCCTGGAGCGTGTGTGTGTGTGTGTGTGTGTGTGTGTGTGTGTGTGCATGTGCATGTGCGTTAGTGTGACTTTTAGACCCGTCTCCCCCAAGGTGAGGCCCACAGTTTGTGCCTTTTTGTTCTCTGGCTCCTTCTGTCGTCATTGGGTGTCCCAGAGCTGTGGTTACCTCTCATCCCTGCAATGCCCTGTTCTATCCCCCAGTCCTTGGCAAATTGGGGCAGCTGCTGCCCTACATTGCCCAGTTGTGCTGCCCCAAAGAGCAGGATTTTGAAGAATCTTGGGGGGTGGGGTGGCCTCATTGTCGCAGTGGCCTCATTCCTTGGTGTGCCAGGTAATAATAGCACGCCATGGGGGGAATCTCACTCAGCCTGCTGTCCAAGGGGGAAACTGGGCCATGGAGCAGTGAGGCAGCCCCACTCAAGGTGCCCTAGTAACTGAGGGCACGGACACATGATTTGCCAGCCCTCGTTCCAGGTCGAGTCTCTAGAATCTTCAGTGGTCTTCTGTGACAGTCTGTTGGGCCACCAGACAACTGGGTCAGTCAAGCCCAATCAATTCTCCATTCACTCATAACAGAAAAGGGAATGTGGGGATCCTTAGAACAAGTTGCAAAAACAAAGTGAGTCAGCACTGGAGGGGGTAGGGAATTTGGATGCAGGACAAACAGAATCTGAGAGCCAGAATTTGGTTTTCCCTTGGGTAATGACTCGCACGGAAAGAGGTGGGCCCCAGCATCCCCATCTTTGACATGGAGGACCATTCAGTGATTCATTAGCGTGCGTTTATTGAGCAGCTACTGTGGGGCTGACTCTGTCGTAGGCTCTGGAGTTACAGTGAGAGGTGCAAGGTAAGAGCAAGCTCAGGACGCAGAAGCCAGTGGTGACCCCCTAGGGCCTGGTGTTCTGTGTGGCCCAAGGGAAGAAATGCGTCCTCTGTACGTTAGCTACATCCCTTTGCCTATTGGCCTTGAATTGCCCCTAGAGATTTAGGTTCTGGAGAGGAAAGCCTGTGAATTTTTTTACCTGCAATGGAGGCCCAGGAAGAAGTGAATTTCCCATTCCTTGGGGGAGTTGCATGTGGCGGAAGGTGTGTATAATGGAAAGATCATAGGCCCTGGAGTCAGGTGGACTCTGTAACCTTTGACAAATTGCTTACCCTCTCTGAACCTGTTTTGTCAGCTGCTAAATGTGAATCAGCGTAGCACGGACATCCAAGGGCTGTTGTGAAAATTAAAAGACATAATCGATCCAATCCAAAGTGCCTAGTGTTACATCAGTATCAAATTAATAAAAACTGTGTTTGCCTGGGAAGTTTCAGTAGTCATTGCTTTCAGTCAGGGTGACGGTGATTTCATTTTTGAGTATTATTAAGTCATTGCTGTCTGTATGGCCATCAAAAACCTAGAGTCACTTGCTGGAAACCAGTTAGGCCAATTTCTTTTCTTTCTTTTTTTAATCTTTATTTATTTTTGAGAGAGAGACAGAGTGTGAGCAGGGGAGGAGCAGAGAGAGAGGGAGACACAGAATCCGAGGCAGGCTCCAGGCCCCGAGCTGTCAGCACAGAGCCCGATGTGGGGCTCGAACCCGTGAACCGCAAGATCATGACCTGAGCCGAAGTCGGACGCTCAACCGACTGAGCCACCCAGGCGCCCCAAGTGAGGCCAATTTCTAATGCTAGAGTCAGGGTGAGGGGGGGATACAGTTTGAAAAGTTTACATGTATTCCGACCTTGATAAGTCACATCCTATGGCACATTCTTTTTGGGCGCTGAGTGTTCAAGAAGAATCTTTTCCTCAACCCCCCATGTAAAGTTGGCAGGACCCTAGACATCAGGCCAGACTATCTTCTAACCCAGTGATTCTCGGCCAGGCATGGCTTGCCCCTCCCCTGGGATGTTACTAGTATCTAGTAGGCGGAGGGCAGGGGTGCTGCTAAATATCCTATAATGCACCGGATGCTCCCACAACAAAGAACTGTCTAGATCTAGTCAGGGCTGTGAAGCCCTCATCTGAAGATGAGGAAACTGAGCTCTGGTTGGGGAATTGACTTGCTAAGGTCACCTGCACATCCAAGCTAGAGCCGGGACCCAAAACTGAGTTGACTGATCAGAGATCAGGCCCTTTTCTAATGTACCTGGGTGCCTTCATCTCATTGTGTGAAGCAAATCATTAACTTTCGTCGCGTTACTGAGCTCTTATTCTACACTTGATCACTTTCAAGGCACTTTGTCTTGTCATCTCCTGAGTTCTGCTCTGGGAAAGCCAGGTTTTCCTATTCCAGGCTTGCGGATACAGAGGGTTGTTAGATTTGGCAAATAGAAACAGAGGATACCCAGTTACGTTTGAATTTCAGATAAATAAGACATAGTTTTTAAGTTTAAGTATGGCCTCTGCAATATTTGGGGCATGCTATTTCAATACATTATTTCTTGCTCATCTGAAATTCAGATGGAATGGGGCATCCTGCTTTTGACCCTGCAACCTTTTAGTCTCTACCTGCTGCCCTGAGATCACACACAGGCCATGGGACCTTTCCGCTCCTACTCGAGGCTTCCGGCATTACTCATAGGCCCTCTGCCTGGAGGGCAAAGGTGGAAAGGGGCAGGTGGCTCTGAGAGTTGAGCAGGCATCCCCAACTCCTGGTCCACAGGTGTCTGGGAGAGACTGGCCATCCATTCTGGGTTAAAGAGCCCATAAGCTGAGAGGGTGGTCGAGCTGTCCCTTTTTTATAACTTCAGCAGCTGAAGTGTCAACCAGTGAGCTATGTCCCTGGAACACCAGGTCCGGGGAGAGGTCTGGCAACTTTGCCGCTAAATTAGGAGCAGTGTCCTTTCCATCTCTCTGGCTTCCAGAGAATACTGCTGCCTGGGCCTGAGGAGCACCTGGGCTGCAGCTATGCTCCAGCACCTTCCAGGACTAAGTACTGTCCCTGCATGGTCCCTGGCTCTGGGCCTGCCCTTGGGGCTGGGGCTGGGCAGCTGCAGTTAACTCATGGGGAGAGGACGAGGGCAGGGGATGATGCACCCACAGCACTGCCTCTGAGCCCGTGGGCCTGGCCACTGGAAACTCCTTTGTTAACAAGCGAGGCGAGAAGGGGATGCTGGCCTGGCTGCTCTGCCCTCTGAGCCTCACCCTGCCCTACCCCCTTTGGCAGCCTGCTACTTTGCTCGTCTGGACACGGGCTCCAGAGTGGTTCGAAGTCAGGTGCTGACAGCCCATGTGGAAGGTGGTGCTGTCGCCCTGCCCCACCCCTTCCACGAAGCTCACCCCCCGCCAAGGTCCAGGCTTGTTCCTGGGTGTGAGGATGCCATCTGTCCCCTCTCCCCAGAGCGGCTTCTTGCTGGGGGAGCTCCTCCCCACAGTACTTCCTGAAGGGCACTCAGCTGGCCAGTGCCTCAGCACGGTGGCCTTTCTTCACGTGGACTGGGAATAGCTTTTGAGGGTCTTCGGGGGTAACTGCTTAGGGAATTTTCCACATTGCCTGCCATCTCGTGGACATCCGTGGGCCACCAGAGAACCAGTGAATATACCTGGCCTTTGCTGTATGTATCTGTGCATAATAATGCGTGTTGAGTGAATACGTGAAAGAGAAGAGAGGGGTAGTTCTGTGTTGTAGAAGGTGTCTGATGATAAAGGCTGAGGCCACTGCTTCTCAAACTTGAGCGGGCATCAGCATCACCTAGTGGCCTTGTTAAGCCAGAGACCAGCCCCAGCCTCGGGATTCGTGGCTCTGTAGGTCTGGGTAGGGACCAAGCCGTTGCATTTCTAACAAGTTCCCAGATAATGCTTCTAGTCTGGGGTCACGCTTTGAGAACCACTGGCTTAAATTATTGCCTTTCGCAAATGCCTTGTTGCATTTCAATGTTACTTTTATTAAAATAATCATTCATTCATGAATTACACATGTCTTTATCGAATACTTACTATGGCCCAGCACACCAAGTTGGGGGCATAAAAGGATAAAAAAGGCCTCAGGAAACTCACCGTGCAGTGAGAGAACAAGACGCTGAAAACAATGGTGAACGGATGTAAGTGCCTTTACTGGGGTACTGTGTCCAGAGTGCAAGCAGTGAATGCCTTTTGGTGGAATTCAGGCCCAAGGATTTGTGAGAGTCTTACTGATTTGGATTCCATTACATATGCCCGCTTCTTGGGCTGCCTGGATGGATTCTTTACATATGCCTACTTCTAGGGCCGTCCTGGATGGAGACCCTCCTTGGATAGAGACTATCTTAAGCAGGAGAGCACCCTTCCGGGTCCCTAGTGTCTACTTGCTGCCTGAGTTTGTGGGAAATGCTGCTGACATTTACCTCCAGGGATTCTTGGAATCTGCCATGCTCTTAGAAAGCTAATTTCCAAGAGTCTGAAGCGGTCCTGAGCTGATGCTTAGCCAGGGACTTGTCATGGCCCAAGGAGACATGTCCTTGCAGCAGGGGGAAGAGGCCTGGGTACCTTTCTTCAGAAGTTGGGGGGTTGAGGATGGAGGGAAGCCCCCCACCATGGTGACTGACTGCTCAGGGCTATGAGCTCCAACAAGAAACTGAGGAAGGAAAATGTGCTGCCGTTACTATCATTAGTAACAAAAGTATTCGGGACAGCTCATGCTAGTGGATTGTCTGCTGTGTGCAGAGCACTGTTCCGTACAAATACCTTGGATTCGTAACAGACTGAAAGGGTCGAATGGTTAAGAATAGTCAGTGCTGGTGGAGCACACACCCTCAGTGTTCTGAAGCACTCTGCACGCATTACTTCATTCAGTCCTTGAAACAGCCCTCAGAAAGGGGGCTTTCACTGACTCCATTTTAAGTGAAAGAATACTGAGGCGTGGAGACAGTGAGCCCCCGGAGCCTAGGTTGATTGCACTGCTCTCCTGCTCGAGCTGATGGTGGTGAGGGGTGGGAGGAAGGTGAAGGTGAGGGTGAGGGAAGGGCATATTTCTGCTGTTACTATTAACTCTGTCTAGGTGAGATTGCAAAGCCCTTGAGAGCAGGGACGGGCCTCAGACACCTTCCTGCTCTCCCAAGACACCTTACAGGGTGTCTGATGAAAGACGCAGCCTCACCCAGAACTGCTGTCTGGTCTACACCTGGGGTGACCAACCGTCCCGGTTTGCTTGGGACTGCCCTGGTTGCAGCACTGCAGGTCTGGCATCCTGGGAAACCTCGTAGTTAAACTGGGCCGACTGGGATGGTTGGTCACCGTATCCCTTATATGATAGGCAAGGACACTGGTGCCAGCGGGGAACACCGTGTGCTCTGAGCCTCAGCCTTGGTCATTGGTGGAGACGGATCCTGGGCCTGCTCTCTGCTCACACTGCAGTGCTCTCTTCTCCCACAGCCTGTAGAAATGAGGCTTGGTCCGTTCTGTGCCCGGGAGGTGCAGCGTGGGTAGGTAGCCTCTGTCTTCCCTCTGGGTTCCTAGTGCTTCTCAGCCTCTGTTGGAGAAAGGACTCTCATTATCAAGAGGCTTTGGCTCAAGGCTCCTTATGGGGCACTCGTGCTGGGTTGGGAGTTATCAGGGTAACTCTTTGAGGGGCAGTGTCTACTCTAGGGGCTTACAGTCAGTGAAACGGAACATGCTTTTCCTGAACAAGAGCACAGCCATTCTTTAGTGGGAACGGGGGTGGGGGTGGGGGGTGGTGGTGGAGGGGCGGAGCAAGTGACAAGTTCCCAGCATCAGATGTTGAAACTGGGATCCCTTCCCGTGTTTGGTGGGGACACTGAATTCTAGACCCGCGGTCTTCAAAGCGGTATGCACAAAACCATTTTTTTTTGAATACAGGAAGAAAATATTAAAACATCAATTTTACTTACTTTTTATCATCCTTTTAAGCGGCTATTTCTGTGTGTATTTTATAGCATATCGCGATAAATGCGGTATCGCACCTGATATAAACATACATGTACGCGTGTGGGGGTGCACGTGGATGGGGGCTGCTCATGTGGAAGGCTCTCTCTGCCTCTGAGGAAGAGGTATTTTAATGATAATGGGATCTCTTGGCTGGAGGAGAGATGTTAGAATCACTTTCCGCAGGGGGAGGTCCAGATGAAGAGCAGAATGAGTTTTAGTGGAAATTGGCTTAGAATATCCCTTGGTTGATGTTCAACTGGTGCAGATGGCACTTAAGAGTCTCTGTGGATGATGTGTGCTCTACTTGTGGTATCAAGTGTCAGGAGAGCGGTCCCTGCACTGGGGAGCTGGCTTCCTGCAGTCACGTTCTGCCCACCTTATTTTATCACGTCTCTAGCAGGATGGACGTGTCAGCTGATGAGTGACAGGAGGCAGTGTTAGATCAGCGGTTCTTAGAGTAGGGTTCCTGGACCAGCAGCAGGAGCACCACCTGGCAACTTGTGGGAGAGGCACACTGTTATGCTTCATCCCAGACCCTGGGAATCAGAGAGTCTGGGCTGGGGGCCCAGCGTGCCTTGGCTTAGCCAGCCCTCCAGTGATTCTGATGTCCAGGGGAAACTGAGAACCACTGAGATACAATGGAGTTTGAGTCTTGGTTCTGTCCTTGCTGCTTCTATGGCCTTGGGCAAGTTACTAACACCCGGAGCCTTGGTTTCTCCATCTGATTAAATGAGGACTCTAACCTCTCTCTCGCAACTTCAATATGAGGATTAAGAGAGGAGATGCAAAGTGTTTACCACAAAGCAAAGCATATAGTGCCAGTTAATTGTTTTGCTCATTAATTGCATTGTGATGGGGCAGCAGTAACTTCTGTAATGGGGGAGGGATGGAAACGTCTGACTCCCCATTCCTTCACGCACTAGCGCTGTGACCTTGAACAGACCAGTCTCCTTGTCTGTAAAGTGTGACCCAACTAACAGGATCAAATGAGACGAGTTGCCTCAAGTGCTTTGTAATTTGTAAGCTACCAGGCAAATATGAGAAATTTCCGCATAGTTGTTGACTGAGGTGGCTTGTACTTTGTCCCCTTGGAAAATATTTTTCCTCCTCCCAAATAGTAAAAGAAAGTCAGGAATCCCACCATGCCAGACCTCCACTCTAGGCTGGGTCACACAGGGATTTTATTGCCCCAGGAATCATTATTTCTCTATGCCATCTCGTTCCCTCCTACTCTGACCTTCTTAGGCCAGATCTTGTCCTCAGCTTGCTTCCCCCTGTGGTCTTATGTTGATCCTTTATTAAAACGTCAACTGCAAGTCATGAAAACTGCCTGGTTTCCTGGAGGAGGTGAAGGTGGTGGTGACTGTCCAGCGTGCCCTTTTGTCATTATGATAATTGCTTGGGTGGCCATGCCAAGACATCAGATAAATTGCCTCCTCCCCTTAAATGCCTCAGTGCTGTTTTTGCAACATGAATTTTCCAAGTGTAAAGATAAGCTTTGCTAGTAATTTCACCAGATTCTTAAACGAGGGAAATGGGCAAACAGCTTTCCTTTCTCCACACTCTCCCACTTTTTCCATGGCGGTGTCCAATGACAACACATCCATCACTAGAGAGGCCCCGGGGCCAGCCAGCACTGGCTGCTGGAAGGCTCCCGTCTTCCCAGAGAGTACTGAGGGCCCCGGGGAGGGGGTGGTCTGCAGAGCAGAGATAGAGCCGGAGGCCCCGGGGGGAGGAGAGCCCTCACCCTGTTATTTACCATCAGCAGCTCTTGTCTCTGGGAGGAGAGGCACACCTCTTCCCTCCTCCTGGCCTGCCTCAGTGAGCCACACGCTGATGAAGTGAAAGCATATGTCACAACCACGTGTCCTCATTAGAGGCTGCTGATGAATAGGGACGGCAGGAAAAATGAGTCGAGCTCTGCTGGGGCATTTCTTTACTTTTCTAGCAAACTGCCAGGATGTCCTTCCCCTGTAAGAGTGAAGGGAGCGGAGGAGAGAAGAAGGGTCAGAGCAGAGAGACTTCTGATATGCTTTTAGTGGTGCAGCCAATTAAAAAGAAATTAAAACAGAAATCTCTGATGGCTGCTGGAATGCAAAAGTCTTCTCTCTTGGCCTCTTTAAACCCTTGAACAAATTAATTGGATAGATGTTGACTGGGTACCAGCTGAAGGCTTAGGTACCAGTTCTTTCTGTGGTGGGTAGAGAGGAGTGTGTGTGTGTGTGTGTGTGTGAGAGAGAGAGAGAGAGAGAGAGAGAGAGAGAGAGAGAGAGAGAGAAATGGAGGGAGGGACTCGGGTTGTGGGGCAATTTGGGGATTGAAAGCATGCTGCATGTGATTTGAGCATTTTGGTATATAGGAGACAAAATCTGCTGAAGTTTCATTTTAAAGATAATTAGAGGACTGGGAGAAAGACCTTCTCTAGCCTTGGAGAAAACAGTTGGAAACTGTGAAGACTCTTGCTTCCAAATGCTGCTTTTTCCCCTGTAGACACTAAACCTTGCGAGGGCTCCGGTGAGCCGTAAGGAAGACCCATGTGGCCGGGTGTTGCTGGGATGGGCAGTGGAAGGTGTGGGGTGGCCCCGTGGTGCTAGCAGTTGGCCAGGGGTCGGATGGGATGACTTTACCCCTATGCTGACACACACTTGTCTAGAAACTTTTTCCGCTGTGCGGTTGGGTGGTCTTGGAAAGAGACAGGAGGATACTGCCTCCCCTTCCCGGGACCTGGACATTTGGGGTCACCCAGGTTCCTCCCTGACCTTGTAAGGTCCTCAGCCCTGCCTTCTCCACAACTTCTCTTTCCTTTTTGCACAGTCTGCTTAAGAACTTAGAAAATGGTGACTGTGGCCCTTTGACCCAGAGATCCAGAATGGTTGTCTTACCGTGGTCAGGGCAGACATGCAGGGATGGAGCAGAGCCCCATTGTGCCTCTGTTTCTGGCTCCTGGGCCATCTTTGCTCCATTGCAGGGACAGGGTTGACATCCCTGGGAATGGTTCCCACCACACACTGAGCCATAAAAAATTAATCTACAGGGCTATCAAATATTTAGTCGGTCTGGTGAATGAACACTTGCAGATTCTTATGAATTCTTTGCTTTGATTAAATAAAATTGAAGGATGGGAGTTGTCTTTTTCAGCACGTTAGCAAAAGGCAAGTCATGGCCGTTACTCTCTGCCCGGGATCCGGTGCCTGGGAGCAGCTGGAATCCGGCAGAACCCACCTGCTTCATGTTTTAGCCCTGACTCTGTGCTCCAGAGTTTTGGACTCACCCCGGTTGTGGCCAAGAAGGGTAGTGCTAAGACCAGCGGCCCTTTACACTTTGTGAGGCATTATCCCAGCAGATCCCAAGTTCAATATTCTCAACCTTGGGTAGCCCTCTGATCTTCACAAAATAGGAATCATAATAATAATTGATAATGCTGCCTCACTTATGAGATTATTGTGTGAGATGTATATCAAGGTCCTTGTACCTAGCACCTAGTAGGTTCACAGAAAGTATCACTATCATTATTGCTTTATTTCTACAATACTGTGATTGAGTCGCATCACTCCTTGGATTTGGGAAGGCACGATTTGAGGGGAGGATGTACCTCTGGAGGCTGCAGCCAGCAATTTCTTGGAGTTATAAACTGACCATTTTGTTAACAAGCCTACTTGTTCATCTGTTCATTTATTCAAGCCTGTTGGCTCATGCTAGATACAGGAGGTGTAAGCCATCAGACCCCGCTCTTAAGGAAAATATGCTTCCACTAGGGGGAAATCACATGTACACACTAGGTATGTATGTACGTGTTTGTGTCTTGATATGTTCATCATACAGGGAGAAAAAGGTTCCTAAAAATTAGGATTATTATGGGTAGGGTTCTTAGGGAGAGCTTTCTCAAGAGGTAAAATCTATGCCTGGGAAGGGGTGAAGAAGCCTATGGCAGTCCCTGGGGTTTCAGAAGAGCTCAGAGGGGGCTCTGAATGCTCAGCATGTCCGGGGCGAGTTTAGGCTTAAAGGATGCAATTGCTCCAGGAGAGGGGACTGTCTCCTTATTTGTCTGGCTGCTTTAATAGTACAGGAAAAGTAAGTGTGGCCCTGTTTGAGTGCCTTTGGCTCAGCCTGAGGAAGAACCACCCTGCTGCAGTTTAGTGGGGGGTACTGTGGGTTGGGTCTCATCAGACCAGAGTTGTACAACTGTGATCTGCCTGCTGGAGCTCTGGGTCACTGCTGGAACCTGGAACTGGACCCCTGTGGCTGGATGGGAGGCAGGCTGAGCCAGCCCTTCCCTGTCAGCCCTGTAGCTAGCCCAGGTCTGGTGGGAAGCGAGGGACACGTCCTGATGTCTGGATGACCTGTGGCGTATTGCTCAGTGGCTCGCACTCGCGGGGGCAGATACCAACGTCACAGTCGACATGTGTTGAGACATCCTGGTGGGTGAAGTCAGCGGGTCCTGAAGGAAATGCACCAGCTTCTGTCTTGGTTGAAGGCCGAGGTGCCCCATGGGACCATACTTCTCTTTAACCTATCCACTTAGTCAGTCGATGAGCAAGGATTTCCTGAGATTTGAGGTGTCAAATATTGAAAAAAATCCCTAGACTTGGCTCTGTAGGGGTGCACGGAATTGTAGCAGAGCAGGGACTCCCTCCTCTGCCCAAGGAGCTCCCAGTGCAATGGAGGCAAGCAAGAGAGAGACACACACGAAAGGTTAACAACTTGTACTAGCCTCAGAGACAAGACCGTGGGCAGGAGTTCAGGAGATGTCCTAAGACAGCATCTGCTCAGTGACACGAATGTCTGGGGTGGGGAGTGACTGCTGGGCACGGTGGGGAGAACTGCCTCCTTGGTCGGCCTCTGTGTCTTTCTGCTTCATGAACTTGTCTACGTGAAAAGAGAGAAATTCCGTTTCTCTCCAAACTCCAGCGAGGATGAAGAATACCTCTGGACATTCTTTTCTATTTCTCAGTCCCCCTCTACTGCTTATGAAAGTCCTTTGGACACATGGTAAAATATTTGCAAAGAACAGAAGCCTGCAAAGAAGCAGAAATAAATTCACCTGTAATCACATCAGAAACATTGCTACTAGTCATGTTTTGCTTTATTTTCTTCCAATAGCATTATTGTACATTTTTTCTTTACAGTGCTGAGGTCACAGAGCGCTTGCAATTTAGTGTTCTGCTTTCTTCTTTAACGTTGTCATATTATCGGTATTTCCACGTGTTATTGGGATCTGTAAACATATTTTTAAATGACTCATGTCCCATAATATGGATACTCACCTCTTTTCTTTCATTTCTCCTCCTTTTTAAATTACAAATAGAATTGCACTGAATATCTTTCTTCATAATTATATGTATTACCTCATTTGTTCATTTATTTTAGAAACCTTGAATCCCTGCAATGTGCAAGACAGTGTGCATTTAGCCCTGAGAAGGAAAAGGCTTTTAGGCATAGGTAATTGAGAATGTCATAGGACAACTTAGGAGGACACCATCTGGAATCACAAAACATATCACACAATCACACAAATCACAAAACGTATCACACAGTTTTGTGATGTTGTCTGTAGCCAGTTCCTGGTTTGCCCTAGCACCATGGGCAGGTTGATTGTTCTGGGCCTCAGTTTCCATATCTGTAGTCACTAGATGGGTTTGAAGCTGCTTCCTGCCTCCAATAATCTGTGATTCTAACTGCAAATGTAAGATCACACAGGGGTCCCTCTTCCCTGAGGACTCACTGAGGCCTGGTGCACAGGTGCTGCTGTGGGGCCTGTTTTCTTCCCCTCTCGGTCATGATCATGGTGTCCATTTGCCCAGCTCTTCTTCTGCACAGTAGTTGAGGGCTTGACTGCAGCCTGGATCTGTTTGGAATTAGCATGGACATAATAGAATTTTATAAAACTGTGAGCAGAGCGACCAAGGAAGGAAGACTCTTGACCAAATGCTGACATGCCCAGAGAGGTCCCTTTTGAAACTTGAGCAGGATAAATGGGAGGGATTCTTACCCCATCAAGGCCATGATAATAACAGAGAAAGTATTGTCCTGAGAAGTGTTGAAGGTGGAACACTGCAAAGACTTTGGAAACATGCCATAGAATGAAAGGCCAGAGGATAGCTGGTACCTGCAGGGTATCCTAGCCAGGTGATTGGGTGTGGCAGTGCCCCAGTTCCACAGGCCCCAGATAATGGCATTCAAATTTATGACCTCTTATTCTCAGTTTATACATAACATAGATTGAGACAAGCCAGCACATTTGAATGGGGACTGAGAGACCAGCTCATTTATTAAGGATAGCAGTTTCTTGCTGGGGTCAAGCCTTTAGCTTTGCTGCCTCAATGAACTTAATTTTAACAATTCATGCAGAAGGAAACAGGTTCAGAGAATTGACCACTACTCAGCTAATTCTTTAATGCCTGGGGGTACAACTATAAAGGTGGGCAACAAGGAGTGTGTGGGGGGGGGCGGGGGAGGGAGTATCATCCATCTAAGTGATAAATGACAAAGTGCCACCTCCTGTCCCTTACTCATGACAGACATCCTCAATCTCTCAGGATATTCTTTCTAGCTCAGCCAAGGTGCAGGTTCAGAATCCTTCTTAACACCGTGCTCCAAGCAGCCACACTCGCAAACAATGGCATTCATTGCTCCCGGAATACAACATTCTTGTCATTCCTAGGCATGGGTACATTCTTTCTCCTATGGGCAACACCATATGGGAAAATAAATCAACATCTATAAGGAAGTTCCTTGATAAGCACAGATATATGGTGGCTTGATAAATTGCTGTTCTGAACTCTAGGGATGTTTGTTCAAAGAACTGGGTACCATCTTGAGTAAAAGCAGTGAATGTGGAAAAACACAGATCTCCCTCGTATTGTCAGCCTCCAGAATGAAGATTGGTTCATGTTATGATAGCGAGTTCTGTTGTAAGCATTTCCCAAAGGACTTGTCTCTGTGCTTTGTCGTGTGTTCTCCATAGCAACACCTGTGGGACGGGCACGCTTGGTATTATTTCCATGGAACAGATGATAGAGGCTCAAGGAACATAAATGGTCTGCATGAGGCAAGTCCTGCAGCTGGGACTTCCCCTGGAAACCTGGTGTCCCTGCCTCCAGGCAGCAGTTTCTTGGGTGTTCCTTTTTAAAAAAAAAATTAAGTTTTTTTTTAACCTTTTGAGTTTGCACTAACATGAATTCCTCTAGGGTAGGGTCATGTCTTACTTATTGCTGTATCTTTGACTACTTTTCCTCCTCAATCTCAAGTACTGTGACTAACACAGGAAGTGATTAAGAAAGTATTTACGACATACAAGTCAGCAGAAAGCCCCTTCCTTCCTTCCTTCCTTCCTTCCTTCCTTCCTTCCTTCCTTCCTTCCTTCCTTCCTTCCTTCCTTCCTTCCTCCCTCCCTCCCTCCCTCCCTCCCTCCCTCCCTCTAGTAAGAAACCTGTTCCCTCCCTCCCATTCTGGCCTTTCCCACTCTGGGGGTAGGGGAGTGCCCTGAGCTTTAATCACAAGAGCGGCTCTGGCTGTGAGGCTACCCGGGGAACAACCACACCTGTGCAGCAGATAATGACATTATCACTCCGCTGGGACTTTCTTTCCCACAAACAGGCTAGTCATTAAACCCTTATTTGCAGCCCTGACAGCAGGGGCCACAAGCCTCTAACCAGCTTAAGACTGGGGGCGGGGGGTGGGGGGTCCTCAGTAGAGGGATCCCTGTACAAAAAGCCTTCCAGGACAGTGGCAGTACCTACATTGCAAAAGGTGGAGGGCTCGGGGAGCAGGTGGCCCCATGGGTGAGCTCCGGGCAAGGCAGCAGGAGAGAGGCCTGAGCTAGGAAGAAGTGGGGCTTGGAGGGTGGGAAGTAGATTGGATTTAGGGCTGTAGGGAGAGGCGGGAGGCCGAATAGCCTAGCTCCCCAGTCCCCCTCTGGACCATCTTTGTTTTCTGATTTATCATGTGTCCCCTTTGGGGATGGCCTTTTGACATGTGCTAATTATAAGCTGTCCTTCGGTGCATTCTGAGAGTTCTAATAATTAGAAATTCTAATTCCAGTCCTTTGAGCTACTCCCAGCAGCCTTATCCGGTGAGAGGAGCACTTGACACATTTGCTCTCCTGCTCAAAGTCACTGCAGGAGGCCAGCAGCGGGCTGCCTGGAGGAAGGATCCAGATTTGGGGAGTAAGGATGGAAACTTCTCTCCATAACCCAATGTCTCAGAAGAACATCTCTCTGTGGTTTGTTCGTTTTTAAAGAGGAATATTTTCAAGGCAGACGGGACGGGGCCCCCCTGGGCTCCGATCTTAGCCTGGTGGAGCCTCACTGTGGGACCCTGGACAGGACACTCTTGGATCTCAGTATCCTCGCCTGTATACCGAGGGGGATCAGATCTGTGATAGCCCAGGGCCCTTCCAGTGCTGAGATTATTTGAATCCATGAAATGTGGTAATAGTGTGTTCGGGGGTGAAGCCCCTGGCTCCCCCAGGGCCAGCTACAGGACTTCATTTGCATGTCGTTTGATAATAAGATATTAAATAACTTCATTCAAGGTCAAAGTAAGGGCCCAAGCCCCGTGTTTTTTTCTGCCTTACCACACTGTCTGCTTAATCTCCCCTGGCCTTGGTTTCTTCATCTATAAAATGGGGACGATACTACCTGGGAGATGGTATCGGTGAAGCTCTGCGTAAAGTGCAAAGCACTGACTGTGGGGAGGGATCTCCATATGGTCACCCTAGCCTTGCATAGATCCTTTGGAAGAGGTGCCCTGTGGTTTCTTCACGGCCTTATCCCACACAGGGCCACAATCTGAGAGCATCTCCGGGGCCTTGTAGCAGTATGGCACCCAGGACTATGGTAGGGAGAAGATGGGCACTCCAGCTCCAACTCGGACCGAAGACTCCCCCTCCCTTGCTGGGGAGTCACCCCGTGGGATCGATAGAGGTGGACGTCAGTCCTCGGGGTCCACCCTTCCGTCTTGTCCGCTAGTGACGGTGAGTGTGCTTGGTGTGGTAGGATGTGTTACTGGTGCACAGCGTGTACACTCACGTTGTTTCTTCACAGGTGCAGGGTGGGCGGAGGGGGCTGCTCAAGGTCATGCAGCTAGGGGACTGAGGAACGAGACAGGGGCAGGGAAGGAACTGAAGCTTTGAGCTCCGAGAATCAGCCCCACTGCCACACCACAGCCCCCCTACCCCTGTGAGCTTCTCCCACGGTTTTGTCTCACTCTGCCATCCAGAACCTCCCTGTCTGGGCTTGGGCCCCAAAGCTGTCCCTTGCTAGTGGGCATCCTCAAGCCTTAGAACTTAGTGCTGGAGAGACCCTTGGATGTCATCAGGTCTGACTGTTTTAGTTAGTTGGTGCTGGAATGGGGGTAAGATGATTGAGTAGTTCCCAAGTCCACATAGCTTGTTAAAGCAGTCTGAGATGACCATCTCTCCCCACCAGGAACACAGTGCCCTTTACCCCCCACCCTACTGTCTTTCTTGCCCTGAAGTTCCACCAGCGGGTTGTATACTGGTGTAGTGAGGCCCAGGGTTTCATTTTATTTAGCCGATCTTTGACAGAGAGGGAAAAACAGAATGTAAAGCCTCTGCGTGTGCCCCGTTCTCCCTGTATTTGTCAGCTCGGGCTGCAGCAGCAAATACCCTGGACCTGGGGGCTAGATGACAGACATTTACTGTCTCACAGTTCTGGAGACTGGAAGTCTGAGATCAAGGTTTCTGTAGGGTTGGTTCCTTCTGAGGCCTCTCTGCTTGGTCGTCTTCTCCCTGGGTCTTCATGTGGTCTTCCTGTGTGTGTGTCTGTGTCCTCCCATCCTCTTTTTATAAGGACACCTGTCAGATTGGCGTAGGGCCCGCCCTAGGACCTTATTTTAGCCAATCACCTCTTTGAAGACCCTGTCTCCCAACACGGTCACCATCTCAGGTACTGGCAGTTAACACTTCAACATATGGCTTTGGGAGGGTGGGGGACTCACCAGCCCCTAACATTCCCCCTCATGTCACCTTGTGTCTGTTTGGCTCCTGTGGGCATTTGCATTCCCAACTCTATCTTCTACTGGGAACCTTGGCGAATGATCAGGAGAGACTCCAGAATGGAAGGAATGTCCCAGAAATGCTAAAGAGGGGGAAGCAGAGGGGCTGCCTGTGGCCACCCCCCACATTCACCCCATGATGGCTGCTCCCCAGACTTGCCTGGAGTAAGGGCAGGAGGACCAAGCCTACTCAGAAAGCATTCAGGGCCGAAGAGGGAGGAGGTAGTTCTAGGGAGTGTAACCGATTAAAATAATCATATCAACCAGCCCTCAAAGAGACATATTTATAGCCATGGTGACACATTTTTGAGGATCCAATTTAGATCAGACTCCAGGAGTCTTATTTTTAGGCCCAGAGGAGATCCCTGTAGGCAGGTGACCTGGTCTCCTGTGGCTTTGTGTCCATTCTGTCCAATTGGATACTCTCAAAGCTGGAAGAAATTTGGAAGGTCCTATGAGCCCAGCCTTCTACCTGACGCCTGTATCACTGTTCCCGTGGTCCCCCTGAGGGACCATTCCACCTCTCTCAGATGCTTCTAGTGCCAGGGAACACCTTTGTATCCAAGGGGCCCATCCTATCCTAGGAAAGTCAGAAGGAACTTTCTTCTTTCTAAATCTTCTATCTGCTGGTCGGGTCCACCTTTGGGGATGGACAGAATGTGTCTAACCATTGGGCAGCTCTTCACAGGTCTTGAAGACAGGGCTGATGGCCTGTTGGCCTTCCCTGCTCCAGGCTGTGGGCCCCAGTTTCTCCATCAGCAGCTCCTCTCAGGATTTCATTCTACCCTGTTTTCTGATGAATGTGGATGTTCAGTTCTGGGGTGTAGTACCTTCCTCAGTGCCCTCCTCATGGGGCTGGCTGTCATTCTGGGTCCAGATAAAACTTGGCCAATTGTCGTCAACTGGTCTTTGATGAGAAATTGTAGGGAAAACAGAGTACTTCTCAAAAGGAATCACTCAACAGATAGCTGTGCTATCAGTTTGGCCAGGAGAAAGGTAGAGGCTGAGTATTGATAGAGGGAATCTGCCCTATGCGAGTGGTGGCACTATGCCCCTCTGGGGACCCAGGTCAGGCCACAGGATGGGGGGATAAGCTAGAGGATAAGCTAGAGGATAAGCTGGTCAGTGGTCCTGCTGGGAAATGAACTTTTGGGCATCTTTGGTTTGCATACCCTACCCTGCCAGGCCTGAGAATGGGGTGGGGTCCTTCCAGCCCCATCTGTGGGTGCCCTGGACAGGGAGAGCTTGGGGGGGGGGTCCCTTGTGCAGGGCCATGTCCCCTGGCTCACAGAAGGCACACCTTCAGTGTCACACTGAATGGAACATGTACATCCAAGACTCAGCTCTGTGGCCGACCTACCCCTTGTGAGACCTCGAGCAAAGGTCCCCACTTCCCTTATCTTCAGATTCTATCTGCCTCCTTTGCTGTTCTGAGGATGAAATGGGGTGACGCCTCGGAAAGAACACAAGCCCCAAAGCTCTCCACAAGTGTCACAGGTGAATGGTTAGGCAGCTGCCTCCACCTACACAGATATTTATATCATAGTGCCCAACACCAACAACAGAACAGAAAGAAGTAAGTTAGTTTTGAGAGGGGGAAAAACTCATACTTTAGAAGGTACTTCACTGGAGCTGTTAGAGTAAGATTGGCCTGATTGTCCAAATACCAGTTTTTTTTTTTTTAATTTTTTTTTTAACGTTTATTTATTTTTGAGACAGGGAGAGACAGAGCATGAACAGGGGAGGGGCAGAGAGAGAGGGAGACACAGAATCTGAAATGGGCTCCAGGCTCTGAGCTGTCAGCACAGAGCCCGACGCGGGGCTCGAACTCACGGACCGTGAGATCATGACCTGACCCGAAGTCGGACGCCTAACCGACTGAGCCACCCAGGTGCCCCTCCAAATACCAGTTTTTATGTTTCCTTCTAAAACTCTATTTTCTGTTAAAGGCAAGAATACAGTGTGCGTGTGTGTACATGTGAGTGTGTGTTTTTATTCTTTGGACAAATGAGGGGTGTTCCTCTGTGAACGGGGATGCCCAGATAACGTCTCCCCCTCCCTGCCCGAGTCTGCCCCTGCTCACCTCCTCAGCTGGCATAGTTGTGTTTATATTACCTAAAGGAACACAACAGAAGAATCCAGTTAAGCGCCTGACTTCAGCTCAGGTCATGATCTTGCAGTTTGTGAGTTTGAGCCCCACGTCAGGCTCTGTGCTGACAGACAGCTCAGAGCCTGGAGCCTGCTTTGGATTGTGTCTCCCTCTCTCTGTGCCCCTACCCTGCTCGTGCTGTCTCCCTGTCTCTCAAAAATAAACATTAAAAACATATATATATATGTATATATATATATATATATATATATATATATATATATATAAACATTAAAAAAAGAAAAGAATCCAAGTTTGGGGACAAACAAATGCCTAGAAATTACACCTCTCAGGGGAATCACTTGCTGACTCTTCTAGAGAAACCCTCGTTGCTTGAAACAAGATGAGAATTTCCCAGATTAGACCCTGCAAGATGGCAGATTCTGTGGGCAGGCTTTTAAAAATGATGAAATTACTTGTTCACTGTGATCAGGATTATAGTCGAGTGGCTTATTTCTACTCTTCTGCCTGGCTTGCAGCTAAAAATAAGATTCGGGAATTGGGTTTTTCTCTTTTGTCCTCACCACAGAGCAACCTCTGTGAGCACTGGCATTATGCAGAGGCCTCATGTAGTGGCCAAGCTCTCAGGCTCTGGGCGCTCAGGAGAACGTATGTGGCCTTTGGTTTATGTTTCTGGAGGATCCCTTCTCCTGACTCACCCTTTCTCCGTGTGGACACTCCATCTGGTGTCTTCATCCCACGTCTTCCCTTTGTAGTGTCCAGGGAGGGACCTTAAAGGCATAATTCTGTGGCATCACCTCCTTGGTTTGCTCAGTCAGAATCACTGCTGGACTGTAAACCCCATGAGGGCAGGGACTGGGTCCATCTTGGCCTTCAGAGTAGCCGTGGCATTGTGTAGGCAGTCCATAATCATTTGTGGGATAAGTGAATAGATTTCCATTTCTAGGATCCTTTCCAGAACTGGCACGGGGACAGAGAACTTCACTTGCTTCTCTTTCCCAGTTCCCTCCAAACAGTGGGCGACTAGTGGAGAAGCTGGCTCTGGGCATTTCTGCCCCAGGCCCCAAATCCTGTGCCTCTCCAAATGAGGCTCAGAGAGCAGAGAGCCAGAGGCACAAGTAGCATCCAAACCTTTGCCTCCTTGCTCTCACTGTGACTGATGGGATTAAAGAAGTCTGGCAGCATTTTTAGGTCTTCATCTGCTATTAGCTGATTAAAATGAAAAAAAAAAAGAAAAGAAAAATAAAAATCTGCATCCTGGGACCTCCTGTTCTCGAAGCAGCTGAAGAAAGACTAAGGAGCTATCAATGACTTCCTGGCTTATGTGGCCCTATTTTTGGCCTCAAACCCATTGTGAATTGCTATCTTTCCCCCCAATCGTCAGCAGGAAAATCCATCAACAAATTAAAATTCCCTTCAGAGTCAGAACGGCTTTGGTTTCTGGGTTTCTAAATGACCTTAATTTTAATCACCAATACCATGCAGGTTTGGAAGCAACCACAGCCACTGAACTCTTGCTACTTGCTGAGGCAGCAACGTACTGGGGTTTTCACAGTCTGCAAGCTTCTGGGTTCATGGGTGATCCCTCTGGAAGGCTTATCGATTTCTAAAGAGCTTCGTGCCCCTGCTTTCATTGGCCTGACCCAAGCGGTTCTCATGCAGCTTTTATAGCTAAAGTCACACACCCATGGCAAGTTTTCCACCACCTTCCAGTGAACTTGTCCTAGGCCCTCAGAGGACCCCTTCTGGTGGCTGTTGCATGCAGGGGCCCTTTGCAAGACAAACCAAGAACCAGACACAGGTCTCAGGCTGCCACGACAGGCTGGGTTATCCTGGGGTGGCCGGGAGCCCTGTCCAGCACCATGTCAGCTCTCCAGCTCATTTTGAAGTAGGCCGTCTTGACCAGGAATCCTCGGTCTCCAATAAACCAAAATGGAGGCCTCTGCTTCCCATAATGTGGGGATTCCGATAGCCTGTAGATGTTTCTCAGTCATTGCCATTTTCTGGAGCCACATCCTATGTTGTCTAGACATTGATAAACTGGAGGAGAACCAGGCTTCCTACTTAGGCCTTCGGAGGTGTTGGTGGGGAGAACGTGGCAACTGACAGGCAGGGCCCTGAAACAGAGATGAGCAGGAGAGGCAGCCGGATGAATGGGAGGAACGCAAGTGGACCGAGTGCAGGTCTGGGAGTTTGGACTGGTCTGCTGTGAGGTCCTTGGGGTGAGGGGGGTGGCCGTGAAGAGATTGGGCTTGCCTGCAGAGTTTAGTGCTGTGTGTGTTCGTGGTACACCCCTTTGCTCACACAGTAAGGTAATCAGTTTGCCAAGACTGGGTTGGGTTAATGCTACTTGTTAGTAATAAGAAGTGTAAGAAACATTTACTGGGCACTTACTGAGTGCGAGGAACAGGGCACTCGTCACAGCTGTGTGAGGAAGGGACTATTACTCTCTGCATTTTCCTGATGAGGGAAGCCAAGCTGGCCGAAGTGTCATAACAAGTACCACACGCTGGGGTTGGGCGGGGGAGCTTAAAACTACAGACATTTGTTTTCCTACTGTTTTGGAGGCTGTCCGAAGTCAGGCAGGGTTGGTTCCTTCTGGGGGCTGTGAGGGCCTTAGCCTCTGGAAGGTCGTCTTCTCCCCGTATCTTCACGTCATCTGCCCTCTGTACCTGTGTCCGGATTTCTTCTTCTTGTAAGGACATCGGTCATATTGGATTGGAGCCCACCCTAACGGCCTCATTTTAAAGACCTTATCTCCAAATACATTCTGAGTTACTAGAGACTAGGAATGCAACATGAGTTTTTTTGAGGGGTGACACAGTTCAGCCTGTAACAGGCACAGAGGGACTAGGTAACTTGCCTGAGGTTGCACAGCTACAGGATCAGAAGTCAGGGGTCTGACTCCAGAATCCCCTGGTGTTGCACATACTGAAAAAAATAATGAAGAAACGCCAAAGCAAGGTAACGCAATTGTGCACAAATGCACGTTGCATTTAAAACAAATGTTTTAAGTTTAGATGAATTAAATAAAGGAGCTCTTTTAAAAAGAAAAAGAATCAAATACATTATGATTCTGCCATTCAGAGGATAATTACTTAATATGTGAACTTAATGTTAATTCTTTGTGTACCACCAGGGATGAGGTCTGGTAACAGGATCAAAGTGGAGACTTGGTGGAAAGTGGGATCTCTTCCCATTCTGTGTGGCATCTCTGTGGAGGTGTATATAACCCCGTCAAGGATCGCTTTGAGGTCTAATTCTGGGTCCTCTGTGAATGTAGACTTGGCTAGTGGGCCCTTGCTCCTCCCTGCCTCCTTGGGGTAGCCTTTCTGAAACTTTGGGGCTACCCAGTCTCTAGTCTTGGACTACTGTGCTCCACTTCCTCCCAAGTCTGGATACCTGGGTTCTGAACTCTCCAGGGAAAAGTGGTGACCTTGGGAAGGTCATATACCTTGAGCTTACCTTCCCTGTCTCAAATGGAGGTGTTGTAGTAAAAGGTGACCTTTATGGGTCCCAGCAGATCCAAATGTCCCCGCAATTTTGATGCTGTGACTGAGAGCTCTTTCTCCTGATTCTGTGGCTGAATGTTATGCTAAATGAAATTGTAGCGCCTGGAACCCTGTTGGATTGTACCCGATGGCACCCAGATGCCATCAGGGACAATCAGGGTCTTCTGATCGCCTGGCATTACATCCGCTGAATGCTGCTCCCCCAACATCGTTGCAGATGACCGTGTGGCAGGGTGCCGTTCCATCGTGAGGGACCGCAATCAGGAAGGAGGAGATGATTGAAGTGTGGTCATTTGAGCTAATGTGGAGCCTGCTCGGTCCTACCCACAGCGTAGCCATGGCCTCCGCAATGTAAAATTGGTTTTAACAGATGGATCTGTAAGGCCAGGAGCTATGGGAGGTGATGCGTGTCAAAGTGAGGTGGCAACAGCTTTGTAACACGGTGTCCTTCACAGTCTGGCCTAGAGGTCACCCTGAGATCTTGGGACAGGCTCTGTGTTCTTCCAGCTGTGTGTTCCCAGCACAGCTTTCTAGCTTTCTTTTTCTTTCCCTCCCCTTCCCTTTTATTCCTCTTTTCTCTATATCCCTCTCCTTCTTTCCTTCCTTTTTTCTTTTTAAAACTTAAAAAAAATTTTTTTAAGTTTATTTATTTATTTTGAGAGAGAGAGAGAGAGAGAGAGAGAGAGAGAGAGCACAAGCAGAGGAAGGGCAGAGGGAGAAGGGAGAGAGAGAATCGCAAGCAGGCTCCGCACTGCCAGTGCAGAGCCTGACATGGGGCTTGATCTCACAAACGTGAGATCAAGAGTTGGACGCTTAACCAACTGAGCCACCCAGGCGCCCTTTTCCTTTTTTCTTTTAAGTACTGTTGATCAGAGCTTTCAGATCAAAGGTGATAGTTTGCCTCCTGTGGGCATTGCCATTCTGTGTGACATAACATGCATGCCCTTGGTTCTGTGAATGGGCACCAAAGTGCACGTAGAAGGGTTATTTGCTCATAGTCTTTCCTTTCTCTTACCTTTCTGACCCCTTACTATCTTGCCACGGCTAGATTCAGCCCGCCTCGTGCATTATTATTTCTCTGACTATTGAAGCCTCCAGTGACTGGTTGTAAAATGTAATGACTCTTTTCTTGGAAGTTGTCACAACTTAACATACCCGTGCTATAAATAATAGGTGTGCGTAATTGATTTGCTTTGTGTCTCACTAGAGGATAAGCTCTTTGAGGACAGGGACCCTGTCTGCTTTCACTGTAGCACTCCCAGAGCTTAGCACACTGTGTGGATTGCAGTAGGTCTCAATGCTTGTTTGTTGAGTGAATGAGGGAGGTGGGGGGTTGGATAAGTCTTCCTTTGGGGCTGAAGAAACGGGTTCAAGTAGGTAGGTGGTTTGCCCAAACATCTCTGGTTGCCATCAGATGACATAGACCTGGGCTCTGTCATTGCAATCTGTTCAAGGGGACCGCAGCCACACCCATTACTCCCCTGCCTATGGGGAGCCTATTGTCTAGTTGGAGAAGCCAGGGGAAGGTGGGGGAGGGTCATGCAAGGAAGTGTGCTAGGCTGTATGACAGGTGAGACACAGGCAGCTGGGATCCAAGAGGCAGGGAGCTCTGAGCTAGGGATGGGTGGGTCACCCTGAGCCACACAGCTGGTCTTGGCCTCCACCTTCAGCAGCTGTGGTTGGCTCCTGATGTTCCTGCCAAGGGTGTGCCTTTGCTGGACTTCTCACCTCCTTCCAGCTGTGCTCCTGCCAGGAGCACTTTCTGGGGGTGGTCCCGTTCCCTGCCAGGGTGGATTTGGGTCTGTCCTTTCCCTCCCAGCATCCCATGGGCATCTCCACAGACTGAGGAAGGGTGTGGACTATCCAACCCCAGGGACACAATATGGGCAGGGCTCTGCTGTAGTTGTTTGGTGGCTAAGGTATGGAACTGGGAATCTGGGAGGGCCTGGCTCACTCTCGATATAATATATGAGGGAAGAGCTCGTTCTCCGGAAGGGCCCATCCCTGAACAGTTTTTGTTTGTTTTACCTTGGAGGAAGGTGCCAACAGTCATTAGATGCCTGTGTTTGCCAGGTGCTAACAGGATGCCCTATATATGGTGTCTTATATAATCTTCCCTACAGCCCTCTGAAGGTGGTATTGTTATTATCCCCATTTTACAGATGAGAAAGCTGAGGTTCAATGTGTTTAAGTGGCTTACCTAAGGTGGGCACAGCTAGTGAGTAGCAGAGTCCAGATTCAATCTCTGGCTCCCCAGTTCCACCTCCCAAGTATTTCTGTACTGCCGTGATGAATTCTAAGACCCAGGTAGAGCCAGGGAGCTCCAGAGACAGGTGCCATAGAATGGAAGACCTAGCCAGGACACCTTTCTTTCCTGCAGACTGCCTGGTGCCCCTGGGTCAGGGGCCCTTCCCAGTGCCTGGAAGGCCAGGGAGTTTGCTCTTGGCACTCTCAGGAGTCAGCAGTGGGCAGGGAGTCCGGCTTCTGCTGAGGTCTCCCTGCTACTCCCAGCCTCACCAGAGACTGTGACTGGGCCCCAGGTGAGGGCTCAGGAGGACCCAGACCTGGCCTTCTCAGAGCAGACCAACTGGATTATTGGTGTGTGCATGTGTTCCATTTTGGGTGTACTGAAGTGTCTCATCTGGTTTTGGTTTAGAATTTGAGCCCTGTCTCTTTGTTACCCACCCCTGTAGATTTATACACAACCATAGTCCCGTGTAGAAGACAGGTGCTTGGCCGTCTGAGGCCCTGGAGCTGATGGAAGGAAGCAATGACTTTGATGAAACAAGATAAGCAACAATTTAGAAACTTTCTATCTAAGCTCTGTGATGTAATTTCCTCTCATGGCAGATTTATCTCCTCAATTCTGTGCAACTCAGACCAGTACTGGAATGGCTTCCCCCTTCCTGTCTGCACACCCGTCTGAGTTGACTGTCAAGGACACGGGTGCCCTGAAGCCGTGAAGAGAGTTTGCCTTAGAAGGCAGGGAGCCAGGCTCCGGATTCTGGCCCTGCCTGTCATTGGTTGCACGACTCTGACCCACTCACTTAGCCTCTCAGAGCCTAGGAAGCCTCGTGTCTCAAAGGAGAATTCAGTGGTGATACCTGAATTACCTTAAGGCAAGGGATGGTACCAGACTGGGGATTTCTGGGTGCAGTTCTCTGTCGTACTTAGCATGCCTCGGATTTGCTGCTTTCCCATTAGCAAGAGGCAGTACCTTTTTCTTTTCTTTTCTTTTCTTTTCTTTTCTTTTCTTTTCTTTTCTTTTCTTTTCTTTTCTTTTAATTTTTGTTTTTGTTTTTGTTTTGGAATTGAGAGCCATTAAGGTTAAAGTGGAATTAAGAGACCATCTTCCTGGCCTCATTGTGTCCTTCAGGGATCACCTTCCCACCTTCCTATCTGTGCACTAACGGCCTAAAAAAAAGGGAGGGGAGCATAGCCGGTTAAGAATGGAATCAATTTATTTGTAGAGACCCTCCCCCTTCTCCAAGGGCTTGAAGACGGAGTCTGACTTGAGCCTCCTGGAACTTATGAGAAGGAAACGAGGCTCACTGGCCCAATAGCCCAGATGAGGAAACTCCAGCACCCAGAAAGGTCAGGTAGTTCTCAGAAAGTCACACAGCAATTTGAAGGCAATAGAACTCAGGGATTTTGACTCCCATCCAGTGTTTCTCAAACTTTATTATGCACAAGAATCTCCTGGGAATCTTGTGAAAATGCAGATCAGGAGATCTGGGGTGGGGCCTGGACATTCAGTATTTCTGACAAGGGCCCAGGTGTTGCTGATGCTGCTGGTCTGGGGACCTTGCCAGGAATAGCAGGGGGCTCGGTGAAGCTAGGAGGCTGGGGTCTTTGCAGTCTGGGCAAGTGGGAGTGAGCCCTCTGTCCTGTGTGAAATCTCTCCTACCTCCTTACTGATGTGTGTGCCCCCAGCTTTTCCTAAGTTTTCTTTTTCTTGTGCTGTCAAGGCCTGGGCTGCTGCTGGGGTGCTTCCCCGGCCCATTTTCTCCTGTCTCATCCTGCTCTGTGTTTGAAGTAGACGTCACATCTTCGCTGGTTTCTGCGAGGCCCCCGGCTTACAAGTCTGCTCTAGGCTCATAGTCCCCGTTCCAGGGAGACTCGAATGCCTGAATTAACTCCCTCTGGAGCACTAAACTGCCCTGAGTGCTAACCCAGTTTGTATTTTTAGAGTGTGCTCCATCAATTACCTCACTCGCAGAGCCGCTCTCTCTGCTCGACAGGGAGGGGCAGCAGAGTTCGTCCTCAGGCTTTCCTGAGTTGCCCCTCCTGGTCCTCATCCCTCATGAAGTCATCCTTTTCCTCTGGGCACTGTATCCTTAGTGCTCAGGATGGAGAGATTATCCACCCCATTTGGTAGATGTGGCGGAAACGCAGGCCCAGAGCAAGTGACAGTCCCCAGGATTAGGGCCCCTACGCCCTTCACCTTCCTGCTCGGGCGAGGTCATGGAAAAGGGCCATTCTCCCATGTCAAGCAGGGCTGGGGACTCTCTCTGAGCCACTGTTTTGCAAGAGGCTGATCTGAAGGGAAGCCAGGTGGGGGGCCATGACCCATGCCACCCTCTGGTGGACTGGTCTTTATTTATAAAGTTCAGCTGCAAAATCCTCACGCCAGAAAAGACGGCCAGGGCCACTACGCTCCTGCCCCCCCTGGGGAGACCTTTGACCCGGGCCCCAGACAAGTCTTGCCAAATGACTGGGTTTGTGTTTCAACCCAGTTTCTCCCACCTGTGGCCAAGGTGTTAATGAGCAGCGCTGCCCCCAAGCTGGGCCGGGTAGGACAGGGCCTCTCCAGGTCGGGGGGGGGGGGGGGGGGGGGGGGGGGGGGGGGGGGGGAGGGGGAGGGGGAGGGCTGCTTTGAAATTCAGGGTGACACAGTGGCTGGCACTTCTTAACCAAGCTCTGTCTCTGGACCCAAGGCCTGTGGATTGGCAAGTTCATGACTTCTTCCACCAATTAAATGTGAGCGCCGGCTGTGGTCAAGGCCCCAGGTGGGCTGCCCAAGGGCTCAGAGCCAGAGGGGAGTGAACAGAACACAGTCCCTTTCTCAAGGACCTTGGACCTCTTCCTGGGAAAGCATGCTGTATGCATCTGTAAAAGTGAAAGCTGAAAGCACCAGGAAGTGTGAGTGTGTGTGTGTGTGTGTGTGTGTGTGTGTGCCTGTGTCTATGCCAATGTGTGGCACACGTATCTATGTGTGCTTGTCCGTGTGTTTATATGTGTATATCTGTATGAGTATGTATGTGAGTATGTGTTTGACTTTGTGTGTCTGTGAGTGTGCTTTGGGCTGTGACTCTTTGAAGTCCACCTTCAGTGGGGAGCAGGCAGACAGCCTCAGGACCCAGCTGCTCTGGAGTGTGGCCCTGAACCCCAGCATCGTGGATGGGACAGGGACATGTTCCCTGTGGAATATCTCTGTTTGGCTCTATCCTGGATGTTCCTCCTGCCCAGAAGACAGTGGGCAGCACTCATAGTGAAGGGAGGGGAACAAAAAGGAAGGACTAATTCCACTTCATTCAGCACGTGCCTGGCCCCCCGCTGGGTGACAGACTCAGAAGTGCACCAGATTTGCTCTAGTGTGGGGGACAGTCCTCGCCTGTGCTCTGCCTGGAGGGAAACTGAGCAGGAAGTGAAGAGCCTTTGGAGGACCGGTAGCCGAGCCGAGTCCTAGGTGGAGGTTAGAGTGGCTCCTGGAAGTGAGGAATCTATGCCCTCTTGCCTTCACTGCTGCAGCCTTGGTAAGCCGAAGACTACACTGAACTGAGATTCAGGACACCCAGTGTCTTGTCCTGATCCTTGCCGTGTGATCTTGAGAAAGTCACTTGGCCTCTCTGGGCCTCGCTTCCCCACCTGTGGAACGAAGACCCTGGATCATCTCATCTTACAGGAGTTATTAGATTCTGCAGCTGAATGAGTCACTCCACAAAATGCAGTCTGAGCTATTTGGCCCGCAGAGCCTAAGATACTTACTATTTGGCCCTTTACAGAAGAAGCTTGCCACCTGTGTTATAAGTGCTTTATAAATATGGACTTATTTAACCCTCATAACAGCCCTATTGAGATGGTATTGTTATTTATTATTATTATTTAAAAAATTTTACATCCAAGTTCGTTAACATATAGTGAGAAGGTATTATTATTGTGCCCACTTTATGGATGAGGAAACTCAAGCGCAGAGATATCAGATACCGTGCTTAAGGCCACACAGTTAGGAAGTAGGAGATGACACGTGAACCCAAGCAGTGGGGCCCAGAGGGCTGGAGCTCTGGCCACCCCGTAGTACTGAGAAAGGACCCTCGGAGGGAGGATGGGCTGAGAAGATTGAGGTGCTGACCTTGCCAGGCTTTTGTCCGGAGTAGTGATGTGTCAATGCTCTGCTTCGGAAATTGTCATAACGTGGATGTCTGGGGACCACCCTGCCTCTGGGGATCCTCAGTCTCCAAACCGTTTCTCTTAAGCTCTAGATAGTTCTTAGAGGCAACACCTGCATGTCATTAGCTGGGCCCTGCTCACAAGAGCTTCTGCATAAAGACTTCCTAATTTAGATTATTGGTCAGTGTTTGTACAGTTGCCACGTGCTGTGGTCTGTGTCCTAGCTGCCTGCTCTAGCTCATAAATGCTTGGAAGGCCTGGGTTGTGTTTTGCACGGTGTATTGTTCAGGACAGAATGGCGTCTCATCAGGCCAGAGGATTCTGGGGCCACAGTGCTATCAGAAGGGAGCTGTCAAATTGCCTGCACCTCGAGGAGGGTTTGACCAAAGCCAAGAGTTATGTGCAGGGAGGATCAGTGATGTAGCAGGTGCTGTCCGCGCCCCGTCCCCCCCCACCCAGTGCTGTCCATTCCTATCCTGTGCTCCCGGTCGGTGCCCGCCCCTCCTCCTCACTTCTCAGAGCCAGAGTGAGCCCAGAAAGAGTCAGTGCCTGCAGGAACAACCCCAGCCACAGACCCCCCAGCATCTGGCCCCTCAAGTGGCACAGCCACAAGGCGTGTTCTACACCAAAGCTTCTCACAGAACTTTCTATGATGATGGAAATGCTCTACACCTGTGCTGTCCAATATGGTAGCCACTGGCTCATGAAATGTGGTGAGACTGAGGAACTGAATCTTCAGTTTTAAGTAATTTAAATGCCAGTAGCCAGTTGTGGTTGGTGCCTGCCATGTTGAGCAGGGCCATTCTGCCGTTTCCTGGAGGTCCCCAGCAGGACTGAGCCTGGCTCCGTTGCCGTTAGCGGTGTCCTCACTGTTAACAAACCCTGCGTTGAATTCCTCACCTTCTCCACTCCCCAGCTGATTCTTCCCTGGAATTGCCATCCAAATAAACTATTCATTCCAGCCATATGAAATTGCCATTTTTTTTACATCAAAAAATTGTTGAATGTTAGTACTTTCATGTGATTTAGTTTGCACCGAAATCCCCAGCTTGGGTCTGCTCTCTGGGCGAACCCAACCTGATGAGGTATTGAGGTTTGTATTGATTTGTGTGCATAAGCTAGGGGAGGGAGGTTTGAAATCATTCCCTGCCCAGGCTAGATTCTAATCCCAACTGTGCCTCAAAGTGGCTGTGTGGCCTCGAGCAAGCCACGAACCCTGTCTGTGCCTCAGTCTTCAGTGAAGATAATCCTGCCTGCACCTTGGCCCGGTGCCTGCCCTTACCTGCCTTGCAGGCTGGTTGGAAGGAACAAGGGAGCTCGGAGACGGGACTAGTCATAACAACGGAGTACAGTGAGGATGAAAGGTGCCTTTCCAAGATGCACTGGCCCGGCTGCACCCTCTTTCTGGCTGCAGGGATGCTTGCTTATGGCTGATGGAAACCGGACTGCGTGTGTCTTTGATGCTAGGATGGGCGTTCCTGGCTGCCCTGGATGCCAGTGTCCTGAAGCTGTCTTTGCATACTCTGGTCTTGGCAGGGTGAAGTTAGCCTCTAGCATGAGCTCCTGAGCAGGAACATTGGAAAAACTCACCCTGGCTGCCATTTGATCAGAGCAAGAGCATGATTTAATGAATGGCTGCCGAGGGCCTCACATTTGTTTCCCTTGTCCACAAAGTGGCAGTAAACAGTTTAGGTGGTGACTTGAAGGCTTATCCTTTTTAGATTTTTCCTGGAGTGGAACTATTGGAATGGACGGGCTGGGAGCCTTGCACTTGTAGTCAATGTGGATTTTCCTAGTTCCCTCGATCTTCTTGAACTTCCTAGAGGTTTGTTCTTTCAGCTTGGGTTGGCCTTTTCCAGAAGCTCAGAGCCCCCCAGAATATGCTGGAGGGAGGCTGGTCCATCAGGGACCGTTCAGGAAACCAGGGCTCATGCTAACAAGTGCAGTAGGAGTTTATATGGGGAACTAAGTACAAAGGTAGTGGAAGAGATAACAAGCTGAGCATATGATGGGGAGATGACCCCCAGAACAGCAGTAGCAGGAAGCTGCTAGCATCCCTAGGGCTGGGGAAACAGGGAGAGCTGATTTCCTGGAGCTCAGAATCCAGTAGCATCTGGGGATGTTGGAATTTTGGAAGGCCTGCTGGGTGGAGCAAGATCACAGAGGAAGTGACTCCTTGGGGATCCAGGGGACCCAGAGGGGGTAGAACCACTGTGGAGACACCACCCAACACACAGAGAGAGGGAGAAGTGTCCTGGTGTCTCTTCTCCTTTTTGCAGGAAGAAAAACAGTCTTCTGCCTGTATTCCTATTGGCCAGATCTGCCAGAAGGCAGAGGGCAAGAGAGTGGGGTGGGGGTGGGGGAAGTGCGGTTTGTAGAGGGGGAGTCAGGAGTGGGTCAGCATGGGGGCCCAAGAGAGCCTTCAGAAGAGAGGTTCTAATCCTGGAGCCTGTGAATGAGCTTCAGGGAGGCCAAGCACCTCTGGGGAGTGTAGGCTCTGTTTTGTGTCCATGTATATACACCCGTTTTCTAGAAAGAGAGCCAGCATCCTTCTTCGGATTCTCAAGTTGTCCTGCGCCCACCGAAAGATCTAGCACCACCGATAACACCACCTTGTCTTACTCATGGGAAATCTATGCATGCAGAGAAATACACTTGACCTCGTGGACTAGGGTCCCTTCTGCTAACTGGCTATTGTCCTTCAGTTGTCCTGGTCGCGTGAGGATGTTAGGAACGTCCCCTGTCTGCTCTCTGCCTCTCCAGAACTAGCTGTGTGTCTCTGCTTGCCGGTCGGCCTTCCTGATCTCAGGCCCACAAAACCGCTCCATCTAGCATGTTCCTGCAGCTGTGGCGTCCATGCCATTGATCTAGATCCTGGTCTAGGTGCACCACACAGTGAATGAGGCAGGCAGAGCTGGCACTGGGAACAGACTCCAGTTCTCCTTCATTCAGTCTCCCTCATTCAATAATGAGGATGGACCTTGCACCTACCATGTGCCAGGCATTTTGCTGACCATGGGGGAGACAGCGCCAATCAAGATAAATGATGACCCTGCTGTCATGGAAGTGGAGGTGGCATTAGAAAACAAACAAGGGAACAAAGACACAAACAAGATAATTTCTGACCGTGATCACAGAATGGGGAAATGGGATAGAGTAAGGATGGTTGAGTATGAGAGTTATTTTTGATGGAGAAGGCCTCTCCTAGGAGGACATGTTTAAGTAGAGATGTGAGGGATAAGGAGTCAGCTCTCTGAGAGACAAAGCATGGCGGATGAGGGCAAGAGCCCATGCAAAGGCCCTGGGGCGGGAATGAGGACCCCAAAAACAAAAACAAAAATACACTGTGCCCATGTGGCTGAAGCCAAATTAGAGCTCCTGCCATGACAGTCTGATTCTTCGGACTAGCTCCGCCAGGCCTCCTGCACGCTCTTCTTGCTTTAGTGGGTGAATGGGCGGCAAAGTGCCCCTTCCTTCGCCATGCTCTATTCTCAGCAGGGTGTGTGGCAGGTGGCTGGAAGCTGGCGTTCTGCTCCCCAGAACGGTGGCTGAATGTTTTGGTGTCTCTGAGATGTCAGGAGGATGGCAGATTGTTTCTCTTCAGTCCATCAGTCACACAAAAGCCCAGGGAGCAAAGAGCACAGGCTTAGTTTATTTTGTTTATTTTGCAGAGGAAATAGCACTTCCTTGGAGTGAAAGCTCTGAAGACTAAAAGCTGAATGGAGAGGGGGAGTCTGGATTAAATGAATGGGCTGACCAGCTCTGACCCACTTTCTACCCAACACAGCAGTGATGGAGAGGAAATTGCTTTCTGGCTCTCTCTGCACTGGCCCAGGGGCCGGTCACTTCTCTAGCCTGCCCTTCCACAGGGGACGGGGCTTCTGTGCAAGTCGGGCTTCCTGGAAGTGTTCTTGAAGGTAGCTCATGAGGGGACGGAGGGTTACAATGTGCAGCGGCCTCATGCCCTGCCTGAGTTCATCTTGCACCCTTCGAGCCTGCCTGATATTACTCCATCACCTCAGCCGTGAGGGCAGGTGTACATTTAGGTGAAGGTCATTTTAATGGTTCTGTGATGTAACTGAACTGGGAGGGAGAAATCGCTGCTCTTCTGGACTCCAAAGGAGTGATCAAAATGAGGAGTTCTGAGGAGGTCTGGAGCAGGCTGGGCAGGGAGGGCAGGGGACATTCCAGCTCATCTCTGCGACCTAGTGCTGTGATTGCAGTGAGCAAAAGGTGTCCATGAAGGGCTCGCTGCAAGGACTCCTGGGTTCACATTCCTGGCTCCACATTTCATTATTTGTGTGGTCACAGCAGGTTCCTAAGTCTGTTTTAGAGGCCGCAGCTTCCTTACCTCTAAAATGGAGGTGTTGATACTTGTCTGTCCCAGCTCTCAAGGTTGGTGTGGGGTTCCAAAGGGAGGTAGGGTTTGAAAGTGCTGCCAGGCACATAGGAGGTACTTAGTAAATATAGTTTGTTTAATTGCAGGAATACATGAATAACTGAAAGAGACCCAAGCTGGTATATTACCTGGAACTTTACGACTATAAAGAGCGAGGATTGAAAAACCAGTGATGGGGGCGCCTGGGTGGCTCAGTCAGTTAAGCATCCGACTTTGCCTCAGGTCATGATCTCATGGTTTGTGAGTTTGAGCCCCGCATCGGGCTCTGTGCTGACAGCTCAGAGCCTGGAGCCTGCTTCAGATTCTGTGTCTCCCTCTCTCTCTGCCCCACCCCTGTTCATGCTCTGTCTCTCTCTCTCTCAAAAATAATAAATAAGTGTTAAAAATAAATATAATGAAACAACAGTGACGAAGAGGAAGTTAAGGTGGACTTTTGCAAATCATCCATGAAGCTCCATCATCCCAGGGGCCTGGCCAGCTCTATCAAGTACCCTCATTGCAGGAAGAACAGTGCTCTGGACATAATGCAGATTGTCCTGTTCTCATCGGATGGATGACCACAAATCACAACCCTGGGGTTCTTGGGCCTGTTTATGGACTTCGTTCTCCTCAAGGTTGCTTTAGACAGCTGGTCGTATGAAGATCTTAAAAGGGAATAGAGCCCAAGAGTGAGGGAAGGCTCTCACTGTGGCATTTTGAGGGTGCTTCACTAGTGAAATAATTACATCATTAATCCCCAAATGAAGAAGGAAAGGTGAAGGCATCAAAGAAAGAGCACGTGTTCATATGCAGCGATCACTGACAAACTCTGATTTTAACAGACCCTTATGAAGAGGAATGAAGAGTCATCTTACTTAGGACTGATCAAGAGAGGTTTGGGAGGGCTGAAACACAGAATGAACTAAAGCTAGTAAAAAGAGCTAAAGATAGCCACAGGCCTTTGTAAAATAATAGCCCCAGAGTTAGAACGTGAAGGAGACGGGATAGTATCACTACTCTGGAAAAGTGATACTGTTAGCAGACAGAGGAACAAAATAGAAAAGTGAGCATTCTGTTTTTTCTCTCTGTCTTCTCCACCTGGAATGAACTCTCTTTGGAAGAAAGTGTCTTGCAAGGAACTGGAGAGTCATTTTAAAATGCATTTCTAGGATCAAGTGGGTTCTATAGCAGGGCCTTCACATGCACTTTGGATGTGACTGCAGAGTTGTGAGGCAGACTCTTTTGATTGATTATTATTTTTATTATGGATTGTATTTTCCTGCTTCTTTGCATGCCTGGTAATTTTTGATTGGATGCTAGACAGTACATTTTACCTTGTTGGGTGCTGCGTATTTTACTACTACTATAAATATTCTTGAGCTTCGTTCTGGGACATGATTAAGTTCCACAGAAACAGTTTGATCCTTTTGGGTCTTGCTTTTCAGCTTTATTAAGTGGGACCAGAGCTGTCTTAATGTAGGGCTAATTTTTCCCCACCGTAGAGGCAATACCATTCTGAGTACCTGTATTAGTTTGCTGGGGCTGCTATAAGAAAACACCACAGACTGGGTGGTTTACAACAAATTTATTTGCTCACAGTTCTGGAGGCTGGAAATCTGAAATCAAGGTGTTGGTAGGATTTTATTTTTCTTCTGAGGCCTCTCTGGCTTGCAGATGGCCATGTTCTCTCTATGTCCTCACATAGTCCCTCTGTCTGTGTGGTCTGTATCCTAATCTTTTCTTAAAAGGACACCAGTCATACTGGATGAGGCTCCTGCCTAAGGACCACATTTTGGTTTAATTACCTTATTAAAGACTCTGTCTCCAAACAGTCACATTCAGAGGCTCTGGGGGTTAGCATTTCACCAGAGGAATGTTGAGGGGACACAATTCAGTCCATAACCTGGTGTCTCATGAATTTTGAGGTTTTCTGTTCTGGCTGATTGGACATGACCTATTTTCAGCCCTATGTGAGCTCCAGGCTGTTCTCCATGTCCCTTCAAGATGTTTCTCTCCTCCACCTTGGGCAGTTTCCTCACAGGCCTGTGCTGATCAATACTTAGCTGAAGACTCAGGAGGCCCCTCTGCGGATCTCTGGAGTGTTGTCTTGGCAGCTTTCTCCTCTCTGATGCCTTGCTCTGTGAATTCTAGCCGCTTTGGCCTCCCTGGTATCCCAGCTCATCTCCTCAACTCATTGAGAGTCCTGGGCTCTGCCTCAGTCCCCTTCTCTGTGCTGTGGCCTGGACACTCTCCAGGTGGCTGGCCGGGGCCATCGTGGGCTCCTCTCATTTGTCTCTGCCTGAACTCCAATGTCTGCAAACCCTTGTTTCCAATGTTGCTTCCGGTTTTTTGTAGTTGTTTTGAGGAGGGGGTTGTTAAATCTGGCTCCTCTTACTTCCTTTGGAGAGTGTTTGAAGAGTGGGGAATACCCCTAGTGTTCTGGAACTTCTTGTCCTTGCTAGTATTTCTCAGTGTGTGTTAGAAGATGGGTTCTGGAATCTCCATTCTAATGATGCTGTGGCTTATCCTTGGGAATATTTTTTTATTGGATTATTAAGCTGAGTGCTTGTGAGCCCTTAGAGATGCAGGTGGTGGTCACATTGGGCTCCATTCATGCTGGAACCACCAGTTGTTAAAGAACTGATGTCAACCCATAGGGCTTCCTTCACTGTGACTTAACCTTACTTGGTCATGTCAGTGAGTTCTTGCTGCACACCAAGATTTCCTTTTGTCCTCATAGCAACCCTCTCAGGCGGGTTCTATCATCCCTGTTTTCCAGATGGGAAAACCACAGAGAGGTTAAGGAAATTTCCCAAATCTAGAGTTTGAACTTAGTTCTGCTGGCCCTTAAATGAGATGCTATGTTGTCCAATATCTTCATCAGCATTTTGATTCAGGAGGCTCCAAGAGCTGGAATTTCAACTCAATCAGCAAAACAAAAACAACAGATTAGATTCAAGAGGAAGGATGCTTCCTGATCCCTGCTTTGAGATAAGAAAAGATCCCCAGAAGCGGATGGAGGCTAAAACTTATTCCTGCAAAAGCCCTCAGTTTTAGAAGGGAACTTTGACATTATTCAGTCCCCAGGTTACAGCTGGTGTTAGTGGTGGCCAGTGGCCAATCACTTTTGTGATAATATCACACTCACAAGCAGACAGGAAGCTCCCGGGCAGGACTTTCCCTTAATTGCCCCAGTCTCCACTGTGTGAAGGGCTTTTCCTCATGCATTTCTCAAGTGTACCATTATTCCTGGATAATTGGATGGATGAATACAACCTTGGATGGGTACAACCTTGTTAATTGTAAATAAATCATCACCTCACCTCTCCATCACCATCAAAATGTCTTTCATGCTCCAATTAAATTAACCTACTTACTTCATTCTCTAATGAACTTTTCCAAAAGATAACCCTTTGACTCCATCTAGAGAAGAACTCTGGTTAGATGTCAACTACACTTTGCTCCCTTGGGTGCCCACCTCGTTCTCCCATTCGAGTGTGGCTTCCTCCATGTGATCATCAGTAGGTAGCAGGGAGGGGACAGTCTTGATGAATTTGGTTAAAAGAGTGTTTTGCTGGGGCACCTGGGACCTCAGTCAGTTAAGCATCCAACTCTTGATTTTGGCTTGGGTCATGATCTCACAGTTTGTGAGTTCGAGCCCTATGTTGGGCTCCGTGCTGACAGCGTGGAGCCTGCTTGGGATTCGCTTTCTCCCTCTCTCTCTGTGCCCCTCCCTTGTGCATGCTCTCTCTCTCAAAATAAATAAACATTAAAAAAAATGAGTACTTTATTGTCTTGGAATGCCAGCCTGTGTCCAGAGCAGTGATCAAATATAGGATCTGTACTTTTATTTCCACTGCTGTTAGCAAAGCTTTGGTGGGAAGGAGGCTCTGGGGGAAGGGGTTCAGTCAGACCCAGAAATACTTGTCAGGCCTAGTTTCCTGTGGCAAAAAGAGTTGTGGATTTCAAAAGCGTTTTGTGAACATCCGCAAACTTTCATTTACTGTGGGTTTGGAATTGAGTGAGAAAAAAAAAACAAAAACCCGAGCACATGGGTCCTGGAACATACAGGTGCCCCACCTGGGGATGGCTGGTGGCCTTGCCCATAAACAGGAGGGGCAATCACTAGAGCATGTGGGCCACACACTGTGGAGACTGACCACACCCGGGTCAGGTGGACACCCGGCCTCTATTTGAATACACCCAGATTTCTTTTCTTTCTTTTCTTTCTCTTTTGGCCAAAACAACAGAAATTTTATTTTCCACGGTTTGGGAGGTGGGGAAGTCCAGGATCAAGGTGCTGGCCAGTTTGGTTCCTGGTGAGAGCTCTCTTCCTGGCTTGTTAGACGGCCACCATCTCATCACATCTTCACGTGGCCTTTTCTCTGAGTGCACACGGAGAGAAGAAGATCTCTGGTGTTTCTTCTTATAAGGGTGCCAGCCCTATCAGATTAGGGATCTGCCCTATGACATCACTTAACCTTTATCACCTCATCATGGGCTCTCTCTCCAAATACAGTCACACTGGCGACTGGAGCTTCTACAGTGAATTTTGGGAGGATGCAAACATTCAGTCCAGGACAAAGGGCATTAACAGTAACAATAGTAAATTGACAACTTACATGTTGTAGCACTTTACAGTTTGCAAATACTTGCAAACTGTTTTCGTTTTAACCTCTCAGCAGAAGGTAAGCCGTGAAAGGATTATTACATCACATTTGCAGATAAAGAAGTCTTGAATATGCCCAGATTTCTAACCCACGTCCCATGTCACCTCTACAAGAAGCCACCCCTGTACCCTAGCTGGAAGTGAGCTTCCCCCTCTGAGCCCCAGTTGCCCTTGACCCATATTTCTGCTGTTAGGGCTCTGGTCACTTTCTGTCTGGGATTTGAGTTAGTTACTTACCTTCTTACTTCCTCAGCTGGACTGCACCCTCCTTGGAGGCCAGGGTCCGGGTCCGAGTTAGTTTTGTGACCCCTTCAGTGCTTTGCACAGAGCAGATGTGACGTCTCATTAGTGGTTCCTTTTGATCTGCCTAATCTTCTGCAGCCCAGTGTATTGCGCAGGGTGAACATTAAGGAAGGTTCTTCCCCTATTTAATTCAGGGCTACCTCTGGGTCCACCTGCCCTTGTATTTCAGGGCCTCAGGGGTTCAGAGCTGGTAGGAAGTGGCTTCAGCTGGGAATCAGGCTAAACTGTTCAGAGTTTGGGTCTGCTACATTAGCTGACCTGTCGTCAGGGGTCTCCTGCTACTCCTTCCCTCTCCTGGACTCAGGACAGGGTGACCCTTTGGGTGGGTCCGAGGCAGGCCATGACTGGTGAAACTCTGAATTCTCTAAGATTTTTATCCTCTTACTAACTGGATACCTTAAAGTTTAAAAAAGAGTTTTTTTTATGAAAGTGACTTTATGTTTTTATGGTAGAAAACTTGGGAAATAACAGAAAGTTATAAAGAGCAGGCAATTTCTTCTGTAATTTTACAGCATAGCAATCATATTTTGGTGTATTTTATTATTACAATGAAATGTTATTCTGAAACAAGGATTGGGTCATACTATATATAAAGCTTTAAAAATATTGCTTTTTGGGACACCTAGGTGGCTCAGTCAGCTGAGCATCTGACTTTGGCTCAGGTCATGATCTTATGGTTTGTGAGTTCAAGCCCCGCAGCGGGTTCCGTGCTGACAGCTCAGAGCCTGGAGCCTGCTTTGGACTCTGTGTCTCCCTTTCTCTCTGCCCCTCCCCTGCTCATTTTCTCTATTTCTCTCTCTCAAAAATAAATAAACAAAAAAAAATTTTTTAAATATTGCTTTTTAAAACTAAAAGTAACATATGTGGTACTCAAATAATTCATAAAGAGAAAATGAAAAATATAAGCTTTCTGCTAATCCACCCTCCCTGATCCCTGAAACCTCTCTCCAAAGGTACCTACTCTTCAAAGATTCTTTTGTTTCTCCCAGGGGTAGTGGTGGTGGGGAGGAGAACACATATACTACCATTCATATGCATGACTAGTTAGGCTTAGAGGCTAGAAACAGGTAATGAGCATTTCCTCCTTGCTAGTGATATTTCAAAGATATTTAAAATTTTTTTAATGTTTATTTATTTTTGAGAGAGACAGAGACAGAATGTGAGTGGGTTAGGGGCAGAGAGAGAGGGAGACACAGAATCTGAAGCAGGCTCCAGGCTCTGAGCTGTCAGCACAGAGCCTGACGCGGGGCTAGAACTCCCGGACCGCGAGATCATGACCCGAGCCGAAGTCAGACGCTCAACCGACTGAGCCACCCAGGCGCCCCTCAAAAAATATTTTAAAGGGCACCATTCCAGTCTGTCATGAAGCTGTCTCATCTTCCCATCTCTATTCTCTGTTGGGCATTTAGCTTCTTTCCAGTTTGTTATTAAAAGTAATACTTTAAAATAAAAACATTTTTTATGTATAAGTTTGCCCCCCCCCCCCCGCTTATTTTTTCTCGGGACAGAATCCAGAAATGGAATTCTTGTAGCAAAGGACAGAAACTTATGGCTGTTGGTAGATACTGTCAAATTGTGATACATTTCTTCTATGGAAATAGGACCATTTCTCTTGCCCATAAATTATTTTTGCCGCTTTGAAGATTAAAAAAAGTAGTACAAGAAGACCTGCTCTTTATAAAAAATTCAAACAATATGGAAGTACACGGAGTGAAAAGTAAAAGGGGCACCCTCTTCCACCTCCCTCTTTAACTCAGAAATAAGCCCCGTTAGAGCCAGACCAGGCTTGGACAGACCTGAATTCGAATTTGGATGTTGCCGTGTGATGGTGGGCTAGTTATGCAGTTGCTGGGCCTTGGTTTCCTCATCTGTAAAACGGGTGTGCCAAGAATCACCTCGCTGGACTGTGAGGATGAAGTGGGCATGTGCAGGGGGCCTGGCCAATGGTAGGCACTGTTACAAGCGTCGGCTTTGTTGAATGGCTGACGGATGCTGGCCCTTCTCTGTGAGACTGCTTTCAGCCTGGCCTGATAGAATCACAGTGCTGGGAGCTATGCTAGCAGGAGGCAGAGAGTTTCCAGCAGTGGCTACACTGAGCTTATGTCCTAGTTTGTTCGTCTAGGCTCTTTGGGGAGCGGGATATCATCATCCCTTTATTAGGATGGACACACCCTGGATTACTTTTCCTGAGAACTCTGACATTGAGGAGAGAAGAATCAGGCAAGAGAAGCCCCAGCTTGGATGGGCATTGACTGAGTGTCCCCTTGGAATGTCAGCCTGCTCGAAATTGTAGGCATGACACCATAAACCGTCCTATTTATATTGCACTAAACTCTGCAAATATCTTTAGTAACACTAAGCCCTGGGTTGTTTTAACAGCATCTCTAATTATAACCTTTTTCACATTTACCACACTGTCACACCACCCCGATTAAAGCAAGGCTGTTCGCACCCAGTGGCAGCATTGCTGATGAGAAGGTGCCACTAAAGCTGACCTTCCAGGAAAAAAGGCTGAGCCATCACTTAGAACGCTAAGGACCCAGTGAGCTGTTGTTCTGGATCCTGGGCTCTGAAATGTTCCAGAGGGAGCATCTCCTGGTGGTCTTCAGGCTGCATGTGAAAGATGGAAGGGAGCAGGTGTGCTATGCGAGTTTCAGGGAGCCAAAGGGACTTTCCTAAGGTGGTGGTCTGTGTTTCTGGCCTCAGCAGCCTTTAGTTTACCTGCCAAACAGCCTGGAGGAGGGGCTGTCTGTGTGGGAGTTTGGTCAACAAGTTGGGCATTAAGTGGTTCTGTGTTTGTCAAACATTCATGGGATATCTTCGACGGGAGGAACCCAGGTTGTACTGATAATGGCCAACCAGTGAGTACTAAGAGGGGATGGGCACTGGTGCAGACCGGCTTTTCTGGAAACAGACCTAAGTTTGGCCATAGGATGTTTGCTGGGGATCGATACCTGTGAAAGGAGGGGCGGAGGCAGGCAGCAGTGGCCACAGGGACAAGTGGAGGGCTGGTGCAGGCCCCACCAAGCCCCCACCGGCCCAGCCGGGAGTTCAGGCTAAATATTGCCCAACAGAATTGATTTCTTGTGGCTGCAAGGGCTGGGCCTCTATACCCCACCTCAGGCACTCACCAGATGCTGACTAGCCCAGGAATGGTGTGACCTTGGCTGAGGCCACCCCCTGCAGCTGAGGCTGAGCCTGATGGAGCCAGCTGGAGGCTGCCTGCTTCACTCCATGAAGCTCCCCTGAAGGAGGATTGGGCCAGGGCATGCCCATAGGCAGGCACAGCTTGATGAAGGAGCCGGAGCTCCTCCTGAATCCTGAAGGATACTTCAGGCTTTGTTAGTCACAGAGGAACAGGGAGGGCTTCCAGGTGAGCACAACAGTGTGAGCAAAGGTGTGGGGGTACAATGATAGGGTGTCGTAACCAAGAGCCAGAATGCACAGCATCAAAGTTTCCGGCTATTGAGAAGCAGCCCAGGGGGCCACCCGTGTGAGTGACCCGCCTTGTTGTTTGCCTTCTACCCCTGCCCTGAAGCCCGTTTTTCCCGTCACCGTTAGGGAAGCCAAGCCAAAGGGGTGATGTGTCTTCCCATGTGACCCGGAGTGGCCTTTCCTCTGTGTCCTCCAGCCTCTTCACCTTGGGTGACTGGGGAGATTATCTGCTTCTTCCTGCACAAAGCCTGGATTTCCAGGGCTCATCTCGATGAAAGTGGAGGGGACTTCTAGGGCAGCTGACCAGAGCCTTGAGAATCTCCTTGAGCCAGGTCACCCCATTCTCATTACAGGCTCTTCTGAGGGGGGTGCAGGGATAGAGCATCCCAGCTCCCAAGTGTAGGGGCCATCGTTGGCCTCTTACCAGCATCTGGGAAGCTGGCAGCCAGGCAACATGTATTTACTGGGCATCTTGGAGCCCCTCTGATGAAGAAAGGCTGGTCTTTGGCCTGACAGTTTATCTGTTTAGATTCCTGAGCTAGCCCCTGAGGCCAGGGGATTTTCATAGGCAGTGACTCTGTTCAGCTTCACTGGTGGTCTGTGTGTATGTGAGTGTGTGTGTGTGTGTGTGTGTGTGTGTGTGTGTGTGTGTGTAGCAGGGGGGTCTCCTTAGCCAGGTGTATATGACAGCAGGAGTTCTATGAGAAGAACACAGAAACAGAAGCATCATCCCCAGGAAGGCAGGTTACCTGGGTCCAGCCAGCTCTTCCCCGACACCTGCCCTACCCATCAGCATTTCCCTCTTTTCACATGTGCTGTTCCAGTCCCCTGCCTTCCTCTGCTGCCACTTGCCCAACATGGGCCACACCTTGAACATCAGTCCCTTGAAGTTGGATTTCCTCTCGAGTACTCTCAGAGGCCCCCACTTGGGTGTTGTCCTGGTATTTTGGAATTTGACAACAGAGCAGAGCTAGAATGGCCTCGTGGCCTGTTTGGGTAACCTCCCTCGGCCTTGACTAATGACTGCAGTGACATCTGTGGACAGTAGGCAGGTCCCTGGTGCAACCCTGTGTGATTGAGTTTCCTGAGTTATTCCATATCAGCAGTCCAGCAGCCAGATCGCTGGCTGCTGATTGTGCTCGCTCGTACCTGGTGCGGAGTTTGGGTTTCAGGTCCCTCCCACTCAGTACCGTGTCGATTAGGAAATTCTGCATGGCTGAAGTAACAAGTACTCTACAAGTATAGTGATAGAAGTGTCCGAAGGTTAATTAGAAATGTTCATTAAAGGAGCTTGTTGAAATTGGTCATTCGTCAGTATCGTTCTCATCTGCAAATTAACCATAGGGACCTGTGTGTATTTTTATTTTCCCACATGTGCTTGCATTGTGTGTGTGTATGTGTGTGTGTGTGAGAGAGAGAGGGAGAGAGAGAGAGAGAGAGAGAGAGAGAGAGAGAGAGAGAGAGAGAATGTTTCTGCAGAAGATCTAGAGGTTTGATGTTCACTCTAACCTCCCTAGCAGAGCAGAGGGCCTGCACCAGCTCAGCACACAAGATATTCTTGGAGTTTGCCTTGATAGAAGGCTAAGATAGCAGCCACATTTTCCCACTGTGGTTTTCTTGGGCTTTTCTGAATGCAGACAGATACTGCTGGGCTGTATCGGATGTTGGGATTCCAGGATTCCCACCCTGTTTGGGGCAAGCCTTGGGTCTCTCCTAGTTGTGTAGCTGTAGTTGGTTGCTATGGAAACCAAGTCTCACAGTATGGCATAGAGCCTGTTTATTTCTCCACGTCCTGCCCCTGACCTGGGAGATAATGGTGATGGTGACACTTCTGTCTGTGGCCCGTTGGGAATTCCCTATGCCATCCAGCGAGGCTTTTCCAGGCCCCGCCCATGGCAACCACAGGGAGAAGCTGGTGATTCTTGGAGGGGTGGCTTTTCCCTTGTGCAGGGCAGGTCTTTACCTTTGGACGGGCTGCCCAGCCGCTCCCGTAGGCTCCACAGTGCTCGCTGGGGCAGGGGGGCCTTGGGCCTTTGGGAATTACTGGGAAGTGCCCAGGATAACCTCTGGAGTGTCTGGGAACAGCCTCTGCCTCTTAGCATGGAGACACCCAAGGCAGATTGCGTGGCATTTTACATCTCACGGATCAGCCAATAGGATAGTGGATATAATTGCCTTGTGGCAAGTTAAAGTGGCTCCAAGTCAGCTAACAGGTGCCTTTTCATTATTAATTCTCATCAAGGACATTAGTTGCTATTTAAGGATCTAGCTGCTTGGCCACCTACACCATACTTCCTCTGGATGCCTGCAGTTTTTGAAGAAGAGAGAGAAAAAGTCTTTTTCTTTTCCTTGCTACTCATCCTTGGAGAATTCACTTTGGTGAAATGTCAGGTGATTCTCAGGACTGTCTTTTCTCCAGGCAGAAGGAGTCTGGAAGTCACCACAAGAATTCTTTGTTCTGGGAAGTCTCAGTTCCATTAAGCAAGCTCCTACTGTGTGCCTGTTACCCTTTGAAATTACATCCTGGTGCTTCTCAAGAGTGCTTTGCAGAAGGCATTTTTAAAATTCTCCTTTCTCTGATGAGGAAATTGAGGCTCAGAGAGGTTAAATGTATCACCAGAGTTTGCCTAGCTAGGAAGTGGGACAGCTAAGTTTTGGCCCTGGCCTCTGATTCTGTGTTCCACCTGAGTCAGTGCAGGGCCAGGTGAGCCTGGTTCATCATGTGCTGCGGTCTCTGCACTTCACGAGGGCTGTTATTTTCTCTGACGAGTAGATGTTTCACCCTGTCCTCTATTGTCCCCAGAAGCCCAGCCCGGATCAGCCTCCCTAAGGAATTTTCCAAGCCATGACCACAACCCATAAGTGGCTCTGAATGCACATGAAGCATGAATGTCATGGGGCTTAGTGATGGATCTGATGAAGGTTGGTGTCTGTGGCAGACTCCGTGAATGCAGTGGCTTCGAGACCAAGAACATCTGGGCCCCTGTGTGCAGGAGTGTTCCGGAAGCCTGCTGGGACCACCAAGAAGACCATTCTTTGGGGAAAACATTCATGTAGAAGCAGTCTGGCCCCTCAGTGGGAGACCGGTGGCCTCTAGGGGCTTTTTCTGTCACCCAGGTTCTCATCTGTTGTGTGTACCCACCCGCTCCTGGATCTTGGACAGCCTTGGGCTGTCACCATGGTATTCGTGCCGCTGAGCAAACACGTTCTTTGAAAAGCAAACATGTGTTAGGCAGGAGGACTCTCCTTGCACCTTGGTCACCTGTGTGGAGTGAGGGCCCCCTAGCTAGGACAGGAGGAAGGATGGTGACAGAGGGTAAGCAGTAGGTGTCAGACACGTATGAAAACATGTACAGGTTCACACTGGCCGGGATCAGGAGTCCCAGCTACAGGAGCTGAATGTGTAGACTCCTGTTGTCTCCTGGCCTTTTGCTGGGGTGTGAACGGGGAAAAGGGGAAGGGCAGAACCCAGCCGTTTATGGAATGCTTGCTGAGTCTGGTGCATGCTGGGGCTGGCGACTGGGTTTTGGTAAAAGCAGCCCAGTGACACTCCTGTAGGGAGCATTGCCATGTGCTAGGCTCCAGGTGAAACCCTCTACATGCTCTCTCTTGCTAGTCCTTGTAAGCATCCTGGGAGATCAGTACCATTGTTGTGCCCACCGTACAGTTGAGGAAACCAAGGCATTGAGTGTTTCAGCCCCTTGACCAAGTTCTTACAACTAGTAAGGTAGCAGATCCAGAAGGCAAAGCCAGGATGCCCACCGTGGTGTCAGGGTTGGGAGGACAACTGAGGAGTTAGTTGGGGCAAGAGAAGGCTCATGTGCAGGGCACAGAAAGTCCACTTGGAAGGGGAGGAGACCAGTGGGCAGGACTGATGGCTGATGACGGGTTTCAGTGTGGCAGAGGTCTAAGTGTCAAGGGAAGGGGGGCTGCTGGGGTGTCAGGCTTCCTCTCGTGGGCACCAAGAATCCAGAACAGGTGTTCCTGCCCTTGAGTTATTCACTGAGCTCACCTCCTGGTTCTGGGGCCTGAGAGTCCAGTCCTTGGGGCATTTCCTATAGCTGGGAGTGCAGTGGGGCTTGAGTGATGGCTGCACATAGGCACAGTGGGTGGTAAGGTAGGAAAGGCTCTGGCTGACCGGAGCTAGGTCAAGGAGACACCTGAAAACAGGCCTTTTGAGTCTTCTGGATGGTCTCTCTCCTGACCCCGTGGCCCCCTCTAAGAACTGTGAGTGGTCAAGCAATCTCCATGTCTGGCTCTGCTGGGAGAGGCAGGTCCCCAGCAGACCTAGGGCCTTTTTGAAGCTGCCTTCGGCTTTCTGGCTCACACAGAGGGCAAATGGCAGGGATTGGGTGTGTGAAACCCTCACCCTCCTCAGTCTGCCGCTTGGTGGCCCTTTCTTTGCTTGTAAGACAGAAAAGGTCTCTGCTTATTGTCCAACCCTTCTATTTATAGTCACCAAATGATTAAGCAGATCAACGTGTCTGGGATCAGAAGGGGCTGTCTGGCTGGTGGGCCATATGGTGAGTCTGCAGGGTCGCCGTGTGGCTAATAGGAGGAGAGAGGGGAGTTTGGAGAGCCTCTTGTCGATGTTCATGCTTCATTTCTTCCCAGTGTGTTTCTGGTCAACAGAAGGATTAAAAATAGCATTAAAAAAATTCTGTTCACTGGATGTGATCCTCGGGGGGCTCTTTGGATCACATTTAATCACTTCCCTGATGACACAGTGTGCTAAATTCTGAACAGCCCGGGGAAGACTTCAGATGTCCCCCTACCTGGTCAGTGTCAGACGTGTGTCATGACCTTTCCTTTGTCAACAATTCACCAGGTTCACCCCTTGGCACCCCCTAGTGTATCCAGTGGGTCACCTGTAGACACTTTGGTCATGATACGTCTCTACCCTCATTCCAGTTCTTCCATGGCTCCCTATTACCTACGGGGTAAAGTTTAGGCTTCTTTGCCTAGTGTTTGAGGCCTCTGAGGCCTGGCCTTAGCCCATCTTTCTAGCTCTGTACCCTGTTCTCCTGAGCCACCGTCAGTCTTTTAGGGCTCCTTTCCTCTCCAAATATGGGGGCTGCCTCTTTGAACTTTGACTCTTGCTAGAATGTTTCCTCTTTGCCTGTTTAAATTTTCCTCACCCTGCAAAAGCCGGTTCACATTCAGTCTCCAGGGCTCCCGACAATCTCAGAATGATCTCACACTTCTTTTTTTTTTTTTTTTTTTTTCTGGACCTTTAGAGCAATTCTGTCTGAACGCTTTCATTTGGCAGTTAATCATGTTCTGCCTAGCAGTGTCTTTCCCACTATTATCTCAAAGAGTTATTTAAATATTTCATCAGCATTTAAGTCTTGATATTTGTCCTGCCACCTCAACCAGACTGAGTGTCACTGGAGGGCGGAGGGACGGTCTTAACGTCGGCTTCCGCAGCAGGCGGTGATGTGTGGTGGTCGCCCGCACAGGCTCCAGAGCCTGCCTCTGCCTTTCATTCTCGCTCTGCCTCTTACTAACCACGTGACCTTGGGAAAGTCTCAGCATCTCTGTGCCTCAGTTTCCCTGCCTGTAAAATGTATATTAAAATCACACCTGCCTCAGAAATGTCCTAAGGATTTAGTGAGTCAATACTTTCAGAGAAAAGGCCTAGAGCAGGGCTCCGTGGTGCCTGCTGAGATGCCTATACTTGCCGTCCACCCAGCCCCTGGCCCCTGCCTTGGACACAGTACATGGGCCAGATTTGCTTATTCTGTTCATTTGGTATAACATCATTTGTACAGATGGGAAAGCTCTGGCCTGGAGAGGGTGAGAATGTTTCCTGTGGTCACACAGCAGGGAGTGGTGGAGAGCCAAAGGGGGCAGGACTGGGATCTCAGGGCTCCAGGAGCCCCAGGGCCTTTCTTTTCATATGCTTTCCCATTGAGGGTCTTTACTATGCCAGGGGCACAGAGACAATTTTTTTTTAAAATGATTGAGCATCAATTTTCCAAGGAGCAGATGCCATGGGGGGGGGGGGGGGTGGCATGGAAGCCGTGGCCCTGCAGCAATTCCAGGGAACCATTCACATTTAGTTCTATGGGATTGGCCTTCCCTCGAGGTGCACAAAAGGGCCTTGGGATGGGAGGTTTCCCTGACAACCTTCCCATCTCACTCCTGGGCCTGGTGATGGAGCCTTGAGGCCACCTGCAGCCGGAAAACACAAAAGCGTCAGAGCCAAGGGTGCTTTTGAACCCTGCTTGAACAGGTTGAAGGCCTCTGAAGGTAGGTACATCTGCCCCTGCTGTATGCTGCCCCTCCTGCCGTCTCCTGGCCACGTTCTGAAAGACGCCTCAGGGTTCGGGAGGGGTGTAGAGGACCTATTTACTCTCCCTCCCCGTTTCGTGCCAGGGGAGAAGTCAGTTTGGCTGGGACACGTGTTGTGATGATGTGCACGGGTGTTCCAAGATCAGTGCTTCCCTTCTTGCCTGCCCCAACCCACCCCTAGTCCGGGAAGAGGGGAGGGGTGAATGGCCAGAAAATGCCAAATGATTTCTAATTCAGAAATGGTAACATCTGACCTGAGCCTCCAAAGTGCTTTCCAGGCTGCTTTTCAGATAGAATCAAAGGTGACAACCTTTGGACAGGTTTGTGATAAAACAAAAGAGTAAAATGTAATAATGTTCATGTAGAATCTAGGTGATGAATATTCATGTGTTCTCTGTGAAATTCTTTCAGCCTTGCTGTATGTTTGAATTTTTTTATAATACAATATGGTGGGGGGAAGGAGTGAGGACTTTGCAGCTGACTGCCGGGGTAGTCAGTCCCAGCTTTGCCCCTGTCAAGCTGTGTGATTTTGGAGAAGTTACTTAACTTCTCTGAGCCTCAGTTTCCTCATCTGCAAAAATGGGGGATAATCATAGAACATATCATAGGTGGTTAGATAATGCATTTGAAGTACTTCTTAGGCAAGGGCTTGAGACAGTGTGTGATACACTTATCTAATTGATAAGCACCAGCTATCATTATTATCGCTTGTTTGGATAGGGTCTTAGAAGAGGACATTGAATTAGGCAATGAGAAGGCCATTAGTAACGTGAAAGAATTATTCTAGGACCGTGGTCTGGTACGGAGGAGAAACTGATAAAGGGGTTTAAACAGACAGGGGGTAGGTGGAGAAGTCAGAAGTCTTGTTAGAAATACGAGGACAGGGGAGGGAACTGGGGGGATGGAGGAGACTTGTCTGTGGGGCACAGGTGGAGAGAAGGGGCGGGAGGGAGGAAAGTGCCGCCTAGCTCCTCAGAGTGTGTCCCGATGAGGGCAACGCTGTGTCACCTGGCAGTTCGTCTGAGAAGCAGAATGCTCGCACTCGGTGACGTCGGAGAAGTGTGGGGCTGGAATCCCCAGTCCAACTTCAGGACCGGAAGGGCCCCGCCAGCCTCCGGCAACATGCCCAGAGGCACAGTCACACAGCCTGTGTCCGGAGGCAGAGGCAAATGGTCCAGCCAGGCACGTTGTCGCCTTCCCCTGAGGTCAGGGAGCCTTAGATGGGACCCCAGCTGGACTTTGGCAGAAGCTCTTCCTTGCTCTAGTGGCTGAATTGGTTAGTTCCACCCGGCAGCTTTCTGTCACCCTTCCTCTTGTCCGTCTCCTCTGACAGGTGGTGCCTTGTAGGAGCCACGGGGCCAGTGAGGCCAGTGCTGGATGGTAATGAAGCAGGGGCCACACAGCAGGCCTACTGCACACCCTACGATCAAGGGAATTTCTGGACTCTGTTAACCCAGAGAACATGTCCAGGTTCTGTGTCACCCTCGGGGTGTTTACATTTTTGAAAAATTAGATGCCAGCAAAAAATTAAGGGTCCACATGAAGGTGTAGATTTCTAGCTTCTCTTGAACAGCAAAAATCGACTGATCAGTCAGCCTGGGACCTAGCAGTTACCTGGGTTTGAGTGGCAGGTGCCTGTGATCTCTAGGTCACCACAGTCCCTGGTGGCCCTTTCAGTCTCACATTCCAGCCTGACTCTTCAGACCATTTGAGTTTGTCACCCTGGTCTAATGCAGGAAGTGGACACTGGCCAGCCAGATTAAGGGATTTGCCTGAAGCCATCTATTTTGTCCACAGAGCAGGCCCCTGGCTCCCAGGGCAGGTCCCACACCTCTGTATGGGTGGCCCCTCTCTCTGTAGCCCTCCCATTAGAAGCCTCATTGAGACTCTGAGAAATCCCGTAAGCCTGGTCCAGCGTTGTTTCTGGCTCTCAGGTGGCCCCGGGGCAGGGCGGGGGGGGGGGGGAGATGAGATAACTGTAGTAATAATAAAATAATTTATAAAATTATCACAAACCAAGCTCCCCTTGGTGAGTCGTTTTGAATTTTCTACCCATGAATGTTCTTAATACCTTTTCACCCCAAAATTTTACCTGGTATAAAAACTATATAATAAGAACTTGAAAAGACATTTAGGAAACCAGTCACGATCTCACCAGCATAGCCCAGCAGCAATCTCTGTCTTTGATTTTTAAAAATGCTTTAAATCACGGAAAAAAAAAAATTCTTATTCTTATCTTATGCCACTGACAATAATTTTAACCACCCTCCCTTCCTCTGTTCCACCTCCTCTGTTCTACCTCCCCTCCCTGTCTTTTCTTTTCCCTTTCCTTCTATTCTTTCCCACCTGATAACTGCAAGGTAACACAATGCTTCTATGTCCAGAGTTTATCACCTGGCAGAGGATACAGTCGCCCAGTCCCGCTCAGTCAGCTGCCTACGCCCACCCTTGGTAAAGGAGTTCTCTGCTGTCTGCTGCCTGGCTGGCCAGATAAGTTCCAGATCCCGGGATGCAGGAGGAGGAAAGCTAGGCAGGCATCATGGAGAAGCCGGAAAAGCCTCACTAGCCTTTGCTTTTCCATCTACTAAAGTAGAACATTAGTGTGTGTGTGTGCACTTGTGTGCGTGTGTAAAGAGGTAGGGCTGGAATGGTAGGCTTTTAGGCACCAGGAATCCTCTCCCTTTCTAGCCCGGTACACTCAGATCTTTTGATGCCTCTGACCGGTAGTAAGTTTGAAGCTTGATACAGTCATCTTTGTTGTGCCTGACTTTCTTGGCATTTATGTGTGTTCAAAGAGTGGGGCATGTTTCAGTGCCTGGTGATACCAAAATATCAATGGTACTTCCCTGGGAAGACTATGCCGAGTGCTGCTGGTAACAGCCCGGGCTTTTGGTGCCATAGTAGCTGTGTGACCTTGGGTCAGTTACTTTACTTCTCTGTGCCCAGGTTTCTTTTCTATAAAATGGAGATGATCATTCCTAACCCTGCTGGGAGAATTAATTTAATGAGATACTGTATGTAAAGCACTTAGCAGAAAGCCTGGCAAACAAACAGAGCAGGGATTCCTGTTCCCTCCCCCTTCCTTTCCCTGCTAATTTTCTTTAGAGCCTGAGAACCTGCCAAGGAGTTAATAATCTGTTAACAAACACTAATGTGTTCCAGGGAAACTCAGACTACAGCGGATTGCTTTTGGAGAGTCAAGAATATTCGTGTAGTGTAAATAGTCAACTCCAGTTTAGGTCTAACTTTGGTGAGCCTCTAGTGTTGCCTGTTTAGGGTTTTGTTGCTCAGCTGTACCTGGGATTCTGGGAACTCTGTTCTCACCTCGCTCACCCTGCCAGCTGGGTGACCTGGGCACATTCTCTCCCCTCTCTGGTCTTTGATGTCCTTGTTTGTAACCTGAAGACCGTAGGATATATTTAACCTTGGGGGAGGAAGGGGCAGAAACTTGGGAACCTAATTCAGCCAGCGGCCCGATGTTGTTTGAGCATTGTCTGTTTCCCTTGTGCCTGATTTCTTTGGCATAAGCCACGTGCTCATGCTGTTACAGAATCTGGACATGGACAGAAATGCTACAGTTAGGTTGGACTTTAGGGTTTCCCCAAGGGTGGGAAGCACACCGTGGGGAATGTGCCAGAGAACTTCTAGTTATATGCTCCCAAGACCTTGACTCTCCAGGAGGAAGGTAGTTCCTTTTCAGCTTTCTTCCAGTTCTAATGGTTACCTGAGGGAAAAAGTCTCCTTGAGGTATTTTGAGCACCTCTCCACCCTCACCCTTGTCCCTTTGGAACAAAGGCACAGCCACCCTCAGGCCAGAGCCTTTGTCAGCTGTAGCATCTAGTTGGCGTCACGTGACCCGGTTGTGTTTTGCATTGTGTTTATTTTGAAGGCTGTCTTCTAGCTCTCCTTTATAAGTAATACCAGCTTTTTACATATGCCAGTGTTACACAGTTTCATTAAAAATACCTACCTAATATGAGTCCACTTAAAGAAACAGCCTGGGGCGCCTGGGTGGCTCAGTTGCTTTAGTGTCTGACTTCGGCTCAGATCATGATCTTGTAGTCTGTGAGTTTGAGCCCCGCGTCGGCCTCTGTGCTGGAAGCTCAGAACTTGGAGCCTGCTTAGGCTTCTGTGTTTCCCTCTCTCTCTGCCCCTCCCCTGCTTGCTCCCTCTCTCTCTCAAAAATAAATAAACGTTAAAAAGAAAGAAAGAAAAAGCCTAGGTCATTAATAGCGTGGGTGGCATGTGAATAGGGCAGAGGTTGTGAGGGGGCTGTGAGTAGTGCTGACTGAGTCAGTCTTCTGGATTAGCCCCCTTGACTCCATTGCTGACCTTGAGTCCATTTCTGACCTCAACATTGACAAATAACATGGGCATCTTCTACCAGCCTACCAGTTCCTTGAAGTCAAGGGCAGCATCTTTTTCATCCTTGTTGTCTGCGCATGACATAGAGACGTGCCACATTACTATTTTTCGTCTGCTTAACACACATATTGGTGGACTGCCTGATTTCCAGCAGTCTTGCGGTGGGCCCTGGGGTCTGGGAATGGGGGCCAACATGCCCCAGTCTCTCAGGGTTCTGAAGACACAGGTAGATGCTGTTGTTGAATATGGAATGTCTTCATATGAAAGAATTCACCTTCGTTATGACTCAAAACCCCACCTCACGCAGACACATTGGCCTGTCACCGAGAAGAGGGTTGAGTTGGCATCCCAAGGTTGGCATCAAGATGTGTGTGTAGAGAGCAGTTCCAGTAGTGGCCGCTTCTCCAGAGAATGCTATTTCTCAGTTCTTCTCATAGGCAACTCTATTCCACACTGTCCAGAACCAGGATCCTTGCCCGGGGGCCCACCGTGCTCCCCGAACCTGGCGGGAAGGATACTTGGTCTGGTGCAGCGCAGTTTCCTAGCGGTCAGCACTTCTGTAGGGGAAATGGCCCAGATGGTAAGAGATGCGCCCTGCGGCAGATGTTAGAGAGCATGCTTAAGAATACCCCGCCCCAACCGTGGCCACCACGGCTCGAAGACTAGCCTCTGTGTGTTCCTTCCGAGAGGCAAGTGTATGGTTGGGGGAACAGAAGGAAGCTCGAAGCCAGCTGGTGATGGTGGGGAGAAGAGTCCCGTGCTGGGTGAGGGAGGGATACCTCTGAGGCGATGGCATGTTGGTGCCAGAGGAAGTGTAGCTGACCTTAGCCAGTGGGAGGCATTCTGTGGCTGGATGTGGCTCTGACTGCATTGCACTTAACGTTGTAGTCTGGGCTTCGGGCTTGGGGTGATTAAGACATTGTGCTACGCTCTGCTTGCTGCCACTGTGTAGACTGGGATGTCAAAACGATCTGTCAAAAAGTGAAATCACTTTTTTATGAATAGGAAAACAGATCTAATGATTGTGGCCTGATTTCCCAGCACTTGGCCTTCCTTAGTTTTGAAATATGAAATATCGTCACTTCTTTCTTATCACGAACAGACTTTGCTGACCTTTTCTCACCCCAGCACTACCCCATCCTTGACCTTGACCCCTCCGTGACCCTAGCTAATCCTCTGCCTCACACCTTTCTTGGCCCTCTTCTCTTTCTCACCTCACTCTTCGTTCCTCTGTGCCTCTCCCACCAGGTATAGAATAGCAAAGTCAGTTTTGCATCTTGCTTGATAATTTAAAAATTGTTGAAACTTTAAGAATTTGTTCTTTAAATTGTATCAGAATGTTCCAGCTTTAAAATGACAGGGCAGAGAAAATTCTGGTTTGAAAATGGGGGCCTTTGAGGTGCCTGGGTGGCTCAGTCGGTTGAGCATCCGACTTCGGCTCAGGTCATGATCTGGTGGTCCAGTCCGTGGATTCGAGCCCCATGTCAGGCTCTGTGTGTACAGCTGAGAGTCTGGAGCCTGCTTCAAATTTTGTCTCCTTCTCTCTCTGTCCCTCTCCTATTCTCGCTCTCCCTCTCTTAAAAATAAATAAACATTAAAAAAAATTAGAAAGTGGGGGCCTTTTGGGTTTTCTGCCTCCTGGGCTTGGCTCGGCCACCACCTCCCCACGTGATGATACCTTTCACTTTCCCGGGACTCCTTTTTCTCATTGGCCGCCAAAGGGATTTGGGCCAGATGAGCGGGTCTCTTTATTTCTGGATGTCAGTCTGCTCCTTGGTGTGACAGTGACGCCCAAGCTAATCTCCAAGGCCTCTTCTCATTTTGATGTTCTGCGTCTGACCCTTGATGACCGTGCTTGAAACCACTTGTGGGACTAGGAAGTGAAATTAGGACACCTGCTTGTTTTAGATGCACTTTTTAGGGATGGCATCACAATAGAAGAAGATCAACAACTGAGCAGAGCCCTTCTCTGTCTTGTTCACCACCCTCCACCCGGTGCCTAGACTAGTGTGAGTAAAAATGGGTTGAGTGAAAGAACACGAGGCAGTTGTGCGTTTTGTTCAAGGCGATAAATAAGGCTCCAGAAGGCAAAGTCCCTTTGGCTTCACCTTAAGCATTACCATACTGCAGTAACTTGACGGTGCTGGGAAGGGGAGAGAAGGAGTGAAGGTGTGGCTTTCAGAGTCTGGAATCCTGCAACGTGGGAGAGACCTGCCATGTGCTTTCCCCATCCCGAGGGCCCCAGCCTCTGAGTCCTTTGCTGTCAGTTTTCTAACAGCACAGACTCCAGGCAGAGCTGCAGACATCTAGCAGTTGCTGCTGCATTCATGTTGCAGCTGTTGGCTGCAGCCGCCCTGTGGCTGAGCTCAGTGGCCTGCGGTCACCTTTGTATTCTTCAGACTGCCTGGAGCCGAGGTAAACCCGGAGAGGGGCCCCAGGCATGCCCTCCGGCTTAGACCCTTCCCCATTCCCATATACTTACGCTCTTCTGCTTGGAAAGTCACAAAGAAAGTCTTCTGCTCCCCAGGGCTGAAAGAGTATCCCTGGGACACCGGAGGCTTAGGGGTGGGATTCTATTTCAGTCCTCATGCAGAATTATAGAATGTCACACCATCAACACTTTCCTTCTGGATATTATTTTGATTGTTTTGCAATCTGAGAACGGGAGCCGGTCTTTGGCTCCTCCAGTGCTTGGTCTTGGCAGCTGAGCCCATCAGGGGAGTGAATGATCACTCATTGCGTGTGGTTGGGCCCACAGTGACAGGAAACTGGTACCTTGACATGCTGCTTCTAGGAGAGTCACTGGACCAGCTGATCTGAGCTGGGAATTGATCTCTTATCTCTTGGAACTGATGTTAAGTGCAGAGATGGACAGTGGACACTTCACTGGAGATCGAAGTTGCTGTTCCTAAAAAGAGTAGTTCTCAGCTTTCTGGAAAGGCCAGGGTGGAATATGACCCAAGAAAATCATGAGACAGGATAGAGGGGAGAGTGGAGAGTCTTTACTATGCTATTGACGATCTGTGAATTTTAATCAAGGCATGGCAACGGTGGAGGCCTTGGCTTTTCTTTGCTAACATATTCCTCCCATCAGCCTTCATCGAGGCCCACTCTGTGCCAGCCACGATACAAAGGTGCACTGTGATACAGAGATGGGTTGATACAGAGATGAGTTACATCGAGCGACGCTAATGGGGATTGCACTTTGATGGGCTGGCAGGGTTCACGGATGTGATGTTGCATGGATGGCACCTCCCTGCACCCTCCTGTGGTTATCACCAACGTGAGGTCCTTCTCTATCTGCCTGCAGAAAGTACTTGCTTTGTTTGCTGTCCTGGAGGATGTTCATGCTAGTATTTGACTAGCTCTGGCTTCCCAGGTGGATGTTCTGAATGTTGGTGTAGAACCACATTGTGCCATGATCGCGAGAAGATGGACTCCAGTCTTGTAAATAACATCCAAGGCATTTATGCAGGAGGCAGTAGACTGGGACTCGGGACTCCAGACTTCTAGACGTGGCCCTCCACTCATCTGTTAATGATACTTAGAAACATGACTGGCTTATTGCCTCCATTCATCTGGTCAACGGGGTGGATAGTTGCCCCTGCACATGTACACATTAGCACATTTATAAAAATCTCACAATATAGTCTTTGAAACATTATTCTGGAAGATGCAAAGGAGTAATAAAGGAGTTTATTTGAGAAAGTTTGCAAAATACTAGATTAAACGAAATTATCCCATGGGTTTTTTTGCTACTGCAGAAAATTTCAGGGTCTTTAATATACTAATATGGGGAATCACCACCCCTGGGGGCGGTATAGTATGCAGTGATCCCCAATCTTAGTTGACCATGCAATACTCGTGTTATAGGGGAGCTTACTGAACTAATGTTCCTTGGAATCTACTTTGGAAATTGCTAGCCTAGATCGGTGGTTCTCAACTGGTGGTAATTTTGCCCCCTTGAGGACATTTGGCAATGTCAGGAGATATTTTAATAGTCACAGCTAGGGAGGGAGGCAGAGTGTCCCCAGCATCCAGTGGAGAGAGGCTGGGGATGTTGCTAAGCATTCTACAGTACACAGGACAGATGCCCACCATAAAGGCTTATCCGGCCCAAATGTCATAGTATGGGGTTGGGAAACCCTGGCCTAGGGGGTCCCTAAAGCACCCCCCCTCCTCCCAGCTCTAACACTTTAGGGGATTGGCTGGTTTGGTGACAGTCTCCAATGTGGTACACCAGTTTATCTGGAGGGATCTTTGGCCCTTGAATGCCATTGCTCTCTGGAAGGCAGAAGAGGTGAGGCCATTCTGCCTTATCCTTGTAGATGCTTGCACACTGCTGGCTCAGGAGCCGCATATCCGTGTATCCATATGTTCAGTAACCATGGTCAGGCATTTCTGGCAGCTCAGAGGCTGGTGGCGAGGTGAGAAGAACACGAAGTCTCCCTTTCCTGGGTCTTGTTTTCACCCTCAGTGGCCAAGCTGGGGGAGCTCACTTTGCTCTGTTGCCCAAGAAACTTGGATTTCAAAACCTGCTGCCTGCCAGGAGCTGTTCCCGCAGATGGAGCTGAGATTCCAAGAAGAGTCTCTAGCTCACACAGATTCATCATCTTTATGAAGTTTTAAAATCACAGATGGTTTTTATGGATACTCAAGGTATTCCAGCTTTTTATGCTTTCTCTTGACCCCCTTCCCCCGCTTCTCCAAACACACATTTTTCTCCAGTAACCAAAACACAGTAAGTAACGGAAATTCCATCACAGGCTGGCCCACAGAGACCCGAATGGGACCAGTGCAATTATATCTGAAGCGAGGCACTGTCACGACTAATTAGCCTCTTACAGAAGTGAATTTTCCTATGGACAACTTCAGGGAATCAGCCTGCCATGTCCCGAGGTACACTCTTTGTAAGCTTCCCTTCCTCTCCAGGCTTCGGAGGTACGTGGTCTCTGAGGACTCTCTGCCGTCCCTGCACCATGTGAATGGTCCAACCCAAGGTGGAAACTCATTACCCCCCTGCCCTTTGCCCCATCAACCATGCGCTTGTTCTCATAACAGTGGACCTCGTCATCATTAGGGGTATGAGCCATGTTTGGAGAACTTGCTGCTTCATCAGAAGGCAACGTAGGCCCTGATGAGTGGGCTCACAACCCCAGCTCTGTCACCAATGGTAACCTAGGAGGCCTTGGGGAAACCGTGTTGGGATTTGCCATCTGTGTCTTTCCTGTCTGTGGCAAGTAGAGCATTATCCTGTGTCCAGAGATATCAGATGAGATTGAATGAGTGAAATTTATGCAACAAACTTTATTAACCACTGGCCCCAGAGGGGATTGTATGAAACACATTTTTCAAAAGGACACCCCGTGATGGATGACTTATTGGGGGAAACTCCAGACCTTTGCTTACTTGGTTCAGATATTTATTGAATGGTAACCATGTGCTAGAGAGTGCTGCTCTTTGTTCTGAAGGTTACAGAATCTGTAAAATATGGAGACACAGAGAAGGGCAGAGAAAGCCCTTGTGGGGTTTTGGGTCAGGCTTAAGACGGAGCAACAAAGACCTCCTACTGCTGGTCAGCACTGATTTAGTATTATGAGTCATGGAACTTTGCCGAGTGCTTTTGGCGTCTCTGCTGACCCTCATGACCTCCCTCTGTGGTGGATATTAATAGTCCCCTCTCCAGGTGAGGGAACTGAGGCTCCTGGGAGGTTAAGAACCCATCCAAGTTATTAACTAGAAGAGTTGGGATTTGAACTAATTTCCAGCAGATTCCAAAGCTGTGCTGTTACTTTCTTGCCTCCCATGAGTTTTGAATCTTGAATCTTGAGTCCTTAGCTTCTAGCTGGTACCCAGACTCCATGCCCTAGTGCCCCAGTCAGGCTCCAAGTTCTAGGGGAGGGTCTGAGGGACCATCCAGGCTGTGATAGCACCATGGTGCTCACATGCAGTAGATGGGCTGTCTAGCTCTTCCTTTGGAAAGAATTGCTGTGCACTGTGCTCAGAAATCTCATGTACTACGTGTTAGAGCTGAACTCACCCAAGAAGAATTTACCAAATCCTGGCTGCAACTCATAAGTAGACTATAAAGTCAGTTTAGCAGGTTACAACCAATGCTTACAAAAAAAAAAAAAAAGATATAAAAGTACATCCCTGGTAAAAAGGATGACTTCTTTGCTGCAATCACTTATGTACTAGATATGTATGGGTCATGATGTAAAACGTCTTTCTCACTTTGGGTGAAGGTTACGGGTTTGAAAGTACTGCCCTGGAGGGTTATTGGGCATGCAGCAGACACTCCAGAGGGAGGTTTGCTGTGTTTGCTGTGGGTCTTTGCTCGGGGGATGGGTTGAAGGAGCAGGTCATGACAGGTTGGTCAGTGGGGATTGGCTGAGAGCCCACTCTGAGCCGGGCTCTGTTAGGTGCTTTGGGAGCTTCAGGCATGCTGGAGAGGAGGCCCCTGCTGATCCTCAATCTTCTTCCTTTCTGTCCAGAGAACAGAGGTCTGCCCAACCAGACAGAAGAGGTAACAGTCAACACCTAAAGAATAATAACTGAGCCGTGCCGCGTAGCCATAGTTAAGAGCCTGAACTCCAGAACAGCTGGCCCAGGCTTAAATCTTAGGCCATCTCACTGCTTATAGCTCCCTGACCTAGGGTGGATCACCTTACTTCTCTATGCTTCAGTTTTCTCATCTGTAAGATGGGCACAACAATGGTCCACACTGGGCAACATTGTTGTGTGGATTGAGTTAGTATTTGCAGAATGCTCAGATCAATGCCTGGCACAAGGCCACCAACATACCTACACTTATGTACTATATACCTAGTTTGCCATATGAGCTTTATTGGAGTGCCTAACAGAAGGCTTTACCAAGACAAGACCTGAAGCAGGCTTGAAGCCCACCGCATTTAATATCCTTTTTCTCATCATGATCATCATAACTGCTCTTTTTTCATCATAAATATATTCCAGACACTGAATAGAGTCCTGCAACCCAATGGAGTGGGAATCATTATGCCCATCTTACAGATGGGGGAAATGAGTGTTTAAAGAGGAGCCACGCCAGGCCCCAGACCCAGGTTGGTCTGGCTCTGAAGCCTGTGCTCTTGAACCACTGAACACATTCTGTCCTTGACCTGCTGCCACTGCTTCCTTTGAATCTGTGGCAGATTAGGTCCTTTCCTGGTCCTGAGAAAGGGTAGCATCCTCTCCACTGGGCAGAGGGAGGGTTGGAAGTCCAGTGGTCCTGGGGAGTGCTCAGGCCTGCCCTGAGAGGCAACTCAGACATTCACTACCAAGACTTGGTTTCCTGATGGCTCCTGCAGCTACTTAGCCTCCAGATGGCTTTGTCTGGTTGTGCTGATGTCAGAGATGTGTCTCATGCCCCATGCCTGGCTCATCTTCTCTCAGTCTCAGGAGCCAAGGCCCTGATGGGACAAAGAGCCCGTGACAAACACTGGCCCCTATTTGAAGTGCTGTGTTAAAGAGGGTTCCAAACAGGATGCACGGCCCTGCAGGGACTCATGCATTTTTAAACGCCCCCCCACCCTGCCTTCGGAAACTACCGGAATCATTAGGGCTCTTAGTCATCTGGTTCAGCACTGGGGAACTAAGGATCTTGCCTCTGTTCTCAGCAGGAGAAGTCCTTCCACCTGGGAAAGGCAGAAGGGCAGCCTACCCTGCCTCGCCAAGTGAACCCACCTGAGGACCCATGCTTCTTGGTGGGTGTGGGCTGATTGGCAGCTGACCGATGGCAATAAGTGAGGACAGTGACAATGGCTCTCAGCTACAGGCCATTGATGGACTTGGACTTAGCACCCCTTGGATGTCCAGGTCTTTCCCAAACACTGTGGACAAATATGAAGGAGGAGGCAGGGCTGGGGAGACACCCAGCCCACAAGCCAAAACCTGAGTACTGTGGGAACTGGAGGAAAGGGGGCTAGGAGAACTGTCATGGTCTTGAAAACTTCCCACAGGAGAGGAAACTCGGGTGAGGGGAACCAAGGGTTTGGAATTACTACATAGGTAGGTAGGTCTGGGCATTGTCTTTACACATAACATTTACTCCTTCAGGAAGCAACCCCTAGCCCTCCAACACTTACCCATTCATTCATTCATTCGTTCAGTCATTCATTCATTTGTTCTTCAACAGATATCTCTTAATGTGCCTGTTGTGGTCCATGCCTTGGCTATACCATGGTGCACACTCTCCTCCTGGGCTCGTGGTCTAATGAGGGACTTCTGCGTTAAACAAATAAATCTGCAAACATCTGTGAAATTAAACCTATAGAGAGTCTGACAGAGGAAACCAATGGGATGTTGAGAGAAAGGCGAATAAGGGGGACTCCACTGAGACTCAGACGTGCTGCGTGTGCCTGTCATAGCTGTGCCCACCCATCAAGGCCAGGCAGAAGCCCTCTGCCTTCATGACATCAGCCTCTTCTATGAAAATTATCTCCCACCATTTCACAGGCTTCTGCCATGCTCTGTCTTCCACTCCGGTGTCATATTCTACCTTTATTTAATTTCGGGCACTTGTCTTTTTTGCCATGCTGTGTCTTCAGCTCCTGGAAGGAGAGGCTATGTTTTATTGGATGAGAACCTACTGTGAGAAGTCCCTCTATGAGTGTTGTACAGGTAGATTGTTGTTGAATGAATGAATCTGGGATATTCCTATCCCAGAGACGCCCTAGGGGATGTGTCAGGGCCCTGTGATGAGAGCACAGGTTCCATAGCCATCCTGCCTGGGTTTGGCTCAGCTGCTTACTGGCTGTGTGCCCTTGTCAGGTGCCTTGACCTCCCTATCCTGCTGGAGTCTCATCTGTAGAATGGGCGATGTTAGCAAGGTTGTAATGATGAAAAATGTTATGAAGTGTGCTACTTAGATTCGTCCTTGGCCACAGTCAGTGCTTTAGAAGTTAGTAGTATTGTTCCAGAAATGTCCAGCATCTCACAAAGTTCTCGTAACCTCCTTGCAAAACATTTATTATTTTTATTTTATAGCCCAGAAACCTGAGGTTTTGAAAGTTTGACTAACCTGCAGCAGTTTGTGTGGCAAATGAGATTTTTTTTTTTCAACGTTTATTTATTTTTGGGACAGAGAGAGACAGAGCATGAACGGGGGAGGGGCAGAGAGAGAGGGAGACACAGAATCAGAAACAGGCTCCAGGCTCTGAGCCATCAGCACAGAGCCCGACGTGGGGCTCGAACTCACGGACCACAAGATCGTGACCTGGCTGAAGTCGGATGCTTAACCGACTGCGCCACCCAGGCACCCCCAAATGAGATTTTAATACAAAACAAAACAAATGTAAAAATGAGGCAAACTTGCAAGAAGTCTTTTGTCTTCTACGACAGCGTACTATTCATCTAACTGGCTTAATTCTTAACACTAGTTGGAGGCTGAGATGTAGATGTTCCAGAAGTCTGCTCTCCTGGCCAAAGACAAATGTGCTATTCATGGACCAGCTGGATACTTGAAATTAGATGCTATCCTTGGAAAGGATGAAGGAAGGAATACTTAACTTCTGGTTAAGTGTGTGTGTGTGTGTGTGTGTGTGTGTGTGTGTGTGTGTGTGTGTCTGCTCCACCCTGTCTCAGAATCAGACCCTTCTCTTATTTTTCAAGGACCTTGAGGTGGGAGACAGCATCCCGAAAATCTCATGATCTGTTGTGGCAGAAAACATGGCCTTGGCCCATCTCTAAAACATTCAAAGGCCTTCAAGTTCACACAGACTCCATGTGAGCAGTCAACCCTGGGTTGGCATGAGTTGGAGAGGCAAGGAAAGTGATTGGTTCTGATTTTTCATTCTGTGGCTTCTGAGCTTGTGGAGTCTCCATCCCTTGGTCCTCTTTCTCTCCATCAGCAATGACAAGCTGTATCTACATTCCCTTTCTTGGCTCCCTTAAATGTTCCTTGGGCACATAACTATGTCTGCCTCTTTTGAGAATAAACATTATGGCCCTTATTTTTTCAAAAGGAGAGGGGTATAATTTGTGGCTAAAACCAGGGCACTCAGGCTGTGAAAATATCTACTGCTTAGTTGTTTTCATGCTGATGAGAGAAGGCATTTCTAGCTCAGACCTGGAGGAAAAGAAGCTCTTTGTCATTGAGAAGCTCTTTGCAAGTGTCTCTCAATGAGAAACAGGACCAGTGGAACCAGGATGGGGGAAAGCCAAGTCTCCTTAATTTATTCATTGACTTTTTTTTTTAAACTAAAAAATAATCACACGCTTTTTGCCACAACAAGCCCTGGGGCAGGAATCCAATAGAATATCATACCAATACTAATTAGATAATCTAATTTCCAAAGAGAGACCCCAGCTCAAGCTCCTAACAGCTCGCAGTGATGCAGAGGTGGCCACCAGGATCAGAGAGCTGAGGTCCGTTGTTCCCCTGAAGTTCTGTGCACATCCACCAAGGTTAGGGCTTCGCCAGAGTTTCATATGTATGTGTGTGTGTGACTCTCATAATCTGTGATGGCAAGAAACACCCTATTTGTGGGAAAGATTGCTACATAGTGGGTGGCTTGAAACAAACAAATTTATTCTTTCATAGTTCTAGAGGCCAGAAGTCCCAAATCAGGGATTTGCAGGGCTGAGCTGCCTCTGGAACCTGTAGGGTAGAATCTTCCCTGCTTCTTCCGAGCTTCTGGTGGTGGCTGTCCATCCTTGGCATTCTTTGCCTTGCAGCTGTAGCACATCAGTCTCTGCCTCCACTGTCATTTGCCCTTTTCCCTGTATCTCTGTGCTCACATGGCCTTCTCCTCCCTTGGTCTCTTTCTCCTCCTCTTGTAAGGACACCGGTGATCCTGATCACTTGATTACATCTGCAAGGACCCTGTTTCCAAAGAAAGTCACATTCACAGGCACTGACGGTTAGGAGGACTTAAACATATTTGGGGGGGGGGGGACACAGTGCAACCCATTATGTGCTCCTTGCACTGATGCTGGGAAGATGGTTCAGGGTTTCCTGTACCAGTGTGAGCAAGTGGGCAGTTCTTGGGAATCAGGTCCTTGGAATGAGGAGGAAACCTCAGGTGGAGGATTTATGCCTTGAAGGTCTTTTTTTTCCCAGATCAGTGTTTCTCAGAGTGGGGACCCTCAGCATCAGCTGAGCACTAGTGAGAAATGTAGACTCCAGACCTGCTGAAGCAGTGACTCCAGACCTCCTGAAGCAGTGACTCAGGTAGGGGCCTGCAATCTCTGCTTTAACAGGTCTTCCAGGAGATTCTGATGCACCGTGAAGTCTGAGGACTATTCTAAGTTCTTACCTTTTGTCCTCATTGTTGTACCTTCTAATGGGGTTGTCCATGGACAGTGTTAATTATTTTGGGTTAAAGTGGAAAGTTCTTTGGTCAAGTGAGTTTAGGAAGTACTGTATTGGTCTATGCCAAGCAAGTTCCTTGACTGGTTCTGAGCTTTTCATATGCTTTACGCACTAGACCTTGCAAATTTCCAGGAAGAGGAACAGTAGCATTTCCAAATTTCATTGGTGAAAGAATTATCCTCCCTTGAATGGAGTATCCCATTGGACTGGCATTCTGCAGAGTACACACTGGGAAAAACTGCTCTCATCCACATATCAAGGCATTCAACACATTTTTATGAATCACCTTCTAGGAATCAGGCCCTGTGCTAGGGGAATATGTCCATGAACAAGACATAGTTTCTCTCTCCATGGAACTTATAGTTGCATGCAGAAGCTGGCAAACCACAGGCTGTGGGCCAAGTCTGGCCTGCCATCTGTTTCTGTATGGCCTGCGAGCTAAGAATGGTTTTTGCATTTTTTAAATAGTTGAAAAAATTTTTAAATGAAGGATATTTTATTTATATTAAATATGAAATTATATGAAATTCAAATTTCAATGTCCATAAATAGAATTTTATGGGAACACAACCACTCTTTGTCTGTTTACATATTGTCCATGGCCACTTTTGCTCTATAATGACAGTTGAGTAGTTGCCATAGAGACCGCACCACGTATGGCCCACAAAACCTAAAATATTTACTGTCTAATCCTTTGCAGAAACAGTTGGCCAACCCCTAGCTGAGTGAAGCAAAGAGGCTCTGAACAAACATTTGCAGGTGCCTTGAGTGTTACAGAGGACTACACAGAGATGGAGGTGGATGGTGCAGTAGGGAAGGCTCTCTGGAGAAAGATCTTGAGGATGAGTAGAAAGCCTAGAATATCACCAGGCAGAGAGGGTTGATATAAGAAACTGTACCTGCAAATCCAAGAATCAGAAAAGAGGACCACCCACTGAAGGAGTGGAAGGAAGTCCAGTATGGCTGGAACATAAGGAAGGTGAGCCAAGAGTGGTTCCATATGTGACCGGATGGATGCCAGGCAAAGGCCAGACATACGAGAGCATCTGTGGACGTCATGCTGAGGATTTTGAGTGTTACCCTAAGAACAATGGGAATGAATTGGAGAGTTTAAGCACTGGAATGATATGAGCGATCTAAACTTTGCAAGGTCTCTCTGGCTTCGATGTGGGGAACGGATGGGGACTGTAACAAGAGTGGCAGTGCGCAGATAATTATGAAGTTTGACTGTCCATCACAGGAGAGAGAATGGGGCTGGAGAGAAGTAGATTTGGGATGTGACGGCTCTTTATGACATCTATGACATTTACCCTCCCTCCTGCAGGTTCTGTGCTGTCCTTGACAACCTAAAGAAACTGTCTCCTTGGTGCTGGGCCTGCCTCCTCTTAAAGCCTTTTTATTAATCACCATGGATTATTTGTTGCACACCTACTACATATGTATCTGGCATGGTGCCAGAGATAGAATAAGAATATATATATATGTACATATATATATGTGTGTATATATATGTATACACTGTATACACATATATACATATGTATATATGTACACTTACTATAGAATATGTTCTACAGATAATATAACTATATTCTATATCTATAAGAATTAATAAGGTCAGGTTTCTGACCTCAAGATTCTTAGCTGGGGGAATGATGGATGTATCCACAGTGCTTGAATGTAGCGAGGGCTCATAACCAGGGGAGCAAGTAGTTCTCTTAGGGAGCAGAGAGTAAGTGTTGAGTGAACACTCATGGCAGATATTAATTTTAATTAAGAGATCTGGAGAGGCTTCATGGTGGAGGTGGCATTTAAACTGAGTCTCGAAGAACTTGTAGGAATTGGGAAGGAGGCGAGGGATAATGAATCCAACATGAGCGAAGTGATGGGTTTGTGATGGTATGAGGTGTGTACAGGGAAGGGCTGGGGGAGCAGTGCAGGGTGGTGGAAGGCTCACTCTTTGTCTGATGGCTAGGGCCCTGCCTACATCATTTCATGACCTTCTGAAGCAAGTACAACTCATAAAACACACCCTTCCTCCCCATGACCTGGTTTATAGGCACAGCCTTTAACCTGAGCCAATAGCAACTGTTGTATCAGCAAGTCCTCTTGGAGGGTTCTAGCCCTTCCCTCCTATGGCTATTTCTGATTGCCTTTGACCTCTGCTTCTACTTCTTTCTTCTGGCTGGTGCCTGGCCCCTGGCTGTACCCCAAGACCAGTGACTTTCAATGCAGTTTGCTTGGTTCTCGGTTCTGTTGTCCCAGGCTGTGACACAGAGTCATTTGTAATCTGGTCTTCTGTCCTTTGCCAAAAGATACTTAATAAATGAGGGTGATGATGATGGGTCCCTTAAGAACAGTTTGGCTGATTTATTTTTAAAGTCTTAAAAATAGTGAAATATAACAAATATACAGAAAAGTGTAGAAACATAAAAGCACAAAATAGTGAATAATCATGACAAAATAGTTATAACCAACTTGGTCCAGAAGTAGAATACTGCCAAGTATCTCCAGAAGCTTCTCTACGTCCCTTCTCCTTGGCCAGCTTCTCACCTCTGATGTGTCAATGCTAAGAAATACTAACAGCTACCTCTGTCAGGCTCCTGGTCAGAAAAGCAGCTGTAGAAGGAGAAGAAAAACAGAGTCTTGGGATTCAGACAACAATACGACCTTCCTTCCAGAGCTGCCCACACAAAGGAGGTCCCCTCTCAGGGAGTTGTAGGGGCTGGACTGACAGTTGCTATGGAAAGGTGGGGCTCGCAGGATGCCTGGTCAGGTGAGGACCACAGCGCTCAGGCAGGGGCCCCTGTCCTCATTGCTGTAGTTAGATCTGTACAGTAACAAACTTGGGAGATATAAAAGAGGCTTCCCTTTCGTGTTATCTTCATCCCCATGCCTGCCTGATATGACATACCGTCTCCTGAGCACGGTAGATGGAGCGGAGCACTAATGGAAGGAAGGCATGTTTCTTTTTGTCCAAGGGAGATTGTGGGTCCTCAGGGAAGAATGTGCAGAACTAACAACACTTCAGTAGTAGTTCATTAGCAAACCTGACATTCAGGTTACAGACATTTTTGCAGACTGCATTTTCTAACAATTGTCTTGGGCCCCCCTCTGGTTACAGTCTTATTTATAGAAGGAGGCTAGTCTGAACAGGCAAGAGAGGAAAAACCATTTCCATTGGAAGAGAAGGCTAAATGAGTTTGTCCTCTCTACCGAGAGAAAGGTGTGTGCCTTTCGAGATTTCAGTTGTTGAATCACCTTCCCCATTAGCTCCTCAATATTTATACTGGGTGCATTGCAACCAGATTTGCAAATTAAGAATAGCGGGGTGGGGGGGGGGAAGGGAGGGATGCTGTAGGGAGGGAGCCCCTGTGTATGCAAGTGTGTGAGCAAGACCTTTCAGCTTCCTGTTCACTTGTTTCCTATATCTAATTTCATCTTTGGGCTGGACCTGCCACTTTTTCAACTGTGCCCTGCTGACTGAGGTCTGGAGACAGGGAAAGGGTGTGGGTGCCCCCGGGGGTAGTGAGCTGCCGTGTCCAGACACTCGGTGTTCTCTGTCTGGGTGGAAAACCTCATCTGAAGCCAGACTGAATCACACCAGTTTCTAAGACATTCCTCAACCATGTTAGGCAAAAGAGTCCCCCGCTGACAAGCTGGGGTAGAAGGAAACCTGATATAATTTTGGAAAAACCTTCTTTGAGAAAGAAGGTTCTCACAGCTGCTGAGCCTCTCTCCGCCGTCCAGGGTTGGAGGGGTCCCAGGCCACAGCGAGGAAGGAGATTGATGGACCTAGGGGTGCCAAGTAGAGAGCTGAGGCTTTGCAGTGCTGGGGTGCTCACCAGTCCTCACTCCCATCAGGGATCTAGGAGAAATAGTCATCTGAACTGGTTAGAAATAGAAGTCCGCTCGCTTCTGCCCTGGCTGTTGAGTTATTGCTGTTATTTCACATTAGCAGCTGGTCCAGACTCTCTTGTATTTGGCTGCCGTGTTGGAAACCTAGATCCAGACTCAGGTTGTGGGAACTCAGGAGCATAGGAGGTTGAGGTTTCGGAGTCCAGCCCAGCTTCCTGAGGTGGGTGCGGAATCAAAGCATGAGGTGACCGGCAGCTGTGCGGAGCCCTGGACGTCTGAGCCCGGGCGGCCACACTGGGCAGCCGATTACATCGCGAGGTCCAGAGTGCATGGTGTGCCTGGTAACCTGGCCATCTTTCTGCCTCCCGAGGCCTTTCTGACCTGCTCGGCCTTGGTTTCCTGAATGAGGGTCATGCGATGCATTGGGAAAGGCAGTGGGGCGACTTAACTGGGACTGCTCTTTTGACCTGAAGCCAAACCCCATCCCAAGTTCTGCAGATGGAAGAGGCAGAAAGATGTTTAGTCGGTGAGAGGTCCATAGGCACAGGCTGGATTAACTCCTAAATCATGGTGGAAATTTTCCTGGACTGGGACAAATCCTTTTGTAAACAAGAACATTCATCTTTTTTTTTTGACTGACGTGTCTGGTGAGGCAAGTGCCTCTCAGAAGCCCCATGACATCTGATCTTGTTTGGGATTTGGTGTTTGTATTTGAAAGTGTAGCTGCACTGGGGAGCAGCAATTCTGGAGGCAGGACTCAGTGCTGGCCTCAAGTTGGGGAGACCGGCCTGGTTTAGCCAGGATATCAGTGGTGCCCAGAAAAGGGCTTGCTTTTCCAGTACCTACTAAGCAGCGTTTTAATTTACTCAATCATTACATACCTATTAATCGCTTGCTGTATGCCTAACACTTGGCCTTGACTTCAAGTTGCTTTCAGGCTAATGGGAGTGATGGGACATACATGGATAAAAAGACAACTATGGCTCCCAGCCTGTGTCTGTCCAGTGACAAGTGAGAGGAATGGATAGTGAGCCTTGCATTTGGGACAGGGGGAGCTGTGGGGGTTGTAGGCAGTAGAGGACCTCACTGGGCCCCTGGATTTGATTGACGGGGATGAAACTGACTGGAGAGCAATGGACTAGGTGTCCCAGGAGTGGGAACAGCTAGCACAGAGATTGGCACTAAGGAGGACCAAGTCCTCTCAGAGAAATCCAGTGAGAAAGCAAGCTCAGTGAACAGCAGGAAGGGTAGCAGACAAGCCTGAAGAGCAGGCCTTGAGGGATAACTCAAACCCCTCAAGTTCTGTGCAGTGGGCAGTGGAGATGGGGGAGGATTTTGAGATTCCAGAAAATATGAACAGAGGGAAAACAAACACAACAAAACCAAAACCAGCATTTGTCCAATAATTCTTTCAGCACATCGTTAAGTCCCCTCTGTGTGCTAGGCAGGTCCCGGGCTCTGAGGATGTGTGAGCAAGTTGAGCCAAGACCCAGGCCTCTAGGAGCTCATGCTGTCGTGGAGGCTGATAGAGAGCGAGCCCACCCGTGCACAATGTTAGGTAGCGGCAGGCGTGAGGAGGAAAAGTGGGTCAAGCCAAGGGGATGGAGGTGGTCTGTCCCATTCGGGACATTGGACTGTCCCTTGGAGGGTTCACAAGTTAATTCACTTTGTCACCTCATGTTGCTTCTGTCTGTTGACTTGGAGAACAATGTTCAGCCACAAGCAGTTCCTCCCACCTGCAGTCTGCAGGTAAACTTCTTCTCCCCACTTGGCCCCTGAATGGTGGCGTGGGGCCCTGGCTACGGCTGCGCTGGTAGTTTTGTGCACTTCTTCCTATAGTCGTAGTGAAGCCTTCAGAAGTAGTTCAGGACCCTTCAGTATGGCCCTGAGCCCTGAAAACGAACGCATTCCCTTCTCTTCCTGCTCTCGTGACCAACCGGCACTGGCTGAGCTGAGGGACATTGTCTCTGTCCCTTGGGCCCTACCTTTCCTGGCCCTGAGGCTGTCCCTGATGGGCGTGATGGACACACCCTAAGCTCCATGTAGGGGACCGTGGCCATTATGAGCAGGGCCTCTCTGGGCCTTAACTTCCCATCTGTAGAATCAGGAGTAAGTGAGTGGTTCCTAGACTTTCCATGGGATACTCAATTAAACTTAAAAACATAGAGAATATATCACAGGGTTGCCAGGTTTTTATTTTGAGAAGCAGGGACATAAAAAAGAAACTGTCAAATGCCAGCTCTACCATCATTGTCATTTCATTAAAAGGGCATATTAATGCCCAACAAAGGAGTGATGACATAATGTCAAAGAAAAGGACACTTCTTCCCTGGAGAAGAATGTTGGCTGTCTTTCACTGACATACATCATTACATTGTGCTGTTGCTTTTTATTTTCAAACTCCCTCCTGGAGCAGCACAGTCATGGGCCCAACAGGTGGGGACCTTAGAACCAGGGGGCCTATGAGCCAACCTCCCAGCATCCTTTGCTGTGGAGAGTGAGACCCCATACAGCCAGATCCACAGGTGGCAATGGGCTCCCTTCCTTCTCCCCTCTCAACCCTCTACTGTTTCCCTCTCAGTACCTCCTTTGTGGAAGTGGGGACATTCCAAATGGTCTCGGGCTGCCTTTCAGAAGCCGGGTGAAGGTGAGAGACAGGAAGAGTCCATGACCTCACTGACCAGGTGAACCGGTCCCTCCAACATCTAAACTCCTTGTCTTTGGGAAGCATTCATTTTTTCCCCAACCATGTCCATATCCCTGTTTTGATTCACTTGTCTTCTCCTCCCCCTCCCCAATTAACCTTAGTCATAAAAGTTAACTTGACTGTGATGTAGAGATTTCTGCCTTCTTTTATGAAAATGAGCGTTTGGGATTTCCTGTGGGTCCTAGTTTTGCATCGCCAGTCTGTCTTGACTAGAAACTGGATTTGGCCTCCACTTTGGTGAAGTGAACAGGAATGAGGTTTGCAGTTTAGAAAATATGGATTCACATTCTGATCAGCTCTATTAGCTGTGGGACCTTGAACAGGTCGTTGGGCACTTAGCTAATAATAATAGCTGCTGTTTACTGAGCCCTCACCAACTGTGTAGCATTTATCTTGATGGCTGATCCTTACAGGTGTTCTCTTGTGGCAGGTATCTGTAAGCCTGTTTTTCCAATAAGGAAACTGAGGCTAGGATGAGGTTCCAGGTTGCACAGTGGTAAGAGGGGAAGGCTGGAGTCAGACTCTGGCTCTCAGACGACAACACCCGTGCTTCCCACACTTCTCATGCCCTCTCTCAGCCACGTGGGGTTCTACATAGTCTCTTATATGAGCAGGCTTTGGGGGTGCCTGGGTGGCTCAGTCAGTTAAGCATCCGACTTCGGCTCAGGTCATGATCTCATGGTTCGTGGGTTTGAGCCCCGCGTCGGGCCCTGTGCTGACCAGCTCAGAGCCTAGAGCCTGCTTCGGATTCTGTGTCTCCCTCTCCCTCTGCCCCTCCCTCACTGGCACTCTGTCTCTCTCAAAAATAAATACACATTAGAAAACAATTTTGAATAGGCTGTGTTTCCTTGAAAAGGCCCTCCTCCTTCCATGACCCTAGACACTTCCTTTCTGAAGAGAAGGAATCAGACTGCACAAGTTATGAAGTTGCTTGCAACCTTGACCTCTGTAACCCTGAGATTCATCTCATTAAAAAAAAGTTTTTTTGAAGGGTTTGAGTACTCTCCTTGAAGAAAGAAGTCATGCTAGATTGCCTTCCTATAAAATGCAAGATTCTTCCTACAAAAAAAAAAGAAAAGGATTTATATTGAGCTCATGGTCCTCACTGGGATTTGTAAGGTTGTCGTGCTAACCTCAGACCTTCAGTGCCTCAGTTTCTCATTTTCTTTATTCTTCTTCTTCTTCTTTTTTTTTTTTTTTAACATTTATTTATTTTTGAGAGACAGAGAGACAGAACATGAGCAGGGGAGAGGGAGAGAGGGAGGCACAGAATCCCAAGCAGGCTCCAGGCTCTGAACTGTCAGCACAGGGCCTGACGTGGGGCTCGAACCCACAAACCGTGAGATCATGACCTGAGCCGAAGTCAGACGCTTAACTGACGGAGCCACCCAGGTGCCCCTCAGTTTCTCATTTTCAAAATGGGGATAATAGTGTCTAACCTGTAATCGTGTTAATAGGATTAACCAACACACTACCTTCAGAAAATTACCTTTATTATTAATCCTTCTGAACTTCTAGCCCTGCCTCAGACTTTCTGGGTGTGATTACAAATTATTCCTCAACTAAAACACATGTCATTTTTGTCTTCCGACCGGGCCCCTGTGACAATTTTCTTGTCTGGATGGTGCATGAGCCATTCTCCCATCCTGCCTTGCAGACCAGAAGTTCGGTGGCCCTGTCTTTGCAGGTGAATGCACTGACTTGGGCCCAGCCTGGGTCAGTCTGGCTGCGGGATCAGAGCTGGGGTCTCTGCTAACACAATTCCAAGTCTCTGAGGTCCCAGTAGTGAACTCTGGGCTATCACATATGTTGTCATTTTGTTAAGCTAATTGAAGGAGAAGGAGATCGTTAGTCTGCATGTATGGTGTAGTGGCTCAGATATAAAGTTAGGGGTTGACTTACTGATTTTTAAGCAGCTAGTGTGGCCATTTGAGAACATACCACACCATGGGACATTATGTCTAATGGGTCCTTCTGTTCCCAGGTTGGAACCCCCTTCTCTGGGCCATTTCTCCAACTCCCTATCCGTATATGGCATGACCAGATTTAGATGTCTGAGCTACAAAATTTTGTTAGTTAGAAGCCACCGGGTGTAAGATGATAGTTTCAGTAGTAGTAATAAACAGCATTTTAGGAGGAGATCCCATCTCTTTGTACATTTTGCCTATCCTGAGGCAACAAGGAGTAGAGAAAAAACATGGCTTTTCGTCTTAGAGTGAACTGGATTTAAATTTCCGTGCTGCCACTTAGGAGATGAGTGATCTTGGAAATTACTCAACCTCTCTAAGTCTTATGACATTCCTACCTTGCAGGCTTATTGTGAGAATTAAATAAGATGGTGTAAAACCGTCAGTAGAGAATACGGCCTGTAGATGCAGGAGGGAACCAAGGACTTCCTGAGGGCCAGCTGAGTCCCCTCAGTGCCTGGGAGACTGGCGAGCATTACAGTGTTCTCCTGACAGGAGCCAGCAAGGGCCCCAGGCTCCCCCAGCACTTCATATTCAGGGACTCATGCAAGGGAGGGGCTGACAATCCAGACCTCAAGGTCAGGCGGTTTGCAAGAAGACAGAGCCTCTGGGAGTGTTTACACAGCCCCTTTGAATTCGAGACAAAGAAACCTGAGGCACAAAGATGGGAAGTGCCTTGTTAAAGGTCACCTAGCCTTTTTCTTCTGTCACCTTTTTCTCCCACAAAGACCTATGAAGAGCAGTTATTCACACACAGCCCAGGGGACTCCTAGGAGTGAGAGACTGGACAGTGCACCCGGGAAGCAGTAGCTAAAAATGCCTGTGATGAACAAGTGTCTTATGACCAGCAGAGAGACCCAGTAAACTCGGATGGTTTTCTGACATCTCAGAGCACTTGGCTTTGTCCAGCCTTCTTCTTAAGCTCCTGTGGCCTGCGCCTGTGGGCACTGTACGCCTTCCCTAGAGGTGTAGCCTGTCGTTAGCAAGTGTAATAGCTGCTGGGTAGGCTCATCTGGCATGTGTGTGTGTCCTCCTGCCCCTGTGGGCCCCCAGGGGATGGATGGGGAGGCTGTGAGGTGCGGGGACACTCTGAGCTGCAAGGGAGGGGTGTGATAATTGGAACTTCTCCAGGGTAGACACCAGTCTCGCTGCCTCCTCACACCAGCTCCAGGTGGGGCCCAGATCCTCTGCTGCCCTGTTGCCCCCACCCCTACGTGTCGGGGCTACCCCCTCCCTGTGCTGCAGAGCAGTGCACTCCTCCTTTTCCTTTCTCTGCAGAGCTCTCGCCATGAAAATCCCAGCTGGTGGTGCCCACATTATGCTTTATTTGCCTGAGCTGCTTTAGGTAATCGGCCTAATCCCTAATACATAGGATTATCAGTACCTGAGAGAATCCCTTGCTGGGCCACACACCCAGGATGTAAAGGAGGCTGCTGGAGGGATTTCCTGTGGGCCTGTTTGGAACAAGCAGGGGTGTCTGGAGGACCGTTCCCCAATGTTTAGGCCTGAGGCAGAGGAGCCAGTAGCCTGCATGGAGGTACCGCTAGCCCCGTGGGTTTACAGATACTAAAGTTCAAGCATTTCTGGGTCTTAGGCCAAACTGTGCCCCGGAATGTCATAATCGTCGCCACAAAATAAAGCATTTTTTAAAAGCTAAAATGGGCCTATGGATTTTGACTCAGTGGATTTCAAACTTTTTTTTTTTTTCCCCACAGAAAACCACTTCATTCAGACCCAGTCTAGCACAGGACCTTACTTGGTGAAAACGGCTCAATGCAGAGATGCTTGGATTTTCACGGGGGGCCGTAGCCTTGCCTCCTCTACCCTCCTTTGCTAACCTTCTAAGGCATCTCACAGATTATGCGATGCTGGGCCCCAGCGAACAGAAAACTATGGGCTTAACCCATTGCTCCCTCTCATTTCTCATTTGAGGGCTCTGCTCAGAGAGGTTGGATGACTGGCCAAGGCCACACAGCCTATTCCTGGAAAAGCTGGGGCTAGAATGCCACCTTCCTAACTTGCAGCCCAGAGCTCTTCGCCTGCCACCATTCCTCTAGTGAGAGAGAAAGACTCTTGTCCTCAGCTGAGGGCAGCTGCATGCAGGGCTGCTGGGTCAGTTTTGAGGACAAGAGGGTGCAGGAGAGGTGGGGAGCTGCCACTGGAGAGGGGGTGAGGGTTGGGGTTCCAGGTGGATGAAAGGGATAGTTCAGGAGCAGAATCCTTCAGTATAGGCTCCGGGAAATGGGTTTCTGATGATGACCAGGGAAACGTGAAGAAGAGTGGGACTCAGAGTGAGACCCAGAGAGAGGACAGACAGAGGTTTCTGGATCCTTTCTTCCCCCACAGCCCTGTGGAAGTTGAACATCCAGGAAATAGCCTGTGGCTCAAGACTCTGGGCAGGGGGCGCAGCTATGGGACTTTGAGGGATGGGGCTGGCTCCCGTCCCTGCAGTGTCTCCCGATTCCCTGTCACACCCCAGAGGTGCTTCAGGCCTTGCAGGACTCCTTGAGGATTTGCCCGCTGAGGCCCTCCAAGGATGCAGAAGCACCTGGGAAGCTTTATCTCCACCTTCAGCCACATCTGCATAGGACACCTTAGTGCTTAGGAGGAAGGCTTCACGGCCTGTCAGCTGGCCATGTTCATTTCCAGTTGGATGCATTGCTCTGTGAAGGGTGATTTATGTCTCCAAGCTGGTTCTTGGCCAAGAAAGGAACCATGTTTCTCTGTCCTTGATTTCATCACCCTCTCAAGGCATGGGGACCTTGAAGAAGGGTCTCTGCGGTACCCGTGGTACCCGGAAGTGGGGTGAATCGAGTGCTCAGAGTGGTAATAAACCCTTCATGGGCACTTTGCAGTAGTCCATAACCCTTCTGCACACATCATCCCCTTCACTCCTCACGCTGTCCCTGGAAGGATGTCAGGACAGGTACTCGCCTCTTTGTAGTGTCAGACAGCCGGGTTACAATTCTGACTGTGTCTTCCTGGGCCAGCCACTCATCCCCTCCTCTGCTGCCAGTGCATTCCTGCCTGCGCCATAGAGTTACTGCAGTGGCGCTCAGCGGCAGTGGCCCGTGTTAGTGTCGTTACCCCTCGTTAGTAATACCACCCGTTCCAGATGCTATGCGGGCCTGGAGCCGACTTCCCATTTGCTGCAGCTGTCCTTCCTCCCTCCCTCTTCCCTTCCTTCCTGAACTCTTGGCTCCTATCTCTCACCCACATGGAGCAGGTGCTTACTCAGAGCTCACAATGCTCCACCGTTGAGGACAGGGCAGTGGACAAAAGAAATGTGAAGTGTTTCCCTTGTGGAGCTTATAGTCCATAAGGGACGATCGAAGTCGGCAGGCTAGCAGATAGCATATAAACGCTCTGAGGAGGAATAGAGCAAGGGTGGGGGTGGTCAGGGTGGGGAGGGTGTCATTTTCAGTAATTACCTCTCAGTAATAAGGTGACAATGACCTGAGAATGGCGAGGGAAGCAGCCAAGGGGCTATCTAGGCCAGGGGGAGCAGCCTGGAACATTCTGGAAGCACAAGGAGGCTGACTGGGCTGGAGTGAGTGAGTGAGTGGGAGACAAGGAGGGTGGTGGGAGGCGCGGACAGATTGGGTGCGTTGGACTGTGTTAGGCTGTGACTTATCCTCCCAAGTGGGACGAGGAGCCACAGGAGGGTGTCGGCACAGCCGCAACATAATCTGACTTACATTTTTAAGAGTAGTTTTCCTACCAGATGATCACCGTTTAAGCAACTTCCCAGATCTGGGATGAGGAGCCTGTGTCCAAAGAACCCACATGAAATCAAACTCGAGGCAGACGTGGGCCTACTGGGGGCAGTCCCAGCAGGAGCAGGAAGGGAACTCTGGATTCCTCCCAGCAGCTGACCCCCATCCCTTCTGTAGTCACGCAGCAGGTGCGGTGCCCAGGGTGGCCTGACCTGGCTCTGCCTGACAGGTGTGGGTACGAGTGTACTTGGGGTGAGTGAGCCTGGCCAGGTGGGAGCAGGTGTGATGTGTCTCACAGGAGGGTGTGGCCAGCACAGTGGGCCACCTGGCAGCACCTGGCAATTGCAACATCCTGTTGGGGCTCAGAGAGATAATGGGGGCCCTGCCCTGCAAGATGCAGCTGGGTGGGGATCTGACAGCTGAGCCATGGGCTCTATGAGGCCTGGCTTTGGGGTCTGGAACCCCTTTCTCCAGAGCAGCATTGCTTCCTGCCCAGGAGCAGAGAACAGTGATGCCACCATTGCCCATCCTACTCGGTGCTTTCAGAAAGTGCTATGCTCCACCTTATCAGATTGCAAGGCAGCACTCCTTGCTGTTTACAGAAGAGGCTCTTAGAAATGGACTGACTTGTCCAAGGCCATCCAGAAAAACCAGACTTGGATTTGAGTATTTTGATCCTCGGAGCTCTTCCTACCACACCACAAACCCAAAGTTTGCAGTATACTGGGTCCAATTCAGGAAGGAGGAGAGACACAGAGGAGACCTAGATTTGAGGACTGGGGGCTGTGGGATCCTGGGATTAGAACAGGCTTGTTCTCCAGTGAGGGGCCAGGGCTGCCCCCATTGCTGGGGAAAGCCAGGCCCTTTGAAGACAAGAAAGGTTGCTTCCTACCATGGCCCCTGACTCAAAGCCTGGACCAGTCGTTTCTGCCAGTGCCAGGAACACCTGAAAGCCAAGCTGCAGGCTGGTGCATCAGAGGGGTGTGCTAGGGAGTGGCTGGTTCCTTTAGGCTACACTTGGGAGGAGGAATCATCTTGTCCAGGAGGCAACAAGCATGAGAACCACAGAGCCGCTGGGGCTTCACTTTTGGCTGGGCTGGGTGGGACTGGGCATGTGGCTTCCTCTCCAGCCACCCCCCACCCCTGTGTTCCCATCTGTATAGTGAGCGGGGTTGACATCCGAAGGGATTGCCGAGGTCCCTTCTCAGGTTTCCGTCTTTGATCGTATGATTCAGAAGCAATGCCTAAATATCCAGCAGATGTGTGCTCTGTATAGTGAGCACCAGGGGCCTGCGGTCCAGTCAGGCCCTTGGCCACAGGTGACACAGGAGGTGTGAGACCCATGAGAGGCTGCCTGTGTGAGCAGGCGGGAGGAGGGGACTGCCGGCCACTGTGCTCTCCAGTGTACCCCCAGACCCCTGTACCTGCACTCTTGCCCGGCAGCCCTCTTCGTCCTCCGGGCTGGGCCCTGAGATTAGATGTTGTCCTGTGCTGTCTGCAGGAGGTAGCGTGGCTTGTTTTACGTAAGACTCTGGTGGAGACAGAAGGCAGGGCTGGAGGGAAGAGTGGCCTCCAAAGCAAGACTGAACTCCTTTCTCAAGGGGTTGGCTGTTGCTGGATCTGTAGCTTTCAGGACATGCCCGCAGGCCCTACCCACTTGCAGTCTCTTCAGAAAATCTATGGTGTCCTGTCTGAGGCAAGGGTAGCTGGAGCCTGTAACTTGTGGGGTCTCTCTCTCTCTCTCTCTCTCTCACACACACACACACACACACACACACACACACACACACCCAGGGGTGCACACACACAGAATGAGTGGGGATCAGGGTCAGATTGCTCCTGATGCTCAGGGAAGCCTGCCTGACCCTGCTCAGGTGTCTTCCCTGAAGGGTAGCTGGGTCCTTCTCTGCAGTGGGAAGTGGAAGGTTTGATGGATGCCCACTTTGCCATTCACAACAAAGGCTGCCTGCCCCCCGCCCCCCACGCCAGCAATGTCCTGGGGGCATTGGAGAGAGAATGATGTCCTGGGACCCAAGCGGCAGCCTCCTTCTGGCCCTCAGTCTCTTCATCTCCAATGGGAGGCTGATCTGAAGGAGTTCAGAATCAGAGGGGATCTAAGAATCTAAGAGGTCACTTGGTCCAGGACTCACTCTATGTAGGAATCCCTGCCCCTGCTGCCCTGGGGGGATGCCACACAACTCCTGATGGAACCCCTCCAGAAGTCATGCTGCCTTCCTTCCCAGGGGCCCATCACCTCATTGAATAGTCATAGCTGTTAGAACCTACACGCGTTTATCCTCCGTTCTGTCATTATTTGTTAAAGTTCCTCTCTGGGTCAGTGTCCCCGCCTAGTGGGTTATTAGCGTCCCTCTGAGGGCCACCAATCAATGAAGTGGTGCCGTTTTAGCTGAATATCCTTGGAGGCCAGTCCCATCCGTGGATGCTGTCTGGGCAACTGTTACTGCCTGGCACCATACCACGTGCTGTGTATTGTCTGTCTCACGTAAGCTTTGCCACCACCTGGATGGGGCCAGTGTGCCTGTCCCCATTGTATATGGAGGCGGCAAGGTTCATGAGTTACCATGCCCATGGTAGCCAGCTTGTAAGTGGCAGAGCTGATCAAGTCCTCTCAAGCTCTGTGTCTTCCGCTAAGAAATACCTGCTCTCAGTTACCCTGTCTGTAAAATGGGGATATTTCACCTGCCTGTTGGATTTATTATAAACCCTAAGCAAATCGTATATGGAAAGCACTTAAGTTTTAGTTGCTGGCACCCAGTTCTGGCTTGATAAACGGTGGCCAGTGACTATGATACTGGGCACTGTCCCTTCCTGTTCCTTCCCTGCTGTGTGTCTCCACAAGGATACAGCCTCCTCCCTGGGCCTCTACCCTCTTTTCTCCAGAGCATGGGGCCGTACCTGCTCCCAGCAAGGAATGCTTTGGCCAAAGTAAGGTCAGAGGTGGCGGGGGCCTTTCCCCCAGGCCAAGCATGGCTAACCTGGACGGCTGGTAGTGTCTTTGCAGAG